>NC_064629.1:739577097-741977097 GCF_023864275.1 Schistocerca cancellata | reverse complement strand
CCCTGGCGGAAACGTCCCCCGGAAAACGCCCAGAAGGGTACCCGTCCACCTCCTGCTGCCGTGAACCAGATGAAGAAGGCGGCTACTGCTGCGGTGTGGGTGGCTCCAGCTCCAACGGTAGGACGAGAGGAGTGGACGAGGCGAAGGCTTCGCGTCCATGGGGTCATCTTGCAGTGTCGTGAAGACACCCTCTGGCGGCTGCTGTGGCCGCGCTGTCCTCTGGACCTGGGAATCTGGGGGAAGAGAGACAGAAAGATCATCGTGTACATGACAGAGGCAAAGTTGATTTTGATGGCGGCGCTGCAAGCCATTTGGACATCAGACAAGATACATGCAAGCGCTAAGTCGATGAGCGATCTCGCCTCGCGCCCACCGTCTGCTGCCGCTAAAAACCCTGTAAAGCCGGACGGTGTGGCCGAGCGTTTCTAGGCGCTTCAGTCTGGAACCGCGTGACCGCTACGGTCGCAGGTTCGAATCCTGCCTCAGGCATGGATGTGTGTGCTGTCCTTAGGTTAGTTAGGTTTAAGTAGTTCTAAGTTCTAGGGGACTGATGACCACAGATGTTAAGTCCCATAGTGCTCAGAGCCATTTGAACCATTTGAAACCCTGTAAAAGACAATATCATGCGGCGCGAAGCTAAACTTGCGGCTTTCCTTCGGCGCTGGATGCTGAGGAGGGTGGAGCAGGTGGAGCAGTGTCCGATGGCGGCGACGGTGAAGCAGTTGCTCCGGGGATGGTCCAACTCGTGGGTGCGAACATATGAGGCGAGAAACAGTTGTAATGCTTCATCCCTGGTGTGTGCGGAGCGAAGTTTGCCCATTTGCTGCTCGAATGTGTTGACAAAACGTTCTGCTTCGCCGTTTGACTGTGGATGGAACGGTGCACTAGTTAGATGCTGTATGCCATTGCGATCGCAAAATGTTTCAAATTTATTTGACGTGAACTGAGGGCCGTTGCCTGACACTATTTCGTCAGATAAACCTTCGAGGCAAAAAATCGATGGCAACACCTCAGTTGTACTATGTGACGTTGCCGAGTTCATTCCCACATCAAAAGAAAACTTGCTATACGAGTCAACCACAATCAACCAACAAGTGTTCCAGAAAGGTCCTGCAAAGTCTATGTGCACACGTTGCCATGGCGATTGCGACTTAGGCCAAGAGAGAATTTTTGTGGCGGAGCGGACTGATTTTCCGCACATGCGTGACAGTGTGATGTCATCTGTTTTATTTGGGCGTCAGTACAGTATCACCAAGCTAACTATTCAGTACAAACAATCCCCCTGTGTCCTTGGTGAAGTAACTGCAACACTTCTTTTTGCAAAGTTTTAGGAATCAACACACGTGACTGTCCATTGTCTTTTTGAACAAGAATTGCACCTTGCTGTACAGCTAGGCTATGCCGACGTGCAAAGTATCGGCGCACTACAGAGTTCTTTATGCTATTCAATGAGTGAGGCCAAGATGTGCAAATGTATGTTAGCAAATTGTTCAAATCTGGATCAGCTTCCGTGGCCTGTGCAATTTTCCTGTAGTTCAGAGGAAATGACTGAAGCAATTCAGAATCTTGAGCATCGATGTGACAACAAGATGCAGCAGAAGCGTCAAAGTCAGTATCAGCGCCAATTGGAAGACGTGAAAGTGCATCCGCATTACCATGTTGAGCTGTCGGGCAATATACCATCTCGTCCTGGTATTGAGACAACAATAAAGCCCATCGTTGCAATTTTTCGGCAGTTCGTACAGTAACCGGTTTAGCCGCATGAAACAATGACTGCAAAGGCTTGTTATCCATAGAATTTTCTGCCATACAAATAATGGTGGAATTTGGTCTTTAAGTTTTTGAAAAGCTACTTGGCACGCATCTATTCAAACAAAGGGGATATTCTAGCGATGCAACGGAGCTGAGATTTGTGCAGCATTCGGTATGAATCCAATATAATAGTTCATTTTCCCTAAAACTGACTGCAATTCTGTGATATTCTGAGGAACTTGTTGGAAGTGAGATTAAACAGAGGTATCCACATGGAAGACAGTGAAATAAGGATTTTTGCGGCTATTTGACGGTGATGTACAGAAGTATGGAAAGGAGACTAGTGAAAAATATGGGATTATTCAAACAGCCAGATATTTTGGAGAACAGTCGTGAGGAACAGATTGAATCTCCAGTAGTCGAAGCAAGAGGAATGGAATAGTCTGAGCGGCTCAATATGATGATGGGGCGGATGGTATCACTCATATCAGGTTTCGTGAGAGGGAATTTTGCCTTAAAAGTGTCGCCTGACGGTCACGCTCTGTTGCACTGAAGAATAGCTACTGCGTACACGTGGCAGAACATGAATAATGAACGTCTATATTTATTATGGAGCACTTAATTTTATTATTAGTGTGTTTATACGGCTGTGAGGTGTATTTTCATTAAATTGCAGTCTTTATTATTCCGAAATGACCATTGCTACTAAATCACTTCTATACTATCACCTAGAAGAGGAATAAAAGACTACGAAAGTTTATTGTTACTATCAATTTAACCATGCGCTCCACAAATGTTTGTTTAATTAATGAAAAGACCGCTCCAGCTGCTCTATAGAACTTTATTTAGTCCACTGCCATTTTAGAGATTTTTTTGTTAAGCCATTCTCAAGAGGATCTGACACTGTCCTACATCAAAATGGTTCAAATGGCTCTGAGCACTATGAGACTTAACATCTATGGTCATCAGTCCCCTAGAACTTAGAACTACTTAAACATAACTAACCTAGCGACATCACACAACACCCAGTCATCACGAGGCAGACAAAATCCCAGACCCCGCCGGGAATCGAACCCGAACACCCGGGCGCGGGTAGCGAGACTGTCCTACATCAAATAGTTGTATATAGGTAAATAATTGTACACTCTAAGACAACAAAAAAGATCCACCACGAAGGAGCTAGACAAATTGATCTCATATTCATACTCATGGAGGTACCGATGGAAAATGGAAAACAGAAAATTTGGTTGCCGATGGATGAATGTGTAACGCTGCATTGCAATTTCACAGTGCGGCTGGAAAAGATAGTAAACAGGGGACATGACGCTACGAGAGCATAAAGACTTTGGGAATTGCATTCCGTTCTCTGCCTCGTGATGACTGGGTGTTGTGTGATGTCCTTAGGTTGGTTAGGTTTAAGTAGTTCTAAGTTCTAGGGGACTGATGACCATAGATGAAACCTAACTAACCTAAGGACATCACACACATCCATGCCCGAGGCAGGATTCAACCTGCGACCGTAGCGGTCGCGCGGTTCCAGACTGAAGCGCCTAGAACCGCTCGGCTGACTACGATAAACATTAATAGGTGGCTCATAGAAAGGGGGGGGATGACATTGACCTGTGTACACCAGACAAAACGTTGGCAGTGGTGTAGGGCACAATCGAACTGGAATCTCATTGACTGGAGTGGAATTGTCTTCAATGGTGACTACTGGTTCCAATTGAGCCCTGATTACCAGCGCCCTGATTACATGCGCAGCTGTGGGACACCAACCTAATGTCGTCCGCCGTACGGGCCGACAACCAGGAGTGATGGTCTGGTATGCCATTTTCTTTCATAGTGGCACACCGGTTGTCGTCGGCGCCATCCTTACAGTGCAACAGTACGTCGACGATATTCTACGCCCCGTTTTGTTGCCCTCCGTGGTAAGCCATCCTAGGCTTACATGTCAGCAAGATAATGCCAGCTTACACAGGGCGAGAGTTTCTACTACTTGTCTTCGTGCTTGCCAAACCCTACGTTGGCCAGCAAGGCCGCTGGATCTCTCCCCAACTGAGAATGTGCGACGTAACGCGCTCTTTCGCACATCGACGGCGGTTCTGCAACACAAATTGTCCACCTACCTCGACACTGCTGCAGATATACACACGTAACTCCTGACTGCAGCTACTTAAGAGGTCTCAGAAAAGCAGTGTTGAAGAAACTGAGATTTCATAACTATACGTCGGACGCCGCTATAAGTACAAAAAGCTGAAAATAGTCTTGTGAACTCTACAGAATAAATCGGAAATGGGTTGCTGTTCAAATTTCTAAGTTCAAAGGTCCTTTTAAACTTTCATTAGGATTTTTTTATTGCTATTGGCGATCGCGCCCTAGCTGCGACGCCTCAAATGTTTGGAGCATCGCAGACTCAGCCCTCCAACCAGATCGGTATTTTGAGGATCTAACGCGCTAATTGGACAGAATTTGGCGCGATATCCCAATCAATGCCAAGCCCAATAACAGCTTGCATAAGAGGCAGAGGTGGACCAAAGCGTTATTGACTCGCTTAATTAGTGAAGATCTTTCTCTTCAACAAATCAACCAATTTTTCTGAAATAATAATCATTTGTGTTGCTTGTAGATGTAGATCACATCTACCGATTTCCGTTCCATTCGGATAATTCCTTCATGGTACTTCGTTTTTTATGTCTTAGAGTGAATAATACAGACTCAGACGACTAATTCTCGCGATATCATTAGACAAACAAACTTTTAAATCTACCAGGTTTTTTTATAACCTTTGGACATTACTTATAACCCGCACGTTTTATAGTCCATATGTTCATAAATATTTTCTCCATCTTCAATTATGTACCTACTAACATTTACCATATGTGTGGCAACTTCAGATCCAATTGCGAATGGCTTAACAAAAAAAGCCGAAATCGGTAGTGGACTACATAAAATTCTACAGAGCAGATGGAGCGCCTTCATCATTAATTTATTGTTACTGTTCTATTTGTCATTTGCGTTCAGTGCCCAGCTAAATCCTTGATTAGAATAACAAAGTGATTGACAGTTCAGTACAGTTCAGAGTCGAAATGGGTGACACTGCCACATCGCAGTAACTCACGCTCGTAATATGCCCACAGTAGTAACAGCTGTGCAGTGCCATACAGGTTACATTTGCACACTACCCTATTTACGCCTTTTATTCAGTTCTTTTCGCAGCGTCATAATAGGCTTGACATTTCCACCGCCGGCTTCAGCTATTCTTAAACGTTCCACGCACATAAACAACGAAACAGAACCGGAGCTATTAAGACACTGGCCGCAAGTATCCTTTGCTGCTGACTGCTAAGTGACGCTCGAGGTGGCGGGGTGAAATGGCAATGATGAACAGGACAGAAAGTATGACCCATGTTATTCCCCGAATGGTGTCGCTGTGATAGCTGTTCTCTAAAAACTGGATTTAAATTACTTTGTTGTTCTGATCTAGGAAGCTCTCTCTCACACGCACACACATAATACGGCGCTCTCATCACCAGTCACAACATTTCGCAGCAGCATAGAGGAATAGAAGAAATGAGGAATAAAATATAACAAACATCAAATTTAAGATCGTTTTAAATATATTGACAGGCAGAAAAGAGGAAATGAATATCTTTTAGGTATTTAATAGAAGGAAACACAGACAATGGAAAATAATGCTGAAATAGAAACTTTTCCCAAACTATGTAAGACTGTAGCCGTGCGACTGTTACTGTTGTTATCACAGCTCCTATGTCGAAATTAATTCTGGGAAATGAACGTCCTGCCAAACAAAACACCACAGGATACTCTTTCTTTTACGTAGTAACCTATGTTGCTTTTCAACACACCCTCATATATACACTATATGATTATAACTATACGGACACCTGGCTGAAAATGACTTAAAAGTCCGTGGCGCCCTCCATCGGTAATGCTGGAATTCAATATGGTGTTGGCCCACCCTTGGCCTTGATGACAGCTTCCACTCTCGCAGGCATACGTTCAGTTAGGTGCTGGAATGTTTCTTGGGGAAAGGCAGCCCATTCTTCACGGAGTGCTGCACTGAGGAGAGGTATCGATGTCGGTCGGTGAGGCCTGGCACGAAGTAGGCGTTCCAAAACATCCAAAGGTGTTCTATAGGATTCAGGTCAGGACTCTGTGCAGGCCAGTACATTATAGGGATGTTGTTGTCATGTAACCACTCCGCCACAGGCCGTACATTATGAACGGGTGCTCGATCGTGTTGAAAGATGCCATCACCACTCCGAATTGCTCTTCAACAGTGCGAAAAGCAAGAAGGTGCCTAAAACATGAATGTAGGCCTGTACAGCGATAGTGCCAGTCAAAAAATAAAAATAAACAAGGGCTGCAAACATGCTTCCATGAAAAACAAGACCGCACATTAACACCACCGCTTCCGAATTTTATTGTTGGCACTACACATGCTGGCAGATGACGTTCACCGGGCATTCTCCGTACCCCAACCCTGCCATCGGATCGCCGCATTGTGTACCGTGATTCGTCACTCCACACAACGTTTTTCCACTGTTCAGTCGTCCATTGTTTACGCTCCGTACGCCAAGCGAGGCGTCGTTTGGCATTTACCGGTGTGATGTGTGGCGTGTGAATAACCGCTCGACCATGAAATCCAAGTTTTCTCACCTCCCACCTAACTGCCATAGCACTTGCAGTGGATTCTGATTCAGTTTGGAATTCCTGTGTGATGATCTGGATAGATGTCTGCCTGTTACACACTACGACCATCTTCAACTGTCAGCGGTCTCTGTCAGTCAAGAGACGAGGTCGGCCTGTACGCTTTTGTGTTGTACGTGTCCCTTCACGTTTCCACTTCACTATCACATCGGAAACAGTGGACCTAGGCATGTTTAGGAGCGTGGAAATCTCGCCTACAAATGTATGACACAAGTGACACCCAATCACCTGACCACGTTCGAAGTCGGTGAGTTCCACGGAGCGCCCCATTCTGCTCTCTCATAATGTCTAATGACTACTGAGTTCGCTGATATGGAGTACCCGGCAGTAGGTGGCAGCACAATGCACCTAATACGAAAAACGTATGTTTTTGGGGGTGTCCGGATACTTTTGATTACATAGTGTACATACATTTGTATAATATATGTGGAATTTGTTTCTGCTTCGCTTTTAACAGTATACCATGCAGATTTCATTTTATTAGAGACATATTTGTGCATTAAATAGTTAAAGTACTATCACACACAGAACAAAGGTCACACAATTTACAGACACAATTTTTGCTCCCTTAAGTACCCGTAACTGACGACTGTGGTGACAGGAATGACATCCAGCCACAAGTAAAATAGATTTGCCAAATCTTGAGTGCAGCGAATCCCAAACAAGATGGGGTTATCGCTAAGAAGAAGAAGAAGAAGAAGAAGAAGAAGAAGAAGAAGTAGAAGAGACATATTTGTGCGTGGCCATTTGTCGTTATGTTTCTTTCTTTCACACCTCCATACAAGATGTTCCATCATGCTCTGGTAATAGGCCTAGCGTCGAAGTTTAGTGATATGTTCTGATTATACATTCACTTTGTTAATTTTCCTCATTTTGGTAGGTGAGGCAGAGGCTACTTCAAATTCAAAAAGAACAATTCAGACAAACTGTAGCTGAAAACCTATTTTACATTATGCTTTACTTCATTGCTGACTTAGTAGAATATGTGGCACTGCATTGGAAGAAATTGTCTACTTCCATAAAATCAAACATACGATTATTTTAATTTCAGGACACGGCAGGACAAGAGAGATATAGGACGATCACTACAGCATACTATCGAGGTGCCATGGGCTTCATACTGATGTATGACATCACCAATGAAGAATCTTTCAACAGTGTTCAGGATTGGTAAGTAAACAACACCAGCAAATAAAACAGCCATGTTGTGTGATGGTAAGAATATAAATAGAACTGTCATATCTGTTTGTGCATCAGGCCACACAGTCCTTAAGAGACTTCACTAGCAGTAGGAAACAATACACAGTTGTGACAGGGTTGTTAGCTTGTAACATAAGGAGAACCATAGCACACAGCATTTTTCATAATCATGCAATCAGTACAATGTGGTTCTGTACTGTTGCATAATGATATGGTAGGTGCAGTTAAATGAGTCTGATTGCAAGTGACTTTTGACTTCTGCTCTTAAGGACTACAACAGGAAACTCAAGTATGTCAGTTGGTAGATACAGAACACAACATTCCTTCTGTTCGGTAAACAAAGTTCCATGAAAATTATTGTATACTTAAGTTTAACATGACATGAATCTAAAACATGTTTTTATATGTTTCTTATAGTTAACCCTGCTGTTCTGTTCACTTTTACTTGACATATATACTGTTCGGGTCAATATGACCCGACATATCAAAATGCTTTAGAAACATAAATTTTGGTACAGTTTTAGCTATCGACATTGTTGTTCTATTCCAGTACCTTGTTAGTAATAATAATAATAATAATAATAATAATAATAATGGTAATAATAATAATAATAACAATGCATACAACTTTATTGAGGGATATTTTTCATTTAAATATGCACATAAATTTGAAACAACAGACAGTTTCCATTACAGGCATTCAACTTAGAAAGCACTACAGTTTTTCCATACTTCTATTCTTATTGTTGACAGTTTAGACGTAAGTATTGACATTTTCTAACAACAGACAGTTGTCATTACAGATATTCATCTTAGAGCACACTACAGTACAGAACACACTACAGTTTTTTTATTACATTCCAACATAGAAAGCACTACAACTTTAGAATCCTCTCTTCTTACTGATTGTAGTTTAGGCACAAGTATTCACATAAATTTGAAACAACAGAATTTTCAATACAATCATCTTATAAAATACTACAGTTCTTTTCTTACTGCTTGCACTGTGGACACAAGTAGGTTACATGTTTCTTGCAAATATGTTTACTACATTTTCCACACACCATGTTTGTTTTATTGTCATTACTTGATGGACAGAACTTACAGCGTGCACGTTTTGTAGATTTTCTTGTTGTTACCGATTCTGACACACCACCCACATCATTCGGGTTTTGGATGCTTGTGACCATTCTCAAAGAATCTTCTGTTCTTGGGAAATGCGTTCTTGATGCAATATGTTCTTTTATCAGTGACTTTCCAAGTTCCTCCAAGAATATTCTCCTTCTAGTCAATTTGCTTGCATTCCAATTAGGGTCAACCGAAATCCACAAAACGTATGCATTATAAGCAGAAACATCAAGAATATTGTAGAAAACTATCATTGGCCACCTATTACTTTTTCGTTTGCATGTATATGTACCTAATAACTGATCAAGCGTGTCTACAGCACCTTTGGTTGAATTATAGTCCAAAATCATTTTTGGCTTCTTATCAGCCCTGTCACTGATTTCCGCATCATGGTGGAGAGTGCTCATAAGTACAACATTCTTGTGTCTCTTAGGAATATAATTAACCACAGTAGTGTCATTTGTGAAGTAAAATGAAGAGCTGTGTACCTCCTTGTTGGTCATTTTGTGTGGAAGCTCCGGCTTATTTTTCCGTATAGTTCCCAACATAGTCAATTTCCTTTTCAGAAGCAGCTGCCCCAAATTGTACGACGTAAAAAAGTTGTCACACGTGATATTCTGACC
The DNA here is from genome assembly GCF_023864275.1 of Schistocerca cancellata. Taxonomy (NCBI): domain Eukaryota; kingdom Metazoa; phylum Arthropoda; class Insecta; order Orthoptera; family Acrididae; genus Schistocerca; species Schistocerca cancellata. The sequence continues at coordinate 741,967,663 of NC_064629.1, read as the reverse complement.
ACGTAACTCAGAAGTGAGATCAGATACCACCCTCATTCCCTGATTTCTTTCTGGTGCCGCTCCACTCACCTTTCCTGTATAAATTTGGGCTTTCAGTACGTATGAAGTTTTGCTGTCACACATGGTCCATATTTTGATCCCATATTTTGCCGGTTTACTTGGGATATACTGCTTGAATGGACAGCGACCTCTAAATGCTACTAACTGCTCGTCAACAGTAACATTTTCTCCTGGATTATACAGTTGAGGAAGGACCTCTACCCACTTCTCCCAAATACTACGAATTGCGGCAAGTTTGTCAGTACGTCGTCTTTCCTCTCTAGTAGATTTCTTGTCAAATCGCAGGACACGTGATATCTTACAGAATGTTTCATGAGACATGGTTGCTCGAAATATGTTTCGCCCAGTATCTTTATCCCACAAACTTTTTGTAGACTCCCCATGAGATCGATATACACCCGCTAGGAGTAAGAGTCCTAAGTATGCATGGAAAACAGAACCATCAATATCTGTCCACTGTTCACCATAAACTCGCTGCCCTTCAATATTTGTCATCTCTATTATTTCATTTTGAAGCGCTGTGTGAAATACTGCTTCAAATGAACATTTTACATCAGATATTCTGCTGACTGCATACCTGGTAACTCCTGGGGTACTCTTGATGATGTTCGAAGCTGGTAGGCGACCATGTTGTGCTGGTGGATGCAACTGCCATTCTATATTCCCATTTTTAGAAAGAAAAGTCTCTACACTATTTTGTATGGGCTGTGGACTGTCGTAACTGTCATCGGAACACTCGCTTTCAGATGCATTGCTGATGTGATCTTCAAACTCAGAAAGTGATCCTTCATCTGGTGAGGCATTTACTATTTCTTCCAACTCACGATCATTCAATGGTCTCATCGCCATGGTGTCACAAGTCAAACTGGGCAGAAACAAAGCATTCCAATTATTGAGAACTGCCAATTATTATTTCCTGGGGAAAGCAACAAACAAGCCCATTGTTGTGAACGCATGGAGCTTTAGGTGATTGTTGAGAGTAAGTTGGAATGATGCAGTCACTATTCCCACACAACACAACAAAAATAATTTTCGCCATTTCCAGATTTTAGAAATAAATACGAGTTACACTAAACATATTTGTGTCGGGTCATTATGACCCGAACATTACATATGCAACTATTACAGTTGAAGCCCAAACTTCTTAAACTTTTTTAAAACCTTTTAAAACACATGCTGCTCATCCATTTTCAGACAAAGTCACAAAGTTTCATAAATATATATTGGTATTTACATAATGTAAAATAACGTTCATATTCGTTTCGGGTCATATAGACCCGAACAGAACAGCAGGGTTAAAATTAAATTAAACACATTCTAAAATACGCTAAAAACTTTAAGATCGTAGCTGTTTTACTGAACTGCATTGCTGACTGTAAGAACAAATGTTTTCTTGTTTAACTGAGTGAGTGGCAATGTACTTCAGTTTACCTAGTTATATCTAAACTGGAAAGTAATTTCATGTTCCTATTTAAACAATTTTCATAACAAGTTGATTCAGAAAACTCATGAAATCTTAAAGAAATTGAAACCATTATCTGTTCGTCCTGAAGTGAACCACATGAAGAATAAGGTCTTTTGAAAAAATCAAAGAGATTAATGAAAGTTTTTAGGACTAAAATATAGTAAACTTCAAGACTATACACGGGTACCACACCAATTTTCTAGTTTTTGCCATAATTTAAGATCAAGTTACAAGAATCTGATCAACCTGAATTATAGAAAAAGAAATCTAAGAACTAATGGAATACCCTCAATATCAGTGAATGTATCATGACCAAAAGATCCATTTGTTGAAAGATCATTATTTCCTTTCACTTTCGGAACTACAAGAACGAACAAATAGAATATCATGTTCCATATTTGCTTATATTTTTTAAAATGTAGCTTCATCACTATTCCTAGAATTTTGTTAATAGTTATTTGGTTATCGAACCAGTGAGGCACATCATACATAAATTTATACTCTTCCCTCTGAGGCTAATCCTGTGTATTTTGACCTTGCTGAGCATGCAGGATTAGGAATAACTTCGACTTCCAAACAAAAACATGTGTAACATGATAGGTACCTCTCTTCCATTCTGAATCAGTAATTAAAAAAAAAAAAAATTGGAATGAGGATCATTGTTTTCGTTTACATGTATCTTGTACATGATTTTCCACTGCTTATCACAACATAGGACTTCATGTTCAATTGCACAACTCCACAAATTTTGAATTTTTTACTTGTTTCGATAAAATAAAGATAAGGTAGACTAGAGGAAATCTGACTGCTGAGTATAAATGACGTGTACATAAAAGTACTACTGTTAATTTGGATTCTGTATGTTTCTGGGGTTTCCAGTAATAGTGCAAATAGTACTGCACAGTCAGAATTTTCCTTTAGTTGTAAATTAATAGTCACAGTAATGGGGACATAAACATTTTGTAGTGATGTAAACCCAATATAAAGAAAACTATCTTATGTATACCAATAAGGTACAATTTACTATGTGAAATAAGCAGAGACCAAACTGCATCCTACACTATAGGGACGTATTTCAACTGTGAGTGGCAAGAAATCATTAAAAAATTGAATGTTATATTTTTGATTTGCAGTACAGCACACTTTAGAATATATAAACCATATCTGTTGCTATCTGCGTAGTTTTGTCAGTTACATTGTGAACTACACATTCAAAAATTACTTTCTTGGATCTCTCTCTCTCTCTCTCTCTCTCTCTCTCTCACTCACACAAACACACACACACACACACACACACACACACACCACAGAGAGAAAGAGAGACCCACAATATTCTGTCATATTAGAAAGAAAGTAAGTTGAAGGTATATTTAAGTAATAGCACTGTGAAACGAACTGCTCTAGAAAATTACATTGTAACAGGATACTAATAAACATTTATGATTGTATAAATATTATAAAAAAACTCTATTGCCTAATGATGTTCCTAACTAATCAAATAATTTAAAAGCAGTAGGAAATAATGATGCGCAGATTAGTCTCCTTGAGATGTTAATTGCTGATATTGAAATGTATATTACAGGCAATGTTTTAACATGTTCAGAATTAAAATCCTGAGTACAGCTCTATGATCCATAGGTCATTAGTCAAACTACTAAATAATGTGCTTTATTTAGCGCAGTCAATGCAACACTATGCTTTAAAATTGTGGAGCAAAGCAGGTAACAGTTGTGAGGAAAAGATATGCATAGATCACAAGAGAGTAACATCTGAGTGATGTAAATACAGAAACCATTTGTATGCATGTCATAAAATGAATCATAACAAATCAGTTAAATCACATTCCTTTATTCAGATGTTTATCAGGTATGTAAACAAGAAAGTTGTGAATTAGTGTACCTGTTTACAATACGGCTTCCACCCTGTGTACGTGCATACATCAGTACAGTTATCTTCCGCCCCCTCTCAATAATGTAAACAATTATCAACTATTTAAGTAAAACGTTTATTAAGTGTATATGATGATTACCCTGCTTTCTTTCTTATATGCTTGATGTTAATGACACTGGGAAATGCTTCTAGAGTTCATTCTGCTTATTTTGTTTAATGTCTCCATTTCTCCTGCAGGGTGACTCAAATAAAAACATATTCTTGGGACAACGCACAGGTAATCCTAGTTGGAAATAAGTGTGACATGGAAGATGAAAGAGTAATCAGTTTTGAAAGAGGAAAGCAACTTGCAGAACAACTGGGAATTGAATTTTTTGAAACATCAGCTAAGGAGAACATTAATGTGAAAGTAAGTTACTGTTACCTTTAATAATTTTATATATAAACGATGGACACAATTCAGTAGTATGTTATACAGGGTGGCGCAGTGCTGACTGACACAATTTGGCCTCGAATGTTGTGCATGCGCAGTAGCTCGTATTGAGTGGCAGAGAGGTGAAGCGTAAGGAAGAAGAGGCTTATTGGCAAGTGCTGTGTCTTCCATAAAACGCACAAACTCGATTGCAGTCGACTAGCTTCAAGTGACACCAGCAACTCCCACGAATACGACTAGATGCTGTTTCAAAATACAAGCACATCGAGGTTCTCTCAAAAACTTGCTGGTATTGGCACAATTAACTGTACTAAAATGACGGAAAAGTCACATTGGTGGTTGAAGAATTTTGCTGTTTTGCTGCTTTCATATCATAATATCGTCATATGTTAGTATGTAGTTTCAAGGTTATGGATTATTCAAAATTTATCAGTGAATGATATATTGGCGGCAAAAGCCATCAGGATATACTAAGATGAAAGACATTGTCAAAAGCTGTAGGAGTTCTCCATATCGATAGTGTAGTAGTTAGAGGCATGGAGCAACGAAATGGATAGGGCCACGTTGATGTACTGCTATATTTATTTTTTTAAGCAGAAAAATGCTACTGTTGGGGCACAAAAAGAAGAATATGTGCCTCTTTAAAAACTCTTATAGAAAAGTGGGGAATCGCCTACCTCAGTCCTCGTACCACACCTTCTTCAACAAAAATTTCTACTTGCGAATTTATTCGCGCTTTTTTAACACCCAGTCTCTCTTTATATTTAAGTCTTCATACTCAGCATCTCCCTCTCAATGCCACTGTCTATGTATGTCTCTCTCCCACTGTCTCCTTTTTCTTCCGTTGATTACATTGTATACCACTGCCACTGTCTTCTCTCTCACTTATCCTGTCTCCTTTTGTCTTTATTTTCCACTGTCACTGTCTTCCCATATCACAGAAGCTCAAAAATTCTGAGCTCTAACCTATTTCTTCTTCTTTTCCTACGTGTTTAAAATTTTGGACCAAACATCTGCCTCCCCTATACCTACATGTTAAAGTTCACTAGTCTGGGAGGGTCTAGACCCTCCAAGCCTATGTATGGTGTCTATTCATCTGTGTTTTTTGACATGACATTTCTCTTCGGCTCCCACTGCTATTGTCTTCATCCACCTCTGCCCCCTTCATTGTCACTTTCTCTCTCCCACCATCACAATCTCCTCTCTCTCTCTCTCTCTCTCTCTCTCTCTCTCTCCCTCCCTCCCTCCCACCATCACTATCTCCTCTCTCTCTGTCTCCCACTGGTATTGTCTCCTATCTCTTCCACTGTCACTGTCCTTTGCTACCCTTTCTCTCAGCATAAAAAACCGCGAATATGTTCGCATGTCAAAATTTCTGGAGAGGAATGCGGAATGAGGATTGAGCCAGCTGGTTCACCACTTCCCTGTCAGACAGGACATGAACATATCCGCTACTTTGTGCATTTTTCTGCTGGTTCCCTTCTTTTCCCTGGTGCAGCAGGGTGTGTTGCTTATATGAAACGTATTGCATAAGTCAATAATGTTTCGACTGTTTACTTATATACTTCGACACATTTGTATACTTTAACACATACAAGAATCAGATAAGTACGCATAATATAAGGTTGAGATAAAATGGTTTGCTTCAAATTTTTTTCTGGATACTTTGCTTATCGATTACAATTCATTGAAAATGCCGAGCTTATGATTTGTTTGTCAAAAGAGTTAAAAAAGTTATCAGAAATGCTTTTCCGCCTTAGCAGTCTTTCCAGTCTTAAACAATTTTTGACAGTCGTTTTAAGTTCTTTTCTGATATATTAATACCATTTCTAGCCAATTTCATGCCACTGCAGTACCACCTTGGGCATATTTCTATAGGTGTGAAGTGTCCATTACACAGAGACAGCGAGACATTCAGTTTTATCAGTGAACGAATTCTTACTAAAAACGTAGTTCGACGATCTCAGAACTCTTTTGATCACCATAAAACACTTGCTATATGTTCACTACTTCATCTAAAACTACATTTACGACTCAGACCGGATATTACGTGCATATTTTAGGTGCATAAGCGCAGAAAATTTTAACTTATGGATGTCGGTAACGGATAATGCAATCGGAAAACGTTTCAAGGTTTCCCAACATCATCTTAAGAACATATGGTAAACATTTCGACGATTTGACATGAAAAGAAATTATATAAGTGGCTATCCCTACAACTGATACTTTTGCTACCAAATAATTATGTTTTTTCGGATGTATCTTTGTAAGTAATCCATGGCAGGACTCGTGCAGAATGAAGCATTAACTTGGTGTACACTTGCTGTTTTATTGCTATTAAATGAAACAATGCACACGTTATCATCTAACATCATCGCTCTCCAAAACAAGACTGCTTAAACACTAAAGATATAACAAACATCACTGTTCTTTATTCTGATATATGTGTGTTTTGTCCTTGCCGTAAGTTAGTTTAAAGTAGTGTGTAAGTCTAGGGACCGATGACCTCAGCAGTTTGGTCCATTAGGAACTCACACATTTGCTCCGCACAAGAGGGGTGGAGTAAGTCCAAGTTCTTATATATATATATATATATATATATATATATATATATATATATATATATATATATATATTCTGTAAAGACGTGTTTACCACATAAAGAACTTGGACTTACTCCACCCCTCTTGTGCGGAGCAAATGTGTGAGTTCCTAATGGACCAAACTGCTGAGGTCATCGGTCCCTAGACTTACACACTGCTTTAAACTAACTTACGGCAAGGACAAAACACACACACACACACACACACTCACTCACTCACACACACACACACACACACACACACACATATATATATCCATGCCTGAGGGAGGACTCGAACCTCCAGTGGGAGAACCCGCGCAGTTGGTGACATGGAACCTCTAACCGAGCGGCCACTCCACGCGCCTTGTGCGGAGCAATAGGGAAAGTGAAGGTGTAACAGTTGCTTCTACTTTGCGATGAAATATTCAGGGTGGAGAGGGGAGTGAAGATGGCGACCGAAGTGTGAGTGCGGGGGGTAGACGATGAGTCCCGGTGAAGAGCCCATGTAGTGTCATCACATAACATCACATACTCGCACATCGCCAAGTCACCTTGGGAAATCTATGACACTCCAGAAGAGGATTTCTGATGTTTGGGATATGTTGTCTGAATCGTTGAACCATTGTTGGCAGTTCAGCTGTATAAGACAATGCCACAGAATCGGTGAACTCCGCTTCACCATATATAATCTTCGCCAGTGAAGCTTGAAAGTCCTCTGAAAGCACTCCAAACACCAAGAAGCACCCATGGAAGGGCCTCTGAGCATTGTCCACCATGACAGATCAACAACGTCTTAAGTGCGTGGTATAACTACTCCACCAACCCTTTGCTCTTTTAATGGTAAGTGGTGGGGAGAAGACGTTTTATTCCACAGAGGCTATACAATTCTTTAAACAATGTCGACTCGAATTACCATCCTTGGTTCGTTGTTATGATGGCAGGACGACGAAACCCCGAGTTCTACACATGAGCAAAAGCCTTAACCACTGTCTCAACTGTAGTGTCCGGAATGGGGACTGGCTTCACCCAGTACGTGATGTGATCGACAGTCGACAAAATATACACTCCTGGAAATTGAAATAAGAACACCGTGAATTCATTGTCCCAGGAAGGGGAAACTTTATTGACACATTCCTGGGGTCAGATACATCACATGATCACACTGACAGAACCACAGGCACATAGACACAGGCAACAGAGCATGCACAATGTCGGCACTAGTACAGTGTATATCCACCTTTCGCAGCAATGCAGGCTGCTATTCTCCCATGGAGACGATCGTAGAGATGCTGGATGTAGTCCTGTGGAACGGCTTGCCATGCCATTTCCACCTGGCGCCTCAGTTGGACCAGCGTTCGTGCTGGACGTGCAGACCGCGTGAGACGACGCTTCATCCAGTCCCAAACATGCTCAATGGGGGACAGATCCGGAGATCTTGCTGGCCAGGGTAGTTGACTTACACCTTCTAGAGCACGTTGGGTGGCACGGGATACATGCGGACGTGCATTGTCCTGTTGGAACAGCAAGTTCCCTTGCCGGTCTAGGAATGGTAGAACGATGGGTTCGATGACGGTTTGGATGTACCGTGCACTATTCAGTGTCCCCTCGACGATCACCAGTGGTGTACAGCCAGCGTAGGAGATCGCTCCCCACACCATGATACCGGGTGTTGGCCCTGTGTGCCTCGGTCGTATGCAGTCCTGATTGTGGCGCTCACCTGCACGGCGCCAAACACGCATACGACCATCATTGGCACCAAGGCAGAAGCGACTCTCATCGCTGAAGACGACACGTCTCCATTCGTCCCTCCATTCACGCCTGTCGCGACACCACTGGAGGCGGGCTGCACGATGTTGGGGCGTGAGCGGAAGACGGCCTAACGGTGTGCGGGACCGTAGCCCAGCTTCATGGAGACGGTTTCGAATGGTCCTCGCTGATACCCCAGGAGCAACAGTGTCCCTAATTTGCTGGGAAGTGGCGGTGCGGTCCCCTACGGCACTGCGTAGGATCCTACGGTCTTGGCGTGCATCCGTGCGTCGCTGCGGTCCGGTCCCAGGTCGACGGGCACGTGCACCTTCCGCCGACCACTGGCGACAACATCGATGTACTGTGGAGACCTCACGCCCCACGTGTTGAGCAATTCGGCGGTACGTCCACCCGGTCTCCCGCATGCCCACTATACGCCCTCGCTCAAAGTCCGTCAACTGCACATACGGTTCACGTCCACGCTGTCGCGGCATGCTACCAGTGTTAAAGACTGCGATGGAGCTCCGTATGCCACGGCAAACTGGCTGACACTGACGGCGGCGGTGCACAAATGCTGCGCAGCTGGCGCCATTCGACGGCCAACACCGCGCTTCCTGATGTGTCCGCTGTGCCGTGCGTGTGATCATTGCTTGTACAGCCCTCTCGCAGTGTCCGGAGCAAGTATGGTGGGTCTGACACACCGGTGTCAATGTGTTCTTTTTTCCATTTCCAGGAGTGTACTTGAATCCACCAGAATCAGGCAGCCGAAGGAACAAATCCAGGTGTCCGTACTATAAGCTGTCGTCTGGAATGTCATAGTGGTGGAGCTCTGGGCTAGCATGCCTACCTGTTTTGCAGCATTGGCACAGAATGTAGATGTGAGTCCACATCTTAGTCACGCTTCACATCCTGCCAAACAATGTGACAGGTTGAGGAGATTATTAAACATGAGTCATCTCATCTGTGACGCAACCAGCATTCGAACTTCCCTCGCGATACATCGCACCAGACTTGTCTGTCAGATCTGGGGAGTCGACAGCACTCTAACCGAAGGCTGATCAATGTGTTCTACAGAAGTTCTTTGATTTGTATAGCTGTCTCCTGCCCTAATGCAAGTTCATCGTAGGGAAGGGCATTGGTTCTTGAGAGGAAGTCTCCCACTACATTGGCGGCCCATTTAATGTGTTACATGTTGATTGTAAACTGACTTACACTGTCCAAACTGTGAGAACGTGGTGTGTGTGTGTGGGAGGGAGGGGGGTGGCAGTCCTTTGTGACGTTCTGTGTAGCCTCTGCTAGGGGTCTGTGATTTATGAAAATAGTGAAGGGCCTACCCTTAACTTCTGATTTGAAATAACACACTCTCTTGTACACTGATAACAGTTCTCAGTCAATGCAGACCATTTGTGCTGCAACTCTGTAACTTTCTGAAAAAAGAACTGTAATGGTTGTTTAGCTCCAGTGACCAACTGCTGAAGCACTGCACCAATAGCTATATCGCTCACATAGGTAGTGATAGATAAGCAAGCTTCACTTACGTGATGTACTAGAGTCACAGTCTGCTGGAGGGACAGTTTAATGCTATCAAAGGCCCTGAGCATTTTGTAATCCACATTAGCATTTGATTACCACTTTTGTTCTTGCCTGCCTGTGCTTCTCTGAGAAGAGCTAGAGTTGCCACAGCCTGTGGCAGATGTCGCCTATAAAAGATGTTGTTCCCAAAAATCGTCTTAATTCTTCGTGGGTTCATAGCCGAGACAGAACTCGAATCAATGCTGTTTTTTCGGAGGTGGGTAAGACCCCAGACACATTAACCACGTGTCACATATATATGACTTCTTCCTGGCATAGCTGTCACTTGTCCATATTAATCTCAAGGCAATGACGATCAAGGTTCTAGAACAAAGGGTGAAGGTGTACCTAATACTGTACTAGAGACACCACAAAAAAAAAAATCATCGACGTATGAACAACAAGAAGGAAGAGTCTTAAAATTTTATCGATAAAGTGTTGCCACGTCTGCTCGACGTTTTTTACACCATATGGCGTGAAAACCAGCTCATACAACATAAGCAGTTTAATAACAGCTGTCTGAGCCATGGGTATCTGGCGATACGCTTTTTTGCAATCGATTACACAGAAGACAGGTGCCCCTGCCGAGGCATGAGAAAAATGCAGAATGTTGGTAGTGGGGCCCCTGTCTGGTGCCATTTATGCATTTAGCGAATGGTAGTCCCCACAAATTCTAAGAGACCTGTACTTCTTGGAGACCAAATGTATGGGCGCCGCGTAGAAAATGCTGAATTTTTATTGGCTAGCATGTTAAGAAGCCAATCAGATCATCTCGAGCACTTCTATACTCACGGTATTTCTAATGTAATCCAATCAGATTACCACATATAATTTCGACCAGAAATCTCGTAATTCCGGAACTAAATAAAATTTAATGAAAACAAAATACGATTTCTTTCCACATAATAAATAACTAATGAATTTAATACTCAATGTCCCTTCTGGCTGCCTCCTACAAAATTAAGCTCACTCGGGTATACGTCACAAATTCCCCTATTGCACAACAACTTTCTCACGCACTCATTAACGTAGTTTTAATACAATATCACATTCTCACTTTACGTATGTCCTCCCTTCGCTCTGTGTCTCTTCAAAACACTCACTCAACTAAAACACGATGAAATAATAATTTTCCAAACTACTTTTAATTATCAAATAACTTACGGGTTTGGTGCCGGTTGACGTCGTCGACCACCGCCGATATTTCTACAGGAGCACACCCTGCCATTCTCAAGGCACAAATGCAAGGGGGATGCAATGTGCAAGAGAATTTAATACCTCGGTTCACAGAGGAGAAACAAGGAAGATACCACACACAGAACAAGTAACCGTAAAGTCAACACACAACCAAAGATAACCACATCAGAAATATCGATGGAGACTATTAATCAACAGGCGAGGTAGCACTAATTCTGTCCCTCTGTTTTTTAATGAGAGACAGAGCCGGCTTCCAAGCAGCATTTAAACAAAATCCACCATCTCTGTTTATAGGGTTGCTTGATAGTTTGATTTCAACAGTTTCCTTAATAACACTATCCCAAAAGCTGGACGTGCAAGCCAGAATCTCCGTGTTGTTGTATTCCATAGGATGATCGGTGTCAAGGCAATGTTCTGCAATAGCGGAGTTGCTCGGCTGTTGTAAGCGTGTGTGACGCTTATGTTCCACACACCGGTCTTCTACAGTCCTGATTCTCTGACCACTATATGACACGCCACAACTGCAAGGAATACGATAGACACCAGCTTTACGCAAACCAAGATCATCTTTAACGGATGCCAACAGGGTCTTAATCTTAGAAGGTGGTCGAAAAACACATTTCACATCATATTTCCGCAAAATACGGCCAATCCTGTTGGAAATGCTTCCTGCGTAAGGCAAAAATGCCGTAGACTTAGGTGCCACTTCGTTGCTATCGTCACTCACCCGTTGCACAGAAGGCTGATAGCGCGACAGCCTCTCACTATAACCATTCCGACGAAATGTGGCTTCGAGATGTGATGGCTCAGCTGCCAAACTGAGCTGGATGGTGACAACTATCTGCGAGCTGATCGGCGGTGGTCAACGACGTCACCCGGCAGCAAACCCGTAAGTTATTTGAACATCCAATTCGCCGGGAAAAATTAAGGTCTCACATACTTTTAATTGCGTCAGAAATATGTGGTAATGAAACTAAAGACAATTCCAGAAAATTTGGTTATATGAACCTATCATCGTGGTTGTAGTTTCATTTTATACTATAGATGAACACATTTTAGTCCCTGGCTCAGTTTCACAATGCCAGCACGGTTATTATGTGTTTTAGGTAAAAATTTATATCTCTAAAAGTATTAAAGTTATTGATTTGAAACTTTAGCAGTGTGGTTTTATTATCCATAGAATTTTGTACACTCATTATGAAAAAGATCGATTAACATTTAATAGTACTACTTCACATTCATAAACGTACTGTGCTACACTGCTCGCTCGGCCCAATAGCCAGCGTCACTTGTGCCAGCGTGAGAACCAAAATCCGCTCTCCTCCCTGCTTCCCGGCAAGATACACCTTCAATGCAAGATTGCAACTCGTAATAATTTGCTACGTTATAGCTGGACTAACCTTGCCCTCCCATTTTGAGCCGAATACTCTTGTAGACAGCGAGACTTCGTGGTGGAGGCACGAAGTATACAGTTGCCGCAGTTGTTGTTGTTGTTAGTGTTGTTATATATGTTGCTGTTGTCACTAACGTTGTTGTAACTTGTTGTAAGAGGGCAATGTGGTTGTGAGCATTCCTCTAGCTCTTTTGTAACGCCAGTAGTTCCTCTTACAATTCTGCCTTCACTGTGCGCAAATTCAGACGTTCCTGTGTCGTATCTTCAAATTTCTTCGTCGTGCTGTGGACATCTTGTGCTTAACACTTTGCCGTCCGCACGCCTCGTACAAATTTATTCGCTTGGCGCCGGCAGCGCTACTTCGGATTACTTGGCTTGTCGCCGGCCGTTTGTCACCTTTCCATTGACGGCAAGCTTCAAACACATTGACTTTAGGGCGCTTTAACTTTTCCGGAAATCCTCTATTTTGTCGTATCGTTACAGAAACTCGAAATTTCTTTTCAAGTAATTTCTCTGCAAGTTCTACACTGTTATAATAATTATCCATGTAGAGGTGATGTCACTTTCCATAAGAAGGTGTCAATAGTGCCATTACTGTTTTTGCTAAAGGTTGTCCAGCGCCGGAATATGTCTGGAATGAGAAAATGTATCCCGTACTCGAATCACACAGCATCCGAATGAGTATGCCATATTTCGTAATTTGGGACGGATTGTAAACTTTAAACTTTAACTGTCCACGCCACGGTATCACTCCTTCATCAACTGAGATGTTTTGACTTAGATTAAACATTTCTTTAAACTTCTTGGAGAAATAATCAATTACGATTTGCACTTTGAAAAGCCGGTCGGCATTATCGGTTTATTGTTGTTGTCAGAAAAATATAAAAATGATAATATTTGTCTGAATCGTTTTGCGAAATATCGGTGTGTCTGTCAACGGATTCGTTGCCCAGTAATCAACGATCCTTGATTTTTTTACAATTCGCATAAGGATAGCAAGCCCAAACCATTTTCTACGTTCGTGTCCCGTAACGTCGACAAATATGGCATTTTTTTATCCAGTTTCCTTCTATTGCAATTTTGACTGTAATACTTATTGGTTTCACTGCTAATACAGGGTTATTACAAATGATTGAAGCGATTTCACAGCTCTACAATAACTTTATTATTTGAGATATTTTCACAATGCTTTGCACACACATACAAAAACTCAAAAAGTTTTTTTAGGCATTCACAAATGTTCGATATGTGCCCCTTTTGGTGATTCGGCAGACATCAAGCCGATAATCAAGTTCCTCCCACACTCGGCGCAGCATGTCCCCATCAATGAGTTCGATAGCATCGTTGATGCGAGCTCGCAGTTCTGGCACGTTTCTTGGTAGAGGAGGTTTAAACACTGAATCTTTCACATAATCCCACAGAAAGAAATCGCATGGGGTTAAGTCGGGAGAGCGTGGAGGCCATGACATGAATTGCTGATCATGATCTCCACCACGACCGATCCATCGGTTTTCCAATCTCCTGTTTAAGAAATGCCGAACATCATGATGGAAGTGCGGTGGAGCACCATCCTGTTGAAAGATGAAGTCGGCGCTGTCGGTCTCCAGTTGTGGCATGAGCCAATTTTCCAGTATCTCCAGATACACGTGTGACTTTGTCATCGGGTGTCAGGGCTTGTAGCAATTGTAAACGGTAAGGCTTCTGCTTTAGCCTTTTCCGCAAGATTTTCCAAACCGTCGGCTGTGGTACGTTTAGCTCCCTGCTTGCTTTATTCGTCGACTTCCGGGGGTTCGCGTGAAACTTGTCCGCACGCGTTCAACCGTTTCTTCGCTCACTGCAGTCCGACCCGTTGATTTCCCCTTACAGAGGCATCCAGAAGCTTTAAACTGCGCATACCATCGCCGAATGGAGTTAGCAGTAGGTGGATCTTTGTTGAACTTCGTCCTGAAATGTCGTTGAAATGTTATGACTGACTGATGTGAGTGCATTTCAAGCACGACATACGCTTTCTCGGCTCCTGTCGCCATTTTGTCTCACTGCTCTCTCGAGCGCTCTGGCGGCAGAAACCTGAAGTGCGGCTTCAGCCGAACAAAACTTTATGAGTTTTTCTACGTATCTGTAGTGTGTCGTGACCATATGTCAATGAATGGAGCTACAGTGAATTTATGAAATCGCTTCAATCATTTGTAATAGCCCTGTATATACAAATAGATCGTTCCCAATAACTGTTTAGTCCCGTCAGTGTGTTCAAGAATCTTTCCTTGACATGAAACTGATGGGATTCGATTTTTATGCAACTTCACTGTACTTGCATTGGCAGCGTAGACTGGTTGGTTGGTTGCTTGGGGAAGGAGACCAGACAGCGTGGTCATCGGTCTCATCGGATAAGGGAAGGATGGGGAAGGAAAGTCGGCCGTGCCCTTGCAGAGGAACCATCCCGGCATTTGCCTGGAATGATTTAGGGAAATCACGGAAAACCTAAATCAGGATGGCCGGACGCGGGATTGAACCGTCGTCCTCCCGAATGCGAGGCCAGTGTCTAACCACTGCGCCACCTCGCTCGGTGGGCAGCGTAGACTATAGGAGATTTCACTTGTTTGGAAATTCCATTTTTCATCGTGAAGTATATAAATTGTTTGTTGCAACAATGTGATGTCTTTTTCTGACAATACAGAATTTTCTTCGCTACACCAACGCGACCAGTATCATCTTCAAAACCTTCAGTTTGTTCCATGTGTACATCATCTTTGATTACACAATTCAGAAACGCTATTTTGATGTCAAACTGGCCGAGCTTCATTTTCTCAGTATCAGTCGACAGGTTTGCAATAGTATCACAATGTGCAACAGGGCTGAATAATTCTTCGTTGTCAATTCCCTGCCTTCCTACATCTCCTTTGGCCACAAATTGGCCCCTTAAGCGAACTTACATTTTCCTGCAATTTTCTTGCATAAGACTCATCATTTTTGCAAAATCTGTGCCTCACTTGGACGCTCAACTAATACTTAAGTATTATTCTCTTTCAGGGACTTCAACTTTTCATGTATGGTCTCCAGTCAGTGACTTCTACTGCTAGATTGCAAAGCTTCAGTATACAAACTTGGACCCTTATGCCTGTTGATAGGAGTTCCAGCCTGTACACATAATTTTGTTTTGGCATCAATTTTGGTTTCTTCTTTTCGCATCTGTTTCTGTATTTCCCACTTAATACTTGACTTCCTCTGGAATCTACCAGTGTATTCCAATCTTCTTCCTCTTCACTTAAAACTTCTGTCCTCGTGTCATTGCTGACATTTTCTGATAGCTTTCTCTCATTGGAAGTCTGTTTAAACTGACTCTGTAAACAGATGCACCTTGAGCAACTTCAGATTCAGGAATATTTCTTCAGCCTTGAATTTTACATTTTAACGTAGTACCACCTTCCTCTGAGAGAGAATCCAGGCTCTTAAACCATCTCTGTCATCCATATACTCAACCAGATGTCCGCGCACACCGTTGTTATCAAACTTTGAACGAATGATTCTTTGCATTTGTTCCTTTTTCATTCAACTTTATACGAATTTTCCCAGTTCCCTGTCCACGAGCCAACATGCTTACATCTCTTTTCTGAATTTAAGTCTTTCCAGGAACAGCGAATATTGCGTATAATGCAAAATATTATTTATTCATAGTGACGTCATTTGTGGTACTGTCACAATACTAACTGTCGACTTCAACACGGTTATCAAGTGTGGCACTAAAAACATGTGACAAAATGCATTACCCTTTTCAGTCTGATTGATGTGACTGTTATTGTCTGCCTTTTACATCGAACACTCTGCTGACCAATAGCTACGTGCCCACTTTTCCTGTTGCATGTTGAAGATTTTTTTTTATTTTCCACTATAGTCACTTTAATTTCACTGAATTTGCGTCTTAAGATATAGCTCTACTGACAACTACCAAACTAGCAGTACATCGATAATGTTACTCCTGTGAAAGGATTTTAACTTTTGATCTTGACTCTGTGTAATAGAAAGATATAGGATGGTTTTTCATTTATCGAAAGATTCCTGTAAGGAAACAATAGCAAAAAAAGGAAAATCAAATTAATGTTTGCTTAGTAATAAAGTAAACTGTAATTGTGTAGAAGGAAATGGTCGCCAGCCTCATTAGGCAAAGTTGTACCAAGTACTAGCACGGTTCATAAAGAAGGATACTATTGAGATTGACTTTACTTGATACAGAAGTTATGTTTTCCAGATGAGACACCAAGCACTATCCCAATTTATCAAGCAAAGTAACAGTAGTTTGGCATGAACAACACAGAAGGAATATTAACCGTTTTTGCAACAACTGGGTCTCAGTAACCGTATATTCAAGCCAAATGCTACTGATTATTGTAAGTAAATAATTACTGATGGTTGAGGAATATTAACTTGGAACAGAGGTTCTTTTATCAGTTCAGTTATTGGAAAATACAGTCCTTGAAACATTTATCGTGTAATTTCATTCTCTACTCCTATTATTATTTGTATTTTGGAGGCGCATCTACATCCTTAAACTATTTAGCTGAAATGGAACATGTGGTACCTAGATCTAGCATAGTTTCAATAAATGTAGCTAGGTGCTTATTATAGCATACAAATGTTAGATAGCTGGCAAGTGCACTTCATTAACACTTTCACGGGCCGTGGGGGATATGCTTCCCACTAAATGTATTTCTGTACAGTGGTTAAGGGAATACATGTTACCACTTCTGTACGCTCCTGGCATCTAGCGGCAGTCCGCTGCACCAGCTTTAATTTCTGTTTGTTGTGAAATATAGTCTTCAGGGCTGTGGGAGGTATATGTCTCACAAAATAACGATGTTTTAATGGTTATTGAGAAGTATGGTTACCACTTAAGTAATTTCCCGAATGGGCTTGGGAAGTATACTTACCATGAAATTCATCTGTCATTTTTGGTCCGTGGGAAGCATACTTAACACCATCTTAGAGGCATCCTAAAGCTTTTGGGAATATGTCTTATCACCTCTGTCTATGCCTGACATCTTCCTTGTAGTACACTACACCAGGTGTATGAAAACTGCTACAACAATCAGTTTCTTTTTGTCGTGGGATCACTACTTTGTCGGAACACATTGCTTCGCTCCTGCAGTATACATTATTGTGACCTGTTTCAGGTCATACGTTCATTGTGTGGTTAAGTTTCAAGGATTGTTTTCATATTTTGGTAAGTAAACTTAGGTATCGCTAACCAGTATTTTTTAAATAAAGTAAAAGAAAACATGAAAAAAAAACAGAAAGCTCTGTTTTACGTGTAATGGAGACATGTAACAGCTCACTAAAGGGAAGTGGGAAATTCATTTACCACCACAGTTTTAATACCTCACAAACGTGCCGTGGTGATAAATGTGCCACCATAATTTTTGGTCCTAAATCACGAAAATAAATATAGTCAGGTAATCACAATTCTAATAGGATAGCAAAATTGTAATATCTTTGCTGAGTTGCTACGAAAAATGCGCCCGTGAAAGGGTTAATGCTTAATTGTACTATGAAACATAAATATGGCTCCACAATTAGCAAGGGAGTATCAGTAGACTCAGATCAAGGTTGAATATTCTAGTCAAAACACAATGTGAGAAAAACTGTTAATTATATACTGCATGTGATAGTTGCTTCCAAAGCTGCGCAATAACTAATACTTATGCTGGCCCATCGTAGTCTACCAGCCAGTAACCCTTCTGGATCATCATTGATTTTACGTGTAGGTGTAATACTGTTCAGAGATTTCAATAAACCTATCTTTAAGCTGATTATTATAAATCTTTTGTAATAAGCTATACTTACGATGGAACTTTAACTATCCTTTTATGAAAAATACGTGGAGTACTCACTGAATAACTGAGAAATTTACTATTCCACAAAGTTTATTAACTGTAGCAAAAGTTTACTGTAATGACTTTTCAGTTCAATACAGTAGGATGCTCGGGAATATCGAAGCACGTTGCATACGAACCTGTTTAGGTGAATGACTAAGGATATTCAACGCAAAGTTTACAGAACACAAACTTATTACTGAGAAAGCACTCAAATAAGTGGTCCACACAGTTATACAGTACACAGCTGATAATTTGAGATGAAGGTGGTCCAGTGTCGATCTACTGCGGCCGTTCTAGAAACGAGGCAACAGTATCCATGGGTCTTACTTTATAACTATCGCTGCAAATTCTCTTCGTAGTGTCGGATTTTCGTAGAACAGAGCCAACCTAATTAATCTATGAATAATAAGCCAAATTACCTCCACATCCGAGGCTATGTTATATAATCTTGTTGTTCTTCTTGCCTCGTTCGGTTCACAAGATGCAAAAACGTCGACTGCTAGCCACCGACTGACTCATGCCATAGAGACGCTTCGCATTTCGACCGCCAGATCGATGTTTCTATTCCCGCCAACCCAGTTTCGTTACAGAGGGTCTTCCCTCATTATTTTACACGATTACTAACCTACATGCCCTATGCGTGAACCGTCTCGCTGAGTAGCAGTCGAGGGTTGAGCATCGCTCCTCTCACTCGCGTACTGTCAGCCATAGGCCCCCGCTTGCACTGGAGTAAAAACAGAAGTGATCTCCAGCTCTGTTTTTATTAAAACATTGACGGGCACTTGCGCCGAGGTCTTAGCACGGACGGCACTGGGAAAAAATTTTGCATGGCGTCGCCTGGCAGAGTTGTCGTGTCTTCTCGTCGTTGTGGTATGCCGAGCTTGTGTGGCGCCTTGGGGTCGCGGCGGTCTCTTTCCGCCGACGACACGGGGCGCGCTTTCTTGTTGCCGCGGGCCGCGCGGCGGCCGGCCATCTCGAGCACCTCAGCTGCCGCAGAGTCAGTCTCTGCCCCCCCCCCCCCCCCCAAGAACAGGGAAAAAGTAGGCCAGGACCTGGAAGCGGGCCGCGGAACCATAGAAATGTTTTCCGCCGCCCCCGTTCAGAATTCCGCGTCTGCCATCGTCATAGTAGGGTCAGCAATGCAACCGGAAAACCCAACGGTGACAACAAAAGTTGCAACTGACAATAACCTGGCAGCAAGCCCCCTTTCCGCTACCGACATGGCAAAAACACACGAAACGCAAACAAACAAATACATCGTCAGTATTTGCGATCCTGCCCCTCCCTCTCCTCTCCTCCCCCCTCTCCTGCTTGCCAACGGCTGTGGCCTCCTTGCTGAACATATCCGCAACCTAAATGGCAAGCAGAAGTCCAGTCAACCGACTAAAATCCTTCCCAAACCCGCAACTGCCACCCAACCCCCTACCCGATCCCAGTTCCTCAAATCCCCCCACACAAGTCCAACACATCCAAGCAGCGGCGTGTAAGGAAGGAGAAGCACTCCAAGGGGAAGAAGCACTCCACCACCCCCACCCCAACCACTTCCACACACTCTGAGGAGCCCGCGCCCCCGACAGCACCTGTCGTCGCACTGGGAGGGGACCAGGAAACACCGGCACTGGAAGGGAACCGCGTAACCGGGCAGGATTCGGATGGTTTCGTGCTGGCGAAGAAAACGTTTCGCCAGCCGAGGCTTCCACCAGCCCGGGGAGTGGAACCCACCCCGAACAGATTTCAGGCTGTTGCTGATGAGCCAGAGACAACAGAAACCACAACACAAACACAGAACCAAGTCGCCCACCACCGCCCCCCGATTGTCGCAGAGTTTGCACAAAGCTATGAAGAGCTCTTCGAGCTGTTGAAAGCAGAAATCGGGGGAGGCAACTTCCAGGCAAAACCTGCTGGTGGAGACAAAATTAAAATCATTCTACACACACTTGAAAACTACACCACAGTCAAAGCACTTTTAAATAACAAAAACATGTCCCACTACACGTTCCCCACAACTAAAACAAGAAACAGAAATATAGTGATAAGAGACCTCCCAAGACGAGTGTCCCCCCAGGCAATCAAAACAGATTTGACTGCCCAGGGGTACGTCGTCAAGGCGGTCCAGCAAATGGGCAACATCAACAGCAAGTGGCCACTATACCAGGCCACACTCCCGGACATCCCCCAGAACAAAAGGGAGATAAAAATGGTCTTGGCTGTGCCTGTCACCACTGAACCGCTGCGCTGTAAAAACAATACGGTGCAGTGCTTCAGGTGTCAGGGCCTGAATCACATCGCCACCTACCGCACCATGCCAGTAAGATGCAGGAAGTGCGCCGAGGCCCACGACACAAGAACATGTACACTACTACACACGGACCCACAAATAAGGTGCGCGCTGTGTGGCAAAAACCACACGGCGGGTTACCAAGGTTGTGAGGTCCACAAACGACACACACAACAGGCTAAGGGCGCAAAGGTCGCCCCCCACACACGCAAACAAAACACCATAAACCTATCCAGACACACAAGAATACAAAACATGACAACACACACGGACAAGGCCTGGGTAAAACCAAGGCCGGATACACCAAGGCGACTTATGCGGAAGTGGTTTCTCCTCCGAGGAACCATGAAAGCGTGGCCCAATCATCACAACAACAGAAACAATCACAAGAACAACACCGGGAAACACACAGCAACAACGACCAGGTCCACCATGACACAGGAAGCTCTAGGGAACCCCACACACACTCCCCCCCCCATGGATCAGTTGTTAGGCGTAATGGTGCAGACCATGAACCTCGTCATGGAAATGATGAAGGAATTCAGGGAAGCCCAGAAGCAGAACACACAGATCCTCGTTGCCCTTCAGGCAA
The DNA here is from genome assembly GCF_023864275.1 of Schistocerca cancellata. Taxonomy (NCBI): domain Eukaryota; kingdom Metazoa; phylum Arthropoda; class Insecta; order Orthoptera; family Acrididae; genus Schistocerca; species Schistocerca cancellata. The sequence goes on along the minus strand of NC_064629.1, from coordinate 741,946,586 downwards.
CAGTCCAGCAGTCGCTCCCCTCTGCGACTTCCTCAGTAGTTTCAAAAACCCATCATGGATAGACGACCAAACATCCATGGCCTGACAATGTGCGTCTTCAATGCAGACGGCATTGTTAATCAAGAGGTCGAGTTCAAAGAACTCATGAAGGAGTTCCCCATCGACATATGCATGATGGGGGAAACCCACCTAAAACCGGGAATAAAAGCGACAGTCCCCAACTATGTTAGCTATCGCAAAGACAGGCCAACCCAAGGCGGAGGAGTGGCCATATACATAAAAAGAGGGATCCCCCACCACCAGGTATTCTTACCAGCAACCAATAAAATCGAAGCAGTGGCGGTGGAAGTAGCCACTGCCACTGGACCCCTAACAATCGTTGCAATCTACCGACCCCCACAAGACCAGATAGATGAGGGAGACATAGCTACTCTAGGTCAAATTGAAGGCAAACTCATAATGCCAAACATCCGGATTGGAATTCTATAGTAACCTCCAGAGCAGGCGCCAGATTGCAACAACTAGCGCGCAACCACCATTTCGAAACATGGGGTCCAGTCGAGCCCACACATTTTCCAAAAAATGGAGGCAGGCCCGACGTGTTAGACATAGCTCTCACTAGAAGGATTACGGGGTTTGTGACCGCAAGGACAATCAACAGAATGTCCTCCGACCACAACCCAGTGATTCTAGAGGTCGACGTGGGAGAATGGGTAGCACTCCCACGGTACCAGATGTCTTACAAACGTACAAACTGGGAACGATACCGAGAAACTGTCGCCTTTGATATCGCTCGCGCTCCGCCACCTACTGCCGAAACAGTTGAACAAGCGCTACAAGACCTAACAGATATCATCCTGCAGGCAGCAGAAGAGGCCACCCCTCCACAAAGGGATGGCCCGCCGCCGCAAGTACAACTCCCGGAACACTTGCTAGCTCAAATTCGACATAAGAACAGAGTGGCAAAAGAGTGGAAGATAACCAGAAACCAGGCCACAAGGAGGCTGCTCAATCGTCTACAGAGAGAATTGAAGGTAGCGCTCAATGAGCACAGAAACCAGCAATGGCAAAACCGCCTCACAACCCTCAAAGTAGACGATCACACACTTTGGCAAGCAACCAAACAATTCACAAAAAGACGCGCTAGGATGCCGCCACTGCACGGCGAGCGGGGTATGGCCTACAGCCATGCTGAAAAGGCCAACGCCCTCGCCGACACTTTCGAGAAGCAGTTCCAAGCGGCTGAACCCCAGGATGATGAGCATGAAAGAGTGGTCCGTCGTCAACTGGCTGTCTTCCTCAATGCTGAGGAGGAACCAGAAGACGAACCCACGGTTTTTGCCCCTGAAGACGTGGCAAAAGTAATTAGGTCCCTCCCCTCCAAAACGGCGCCAGGATATGACAGTATCACCAACCAGTTGGTCAAAAACCTCTCACCTACTGCGATCGAACACCTCGCGAACGTCTTCAACGAGATTACTCGTACCCGCGAGTTCCCAGCTTGCTGGAAACACGCGGAAGTGGTCGCAACACACAAACCAGGGAAAGACCCTCTATTCCCGCAGCACTACAGGCCGATTAGCCTCTTGCCAACTCTCAGCAAGATCTATGAGCGCCTCCTGCTAAGACCCATACAAGAACATATTACCAGAGAGCAAATTCTGCCGGATTTCCAATTCGGATTCCGGCAGAACCACTCTGCCCCACAACAGATCATGAGAGTGGTTGAAGCAGCCACAGAGGGCTTCAACCACAGAGGCTACTGCGGTATAGTGCTACTAGACGTAGCCAAAGCCTTTGACTCAGTATGGCATAGAGAGCTACTCTACAAGTTGTACACACAAGGGTTCCCCGGGAGCATAGTTAAGCAGATCAAAAGCTATCTCTCGAACAGAACTTTCTCTGTCAAAGTAGAAACAGCCACCTCCACCAAGAGGCGTATTCGTGCTAGGGTGCCACAGGGATCGGTCCTGGGGCCCGTTTTGTACAGTCTGTACACTGCGGACACACCAACGGCCCCCCTGGCGCACACCGCTCAGTACGCTGACGATACAGCCTTCTACACAAGAAACGCGAACAAGGACCTGGTCATCCGTAGGCTACAAAGGGTTTTAGATGACACAGAAACTTGGGCCCGTCGCTGGCGAATCACCATCAATTCCGAAAAGACGCAGGCTATGCTGATTACCCGTAGGCTCGGAAGGCGCGAACCTCCTCAACGCCCCCCCCCCCCCCCCGTCCACCATCACCTAAACGGAACCCAACTCCCCTGGCGCAGAACCGCCAAGTATCTTGGCGTAACCTTGGACTCTCGTCTTACGTGGAACCCCACATAGACGAGGTCCATAGGAAGGTCTGCGCCAGAATGTCCATCCTGTACCCAATCCTCAACTCATCCAGCTCCCTTTCCTGCTCAGTAGGAGTGAACGTATACCTGGCCCTGATCCGGCCAGTCATGGAATACGCGTGTCCTGTCTGGGGATATGCGGCGAAGCAGCACCTGGATAAACTTCAGAGGCTACAGAACCATGCCCTCAGGAGGGCACTGCGTTTACCTCTTGGATTCCCCATTGACGATTTGCATGCCGCTGCTGAAATCCCACTCCTGAGAGAGCGTTTCCAAGACCTGGCAAGGGCCTTCTATGAAGGTACTTCCAGGTCGGGAAACGCCCTCATACACTCCCTAGGTCGGTATGACATGTCCCGCGATAAACACAATCGCCCCTTGACGATCTTCGACGACTAAGTCGAAGATAAAAATCCCAATATCCATTCCCAAATCCCGCTCCTACCCAAATTACTACAATTATCTCGCCTCAGGCAAGTACCAGACTCACACAGAACAATCATCACATTTCATAGACACCAAAAAGTACAGAAATAATCACACATACAAGTACACAGGGGAGTAAAAGCCGAAAGGCTACAAACTCCCCCTCACACTTCCCCAAAGAGGGGAAAGTAAAAGATGAGAGCAGCCAGCATGCGTGAACCAGTATTGCAAGCAAAGTTTTAACATTTCCATTTTCTCATGGCATATTACTTTTGAAATTACATCCACAAATTAATTACAGTTACATAAACTGGCATAAATAATGAAAAAAACACTGAGATAAATGTTACATCGAATAGCTTGTTGATACAAGAGTCACAATGAATAAAAGCAGATAAAGAAGTTAGATGAGACAAATGTAGGTATTATCGATAATAGTCGAACACATGCCCCATGTTTCAGTGGTGTTTCCTGAGAGAGATACGTCAGGGAAACATTCGTGACACCTCAAACATCATTCACTCTGCATGAACACCAATACAAAGACCTAAATCTAATTTCATCTTATTCAGTTAAGAACAACATTAGGTACATTTTATCAAAACATATATAAAAAATGGTTCAAATGTCTTTCAGCACTATGGGACTTAACATCTGAGGTCATCAGTCCCATAGAACTTAGAACTACTTAAACCTAACTAACCTAAGGACATCACACACATCCATGCCCGAGGCAGGATTCGAACCTGCGACCGTAGCGGTCGCGCGGTTTCAGACTGAAGCGCCTAGAACCGCTCGGCCACACCGGCCGGCAAACATATATCGCCATAGAAAATAATCTGCGTTACATAGGGCATTGGATAACAATTTATATAGCCACATGAGAATAGAAGAGAACATATAATACATAACTACAATAGAGGAAATATTTTACCAGCTTTCACAAAAACATTATTTAAAATTTTTCCAGTGTTTACAGTTGCTTACCAGAAACTTCAAGCAGTCCATTTACATTGCTTTCGAGGAAGTAGATACTTTTGAAATAGTTATCATTTTCGAAATATTTCATATTGTGTACAGGGGAAACAATGAGGAGAAATTGTTATTTGCACCAGATAGGTTTTTTGGCTGTGTTATTTTCATGCAATTCAACAAAATAACACATCACTATTTAAAATAATCATAACATTTTTCACTGCCCTTCCATTACTTCAGACAGTTCACACCAATACCTTTGTTTACAAATCTTCTTTTAACAAGGGAACACTTGGCTGCCCACTAAGAGTTTTGGCAGTCCATTTCAAACAGCCCTTAAACATCCATTCCTGGTCTATCCTTTTAGCAAGTAGGCTAATTATGCACCACATTTCACGTATTGGCAGTCCATTTTCTTAGCTACAGCTCATTATCCTGTGTAGTCATTTAGTATGTCATTTAACTTTTTTTTTGGAATGTCCATTTCAATCTGAAACTTATAGACATATATTAGAAAAACAACTACAGTAAGTCTTCACAACAGTATAATATACGTTGCAAAACACAGTTTGTAGGAATAAACATATTATAATACAATACATATTAGTCGTGACATGTTTCCAATCAGTTCACCTTTTCATTCCGTTCTGTGGACGTAAGGATTCAAGTCCACTGTCTTATGAACACCTATGGGGTTCTTTGATTTTGGGCACACCAAATAGTATGCGTTAGCGTGAGGCGTTCCTTTCACTTGAAACGGTCCATTGCAAACATATAGTTAAATTTGGAAATAAACCTGTCCCGCGCCCCCTAATTATGATAGCAGTATGTACTGCTGTACGCAGTGTAATTCCGTTTTCCAGATCTTACCATAACAAGTCTTAAGGAGGTCTAATTTTGATCCCAAGGGCTGTTGTTTACATATCCTTTAATTATATCTGAGAGCTTTCTTGATTCTGGAATTGCAAATTCTTTCGCGACTTAAATTCGTTTTTCATAATATATTGCGTCGTCCGGAGTTTCTTTCTTAGTTAGTTCTGTCTTTACCTCTGGCTCTTGTTTTGAAATTGCTTCATTTGAGCCGCGCGGGATTAGCCGAGCGGTCTGGGGCGCTGCAGTCTGGACTGTGTGGCTGGTCCCGGCGGAGGTTCGAGTCCTCTCTCGGGCATGAATGTGTGTGTTTGTCCTTAGGATAATGTAGGTTAAGTAGTGTGTAAGCTTAGGGACCGATAACCTTAGCAGTTAAGTCCCATAAGATTTCACACACATTTTAGCTTCATCTGATGGTTACAAAACAACATTTCGTCACGCATTCCTCGATTTTGTTGCTTCAATATATTCTTCCTCCGAACTATCTTCTATATCGGACGATTCTGGGTCACTTTTCGATTCTAGCAGAATCGCTTTTCTGAGACACTTGTTAATTTCCTCATCCCAACTTTTGTCTGGTTTTAAATACTCAGGATCATGGTTTTCTCCTAATGTTATTAGTTCTTTTTCTTTCACAGCGGGCTCTTCGTCTGAGCTGTCGTCTTCGTTGGTTCTAATGACGTCTGACTTCACATTGTATTTTGTGTAGTCATCGTGAACATCAATAATTCGTAAGCAATCGTCCAAATCTACCTCTTCATGTCTACTGACATCAGTTTGTTCTGCTGGCGGTTCATTAGTTAGGAATCCTTCGTCGACAACGCTGAGGATTTTATCTTCTTCCATTCTCCTCACTGCTATCGTATTATGTACTTTGCGTGGTGCCCTTTTCCTCGCTGTCGTCATCTTTGTACTATAGTCCGTTCATCGTAAAAATAAACCTCATCTAAACATTACACTATGAATTCTTCCGCGTTTGCTGGAACCTCATTGGATTTCGGTTGACGTGGAGCAGAAGCAAAGCCGTCTCGAGTACAGTCAAGTACGATAATGAGGATACGTTTTATGCTGTTGACTCAGCGATAATACGGGGCAACAGCTTCACCAGGGCATTAAACTTGGAAAGCACTGACCAGTGATGTGAACAGTCGTAGTAAAGACGTATAAAAAGACGAGTAGTGAACAATATAGCCTTGACTGTCATTTAACTTTTGAACAGAAGGAAATAATGGTAAAACTCAGGCGATAGGCTTATTAGGTGAGCTGATGAAAATATAACATGCTCTCGATCTTAGCTAACATAGTACTGTAATTAAAAACAAGAGTGATGAAAATTTCTGACTTTAACAGCGGTAACTTGTCTGCATGCGTTGTGTGCTGGGGTTTCACCATGTAGTTTAATATTGAAGCCACTGAAGGTATTACAGTCGGTCGTCTGGTAATCGCTGAACTTCTGTCATCGGACTCCGGGGAATGTGGTACATTCAGTACTGCTACATTGAGAACGAGGCGATCAGCCACAGAATCCCAAGCCGCCAAAAAGCCCTCATTTCCCCTCCTCTTTTATGACGTGCTGTTCTGCATTTCGCCGTCGTTCGGCAGTGACGTGTAACAAAGCTTCGTGCATTAGTTCCAGTAAGTATGGCAGCTTAAATGTCGTGTTATTTCACGCGACAAAGCCTTAACTTGGCTCCAGATCAGTTCTATTGGGTTCAGATTGCAGTGTTAAGGTGACAACTGTAAAAATGCATCATTTGTAGTGTGTGAACAACGTCGTGAAAATTGTTTTCCGTGTTTCTACGACGCTTATCACTCTGGTTTCCTATAAAATAATGGGCATTTCAAACAAAGAGGATTTGATTTTTCATTTTTGTTCAAAAAATTTAATTGTGTAATGTTGTCTTAACTTATATCGATAATTAAGAATGTTTATATACAATGAAAACCAGAATTCTGTGTGTGGCATGTAAATAGAAACTAGAACACGTGCATTATTCTTGAAAAAATTATGGTTAAGTATGAGTTAATTAACACATATTTGATAAATTTCATATTTAAATGATCTAGTTATTCAAACCGAACCAAAGAAATTGTGGATCTTAACGGGTTTCGAACCTCCGGCCACCTGCCCGCCTGGTTATCAATCTACGACACTACCGGTCAAGCCACGAATATATCCGAAATATTTTTTATATATTGTTTCTTGAAAAACGTCAAAGCTGATTTTTATCTGTAATGTTGTGAAAAACATTAAGAACAACTTGTTTCTAGCCTTTAGCGGTGTTCCGCGCGAGTGTTGCACTAGAACAGGGATCCCCAAACTATTTTGGACAAGTGACCCCTTTTCCAAAATGAACTGTTACCTCAGACCCCCATGGCCAAACTTGTCCACATAGACTTGCCAAGTTTTTCATCTTGTACGAACTTGAGACTTTACATTACTACAACAATGTTATTTCCTACAAAATATTAATTATTCTTAGTACACATAACACGACATAAACAATACAGTAACTACCTATCTTGAAAGTTTTAAATAAGAACTTGTGTTAATTTAATAGGGGTCGATTTTTAGACCTCGTCGACCCCCAAAATCAGTTTTCGTTTATGTCGACCCCTAGGAAACCGATATCGACCCGAAGGGGTCGATATCGACCACTTTGGGAATCCCTGCACTAGAAGGTAGAAGCAGTGTCATCCATTTTCGTGGTGCATCTGAACAGCGAGACAATGAGAGCACGAGTAGCGCTTACCGAGACTGTGACTGTACACGATTTTTGAAATAAAAATTACGTAGCTACAGTATCATTAAGAAAAACTTTGATGGCTGGTAATAAATCAGAATGCCTTAAAGTTTCATTTACAGTGACGTAGTAATAACATATCTAATGCATAAGTTGGACCTACTTCCAAGAGCGGAATAACACTAGTACGAGAGCTACGGCTGCTGACGAATCATCGCGTTTGTGTTTGTTTATGATACACGGTATATATCTGCTGCTCGCGAACTTCGGGCGGCGCTAAATATTTCCATTTCCTTCTTTGCTGTCGGGCAACATCCTGTTGTCGAGATCTCTTCCCTCCTTTCACTGCCACCTAACCTGGTCGTGTGCATCCTTTTGAAATCCTCCCACTCGCACTGCTTTAGCCCTTGATACAAATCATCCCTGACAACTCATTTCCAAATTTTATCATTATTTAAGCTGTTGTTTTCTTCCTTACGAATATATTCAGGTTTTCTGTTGCTACGGAATCGTCTGCAGCGTATTCATTGCATCCTATTCTGACGCCCTCATTCTGTCCTGCTGCCGTAACTGCAACTTCCACACGGACAACTGCTTGATACGATTTATTCGTTACTGGTGGGCATTCTGTCCGCCAGCAAGTGTACGTTTCATGGCCTGTCTACCGTGACTCAGTCCTGAACACGTGTCACTTCATTTGCAGGATCCTGCGGTGCTTCGGAGTCGCTCTCTCGTGCACTAAATTCATAACGTCTGCGACGGTACTGTTTCTTGCGTTTGGGCCTCGGAAACCTTTCTGCGTTAATTTGGCCCACAACATACGGGGTCTTCAGTTTTCCATGTTGTTGCTGTCGTGGTAATGTCTCGGTGCAAATGTACTACCGCGAACGGCTAAAGTACCTTGACCTCTGTCCCTACCTCTTAGAGCCGTATTAACGCGATATCTATCGCCATCATTTATTTTGTTGTCATCGTGATTATCTCTGTTGTTATTATTCTCGCAGGCAATGGCTTTTCCGCAGAGGCTATACCGGATCCCGAAGTTAAGCACTATCGGGTGTGGCCAGCATTTGGATGGGTTACCATCCAGGCTGCCGTGCGCTGTTGCCATTTTTCGGGGTGCACTCAGCCTCGTGATGCCAATTGAGGAGCTACGCGACCGAATAGTAGCGGCTCCGGTAAAAGAAAGCCATCATAACGACCGGAAGAGCAGTGTGCTGACCACACGACCCCCCCAATCCGCATCCTCCGTTTGAGAAAGACACGGCGGTCGGATGGACCCCATGGGCCACTTGTCACCTGACGACCGAGTGCTATTATTCTTGCAAGAAACACGATTACTTTGCGAATGATATTCATCTTGTACTCTTTCTAGAAACGCAGAAAAGCTTTTATGATTGCCTCCTACATATCTCTTTGAATCCTCTAGCGGCTTCTTCCATAGTTCCCAAGAAATCTCGGATTCGGATAATCAGCTTTTTAAGTATGTCAGTTTTCGTTACCAGCATTCCCAGAAAGGTTGCATGGAGTTTCTGCCTCTACTGCCACAATCTGGCCATTATGAATTCTCGCTATAAACAATGTTTTCGTTCTGACCACTATTCCTCGGTAAATTTTTGTTTGGTTTCCTTAAATGTCACTTCATCTGTGTTCGCATTTAATCCCCATCGCTTAGCATCACCTAATGAACTGGTAACTACGTTAATCTTTTCCTGGTCTGCCAAATATTCAAGAAAGACCCTTACGCAATTTTTCAGAAAATCCAGTGCGTGCCAGGCAGTATGTCTTTTGTCAGGATCAAAATGTTCTTCTCCCTCTAAGGGTTTGTTATGAGGTCTCCTATGATCGACACAACTGGGCTTGATTTTTATTTTATTTTCAAGGTCGCAGATTTGCCTTCAATTTGTGAAGTGTTTTCGTCACACTTCTGTTCGCAAATATATTCCTATTTGTTTATTTCTTTCTCATAATCAACTTCTGTCATTCTCAAATGTGAGTTTCATTTTCACATTCGTTAACTGTTTCGGTTTTCAGACCAAAGACCTTGTCGTTCACTTTCGTTACTACTAAATGCTTTACCGTTTCTTGGAACTTTATGATTTCTAAATCGTACCTTTCGTTGATATTATTGATCTGCCCCTGCATAATGACCACATTGTTATATATGGTATTTATTTCAAGTTTCATATCCTTGATTTCAGTACTCAAAATGCCTACTTTTTTGTCCACTTTTTCTATGTGTTCACTGGACAAAGGGTGCATTGTGAATGAATGAAGAATTCTAATTGGCTCTTACTGAATTTACCCGCCAAATTACTGATGCTGCCAGTGTGGAAGCACTGACCACCCTTTTTCTGCAGACGAGACTTTCAGTGGCAAAACTATTTTGTACAGATCTCCATATTGCACTGACAGTTAAACCTTGCAAAAGTGGTCTACAGATCGTCAAATACAGAGAGACACTTCCTCAATTACACTGCTCTGCCACTGATGGAAGCTTGAATATTTAAGCGTGAAACCCATGTCCAACCCAGCTATATATCACCACATACTGTTTCCATGTAGTAAACACACAATTCGTATCTTGCGCCATACAAAATCACCACTTCTGCATCTTGCATATAGCTATCAACCATCAGACAGTCGTACATATACCACAAAGATAGACAACATAAGCACGTGGACCGTATATAGTCTTCGCAGCACTAGCTATTTCCCGCGAGCTCAGTAGGTCATCGACCACAGCCAGTGGTCACAAGTCATCTGCCCCTGAACAAAACTGGCCCGACGCATGACCAGAGAGCCCTCAGCGGAACAAGGTCACTCTCCGAACTGTTGTACAAAGTCTGGGTCGGTTACTGTTTCTGGCCCTGACCTGTTTGCTTGCTTGCTTTCTACACTCATTTCCAGACTCTGTGATTACAAGAACATATATACACTCCTGGAAATTGAAATAAGAACACAGTGAATTCATTGTCCCAGGAAGGGGAAACTTTATTGACACACTCCTGGGGTCAGATACATCACATGATCACACAGACAGAACCACAGGCACATAGACACAGGCAACAGAGCATGCACAATGTTGGCACTAGTACAGTGTATATCCACCTTTCGCAGCAATGCAGGCTGCTATTCTCCCATGGAGACGATCGTAGAGATGCTGGATGTAGTCCTGTGGAACGGCTTGCCATGCCATTTCCACCTGGCGCCTCATTTGGACCAGCGTTCTTGCTGGACGTGCAGACCGCGTGAGACGACGCTTCATCCAGTCCCAAACATGCTCAATGGGGGACAGATCCGGAGAGCTTGCTGGCCAGGGTAGTTGACTTACACCTTCTAGAGCACGTTGGGTGGCACGGGATACATGCGGACGTGCATTGGCCTGTTGGAACAGCAAGTTCCCTTGCCGGTCTAGGAATGGTAGAACGATGGGTTCGATGACGGTTTGGATGTACCGTGCACTATTCAGTGTCCCCTCGACGATCACCAGTGGTGTACGGCCAGTGTAGGAGATCGCTCCCCACACCATGATGCCGGGTGTTGGCCCTGTGTGCCTCGGTCGTATGCAGTCCTGATTGTGGCGCTCACCTGCACGGCGCCAAACACGCATACGACCATCATTGGCACCAAGGCAGAAGCGACTCTCATCGCTGAAGACGACACGTCTCCATTCGTCCCTCCATTCACGCCTGTCGCGACACCACTGGAGGCGGGCTGCACGATGTTGGGGCGTGAGCGGAAGACGGCCTAACGGTGTGCGGGACCGTAGCCCAGCTTCATGGAGACGGTTGCGAATGGTCCTCGCCGATACCCCAGGAGCAACAGTGTCCCTAATATGCTGGGAAGTGGCGGTGCGGTCCCCTACGGCACTGCGTAGGATCCTACGGTCTTGGCGTGCATCCGTGCGTCGCTGCGGTCCGGTCCCAGGTCGACGGGCACGTGCACCTTCCGCCGACCACTGGCGACAACATCGATGTACTGTGGAGACCTCACGCCCCACGTGTTGAGCAATTCGGCGGTACGTCCACCCGGTCTCCCGCATGCCCACTATACGCCCTCGCTCAAAGTCCGTCAACTGCACATACGGTTCACGTCCACGCTGTCGCGGCATGCTACCAGTGTTAAAGACTGCGATGGAGCTCCGTATGCCACGGCAAACTGGCTGACATTGACGGCGGCGGTGAACAAATGCTGCGCAGCTAGCGCCATTCGACGGCCAACACCGCGGTTCCTGGTGTGTCCGCTGTGCCGTGCGTGTGATCATTGCTTGTACAGCCCTCTCGCAGTGTCCGGAGCAAGTATGGTGGGCCTGACACACCGGTGTCAATGTGTTCTTTTTTCCATTTCCAGGAGTGTATTTTCACAAGGTTTACCAGAATATCATAGCATTTTTGCGATACTTCTCGATATCAGGCACATAACAATATTGTTTGGATAGCAATGTCGCTTGTGGTGTATAATTCCGATATAGACTGGAAATTATTTCTGTAGAAACTCGAAACTTTAGCGAGGTGGAGCGTGCTGTAAACCATAGAGTAACTAGTAACGTATCTTCTCTGCGAAGACCTTTACGCAAAAACTCGGAAAAAATAGATGTAACTGGTATTTTAAATCGCGAGTACCGATGTCGGTGATATAACAGAATCCAAATCATCCTTATACTTTACAAAGGCAACTAAGGTGTTTCTCATATCTAGAGAAGCAGAAAACGTGTCTTCCACCCGTCTTTCATCTGCTAGATGCACACAACGCACACCCTAATCGATGTTCTCTCAACCAAATAAAGATGGGTTAATGTGCAGAAGCAGTCAACTGGGCAATTTACATGGGAGGGAATAATGGTCCAACGCAAACACACGTCCATATTGAATCTTCTCAAATTTTTGCAGGGAACACATGCGATCACGAAGGCTATACAACACATACTGAGTGTTAGGCCGCTATTCAGCCGTCTAGAATACGACACGGTTAGGTCAGCTACATTCCTGTACCCCAACAGGCCTTTCCATTTGGACAGCTCCTGTCGTTAGCTGGAAACGTGAATCATTACCATCACAGGCCACCGTCGCCGTGCGCCATGCACCCCCATACAGAATCGTCCTAGGAAACTAGCTACATATTTATTTGATCGCTATACTTACAGTTAAATATTACGATCGCGGTATCAATAGGACGACATTCGACAATGAGCAAAGTATCGGAAATACCCCATGGTGATGGCTGTGGCTCTGGAAATAGAAATATCTTTACCATTCTTATGACTTGACGTACCTTTCCAAGTAAAAAAAAAAAATCTTCCATTCCCTTTTCTATCGCAGTATTCCACGTCAAATCCATACCTTCCTTACTACTGGACATAGTCATTTTCCTTCCACATGTCGGGATACACACGCACACACATACTTTATAAGCCTCATGCTCATGATGAACCTGTCACGCATCCCCTACTAATAAGTAATACATCGCCAATAACTTATTGCTGGCGATACGAAACAATACTGAGCGAAAATCAGTGATGGGTGGACATGTTTCATAAGTTTTTCCTGCAATTGGTTCAAAAAATGGTTAAAATGGCTCTGAGCACTGTGGGACTCAACTGCTGTGGTCATAAATCCCCTAGAACTTAGAACTACTTAAACCTAACTAACCTAAGGACATCACACACATCATTCGTGCCCGAGGCAGGATTCGAACCTGCGACCGTAGCGGTCGTGCGGTTCCAGACTGTAGCGCCTTTAACCGCTCGGCCACTCCGGCCGGCTGCAATTGGTACCACTGTGTCTTAGAAAGAGAGGCATAATCGTCCTACAAACCGCCAGATCTTAAAAACATGATCGCGACAAACACGTTACTATCACAAATGGTCTTGGTGCTACAGGTGCTCACAAGTATCGCTAACGATATCTGTGTTAAAAATTATACAAGCCTTATAAATCGAGGTATGACATTACCTCTGAATGAAGTGGTTTTCCCAGACAAATACCGCGACACTGAAAATAGACGGTGATCGCCGGAGAGTATATTATCAGACAACAGTGCGATAACACGTCGCCAAGACTCATAACAAAATCACAGAGTTTATTAACTGATTTGGCTAAGGAACGCCGTATGAAGCTGGTGTTTGCAACTCCCTCATTCAGTCACTAGATATTTTTCCAGTATTTTTAACGCATTGTGTCTCGATGCCACATCAGAGGTCCTGCGAGGCCGGCCGGAGTGGCCATGCGGTTCTAGGCGCTACAATCTGGAGCCGAGCGACCGCCATGGTTGCAGGTTCGAATCCTGCCTTTGGCATGGATGTGTGTGATGTCCTTAGGTTAGTTAGGTTTAATTAGTTCTAAGTTCTAGGCGACTGATGACCTCAGAAGTTAAGGCGCATAGTGGTCAGAGCCATTTGAACCATTAGCTCCTGCAATGTATTCACTGGTTTATAGGCGATGATTGGTTGAGAAGGATCTCAACAGTAGATGGTGTGCTTATTGAGGTTGTAAGAAATGTACACAGGCTTTTAAGATCTCTAGTATTACGTTCTCTGGTAGAAATGTCGTCTGCGATTTGGAATCATGTCTTTCCATTCAATCACATACCTGGGTTGGATCCTATGGAGGAATCCTTTAATGATTACAGCCACTAGTGAAACATATTTCTGTCACTCTCATATCTCGAAACGAGACCCTTTTTTCGAACCTGTCTGCTACATTAAATTTTTAGATAATCCCTAGGCACCATGCAACTGCCCCTCAGACTCTGTGCTGCTATCCCTGCAGCTTTTCGCGTGTGATCATTCCAATTTAAGTCAGAACTTAGTAGAATTCGGAGAAAGCTATATCTACCACATTCTTTAGTCCATGTAGAAACAGGCTAAGCTGAGTTAGTGTGACAGGACCATGTTTTGACCATTCGATGGAAATGGGAACATGTGATGTGTAAAGTCGGCGCCAAACGAAGCCTGCTTCTGCACCACAAGGTCGTATACATACAGTACGAACAGTAGTGGTGGTGTTTCTTATTGGGAAAATTAGGAAGCCTCAACATCATACAGGTACTGCAGTCCAAAACAGATCTACATCCCTCGGGGTTCATTCACGTCTATCACCCCAACATTCCATCATCGTCATCTGTACCATCCAGCAGAGAAAAATTAGGAAATATAAAAGCTTTCCTAACTTCATCTGGTACAGAACTTGATAAGATTTTAACAACATCTCTCTTTCTCTTCAGATATCGAAAACAAATACCGTCTGTGTAGCAGCATCTAGCACATGTGGCGATCGTATTAAATATACTGGTATTGTTCCACTGGAGTAGGCGAGCAGTGATTGAAGTCGCTTGCACAGACCAGTGTAAAGTGTGTCAGCGCCCATACTGTTGGAGGTGGAATACCGTATGCCACAGACTATACTGTCAGCCACAAGAGTGGCTACCTGTGTTCTTGTTTGAAAAATTGTTTTTTCTGCTGTAACACGATTCGTACACTGCCATACATTTTGTTTTTATCCTCACGACTTCGAGGTCTGTGTCAGATTCTAAACTGAGATTAACACGTTCTGATTCATTTCCTCTCACAGAAAACTAGACGTCGCATGGTGTAAATCATGTTGTTGCTTCTGCTACCACCCCATCCCCCCCCCCCCCAAAAAAAGTTGTTCAAATGGCTCTGAGCACTATGGGACTTAACTGCTGTGGTCATCAGTCCCCTAGAACTTAGAACTACTTAAACCTAACTAACCTAAGGACATCACACACATCCATGCCCGAGGCAGGATTCGAACCTGCGACCGTAGCGGTCGCGCGGTTCCAGACTGTAGCGCCTAGAACCGCTCGGCCACTCCGGCCGCCCCCTCCCCTCCCTCCCCCCCCCCCCCACACACACACACACAGACTTCACGATAATGTGTGTTCCCAGTGGAAATTTCACAAGCCGGTGTGTTTGCAGGGGGCAAATGACTTTTGACCGTTGGCTGCTGTGAATGACCTACTGAGCTCATAGGTGCTGCGAGCACTATATATGGTCAATTTGCTTATGCTGTCTGTCTTTGCCGTAAATTTAAGACCATCTGATGGTCTATAGATATATGCAAGACACAGAAATGGTTATTTGTATGGCGAAGGATATGAATTGTTTGCTTACTACATCAAAACAATATGTGGTGATATACAGCCAGGTTGGAGATGGGTTTCACGCTGAAATATTCAAGCTTCCGTCGCCAGTGGCAGAGCAGTGTAACTGAGGAAGTATATGACGATCCGTAGACCACTTTTGCAACGTTTAACTGTCAGTGCAATATGGAGATCTATACAAAATAGTCTTGTCTGCATGAAAAAGGTGGGCAGTGCTTCCACACCGGTAGCGTCAATAATTTGGCGGGGAAATTCAGTAAGAGCCAATCAGAATTCTTCATTCATTCATTCACAAGACAACCTTTGTGCAGGGACGTAGGAGCCTTCACATAGCAGTGAGAAAGTTTACCGTTTCGGAGACGTTTGTTGAAAGCATGACATCGCGATTTCCAGGAAGGATAACACGTGATGGATGTGGTGCCTCGTTAGTACCACCAGGAAGAATGCATTCGGTGTTATTCAGGGCTATTTTCGTGAACAGCTTCTGTTAGGACAAGAATTCCCTTGCAGACAAGCTGGGACATCTCGAAAGCTCCTACAACAACAAAAGTGACCATTAACTATTTCTGCAACACTTAAAGATTTTGGAGAGGGAGAGATGGCTCTTATTTACATAGACATGTGATGTCAATATAACACTTACAAACTTTTAGCTGCGCCTGCGAGGGTGAGCCGCTATGCAAACGTCTCGCTCAGCGCTGGACCTGCTGGTTTGAAAGATCTGCATCAGCAACAGTGAATAGGTAAAAAAGTGCGCGGCCAGAGTCGTCTTTCATGTGGGATGGGCTGTCCTGTTAGGATCGCTAGGAAGAATGCATACTGTTATCATTCTGCCTTGGAACTCTGTACAGAACGGTTTCTGATATGTCACAGTCGAATTTCTTAACGATTGTCCAAAAGCGGTTTTAAATGCAATGAGTGTTTGTGCATTGCATTATTTCGGCTGTTTAAGCGTTGTGTGCGTATTTGCAAATCATTATACATACATTATTTCGCCAATTTTACACGTAGTGAATGTGTCTAGGCATCAGTGAACTGCATTATTTTGTGAACACGCCTGTAAGATGTGCATTGCATTATTTTGACACCTTACAATCAGTTAGCATTTTTTTCAGAGCGCTATACATGTATTATTTTGACAATTTACGGCTGTACATCAGTGTATTGCATTATTGCGGTGATTTACGAGTAGTTTGCAGGTCTGTAGGCTATTTACTGAGACCCCAAGCACTCCAGGGTGAGTGCTTTGTAGCAGCGTAATAAATAAACTACCTGAAACCCATCCCTAAACAGATTGTTCCAACTTCCCAATGAAAATAAATGAAGTTCATTCCAGTCTCTCTCCAGCAGCTGGACACAGACTGAGTCCTTTTCCCACCATTTTCCCCAGACCCCCATCTTAGATTACATCATGGGAGGGACGACAGCGCCCTCTGGTGGTGGAAATGTGTGCTAGGTCAGGTGGACTCTAGACTCCCATGGTGAACACACTGGATTGAACAATTGCCTATGACAACTCAGACTGTTTAAATGAACACTGCATGCAAAATAAGGACTTACATCCATCCTATCCAGCAGCCCAGTACAGGCTGAGTCCTTTTCCCGCCAGTTCTAAGGAAGAGGTGGTGGATGACTTAGGTTAGTGGAGGTAGCTCAATCGACCTATTTTCTCACAAAAATTTTCTCACCACTTTCTTAGTTTAGTGGAGGTGGCCCAATTGACCTTTTTCCTGCCATTTTTCACACCATTTTCTTGTGATGAGGGGGTAGGGGTATGGGGAGGGGGTTAGGTTAGTGGAGATAGCACAGTTGCCCTATTTTCCCCCTAAAATTTGATCTTCCCTCCATGACATCATTGCGACATTGCCACATATATCGCCGCCATCTTGAATAAATTCGGCAACAATGCAATGTGGGGTGGCGTCCTACTTGCCCTTCTACTGACCCATTCCCAACCTTCGCCAAAATTGCTTGGACCTCTGCTTCACTTAATCCTGGAAATCTTGGAAAGATTGCCCTGTGCCTCACTTTCTGTATCGGCCACCATCCTGATCTTGAATCCTGTACCAACTCATCCACTTCCCACACCTACTCCTTTTCCTGGAGCACTTTTGGATCCAATACATTATTCGAAAAATCCAGTCCATACACCCAAATTCTAATCCACTATCAATAAATCCAGATGTCCTTTTGCACGACTATATACAAATTTGACCCTTAATGCACCTTCATGCCTTACCCATCCTCTTCTGTCGGCATTTTAACCAACTTCCATTCTTCAACAATGATGTCCTGCCCGAGATATGTACCTCCTTCTAGTCCTAATCACAACGCTCCCCCTCACACCATCCTCCTATTTTCTCTGTCCCCTTCATCCACCTTGCTGACTTCTAATCGCTACCTGCGATTCTACAGGGCCTCATAGTCATACTCATAATTGCACCTTCATCATGACGAAATTTACGTGTATCACCTAGCATCACTTTTAAACCGTTTCATCATTCAAATTCATCAGAGCTATATTTTAATTTTAACATTAAATCGTCAAACTAGTTTTAAAAACCATCATTATTTTGTATCTATGTGTATTTAACAAAGTTCTCATTTATTGTCACTTGTTTTTATATAAAAATTGTCAATATCGACCACCTATGTATATTTTACAAAACTATATGCTATTGTTGCCTTTTATATATTTTAACAATCTTTAAATAAAGTTTATGCAACCTTTGAATGGGGAGCGGTTTTTATCTGCTGCTAGCCCACCCCCACTGTGGAAAATTAAAATAACAATAAAGAAAAAAGTGTGTACAACAAGCTAAAGAATGTCCCATCACGTGGTAACACATCTAACACTATGGGCTACTACTACAGTTCACCGATAATGTTAATCCTGTGAAAGGATCTTAATTTGTGACTGTGACAATTTATTGGATTGTTCTTTGTCTCTCACAAGATTTCTGTCCAAAGAAAACAATATCAAAACAAACGGGATTCGAACCAAGGTTCAGCCAGTAATAAAGTAAACTGTAATTGTGTAGAAGGATACGGTCAGCGGCCTCATTAGGCAGAGTTGCTCCAAGTATTAGCACGGTTCATAAAGAAAGTTAACTGTTGAGATTGACTTTACTTGATATATAAATTATGTTTTACAGAGTTCTTTTATCAGCTTCATTATTGGAATATACTGTCCTCAAAATGTCTTTCAGGTTATTTCATTCTCTATTCCTATCATTACTTGTATTTTCGAGGAGCATTCCCATCCTTAAACTATTTACCTCAAATGGAACATGTGGTACTTAGATGTGGTATAGTTTAAATAGTTGTAGTTAGTTGCGTATTATAGCATACAGATGTTAGATAGCTAGCAAGTTCACTTCATTAATGCTGTAACTGTGATATGAACTTAAATCTGGCTCAACAATTAGCAAGGGAACCAGATACTAATCTAACACTACACTCAGGTCATGGTTAAATATTTTAGTCAAAATACAATATGAGAAAAACTGTTAATTATGTACAAATGAAATTGTAAACCCAGTTACTTCCTAACTTGCACAATAATTAATTCTTGTACCAGCCCTTGAAAGTATAATAGCTAGTAACTTTCTGTATCACCGTTTTTGCATGTAACTGTAATGCTAAACAGGGATTTCAATAAAAGCAATCTTTAAGCTGAATATCATAAATCTTTTCTTGGCAACTGATCTTTGGTGAAACTTTAACTATCATTTCACGAAAATTACGTGGAGTACTTCGAAACGTATGCTCACTGAATAACTGTGAAATTTACTACTCCTCAAAGTTTATTAACTATACTGAAATTTTACTGAAACTGAAATAACATTTCAGGTCAATAGAGTAGGATACTCGGGATTACCGAAGCATGGTGGGTAGAAATCAGTCTAGGTGAATGATTAAGTATAAAATACGGCTACTCAACGCAAATTCTATAGAACACAATCTTATTATTGAGGATGAAACCCCATAATTGGACCATACAGTTACACAGTATTCAGCTGATAATTTGAGATGAAGGTGGTAGCTGTGTCGATCTGCTGTGTCTATTCTACAAATGAGGCAACAGTATCGATGGTTCTTGCTGTATAATTACGTCTGGAAATACTCTTCTTAGCGTCGGATTTTCGTAGAACACAGACAGCCAAAGTAATCGATGAATAATAAGCCAAATTTCTTCCACATCCGACGCTATGTTATATAATCTTGCTGTTCTTCGTGCCTAATTCCGTTCACAAGATGCAAAAACATTGACTACCAGCCACCGACTGATCCATGCCATAATGGAGCTTCGCAATTCGACTGCTAGGTCGACCTTTTCTATTCCCGCCAAGCCAGTTTCGTTGCACAGGGTCTTCCCACCATGTTTTAAACGTACATGTCCTATGCAGTAAGCCGTACTACAAGTAAAGTTTAACATTTCCGTTCTCTCGCAGCATCTTACTTTTGAAATTACTTCTATAGGTAAGCTTGGTGTTACAGAAATCACATTGAGTAAAAACAGATAAAAAAATTAGATGAGACAAATATACGTATTACCAGTAATAGTGTTACAAAGACAACTGCATGCAACAAATGCAGCTGATTCAAACCTACTCCGATCACACTATTCAGTCATGCATAATTTTTCAGTTAAAAGGTTTGCACTTTGATTTGTGAATAGAATCATGTCCCACAGTTCTTTAGAATTGTCATATTCTTTACGTAGTGTGGATAAAATTCGACCACTTAAGAGTCTATCAGAAAAACATTTTCCTTGTGCTTACACAATTAACGAAAAGCCTTTGCAGCTTCGCAACGTGTGTGCTAATGGCATCTTTGTGGTCATGTTGAATACGAAAAACTGCCTCGATCACGTTCAGTCATTGTGTACTGATCGATTCAAATCGCGCGAACAATTTATCCAAATATCACTCGCATCGATGCGTGTCAACACGTGATCACCAACGGATGTTCATTGTGCACTTGCTAATAAACTTACCAATTCCACATCATCTTGCAGCCACTGCTGATGTGTCACTGTTTCGTCTGTGGTCACAACTTCCACCGATTCAGGGCACTTGTATATATGTACCAGTAACTACGTCTTCAAGAGCATGTGCTCGAAACAGCATCAACACATGCCATTTCCAAATTACTCACTCTACAAGTGCTAGAGTTTGTTCTCTCGTATTTTGCAAAACCAAATACTTTGTAACTGTTCACACACAACCTGGGCCTGTAAACTGTTAAGATTATTTAGTTAAAATAGACTACAATAGATTTACAAAGCTAGGTTCCTCATATATACACTCAAAAAACGTGGTAACAATACACTTTATGTTTTATCAGTTCAGTGATTCCACTGAATTTCCACAACATAGAAATGCAAAATCACGTTTCACACATATGATAACACAGATCAAACTTTCCTTGGATCTTCAGCCAGATTAAACTGTCACCTGCATAAAATATTTCAACAGTCCACGTAGCCGTCATCAGGTAAAAAAAGCTAAGCCCCTCTCGCCGATAACTAATCCAACCATGAACGAAGGACCCTTTATATGCAGCGAAAATACGAAGGCGTTAGCACTAAGGTGAAATGCGCAAGCGCTTAATCGTTGCTGCTGCCCCCTGGCGCAAGGAGAGTTGCAGAACCTCCACTGCTGAATACCGTCGAAAAACCATATATCGTTAAAGATTATTATCCACAGACGGCCGATGTTTCTTCATATCTGATAATAGAGGATTCCAAGTGTAAAGTAGCGAATATCTATCGTCACTTTTAATTATATTATCTGTTAGTCTTATTTCGACGAATTCTTTTCAAACCCATTTCCAGTATCGTGAGGAGTTTGCAATCACTTGTGTCTCATTGTATAGCATCCTGTGTCTCTCTATAAGACAGTGCTCAGCCACCACAGTTTTGTCAGGTTGTAATAATCAAGTATGGCGATGATGTTCAACACATGTCATTGATGGTACGAATAGTTTGGCCAGTGTATATTTTACCGTACTCACATGGTATTTTGTAAACGCCAGGCTTCCTCAAACCTAAATCGTCCTTAACAGACCCAATAAGTGCTATAATCTTAGCTGGCGGACGGAATACACATCTGATTTCATGTTTCTTCAAAACCCTAGCTGTCTTGGCAGACACTTTCCCAGCGTGTTTAAGGAAGGCCACAGAACTAAAAGTGTCTTCAAGTGGTTTAGGTAGACATAGGATGCTATACAATGAGACCCACGTATTTGCAGACGCCTCGCGTTACAAGGGAGTGTGTTGTAAAAGAATCTGTCGAAATGAGGCTGACAGATAAACCCGCTAAGTAAAACCTGGAATCTTATCAGATATGAAGAAACAAAGGCATCTGAATCGGCCGTCTATGAGTTATAATTTTTGACGGTATATGGTTTTTAACAGTATTCACAAGTGGAGGCGCTACACCTCTTCTTGCGCCAGGGGGCAGCAGCAACAATTAAGCGCTTGCCCATTTCACCTTAGCACTTGCACATTCGTATTTTCGCTGCATATAAAGTTTCCGTCATTCACGGCTTGAATCAGTTATAGGCGAGAGCGTCTTAGCTTTTCTCACGCGATGATGGCGGCCATGCGGACTGCTGAAATATTGCGTGCAGATGACAGTTTGATCCAGCTTGTGGCCAGACAAGAATATGATCTCTTGATACGCCACAAAGTCTAAATAGCCACATATGAGAGTACACTTCGTATTTTTCTTCTCATTGTTAACAGTAAGCGTTCCCAGCTGATCAAAGTTTATGACAGGAGGTTTCTTGCATTTTTCTGCAAATTATTCTAATCACTCTTTTCAGAGCAATGATTAGCCTCCCAGACGAGAGATCACTTCTAGTTCGTAGTATGAGATGGGTGATGACAAGTAGTCACTTCCTACTATACGTCTCACTCTATCCTTCTGTACTGAGTACTGTGGCACAGCATCACATGTTAGCCATTTCTTGCACTTTCTCGTTTCGTGTTTACATCAACTCGCCATAGGTAAACTGTATTGGTGTGATGTGTGTCCAAAGAATGTGTGAATGCTACTATCCCAAGTTACCCTTAAGGATTGTATAGTGACATTTCTACTTCTATATTTTGCAGATGTTCACACACTCCCTGAGCCCATAAACTGTTAAGATTATTTATTTACCATACTTTTTCTATGCTGAATTTGAATTTCTACGAGGAATGAATGTTATTTAGGTCCTAGAATTTGTTAGGTAACTACTTATTAGTGAATTTATACATTAAAAGTGATTTTATGTGTTCACAGTGGTATGAGAGAGTCTAAGGAATCTGATCACTTCGTTAGGCACTGACCTCATTTTGTACAACTTTTACCCCCCAAAGACTCATGTATTTTTTCAGTTATTCTACTAATACTTCAATAGTAGTTGATATCTTAACTGTTCTACAATAATGTATACACTAAGAAGTCTATTCCATCTCTATTAATTGAGAGTGAAAAAAGTTTTTATTTCTTGATTCATACTGGACATCAGTGCCACCAGTTGTATTTCATCTTCAATTAAATTAAATTAAGAGGTTTTCTTGCAATTTAAACATTGTGACTAAAGTTTTTAAGTCTGTTTGTTAGAATAAAAGTCATTACTATAATTTATTTATTATCAATGATCAAATTAAATTTCCTATGTAATTTGTTTTTCTGTACACAGGCTGTTTTTGAACGGTTAGTAGACATAATCTGTGACAAGATGTCAGAGAGCCTGGACTCGGATCCAAATCTCATGAATGCTGGCTCTAAAGGAACACGTCTGACAGAACAACCTGCTGGCCCACAAAATGGAAGCTGCAATTGCTAACTGCTTCTGGAACTGTAAATTAATCAAAATAAGCAGCCACAATGTAATGGGAAATAAATTTAATATGGAATTAAATATACCTGAATAAGGATGTTAACATTTAAAACAGAATTGTACAGTAAATATGTTATGTGATTAAAAATATTTCTTAATAGTGATAAGTGCCAGTGTGTATTTATCCAGGTGTCTAAATAATGAGAACTAACCAAACTTAGGAATTACACGAATACAATAACAGAAAGGTAATTAAGGTGACTGCATTCTATGATACTTAAATAAACAATAGTGTAAGAAAATGTTTGTGTGTAAGAATATATACATTCTGAATCATTGAAATCGAAATATGTGTTTTCTGTTTTTATTGCTTTGTAATTGTAGTTACTGTCCATTATCTCTGGCTTCTAGGTTTCTTGTTGTTCTGTATTTTCTAATGTCAAACATGTTACCTCAGCCAGTTGTAAGTATGATAGCTAACTCTGTTTAAAATGAGGAATAAACTATGAATAATATTCATGGAGAGATGTCAATTTCTTGGGAAACATTTTGTGGGTATAAAATATAATTTTTATAATTAATGATCATTGTTCAAGAATGTTTATGACAGAAATAAGATAAAAGCTTCATAGATCAAATACACACTTCTTGAAGAACTGAAATTCTTTTCACTGAAAGTCCTTCTGTATTTCTACCTGTCTGTATCTAGTGATCAATGCAAATGTGTAGAGAAACAAATTAAATGTTCGTATTATGGCCTTAAGTAGAACTGTCAAACAGTTAGTAGCTTCACCTCCCAGTATAATAACAATGTATTCAAGGTATTATTACTGGATATTTCAGCAAAGAGCTTTATTTGTTTCCATGCAATTGTTTGAAGTAGTATGTGGCATGTAAAGCATTTTGTGTGCTCACTGTGTGTGTATTTTCCTGATCTATGTGGCTTGGACTGTTGTGTTATATTAAGTTTTCAGTTGTCACAAATGTGGTATATTTAGAGCTTCAATATGTTTAGCATTTTTGATAATATTTTCCACTTACATAAATATATGAAAAACATTCAAAGTACTATTACTTTTTATATCACAACATTTGTGTTCATCAGATTTTTTAAAGTAACAATGTTCTTTGGCTGTATACGTTTGTTTCAGAACCTTTCATTTTTTATTTTATCTCTGGTTTGTTGACGCATGTCTGTAAAAGATATTATTTTTTATAATTGGTTCTCAAGACCATCAATTGAGTACTATTATTAATGCATATAGCTATTAACACCTGATGTCATTGTGTGGCACATCATTGACTATAAAACTGATTGTATGTTTAATACATGAGGGGTAGCAAATCTATATTTTTAGACTTTATTCATGTATGTCCTGAAATGTAGGCCTACAGACAAAAGACTTTCTTTGTGTTCAGTGTCAAGGAAAAAAGTGTTATTAGTTCTTTTGGACTATAACATGGGTAACAAGCCACTACAAAGAACTGCAGCCATTAAAAAACCAAGTACACAATTTTTATGTTATTTTCATTGCTGAATTGTGAAATAAAGTATAACCTTCCACAAATGCAACCAGTGTACAGTTAGAAATTCATTATTAAATATTGGTATAAATGACATTTTCTGAAATTTATTTCATTATATATAGCTGTTAGCCAGTCTGAATTTGTGAAGATGAATGCACACACATAAAACCTATTATGTTGCATTATATAGGTAATTTCCCAATGTATAATGTTTCTGCATCTGATTCAAAAATCAACAACAGCGTTAACAGACCATTTCACAGTTCATGTATAATTCTATATTGAAAATCATATTATCATATACAGGTCACTTTTCTGAGAAAATTCGTTATATCTTGTACATCAAAATTAATCAGAGTTTTTATTCTGCAGTCAGCAAAATGTATGTAACAGTTACTTCAGTATTCATTGTCTGCAGGAAATATAGCTCTGCCCTTTGTTAAATGCAAAATCATGATATTAGTTTGCTGAACTGGAAGCAAGAGTGTAAATATGCATAGTTTTGTTTGTACTGTTTAAAATATATTTATTAGTTGTATTGAGTGAGTTATTGTTCCAGTGTGATCTTATTGTTCCTTACAACAATCATTTACTGTTTGAGTGACATAGAGTAGGTACCCCAAAATATGTGCCTTAGCTTACTGCATGAGTTCACTACTTCAAAGGCTGCTCCAACTCTAATTGCTGTCTTCCTGTAGAGACTGGTGGGACATATAAAAAGAAATTGATGATGCTGACTATGAATCTAGATTCAGGTTATATGAAAGCTATTTTCAGAAATGTAGATAATATCCTAATAGTCTCATATATTTTCACAGTATTTAGAAGGAAAAAAGATGATTTTATGATTCTATGACTACATTTGCGTTATATAAATTCTTTCTAGCAGTTCACATATATGTATCACATGTACTATGATGTACATTATTTTACAGAACATCTTTTACACATCCAGTATTTAAACCTCACACTTAAATTGGTTTGGCTTTGTTGCTGCATGTCACACTCCAGTGACCATCTAGTACAAATATTAGTGGATATCATACACAGATATTACTATGACAGACCACCACTGTCGTTATAGATGGAAGCTCTTAATTAAAGACAGTCACACAAAAAGAATGGACATGCCTGCCTCACTGTGAAATTAACATCCTTCATTCATCATTCATATATACATCTTTCTTAAACAGGTACTGTGCAGCCTCAGCAGCATCTCTCTCTCTCTCTCTCTCTCTCTCTCTCTCTCTCTCTCTCTCTCTCTGTGTGTGTGTGTGTGTGTGTGTGTGTGTGTGTGTTGGGAAGGGGGTTGTGTGGTATTTTGTAAATGAGCACTTTGTCTCCAAAACGGGTGGTACTGTGACCCCCTAATATTACACACTTTCCATCCAGAACATTCCACTGTCATTACTTTTACTTACTGCCACTAAGTTCATATACATTTCACATGAAGGAATTTTCAAGGACCATGAATATCACAGTGGAACATAATGTAAAGTAACTTTTTTACATCCAAATGCACTTATAATCTCTAGTAAAAATATAAAAAACTGTATCTTGAAAATTAGGTTCTGCACTTCTCATCATTTCTGTAATGGTTACTCAGTTGTTATTATCTCAGCAACATTTATGAGGAGTTTGTTTTCTACATTTTTATTAATAATTCCAAAGCTGCAGTATGATGCTTTTGTTCTGACTTTTCTGCATCCACCACTACTAATGTACACAAATACATAGTCTAATTCTGAACAACTGAATAATAAAACATTCAATTTATTGCTTCCATTATTGTATTCTGTTGTGTCAAATGAATCATGTACGTTAATCATTTGACCCTTCTTAGTGTTCAGTAATAATAATTCAGTCTAGCAATCATTACAATCAATATCACAAATATAATATCATAGTTGTGAGAGAAATTTGGTACATAAAGTAGCAGCCTCAATGTTGCTTATATTTAACATATTCCACAAATAGTACTACATGTGAAAATTTCCCAAATTGTGACAGGAAACTAAATCTAAAAATTATAAATGCAAAACTTTGATGTCTGTACAATTTCACTTTAATTTAGCCCATTTCTATAAGTTACTGGAGAGTGTGCAGTCTTATGAATCAGAAAAACATACATGTTTTCTTTACTTGTGATACTGAACAATTAGCCAGTTAGGTAACAGAACGTAAAACTTTTTCTACCCCAGGATTGAGGTGGCCATGGGCAATTGACATAGATTTTCGTTTTCTAACTTTTCTACCCTGTTGTCAGCACTTCGAGAAATTCTGGTGAATGTAGCGGATTGCTTAACTTTTTAACAACATTTTGGAGGACTCATTAATTAAATATGTGTTTAAGTAACGCAAAGAACTCTTTTCCTATAAGCTTGCAACTATGCTAAATAACCTGAGGTTGGTTGGCATAACTCTAGGAGCATAATGTGATATGGATAGGAATAATTAGAAAGATACAGAAATTTTTGAACAATATGTTTTATTTTATTGGAATATGTGGTAACTTCGTTTTCAAAGAATACAGTCAACAAAAAATAAATTTCTCATGAAGAAATAATACCTGAGCAAAAATAAACTCTGCTTAAATGTATTTATAACAGTATAAACTGGCCATCTCTAATTTATCTCCTTTTTGACCATGTCTGGCAGTCGAATCTCACTGCCATCAATTTCGGCGATCTTCCCATGGCACACATGCTGCTTCACCAAGAAAAGTCATTTACAAGGTATTCAGGCGGTCAGGGGACCCTCGAAATTGTGAAGGATTCATTAATAGTGTTGCTTGATATGACTTATAGCCATGTCTTTGGAATATGGTAAAGTGAGAACCACCCTACTGCAGGAGGCTGAGATGGAGATGTTCTTCAGCCTTTGAACTATTGTTAACGAAGGTCAAGGTATCATCACAAT
The DNA here is from genome assembly GCF_023864275.1 of Schistocerca cancellata. Classification (NCBI taxonomy): domain Eukaryota; kingdom Metazoa; phylum Arthropoda; class Insecta; order Orthoptera; family Acrididae; genus Schistocerca; species Schistocerca cancellata. The sequence continues at coordinate 741,918,818 of NC_064629.1, read as the reverse complement.
TGGCTTAGCTAATGCTTGACATGCCATCATCATAAACTGTAGAAGCACATTCGTATCAGTATTTTCAGGGAAGTTTTTTCTTTTTGGACTTGTCAATCTTAGCCATGTCACCTTCCTTGACTGTGGATGGCGTTTTCTTCTCATTAGTCCTTCCAAACAATGATTTTATATTTTATGCAACTGCCTCCTAGAATAGCAGTACAACTTCTTTTTAGGCCATGGTTGGATTTCGGAATAGGACAGATTTCTTCTGGGATGGTCAATATTGGTCCATTTTTCACAGAAATTGTCTTTTTTAAGGAACAATAATGGGGGGTTTGGTTGGCACAGGTGTGGGATGAGTTTTCATAGCTGTGCCACCTGACCTCATACCTATCTATGTCAACTAGCCCCATTAAGATATCAAAGACAAAATGGTTACCACACTACCCCAAATACCAGAAACAAAAGATTTTGAAACATGCAGGCAACCACTTTTTTCAAAACTGCTATCAGTAGCACCTCAATTTGATCTACAAGTTCACCAAAAATTATGTATAAAAAATCTACTCACCAATCACAAAAATAATGAAACAGGGATCATGACACTTCCAAGCAGACTGAAGATAACGTGAATAGTGCGTCTATACATTCACTTCCCACTAGGATGATTCTAGATTCTAGATTCTAGCTCTACTGTGGCAGGAAATGGTATCTGTGTGCCAATTAGCTCATTATGCCAACTAACCCCAGTTTTCCCTAATATTTTTAATGCTACTTTCGTTATTTCAATTACTGTCATTGTGCTTTGTTATAAAATTATGTAGATTGTATTTAACTGACACATTTACTCCTGTATGTCCTTTGTGATATTCACTAACATAACAGAAATATTCACATGTGATGTCATTAAAAATACTATACCATTCAAGACTGATATCTGTAATGTCTGTGGAAGTCAGTAAGCGCGAAGGCTCATTTCTTTGTCTGAATAGCATTATTTAATATTTCAGTTGTAAAAATAATTGGAGATCTTCATGCCTTCTCAGGCATGAGACTTTTATGCAACAGTCTTAGCAAACTTCAGTGGAAATCTCTACATTTCATGTTTGCCTCTGTCAATTTAGAAAGAGTTTCCTGCTGCATATCACATGTATTTACTTCTGCTCTTTGTTTCCAAAATTGTTTTTCCATATAAGCTTTCCATGATTTTACTTAACTGCACTTCACCTTATTGAGTAGTTATTTAAAATTTTCATTATGCTGCATACATTAATAACACCATCAGTTTAATTAATCATCAGCAGTTTATTAGGCATCCATAGCCTGTGAGCTACATCTAGTATGTGCAGACTATTCATCTGCAGTGTAGTCCACTATAGTTGAGGAGAAATCTGAAACCTAAGTTTAGAAATCTAAAACCACATATACTGAGTAAAACTATTGTGTACAGTCTCATAATCAGTGCACCATGTTAACAGAAAAACAGATAAATATGTAATGTAGAATTCTAGAATCATACAAATGTAAATTTACATTCCTGGTTGATTGGTTTAACTGACAGCAGGGAGAGTTATCCCAAAACATGTAACTTAAACTTGAAACAGGAAAACAAGTAAATCTTCTATGTAAGCATTTTCTGGGAGACAAAAACAAAAGAAGAAATCTACAGCATAGTGACATGGCTTTCATTTTTTTCTCTTTTTCATTGTTTGGCACGTTATTTACGTTTTCAGGGGGTTATCATCACTTCTGTGTTTAGAGATTCATGCTTTAATGCATAGCTGTGTTTTCTGACATTTAATGACAACAAATAAGTACATAATACAATGACCCACTCCGTTTCTCCATCAAATACACATCCTCTTCCACAGATGATTAAATGTTTGCTGGCAGTGCCCTGTAAACAAAAATTAATAACAATTTGAAGTGCTGGGATATTTGTTGGCAATAATTTTACAGAAAAATTAAATTTAATGCATGAATCAGTTAACAAATGATACCATAGCTACTGTGGTGATATCTGTGGGTATTTGTTTGTTTCTTCATATTAGATTTTCTTGATAATTAAAGAAGATTAAATCAAATAATTATTTTTTTGCACAAAATCATTTTCTTTGAATCTTTGAGATACACCATAGGTGAAGCCCGGGACTCTGGCACTTTCATGTGTAATGTCAGGCGTAAGTTGTTACTTACTACAGGTTACAGAGGATGTGAGAAAGAGTCTGGAGTAAATACTAAGATGTTACAATGGGTTACAAAGAGTCATGTTTCACAAAAATCTCTGTTAAGTAAGATACCTCCCAATATTCCTCATAAGGCTTGTCAAAACTTCCCATGAAGTTCTTTCAGCTTTCATAAATTCAAATTTAGTATGAATACCAGTATTCAAGACCTATCAACAGAATGTAAATATTAAGCAATAGAGTCATTTCATCACTGTACATAAATCTTGTTACTAAAGAAAACCAAGTGGATTCAATTCTTACAGTTTCATTTGTAAACTCCAAGATATTGTAGACTGTGTCATTATGTCATGAGAAGTTCTGTTCTCCAGTAACAGAATTCCAAAATAATAGAAAAATATGATGTAATATGACATAAAATCTTTGGTCGCTGAGACTGGTACAGAGGCTGCAACTTAAAATTTCTAGATAGCCTTGAACACTCCTTAGAACTTGGCTGCAATCAGAGTTTCCGCATTTTATATTGTTGGCTTACCATAACTTGTTATTCAAATTTGATGGAACATCTGTCACTGTAAAAAAAATGTAGAAGATTATAGCTTTTCACACCATGCCTTAGTTCTCATTCACCTAAAGCGATCCACATTACTTCTTCAAGTTTAGTATAAGAAAAATCACTCTTTTTCATATTCACTGCTGTGTGATATTATCTGGAGCCTAAGAAACTAACGCACATCAGTTTAATTTGACAGTTGTTTGTAATAATCTATGCCATATAACACAAAACAAAACATCAAATATGCATTAAGCAACCTTTTCCCAAATAACTGGATGCCCTCAACAGTAAAAGATCAAAGCTGTTCCCAGATTTTTTTGCTAAAGTTGCAGTACAAGCTACAAGGCACATAATGAAATATATATGTGAACTGGAAACCCTATGGAGAAACAAATCTTCTCATGACAACTGTACTGCTGTTCTATTGATTCTGGTGTCTTTGTATATGAAGATTTTGTTAAACCTTTCGCCCTATATATGACTATAGAAGATACTATTATTTTTGTCATTTAATAGTTTCAGAAGTATCTTCTTTTTTTTCTCTCTCATTTCAAAGAATTCTTTAGAAGAGGCATTACAAATTTGGTAATTGGCAATAAAGTAATTGTCTGTGATCTTCATGTAAACTTACTCCCTTGAAAATTTGTTGTAGGTAATATAGTGCTAAAAGACATTGTCTGTCACTTTTCTATTTTCTTCACATTTAGGGTTTAACATTGTTTCTCCAGTTTGATTTACCAATGGATTCATCCTAGTTTCTTTGCAACTGTGTTTGATTAGCTGTTATCAATTACCAGAACTGTATAACATATGCACAAAGAAAAATAATTTCTTAATGTTATCAATTCACTATGTTTTATTTTGACTGTGATATAGAAACCTTCTCATTGTGAAATCACTGGTAACAATTATTACAGGAGCACTATGCAAAAATATAAATACTTGTTATTTAGCTACCTATGGAGCCAAAGCTGACACATTCAGTAGACATTTAGGTTTGTTGTACGGAAAGTCAATAAATACACCTATGTGTTCAATATCTATTTTTTGAAACAGGTTTTATCTGTGACCCCCCCATAACGCTAACATTTTTGTATATACTGAAGCTCCAAAGAAACTGGTATAGGTATGCATATTCAAGTGCAGAGATATGTAAAAGGGCAGAACACGGCGCTGTGGTCTATATAAGTGTCTGACACAGTTGTTGGAATGGTTACTGCTGATATAATCGCAAGTTATCAAGATTTAAGTGAGCCTGAACGTGGTGTTATTGTCAGCACATGAGCGATGGGACACAGCATCTCTGAGACTGCGATGAAGTGGGGACTTTCCCGTATGACCATTTCACGAGTGTACCGTGAATATGAGGAATCCGGTAATACAGCAAATCTCCGACATCGCTGTGGTCGGAAAAAGATCCTGCAAGAACGGGACGAACGACGACTGAAGAGAATCGTTTAGTGTGACAGAAGTGTAACCCTTCCGCAAATTGCTGCAGCTTTCAATGCTTGACCATCAACAAGTGTCAGCGTGCGAACCATCAACGAAACATTAGCGATTTGGGCTTTCTGAACCAAAGCCCAATAGTGTGCCCTTAATGACTGCATGACACAAAGCTTTACGCCTCGCCTAGGCCCATCAACACTGATATTGGACTGTTGATGACTGGAAACGTGTTGCCTGGTCGGACGAGTCTCATTTCAAATTGTATCAAGTGGATGGGCGTGTACGGGTATGGAGTCAACTTCATGAATCCATAGTCTCTGCATGTCAGCAGGGGACTGAGCAAGCTGGTGGAGGTTCTGTAATGGTGCAGGGCATGTGCAGTTGGAGTGATATGGAGCCCTGATACATCTAGATATGACTCTAAAAGGTGACATGTCACAAGCGTACTGTCTCAACACCTGCATCCATTCATGTCCATTGTGCATTCCGACGGACTTGGGCAGTTTCAGCAGGACAATGCGGCACTCCTACAGAGTGGCTTCAGGAACACTCTTCTGAGTTTAAACACTTCCGCTGGACACCAAACTCTCCAGACATGAACATTATTGAGCATATCTGGGATGCCTTGCAACATGCTGTTAAGAAGAGATCTCCATCCCGTCTTACTCTTACGGAATTATAGACAGCCCTGCAGGATTCATGGGGTCAGTTCCTTCCAGCACTACTTGAGACATCAGTCGAGTCCATGCCATGTCGTGTTGCAGCACTTCTGCGTGCTCGCGGGGGCCCTGTACGATATTAGGCAGGTGTACAAGTTTCTTTGGCTCTTAAGTATATCTGTACACGTAGACACATTTATATGTGTGTGTATGTAAAACATATGTGCTATGGAGGTAGGAATAGTTATCATGCAAAATCATAAGCAGGAAGTCCATAAATCCAGGTTCCCACTCCTCTATCCTTCATAAACAGCATTCATTCACACATATGTACGTTGTAAACCAAAGCTTTCATCTTGAACAGCTTCAGGATTACATAGCAAATCGGAGTATAAAATAACACAGAGAAGTACATGTCAGAAACCGTTTGTCAAATTGTGTTAACAATTAGCTACAATTAGAAGAGAAATCACCAATTTTCTATTTATACTAAGAGGCCGTTTTATGTACATCTGGCTGAAGAATATTTGCGTGAATAGACATACACTGTATGATCAAAAGTATCCGGACACCCCCAAAAACATACGTTTTTCATATTAGATGCATTGTGCTGCCACCTACTTCCAGTTACTCCATATCAGCGGCATCAGTAGTCATTAGACATAGTGAGAGAGCAGAATGGGGCGCTCTTCGGAACTTAACGGACTTGAAACGTGGTCAGGTGATTGGGTGTCACTTGCGTCATACTTCTGTACTCGGAATTTCCACACTCATAAATATCCCTAGGTCCACAATTTCCGATGTGATAGTGAAGTTGAAACGTGAATTGATACGTACACCACAAAAGCGTACAGGCTGAGACGTCTGTTGACTGACAGAGACTGCGGACAGTTGAAGAAGTTCGTAATGTGTAATAGGCGGACATCTATCCAGAAAATCACATAGGAAATTCCAGCTGCATCAGGATCCACTGCAAGTACTATGACAGTTAGGTGGGAGGTGGGAAAACTTGGATTTCACGGTCGAGCGGCTGCTCATAAGCCGCAAATCACGCCGGTAAATGCCAAACGACACCTCGCTTGGTCTAAGGTGCGTAAACGATTGAACAGTGGGAAAACGTTGTGTGGAGTGACGAATCACGGTACACAATGTGGCGATCCAATGGCAGGGTGTGGGTATGACGAATACCCGGTGAACGTCATCTGCCAGCATGTGTAGCGCCAACAGTAAAAGTCGGAGGCGGTGGTGTTATGGTGTGGTCTTGTTTTTCATGGAAGGGGGACTTGCACCCATTGTTTTGCGTGTCTCTATCGTAGCACAGGCCTACGCTGACGTTTTAAGCACCTTCTTGCTTCTCACTGTTGAAGACCAATTCGGAAATTGCGATTACATCTTTCAACACGATCGAGCACCTGTTCATAATGTACAGCCTGTGGCAGAGTGGTTACACGACAATAACATCCCTGTAATGGACTGGCCTTCACAGAGTCCTGACCTGAATCCTACAGAACACTTTTGGGATGTTTTGGAACGCCGACTCCGTGCCAGGCCTCACCGACCGACATCGATACCTCTCCTCAGTGCAGCACTTCGTGAAAAATGAGCTGCCATTCCCCAAGAAACCTTCCAGCACCTGATTGAACCTATGACTGCGACGGTGGATGCTGTCATCAAGGCAAAGGGTCGGCCAACACCATATTGAATTCCAGCATTGCCGATGGAGGGCGCCACGAACTTGTAAGTCATTTTCAGCTATGTGTCCGGATACTTTTGATCACATAGTGTAACTGTCCAAGGACAACATCTGTTTTTCTTCACAGTGTTCATTGTTCTCCTTTATATTAATAGCACTCATTTCCAGTCCATTGATCTCGATAATCAAATAATTAATAGAAGTGTTAATGAGGCACATTTTGAATTACCTTCTGAATTTGCAAGCTATCCAAGTTTTTTATCGTATGTCTGTTGCAAACATCATCAGACCATAGTATGAAACCCCGATCTGAATCTTTGACATGTTACGAAAATCAAAATGTAATTTCTTTCCATCTCTCTTTCTGTATTTGTGTAAATCACACTTTATTTTTATCATCAGACACGAATTAAGCAGGAACATTAAGTCTCTTTGAAGAGGTCTCTGCATGATATATGACTGCCTGCATTATTCGTTCTTCAGTTCTGTATTTGCAGGTAACAGCTTTGTTCTCTTTTGGTGTACTGCCCAGGGCACAATTTCATACCATGGTATGTATTAAAAATGTACAGATTCACCTTGCATTTATTTTGCAGATCACAGCAGTAAGAGACAGCTAGAAGTCCAAAATATGTCAGCATGGTGACTCAATTGTAGCCTGTTACCCACATCAACACTGAGAACATGTACAGATTATTCTTTATTTTATGCATGTCCACATTCAGTATTACTGACATTTTTAGTGGCTTGTGCAATGTCCTCTTCATGATTCGGTTAACGAATAGAGATGTTGGTAAAATTTTCAATAAAAAGTTTACAACGCTGATTTTTAATTTACAGACAATGTATATTTATAGAATGAGATTTTCGCTCTGCAGCGGAGTGTGCGCATATATGAAACTTCCTGGAAGATTAAAACTGTGTGCTGGACCGAGACTCGAACTTAGGATCTTTGCTATTCACGGTCACGCGCGCTACCCAAGTACGACTCACGATTCCTCCTCACAGTCTCACGCTTGCCCCCGAAAGGCAAAGGTCCGGAGTTCGAGTCTCGGTTTGACAAACAGATTTAATCTGCCAGGAAGTTTCAGTGTGAATTTATGTCTACATCAAAGTTTTCTGAGTATCGCACTGCGTCATAATGTAAAAAACTATACTGGCCCACAGTTACAGTGGCCTTTCGCTTATATTTCGTCATTGCCAATCAGTGAACATGACGTTATCCCATAATTTTAAAGGGTCGTAGCTACAATACTGGCCATTAAAACTGCTACACCACGAAGATGACGAGCTACAGGCGCGAAATTTAACAGACAGGAAGAAGATGCTGTGATATGAAAATGATTAGCTTTTCAGAGCATTCACACAAGGTTGGCGCCAGTGGCGACACCTACAACGTGCTGACATGAGGAAAGTTTCCAACCGATTTCTCATACACAAACAGCAATTGACCGGCGTTGCCTGGTGAAACGTTGTTGTGATGCCTCGTGTAAGGAGGAGAAATGTGTACCATCACGTTTCCGACTTTGATAAAGGTTGTATTGTAGCCTATCGTGATTGCGGTTTATCGTATCGCGACATTGCTGCTCGCGTTGGTCGAGACCAATGACTGTTAGCAGAATACGGAATCGGTGGGTTCAGGAGGATAATACGGAACGCCGTGCTGGATCCCAACGGCCTCGTATCACCAGCAGTCGAGATGACAGGCATCTTATCCGCATGGCTGTAACGGATCGTGCAGCCACGTCTCGATCCCTGAGTCAACAGATGGGGACGTTTGCAAGACAACAACCAACTGCACGAACAGTTCGACGACGTTTGCAACAGCATGGACTATCAGCTCGGAGACCATGGCTGCACTTACCCTTGACGCTGCATCACAGACAGGAGCGCCTGCGATGGTGTACTCAACGACGAACCTGGGTGCACGAATGGCAAAAAGTCATTTTTTCGGATGAATCCATGTTCTTATGGTCGCACCCGTGTTTGGCGACATCGCGGTGAACGTACATTGGAAGCGTGTATTCGTCATCGCCATACTGGCGTATCACCCGCCATGAAGGTATGGGGTGCCATTGCTTACACGTCTCGGCCACCTCTTGTTCGCATTGACGGCATTCTGAACAGTGGACGTTACATTTCAGATGTGTTACGACCCGTGGCTCTACCCTTCATTCGATCCCTGCGAAATTCTACATTTCAGCAGGATAATGCACGACCGCATGTTGCAGGTCCTGTACGGGCCTTCCTGGATACAAAAAATGTTCAACTGCTGTCCTGGCCATCACATTCTCCAGCTCTCTCACCAGTCGTAAACGTCTGGTCTATGGTGGCCGAGCAACTGGCTCATCACAATACGCCAGTCAGTAATCTTGATGAACTGTGATATCGTGTTGAAGCTGCATGGGTAGTTGTACCTGTACACGCCTTCCACGCTCTGTTTGACTCAATGCCCAGGCGTATCAAGGCCGTTATTACGGCCAGAGGTGGTTGTTCTGGGTATTGATTTCTCAGGATCTATGCACCGAAATTGTGTGAAAATGTAATCACATGTCAGTTCTAGTATAAAATATTTGTCCAATCAATACCCGTTTATCATCTACATTTCTTCTTGGTGTAGCAATTTTAATGGTCAGTAGTGTATAATTGTCCACTTGAGAGAGAAAGAGCGGAAACTTTATTATAATAGGTTGCTACGTTGCAGGGAGTGGAGACCAGCTGTTGTTTATAGCTTCTTGCGCTCGTCACTTGAAAACTTGCTGGTTCTTGCGCTGTTTGCTATGACTGGTGCTCTCCGGAAAATGAGGCGTTGGCTCCCGTTTTCCTCCTGCTGGACGCAGGCCGCGCGGCGGCATGTATTCGCCGGCAGTGCTCCCTTGTTGTATGTGCAGCCTGTTGCCAGAATGGATACAAGCTTCCCCACCCATCCTGGCTGCCACCCTCAGAGTCGGGAGTGTCTCGCGCCATTAATAGCCTGGTTGCGCTGACGTTTCAAACCGGAAACTAGCTGGTGAATACCTCTGCTTGAAACGGCAGATGAACAGCTGACACAGAATTCTATGCTCGAGTGAAATATGATCGTATAAATATAGCTGTAAAATTCGTGTATTTCTCCTCATTTCCATTCTTCAGTTATCTGCATGCTCTAAACAAATTTGCGAGTATACTAATATGGCTCACTGATATTAAAGGGAAAATATGATGCTAATTACATTTCAGTTGTGCTTAAAAACTTTCACCTGACAGAAAGAGTGCGTGTAATTGCTATTTTTGTAACACATGATTGTGATCCCGTTGTAGAACCAGACTCAAGATTAAACACTAGTCAACACGTAACGTAACGTAAATGGTGAATTTCATTATCATTAGGCATTAAATACTGAGAAATGTATTACGGTATTGAAACTTATGGATTACGTTAACTAAATTTCTCCAAGCATTTCAAATGTAATTATTACTATATGCCAATAAATTATTTTAATGCTGTATAAATTTTTGTCTAAACCAAGTAAAAACCCTTCAGATGTCATAAGCATTTCTCTATTAGTACGTTGTGTATGACACGAAGCTCTCATATTTTTCTAGGTGTCTCTACCACTGGCGTAGGTAGTTCATTGGCACATACAAACCACCGAAGTTAAAAATATTAAAACTTATTCAGTCTAAAAGCGACATCTATTTTACTACCGTATGTAAGATCATGTCTGTACACGCTACATTTTTTGTTTGCCTTTGGAATATGGTAATTCCTTGCGTACAATGGTAATACAATTTATGTTGTAAACCACTGCAAAGGATGACCTACATGATTCATTCACGTATTCAGTATTTCTCTGATAGCTCTGGTCGCCTTATTTCTCGCAAGAATACTGTTAGTGAACAGTATAGTTTCTACGGAGACTAGTACGAAGAAGGACGCAGGCCGCGCGGCGGCATGTATTCGCCGGCGGTGCTCCCTTGTTGTATGTGCAGCATGTGTAGCATGTAAGCGATTATTTTTCACTTATAGTGGTTCCTAATTTGTGGAGGATGAAATCACTTTTAACTGGTTGCTTTATACCTACTGAGTGTGTGCCTAACGTGCTAACCTGAGATCTAGGTGTATGACTAGCCGCCTCACTCATCATACTTATCATCTTCGTCACTGTTTGTGATGGAAAATGTAACTAGAATTAACTTCAATGTTATTTAAAATATGGATGTCATGTGAAAAAACAATTAAGAGTATCATTTATAACTACTTCGTTCCCCACCTTAAATATGAACCGGCCGCGGTGGTCTAGCGGTTCTGGCGCTGCAGTCCGGAACCGCAGGACTGCTACGGTCGCAGGTTCGAATCCTGCCTCGGGCATGGGTGTGTGTGATGTCCTTAGGTTAGTTAGGTTTAAGTAGTTCTAAGTTCTAGGGGACTTATGACCTAAGATGTTGAGTGCCATAGTGCTCAGAGCCATTTGAACTTGAACCTTAAATATGAGATCATAATCTGGGGTAATTTGGCAGCAGCCAAACGAATTTTCACAACACAAAAAAGGCTATTTGAGTCATAGATGATGTGAATCTAGAGACCTAGAAACTCCTTAAGAGTTTAGGTATTCCACCTTTACCGTGCATTTACATTATAGAGATCCGTTTTTTAAAACTAATGAAATGGGCAAGGAATAACAGGTTATTTAAACAGTGACAATCGCTCAGCATAACAACGTTGTTTTTGTTGTTTCTGACAGTGCGGTTCTAGGCACAATAGTTTGGAACCGAGCGACCGCTACGGTCGCAGGTTCGAATCCTGCCTCGGGCATGGATGTGTGTGATGTCCATAGGTTAGTTAGGTTTAATTAGTTCTAAGTTCTAGGCGACTGATGACCTCAGAAGTCAAGTCGCATAGTGCTCAGAGCCATTTTTTCGTTGTTTCTGTTGTCTTCAGTTCGAAGACTTATTTGATGCAGCTCTCCGCACTACTTTATCCGTGCAAGCTTCTTCATCTTCTTGAGTATTGCTCATCAGTGTGGGATCCGTACCAGATCTGGTTGACGGAAGAGATAGAGAAGATCCAAAGAAGAGCGGCGCGTTTCGTCACAGGGTTATTTGGTAACCGTGATAGCGTTACGGAGATGTTTAACAAACTCAAGTGGCAGACTCTGCAAGAGAGGCGCTCTGCATCGCGGTGTAGCTTGCTGTCCAGGTTTCGAGAGGGTGCGTTTCTGGATGAAGTATCGAATACGTTGCTTCCCCCTACTTACATCTCCCGAGGATATCACGAATGTAAAATTAGAGAGATTAGAGCGCGCACGGAGGCTTTCAGACAGTCGTTCTTCCCGCGAACCATACGCGACTGGAACAGGAAAGGGAGGTAATGACAGTGGCACGTAAAGTGCCCTCCGCCACACACCGTTGGGTGGCTTGCGGAGTATAAATGTAGATGTAGATGTAGATCACTGCCGCAGCCTGCATCATTTTCAACCTGCTTATTGTGTTCATCTCTTTAATACCATAAGCTATATAAAAATAAGTAAATTTCAGCAGCAAATATAAAACAACACAAACAAAATATAACGAAGGAAGTAAGCTAAATGAGCATAAGCAAGCGATATGAAAGTAGGCAAGTGTAGCACAAGTCTTAGTAGCTACTTTCAGAATGGTAGATCACACGCAGCCATGTGTTTTCTGAAGCCGGGTGGGTGTGGTCACGTGATGTTAATTTTCGGTCCGAAACGTCAGCGCAGACAGGCGATTTGCTGACGCGAAACACTCCCCCCTCGAGTCCAACATACTGCATCAACAACACGTGACGCAAGCGCAACCGGCGAGTGAATTCAGCAGGAGGAAAACAGGAGCCCATGCCTCATTCGATGAGCACCGGCCATAGAAAACAATGCATGAGGCAGTAGACAACACTCCCTCCATCGTAGCAACCTATTATAATAAAGTTTCTGTTCCTTCTGCTTCAAGGGAGCGATCGTAGCTATGACCTTTTAAAATAGTGGCATAGCGTCAAGCTCAGAGTTCGGCAATGACAACATGCAAGCGACACCTCACAACTAAGGCACAATAGTAGATCAGAAAGAAGGCCACTGTAACCGTGACCGAAACTGTGGTTTCTCCAGTACACTTGTCTTACTTTATGACGCGGTACGGTACTCAGAAAACTTTTATGTCAATTGAATCTGGCCGCAGAGAGCCTGCACAGCCATTAATGTACATTTATTTTCGCACCCTCGCACATGATCAGCTTGCTGTTTATATTTTTCTTTTATCTTCATTAAACTGAATCAGTACCCTGTTTGGAAGTGACAATTAAATATCAGTTCGTCCTAACTACCTTTTATAAATAGTGGACACTAAATGAACTCAAGTATAGCTTAATACTGAGGGACCATAAATATTCAAGATGAACGCTTAGTGAAGACTATTGCCTGTCACTAGTGAATCTCAGTAGTGGTTTAACAGTGACTTGACATGATTACCTGGTACTATTATGCCTTGGCATTAGCTGACGGCTGTATTGTCCGTGGAACCTTTTCAAAAATTTGCATAAACATCTTTTTATAAAACATTAAAATACTGATCAATAACATACTTAATAATGGCATAAAAGACAGGAACCGTACAGAGTATTCACGAATCTTCAGTAATGAATTTACTTTGTTTCACTATATGGCTGTATGTTTCTTAAATGCCTCCACTTTTAGAAGTGAAGTTTTAGTTGGGCCGATTCCCCCACCCCCTGTACTTTCCGTTAAGTCATGCCAAGATTATCATAGAAACCAACACCAACTATAACTACAAAATGCCAGGAACAATTATATAAAGGACTGTGCTTAAACTGACACACAATATTCAATATTTTTAGCGCAAAGCAATCTATCAAAGATCCCTGCAAAAGAATGGCCCTGAGTAACATTAAACTATACCTTTCAGAAATCACTTACCTCACAAAAATCTTCATTACTCGAACTACTGCAATACAGCGAGCGCCACTACTGCCAGCTAAATGAAAGATTCAAACTACGGAAGGCACTAACTACTGATGGGCATAGTTAGCAAATGAAAGATTTTAATAGAGAACAAACAATGTATTTACCTTAATAGTCGTAATATATATAGCAGTTCATGACATCCATACTTACAAATGTACTGTTTCTCTCACTTCCCCACATCCACCTCTGCTGACGGCTCGCCTCCAACTGCGCAACGCTACGCGCTGTTCACATCCAGCTGCCGCTGCCCAACACTACAATGGCAGACAACAATGCAAACTAGCCACAGACTGCACACAGCACAGCCAGTGATTGTCATACAGAGCGCTACGTAACGTTGCCAATATAAAAATCTAAACAGCCTACTTACACCTGAAATAAACACTTATTAGCAGGATAAAATTTGTGAGTGCATGTACTTTTACTGAATCTTGAATACTGAATATTTCCTTGAAGTAAATCTTTTTTTTCTTCTTCCTGAAATGTTTGTGGTTACCCAGATCATCTTCAAAGACTCTTCCTGCGGTAGTGTATCGTCATTGCTTTCAACAATCAAACGAGCCTTCAAGTAAACGAAGAAGTAAAATGTTTTTATACAGAATATTGGTACTGTGATCATCAATAAAATGAAAATTACCCTCTGAACAAGATGGATTTGAGAAATCCAGGTTGTAAAAGAATTTTGAGACTTCAGGTAAATTCTGTACACAGATTAGGTGAGAAAAAATTTAAAATGTTGTATCTATGTTAGGCATGATAGCACAGCAGTTGAAGCTGTCCTATCTTGCTATGTATCAAATGGTATGTATATATTTGTTGTCTCGGAGAGTGCAACGAGTAGTACATGTAAAAATAGTTGCTGACTGTAGAAAGGAAGCATTCAGCAGTATGTATATAGATGCACAAGCAGGACGCACAGACACACACACACACACACACACACACACACACACACACGCCTGATCACATGCTGCATGGAGCTCCCATTTTTTTATGTGTAGTCAATCTGAAGTGTTGGGAGAACGTAGGTCTCTCTCTCTCTCTCTCTCTCTCTCTCTCTCTCTCTCTCTCTCTCTCGCTCTCTCTTCATCTACCTCTTCTCTTCATATACAATATTCAACATCCAGTTTGCACACTTCCGTACTGTTCAAAAATTCCCCTCTACGGTAAATAGATATATGTTCATACAATTTTTCAACCAATATTTTTCGTTTTGGTACCTGTAGGTCATATTTATTTTGTTGAAATTGCACAATATGAAATTTTATAAGTTAAGAGTTTGAGCCCATGACTATTACGTTTAGGTGATGAGGAAATGTGTCAGCATGATAACATTTCTTGCTAGGGCAGGAAGAACATCATTTGTGACCTTATATACACTGCCTGACAAAAAAAGTGAAGCAAGGCCTGATTAACCATCTTGGGACCCCAAGGCAATGCACGTCTCGGGGCCCCTTTACCCTTTACTAACTTCCTTAAATATATTTTTTCTACCAAAACGCAATTTTATTCGTAGTAACGCTATTTTTTCTACATTATGAAAGTATGCCGTCACCCTATTCAATAAAAAATTTAAAAAGAGGAAAGAAAAATATACGATTTTTTAAAAGCATTTTGTAAAGTACAATGCATTTAAATTTATGAGATACGAAATCTTTTAAATCATCCTTAAAACTGACTTTTTTGCAATATATAATTTTCAGTCACCATTATCGCCAACGAATTTTAACGTTTCTGAGACACTGATAAACGAAGACAGGTCTTGATTAGTTCTAATTTCGAAAAGTTACGTTCACCCGAGGTGTTTGTAATGGTCAGACTTCTACATATTTGAAATGCTGTCATTACATTCGAGAAAGTCGATTGTGCCATATTAAAAACAAGTCAGTTAATACGATTCCTTGGCAGGTACAAGAGGACGATGTCGTCCCATGGCGGTCTGGGGGAAAAGTGGCGGGCAAAGGACTCAGCCTGTTCTTGGCTGCTGGATAGGAAGGACTGTACTTTATTTATTTTGGAACAATTTATTTAGCGATGGATTTCATGTAGTTTATTTAATACACTGATACAAAACACTCGCTCTGATGTGCTTGGGGTCACACTACACAGCATACAGACCTGCAAACTACTCGTAAATTACCGGAATAATGCAGTAAACTTATGTACAGACACTCAAACAACTCATAAATTGATGAAATAATGCATCGCACAGCCTACAGACCTATTCACAAAATAATGCAACAGGCATGTTCACTACATGTACAATTGTCAAAATAATGCATATGTAACTCTCACAACGCTTAAATAGCGGAAAATAATAAAGTGCACAAACGCTCATTGCATGTAAAATCGCTTTTGAACTATCGTCAACCGCGACATATCAGCGAACTCTTCCCTACAGAGGTTCCAACTCGCACACACGTTGACGCCGCCGACTCCAGACGCGAGCCACCACCACAGAGATGAACCCAGGGACGCAAGCCATTGCTCTCAAGCCACTGCAGTCTACAGCCAGCAGGTAAAAATCGCTTCCATTTTTGGGTATGTAAATAATAGCCAAGTCTCCCTCTGGATGCGCACGTGTTCACCTAGGCACCATTGCTGGCGCAATGACACATAGCTGCAGGTCCAGCGCCGACAAAGATGTTTGCATAATGGCTCACCCTCACAGACGCACCTAAAAGGTTCTCAGTGTTATACTGACAACACATGTCTATGTAAATAACAGCCAAGTCTCCCTCTGGACGGGCTATAGAAATCTGTTGCAATGCTTCCCACAATAATACAGGGTGCATTCTCCCTAGTGATTCTAACAGGACAGCCATCTCACATGCGAAACGTCCCCCGCCGCGTAAGTGTTTACTCAGCGACCATGCGTACCTGCTGGTCGAGCGCAGGCCTAATTGCCAAGTGAGAGATATCTGCGTAGCGACTCACCCACGCAGGCGCACTAAAAGGTTCTTACTGTTACACTGATGTCCCAGCCAAGTCTCCATCTGTACCTGCTACAGAAACCTTTTGCAGTGCTTCCTTCCCAGAATAAAACATAGGATGCATTCTTCCTCATGATCCCATCGGGACAGCCGGTCCGTTACTTATCAGCCCATTCTTGGAATTCATAAAGTGTCGTAGAAATAGTTAACAGTCTGTTTTGTTGTTGTTGTTGTTGTACGAGCTTTCATGATGTATCTGCTTGTCTGCATGGAAATTCTTGTCCTAACAGGACCTGTTTACAAAAATAGCACCAAAGAACACCAAATGAATTCTTCTTCCTGATAATCCTAATGGGACAGCCCACCCATCACTGAATTTACCCATCAAACTTCTGCTGCTGCCGGTGTGGGAGAATTGTCCACCGTTGTTTACTGCAGACGAGACTTTAAGAGGTAAAACTATTTTGTACAGATCGTCATATTGCACTGACAGTTAACATACTCACTTTGCCACAGTGTAGCGCCGACGGAGGAAATTGCTGTCGTAAACGCGGTCCATGACCATAGCCACAGAAGCATGTGTCAGCCAGAGAGAGGCTAGCCAGCCGTGGACGACACCCCGCCCCCCCCCCCTCCCGCCCAGGGGGACCTGAGTGGTAGCAGTTCGAACGCCATCAATACACCCAGTGCAAAGACTTCTCTTATTGAATATTCTCAAATTTCTGCAGAGTATATACATGACACATGGGGTCCTGAACGCGACTATTTACCCATCCAGGGAGAGCCGTGAGCCAAATCATCATAAGTCGGAACCTTTCTTGGACCCTCTGAACTGGTGTACAAAGGATGGGCAAGACCCAGCTTGGAACAAAAGTGTTCGCTGAGATACTGTTTCCAGCCAGACCTGCTTGCTTGCTGCTGTGCTTTCCACAGTCATCTCCAGACTCACAAGAATATTGGGAACCAGGCACATATTTACCAGTGTAACTACAGCTAAATATTAGGATTGCTGCTGCAGTCTGACACCGAGCAATGTACCGGAAATGTCTCCTATTGACAGCCATGGTTCTTGAACGAATCTCAATATCTATAGCAAACATAATTTTCCACGTAAAAAAAATATTTCATTCCCCTTCACAGTTATGGATGTGCTGAATCTATACCTCCCTGACCATAGGACACACAGTAGCGACCACCAGACACTCGTACATATACCGAGAAGACTGTTGTACAAAGGCTGGGTTGGTTCCCCTCGGCACAAAGGCGTCACTGTTTCTGGCCCCAACCTATTTGCTTGCTTGCTTGCTTTCTATACACATCTACAGAATCTGAAATTACAGAACCACTTATTTTCACATGGTTTGCCAGAATGTTATGCAATTTACACGATACTTCTCGATATCAAGCATATAGCAATATCGCTTGCATAGCAGTATCGCTTGCACAGTATAATTCCAAAGAAACAGACTGGAAATTATTTCTCTAGAAACCTAAAACTTTATCGAGGTGAAGCGTGCTGTAAACCATTAACTAGAAACTTATCCTATCTGCGAAGACCTTTACATGAAAAACCGAAAGAAATAGAGGAAACTAATATTTCCACTCACGAATACCGATTTCGGTGATATAACAGATTCCAAAGCACCCCTATAATTTACAAAGTCATCTAAGGTGTTTCTCATGCCTAGAGAAATAGCAAACATGTCTTCAACACGTCTTTCACCTGCTAGATGCACACACCACAGTCGACGTTCTCTCAACTAAATAAAGGCATGAAACGTGGGGAAGCAGTCAACCAGACTATTTACTTGGGAGGGAATAATGGTCCAGCGCAAACACACGTCCATGTTGAATTTTCTCAAGTTTCCATGCGATCATGAAAGCTGTCCAACACATATTAAGTATTAGTTCGCTATTCAAACGTCTAGTGGAGGACATGGTTAAGTCAGCTCCTTTCCTGGCTCCCAACAGGCCTTTCAATTTGCACAGCTCCTGCCGTTAGCGGGAAACGTGAATCATTTCCGTCAAAGGCCACCGCCGCCTGCCAAGCACCCCTAGACAGAATCATCATAGGAAACCAAGCACATACATATTTGATATTACGATCGCGGTCTCAGTGGGGCAACATCCGACAATGTGCGAAGTATCGGAAATACAACCTGCTGGCGGCTGTGGCCCTGGAAATAGAAATATCTATACCATTCGTATGATGTGACATTGTATTGTATTGTGTCGTGTGGAACTGAAGACCTAGAAACAACTGAGAGGCTTTGTCCCCGCCGTAGCCCTCAGTGGTTCACAACCTCACAACAGGCTACAATAGTCCACCCACCAAACCACCGCCCCACACCGAACCCAGGGTTATTCTGTGTGGTTCGGCCCCCATTGGAACCTCCCCCCCCCCCCCCCCCCCAGGAATACATCACACCAGACGAGCGTAACCCCAATGTTAGCGTGGTAGAGTAATCATTGTGTATACAGGGTTATTACTCGTACAAATGATTGAAGCGATTTCACAGCTCTACAATAACTTTATTATTTGAGATATTTTCACGATGCTTTGCACACACATACAAAAACTCAAAAAGTCTTTTTAGGCATTCACAAATGTTCGATATGTGCCCCTTTAGTGATTCGGCAGACATCAAGCCGATATCAAGTTCCTCCCACATGCGGCGCAGCATGCCCCCTTCAATGAGCTCGAAAGCATCGTTGACGCGAGCTCGCAGTTCTGGCACGTTTCTTGGTAGAGAAGGTTTAAACACTGAATCTTTCTCATAA
Source organism: Schistocerca cancellata (assembly GCF_023864275.1). NCBI lineage: Eukaryota > Metazoa > Arthropoda > Insecta > Orthoptera > Acrididae > Schistocerca > Schistocerca cancellata. The sequence continues at coordinate 741,899,608 of NC_064629.1, read as the reverse complement.
CACCACAGAAAGAAATCGCGCGGGGTTAAGTCGGGAGAGCGTGGAGGCCATGACATGAATTGCTGATCATGATCTCCACCACGAGCGATCCATCGGTTTTCCAATCTCCTGTTTAAGAAATGCCAAACATCATGATGGAAGTGCGGTGGAGCACCATCCTCTGGTACGTTTAGCTCCCTGCTTGCTTTATTCGTCGGCTTCCGCGAGCTACGCGTGAAACTTGCCCGCACGCGTTCAACCGTTTCTTCGCTCACTGCAGGCCGACCCGTTGATTTCCCCTTACAGAGGCATCCAGAAGCTTTAAACTGCGCATACCATCGCCGAATGGAGTTAGCAGTTGGTGGATCTTTTTTGAACTTCGTCCTGAAGTGTCGTTGCACTGTTATGACTGACTGATGTGAGTGCATTTCAAGCACGACATACGCTTTCTCGGCTCCTGTCGCCATTTTGTCTCACTGCGCTCTCGAGCGCTCTGGCGGCAGAAACCTGAAGTGCAGCTTAGCCGAACAAAACTTTATGAGTTTTTCTACGTATCTGTAGTGTGTCGTGACCATATGTCAATGAATGGAGCTACAGTGAATTTATGAAATCGCTTCAATCATTTGTAATAGCCCTGTACAAACGCGGAGAAAGTGTTTGCGCAACAATTGCCGACATTGTGTAACTGAGGCGGAATAAGGGGGACCAGCCTGCATTCGCCGAGGCAGATGGAGCACCGCCTTAAAAACCATCCACAGGCTGGCTGGCACACAGGACCTCGTCGCTAATCTGCCCGACGGATTCATGCCAGGGGACCGTAATGCTTTCCCGCCCGGAAAGCAGTGGGTTAGACTGTACGGCTATGATGTGACATACTTTTCCCTTTGCTATCACCGTATTCCACGTCAAATCCAAACCTTTCTTACGACTGGACATTGTCATTTGCATTGCACATGTTGGAACACGCACACATACTTTTTAAGCCTGATGCTCCAGGTGAACCTATCACGCATCCCCTGCTACTAACTGTAATACTTCGCCAATAACTGATTGCTGGCGATACGACATAATACTGACAGGAAGTCAGCGATGGGTGGACACGTATCCTAAGTTTTTCCTGTGTCTTAGAAAGAGATGAGTAATCGTCTTACAAACAGCCAGATGTTAAAAAAAAAAAAAAAAAAAAAAAAAAAACACAATCGCAGCGACCATATTACTTTCACTATCAGTCTTGGTTCTACATGTGCACACAAGTATCCAGTTAAAAGCTATACTGGCTTTATAAATCGAGGTATGGCATTACCTCCGAATGAAGTGTTTTTTCCAGACAAATACCACGAGTGAATATACAGGGTGGTGCATTGATAGTGACCGGGCCAAATATATCACGAAATAAGCATCAAACCAAAAAAGTACAAAGAACGAAACTCGTCTAGCTTGAAGGGGAAAACCAGATGGCGCTATGGTTGGCCCGCTAGATGGTGCTGCCATAGGTCAAACGGATATCAGCTGTGTCTTTTTAAATAGGAACCCCCATTTTTATTACATATTCGTTTAGTACGTAAAGAAACATGAATGTTTTAGTTGGACCACTTTTTTCGTTTTGTGATAGATGACGCTGTAATAGTCGCAAACGTATATGTACGTGGTATCACGTAACATCCCGCCAGTGGGGACGGTATTTGCTTCGTGAATCATTACCCGTGTTAAAATGGAACGTTTACCAATTGCGGAAAAGGTCGATATCGTGTTGATGTATGGCTATTGTGATCAAAATGCCCAACGGGCGTGTGCTATGTATGCTGCTCGGTATCCTGGACGACATCATCCAAGTGTCCGGACCGTTTGCCGGATAGTTACGTTATTTAAGGAAACAGGAAGTGTTCAGCCACATGTGAAACGTCAACCACGACCTGCAACAAATGATGATGCCCAAGTAGCTGTTTTAGCTGCTGTCGCGGCTCATCCGCACATCAGTAGCAGACAAATTGCACGAGAATCGGGAATCTCAAAAAAGTCGGTGTTGAGAATGCTACATCAACATCGATTGCACCCGTACCATATTTCTATGCACCAGGAATAGCATGAAGACGACTTTGAACGTCGTGTACAGTTCAGCCACTGGGCACAAGAAAAATTACGGGACGATGACAGATTTATTGCACACGTTCTATTTAGCGACGAAGCGTCATTCACCAACAGCGGTAACGTAAACCGGCATAATATGCACTATTGGGCAACGGAAAATCCACGATGGCTGCGACAAGTGGAACATCAGCGACCTTGGCGGGTTAATGTATGGTGCGGCATTATGGGAGGAAGGATAATTGGCCCCCATTTTATCGATGGAAATCTAAATGGTACAAATGTATGCTGATTTCCTACGTAATGTTCTACCGATGTTACTACAAGATGTTTCACTGCATGACAGAATGGCGATGTACTTCCAACATGATGGATGTCCAGCACATAGCTCACGTGTGGTTGAAGCGGTATTGAATAGCATATTTCATGACAGGTGGATTGCTCGTCGAAGCACCCTTCAAGCTAGACAAGTTTCGTTCTTTGTAGTTTTTTTCGTTTGACGCTTATTTCGATCACGATCAATGGACCACCCTGTAGAGGGTGATCGCTGGAGTGTATATTATCAGACCAACAGTGTGGTTACACGTCGCTAACGTTCCAATCTCGTGATAAAATCACCAAATTTAGAAAGTGATTCAGCTAAGGAACATGGTATGAAGCCAGTATTTGCAACAAATGCCGCCGAGAGATATATCTCCAGTATTTGTAACGCATTCTGTCTCGATGCTATGTCAGAAGTTCTGCGGTATATTCTCTGGGTTATAGGGGAAGGTTAATTGAGAAGGATCACAAACAGTAGATGGTGTGCCGATTGAGGTCATAAGCAATGTGCACAATTCTTTCAGATCTCTAGTGTTACGCTCTCCAGTGGAAGTGCCACCTGCGATTTCGAATCAAGTCTTTCCATTCAACCACATACCTGCTTTGGATCCTATGGAGAAGTCTTTTAATGATTACAGCCACTAGTGAATCATATTTCTGGCAGTCTCATATGACAAAAGGAGTCACATTTTTCGAACCTCTCTGTTACAGTTAAATTTTAGATAGTCGCTATGCCTCTGACAACTGCTGCCATTTCTGCAGCTTTGCGCATGTGATCGTTCCAGTTTAAGTCGGAACAGAGCAAAGTCCGAGAAAGCTATATCTACCACCTTCTGAAACCTGTTTAGAAACAGAGTGACCTGAGGTAGTGTGACAGAACCGTATTTTGACCATTCGGTGGAAATGGGAACATGTTGCTGTAGCTCTGCCATCGGTGTACGATGTGTAAGGTCAGTGCCAAACGAAGCCTGCTCCTGCAACACGAGGTAGTATAAAAAACAGTTCAGGAACTGGGAGAAGGACGAGGATTTTGCTACTACATTGTGGTGCATCTCCAAACTAAATATGGGTACTGCAGTCTGAACCAAATTCGTGTCCCTCAGGGACCATTCACGTCTATCACTCCAACATTCTGTCATCGTTATTCTGTAACATGCAACTGAGAAAAATTACAAACTATAAAAGCTCCACTAACTTCATCTGATAGAGAACTCCATAAGACCTTTATCGCATGTCTCTCCTCCCATGTATCGAAAACAAATACCATCTGCATACCAGCATCAAGCACATGTGGCGATCCTATTAAATATGCAGGTATTGATCCATTACACAGCCCAGTGTAAAGTTTTATCACCTGTACTGTAGGAGGATGACCGAATCCCATACATTATACTATAAGTCGCAAGAGACGCTCCCTGTGACCCTCTGTCTTTTTTTAAGCATTGTTTCTTTTCTGCTGTAACATGCTTTGTACACTGCCATACATTTTGTTTTTACCGATATGACTTTGAGGTTTATGTCAGGCTCTAAACTGACATTAACACGTCTGATCCATTGCCTCTCACAGAAAACTAGATGCCGCATGGTGTAAATCATGTTGCTGCTGCTGCTATCATAACACACACACACACACACACACACACACACACACACACACACACACACACACACACACACTGGATGATTTTAAATAAAAGACAGTTACAACATAAGGAAACTGGAAGATATTTGTGGTGTCGTAGAGTGTTTCCAAACTGCTCTCCGAAGGTGATGACGACCTCTACATTTAAACTCATCTGTCACAGTGACAGGATAGCTGATGACTCTGTGTTCCATTTCGATTGATTACTCATACTGCAGTCATGTATGTGATCCCTGTTTCGGTGGTAGCCGCCCCCCAGGAAGTGTTGCACCTCCACCAAGACTCTTTCTCCGCCTCAAACAAGAGATGTCAGTCAATCATTGTGTGTTAATCAACAGCGTACCAGTAGACAGATGGGACAGAAAAGAGACTGTCGATATACTATAATAAGAAGCATCGCAGTTGATAGTGCAAACAGTTTTCGCAACTTTGTCAAAGTTAGCTTAAGTAGTGTGTAAGTCAAGGGACCAATGACCTCAGTAGTTTGGTCCCTTAGGAATTCACACACATTTGGACACACATTTGAATTCTAAACAAAAGATGATTTATGAGATGTACTCCATGAATGTAGGACTGATGCGTGCATAGTATAATATTTGAACCAGGATCGTACATGAACAGTGGACGCTACACATCTCTGGAAATCTATATTGTGCATGTATCACACAGAGCCAATATTTTAAGGAAGTAGTTTTTCATTTTATAGTTTGTTACCATAGTTTATCGTAGAGAAACCTGCAAGAAGGATGTTTGTCATGCGCTGGAAATATATTTCTTACACTGGAATATTAACAGCGCTGCATTCCACATGAATGAAAATGAAGCAATCTAGCGTTATAGCCTGTTTTAAGTGCAGAACTGTGTAACCTTAGGAGTGCATGTGTTTGTGTTCTCTCTTACCAATACTCTCCTGGTACTGATCCCAGACACTAGAACAATACTTTAGAATTGATAGCGTAGTTCACTTACATAAAATGCTTTGAACGCATCCATCTGGAGTTCCATCATGCATAAAAATCACCGGTTTCTTGTTCTTCTTAACAGTATGCTATCACATCACAACACTTTCAAACCTACTACTATACACCGATAAAGGGTGCCAACCTCCTCGACATCGACGCATCTGGAGAAATCTTGTGCTCTTGGATGGGTGAGGACTCGGCAAGCTCCATTCATTCACAAGACGCTGAATACAGCCATCTACCCCTGGTCAGCTGCAGATTAAATCAGTAACGGTGCTGAAGGACACGTTGGTCAAAGACTATATGAGGGGGTCTTTCAGTCCTTACTTTATCCTAAGACTACTGGAATGGCCTGTGACTCTCATTCATATAGAGACAGATCGTAAATTATGCACTATGCTCGAGGTGTCGGCAATATGTAGATCGCTGTCTGGTATACTTTGATGATGTATATGTTTGAGAATTAACAATGAATAAACGAACTAAAAAAATGTGTGTGAAATCTTATGGGATTTAACTGCTAAGGTCATCAGTCCCTAAGCTTACACACTATTTAACCTAAATTATCCTAAGGACAAACACACACACACACACACATGCCCAAGGGAGGACTCGAACCTCCGCCGGGACCAGCCGTACAGTCCATGACTGCAGCGCCTTAGACTGCTCGGCTAATCCCGTGCTGCAAATGAACGTACTGCACAGTCATCTACCTACATGTACAATGGTACTCGCAAAGTAGAGGAGGGGGGGCAATTTAGCAATGATACTGACATTAGGAAACATGCTGACACATCATTGGTCGGAGTTCAAATTACAGTAAAATTGTTTGCACTACCAACTGTGATGCTTATTATTACAGTATATCGACATACTCTTTTCTGTCCCATCTGTCCACTGGTATGCTGTTGATTAGCACACAATGATTGACTGACATCGCTTGTTTGAGATGGAAAACGAGTCTTGGTGGAGGGGCAAAACCTTCTGGGGGGCGGCTAGCACCGAAACAGTGATCACGTACATGACTGCAATATGATGAATCAATCGAAATGAAACACAGAGTCTTCAGCTATCCTGTCACTGTGACAGATGAGTTTAAATGTAGAGGTTGTCAGTCACCTTCGGAGAGCAGTTTGGAAACACTCTATGATGCCCCAAATCTCTTCCAGTTACCTTATGTTGTAACTGACTTTTATTTAAAATCATCCAGTGTGTATGTATGTGTGTGTGTGTGTGTGTGTGTGTGTGTGTGTGTGTGTGTGTTTTATGGTAGCAGCAGCAGCAACATGATTTACACTGTGCGGCGACTAGTTTTCTGTGAGAGGCAATAGATAGGAATATGTTAATGTTAGTTTAGAGCCTGACACAAACCTCAAAGTCGTGTTAGAAAAAAACAAAATGTATGGCAGTGAACAATGTGTGTTACAGCAGAAAAACGTGTCTGTTGCATTATTTTGTAAACAGGTCTGTAGGCTGTGCTATGCATTATTTCAGTAATTTACGAGTTGTTTGCGTGTCTGTACAACAGTGTAGTGCATTATTTCGGTAATTTAAGAGTAGTTTGCAGATCAGTATGCTGTGTAGTGTGACCCCAAGCACATCAGAGCAAGTGTTTTGTATCAGTGTATTAAATGAACTACATGACATCCATCGCTAAATAAATTGTTCCAAAATAAATAAAGTACAGTCCTTCCTATCAAGCACCCCCGAACCAGTTGAGTCCTTTTCCCGGCATTTTTGCCCAAGACCGTCATGGGATGACAGTGCCCTCTGGTGGCAGTACTGTGTACTAGGTCAGTTGGACTCGGGACCTCAGGGTGAACACACTGGATGGAGCTACTGCCTATGACAACCCAAATTGTTTAAATAAAGACTGCTCTAACATTATGCGTGGTGTCTGTTGTTCTATGTCGTGTCTCCCTACCACTTTCACGCAATGACGCTCTGAACGTGTTTTTTAGGGAACTGACTAGTTTGAACCTGGGACCTGTTGCTGGTAAGGAGACGCCAGACCACACATGACATGTAGAGCTCAGAAGAGTTAAGTGAGACTAGCGATGATATAACCAAATACTTAATGATTTCACCATCACCTCCACTGCACTCCATGTAAAAGAATCTTAATACTAACTAAATTTAGTGGAAGGGGTTCAAGGCTTTCCTATTTTTAGTTAGCTGGTAAAATAACGTCGAAAAAGCAGTTAAGTTTACCATTGGAAATTTTATTCTACTCACAAAACATTGTTTATAAATTGCACTATTGATAAAAGGAAATGTTTTAATACAGGATGATAAAAACCAACTGCGTTCAGCAAAAATGTGAACAAATATTCCCTGAATGGGTTTACAAGTTCTACAATGGACTGAAGGATGACCTATGCCATATCACATCTATAATCTAGGTTTAAATTAAGTTTCACAATAGAGAAAACTATCAAAATGGTCTACAGTGACCCTCTATTACCTTTAATTACTTATCTAACTTGTCGTAAATTACAGTGGCTGATGTGGCTTCTCAATAATTATATAACAGAAAAATCATCGCATTTCAGATTTTAACTTACGTAGCAAATGTGAATACCATGAGCTTTAATTGACGATCGACACTAGTATTACGCAAAACGGGGATGTAACAGATGAGACTTCTGCAGTTTTGAGTGAAGCCTTATGCGCTCAAAATGCGGCATTGCATGTGTTCATTATCTTGTCGGTGTTCGCCGTCTCCAAAGCAACTCTCTCCTAACTTCTCGGTACTACAATTTACCGAAGTTGGTTTACAAAAAACTATCTGGCTGTGTTTTCATCTGACCAATCAGGGTCTCAATGTTAACCTTAAGCTCCGCCTACAAGAATTCTGTCTATCCAATGAGAAACGTTATACTTTTCGTGGTGGGGCAATGTTTTTAAAGTTTGCAACGTAACAGAGAAGCGATAAAGTCTCACGCTAAAACTTGCAGCTGGAGTGGCCCTTTTTGTGTTATCGTAAGATCTATACTGTTCTTCTGGAGGGCTCTAGCTTTTAACATGGGCTGAGGGGTGGTCCTAGCGGTTAGCTGGCGACGTGGGTGTCCGTCCCTTATCGTAGGGCCTTCTAGCTTAACACAGTTCTGCTCTCGGCTTCTGTTCTCGTTTCTCCCCCCGGAACTGCATCTGTCTCACGGTGGGAAGGTATGACATGCATTTAGGCATTCTTGTGTTAGTCTGTGGTATTCCATTTGCTCACTTGTTACTCGTATTTCCTTGGTTAATTTAATGTCACGATTTATTCGGAGCTATGTAACATACTACTGAATTTGCTTATCATGTCAGGGTTTTCATGGAAGGTGTTGGATTTGCCTGACTCTTTACATATCACCACCCTTCGAACTTAATTTTTGCACTGAAGTTAGGCAATGATTGAATCGTTGTCTAAGTCAGTCAAAAATTATTCCTTTATCTAAATTTTGTTGCCTACTGTTCAACCACGTTATCCTGGTTCTATTCTAGTCTGTATTACTAATTTATATTTTTATATTCTTCCACAATATTCTAAGAAATAAGCTTATATTGACAAGAGAAGAATATTTTTATTCTATTGTAATTATTATTTTTTAATTATTTTCTTTCTTTATTTAAGTGTGAAGTTTGTTTTTTAAGAAGTTTGTTATCGAAAGTGAGGAGTCTTTGACATCGATTTTCTTAGAAATTTTTTTTATAAATGTAGTAATTAAGTAAAATCTATTCGTAACACATTTTCTAAATATCATGTACAAGTAAAATGTTTTTGTTTCTAGACACTCATTTCAACATTGTTACACTAACAAATAAGAATTATTTCCAAGAATTGCTTTGACAAAGAAATGTACATACACAAGTATTGAGATATTATCCTAACAAATGGTACAAATGTTAAAAAAAAGGGAAAACATCCAACAAGATAGTTTTTTATTCTTTGTTTTTATAAGGAGAAAATAAGTAAAATATACAGGGTTATTACAAATGATTGAAGCGATTTCACAGCTCTACAATAACTTTATTATTTGAGATATTTTCACAATGCTTTGCACACACATACATAAACTCAAAAAGTTTTTTTAGGCATTCACAAATGTTCGATATGTGCCCCTTTAGTGATTCGGCAGACATCAAGCCGATAATCAAGTTCCTCCCACACTCGGCGCAGCATGTCCCCATCAATGAGTTCGAAAGTATTGTTGATGCGAGCTTGCAGTTCTGGCACGTTTCTTGGTAGAGGAGGTTTAAACACTGAATCTTTCACATCACTATGCGTGAAACTTGCCCACACACGTTCAACTGTTTCTTCGCTCACTGCAGGCCGACCCGTTGATTTCCCCTTACAGAGGCATCCAGAAGCTTTAAACTGCGCATACCATCGCCGAATGGAGTTAGCAGTTGGTGGATCTTTGTTGAACTTCGTCCTGAAGTGTCGTTGCACTGTTATGACTGACTGATGTGAATGCATTTCAAGCACGACATACGCTTTCTCGGCTCCTGTCGCCATTTTGTCTCACTGCGCTCTCGAGCACTCTGGCGGCAGAAACCTGAAGTGCGGCTTCAGCCGAACAAAACTTTATGAGTTTTTCTGCGTAGTGTGTCGTGACCATATGTCAATGAATGGAGCTACAGTGACTTTATGAAATCGCTTCAATCATTTGTAATACCCCTGTAGTTATTCTTTTATTTTTATGAGGACAAAATAAGTGGCATATAGTTTTAGTGTTTATAATGCCTTACTTTTGTTCTTTATATACTGTCCATTTCAAAACTAATGACTTATTTTTATCGATAGTCTAATTTTTTTACTTAATTCCATAGTCAATGACAGTTATTTTGTAGTTTATTAGCTGTCTGGTGTGCTTAACTTATTTAGTTTTTTCACACGTTTCTTTTGCACAATTCCTACATCACATAATTTGATTTCACACATTCACACAATCCTATGAATGTTTAAGCATGAGGTTGGCGAATGTTGTTGCACGAAGGTGATTGACTTGAGCGAGATGGATGTGGGCAAGTATTTGATGTACAGCTTTGTTCGTCGTTCCTTGTTGGCTTTGCAAGTGTGTGTTGCTGTTGTGGAGGTCCCATAATGGAATGGAGCTGTGAGTGCCGAATCTCGTGGTTTACTGGCTTTGTATGCGTGAAAGTCATCGTTATGTGTCGCTGAAAGCGGTCGTTTTTCGTTGTAATACTTTGCAGACGACTAGTTTACAATAGGATAGGGATTTGGGAAGGTATGTCATCTATTCTTCACCCATCTTCTTTCTTGGTCTCAATCTTGCGAATCTTCAACTTCTGTTCTTCCTGCATTTTCTCTGCTTCTTACTTGCTTCTTGGTTCTTCTCTGGGCAGGATATGGAAATATTTATTGAAAACAGTCGCTTTGAAGTTCTCCTCTTAGTAATAGTTTGATAAATTGTTTGGGCGTGTCATTTTTACTTTGTGGAAGTTTTCTTCAGTTTCGTGCATCATCGTGCTGTTTAATAGCAGTAGTGTGACTTTTACACATATTTTTTTTGCCAGTGGTGGCTTGCCCAAGCGGTCTTCTCGTCGGGCCGTTTTTTGCTCGCTCCGCTGAGTCGGGGCGTCCCGGACTTTACGAGCGGTGAAAGTCTGGTGTTTGCTTGTCAGTCCCTGCACCAGTCCCTTCAGCAGTAGATTTACAAGTTCCCTTTGTTGGTCTCACTGTCCTTTCCCTTCTCTCGACGTTTCTGCCTTGTAGGAATCGTGTCTTGCTAATTACGTCCTTTTCTTTCTTGATACTTCTCACGTTGCAACTTGTGGGTCGTTACATCTGGTCTTTGCTGGAGTTTTTACAATGGTTCTTACAAAAAGTTTTACTTATAATCATCTAACATATGTCTAGTACCTACATTGTTTTACGCCTTCTTAAAAAGCTTTATAAATTTCGGTGCCCTTTCCATGTTACAATTCTAAGATATTTTGAGTCTTGACTTCTACAAGAATTCTCAAATCCGTTTTTTTATTTCTTGCGTAGCGTCATGGTGTATAGCATTTTAGTATTTCATGCTGTTAGACTATCTACGTTTTATCCCTTCACCTTAATCTATGGTACTATTGGTGTTATTTTTGTTTTTTTTTTATTGAAACTACGTTCTTTTTCCCACCTTCCTCTCTCTTCATTCTTCTTTCTCCTGACGATCTTCTCTGCAACATAATCTTGAAATATTGTGCTGATTATTTACCAGTAATAAAATTAATCTTCAAACTTTTTGATATGGCTCACATGGTGAAGTCCTAAGGTTTTGCCTGTTTTACTTCAATCTTGTACTGAAAGTGTTTAATACTGCCAGTCTTAGGTAAAAATACCTCTTTTTTATCTCGTAAAATACCCTCTACTTCTCTTTTACTGTGTTCTGAAATACCTTGAACTTCTTGCAATTTTTCGTCGATTTCTTTATGGACTTCTAACATAAGTTGAGGCGATTCCCCCTTTTGTGCATACCATTCTAATTCTTCATCCTCTTTATCTCGCATCATTCTTAATTGTTTGTTTATAACTGGTATTTCTTCTAATTTTAGCTTTTGCTCAAAGAGAAGTGTGACATTCCCGAATGTTACGCTACCTTTCCCCATATCTATTATCGCTCGTCTCTCCTTTAAAAAATCTGCACCTCTAATCAAATCTACAGTTAGTTTAGGTATAATCACGAAGTTGGCTTCGATCTTTTGACCTTGACACGAAAGAGTTAACCTTGTTTGTCTCGTAACTTCCGCAGCATTGTTTCTAATAGGACCTCTTACTTTAATCTTACGTGTTTTCAGAACTGGCAATTCCTCACTGGCATTACAGTGCATGAATAAATTTTCTGAGATCGCAGTCAGTTCACTTCCGCTATCAGTTACAATATTGACTGGGATATGCTTTACCACCGCCTTCACAATTGGATGAATTTGAAAGGGTTGGTTCTGTTCTTCTTCTTCTTGCATCAACGAATCCTCCACTGAATCATACATGAGTCTTTTCAGGAATTTCCCTTGTGAATTCGAACTTTCTGTAGGACAAGATTCGAGTGCTACTTCTCTCTCTTTTATTTCCTCTACTCTATTTCTTCCTTCATTTACGCTTTCTTCAACATCCTCTACTTTTTCCTCATCCTCGTCTATCTTCTCCTTCTTCGTCGCTACTTCCACATAATCGAATCTAAATGCTCTAATTATCGCTTCATAACTTCCTTCATTATATACGTTGGGTTGTGCGCCCACTAGCAACTTATTTTCAACTTCTGTCAACTGCGCATTATCCTCATTGAATTCGCTTTCCCTGGTTTCCATCTCAAATAGCTCTGCAATTCTCATTACTTCGTCCTTTCCTCCTACATTCGTTGTGATGCCTCTGGTAATTCACCTTCCTCGTCAGTATTCTCCCAATTAATTTCGTCCCAACACGATACTGTTATTTTCCTGTCTTCGTTTTCATCTGGTCCCTGCGCATTTGTTTCTTCCTTCTTCTCTTCTCGTGATAAGGTATTTACTTCTCTGTTCAAGGTGCTGCATTTGTCCTGGGTTAGTGCGTCACTCTCTTTGGCATGGGCGCTTAGCTGCCAATTCGAACGTTTATCGGGGTTTGGTGGCCTTACCTCCACCTCTTCTATCTGTATTCTCTTTTCTTGCTCCGCTTATTGATATTGGTTTCTTTGTTGATAATTTGTCGGTTTATTGGCGCTCCAATACCCGTTCCGGTTGTCGTTATTCCCTCTATAATAGTTGTTGCCGTTCCTGGGTGAATTATAGTTATTGCCATATTCTCTTCTAAATCCATAACCGGTTCTTTGTTGAAATCTATTGTCGTTTCTTGGTGCGAAGTTATGACGTGGTTCGTAATTATTGTTTCTTCGTACTGTGTCTTGTGGATTGCACTGCTTTTTGCTTTCGTTTTCACGTGCGCTCCGTCTTTTTCTTGCGCCATCTTCCGAAAATATGAACTCTAGTTCCCTTAGAATACCTTTAAATGCTTCGACGTCATTGCCTCCGCGCCCTACTAATGATTGCTGGTATTTCGATAGTAACTTCATCGCGCACAATTTAATCAACTCTCCGCCACTGTATGGTACATCTAAGCATTGATTTTTCTTTGCCATTAATTCGAAAAATTTCACGGGACTCTTCTCTCCTGAATTTTCGAAATATGGATTCTGTAATAATTCATACTTCACTCTGTTCTGTTCTTCGCTGGACCAATATCGTGAGAGAAACTTCTCTCTGAAATCTTCGTACGATCGGCATGTCGCTGCAACATTTTGCATGGTTTCTGCGAATGTTCCTGACATGTGTACACATACAAAGTCTAATTTGTGTGCTAGCGTCCAGTGTTCTGGTAATCCTACTCGGAATTGATCAATAAAAGTTCGTGGATGTAATGAGTTTCCTTCTCGAAAGTGTTGAAATTTTCTAACTGCGAGGAAATGATCGTTGTCGTACTTCGTCATAGTTCCACATGAAATTCGCGATTCTTCGCCACTTTTGTTTCTGATTATTTCTCCCGTCGTTCTTTCCGGTTGTGGTAGATCCATTGGATATTGTCCACTGTAACTTTCGCCTACCCTTGCGTAGTATCGTTGGAGTGGTACGCAATAATTTTCTTCCATCGGTTGTGAACGTGTAGCTGAATGCATGTACTGTTCGCGACCTGGCTTTCCATTGTCAGGTATTGGTTCGGTATCTTGTCTGGCTAACCTTGCTGCTTCATTGCACGATCCAAACTGTCTTGAAACATACATTTGTGGTTCCGCATGTGTTTGTGATGACGTTTGTTCATCAAGAATTTCGAAACGTGTTTGTTGCTGTGCAGGCTGTCTGATTTCACGTATGTTACTTTCCGCCTGTGATTGGAATCGCAAATGTGTAATATCTTCGTTAATTGCTTGTTTTTCCGGTGCTGTTACAGATACGGATGTGGTTGCAGACTCAGTGCTTGTTCGATCCTGTTCACTACGCTCTTCAATGGTTTGCAACAACTCTGTTCGCAATTTCTGAAATTGTCGCTTCGTTTGCGCTTCTATTTTGACTATGCGGTTATCATATCTTTTCAGCGCTGCTTTTGTGATACATTTGCGCAACACACTGTTTTCAACAATTTCATGCGCTGTACCTGCTGCTTGTCTAGTAATTACGTTTATCTGTTTCTCTAGTTTCTTGACTTCTCCCAGGGTGTTGTTAGGTAATGTTTTGATCTCGTCCTGAATGTCATTACGCAATGTTTGTACGTCCACTTGTACCTTGTCAATGTCTGTTCTCAATTGATTGTGACCTGTTATTAAGTTTCCTATCACTTCTCGAGATTCTTTTGCCTCGTCTTCAATATGACTTAGGTGTAACTGAATTTTTTTGTTGTCTCGTGGTTTCTGCATTCTGAATTTGAATTTGGTTCGCTACGTCTTTATTTTGCCTTGTCATGGTTTTCGTAACTTGTTGTAATAATTCTACCAGATTGGTGAGTCCTATTGCGTTTTCTTCCGACGTCCTACACTCTGTGTTTTCGCCCAAGTGTTGGTTCGCAACCGATTGCATTGAACTCTGCTGTGACACGTTTCTGCTCGCATTCCTTGTACTCTGTGGTGAGGGAGCTCTGATTACTTGTACTATGGGTTCTTCGTATTCAAGACGCAAGTTAGAATCCTCATCGGCTGTCTCTCTACTTTCCTGCTCCTCTGTCGTATGCTGACCTAGGTTTTCTGTGCCTTGACGTACATTAACCTCGTTATGGTGCGTTATCTGTCCTATTTCTCGCGATACTGCATCGTCTGTTGTACTGTCCTCTATTTTCTGTCCATCTTAATGTTGGGTCTCTACCTCAATTCGGTCAAGGTCTCGATCTGCCATTGCTAATCTTTCCGAATCCCTTATTTTCTGTTTTAAAAGCAATTCACGCCCCCTACTTCGCGTCAACATGCGCTCATACGATCTCACGCGTTTCATAAACTTTTTGCACACACGACTTGACAATCCATTCACTTACTTTATGGGTCAGAACCAACTTGTCAACGATGTATCCGCCACCTGTGCGCTTGCATTGGAGAGAAAACTTAATTCTAACAATATTAAAATTCATAACTAAATTATGCTATTGTCTCTGCTAGAATGTCTCACTATCTATTAAATACTTTATTACTATCTATCGCTGCAGCTACTGTTTTCAACTATTTATGCCTTTCAAAAAATATTTTTTTATTACGAGAATTTTTCAACAGGATATATTTCTGACCTAGTTAGGCATGTGGTCGACCTTCAATCATGGTATTTTACCATCCTGGCAGGGTCGCCATTCTCTAACATTCTGCGTGGTGTCTGTCTGTTGTTCTATGTCGTGTCTCCCTACCACTTTCGCACAACGACGCTCTGAGCGTGTTTTTTAGGGAATTGACTAGTTTGAACCTGGGACCTGTTGCTGGTAAGGAGACGCCAGACCACACATGACATGTAGAGTTCAGAAGAGTTCAGTGAGACTAGCGGCGATATAACCAAATACTTAATGATTTCACCGTCACCTCCACTGCACTCCATGTAAAAGAATCTTAATACTAACTAAATTTAGTGGAAGGGGTTCAAGGCTTTCCTATTTTTAGTTAGCTGGTAAAATAACGTCGAAAAAGCAGTTAAGTTTACCATTGGAAATTTTATTCTACTCACAAAACATTGTTTATAAATTGCACTATTGATAAAAGGAAATGTTTTAATACAGGATGATAAAAACCAACTGCGTTCAACAAAAATGTGAACGAATATTCCCTGAATGGGTTTCCAAGTTCTACAATGGATCGAAGGATGACCTATGCCATATCACATCTATAATCTAGGTTTAAATTAAGTTTCACAAAAGAGAAAACTATCAAAATGGTCTACAGTGACCCTCTATTACCTTTAATTATTAAATCTAACTTGTCGTAAATTACAGTGGCTGATGTGGCTTCTCAATAATTATATAACAGAAAAATCATCGCGTTTCAGATTTTAACTTAGTATTACGCAAAACGGGGATGTAACAGATGAGACTTCTGCAGTTCTGAGTGAAGCCTTATGCGCTCAAAATGCGGCATCGCGTGCGTTCATTATCTTGTCGGTGTTCGTCAGGGGGCAGCGGCCGGCGCAGCTCCATCCAGCTCGCCGTCTCCGAAGCAACTCTCTCCTAACTTCTCGTTACTACAATTTACCGATGTTGGTTTACAATAAACTATCTGGCTGTGTTTTCATCTGACCAATCAGGATCTCAATGTTAACCTTAAGCTCCACCTACAAAAATTCTGTCTATCCAATGAGAAACGTTATACTTTTCGTGGTGGGGCAATGTTTTTAAAGTTTGCAACGTAACAGAGACGCGAAAAAGTCTCACGCTAAAACTTGCAGTTGGTGTGGCCCTTTTAGTGTTATCGTAAGATCTATACTGTTCTTCTGGAGGGCTCTAGCTTTTAACATGGGCTGAGGGGTGGTCTTAGCGGTTAGCTGGCGACGTGGGTGTCCGTCCCTTATCGTAGGGCCTTCTAGCTTAACACGGTTCTGCTCTCGTCTTCTGTTCCTGTTTCTCCCCTCGGAACTGCGTCTGTCTCACGGTGGGAAGGTATGACATGCATTTAGGCATTCTTGTGTTAGTCTGTGGTATTCCATTTGCTCACTCGTTACTCGTATTACTTTGGTTAATTTAATGTCACGATTTTTCGGAGCTATGTGACATACTACTGGATTTGCTTATCATGTCAGGGTTTTCATGGAAGGTGTTGGATTTGCCTGACACTTTACACTGCCTGCAAAATAAAGACTTACATCCACCCTATACAGCAGCCCAGCACAGGCTGAGTACTTTTTCCACCAATTCCAAGGGAGAGGTGGCAGTCGGATGACTTCAGTTAGTGGAGGTAGCCCAAGTGACCCTTTTTTCCGCCATTATCTTATGTTGGTGGAGATGGCCAAGTTGTCCTATTTTTCCGTCAAAATTTGAACTTCCCATCATTCTGTTGTCTATTGTGGAGGAGGTCGACGGGAGGGGACTGGGTTAGGTTAGTGGAGTTAGTCTAAATGACCTATTTTCCCACCAAAATTTGAACTTGCCACCATGACATCATAGTGATGTTGCCATATCTATCGCTGCCATCTTGGATCCGTCATCTTGAATAAATTTGGCAACAGTGCAATGCGAGGTGGTGGCGGCTTTAGCCTCCTAGGCTAAAGCCGCCTCAAGTTTTTATATTAATCTTATATTGGTATAAAAAATTTAAAAGTATGGTATCTAGTTCTCCCTATTTGTGCCCTTCTGCAGAAATTAACGTCAAAAAACATTCTGCTGCTTCTCCATTTGATGTAACATACCTCAGCATTACAGTCAGCTGATCAGTGTAAAACTGACGCCTATCGAGAATTATTTGACTTCAGTAATTTCATTAACAATGAATTTTAAAACCTTATTTCCCAATATATCAATAAGTTCCTCGTATATCGCTGAAGACAAATATGATTTTTTTCCCTTACCTAAATTACGATATTTGGATAATTGTGAATTACGGAACGGGTCATACTCTGCGAACTTTAAAATTCCCAAACTGTTGTCATTATGTTGAGAACTAAGAATTTCATTATCATCATGAAATGATAAGCCACGGGATGATATAAATTTAATCACTGAGACCACACTTAGTAAAACGTTCATTGAATATTCCCTTCCTTTATTGAATGTAATTTGCAATTAGATGTCGATTCATCCACAAGTGTATCGTCTACTAATTAATGTATGTACACATACTCGGAGCGTTTCACTATTCTCGTGCGACTAAATTCAGTGCGACGCTTTTTTTCCAATCAGAAAATCCAATTTGAAATTGTGATTGGCTCTGGGGTTCAGGGAAAAGAACGCGTGGAAAACAGTACACTTTTGCCGCAGACAGAGAATACACGAGCCACTCTCGGTTAATTTTACCACCACATATATGTTTCCGAGAAAACAGAGGTTGAGAAAAAAAAATTTTATCGTCGTATTGTGAGCTTGAAGCAGAAAAATCACAGTCAAAGTGTTGACATTCGTTAGGATCTCTAGTACACCAAAAATCTTGTATCTTGTTTCTAATATTTTGCCCTAAGCCAATGTCAGTCTGGTATTCTGCTCCTAGATGGAGTAGTAATTGGGCCTCGGTCTCGGCCTAACTTTCCTGTGCACCCACTAAAGTAGCTGTTTCTTCATTCTGGCCATTATGTTCAGAACACTAGACAGAAATCGCTACTGAGTCAACCATCATTCTGATATACCTACTAGGAGACGCCTAAGACTCATTTTCCGTTGACTAAATAGGAGTTGAAAAAAATTTTTTGTCGCCTTTAATTGTTCATCAGACTGCTTTTGGTGCTCTTGCAGCTTTTTACGTTTTCCCGAACCACTTTAGTGTTCCCTTTAGAGTACCTCAGACTTTTTTTTTTCTTGAAAGGAAAAATAAATAATGGTGTGATTAGAGTGTGGACCTAGAATTTACGAAAGACATTTGACAAATAAGCAATAATTTATGTATTTAAATAAAATTAACTGAACGTAGATAGTTACCTGTCCTATATATGTATATCATTATATTACTCATTATTTTCCCACCTTGCTATTAGGCGAATGGAGAGAAAATGAAGTCTTTACAAAAATCTAACACTATTATCCAAATTTGTAAGTTTTCAAATACATACACCAGTGAAACCTCTTAATTTTGTTTCACTGTCGCAAAATTCGCAAATCACAATTACAGAAAAAAATGAAATTTAAGCAACTGCAAGTGTTTCGAAAGTTTTGTTTGTGATACAACATATGTATCCAACGAATCGGGGACTTCCCCAATGCTCTTTCTCGTGCGAACCAGCACTGCCAATCACATAAAATTGACTTGGCCATAAAATAAATTAATACACATACCAGTAATTGTGCATTCACAATAAAGAGTTTTTGTAGCGCGTTGGATTAAAAAAGCTGCTCTTGCAGCGCCATCCTCTGATAAGTCGGCATTCAAAGCGTCGCAATAAAATAAAATGTTATTCTATAATAATTTGAAATGTATTCCGAAATGCACTGAAATATTAAGATGTAATATAAAAAAACAAGGCAAAAAATGTTGCCCTTGAATATTTGTAACATACATATCTTCAAATTTAAATTTCATTCAAACGAACATTTTAATTTTTTTTTTTTTTCTGGTTCCGGTCCCTAGCCGTTGCGAGTTCCCTAGACAATTGAACTCACCGCCTAATGGATAATCCGGTCCTGCCCACAAGACATAGTTGATTGTCAATGTATCTTCGTACATGAACACACCGTCAGTGGATGTGTAAATTTTTAGAGTACCGATTCTCTGTCTAAGGTAGAACAGTCACCGGAACTGCATTAATTTTGTTCTTGTTTAGTGTTGTTACCAGGCCCGTTATGTTACATACGAGGTGTGAACAGCATCAGATGTTGAGTGATCACTTTGAAGGATACAGAGACGACATACACTACTGGCCATAAAAATTGCTACACCACGAAGATGACGTGCTACAGACGCGAAATTTAACCGACAGGTAGAAGATGCTGTGATATGAAAATGATTAGCTTTTCAGAGCATTCACACAAGGTTGGCGCCGGTGGCGACACCTACAACGTGCTGACATGAGGAAAGTTTCCAACCGATTTCTCATACACAAACAGCAGTTGACCGGCGTTGTCTGGTGAAACATTGTTGTGATGCCTCGTGTAAGGAGGAGAAATGTGTACCATAACGTTTCCGACTTTGATAAAGGTCGGATTGTAGCCTATCGCGATTGTGGTTTATCGTATCGCGACATTTCTACTCGCATTGGTCGAGATCCAATGACTGTTAGCAGAATATTGAATCGGTGGGTTCAGGAGGGTAATACGGAACGCCGTGCTGGATCCCAACGGCCTCGTATCACTAGCAGTCGATATGACAGGCATCTTATCCGCATGGCTGTAACGGATCGTGCAGCCACGTCTCGATCCCTGAGTCAACAGATGGGGACGTTTGCAAGACAACAACCATCTTCACAAACAGTTCGACGAAGTTTGCAGCAGCATGGACTATCAGCTCGGAGGCCATGGCTGCGGTTACTCTCGACGCAGCATCACAGCCAGGAGCGCCTGCGATGGTGTACTCAACGACGAACCTGGTTGCTCGAATGGCAAAACGTCCAGGTTCTGTTTACAGCATCATGATGGTCGCATCCGTGTTTGGCGTCATCGCGGTGAACGCACATTGGAAGCGTGTATTGGTCATCATCATACTGGCGTATCACCCGGCGTGATGGTATGGGGTGCCGTTGGTTACACGTCTCGGTCACCTCTTCTTCGCATTGACGTTACATTTCAGATGTGTTATGTCCCGTGGCTCTACCCTTCATTCGATCCCTGCGAAACCCTACATTTCAGCAGGATAATGCACGACCGCATGTTGCAGGTCCTGTACGGGCCTTTCTGGATACAGAAAATGTTCGGCTGCTGCCCTGGCCAGCACGTTCTCCAGATCTGTCATTAATTGAAAACGTCTGGTCAATGGTGGCCGAGCAACTGGATCGTCACAATACACCAGTCACTACTCTTGATGAACTGTGGTATCGTGTTGAATCTGCATGGGCAGCTGTACCTGTACATGCCATCGAAGCTCTGTTTGACTCAATGCCCAGGCGTATCAAGACCGTTATTACGGCCAGAGGTGGTTGTTCTGGATACTGATTTCTCAGGATCTATTCACCCAAATTGCGTGGAAATGTAATCACATGTCAGTTCTAGTATAGTACATTTGTCCAATGAATACCCGTTTATCATCTGCATTTCTTCTTAGTGTAGCAATTTTAATGGCCAGTAGTGTATATTCGTGTCGTGTGATACAGTGCAGTTGGCAGATGGCAGAGTTTGGAAGATGTCTCATTGTGGGTCTCTGTATGGTCAGCTGGTTGAATTGAGTAGATCCAGATTTCTACATCTACATCATACTTCACAAGTCACCTAACGGTGTGTCGTGGACGATACTTCTGGTACCACTAACTGGTCCCCCTACACTGTTCCACTCGCGAACGGTGAGTGAGAAGAATGATTGTCGGTGTTAGAGCTAATAAGCTCTAATTTCTCGAATCTTTTCGCCGAGATCTATATGGGAAGAAGTAATATGTTGTCCGACTCTTCGCGGAAAGTATTCTCTCGAAATTTCAGTAGTAAAACTCTCAGTGATGGGCAACGCCTGCCGGCCGGAGTGGTCGTGCGGTTCTAGGCGCTACAGTCCGAACCGAGTGGAACGGTCGCAGGTTCGAATCCTGCCTCGGGCATGGATGTGTGTGATGTCCTTAGGTTAGTTAGGTTTAATTAGTTCTAAGTTCTAGGCGACTAATGACATCAGAAGTTAAGTCGCATAGTGCTCAGAGCCATTTGAACCATTTTTTGTGCAACGCCTCGCCGGCCGGAGTGGCCGAGCGGTACTAGGCGCTACAGTCTGGACCCGCGCGACCGCTACGGTCTCAGGTTCAAAACCTGCCTCGGGCATGGATGTGTGTGATGTCCTTAGGTTAGTCAGGTTTAAGTAGATCTAAGTTCTAGGGGACTGATGACCTCAGAAGTTAAGTCCCATAGTGCTCAGAGCCATTTGAACCATTTGCAACGCCTCTCTCGTAACATCTGCCACTGGAGTTTGTATAGGATCTCTACGACAGTCTCGCAACGACTAAACGATTCCGTGACGAAATGCGCCACTCTTCACTGGATCTTCCCTTATCTCTTCTATTAGTGGTACCTTGTGACGATCTAGTATTGATGATCAATACTTGAAAATCGGTCGAACAAGCGCCTTATAAGCCATTTCCTTTAGCGGATGAGTTACATTTACTTAATATCCTTCCTGTGAATCCCAGTCTGGAAGCAGCGTTTCCTACTATTTGTTTTATGTGATCATTTCACTTCAGCCTGCTCTGGATAGTAACTCCTAGATATTTTTAGGTAGATACTGTTTCCAGCAGTTTATCATTACCATAATAGAGTACAGTAATGGATTTCTTTTGCTATGTACGAACAATATGTTACAGTTACTTACGTGCAGGGCCAGCTGCCAGAGACTGCACCATTCATCCTCTGCAGGTCATTCTGCAAATCAGTAGTGTCTTCTGTTATTGATACTTTCTTGTAGACAACCGCATCATCTAACAACAATCTTAACCCTCCAGTGGGCGCGCCGTATCATATGCAACGCAAATTTTAGTTTTCTCTGTGTCCACTGGCGCCGGCCGCGGTGGTCTCGCGGTTCTAGGCGCGCAGTCCGTAACCGCGCGACTGCTACGGTCGCAGGTTCGAATCCTGCCTCGGGCATGGATGTGTGTGATGTCCTTAGGTAAGTTAGTTCTAGGGGACTGATGACCACAGCTGTTAAGTCCCATAGTGCTCAGAGCCATTTCAACCATTTTTTGTCCACTGGCTGGTGCTAGTTGTCAGCTTCCATGGAATCTAGTATGCAGTCTTCATCATAGATGGATTGTGAGTAATCTCGTTTGAAACCAGTCCTGGCCATTGTTCTGTTGCAGCAGCATTGTTAATTTCAGTTCTGCCTCTGCGGTGTTATTGCCGCCACGCGCCTAGCCAGCATTATATGCTTATGATTTGTTACACACGTTTTCAACATTAAGTCTTGTTTAGAGTGTTAATTTGTTGTTTTATGCATACACTATATTTATTTCCAGGGAAAGTGATATTGTAAGGGATCCTGAAGAGATCCTACGAATTCTAGCGGGAATTTCGGAAAATGAATTGACGTTTGATGAATTTTAGGGCAGTTTTGATATGAAAGAGGAAATTATTGAAGCTAACAACCACAGTAGTGAATCCGCACAGTACAGGAAGATGACAGTCAGGAAACTGCGGCATATGATGTTACGGAAGGTAACTATACATTTTATACTGGAATAAACGGTGAAACTCTTTGGATTAGTTAGCCCCTAACTGCAGGGAAAACATGTGCTATAAACATTATCAGAACTTTATCGGGCCCAGAAGGGATTGCCAGAAACTCACTTACACCTTTAGATGCATTTTATCTTTTTATCACTAAAAACATGATATAAGATATCGTAGCTCATACCAACAGATGGCTTGGGAGAATACATAGTGATACGAACTATTCTAGAGCTCGCGATTGTAAAGACACTTCAGCAGAAGGAATTCATGCTCTTTTCGGTCCACTTTTTTTTTATTAGCATAAACAAGGGGCATTATGCCAACTGCTGTGAACTGTGGGCATCTGATGGTACTTGAATGACTGTCTTACGATAGCTTTTCAGTTATAAACGTTTGAACGAAGGTCTACAGATAAACTGCCACCCCTTCGTGAATTTCACCAAGAATTTGTAAATAGCTGTATAGCTGTATTGCTCACTATAATGTCAGTGAATTTGTGACAATTGATGAAATGCTGCAGACTTTTAGAGGCCGTTGTGGGTTTGTACAGTACATTCCAAATCAGCCTGCGAAGTATGGCATCAAAATATACGCCCTTAGTGACGCAAAAACATTTTATACCCTCAATTTCGAAGTGTATTGTGGCGAACATGTCGCTCGACCATATCTAAAATCAAATAAACCTGAAGATATTGTCGAAAGACGTAAGTCCCATAGAGGGCACGAACAGGAATGTTACGAATGATAACTATTACACCAGTTATAGTCTAACTCAGAGTATACTAGATAAAAAGTTGACCATCATCGGCACTTTGAAAGAACAAAAATCAAGGAAATTCCACCTGAATTTCAGACTAGTAACACAAGGAAAAGCAAATCGACACTCAATGGATTTCAGTGCGATTGCGTTTATCTTCAACTGCCACTTAAATAAAAATAAATAAAAATAAAAAAAATAAAAAATTCTGTGATCTTCCTCTCTACGACGCATGATACAAGTGAAATTGACGTCAAAAGAGGGAAATCAGAAGTAAATTTGGACTACAACAGAACCAAAGGAGGAGTGGATACTGTGGATCAGATGCGTGCATTATATACAACAGCCAGAATAACCAGGAGATGGCAGCTGGCTTTATTCTATCGACACCTTGATATCGCAGGAATAAATTCGAACGTTACCTTTAGCCACAGCAATCCAGACAATAAAGACAGATGGCGGCTTTATCTGAAAAACCTATCGTATAGTCTTATGAACGCTCATCTGTGACAACGAGCGAAACAAACCTTCCGAAAGATATACAAATATTTCTTGAAAAATTCAGAAAAGGAGGCCCAGTTCATGACGAACTTAAACCTGGAATATGTCACGTATGTGAACGACACAAAAATGTCAGAACGAAAACATCATGCGACAATTGTGGAAACAATGTCTGCAAGAAGCGTTCTCGTGAGAACGTTATGTACTTCTCTTGTGATGCTGATAACCAGCGGATAGAAATTTGTTCTGACTGAAGATATTTATTTAACCAAGCTGAATTTTTCTTTTACTTTTATCTTAAATAAATAATCAATACAATGACATGCTGGTTTACTTTAGTTTTTATCATTTGGTTTGCCTAAAAATGATAACAATGTGAAGACAAAATTGCTGTGTAAATTCCGCGGCGCGCCCACTCATTGTGCTCCCACCAGAGGGTTAAAGAGCTTCCGACGCTTTCTGCTAGACCGATAATATAAACTATAAGCAGGAGCGATCCTATCGCACTTCCTTGGGGTACTCTGGAAGTTATTTTACATCTGTCGGTTTTGTTCCGTTAAGCGCAACGTGTTGAGTTCTATCTGGAAGGAAGTCTTGAAACCAGTCACTAATCTGTTCGTATTTTTTCACCAACGGTGTCAGATGCCTTCCTGATTTCAAGGAACGCGGCATCAGCTTGAACGCCTTTGTCTACAACGCTGTGGATCTCATGGAGGAACAGAGCAAGCTGAATTTCGCAAGATCTTTGTATGCGGAATCCTTGTAGATTTTTGTAGAGGAGATTTTCGTTCTCCAAATACGTCAGAGTTCGTGGGCACAAAAAATTTTCCGTAATTCTAAAACAGTTTGACGTCAATGATACATGCATGCAATTAAGTGCGTCTATCCTACAGCCGTTCCTGGAACCGGGGATGGCCTGCCCTTTTTTTTCCAATCGCTAAGCCCTCTTCGTTGCTGTTCAGTTTCGGAAGCCCGAATTCAGTATTTCAGCCTACTGTCTGTTATCTTCTGTTTCAATGCCAGCATGGTCACTGAGTGAATGAACTGAGGATCTCGAATCGCTTACTGATTTTACATACGACAATGACCTCTTCTCTCATTGCTCCAATTACGCTTATTTTCGATTCGTTCAGCTTTTGTTTGTAAGCTAGGTACTAACTTCTTGAACCTGTATTGCTGTTCTCTTTGTTTACGTTGCAGTTTTTTTAACACGGATATTAAACTGCGGTGGGTTTTTCCCTTCCCTTAAGAGCGCGCTCGGAACATACTTCTCTCCTTCATACTGAATGATGCTTTCGAATTTTTTCCATTTGTCCTCCACACCTTTGTCCTTATCACTGAATATTTGATGCTGACTACTCAGATACTATGCAATTTGGATCCTGTCATTTCTGCTGAGCAAATATATATTTCCTACCTTTCTTAACATGCCTTACAAAACTTGTAATCTTAGTTGCTATCACAGCCTTGTGATCACAGATACTTTCCTTTGTCCATGTCTCTTTGTTGTTAGATCTGAAGCGTTACGTTTACGAGTTAGTTCTGTAACTATCTGCTCGAAGTAATTTTTGGACAATACATTCACAATAGCGTCACACGAATCACTGTCTCTGGCAGCAGTTTTGATAGCATGACTCTTCAATCTATACCTGGGAAGCTGAAGTCACCCCCATTATAACAGCTTGATCAGAAAAATCACTGACGATATTCTGCAAGTTCCCTCTGAAGCGCTCTACCACTGCAGCTCCCGATCCAGGTGGCCTATAAAAGCATCCGATTACCATTTTTGGGAGACCTTTGATGCATAACTTCACCCACATTGATTCACATTCGGAATCTGTAATAACAATCGAGTTCTCTACTGCAATAAATACGTCGCCACCACTGGTGACTAATCTATCCTTATTATAATTATTTCACCCTGCACTTAGGATTGCAGTTCACTTCTGGTTTAAACTAACTTTCTGTTCCTAAGGATATCTCGGCATTATAATCTTCAATAAGCGATACTAATTCTGAGACCTTTCCTTGGATGCTCCTGCAGTTTATTGATATCATATTTACCTGTTCTGTATCCAATCTGCGAGGACGAGAATTCACTGAGAATTTTGTAACTGATGTAACTTCGTGTTTTGATGGAAATTCGTCTGTGATCCCAAGGGGGAGAGGGGTTCCCTAATCTAAAAAACCCGATGTGCATGCCACACGTATTCTGCTTCCTACTAGTCACTTCCTATGTGTAGTGTATGCCTGACCCGTTAAGGACAACCCTAGCATTATGCACTCTGTAGCGGAGGTCAAGAAATTCGCACCCATTACTTTCGCAGAGTGGTCTGAGCCTCTGATTTAGAGCTAGCACTCTCCTTCAAACCAGAGGACCGCAATCGACCCTGGGTGTGATGCCACAAATAGTCAGCTGAGCTCATGTGTGATGCTAGTTGGCTTCACCAAATCGGCCATCAGCCGAAAGGAGCGGAGAATAGTCTTATATCCCAAGCGGCAGACCTCATTCGTGCTGAAATTTGCAACTATTTGTAGCCGGTTTCACCGAGTGCACTCGACAGCCTCCGACAGGGCCTCCTCCACATCACTGACCAGACCCCCCCTTCCCCCTCCCCCCTCCCCCCTGCCCCGCCCTCCCCCCCTCCTCCCCCGGCAAATGTACCGAGTGCACCCTGGGATTCTTTCCCTTCCTTTCCTTGAGGGACTCCATTGCCTGCCTAACATTAGAGCTCCCAATGGCCAGCATACCTGCCCTCTAAACTTCTCCAGACTGGGCAGGAAAATCGGCCACTGACTCAGCAGGAGAAGCATCCTGTGCTGGTTCAGAAGTATCAACACTGGGTAGCACTTCATACCTGTTGCTAAGGCGTAAGGAACCAGCTGTGTAGCCTGTTCCATGTTTTGCCTTCCGCCCAATGACATGCGAACCCATTCAGATGTAATGGTGGCCCAGTGTTGGACTGCAGGCATACTCACCATTGAGATGCTGCTCGACTACATCTAGCCACCACAAGGAAGGATCGCCATATTGTGTGCCTAACACATTGTACACCTTCACATTTTCACCTGCCATCTGAGAACGACTCCCTGCAATATTCTGTATCATCCTGCACCTCTGGTTGGAGAGTAGCAGCAGCTAGACTAGGACATTACAGTTCCATGTGTAGAGTGCCATTAACATTACAACACAAATGGGTGCATTTGGAGTGACGATGTAACTGAAAAGCACCGAAGTATCACAGTTTTACAGCGTCCATTATCGAAGCAATGTGGTGACCTGGGGAGAAGTCCCACTCTCCCATTGTTTTTGAGGTGCACTCTTGGTGTCATTATGAGTTGAGCTATTGGGTATGACTTCAGGTCATGACTGGCAGTGACTCAGGAAGATCTGCTGGCGTGATGGTATGTCACTGATATCCTGCGACCTCACGTGTCACCTCCCGTGTGACAGTACTGTGGTGCTATTTTTGAGTAGGACAATGCTCTTAACGCATGGCACGTGCCTCTCAGAACTGTCTTATGATGTTGAGGTACTCTCATGACCAGCAAAATCCCTAGATCTGTCGCTAATAAAACGTATGGGACTAGCTCGAATGTCAACACCATCCCATTGCAATTATCCAGCGTATCAAGGATCAAATACAACAATTGTGGTCCAGGCTGCCTCAGGACTGGACACAATGGCTTTGTCTCTGTGGACAACAACACACAACCTGATGAAAAGTACCTGGGCATGACTATGTAGTTAGGAATTGACCACTAGGTGTCACAGGAGGCAGATCGAACATCGTAAAAAGAGATGGAGAGTATTGTGTTGTCAGTAGGGAACACAAGAATAAGTTGGTCAGGAGAGTTCAGTGACTTCGAATGTGGGCTTCTCACTTGATGCCACCTGAATAACAAATTCATCAGGGGCATTTTAACCCTTCTAAATCTGCCCAAGTCTATTGTTTGTGATGTGACTGTGAAGTGGTAATGAGAAAAAATAACCACAACCAAACCAAGACCAGACAGACCTCACGTCCTGATGGACATGGGTCGTCGACCATTGTGGAGAGAGGTAGTAAAAAAGAACACGAAATTATTGGATGGAATCGCTTGAGAGTCCCAAAGTGCTACCAAAAGTCCAGCTAGCGCAAAGGCTGTACGCAGTGAGTTAAAAAGAACGGGTTACAATGGTCGGGCTTCTCCTCACTGCGACTGTAGCTAATTGTTACTGCTCTTCTAAACAGCAGTCTGTACCAGCAGATCAGTTGTACTTTGCCTAATATTGCTCGTATCTTAGGCACTTGGGCTATTCACTGCTTTGTTTAAAAAGAATAGCTCGATGTAGTCACAGGGTCGAGCCGCCCCCATCTGCTTTCATGCCACGCAGCTAACTCGCTGCTAATAACAACATGTAGCTGTGACACCGCAGCCAAACAATCTGTGCACTGACTTGAATTTCTAGTTCATAAAATACGCAGAAATACGTAATAAAAGTTAAACGAATAATTTAATGACAAGGGTTCTATTCTAACGTCTGTAAATGATACAGACGTCATGGATAATGTGGAAGAATGTTTATTCAAGAAAGGACATCTCAAATAAACGGGAAGTGGTCCTACGGTATTCAGTTAGGGTAGAGATAAAAATAAGCTTATCAAATGCAGCGAAGTTCCACTGAGAGCCTTACGAGCAGGGTAGCAAAATCACAAAACCAACTTGTTATCAAAGATACGCGAGAACCAAGCCCATTTCATGGTCATAATACATGAAATATTCATCAGTTCGAAACAGTTCAGAGTTCAACATGACGATTCGCAAATTAACACACGCGATAGAAAGAATAGTAACTCATACTCTGTCTTTCCTCAGTTTCGTGGTACGAACGGAAGAGGTTAGAGTCTACTAAGGAACACACCAGCCCAGAATCAAGCACCTTCACAATCGAATACTCCTCGTTACCACAGGCAGGGCTGCCCTCTTCCGGAACTCGCGTTAAGGTGTCCCGAATCGCTCTCCCTTGAGCTCTTCACTCGAAAATTTCGGTCTCCGCTTGAGTCTAGCACTGTTCCAGCACTGTTCGCCTCTCATTGGCTAAAGCCCATCCCCACCAAAGATACGTCGTTCTCCTGCTCTATAGACGTGATTTGACTCACTTCACTACATTCCCGCACTAAACTAATATATTTTAACAATATTTAAATAAAAGAAACTTTATAAACATTCGGTTACACTCCATTCACAATAACTATAAACAATAGTTGGTTCATAAGTACATAAGCCAGCATTCTTGTGCAAGTGCGCTCTCGTTAAGTGACAACGAATTGTCGTTAAATATAGTTTAAACAATTATTTAGGCCTGATTGTCAGAAGTGCCTTTTGACATTCTTTTACAAGGGTGGTGTCCGCTAACACATGCGACTGACCACTATTAAATTAGCACAGTTTTAATAACACTTGCAATCGACGTTTGAATCAAGTTACTGGCACTGTGGTAAACTATTCATTCAATAAAAATACAAGTATGGCAAAATATGAGGCATTCATGCTGCATTCACCTGCTGTGTAAATGTGAAGGACGCGATGTTCTGAAAAACATTTTCATAATGAAAAAGATATAAACAACGTCGTCAATCAGTAAATAAAATACACTCATGCTCATAAATTAAGGATAATTGCACAATATGGTGCCACACAACGTGGCACTATACAAAACTGACGCTAATAGCATAGGCACACAGGGAACACACACGACACAGATCTGTAAGTCCACGGCGTTGGTGATAAGTTGAGAAAACCGTCCCGAAACACATGTGCTACAAAACGCCACTGTTTCCTGCGCATGTACCCCGACATCAATACGGGATATGATCACCATGCACACGTACACAGGCTGCGCAACCGGTTGTCATGCTCTGGATCAGGTGGTCTAACAGCTACTGGGATATAGCCTCCCATTCCTGCACCAGTGCCTGTCGGAGCTCCTGAAGTGCTGTAGGGGTTTGAAGACGTGCAGCGGTACGTCGACCGAGAGCATACCAGACGTGCTCGATGGGGTTAGGTCTGGAGAACAGGCAGGCCACTCCATTCGCCTGATATCTTCTGTTTCAAGGTACTCCTCCACGATGGCTGCTCGGTGGGGTCGTGCGTTATCATCCATCAGGAGGAAGGTGTGAACCACTGCACCCCTGAAAAGTCAGACATACTGGTGCAAAATGACGTCCCGATACACCTGCCCTGTTACAGTTCCTCTGTGAAAGACATGCAGGGGTGTACGTGCACCAATCATAATCCCACTCCACACCATTAACCCACGACCTCCATACAGGTCCCTTTCAAAGACATTAAGCGGTTGTTATCTGGTTCCTGGTTCACGCCAGATGAATCACTGTTCAAACTATACCTGGACTCGTCCGTGAACATACTCGTAACCTGGGACCATTGTTCCAATGACCATGTACTGTGTTCTTGACACCAGGCTTTACGGTCTCTCCTGTGACCAGGGGTCAGTGGAATGCACGTTGCATGTATCCGGGCGAATAAACCATGTCTGTTTAGTCGTCTGTAGACTGTGTGTCTGGAGACAACTGTTCCAGTGGCTGCGGTAAGGCCGCGAGCAAAGCTACCTGCAGTACTCCGTGGCCGTCTGCGGGCACTGATGGTGAGATATCGGTCTTCTTGTGGTGTTGCACACTGTGGACGTCCAGTACTGTAGTGCCTGGACACGTTTCCTGTCTGTTGGAATCGTTGCCATAATCTTGAGATCACATTTTGTGGCACACGGAGGGCCCGTGCTACGACCTGCTGTGTTTGACCAGCTCCAGTCGCTCTAGTATTATACCCTCATAACGTCAACAATATGTGTTCTTTGAGCCATTTCCAACACACAGTCACCATTAGCATGTCTGAAAACGTCTGCACACTTACTCGCTGCACGGTACTCTGAAGTGCACCAACACACCTCTGAGTATGTGGACTGCTGCCAGCGCCACCGTGCGACGACCGCAGGTCAAATGCACCGCATGGTCATACATCGAGGTGATTTAAACCCGCAAACCGCCCACCAGAGCGTTGTTTCACCATGTATCAACATTATCCTTAATTTATGAGCATGGGTGTAGATACAGATTCGTAACTTTCAGCGATGACAGATATAGTGCAATGCTATCATCTGAGATAGAGCATGTTGAAATCGCGTGAGGGGATTACAAGTTGTTAATTCAGGGGTTTGCTTTGTAAATGTTTATTCATTGTGAAATATTACATTTTTTTGTTTTAAAGGTACCGAAATATTGTCATGTCACTGCACGCCCCTCATTTTTCGGAGATCGCAAATGTATTCAGATTTGCATTAATATTTGATGTGGGTTATTGTCGAATCTCAAAGAGCTTTTACTTGCCCCTCTTTGATAGTGTCTGACACTTCGTCTTTTCTGGACCATATTCTGCACAGAATCAATGTGATCATCAGGCGTTCAAATTCCCAGCTCTGGGATTTCAGACGAAGTGCTCATTGTCTCTCCACCTGGCTTGCCACGGCGCTCCCTGAGACCTGGGCCCGCTAGTGTTCTGTAGTGCATCAAATTCACCTTACCTCGCAGCAACTCCAGGCGACCGATTACCTCGTCTAAATACGCGTAACGCTGCATCATCGGCCACACGTATTGTAGCCAGTCCTAAGCGACACTTGAGATCGTGTAAAGAGTGATACCATAGGACAGTGGATGACAAGAAATGATATGGAATGCTGAACCATGCCATACAATGTATCAATCCAATGGAAGGGTTTGGTTTTCTCGAATTCCTGCAGAATGATATCTGCCATCATGTGGCAACAGTGAATTACAGAGCAGGCGGTTATAAAGTATGGTGGTGCCCCTATCACACTTAAGAAAACACTAAATGTGAGTGGAGTCCCAGAGAAAAACGAAGACCACCAGGGAGACCACCTGATCGCTGGGATAAAGAACTCAGGAAGGTTGCGGGCTTCAACTGGCAGAAGACAGCAGAGGACAGAGGTGCATGGAAACTCCTCTTAAAAATGTACTTAATAACTTAACTACATCTTGTATAAATTGAATTAGCTGAACAATAAATAAATTAACACATTTTACAGCACTTTGTACTGCATACAGTGGAGGAACAGTTTGAAATTGATGATTGTGTCAGCATGAGATTGCACCCTTTCGTAAAGCAGCTTTTGTGAACCAATGGTTTGTGGGCAATAAAATTTGTGAAATGGACAAGTCTGTCCAGAGTCGTAACCTGAATCTAATGGAACACTTCTGGGATAGATTAGCAAGTCAGCTTTGCTCCAGACCCCAATGGGCAGCATCACTACCTACTCTTGTTTCAGCTTTTGAGGAAGAATGGGCTGCCATTCCTCCTGAAACATTCAGACACTTCATTAAAAGAGTCGCCAGAGAAGTTCAGATAATCATAAAGACGAAAGGTGGACACACTCCACTGATACACTCCTGGAAATTGAAATAAGAACACCGTGAATTCATTGTCCCAGGAAGGGGAAACTTTATTGACACATTCCTGGGGTCAGATACATCACATGATCACACTGACAGAACCACAGGCACATAGACACAGGCAACAGAGCATGCACAATTTCGGCACTAGTACAGTGTATATCCACCTTTCGCAGCAATGCAGGCTGCTATTCTCCCATGGAGACGATCGTAGAGATGCTGGATGTAGTCCTGTGGAACGGCTTGCCATGCCATTTCCACCTGGCGCCTCAGTTGGACCAGCGTTCGTGCTGGACGTGCAGACCGCGTGAGACGACGCTTCATCCAGTCCCAAACATGCTCAATGGGGGACAGATCCGGAGATCTTGCTGGCCAGGGTAGTTGACTTACACCTTCTAGAGCACGTTGGGTGGCACGGGATACATGCGGACGTGCACTGTCCTGTTGGAACAGCAAGTTCCCTTGCCAGTCTAGGAATGGTAGAACGATGGGTTCGATGACGGTTTGGATGTACCGTGCACTATTCAGTGTCCCCTCGACGATCACCAGTGGTGTACGGCCAGTGTAGGAGATCGCTCCCCACACCATGATGCCGGGTGTTGGCCCTGTGTGCCTCGGTCGTATGCAGTCCTGATTGTGGCGCTCACTTGCACGGCGCCAAACACGCATACGACCATCATTGGCACCAAGGCAGAAGCGACTCTCATCGCTGAAGACGACACGTCTCCATTCGTCCCTCCATTCACGCCTGTCGCGACACCACTGGAGGCGGGCTGCACGATGTTGGGGCGTGAGCGGAAGACGGCCTAACGGTGTGCGGGACCGTAGCCCAGCTTCATGGAGACAGTTGCGAATGGTCCTCGCCGATACCCCAGGAGCAACAGTGTCCCTAATTTGCTGGGAAGTGGCGGTGCGGTCCCCTACGGCACTGCGTAGGATCCTACGGTCTTGGCGTGCATCCGTGCGTCGATGCAGTCCGGTCCCAGGTCGACGGGCACGTGCACCTTCCGCCGACCACTGGCGACAACATCGATGTACTGTGGAGACCTCACGCCCCACGTGTTGAGCAATTCGGCGGTACGTCCACCCGGCCTCCCGCATGCCCGCTATACGCCCTTGCTCAAAGTCCGTCAACTGCACATACGGTTCACGTCCACGCTGTCGCAGCATGCTACCAGTGTTAAAGACTGCGATGGAGCTCCGTATGCCACGGCAAACTGGCTGACACTGACGGCGGCGGTGCACAAATGCTGCGCAGCTAGCGCCATTCGACGGCCAACACCGCGGTTCCTGGTGTGTCCGCTGTGCCGTGTGTGTGATCATTGCTTGTACAGCCCTCTCGCAGTGTCCGGAGCAAGTATGGTGGGTCTGACACACCGGTGTCAATGTGTTCTTTTTTCCATTTCCAGGAGTGTACGTACGTACCGATTTATGCGCTGAGTCGACTTCACTAGCGCGAGGAGTTACACTTCCTGCTCGTAGTGAGAGGACGTGCGCTGCTGTCTGGAACAGATTTAAGTGGCGCTGAAGAGAGGAAAGGAGGTCTTCCTTTGTCTTTTGAGAAGAGAGCAGAATGTACGCTGGTCAGTGATTTAAGCCTGCACTTGTCGGCATCATGAGGTAGTTTAAACACCTAAGATGGACAGGCATTAAGGCAGGCAGTCTTGCAACCACCACTGACATGAGGTTGCAGCATGCTGTTGCTGGCCCACTGGATCAGGGTGTGGGGCGTGTAAGCCACGCCGTGCTGAAGGCTCTGGTCTTGCTCTCGTCTCTGCCGTCTGATTAACGGTAAGAACTTGTCGGATAATTCGAGTAGAGTTTCTTCGGGTTGACTGAACACTTAAATTCACTTGGCGCTTAGGTTGTCAATTGTCGGCGATGGACTATCATGGAACTGCAAGTTGTGCTTGTCGAATGCATGGATACAAGCGTGTGCTCTGTGTTCAAGGCTGGAACAGGTGTCTAGAGTTCTTTCATAAAAACAAATTTTTTGTGACTGTTTAAATTCTTAACTGTTTTAAGGGACAAAGTTCATTGTTCCTTCATGAGATTCGTTTCAGAATTTTTGTAACTCTTTAAATTATTAAATATTTGAGGGCCAAAGCCGATGCACTGAAATAGGATTGGTTTGAAAATATTAACGATTCAATGGTATTCTTTGTTCAAGTACGAATGTAAGCAAAATTTTAACCTTACCTGTTTGGCAAAATAAAATGTTAAATAAAAGGACCAGTGGCTTACTGCTCAAGGATCTGTGCAAACGGCCGCGGTGGTCTCGCGGTTCTAGGCGCGCAGTCCGGAACCGCGCGACTGCTACGGTCGCAGGTTCGAATCCTGCCTCGGGCATGGATGTGTGTGATGTCCTTAGGTTAGTTAGGTTTAAGTAGTTCTAAGTTCTAGGGGACTGATGACCACATCTGTTAAGTCCCATAGTGCTCAGAGCCATTTGAACCATCTGTGCAAACCTGCATCCAAGCTAACCTGGCCCATGGTTAAGTTCCACAATACCAATCTCAATAATATCCCCTAATAAGTGCCCAGAGACTTTTCGTCAGATGGTGTATACTGCTGACAAAGTACCAACTACCCCCACAGATGGTAACAGAGGAGAGACTGTATCATAAATTATTAATTCTGAACAACAATGAGAGTGCAGATATAGACACCTAGAGCCTTCATTATGAGGTACAAAAATCACCTACAAACAACTGAGAGATTAGAACTGGCGCAGGAACCTTACTGGTAGATGTTCAGACAGTGAAAGCGGGTCACCTGCACTGATGGGTGACAATACACAGGAGGGATATAAGTACACTGGAAGCTAAATGAGGTAATACATGCTTCTTCCAACAGAGCAGGGGATGCATTCATTGAGTGAAATGTGGTTGTGATTTTTTGTCAGCACTCACTACTGGACAATAGAGAAATCTTTGGCAGCTGTTGGTTCTATGGCATCTCACAGGTGATCTCCATGTTTAGCAGGATGCTGCACCAGCTCATCACTTCCATATCTTGTTAGAATGATTTGAGGACCACTCCATGAATCGAACCTCTGTTTAATGAGCACATCGGAGATGACATCAAGCAATTTTTGCGGTGGATTTTGATCCATTTTCAACAAGTTTACTAGATTTTTGAGAGATTGAGTGATGATGACTCTTCAACACATAATTTCTCTCAGCGGTCTATGTCCCAGGAGTTACCATCAGCATCAGGATGAAAGGCCATGCAACACAACTAGGTGCCTCAAAATCAGTCACCCACTGTCTCTGTAATCATAAATCTATAAGTAAATGTGACAATTAAACCTTGCAGCTTTAATAATTTACAAATGGAAATAAACATTGATCATTTTTTTTCAAATAGCCAATATTTCTATATTTTCACAAATCAAATGTGCGACAGGGTAAGAGTGTGATGTAGGTAATAATAGATTCTTATCTTGCACAGACATTCCTTTTCCAAGTGAACCATTTGATTGTACCTAGCAGGTCAGTTTAGAGCTCTGACATGCCACTACCTCTTAACTTATGTTGTGGTCTCTACAGGGGCAAATCTATTTGCTCAGGCACAACTGTAATAGACAATGTTCCGTATTTCAAATATGAAATCTGCTTTTGTTGTACTCTGTCAGTTTAACAACAGTACTGGTATATGTAACACATATCTGTACATTGAGAGTGTTCCCAACAACTTGCTTCGAGAACTCTAAATTGTCTTGACTTCTTGTAGTGTTGTCATTGGATGAAACTTAAAGCTTTCTTTTTAATAGTATAATAAAGTTCTTGATTGCTGCTCTGTATTCTTACACTGTAGCAGACTGCTTCACATGAATTCATTAATGAAAAAAGCCTATTTATTTGTTCAAATATCGCAAATCAGTCTTTTCTAGCTGAAAGAAATAGTGATCTGAGACACTGGTGCACTGTGATCTTCTTGATGTAGACACATTAACATGCATTACTGTATTCCTGACCAGTGACTCATTTCTGCTATCAACTACTTTCTCAAAAGAGGCTGCTCATGCTAAGATTAATCACAAACATTTTCTTTGTTTGCTGCAGACTGTTTCAACAGAGATCCTCATACTATAGTTTATAAGTTGATGTGTGTAAAAACAAAGAACTAATAAACTTTTATATAAGTTTGAACAGAAATTACATTACACCATATATGGTTACTTACTCATTTGAAGTACATTGTTGTGTACCGTTTTTCTAGTTGTTCAAGCAACCTACTGAAATATTCATTCCTCATCATCATGTCCTACAAATCATTCAGAGACATTGATCATGCAGAAAGGAATTAATAAAGAATATTAGCTGCCAGGAACCAATTCTGTATGCATTTAGTGATTATTGAACTGGTATATCCCATTTGTGCCTACACTGGTTAAAACAAACATAGTAAAGACACTAATCTGACAGAGAAAAGGCTGCTAACTCCTCAGATATGCAAAGTACATGGTATTTACCTTACACTTCCTTATTAGTTATACATGACAACGCTGACTAGTGTTAAATAATTACAGTTCAACTAAATGATGTAAAAAGAGCCTGCTTACAATAACCAGTGTTATTTGTCATTTTTCTAGCATGAGTTTTTACTCTCTGAACTTACATAACCAAATAATTTGCAATAAGAATGCCTAGCAATTCATGTTTTACTTTTATTTCCTGTTTGAACAAAATTCTTAAGTTTTGGTTTCAGTTAGAATGAAGAGTCGAGATCGCAATAATATTCGTTTATTAACTGGTTTTGGCATATGTAAATGCCAACTTCATAATTTTTGGCGCCCTATGGCTGGTGCTGGCGGCTCCTTGGTTGTCTCATGATATCACGAACGTAAACTTTAGTTTTGCTTTTTCTCTGCTGGTAGCTTGTCAAAGACCTTTATATCAGGTGATAATGGCTCATTATGAATAACAGAGAATGATATGAAGTTTATGTGGAAATTATTTTTGTTAGCTCATTTAAAGTTTATCTTAATATATAAATTAATTATCACTTTTAATTTATTGTAACTATTATAAAACCATGTACTGAGGAGTGTGGGAGTAGAATTGTAGTCTATGAATGGGTACATGAACTTATTTTGTTTCTTGTATCATGCATATGTCGAAAATAGTTTTATATAGGTAATTCTGGATTGTTATGGATAAAGATAAGCAGTTCATAACAGTAAATACATGAAATAGTTACCACTTTAGATCCATTAATAAAGTTTGGAATGAATCTGTGGGATTAATATGACATATTTCTAATAACAGTTTTTTGAAGTAATAATATCCTATTTACAGTACTTATTTTCCTCTAAAAGATTATTCCATATCTCACAATAGATTGAAAATAGCTGTTGTAAACAACTTTCCTAGTCGTCATACCACATGCGTGGGACAATACTGTCATTGTGAATGCCACACTGTTTAGTTTGTTTGCAAAGTAAGTTAATGAAAATAACAGGATAATTTTTTTTGTAGAAACATTCCCAGGGATTTCACGGAATCTACTTTCCTAAGTTCCTGTTTTTCATGGGTTATTTGCAAGCTATGTAATTTTGATTGATCCATGTTTTCGTTGGTTTTTTTATGTTCAGTGTTAACCCATTTACCTCAAACCGCTTTTCTAAGCTATTTAGAGTGTCAGTAATTCTCTGGGGATTCTCTTCTGTTGTAACACTTACTATGCTGCCGACTACTACTGAATTACCATTACACTGATAATGTTACTCCAATGAAAGGATACTTATTTGACTGTTATTGTGCATAACAGAATGGTATCAGAATAATTTTGTTTCTCTAAAGAGTCCTATCCAAGGGAAGCAGTAGCAGAACAAATGTGAATTGAACAAAGGGTCTATTATTAAATAAGTAAACTGCAATTAGACAAAAGGAACCGGTCGCCAGCCTGATTAGGCAAAGTTGTGCCAGATATTAGTATGGCTCATAAAGGAAGCTGACTGTTGTTATTTCCCTTACTTGATACTTAAACTAATTAATAAACACTAAGAAATTACGTGATTTATGAAGCAATGTAACTTTAATTTGGCATGAACAACACAGAAACAATATTAACCATTACTGCAACAACTGGCTCTCGGTAACACTAACTATCTGTACAATGAAGTAGAAAAGCTAATGATTTCTCTAGGTAAATAATTTATGATGGTGGAGTAATATTAACTTGGACAAGATGTTCTTTTATCAGCTTAATTACTGTAAGATACTGTCCTTGGAATGGTTGTCAGGTAATTACGTTCTCCATTCCTATTATTATTTGTATTCTCGAGGAGCATTATTTCCTTGCACTAGTTAGCTCCAACGGTACATTTGATACCTTGATCTACGTACTATAGTTTGAATAGATGTAGCCAGATGCTTATTATAGCATACAAATGTAAGAGGGTTGGCAAATGCACTGCATTAACGCTGTAGGTGTCTATCAGCAGAAAAGATCAAGACGGAATATTTTAGTTACAATGCAGTATGAGAAACGCTATTAATTACATACACATGAAATCATAAACACCGTTACTTTCGCACCTGCGCAATAATAATTGTTATACCGACCCTACACTGTCTACTAGTCAGTAACTATCATGAATCATTACTGTCTTTTCGGGTAACTGTAATCCGGTACTGAGATTTCAATGAAAACGATCTTTAAGCTGAGTACTTTAAATATTTTCTTGATAACTGTAATTTGGTTAAACTTCATCTATCCTTTAATGAAAAATACATGGGGTATTTCGAAACTTTAGCCCACTGAATAATTATGAAATCTACTACTACGCTAGTTTTATTAGTTGTAGTGAACGGGGGACTGATGACCTCAGATAGTAAGTCCCATAGTGCTCAGAGCCATTTGAACCATTTGTAGTGAACGTATACTAAAATGACTTTTCAGCTCAATATAATAGGGTACGCGGAAATATCATAGCATTTGGGATAGGAATGTGTCTAGGAAAATAACTAACAATAAAATACGGGAGCTCAACACAAAGTTTGCAGAACACAAAGTTATTATTGAAAAAGAAACCACAAAACTGGTCCATGTAGTTATATGGTACTCATCTCATAATTTGACATGAAGGTAGTGTCAGTACTGCTCTCCTGTGCTAGCTATTCAAAAAGAGTGGCAAATGTATCCATGG
The DNA here is from genome assembly GCF_023864275.1 of Schistocerca cancellata. Taxonomy (NCBI): domain Eukaryota; kingdom Metazoa; phylum Arthropoda; class Insecta; order Orthoptera; family Acrididae; genus Schistocerca; species Schistocerca cancellata. The sequence continues at coordinate 741,859,832 of NC_064629.1, read as the reverse complement.
CTCTTCCTAGGTTACAGGTTCTGAAAATTCCCTTCTTAGCGTCGAATTTTTGTAGTACAGAGTAAACCAAAGTATGTCATAAATAATTAACCAAATTACATCCACATCCAAGATTATGTTTCTTGCCTCGTTCAGTTCACAAGATGGGAATACTTTTGCTGCTAGCTTTGGATGAAGTCATTCCACAGAGGAGTTTTGCAGTTCGACCATGAGATCGACCTTATCGATTCCGCCAAGCCAGTTTCGTCAGAGATGGGCTTTCCTCCATGTATTACATGATTACAATCCTACATGTGCTGCGCATGTACCAGGATTATTAGTAAAGTTTTAACGTTTCCATTCTTTCACAGTATATTACATTTGAAATTACATCCACAGATTAATTACACTTACATAAACGGTTATAAATAATGAATAAAACATTTATATGGATGTTACATCAAAGAGCATTGTTATACAGAAATCACAATAAGTAAAAACAGACAAAGAAGTTAGATAAGACAGTTATTGGTAATAATGATAATAGTGCTACACACTTTCAATGACTACAGATGCACTGTCTGCAAATAAAACTGAATGGGATGATATAATTAAAGGTAAATCATTTACATGAAACAAAATATAGGACCGAGCCTAAATGGAACCCTGTCGGACTTTCTGTGAAATAATTTTCCAGTATGAGAAACAACTTCCTGTACCTGACGTTACAACTATCATTCGCTTTCTGTATGTTAAACATGATTTGAACCATTTAAAATGCTGCTGTTTAATCTCTATCTTTCTAATTTATTTTCCAGTAGAGAGTGGTTTACACATTCAAAAGCTTTTGTAAGGTCACAGAAAGCTGCTGTGACTTTTGGGATTTCTCCAGAGATAAGCAAATTTTCTCAACAAAATTTATTGTTGGCACATTGTAGTCTTCCCTTTATGGAAGCCAAACTGATTTAATGTGGTGATATTAGATCCTGCTATCAAATTTTGAATTTCGATTGCAGCAACTTTTTCGAATACTTTTGAGAATATTGGGAGAAGACTTACTGGGCAGTAGTTTCCTACATCTTCCTTTGAGCCGTTTTTGAATAATGTCTTTGCTACTACATACTTTAGAGCATCTGGGAAGCATCCTTCTTCAAATGATTGGTTTATTATCTCATATCTGGGTCCTGACATAATACTATAAGTTGTCTTCATTGCTCTAGTGGCTATTTCATTCTATCCAAATGCGTTTTTATTTTCAAATAATAACAGTACTTTCTCTACCTCTTTAGCAGTAATCAGTTCAAATTTGTGAGCATTCCGTGTTGTTTGAACTCCTTGATGTACGGCAGTAAAATTAGAGTTTTGTAATATATATATCAAATAGGAAAAGAATATGTTGAAATTTTGAATTATTATAATATGAATATGTTTATAAACGAAGTATGTTTGTTAAAAGCTGGTTCATGTTTAGGGCACTTGTATTTGTAACATGTAAACGCCGTAGGGAAGTCTCTCTGCAACAGAAATAGCGCGATGTAAAAGGTGGGTTTGGCGGTCGAACTGAGAGGCTCCTTTGTGTGAAAAGCATGCATTGTGTGGCTAGCCTTAGCACGGTACACCTCGACGGTGCTAAGAGAGGCAGTTGGAAGCTGCATTAGAAGGGATTTGCCTCGGATGTGGATCTGGCTATCATTTGGTATTCACGGAATAATGGAATGACTCTAATATTTGAAAATCAGACGCCAAGAAGAGGTTTTATAGAGCATTCGTACAACAAGAGCCGTGAATATAGTTAGCTGCCATTTCGCTTGCCACTAATCTTCGCCACTGCTTCGCAGACTTCATACATTCAGTTACGTAATGTATATTGAGATGGACCAGTTAATTTTTGTGTTGTTTCAATAATAATCACATAAAACCTCAATTCGTGTTCGAAACCATAACTTCAATCGTGATCACGAACCTACGCAGGGTCTTGACCTAAGTGCTACTAAAACCGAGTATCCTGATTTAAATGAACAATTCTGGCATTCATGGGTTTAATAGTGAGTTTTCGTCTAAAGTAAAAGGAGTAGCAAAAATTAAAGTAAGAGTAAAATTTGGATGCTTTGTTTATGGACTACTCCAAAGGAAATTGTTAAGGTAGTAAGTTTAAGTACAAAAATTTAAAGATCAATCAACAGGAAAGTGAAAACCTTAGTTATTTAATAGCTAATACCATAAAAGCGAAGTTGGATGGGCTTTTGCTAAAGTATCCTTAGTTTATTATAAAATATAGTTTTGTAGAATTACGGTGCAAAATCGTGTAAATATTCCTGCCAAGAATACCTGATTTACAGGTGATTAAAGTACAAGTACATATAAATCTTTAGTGAACCGATTTGCGGTAGTACTATTAGAAGTGAAGTTGTGCACATTTTCAAAGACAGTGTAGTTTTGGTACCCATCAAGAATGGTTCCTTTTGAAGTTGCATTTTATTATCTTTCAAAGTAATTTAAGTGAATGATTAGCTTTCAGAGACAGTTTTTACTTTTGCAATAATCAAAGAACCCTGGCTAGTGAAAATATACCAGTTTATGGGTCCCTTTCGTATTGTCCCATTAAGAAGAAAACGATCTATTACTGTTACTAAGGAAAACTGCCACATGCTGAGGAGCTTAAACAGTGTATTTAAGATGTTATTCATCTTTGTTTGTGTTATTCATATCAGTTAAGATAGAAGCCCCTCATGTCCAAAATTAGTTCTGCACTTCATGCAGTGATGTTTCAGTATTTTGATTAAGTAATGCTAATAATTGTGGCCGTCATTAGTATGAGCTCGGTGCAATTTTGCTCCCCATGATTTACTGGTGTGTGTGTTATTGGTAACTGCTGCTACACACAGTACAGAGTGCACTGTGTCAGTTTCTATCCTGTTTGCTATTCAAAGGGAAATCTCGACAAAAGTAACCTCAATAACTAATATCTAATTTTCTCAAATATATATTTCCAAATTAATGTGTCTAATTAGGCTGGCGACCGTTCATTCTTTTTCATTCATTTATAATTTTACCACTTCTGTTAACTCCCAAGGTTAAGGCCCGTTTGGTTTTACTGTCAACTTCACAAAATTCGAAATTATAGTCCGATACCCTATTCCTTAAGACACACACACGGTCGAAATTTTAAATCCTCTCAGAAGGTGACATTAGCGTGTTTCAGGGCACGTTACTGTTACAATAGGCATGCGTATTCAAATACAGAGATATGTAAATAGGCAGAATACGGCGCTGCGGTCGGCAACGCCTACATAAGACAAGTGTCTGACGCAGTTGTTACGTCGGATACTGCTGCTACAGTGGCAGGTTACCAAGACTTAAGTGAGTCTGAACGTGGTATTATAGTCGGCGCACGAGCTATGAGACACAGCATCTCCGAGGTAGATGAGAAGTACGACCATTTCAAGACTGTACCACAAATATCTGCAACATTAAATCTATGACATTACTGCGGTCGGAAAAAGATCCTGCACGAACGGGACCAACGACGACTGAAGAGAATCGTTCAGAGCGACAGAAGTGCAACCCTTCCGCAAGTTGCTGCAGATTTCAATTCTAGGCCATCAACAAGTGTCAGCGGGCGAACCATTCAAAGAAGTATCATCGATATGGGCTCTCGGAGCCGCAGGCTCACTTGTGTACCCTTGATGACTGCACAACGCAAGGCTATACGCCTCGTCTGGGCCTGTCAACACCGACATTGGACTATTGATGACTAGAGACACGTTGCCTGCTCAGACGAGTCTCGTTTCAGATTGTATCCAGCGGATGGACGTGTACTATAGAGACAACCTCATGAATCCTTGGACCCTGTAGGTCAGCAGGCGACTGTTCAAGCTGGTGGAGGCTGGTCATCAAAGTGAACGGCGGCTCGAAACGTACAACGCGCAACGGACGCAGGCTGGTAGGAGCAGTATTATCGTATGGGAGACATTCTCCTGCGCTTGCATGGGACCTGTGATAGTAATCGAAGATACGCTGACAGCTGCGAACCACCTGCATCCCTTCGTGCTTGATCCCCGACGGCGATGTCACCTTCCGGCAGTATAACTGCCCGTGTCTCGGAACCAGAGCCGTGCTGTGGGTATTATAGTGGACTCACGTTGATGTCTCGGCGACGAAATTCGTCTGATGTAAGTCCTGTGGATCCCATCGGGGTCGCTATCAGCTGCCATCACCGCGTACGCATATCAGTGGTTCGTTATTTTCGTGAATTATATGGCCTGTACGCAGACATCTAATGCCATGTACCTCCAAAAACCCACTAACAAACTGTCGGATAACTGATACGCAGAATCAGTGATGATTTTCGTTCCAAAGGCAGACAAATAAGCTTTTAAACAGGTGGTCATAATGTTTAGGCTCATCCCTATATTCTTTTCCTCGCCGATTCTGCGGAGAACTTCCTCATTCCTTACCTTATCAGTCCATCTAATTTCCAACGTTCTTCTGTAGCATCACATCCCAAATGCTTCTATTCTCTACTATTCCGGTTTCCCCACAGTCCATGTCTCACTGCCATACAATGCTGTGCTCCAAACGTACATTCTCAGAAATTTCTTCCTGAAAATAAATTTCTTCCTGAAATTAAGACCTTTGTTTGATACTAGTAAACTTCTCTAGGCCAGGAATGTCGTTTTTGCCAGAGATCGTCTACTTTTTATGTCCTCCTTGCTCCGTCTGTCATAGGTCATTTTGCTGCCTAGGTAGCAGAATTCCTTAACTTCACCTACTCCATCATCACCAATTATGATGCTAACTTTCTCGCTGTTCTCATTTCTGCTACTTTTCTTTACTTTAGTCTTTTTTCAGACTGTTCATTCCATTCAACAGTTCCTGTAATTTCTCTTCACTTTCACTTGGGATATCAATGTCATCAACGAATCTTGACATTGATATCCTTTCACCCTGAATTGTAATTTCATTCTTAAATTTTTCTTTTTATTTTCGTTACTGCTCCTTCGACGTACAGATTGAACAACAAGGGCGAAAGATTACACCCCTGTCTTACACCCTTTTTAAGCTGCGCACTTCCTTCTTGATCCTCCACTCTTATTGTTCCGTCTTGGTTCTTGCACATATTGTATATTACCCATCTTTCCCTATAGCTGACTCGTATTTTTCTCAATATATCGAAAATCTTGCACCATTTTACACTGTCGAACGCTTTTTCTAGGACGACCAATCGTGTGAACGTGACTTGATTTTTCTTCAGTTTTGCTTCCATTAGCAACTGCAACGTCAGAACCTCTTCTTTGGTGCCTTTACTTTTCCTTAAAACAAACTGAGCGTCATCTAACGGATCCTCTACTTTCTTTCCCATACTCCCCTATATTATTCTTGGTAGCATCTTGCATGCATGAGCTGATAAGGTGATTGTACGATAATTCTCGCTCTTGTCGGCTGTTTCAATCTTGGGAATTGTGTGAATGATGTATTTCCGAAAGTCTGATGGCATATTGCCAATCTCATTCATTCAAGAAACCAGCGTGAATAATCTCTTTGTTGCCACTTCCCCGAATGGTTCAAGAAATTCCGATGGAATGTTATCGATCCCTCCTGCCCTATTTGATTTTGAGTCTTCCAAACCTCGTCTAAATGCTGATTTAAATACTGGATCCCCTATCACTTACCCATTGACTCTTGTTTCTTTTCCTAACACGTCATCAAATATGTCCTGCAACTCATAGAGGCCCTCAATGTACTCTTTCCACCTATCCGTTCTCGCCTCTGCATTTAACGGTGGAATTCTCATTGCGCGCTCTTAATGTTACCGCCACTGCTTTTAATTTCACCGAAGCTTCTTTTGACTTTTCTGTACGCTGAGTCAGTTCTTCTACTTAGAATTTCCGTATTCCACCTGTTTGCGGATTGATTCTTCCTGATTAGCCTCTTAAACTTAAGCGTACTCTTCATCATTACCAAATTGTAATCTGAGTCTATATCTGCCCCTGGGTACGCCTTAAAATCTAATATCTGATTTCTTTATCTGATTATGACATAATCCAACTAGAATTTTCCTGTATCTCCCGGCCCCTTCTATGTATAAATTTTCCTCTTGTGATTCTTGTGCAGAATATTCGGTATTACCATGTGAAATTTATTGCAGTACTCAATCTTTCTCCTCTCTCGTTCCTACTACCAAGCCCATATTCTCCCCTAATACTTTCTTTTACTCCTCCCCCTACAACGACATTCCAATCCCCCATTGCAATTAGAGTTTCATCTCCCTTTGCGTACTGAAAACCCTTTCCATACCCTCAGATACTTTCTCTGTCTCTTCATCTTCTTCTTGCAACGTCGGTATGTATACGTGAACTACTGTTATCGGTGCTGGTTTGCTGTCGATTCTGATGAGAACAACCGGCCGATGTGGCCGAGCGCTTCTGGGCGCTTCAGTCTGGAACCGCGCGACCGCTACGGTCGCAAGTTCGAATCCTGCCTCGGGCATGGATGTGTGTGATGTCCTAAGGTTAGTTACGTTTAAGTAGTTCTAAGTTCTAGGGGACTGATGATCTCAGACGTTGAGTCCCATAGTGGTCAGAGCCATTTGAACCATTTGATGAGAACAACACTGTCACTGAACTATTCACTTTAACTCAGTCCCTGTCCCACTTTCCTCTTCATAACAAGTCCTACTCCCGTTATTCTATTTTCTGCTGCTGTTTACATTACCCTACACTCGTCTGATCAGAAATTATTGTCTTCTTTCCATTTCACTTCACTGCCACTGAATACATCCAGGCCGAGCCTTAGCATTTCCGTTTTCAAATTTTTTAGCTTGCCTACCACGTTCAGACTTCTGACGTTCCACGCTCCGACTCGTACAACGTTTCCTGGTGCCGATAAATCTAATTGCCCCACTAGGACATTAGCTACAAATCTATCACAAATATCAGTGGTCTCGTCGACTGAAAGCCAAATATAGTGGTCACCAATGGCTGTTTTAACATCAGAAATAGCCTTTTCATACACCTGATTCAAATATATTTTGCGCCATGTCGACTCACCTTCTATTTTGCGACCGCCGATAGTCTGTAAAAGTAGGGTTCCTTAACACGTCCCATGGCATAACTCAGAACACTACAGCCTCACGCACGTCTGGATTAAAGCTATATACTGCACTACTTGTCGTATGGTTAAATACGTTATTTGTTCTTCTTCCCAAAGTAGCCCGTAATTCGAGCTGTGAAATCTTTATACAGAAGGAAATATGAAATTATTGTTGCTTGCCTAAAATTAAAACAACGAACGCAAGTAAGGTGGAAGTAACTAATAAATGAGAACGTGATCACGTAAAATGGCAGCTTCAGTTGAGGCGCATTTGCATGTCAGCAAACCAATTCTGAATTTCGATTTTAAATATTCGAGGTAATAATGTTAGCAAGACGACTGGTAGATAAAATCAATGACAAAAATAACCAGTGTTTATTTATTTGCTTTTGACAGGCTTGGAGAGAAATTACTCGATCGTCGAATGTGAAAGTGGAGTCTTCCCCAATCCACTGCCGTAAATTAGCAGTTTTTTTACGATTTCTGTTTAGATATGAAAAAGTTACACGTAAAACGCACTACTCAATGACGGCCAACACACCACGCCACTTTACTTCGTAACTACGATATTAAATAAACTTGTCACCCGTTTGTTCCTTTAATATACCTCTGTATTGTCAGGCAGCATTTAAGTAAAGAATGGTTGGGTTTGTCCCAAAGCAGTGGTGTGTGGACAGATTCTCAAAGCAACAGTACGGTAACAGTGCCTCGTACAGTCTCATTTCAGAGCGGGCTACATTTCTTACACCTCCAGAAACATAAAAATGAGTAGACTCAAGTGCAACCGATGCAGCAGCGTGCTGACACATTACCGAGTTATAAAGACAAGTGACACTGCACCGTACACTTTCTTGATTTCACTGCAGTTTATAAGTTTATTTGTTATGTCTTTCCTTAAAATGTGCAGATTCACGTTGTTGATTTTCGTTAGCATTAATTAAAAAAATTCCATTTAAAAACCTTGAGTTTTTCAAAAGTACTCTTTAACTCCTATTTTTTTACAGTGAAAGTTCTATTTAGGTCCTTATAGGAATTTTTATACGATTTACCCGCTCTTCGTTCCATGTCGTTAAAACCCTGAAATCCACGCCCAGTTATGAAACATCCTATCAAGAACCATGTCTCGCCTTTTGAAATATCCAGCGAGCAATCATAAAACGCTGTTACCTTAGTGTAATCATCTCTGTTCGTCCATTCCGTCTTTCTTTCAGTTACCTTCGGTAATATACTGTATGGTCCCAGTTCCCTTACTTAGCAGTGCTGTGTCATGAGAAAGTTACTTCCGCCCATAAGTTTTACACACTAGTGTATATTTAATGTTGAGCTTTCATTATGTAGAAAGTTCTGGTAATTATTTGCTTTATTCAACCTTAAGTCTCATCAAGCTTTCGTGTGAGAATCTGTGCCTTTCCTTATTACATTTTTCATCCACCTTCTTTTCCTTTCTTCTTACAACAAAGTAGAGCAACTACACAACCAGCAACATCCAAATCGCTTATTTTTACAGCCCAGACTAAATACTTTTATGCTATCTAGAGAGACCTTTCCAATAATACTGACCGACTAGAGTTCGTTAAAATTCCATCACTATTATTTAGGTCTGCACTCACAAATTGTTAACATCTCCGAAGCGTCTCTAAAGAGTAGACATTCTCCCAACGTTTTTAGGCAAATGATGAATTTTTATTGAAGTACTAGCTCCATTTAGGCCTTTACCGAAATCTCTCCACTTGTTTTGTACTCCACTGTTCCAGTTAGTGCTGTAAGATGACCCCGCTATAGTCCAAATATATTTTTGGGCAGAGTTCAGTAGTATCGTGTGCTGCATCTACTCAATCTGCGAGGCGTTTGAAGGATGACATCAGAACTCAAGCTTGTCGAACAACACAAGTGCGAAACAGCTGTAACAACACAGCAGCTGGATCGTTAGAACCACTCTTTTCCTGTACTTTCCGCCGTGACTAGCAAACGGGTCTGCTGAAGACTGGTGGTCATACTGCCGATGGTTTTAAACCTCCGACTTTAGCTGGGGCCTAACTATGGCCTTTGAAAGTTGCTGTTAAGATAAGTTGGAAAGGCAGATTGCTCCATTAACACAACTTTCTTTATAATTTAAATTCTAATATAAATGTAATATTTGTCCAGAGCGTAGGCTTGTACATACGTGGAATAATGCACAGAGCAAAAGAGGGTGCAAGATTTTGAAACAGGCCTACGGTGCTATAGAAGAATGTTGAAGATTTAGATGGGTAGGTAGAATAACTAATGAAGAGGTACAGAGACAGGGAGAAAAGAAACTTACAGCACACCATTTGACAGAACACATCTTGATACTTCAAGGAGTCGTTTGTTTGGTAGTTAAAGGAAGTGTGTTACTGTGTGTAAGGAGGGGGGAGGGGGTTTCCAGTTATAATTATGGAGGAAGACCAAGGCTTCACTACGGTGAGGACATTCAAATGGGTGTATGTTGCAACAGTTGTGCATGTAGGAGACTACACAGGATACACTAGCGTGTAGATCTGCATCATACCAGTTTTCAAAGTGAAGACCACAACTACCATCTCTATTTCACCTGAACTGCATTTTGACTCGCTTATAATAAATAAATAGTCTCATACGTGGGAATGAGCGTTGAAGGAGCAAATACAGGAATCCAGAACCGCCGTGTCGTGGAGGCGGTTTGCCATTGCCTTCCTCCGATGTGTTATCAAGGTTCAAATGTATATATGTGTCGTGTGGATGACTGTGATGGGTGGTCGTACAGTTGAGTGCTGGGTTTGTGTTGTCATGGATGAAGGGAAGGGAGATGGTGAAACCCAGTGTTGGCACAGCCTATTGCTCTCGAAAAGCACCGAGGGGACCGCTGAGCTTAACGTCGCAATCCGGGGGACGAATCATCAGCCTCAGTGTCACATAGCATCACTGCAGAAAGGCCTCCGCAAGATCATTCAGTGCGTTATGGTATACAGGGTGGTCCACTGATCGTGACCAGGCCAAATATCTCACGAAATAAGCGTCAAACGAGAAAACTACAGAGAACGAAACTTGTCCAGCTTGAAGGGGGAAACCAGATGGCGCCATGGTTGACCCGCTAGATGGCGCTGCCATAGGTCAAACGGATATCAACTGCATTTTTTTAAAAAGGAACCCCCATTTTTTTATTACGTATTCGTGTAGTACGTAAAGAAATATGAATGTTTTAGTTGGACCACTTCTTTCGCTTTGTGACAGATGGTGCTGTAATAGTCACAAACATATGGCTCACAATTTTAAACGAACAGTTGGTAACAGATAGGCTTTTTAAATTAAAATACAGAACGTAGGTGCATTTGAACATTTTATTTCGGTTGTTCCAATGTCATACATGTACCTTTGTGAACTTATCATTTCTGTGAACGCATTCTGTTACAGCGTGATTACCTGTAAATATCACATTAGTGCAATAAATGCGATCCCGGCGGAGGTTCGAGTCCTCCCTCGCGCATGGGTGTGTGTGTTTGTCCTTAAGATAATTTAGGTTAAGTAGTGTGTAAGCTTAGGGACTGCAGTTAAGTCCCATAAGATTTCACACACATTTGAACATTTTTTGGAAATAAATGCTCAAAATAATGTACGTCAACCTCAATGCATTTGGGAATACGTGAAACGACATCCCTCTCAACAGCAAGTAGTTCGCCTTCCGTAATGTTCACACATGCATTGACAATGCGCTGACGCATGTTGTCAGGCGTTGTCGGTGGATCACGATAGCAAATATCCTTCAACTTTCCCCACAGAGAGAAATCCGGGGACGTCAGATCCGGTGAACGTGCGGGCCATGGTAGGGTGCTTCGACGACCAATCCACCTGTCATGAAATATGCTATTCAATACCCCTTTAAATGCACGCGAGCTACGTGCCGGACATCCATCATGTTGGAAGTACATCGCCATTCTGTCATGCAGTGAAACATCTTGTAGTAACATCGGTACAACATTACGTAGGAAATCAGCATACATTGCACCATTTAGACTGCCATCGATAAAATGGAGACCAATTATCCTTCCTCCCATAATGCCGCACCATACATTAACCCGCCAAGGTCGCTGATGTTCCACTTGTCGCAGCCATCGTGGATTTTCCGTTGCCCAATAGTGCATATTATGCCGGTTTACGTTACCGCTGTTGGTGAATGACGCTTCGTCGCTAAATAGAACTCGTGCAAAAAATCCGTCATCGTCCCGTAATTTCTCTTATGCCCAGTGGCAGAACTGTGTTCGACGTTCAAAGTCGTCGCCACGCAATTCCTGGTGCATAGAAATATGGTAGGGTGAAATCGATGTTGATGTAGCATTCTCAACGCCGACATTTTTGAGATTCCGGATTCTCGCGCAATTTGTCTGCTACTGATGTGCGGATTAGCCGCGACAGCAGCTGAAACACCTACTTGGGAATCATCATTTGTTGCAGGTCGTGATTGACGTTTCACATGTGGCTGAAAACTTCCTGTTTCCTTAAATAACGTAACTATCCGTGAACGGTCCGGACACTTGGATGAAGTCGTTCAGGATACCGAGCAGCATACATAGCACACGCCCGTTGGGCATTTTGATCACAATAGCCATACATCAACACGATATCGACCTTTTCCGCAATTAGTAAACGGTACATTTTAACACGGGTAATGTATCACGAAGCAAATACCGTCCACACTGGCGGAATGTTACGTGATACCACGTACTTATACATTTGTGACTATTACAGCGCCATCTATCACAAAGCGAAAAAAGTGGTCCAACTAAAACATTCATATTTCTTTACGTACTACACGAATATGTAATAAAGAATATGGGTTCCTTGATAAATCCGTCGCTGTTCACGAGCTACACCACCTGCACACCTCCATTTCATTTTCATTCCGCTCACGCTCATTGTACTGTGTGAAAAACAACTTCTCGACACGATGCATTTCAGACGTACATGTGGTAAACATTACGAAGTAGCTTCAAATGGTCCGACTATTTAATGACGTCAACTGTTTGTGACACATGAAATTATGTGCTGAACCAGGATTCGAACCACTGCGAGCACACCTTCAGGACCGATTCAAATTTTCAATTGTCGTGTAGTCACACCCATTATGCTCACGCAATTCGTGATTCCCGCACAGGGACCCAAATATTATATCGTCATTTTAGCCATCGAGGCATGCTCACATCATTCATAGTTAGAACGTCTGTGTTTATACAGTGTCTACATTTTCACAATACAGTGATCTGGAAACCTTATTTGGATCTTAGAGTAATTAACATTTTATCGAGATTGGATAAAGACAGTAGGGACCTAACTGATAGTATTTTATCTGCTGATATTCAATGCAAGACAATAACCGCTTACCTATTAACAGCTGACTATGATGCAGCCAAGATAGATAAGATAATGCCTTACAGTATGGAGACTCCTCAGTGGAAAGCAGAAGGAATAATTAATGATTGAATGTAAATAGTTTTAAGAATAATTTACAAGAGATGACCTGGTATTAAATTTATAATTAATTTAATGCTAATACAAAATTTAATGCATTCCATTATAAATTAACCTAATTATTTGAAAACAGCTTTCTGCAAAAGATAATCAGAAAGTACATTAAACAGCTATGTACAAAACAATGGATCAGTAGGAGGATTAAAGATTCTTGTGAAACGAAAACGGAAATGTGTCTGTTAGTAAGAACAAGTATAAATCCTGCAATAAGATCACATTATAATAACTGCCCCCAATTGCTAAGAAAAGTTATTAAAAAGGTAGGGAACATGCACATAACGTCAGAAATCAGTAATTCCCACAACAGACTTAAGTCTGTATGGAATGTAGCGAGAAGAGAGACAGAACAACCAGCCACAGAACATGATAACATCACTACTGAACTGAATGGCGGGGCTATGTTTTAGTTAGTGGTTGCAAATAAATGCAATAATCATTTCTTAAATATTGTAGAAAATACAAGGACAAACAATTCAAGACACAAATCACAACACCACACTGAAAAAGCATTTCTCATAAAATCCAATCATATGAATGTGTCACTAATTTCTCCATGTAAAACTAAGAAAATTGTATATTCTCACAAAAATAAAATCTCGTCTGGTTTTGATGGTGTTTTTAGGAAAATACCAAAGTGGGGCTATGCCCCCAATTTTGATATCAAATTGATATGTAAATTAAGTAAATTGATCAATCAATTACTCACCACCACCATGTGTTTTCCCCAGCCGGCACGTGGGTCCCTGCCCCTTCCCTCTCCCCCTCCTCACCCCTCACCCTCATCCTCCCCCACCTACCCTGTTCAAAGAAATTTCGAATTTTGGTTAGAAATTCAAAAAGTGGTGGGAATTTAAAAAATGGCGGGAATTTAAAAAATGGCGGGAATTTCTTTGTCCCAGGGCTGTGCTGATGTCCCATCCCACCCTCCATCCAGGAATTGGCGGGAAACTCAAAATGGTGGAGGCTCTTTCCGGAATGCGAACCCCAGTCCTGTGCAGAAATCCCATGTGCATCTCCCAACACATGGAAATTGTCCAGATGCTGGTGAGGAAGGTTAGGTTAGAGTACGTTATTTATATCCCCTGGCTTACTTCAGACCAAGCCAACCTACTAGCGGAATACAGCTGCTTATATGAAGAAAACCCTTTCAGTGAAGCAACTGTGGAAGCAGGGAACAAGCTTATTTCCTCTATAAGCGAGACAAAAAAGGATAAGTGGATAAAAACTATAGAAGACTTCGATCTGAAAAGAGACAGCCATAAAGCTTGGAGACTTCTGAGACTCCTAAACAATGATCCGACTAAGACCATTACACATCATAGTATTACTGCCAATCAAATAGCACATCAGTTACTGGTGAATGGGAAGCCAACACCCAAATCACAAAAACCGAAATTGCAAAGAGAAGGGCAAGAGGCGAGTAATGACCTTACACCATCATTCATCATGGAAGAACTACAGAAGGCTATCAAACAAAGTAAAAATGGCAAATCAGCTGGCTTGGATGAAATACGAAGCGAGCAAATCAAACACTTTGGCTTAAATACAAAGAAATGGATTCTCCAACTTTTCGATAACTGTGTAGGCGGGAACCAAATTCCAAAGATATGGCGGAAGAGTCGAGGGATTGCTTTGCTGAAACCTGGTAAAGAAGGAAATGATCCAACGAGTTTTAGACCAGTTGCACTACTTTGTCATCTTTACAAATAGCTGGAAAGACCGATTTTAAATCGTCTATCATCCCTCACTTATACCTCAGCAATCTGGATTTCGTCCAGGTAAAAGCTGTATTGGACAATTGCTAAATCTCAGACAGTTTATAGAAGATGGCTTTGAAGCTCGGACAGTGACAGGAGTGGCATTTGTCGACGTATCAGCAGCGTATGATACGGTCAATCACCAGCTACTGCTAGTCAAGGTCTACAATCTGACCAAAGATTTAGGTCTAACCAGACTCATCGCGTCCCAGCTGCAGAATCGCAGGCTCTTCGTTGGCTTTCAAGGACAGTGTAGTCGATGGGGACTACAGAAGAATAACCTCCCGCAAGGAAGTGTTTTGACTCAAATTCTGTTTAATGTATACACTAACGACCAACCTATAGCCACAAACACCAGGAGCTTCTTATATGCTGACGACCTCGCTCTAGCCACCCAGAGCACAAATTTTTAATCAGTGGAGAGCAACCTCACGAATCCCCTTGAAGATCTATCCAAATACTACTACATAAACCAGTTTAAACCAAATCCTTCAGAGACCCAAGCGTGTGATTTTCATTTTAGAAACAAGGAAGCCACTAGCAAGTTGAAAATAGTATGGTTGGGGGTCCAACTGGAACACTAAGAGACTCCAAAATACCTAGGAGTGACACTTGATAGATCCCTCACTTCAAAAAGTACTGCATGAAATGAAAGTCGAAAGATTCCACCAGGCACTCTCTCCTACAGAAACTGGCCGGATCACAGTGGGGTAGTCAACCTGAAACAATCTGAACATCTGCAATAGCACTATGCTATTCTGCGGCAGAGTATGCCTGTCCTGTTTGGTATAATTCAACTCATGTCAAGCAGGTGGAAGTAGCGCTCAACAAAACATTCTAACAAATTACATTTACATTTCAATCAAATGAATTTAAGTCTGTTAATTTAATTTTCTGTATTCTAATCGTTTTTTGTAAAATGGAAATTAACCTAACACTGCTTCCATTAATATATTTTATGTTTTATGCATTATGGTATTTCAGCGAGTGGTGTAACACTCTCACGAAACTTAAAAGACATAAAATTAATTTAATACAATTATTAAATAATTATGATCTAGAATAGATTGAAATAAAATACAATAAAACTCTTGCATTAGACTATGAATGCATTCAAAGTGAAATAAAAACACTTGCTCACAATAATGTCTCTTACAAATTTAATAAAATCATTTTTAAACAGATTGGATTGATTTTGTTTCCATTCAGTTAAATAAATTTATTTCCATTAAATTATGTTTACAATTCAGTCAAATAAATTACAATTTACTTAAATTTTTTATACTTGTTTTAATTTTTTTCATTCTAATCTTCCTTTATAAAGTGGAAGATAACTCCTATTCATTCTCTTCTTCTATGATGAATATATTTTAATTTATCCAAAAGAATGATTATCAATTAAATTTCAGCAGCTGGTTCAAAGAAAAAGAATGCGTTGATCATGAATGATAATTTATGTTTCCAGTATGGGATTAAAGGGTCTACCAAGTCAGACACAGTATTTTTTAAAAAAAGTGCAAAGTAAATTATTTTTAATTTGTAAAAGGTAATGAAATCTTATTCATAGAATTTTTAGAATATGTATACATTCAAAATGAAATGAAAGTTTTTACTCCTAGTAATCTTGTTCAAAAGAAACAGGTTTCATTAAGAAATATAATGGACAGAAAAAAGGACTGCTGAAATATCGATAAGGTTTTACAGAATTGTAGGGTCTAGCTTCCCAAACCCTACAAAGCTAAAAAATAAAATATGCAATAAAAATTATTACGGCAACTATCACAAGTACATCGAATGCTGAAAAATCTATGATAAATATTTTTGAATTTATACAGAAGAACAATTATCACCAAAATTGTTGTTCTTGTTTTAAGCACATTTGGTTATTTTAAGAAAAAATGTGTTGATAACTTATTATATTTTAAACATTATTCATTATGCATTTTCAACCAGTAGGAGTGTAGCAGCGGATACTATCAATGATAATAAAAGGAAGTTCGTAAAATTACTTAAACATTACAATTGTTATTATGCTGACATAAAGTATGATAACCCAATAGCTTTAGAATAGGAATACGTGCAGAACGAAATCGAACAAATAACGGCAAATAATTTAAGTAACAAAATGATGCATTTTATTGCCTCTTAGAAACTTCAAAAACCTAGTAATGAGTTTAAGAACTAAAGTAGCTGATGAAATTAAAAAAAATATTATATCACTCTTGAAGAACTATTTTATGATTGCTTGAAATATACAAAATAATATAAAACCATTCAAGCTAAACAAAAGCTACATTATTTGAAAACAGACTAAAAATAGAAGAATAACAAAAACAACAATTACAAAAACAACTAGAAGGAAACAAGAAAAAATGTTTGTATTTAGAAGATGTAATAGATAATGTGGTAGACATGAAGCAAGAAGAGAGTATTTATATTGATACCTCCAAGCAGTATGCAAGGAGAAACTATTTTAAAGTAAATGGTGTTCAATCTAAATTTTGTTTGAAAGGTAGATTTTCTACATATAATAGTGGCAGATTAGATTATCATAAATTATATATACTAATTCAAGTATGTTATAATTATAAGCTAGTTAAAAGCATAGTTGAAAAATCAGACGTTGAAAATACCGCTTCAGTTGTAAATTTCTTTTGTTATCACACAACAGGTCTTAGGCTCTTATACTCCCATCTTCAGGTGCCATAACTTGGTGCTGTGACCCCTGACCCCTGCGGTTGATGTGTACAAGGTGCAGTGTGCTACCTACAAGCGCACAGCACACTGCGCCTTGTACATGTCAACCGTGGCGCTCGGGGGTCACAGCACTAATTTACGACATCTGATGATGGGTGTATAAGAGCCTGAAACCGGTCGTGCGATAACAAGAGAATTTTACAACTGAACGAAAAAATGGCTGACATCGAAATAAGTGTCCAAGGAGTAGAAAAGCAACTGAAATCACTCAACAGAGGCAAGTCCACTGGACCTGACGGGATACCAATTCGATTCTACACAGAGTACGCCAAAGAACTTGCCCCCTTTCTAACAGCCATGTACCAAAAGTCTCTAGAGGAACAGAAGGTTCCAAATGATTGGAAAAGAGCACAGGTAGTTCCAGTTTTCAAGAAGGGTCGTCGAGCAGATGCGCAAAATTATAGGCCTATATCTCTGACATCGATCTGTTGTAGAATTATAGAACATGTTTTTTGCTCGTGTATCATGTCATTTCTG
Source organism: Schistocerca cancellata (assembly GCF_023864275.1). Taxonomy (NCBI): domain Eukaryota; kingdom Metazoa; phylum Arthropoda; class Insecta; order Orthoptera; family Acrididae; genus Schistocerca; species Schistocerca cancellata. The sequence continues at coordinate 741,842,247 of NC_064629.1, read as the reverse complement.
GATACTCTATAGGAATCAACATGGATTCCGGAAACAGCGATCGTGTGATACCCAACTCGCTTTATTTATTCATGAGACCCAGAAAATATTAGATACAGGCTTCCAGGTAGATGCCATTTTCCTTGACTTCCGGAAGGCGTTCGATACAGTTTCGCACTGTCGTCTGATAAACGAAGTAAGAGCCTAGGGAATATCAGACCAGCTGTGTGGCTGGATTGAAGAGTTTTTAGCAAACAGAACAGACGTTAAAGTAACCTTTGGCGTGCCATAGGGGAGTGTTGTGGGACCATTGCTTTTCACAATATATATAAATGACCTAGTAGATAGTGTTGGAAGTTCCATGCGCCTTTTCGCGGATGATGCTGAAGTATACAGAGAAGTTGCAGCATTAGAAAATTGCAGCGAAATGCAGGAAGATGTGCAGTGGATAGGTACTTGGTGCAGGGAGTGGCAACTGACCCTTAACATAGACAAATGTAATGTATTGCAAATACATAGAAAGAAGGGTCCTTTATCGTATGACTATATGATAGCGGAACAAACACTGGTAGCAGTTACTTCTGTAAAATATCTGGGAGTATGTGAACAGAACAATTTGAAGTGGAATGATCATATAAGATTAATTATGGTAAGGCGGGTGCCAGATTGAGATTCATTGGGAGAGTCCTTAGAAAATGTAGTACATCAACAAAGGAGGTGGCTTACAAAACACTCGTTTGAACTATACTTGAGTATTGCTCATCAGTGTGGGACCCATACCAGGTCGGGTTGACAGAGGAGATAGAGAAGATCCAAAGAATAGCGGCGCGTTTCGTCACAGGGTTATTTGGTAAGCTTGACAGCGTTACGGAAATGTTTAGCCAACTCAAGTGGCAGACTCTGCAAGAGAGGCGCTCTGCATCGCGGTGTAGCTTGCTGTCCAGGTTTCGAGAGGGTACGTTTCTGGATGAGGTATCGAATATATTGCTTCCCCCTACTTGTACCTCCCGAGGAGATCACGAATGTAAAATTAGAGAGATTCGAGTGCACACGGAGGCTTTCCGGCAGTCGTTCTTCCCGCGAACCATACGCGATTGGAACAGGGAAGGAAGGTAATGATAGTGGCATGCCACACACTGTTGGGTGGCTTGTGGAGTATAAAAGTAGATGTAGATGTAGAAGTGGTATTTTCACAGCGCATAGCACACTGCGCCTTGTACACATCAACTGTGGTGCTCAGGGGTCACAGCACTAACTTACGACATCTGAAGATGAGCGTATAAGACCTTGGTCGTGTGATAACAAAAGAATTTTACAACTGAAGTGGTATTTTCAACCTCTGGTATAAGGCTTAGTTGCGGATTTTTCTCCAATAGGATATTTTACAGTTGAAAAATATTTAGGTATAAATAAAGATAATACACTTTAACAATCTATAACATTATATCAAATTATTCTGCGAAACTACAAACAAATGTTTCTTCATGGATTGTCATAGAAGTCAAATATATTCAAATAGAAGAGCTGAACCACCTATAGAATTTGATCCAATCCTTATTGAACGAGAAGTTGTAGTACAGTTGAAAACTAGAAGTAAAATGCATAAAATAAAAAGTGTTGTCTTAGATAATTTGCCTAAAGAGAAACTCACTTCAATTATTTCTGAAATTTATGAAGAATATCTGGATGAAAGTAATGTGGTTAAAGAAACATTGAAAGAACTTATAGTTTCAAAGGGATATGACAATTAAGGGAAAAATAAAGATATGTAATGAGATAGTGAATATTTTAAGAATAAACTATACAGAGTAATTTGTTTTTTTAAACCATTCATGAACAATTTTTATTTCTTCTCCAGTGAGATTGTATAAATAATTAAAGGCTATATCTTCATCAACATCAGGATATTATAGAGACAGTAAATATTAAAGTTTTAATTTTCACAGTCTTATTACATGATGCATTTACATAAAAAAATTTACAAAAGAAATATTTTTTCTGGAATACCTGGAATATTACCTGGCATAACTCATAAAATAATTTTTTTCTCTACCCAACTATTGTGTGAATTGTCAAGTCCTAACCATTTATCATATACATTATCTCCTTTCTTCCTCAATAATTTCTCAACTAAAAATTCATCTAGGTACTTAATTTTCTGTAAGTCATAATCATAAAAATTTCCTTTTAATTTTTTAACATTTAAATCTCTCAATTTGTATGTGACTGGATTAGAATGAATAACATACTCAGTTTCGAAAATTCCAGTTGACCAATTATCTGTGTTCCCATTTTCAAAAATTCCTTTAAGTTTGCTAACTTATATTTTATGGCCTACTTCAAATTTTGTTTTATCATTAGATACGATGATAGCTGGCTTACAGTTGTTTTCATTAACTTCTACAAGTTTCATTTTTGTTGTCGTGTTCTTTGTGTTATGCAGGGAAAATTGGTTTAACAATCTCCATTCCCATTTGGGTCTACTTCATAAGTAGGTTTTTAACTAAATCAACTATTTATAATTTCGTTGAAGACAAACCTCTTCTACAGCTTTTCTTTAAGCATTCTATTAAATCATTCTCCAACAAAAGCTTTTAATTCAGAAAAAGCCAAATATTGATTAATGCCATAATCTTACCCCCCACTCACCCACCCACACAAACACACACACACACACACACACACACACACACACACACACACACACACACACACACACACACACACATACACATACACATCACTATGAAAATTCTCTCTCTCTATGCACAGGTTTTGAAAGCTTTGAGATGTGTAAGATATTCAAAAGAAAAACTGTTTACTTTTCTTCATTTTCTCTTGTTCTTTGCTCCATGTCTGGCATCTAGGGGTACATTCTTGTAGTTGAAATTTTGAATTGTGTGCTCCTGATGACTAAATAACTGATGAAGATTTGCCTGCACTAGTCTTTAATTTTATTCTTTGTCACATTTTTCAATGTCAGACCGTTTTTACAATTTCCACTTAATATTCCATATTACATTGTTAGTGTCGATCATATAAATACTTCCATCTCCATCAGTGCCATGCCCAAAACTACTTACATTCTGCAGTACCAACTGTATCCCAAAGAGTTTACAATGCAAAAGAGTTTACCAACTTTACTGACAAGAGAAGCACCTAAGTTATATCATTATTTTATAATTGAGTCTAGAAATAAATTTAATAATTAGCATCAGATTGTGCAATTAGTAATATGAATTTTAAATATGCCAGACATTTTGTAATTTCAATTATTTCTAAAACAAGAGCAACTTTAACTGTACATACATTGTACTAACAAACTGATTTCTTTTTACATATTTTAGCCTGAAACATAACACATCATATACAAAATCATATGATGCTCATTCAGTTAAACAGCTGATATATTAAACACCTATACAAAAAAAGATAGTATACATGCTAAATGTTATTTCTATAAAGAAAGACAGTGTTAGAGAAGGGAGCCCCAATAGAACTGGAATAGCCCCAAGGACATTTAGAAGAAATGTCAACAACAGGTAATAAATATTTGTATCTGTTATTTAATTTTGAAATACCACTTAAGTTAGTAGAGCCCATATCTTCTATAGCAGACAGCCAAATATCATCTACACCAAGGGAAATGAAATTTCTTCTTTTAATATTTTTTCTCACTCATTTACATAATTCACAAATAATTCCTTCAGAGATGTTAGAGGTGAGCGATTTACTCACACCTTCACCCACAAAATATTTCAATGAATTTACTCTTTATAGCTATACAAATTATACGAACACCAACCTGTCTCCCGTTTTTAGTTGTTACTCTCTAAGGATTATGTGTCTCAACCAATTTTTTACACTTCCAACAGTACATACGATCCTTTTATACAGTTTAAAAATTTAATAAATTGTATATTATTGTTCCATTCTATCATCATCATTTGACAGTAAAATCAGTTCTCCAAACATGAGTAATTCACCTGAAACAGGTATAGATTCTAAAGATTGATTTTTGTCAGATACAAAATTTGTAGTCCATCAACATAATGTTTTAGTATCTCTATTTTAAAATGAGTAGATAACTGTCACCATTTGCATTGTCTCCAAATAAAATAATTCTCTTTACTCTTTACATCATATTCAAATGTGCAGTTTAGTATTTCATCGCCCCAAACAAACTTAAATATCAGTTTATGTTTCTCATGCATCCTTTTTTGAAGACCACATAATTCACTTAATTATGGTGTTAATCCTGTCTTTGAGAAATAATCTGCAAAAACTTTTTCTGTTTCCTTTTTTTTAAATTATTTTTTGGACGTGTTACGGTTATTACAATGAAGTTGATTAAACTTTTCATTAAGGTATGTTTTAGTGACATTGTGGGGCGGCGGGAGACCAAAAAGCATCCACACAATCCAACTACCAGAGCAGTTCAGAGTCTAATGCGCTGATGCAACTATAACTGTTCAAACCAAATGTTTAAGTGAATGCTTGCCGTAATTTGATGATAATGTTCATCAAACGCCACGCTAAATAATGGTAGAATCTCTGTCCCGCGACGGCACGTGAAAATACGACATACGCAAACTGAAGATAGATCATTAAAGTCATCCCCGAATTAACACCTCACTCGAAAACGATTTCATGGTTACGCGTATCCCGAGAAACTTATTAAGGCATCCGAGGCTGTTTATAGCAATGATACCGACGCGACGCGACTCCCGGCACAGGTGGTGTGCTATTCAGCGTCTGGAGAGAACTGGGGTCTTTTTCTCTGGCGCAGCGTTCTTATATATAAAGCCGCGGTGCGGACGGCTAAGGGAACGCCTGATTAATTGCGCTCTCCCGACTAGCCGCTGGGCTAGTAATGCACCACTTTAAGTTATTGAATAAATCATTGCTTCCTTTGCTGATGGCCGATGAAGCTCTCAATTTAAATGTGCAATCAGCACACAGGTAAGTAATCATAATAAAAGTCTGACGTGGCTAAGTCAAATATTTTGGGTGAGAGAATTAATTTAATTACACTACACGCTGTAGACGAGCTCTGAACTTGCCCTTTGGAGATACGCTATCGCTATACTTTTATAGTTATTCAATTGAAACTTCTCACATCTTTATTATTATAACGGATCTCCCTTCTACTTAAATTTAAACATCCTAGCCTTATTTATTCGCCTACTTAATCTATCTTCCCTCCTTAATTTCTAAGACAAAAACCAGTAAATCATGAATTTCAACTAAAATTTTAATTTGAGAGATCCAGAATACTGTTTCTACTAAATTATTATGAAAAACGAATCTAAAAATTAATTTTTAAGTTTCTAGCTCTTTTCTGTTGCACCAATGATTTTTGCAGAAAAACGTTCAAATTTCGAAAATGGTTAAAGTTATTGAACTGATATTCAACACATATTGATTTAGAATTACTCCTGACATGCTAGAAACGTTTCAGGTTGTTTACTCGATTTTTAAAGTATTGCACAACATTTATGACGTCAGAGCTAGTTACAGCGGACTAAGCTGGCACACAATGGAAAGACTGATGCGAATTTTATCCAGCGTGAGCAGGCTGCTTCCCTACATCACCCTCTACTTAATTTTTTTTAATCGTAAATGGAAAAGAAAAAGAAGAAAAAAATTAATTACAAAAGGGAAGCAAGAGTACAATTTAACTCCCTATGAAAAATTAAAATTTAAATGTAAACATATAGAAATATTAAAAAGAAAACTGATTACCTACTTCAATTATTTAAATTGCTGGCATTTTCTCTGCCTCTTAAGCAACATTATCACTCAAAATTTAAGCAAAACCAATGAAACACTTTGGCACACCTATTGCTTTAGACAGACAAACACATAAAATATGTAAAATTATGAAAATCTTAAACCCATTAAATACATTTTTACATACACAAATTCAAAGAAAATAACACAGTTATTCATGATACATAAACAGATAATTATATCTTAGCAGTCTTTTCTAAACCTGAAAGAAAATTTCACAAATCATGACAATTTCATTTTTACACACGTGGTTGTAGCCGCTTTGGCTGGCGTTCTACACTTCCATTCACAAGGGTAGAGGAGGGGAAGTTGCTATCGTGTGCGTCCTTCACGTTCACTCTAAATTACATGGGGAAAGGGGAGGGGCACTGTGAGTGGTGTCCAAGTAACTCCACGCTTTCACGCAGCTACCAGGCTGCCATTATCTGGTTTGTCCTGTAGAACAAACAAAAAGAGTGCCTCAGACTTTGTTCACTTAATATCTAAGGGTGGGTCACAATGAAATGGGGATATATACATTTTATCAAAACGCTGTTAGTCACGTACTAGAGAAAATTTATGCTCAAGGCATACAATCATGAATCCTATGTAATCTCCATTTATTATTTCCAGGCCAGAACACTGAACCAATGCTTGGTGAATTCTTGATACATTTGTTTTTTATTTACTTAACTGATTCATCTTTGATTACCTTATCTTAGAGCAAGTGTGAGTATATTTGATTAGTAGTTGTCTTCTCAGCTTCTTTGTACATGTGAGTAACTTGTGGTAATAGTACAGTTCTGAGTGTTCGAAACACACTACGTTTAGTTGACTACTAAATCCACTTATTGGACCTCTGCTGCTGTGTCAGTTCCACATCTGTAATTATGTACTTACTTCATCGAAGTGTATTTATGCTGAGCTATAAATAATGTTTCCAGTCTGCCATTATGTTACCCAATTATGTTGCTAGTGTATGTACTTATTTAACACTCACTCTATTAACATTTAAAGCATAGGATAGCACATTTATTTCATATCTATAGTGTATTATAAACCAATTAATTCCACCCGCCGCCCCACACATGGTGCATAGGCCGGGAAAGAAACTGAGTAAAAGTGAAAGTGATTTTTAAATATTCGGATTCGGGAGTGAAATGCGACACGCAACTGAGTAATAGAAGAGTGATAGCGTTACGTGTGCATGTGGACGACGCAATTGGATTAACAACGCATCTGGATTGACGGAGCTGGCACTGAGTCTAGCGGCGCTGCCGGCATCACGAGAAGCCAGTTTCGCCTCACCACAGTTGTCCGCCGGAGCAACCAGAGCCGCGCCTGCAGTTGCGGGCCACGCAAACACACAGCAGCCGTCGAAGTGCCGTCTGCAGTTCAACGAGCCGCGTCGCATCAGTAATCCTGGTACGCCGCGCTGGCAACGCCATACGTCGTGCAGAAGGAACTAAGTTAAGTGAAAAGGTGTTAAAATTTTTACGAACCTGCACTAAAATACTGTCGGCGATGGAACCGCCAGAAAAAACTGAGGTTAAACTTAAATCAGAACCTATGTCTGTTGAGGGAACTGTAAATCCAGACAATGGTTCAAGTGTAAATATGCATGAAAATAGTAATGTTAAAGTGAAATATGAAGCATTGTCTCCTGACAGTAGTGGGAAAAGGGGCAATGATTCAATAATAGAGACCCCTATAGTAAATCAGAAATCAGAAATTGTTAATTTATTGGATGATAGTTTCTCTGATGAGTTCAAAACGAAACAGTCAACAGAGATGGTAGAGTTTAAAAAGGAGAAGTTAGATATGACTGACCAATCAAAAGTTTCATTTAGTTTTGATGATTCTGGTATTGGAGCTAGTTTTTCGTCACCTGAGTGTGATAGAAAGCCAGCTAGTGAGCAACCCAAAGATACTGAGGCTATTGATTTAAATGTAATAATGCAAGCAATAGATGCCAGTAATGCAAAAATGTCAGCCAGTAATGTAAAATGACAGCTGAATTAAAGTATGAGATTGTGGCCAGCCAAACTAATTTTAATAAACGATTGGAGGTAATGGACAATACCTTCAAGGCTGGTTGCAATAAGTTGAAAGAGGATCTGGACAGTTTAAATTATAAAAATGGTTACAATCATGAGGATATTAAGAAAAAGGTTGCTCAACAATTTTCTGAAATGTATAAAACAGTAAAATCCGAAGTAGCTGAGGTTCGCAAAGACTTCCAAATGGAAGATGCGAAGCTGGAGCACAAGTTAACAGAAAAGATCGAGGCGGAATCTGAACTGTGCTCAGATAAGTTTAAAGATGTTAATATAAAAGTAAACATATGTCAAGCAGAAGTAGATGCAATCAAAACTGATACTACTCATATTGCGCAAAGAGTAGATAATGTGGAAATGAGAGTAGAAAATATTAGTACTAACATTGCTAACATTGAGAGTAAAGTAGCTTCAGTAACTTCTGGTAATGGTAGTATACAACAAGTTGTAGCTGCAAACGCCGCTTTTATCGGGTGTCGGCAGTTCTTGCGGTTCGATTCAGATAAAAGTATCCACCCGCTAGATTTCTGGAACGATTTTGAAGATGAGATTCCACCAACTTGGTCTGAACGAGAGAAAATCTCATTTATTAGAAGCCATTTAGCAGGTGACGCCATGCGTTGGTCAGCTGATGTTATGTTGAAGCGTAAAACATTAGCGGAATTTAAAACAGCTTTCATTAATGAGTATTGGTTTAGCAATAAGCAAAATGAAGTGTTGAGAGAATTTTGGAGTGGAAAACGCTTTAATGCAGGCTAGGAATCTATTAAAGAGTTTGCCAGGTCATGGATCTCACGTTTGTCACATTTGGCCGAAAAGCTAAAACCTGAAATGATAATACTAGGTCTTGAAGCCAAACTGCCATGGTATTGGCAAACTAGAATTATACCTGCCCCTAGAGACAGTCTGGATCGTTTCATTGAATATTTGGAACGTGTAGAGCGTGTGGCTGCCAATGAGGAGCAGGCACGTAATAACAGAAATGGTAATAACACTAGTAGTAATTTTAAGAACGAGCAGAATGGCAATGTAAACATCAGAACAGTAGGTGTTCGCCATCCTAAGAGAGGTAGGAATTGGAGAAATAATTATCAGAACCAACAATGGCATCCAAATGATAGTAATTTTGCTCAGAACAAGATTATGCAGATAAACAACAGTGCGGAAAGCAATGTTGTGCCAGTTAACTATAATGGAAATAAAGGAAACAGTAGTAGGCCGAGGCAGGAAAACTAGTTCCCGTCTATGAGGACACTGGCGCTTACCAGGCGGTTACTTTTCCTAAGCCAGTAATTACAGTAATTGGTAGGACAGATCAGAATACTCAAACTGAACAAGTGGATGAGGGGTCGGTAGCATCTAAGGATACAGCAGAAATATTAGATCACTCACAGTATTTCATAGATACCGTGTTAGAGACGCTTTCTAAGTGGGAAGAGAAAGAGAAGGCGCAGCAGTATAACGGTAGGGAAGAGCTACAAAATACTGAATTGTCAGGTGAAGAAGCAGAAGAAATTCATGCTTATATTTACGATGAGGATGATGTGCTCTTATCTAAAGTGCCTGTCCAGGATGCTGATACTGCACTAATAGATTTAGGACAGGAGGTAAGTGAGAATGTAGAGGATAGCCTATTGGGGGTCGATGAACCCAGTAGCTATGACCAGTTGTCACTTGAGAAGGAACCCGACGATAATAATGAAAGTGGTTTAGCTATAACTAGTGTTATGCCCGGTCTGGAGGCGCAGAATCGCTCAGACTACAGTAATTTGGGTCATGTTCAGCAAACTCAATGTAATGAAGTCGTGCGGTGTTTCGATTTGAAATTAATAGACCGACTGGAAAAGGCAGCTGAAAATGTAATTCAGGAAACCCCTACACACTTTGACCTAAATGTAATGAAGACAGATGTCGATCACTTTAGTTGGAGACAAATCCTAAAGGAACTATTGGATGAGTTTGAGGAACCACCTGTACAAACTAGAATAAGCCACCCTATAATAATAGTGAATATGTTGGGTATCAATGTACGTTGTCTCTTAGACAGTGGAAGTGAGGTGAGTGCGATATCTCAGTCCTTCTTTGATGCATTACCTGGTAAAGACAAGCTAACAGTAATGAGGGTATCAAGACTAAGAATAATTGGTGCCACTGGCAAGGTGTCAAAAATGGTAAAACAAGAAGCTTTGCTGCCCTTTAACATGAATGGTAATTTAATTGATCATCCATGCGTAATTGTAAACAATCTCATTATTGAGGTTTTAATTGGCATAGATTTCTTGTCGAAATATCAGAGTGTTGTTGACTTTGAAAGAAGCCAGTTAAAAATGGTCTTGCCGATAACCGGAGTAATTACGGTACCTTTTATTGATAAACATGTAGTAACTAATGATGAAACTTGGGAACTGCCTATACGAGTTCTGAAAAATAGGAGATATTGGGACGAAGGTGTTAATCTTAGTAAAAGTAAGCTAAACACAGAAGAAGAAGAAGAAGCAATTATTTTGGACAAAATAGAAGCTAAATTGCAGGAAATCGATAAAATTTCAGCTAATCAAAAGGAAGAAAGTGCATTGAAGAGGGTGATTAAGAACTTGAGACGTGAGCAGAATGCAGATGACCAGCTGAAATTAGTAAAGAGCTATTTGGGAGATGCGAACTATCATAAGGTTTCGCAATACTACTGTCTGCATAAAGGTATTCTGTTTTGGAGGAAAAAGGTAAGTGTTTCTGAGTGGAAGCTGTGCTTTCCCTCACAACATGTATACTTACTAATCGACTATGTACACCTCAGGTATGGGCACTATGGTGCAAAGAAGTGCATTGCAAAATTAAAAGAGAAAGTTGTGTTTGACAACATGTACCGCCGTGTTGCCAAGCGTCTAGCATCTTGTGTAGTGTGTCAGAAAGTCCGTGCTGCTAACACAAGAATACAAGGGGATATGCATTCAGTAGAGCCAACTGAAACCCTAGAATTACTTGCTTGTGATTTGTTTGGCCCTCTTTCTGCTTCGAGAGGTGGGTGTACCCATGTTTTTGTTGTTGTGTATGGATTTAGTAAATATGTTAAGCTATACCCAAATAAAAGAGCAACTGCAAAAACGTTGGTAGAAAAGTTGGAAAAAGATTTCTTCGTGAACATTGGCGTTCCGAAGAATTTGGTGTCAGACAATGGGCCTCCATTTACTTCAGATAGATTTAAAGAATGTCTGGATAAGGCCGGAGTGAAACATCTGAAAATATCTGCGTATTTCCCCCAATAAAATATGAGTGAACGTATTATGAGAGAATAGAATAGGCTTTGCAGGACTTATTGTGCTCGGAAACACTCAAGTTGGGCAGCGCACATGAAGTATTTTGAGAATGTAACTAACAACTTAAGGCATGATGCAACTGGTTTTGCGCCTTGCTAATTGATGTTTGGCCAAGAACCGCACGATGTGATTGCAGATATGGTAGAATTCCCTATTCTAACGCAAATATCCACAGACGAGAAGAAGTTAAAGGCTAGGGCAAATATAAGAAAAAGAGCATTGGAGAGGAAGAAGCGTCATGACACAAAAGCTGTACCCACCAGTTTTGAAATAGGTCAGTTAGTCCTCGTCAAAACCAAGGAAAAATCAAAGAAAATAAACGCAGAAACAAAGAAATTCATGTTCGTATACCATACCTTTCAGGATCATAGCCGCGGTGGTCTAGCGGTTCTGGCGCTGCAGTCCGGAACCGCGGGACTGCTACTGTCGCACGTTCGAATCCTGCCTCGGGCATGGGTGTGTGTGATGTCCTTAGGTTAGTTAGGTTTAAGTAGTTCTAAGTTCTAGGGGACTTATGACCTAAGATGTTGAGTCCCATAGTGCTCAGAGCCCTTTTTTTCAGGATCATAGGAAAACTACATGCCAATGCATATAGGCTAGAGTTCCCTAAGAGTAAAAAACTATTAGGTCTCAGGAACGTGATCGACCTAAAGAAGTTCATAGGTAGTGAATGAATTCTGTAGGGAGGAGGTTGTTCTGTAACCTCTACAGCTACACAGTGTGGCAGCTGTGAAGTCCCAGCTGTGTGAGATCTTCTTTCCCATTTCAGGTCTCACTCACTCTTCATCTTTCCTATCCACCAAAAATTTCGACTCCTACTTTGCAATACAAAAATTTTCCGTCATGGCTATCAAGCCATGAGTTCTGTAACCATTCTATCCACCGATTAGTGACGAAAATACCTAATGTGACAAACCTAACAGTGACATAAACAATAGAGAAGTATGACGTAATTAAGATACAAATGTATTTGAGTAACAAGTATGTATAGAACCATGGTAATATTGTAAGTACAAAGTGTTGTTTTAATGGAAATAGTCCCACAATAATATTTAAAAAAAAGGTATACAAATTCGTGTACAAGCAGGATCTGAAGTGGCAGTGAAACCTATTATATGCTGTAGAGCTAACTAATTAATAGTAAAAGAGATTGCTTAGTGCTATGAAAAATATGGAGACAAGTTGTAAGAATGAACTCACCTTGTGTAGCAAGGAATGGCAGTGTAATAGAATTGAACAGTGTTTGTGGTTGAGACGTGAAGGACACGTCTTTGAAATATTTATAAGGTTGGAGCTGGCCGTTATTTGGTGTAGTGTGTGACAGGACACACCTACACATATTGAGGTTATGAGTTGGAGGCGTGAATGCGACCATAGGTACTCTTATGTTAGATGAGACAGAGCAGCTCATGGGGTCCTATAAGTTTAAGGAATTTAGCAGTACGCTCGTCCATAATTACTTAATGCACTTTACTGGTAGGTCGAGAGAGACTACCTGTAATTTCTGCGTCCGATCGAGTGTAAATGGATTGCCACGTGAGCAAACTGATCAGCTACAATATGCTATAGATATGAAATAAATGTGCTATCCTGTGCTTTAAATTTTAATGGAGTGAGTATTACTTAAGTTCAGACACTAGCAAAGTAAGTAAGTACATAATTTCAGATGTGGAACTGACACAGCAGCAGAGGACCAATAAATGGATTTAGTAGTCAACTAAACGTAGTGTGTTTCGAACACTCAGAACTATACTATTACCACAAGTTACTCACACGTACAAAGAAGCTGAGAAAACAACTACTAATCAAATATACTCATACTATCTCTAAGAATAAGGTAATCGAAGATGAGTCAGCTAAGTAAATAAAATACAAATGTATCAGGAATGTACCGAGCATTGGTTCAGTGTTCTAGCCCAGAAATAATAAATTGAAATTAAATAGGATTTATGATTGTATGCCTTGAGCATAAATCTAGCTCTAGTACGTGACTAACGGCGTTTTGAGCCATTTGTTTACCGATTTTATGACAGTTAAGTAACCGTGAGAGTAAAATTGAAAAAGTTCTGTTAACTTTGTTCCAGTAACATATTGAAAGATAAAATGTGTATATCCCCATTTCATTGTGACCCACCCTTAGATATTAAGTGAACAAAGTCTGAGGCACTCTTTTTGTTTGTTCTACAGGACAAACCAGATAATGGCAGCCTGATAGCTGCGTGAAAGCGTGGAGTGACTTGGACACAACTCACAGTGACCCCTCCCCTTTCCCCAAGTAATTTAGAGTGAACATGAAGGACGCACACCATAGCAACTTCCCCTCCTCTACCCTTGTGAATGGAAGTGTAGAACGCCAGCCAAAGCGGCTACAACCACGTGTGTAAAAATGAAATTGTCATGATTTGTGAAATTTTCTTTCAGGTTTAGAAAAGACTGCTAAGATATAATTATCTGTTTATGTATCATGAATAACTGTGTTATTTTCTTTGAATTTGTGTATGTAAAAATATATTTAATGGGTTTAAGATTTTCATAATTTTACATATTTTATGTGTTTGTCTGTCTAAGGCAATAGGTGTGCCAAAGTGTTTCATTGATTTTGCTTAAATTTTGAGTGATAATGTTGCTTAAGAGGCAGAGAAAATGCCAGCAATTTAAATAATTGAAGTAGGTAATCAGTTTTCTTTTTAATATTTCTATATGTTTACATTTAAATTTTAATTTTTCATAGGGAGTTAAACTGTACTCTTGCTTCCCTTTTGTAATTAATTTTTTTCTTCTTTTGCTTTTCCATTTGCAATAAAAAAAATTAAGTAGATGGTGATGTAGGGAAGCAGCCTACTCACGCCGGATAAAATTCACATCATTGTGTGCCAGCCTAGTCCGCTCTAACTAGCACTGTCGCCATAAATGTTGCGCAATACTTTATAAATCAAGTAAACAACCTGAAACGTTTCTAGCATGCCATGAGTAACACTAAATCAATATGTGTTGAATATCAGTTCAATAACTTTAACCATTTTCGAAATTTGGACTTTTTCTGTGAAAATCATTGGCGCAACAGAAAAGAGCTAGAAACTTAAAAATTTATATTTAGATTCGTTTTTCAAAATAATTTAGTAGAAACAGTATTCTGGGTCTCACAAATTAAAATTTTAGTTGAAATTCATGATTTTCTGGTTTTTTCCTTAGAAATTAAGGAAGCAAGATAGATTAAGTAGGCGAATAAATAAGGCTAGGATGTTTAAATTTAAGTAGAAGGGAGATCCGCTATAATCATAAAGATGTGAGAAGTTTCAATTGAATAACTACAAAAGTATAGCGATAGCGTATCTCCAAAGGGCAAGTTCAGAGCTCGTCTACAGCGTGTAGTGTAATTAAATTAATTCTCTCACCCAAAATATTTGACTTAGCCACGTCAGACTTTTATTGTGATTACTTACCTGTGTGCTGATTGCACATTTAAATTGAGAGCTTCATCAGCCATCAGCAAAGGAAGCAATGATTTATTCAATAACTTAAAGTGGTGCATTACTAGCCCAGCGGCTAGTCGGGAGAGTGCAATTGATTAGGCGTTCCCTTAGCCGTCCGCATTGCGGCTTTATATATAAGAACGCTGCGCCAGAGAAAAAGACCCCAGTTCTCTCCAGACGCTGAATAGCACACCACCTGTGCCGGGAGTCACGTCGCGTCGGTATCATTGCTATAAACAGCCTCGGATTCCATAATAGGTTACTCGGGATACGCGTAACCATGAAATCGTTTTAGAGTGAGGTGTTAATTCGGGGATGACTTTAATGATCAATCTTCAGTTTGTGTATGTCGTATTTTCACGTGCCGTCACGGGACAGAGATTCTACCATTATTTAGCGTGGCGTTTGATGAACATTATCATCAAATTATGGCGAGCATTCACTTAAACATTTGGTTTGTACAGTTATAGTTGCATCAGCGCATTAGACTCTGAACTGCTCTGGTAGTTGGATTGTGTGGATTCCTTTTGGTCTATGACTTTCAGAATATAGTGAGCATTTTAGAGAGAATCGTTTTTTTTTATTATGAATCCCAGACAATCTCCTAATTCCTCAGAGCTATAAGCTGTAACTATAAATGTATTTCTCAGATGAAGTGGGCACTAGGAATTCTAATTACAGGCTTCACATTTTGTTAATCACTTTCTGGTTGCCAATATTGCAGTTAGAGAGCCAGTGTTGAGAACGGCAAAAGACAGCATAAATAATAGGAAGATTTATATTAACAATTAAATTCCACCCGCCGGACCACATATGGTTTAATTGGCTGGGAAATGCATCTTTTCTACTTTACATTCTACATTTAACAACAATAATTCAACCCACCGCCCCACAACATGATTATTGAATTGTGTTAGAATACTGGTATACTCAGGTTTTGTGATATATTCTTTTTCTGAATATTGTTTGGTAACTGCATCATGACCATTAATTGATCTGTTTGGATCTACTAATCTTCTACTTTTAAAATAGAGATGACTTTTAGTTACTTTAAACATCTTACCTAATGCCTTTTAAACTTATTGGATTATTTTTCCTAATTTTAGATGTATCATTTTTCAATGTTGAAACTGTTTGAAAATTTGTAATATTATTTTTATTTTATATAAGTCTCAATTTTTTTATTTTTCCATTATTTTGCTTATTTATCTTATTCCCAAAAACGTCCATTTATTAAATTTTAATATTACAAGACTTTCAATTCGTTTTAACACAAATATACGCAAATGACCACAAATTACTTCATTAAAATCTTCTATTCAGTGTTGATTATAGTACAGCTCACTTGAACCAAGCTATTTAACCAATTGTTTGGGAATATTTCCTCCAAATGACTAAAATATAATTTTTTATCTTCATTATTATAATAAAAATCAAATGTGTACCAGGATTACTAATCCAGATTCAGTATTTTTTGGTTTATTAGGTAATGCATTGGACATGAACACACCACAAAAAAGTTTAATTTTTAATTGCTTACCAAGTGTTTCAATATCGAAATTATTTAATGCTTTAGGACACATGTGGATTATTTTTTGCATATTATTTTATACTCCAGCGACCACTGTAGCAGTTTTTGAACTGAGCCCAGTTCATTTCTTCTCCATTCCTTATATCTTTTTTGTTGTTCTAATTCTTTATCAGTTTTTTCTTGTTTATTACTGCATTTACAATAGCTGCAGATCCACCATCTAATGAACCAGTATTTGCTACATATGGTAATGCAGCCAACAGTAATAGAAGAAATCCACTTTCATGTGTTGTTGGCCCTGATCATTTTTCTTAGATATTCAATAATTTTTTTACAACAGTGATAGCTAATGTTATAAGCAAATTTCCACCTGTTTTTTATTGCACTTATGGGCTCTTGAAGTTTTATTTCAATCTCATTTTCCTTTTTGTGTATAACTAAAAAAACTACCAATATCATTTAACTCTTCATTATTTAGTTTAATTTTATTTGAATTTGGTTTAGTCCAACCACTAGGTAACAAATATAATCAATGCAGAAATTATTAATTTATATAGATAAAATTTTTATGAGAATGAATATTTTTGGGTAGCACTGACATGGGGCCACTGAATTTTTTAGATAGCACTGATACGGTGCTATTGAAATTTGTAATATTTTTGGATAGCGGTGTTTTATCCCTACTGAAATTTTTATAAACACTATGCATTTTCAAACTATCTAAACTGACACCTAATTTTCTCTTTCTGTACGTTATTCCTCTAACTGCTGCTGGTGCTAATTTTTCTCCTGATGGAGCATCAGATCCATGCATTCTTTCTTTTGCAGCAAATTGAAGTTCTGTATCTGCTTCTAGTCTTTCTTTCTACATCTTTGTTATCTCTATAGGCAATATCATGTTTTTTGCAAGCTTCATCTAGTTGATTTATTCCTTGATTTCCTGTAGCTAATGTATCACCTAATTTTGTTCCCAGGCCACAAATCTGTAGCCTGGAAGATGCATTTCAAAAGGAAGATTGTTAATTAATATACTTACTAAGCCTTTTCCAAATATTTCACTTTCACGTAATGTATATGGTAAGTTATTCAAAAAATAATCCAATATGGAATTCATTTTAGATTGTTGATTATAAAATCACTACCTTTATTATTTAACATCTTTCTTTTAACTACATTTTCATTATGATTATTCTTATTTTCACGTAATTCTTCGATATAAATTACTGCCAGTGTGTCAATTAAATGTCTAACATCATTACTCCAAACATATTCAAGTGGTTTTTCTGTATATTTTGTAATTAAATAAATTTTTTAATTAATAAATCGTATGGAATTCAGTAAAAGCATACCATGTTCCAATTAATTAATATAAATTTTAATTTAGCTGATAGAATGTTTATAAGGCATACTGATAATGCTGCTTGAGCTGGAGATACATAATCTGCAGAATCTAGGTGGTACTGGATACAAGTTGGGAAAATAGACATCAGTAATTTCTTTTATCAGTTTATTGTATATTTTGCCTATACTTGATTTTATTTTATTTTGATTAATTTCAGGATATAATGCTCATGAACAATACACATATGTGCATAATTTCATAAAACAACATCAGCAAATATTTTTACTCATATTATTCACAGTATTGTTTTTTAGTTAAAAGATTCATTAGCCTATCTGTGCCTTTGTCTTCTTTTTCATGAACTTTTAATTTATTTCCATTGAATTCAACCAGCAAACGACCAACAGATTTAAATGTGTCAAAATGTTTGAATCGAAAAACTCCATCTTCATTATTGTTGATAAATTCTAACATTTTTTCATTAATATTTATTTTTAACATATGCTCAACTTTATCTTGTAACTTTTTTCTACTATTAGTCTCTTCATATTTATTCTAAACAGCTTATATTTCTGATTCACTTAGTTTATAGTCACACTCTGGGTGTTCATGTGGTTTAATTGCTGAAAATTCTTCTAAATATCTATTATGATGTGAAACCATCTGTTTTTCAGGCTCTCTATTTTGTTCAGTAGCTTTCAGAACATTATCACCTATACCTTCAATTCCTTCTTTTCCTTTTTGTATTGCAAAAACAGGCTGATCTTCTTTTTTATATTTTTCACAGGTTGTTCTTGGTTGTTTCTTTCCAAAATCTGAATTGTTCTGTCACTTCTTGAACATTTTGCTGTTTCGTTTAGATTTTTTATGGCCTGTTGGTCATCCAATGAGGTTGTACTTAGTCCTTTTGG
Source organism: Schistocerca cancellata (assembly GCF_023864275.1). Taxonomy (NCBI): domain Eukaryota; kingdom Metazoa; phylum Arthropoda; class Insecta; order Orthoptera; family Acrididae; genus Schistocerca; species Schistocerca cancellata. The sequence continues at coordinate 741,823,868 of NC_064629.1, read as the reverse complement.
AAAACATTTAACATAGATGAAAACCATAAACAAATTATTTGTAATGATGGTATTTGATAAACGATTCGTTCACCTTATGTTGTTAGGAACTTTTTTATTTTACGCCTGAACTTACTTTCCTTCAGTTTTCAAGTCACGTCTATTATAAAAAATTCAAACTGATCATTCCAGTCTTTACTACATATTTCTTTAAAATCATCACCAGCCACAGTGGCCGAGCAGTTCTAGGCGCTTCAGTCTGGAAGTGTGTGACCGCTACGATTGCAGGTTTGAATCCTGCCTTGGGCATGGATGTGTGTGATGTCCTCAGGTTAGTTAGGTTTAAGTTGTTCTAAGTTCTAGGGGACTGATGACCTCAGATGTTAAGTCCCATAGTGCTCAGAGCCATTTGAACCGTTTTTGAACAATTTTGAACCATTTCAAATCATCAAATTTTAAATCTCCACCAAGAAATACATGGTAACTGTGATTTAAATTTGTGTCATCCTGTCTGAAAATATTTCAAAAATTCAGATTCTCACTGACACACTGTTTAGTTATTTTTGAGAAAGTTTGGGCTAAATAAAAACGATCTATTCCTTTATATCTACCTCTAGTAAAATATTCTCTCACTTTATCCTGATTTTCAAGAATGAAGCCATCGAATACCACAAGTGAATTAACTTGACGTTGATCTAGTGATATAATTTCATCATTATTTGCAATGAGAATACCAATCTACTCATTAAGCTTGTCTTCAGTGTTTTGCTCATTTTTATAAATTCTTGATATTTTGGTTGATCCACACTTTTACAGTAAATACACAAATGATTAATTTTATTCCAGTTTAACCAAGCAGGGCCTAAAATATATAATTATTGATCATTAATGCCAGTTTTCCACAACTGCTTGGTCCTACTATTTCACATTGTATGGAATTCAGTGAAAGCATACCATGTTCCAAATAATTAATATAAATTTCAATGTAGGTGATAGAATGTTTATAAGGCATACTGATAATGCTGCTTGAGCTGGAGATACTGGTAAACTAATATTACTGTTTCATTCAAGATGAATGCAGAATCTGGTGGACCAATAATTCATGAACGAAATTATCCTGTATACATTCCTTCTGGTGATTCTACTTATGATTCAGAAATAACTACATCTGATGATAATGATAATTTGATTGACTTGTGTGACAGTTGTTTTAGAAATGGCTTCATGTCCTCAGAGTCTTTCACGATGGCATACATGAATAAAACGTTCTCGGTTTTCCAGCCGCGTCAATTCGAACAAAATCCTCGAGCGTTCGATAGCCATCTCCGCCATCGTCGTCAGGAGTTCACTGATGGTGGGGCCTGTTTTTTTTTTTCTTTATTGATTTTCAATTCCCTCCGAAGGGGGCGGGCTGGCAGCAGCTTAGTACGCTGCTCTACAGCCTACAGACTTTTTTTTAAAAAAACGGAAGAAGAAAAGAAACAAGAAAAACAGGCGATAAAACGGTGACTTAAAGTGTAAAATGGCGGAAAAATGCGGAAAGTTCAAACAGAAAGCAAAAGGGATTGGCAATGTCAACAAAAGACACAGGCATCAGACAAGTAACATAGTACACACACAATTAAAAAACATGGCGACAGTCTGGTTTCTGTTTGCAAGAGATAAAAAGCACACCCAGTGACAGTATGATGGCCGTTCGCAACACTTCCCAAAAAACACAGCACAGAACACTCACTGTAAAACACTGCACGAAAATGGCGGCACAAAGATGACACTTCCGAGCCAAAGTCAGATGGGGGGGGACCTGGAGGAGGGGGAAGAACAAGGATGGGGGAAGGAAAAAAACGAAAAGGTGAGGAACCAAGGAGGGAGAGGACTCACTGGGGGAGAGGGGCAGGGCAGACGCGAGAGGGAATGAGAAGAGGCTGAGGAGGGAAATGCAAAAGGACTCGGGGGAGAGAAGGGGGCAGAGAGAGGGGAGGTGGGGAAAAAGGGGATGGAAGGGGGAGGGGGATCCCAGGAAAAGGACAGAGGAAAGGAGGGGGAGTGAGGATCAGAGTTGATAGGAGGGATAAATGGAGGGAGAGAGGGCATCATCTGGGAGTTGATGGAAGCCACCTTGGGAAAGGAGATGAAGGGTGTAGAAATGGAGGGTAGGGAGGACACAACAGTGAAGGCGTGGCAGGGGGCGGGGATGGGAGAGGAGAGGAGCCACCAGTCGGTGAGGGGGATCAAGGCGGCGGGAGGTGTAGAGGATGCAGATATGTTCGAGGAATAGGAGCAGATGGCGGAAAGGAATGAGATCATAGAGGATCCGTGTGCGGGACGGGAGGCATATACGGAAGGCGAGGTGGAGTGCATGACGCTGAAGGATCTGGAGGGACTTATAGAATTTGGGGGCGCAGATATCCAGGCAGGACTGGCATAACAGAGGATGGGATGGATTAGGGATTTGTAGGTGTGGAGGATGGTAAAGGGGTGCAACCCCCATGTCCGGCCAGAGAGGACTTTGATGAGTCGGAGGTGGTTGTGTGCTTTGGATTGGATGGAGCGGAGATGAGGGATCCAGGTGAGGTGATGGTCAATGGTGAGGCCAAAGTAGGTGAGGGTGGGGGTGAGGCGGACAGGACGGGCGCAGACAGTAAGGGAGAAATCCAGGAGCCGGAAGGAACGAGTGGTACGACCTACGATGATTGCCTGGGTCTTGGAAGGATTGATTTTCAGGAGCCACTGGTTACACCATGCAGCAAAAAGGTCAAGGTGAGTCTGGAGAAGGTGTTGGGACCGTGGAGGGTAGGAGCGAGGGCGAGGAATGCGGTGTCATCAGCATATTGGAAGAGGTGTACTGGAGGGGGAGGTTGGGGCATATCTGCCGAGTACAGGAGGTAGAGGAGAGGGGAGAGGACAGAGCCCTGGGGCACACCTGCAGACGGGTAGAAGGTGTGGGAATTGGTATTATGGATGGTAACATAGGAGGGGCGGTGGGAGATGAGGGAGGCCATCAGATGGATGTAGTTGATAGGAAGGGCGTAGGTTTGGAGTTTAAACAGGAGACTGGGATGCCAGACATGATCGTAGGCCTTTTCGAGGTCGAGGGAGACAAAAATGGCGGAGCGACGGGAGTTAAGCTGGAGGGAGAGGAGGTGAGTGAGGCGGAGGAGTTGGTCATCAGCAGAGAAGGAAGGTCGAAAGCCACATTCAGTGTTGGGGAGGAGGTGGTTTTGGCGGAGGTGGTAATGGATGCGCCGGGAAAGGATGGATTCCAAGAGCTTGCTGAACACCGATGTGAGACAGATAGGACGATAGGAAGAGGCATCAGATGGAGGCTTGTTGGGTTTGGAGAATATCAGGATACAGGAGGTTTTCCACAGGTCGGGATAGAAGCCAGTGGCAAGGATGACATTGTAGAGGGTGGCAAGGACTGAAAGGTAGGAGGGAGGGCAGTGTTTGAGGTGGCAGTAGGTAATGCAGTCGTGGCCGGGAGCAGTGTTGTGTTTAGTGCGGAGTGAGGCTGATGTCCTGTGTAGTGATGGGAGTGTTAAGTTCAGATGGTGGTGTGTGGCCCAAGTACTGGAAGCTAGGAGCAAGGGGAGGAACAGAGGTATTCGTACGTTCCATGACGTCAGGGAAGAGGGAATAATAAAAGTGGGGATCATCTGGGATGGAAAAGAGATCGGAGAGGTGAGAGGCAAAGTAGTTGGCCTTACTGAGGTTGTCAGGAAAGGGACGGTCATTAAGGAGGAGAGGGTACTGGGGGGTGGGACAGTTCCTAGTAAGGCGGTGGAAAGCAGACCAATACTTGGAAGAGTTTATGGGGAGTGTGGTGTTGCGTTGTGTACATGTCTGGCGCCAGGCATGGCGTTTCTTCACAGTAAGCAGGTTGCGGATGTGTCGTTGTAATTGCCGGTGGCGGGTAAGTGTATCCCGGTCACGAGTGCGGAGAAAAGAGCGGTAGAGGTGCCAGGACTCTCCAAGGAGAAGGATGGGCTGTGGAGGCAAGGCAGTGCAGTGAGGGTGGATGGCTTTGGCGGGGATATGGGTGGCGACGGCGTCAGACAAGGTCTGGTGCAGGAAGGCAGCAGTGCGAGAGATGTCATTAGGAGATTGGAGGGTAAGGTTGTGGCCGTCAACCTGGGTGTGAATGAAGTCTCGGTAGGCATCCCAGTTGACACGGGAGTAATCATGGACAAGTTTAGGAGGACGTCGGGGCGAGGAGCGTTGCGGGGATGGCGACCATTAGAGATAGTGAGGAGAACAGGAGCATGGTCACTGCCAATCAGGTCAAGGACATCTGCGGTGATGCGCCCAAGGAGGTTGGGAGAGGCAAGGACCACATCAGGAGTGGTGTTGGATTCAGGTCGGGTGTGCTGAGGCAGGGGAACCAGGTCTCCCTGGAGGGTGGTGAGAAACTGATGCCACCACTGGAGGTTGGCAGGATCACGGCTGTGGATATTGAGGTCGGCGGCAATGACGTAGGTGGAGAAGGTGCAGTCAATGTGGGCCAGGATATCATATGGGATGTGGGTGCGAGGGCAGACATAAATGGTGGCACAGGTGATGGTAATGGTGAGGAAGAAGAGGCTGAGGGTGAGATGCTCGTCAGGATTGTTAAGGAGAGGTTGGGGCCGGACAGGGAGGTGCTTGAGGTGGCCTATAGCAACTCCGCCACACGCCAGAAGGTACAGGTTATCAGTGCGGTGAAGGGTGTAAGGAGCCGTAGAGATGGAGATTCGGGGTTGAAGGAAGGTTTCATTTAGGATGAAGGCATCCACGCAGTGCTGACGGTGGGTGCGGAGGAAGAGGAGTTTGTGGGTGGGCAGGGAGTGAATGTTGTGGTACAGGATACGGTAGGGTTGTTGTACCATGGGAGGGCAGAGTTAGACGTGGGTGGTGAGGGGGGTGAAGGTGAAGTGGGCCTGGTTGTGGGAGTATGTGGCATAGGTGGTAAGATGGAAGATGGAGCGGGCAGCGAGGGCGATTTGGGAAAGGTGTGGGAGCGCTGGAAGGTGTGGATGTTTTGGAGCACAATGGTGATGAAACGGATGATGTCCTCTGCAGTAGGTGGAGGGCGGAGCGAGTTGTTGGGTGGATGGGGTCATCGACAGGTCGGACAGGGACAGTGAGCTCAGTGGTGACTGGAGGAGGTTTCGCTTTACACTTCGAGGAGTAGGTAGGATGTGGTTCGTTACAAGTGTTGCAGGAGGGGGGAGAGGTGAGGTTGGGGCAATTCTTGAGGAAGTGTGAAGCTTTGCAGTGGGGACAAGTAGGGGGGTTCTTGCAGGCAGAGGTAACATGGTCGTCGTATGTGAGACAGCGTTGGCAGTGGTAGGATTGGACTGGGGAATGGGAGGGGTCCACCTTATGATGGCGATTGTAGATGAGGGCTCCCTCGGTGAGTAGCCAGTCAATGGAGGAGGAGTATTCGGTGAATATCCGCACGAGAAAAGTCAGCCCGGCGTCATCGAAGATGCGACGGGCCAAGCGGATTTCAATGTCAGGCCAGGAGTCGAGTTCCGCCAACACCTCAGCCTCTGTGATCACGGGACTAAGCTTCGTGATCACAGCGGTGAAGATCGGCGGACGTCGGGGAGGTTGAGGCTGATGGGGAGAGGACGGGGTGTGGTAGGGGGTGGAGGTTGCACATCAGCCAAATTGGATACGGGGGATGCGGGAGAGGAGATCGGTGTGGAAGGGAGAATTGGGGGATTTAATGAGGACCGAGTCCTTGCGAGGAATCAGAAGGGAGATGGGGGCATCGGGGTAGTATTTCCGGATGATGAGGGTGAGGGAGTGGGCATCGACGAATTGAGGGTCAGGATTGGAGAGGACAAAGGTGTGGGTGGCAGGCGTGATGGGGGTGGGGGTCGGGGTTGGGGTCGTGTCCATGGGGGTGGGTGGGTCACGGGGATCGGGGGTTTTCTCGGAGGAGATTTCGGGGGAAGGGTCAACATTCGGGCACTTTGAAGGTTTCGTGGTCACGACAGGGTGGAGAGGGGGCTGGGGGATGGGTTGCAGGGGAAGATGGCGGGGGGCAGTACCACCCTGAGCAGCGGATGACGCAGAGGGAGGGGGCGTGGGTGTCACAGCGACTGTGGAACGTCGAGCCGAAATCCGTGCGGGCTCGGAGCCTGTCGGAGGTGGTGCAGGGAGTGGCGGAAACTCAGTAGCTGTCGATGGGGCGACAGTGATAGGGGAGGGGGAGGTAGGGGTGGTTACAGCCGAAAGTGGCGCAGGGGTGGGCAAGGAAATGGTGGGGCTCTTCCACATCGAAATCGAAGATACTCCCTGAGAGTAGCCCAGGCAGTACAAGTCCTCGATGAAGTGAGGGATCCAACCCTCGAATCAGCGGCGGGGCCTGTTACGGTCTATGGCTTATATAGGCATGATGACATCATCAGCAGCCAATCAGATTGATCCAATGTGGCGCGGGCGTGTAAGTCAACCCGAGCAGCTAGCGGAGCTATTGCCCGTGGCAGCACTGGTGACGTCAGGTGGCGCCAGGGGCAGGCGCTACGTTTAAAACTTGCGCTCCCGCGTCGCGCATCCTTGTTCCGTCACGTCCTAACGACAACGTACTTTTTGTACTGCGAGGAATATTATGAGATGACTGACAGCACAGCCATGGGATCACCACTGTCTCCAGCAGTCGCAAATTTCTTCATGGAGCACTTTGAGGAGCACGTTCTGCAAACTGCGACATTACGGCCATCTTGCTTTCTACGATACGGTGATGAAACCTTCTTGATATGGCCTCATGGTGAAGATACACTATAGCAGTTCGTTGATCATATGAATGGTGTCCATCCCAACATTAAATTTACTGTTGAGATGGAGAAGCACGGCAAGCTACCATTCTTGGATATTTTGGTTGAGCGGAAGGCAGGGGGCCACCTTGGTCATTCAGTGTACCAGAAACCAACACACACTGATCGGTACTTGAACGCCAACAGTTTCCACCACCCTGTACACAAGAAAACTGTCCTGAACACGTTGGTTCATAGAGACAAGATTATCTCTGACGACGACCACCTACAGTCTGAATTGCAGAACTTAAAACGTGTTTTCGGGGAAAATGGATACAGCAAAAGACACACCGCAAATGCTTTCAAGGGCCGCCGACGACAGACACCTTGTGAATCAGTAGAAGAGGCCAAACGGACTGTATTCCTGCCATACTGTGGAGCAACTGGCAGTAAGTTAGGACGTCTGTTGCTGAAACATGGGCTAAGACCAGTGTTCCTGCCCGCCCCCAAGATACGAGATACGTTGCGCCCTGTTAAAGACGACATTGCTCTTCGAGTGTCCGGTGTGTATGGTGTACCCTGTGAATGTGGCAGCATGTACATTGGACAGACAATTCGCACGGTTGCGGAGCGTTGTACTGAGCACAAGCGCCGTATAAAACAAAGGGAGCTTGACAAGTCGGCCATAGCGGAGCATTGCCTAAAAAACGGACATAAAATACAGTTCGAAAATACAAAAGCGTTGGCTCATGCGTCTACATATTGGGACTCCGTTATAAAGGAAGCGGCCGAGATTCGCTTAAACAACAAAAATTTCAACAGAGACCATGGATACACACTCAGCAGCAGGGCATGGGGACAGCGTTGGACATCGAAAGAAAGCAGAGACAGACGCGCGACGCGGCAGCGGCAGTTTCGAACGGGGCGCCTGCTTCTGGCGCCACCTGACGTCACCGGTACTGCCACGGGCAATAGCTCCGCTATCTGCCCGGGTCGACTTACGCGCGCGCGCCACATTGGATGGATCTGATTGGCTGCTGATGATGTCATCATGCCTATATAAGCGAGAGACCGTAACAGCCCCGGCAGTCAGAGAACTCCTGACAACGATGGCGGAGATGGCCATCGGAAGCTCGATGATTTTGTTCGAATTGATGCGGTTGGAAAAGTGCGAACGTTTTATTCAGAAATGGCTTCGTCATAGACTTTTTGCTAACGCTTAATAAAAGGTATTCCTTAATAAATAATGAACAAGATAGAGAGTTATGATTTCTAATTATTCCCTGTGAATGAGAAATCTAAAAATAATTTAAATGTACCAATCAAGGATACAGAGATTAACATAAACATTGGTGATGGATGGATACATCCTAGCCATGCTCAAATATGCATGAGCTTCAGTATTATTCGAACTGATGATACAGATTATCATACATACAATGGAAAATCCAATAAAAAATTAATTGATAATTATGCACCAAAGCTATTTGATTTTGTAACCCAAAGAATAGAAATAATATTTTATCTAGAATTGAACATCCTTTTATTTCATCAGTTTTATTGTATTTGACTTTATCTGATACCGACAAAATAAGTATGGAAGGACATATACTTCATACAAAACGAAGCGCTTAATCCACTGAACATGCTTGGTGGTTTCTTTGAGGACTATAAGGAAATTTTATGGGAAGGAGATCTTACAGTAATTTTTACTTTGAGTTCCACTTCTGGAGATGCTCTTCTTAGATGGCCTGATTATAATCAGCCTGGAGTCGAAATAAAAGTTACACTTCCGAAAGAAGGAAAACTTGTAACAGAATCTATGGAAATTCGGATACCAATCGTTAAGTATGAGCCAAATTACGAGTAAGAACAATGAGGAAATATACTGAAAAATCTTAAAAGTCCCATATCTTTTTATAAACTGAAAACTGCAAAAGTTGCTGGAATCACTGTTGAGAAAAAGTTTGAGTTAGATATTACGAATTTCTATACTCTGTAGAGTTTGATATGCGATATTTCCTATTTTTTGGTTCTCAAACAAATCGTAAAAATAATCAGTTGCTCCACTCTTCATTATTCCATCATGTTGAGCTACAGAAAATGTACCTGAAAAATAGAAGAAACGAAGATTTGCTTCAAGAGATGTGGAATATTTATCCATCAATTAATTTTCTCAAAGCATATGATGCATTTCTCGATATTAAACGAGTTACACTAATCGAAGTAGACACTGATGTAGGTCCATATAATTTCGTAATGAACTATCCTGTGTGATTAACATCACTCATAGGAAAAATATTGTGACAACTCAGAAGACAACAGTGAAATTAGTTGCAAATTTTAATGAAAAGATTCTTGCAGATTCTCTAGCATATGTAGTTATGTATTGTAAAAAGAACCTCACTTACGACAAGCAACACAGAATTTTAACTGAGAATTTTTAAACCGAAAAATTGCATATGTAATTTGAATATCCCTTTTCATTTAGATTACGGCAGCATTTTGATTTTTAAAATCGGTTGAACAGTTCTTTCGTGATAAAAATGGTTGAAATGGCTCTGAGCATTATGCGACTTAACATCTGAGGTCATCAGTCACCTAGAACTTAGAACTAATTAAACCTAACTAACCTAAGGACATCACACACATCCATGCCCGAGGCAGGATTCGAACCGGCTCCAGACTGCAGCGCCTAGAACCGTACGGCCACTGCGGCTGGCTCTTTCGTGAAGCAGCAGTTACCAAAACGCTAGCGGTAACGGAGAGTGAAAGCCAGCTGCCGACTCGAGGTGAAGACTGAGCGAGATAAGATAGTAGCTCCTGTCTCTAAAGAGGCTCGTGACTGACTGAACGCCACGGACAGAAGTTGCGATGTACTATCAATCGCCAGTTTCCTGGTTCACGAAATCACTAACAGACGTCTCATTTTTGTTCTCGAATCAACATCTTTTCTGAAATACCAACTGTATACAGGGTGTTACTAAAAGGTACGGCCGAACTTTCAGGAAACATTCCTCACACACAAATAAAGAAAAGATGTTATGTGGACATGTGTCCGGAAACGCTTAATTTCCATGTTAGAGCTCATTTTAGTTTCGTCAGTATGTACTGTACTTCCTCGATTCACCGCCAGTTGGCCCAATTGAAGGAAGGTAATGTTGACTTCGGTGCTTGTGTTGACATGCGACTCATTGCTCTACAGTACTAGCATCAAGCACACCAGTACGCAGCATCAACAGGTTAGTGTTCATCACGAACGTGGTTTTGCAGTTAGTGCAATGTTTACAAATTCGGAGTTGGCAGATGCCCATTTGGTGCATGGATTAGCACGGGGCAATAGCCGTGGCGCGGTACGTTTGTATCGAGACAGATTTCCAGAACGAAGGTGTCCCGACAGGAAGACGTTCGATGCAATTGATCGGCGTCTTAGGGAGCACGGAACATTCTAGCCTATGACTCGCGACTGGGGAAGACCTAGAACGACGAGGACACCTGCAATGGACGAAGCAATTCTTCGTGCAGTTGACGATAACCCTAATGTCAGCGTCAGAGAAGTTGCTGCTGTACAAGGTAACGTTGACCACATCACTGTATGGAGAGTGCTACGGGAGACCCAGTTGTTTCCGTACCATGTACAGCGTGTGCAGGCACTATCAGCAGCTGATTGGCCTCCACGGGTACACTTCTGCGAATGGTTCATCCAATAATGTGTCAATCCTCATTTCAGTGCAAATGTTCTCTTTACGGATGAGGCTTCATTCCAACGTGATCAAATTGTAAATTTTCACAATCAACATGTGTGGGCTGACGAGAATCCGCACGCAATTGTGCAATCACGTCATCAACACAGATTTTCTGTGAACGTTTGGGCAGGCATTGTTGATGATGTCTTGATTGGGCCCCATGTTCTTCCACCTACGCTCAATGGAGCACGTTATCATGATTTCATACGGGATACTCCACCTGTGCTGCTAGAACATGTGCCTTTACAGGTACGACACAACATGTGGTCCATGCACGAAGGAGCTGCTGCACATTTCAGTCGAAGTGTTCGTACGCTTCTCAACAACAGATTCGGTGACCGATGGATTGGTAGAGGCGGACCAATTCCATGGCCTCCACGCTCTCCTGACCTCAACCCTCTTGACTTTTATTTATGGGAGCATTTGAAAGCTATTGTCTACGCAACCCCGGTACCAAATGTAGAGACTCTTCGTGCTCGTATTGTGGACGGCTGTGATACAATACGCCATTCACCAGGGCTTCATCAGCGCATCAGGGATTCCATGTGACGGAGGGTGGATGCATGTATCCTCGCTAACGGAGGACATTTTGAACATTTCCTGTAACAAAGTGTTTGAAGTCACGCTGGTACGTTCTGTTGCTGTGTGTTTCCATTCCATGATTAATGTTATTTGAAGATAAGTAATAAAATGAGCTCGAACATGGAAAGTAAGCGTTTCCGGACACATGTCCACATAACATATTTTCTTTCGTTGTGTGTGAGGAATGTTTCCTGAAAGTTTGGCCGTACCTTTTTGTAACACCCTGTATACGATTTGTGAAGCAATCTCATTGCCCTGCGAGGCACAGGTGAACTGGTTTGGCTGGCCAATACTGTTGTTGTCTGCTAACGTCGTCCACAGCTCGAACCCATCAAGAAAACGAAAATAACCACCAGAAGCAGCTCATCCAGTGCATACCAATGCACACTGGAAAATATGCAACGGAAGAAGAATGGTGGAATGGTGGACAACAATTAGCATCCAAGCCGTAGTCCAACAGCGACCTTTAGAAAAAAAAGAAAAAGAAAACGGGGGCTTTTCTTCAAAAGGCGCTGAAGGTTTTGCACTTTTTGAGAATAAATTATTATTTAAACTAAGTCTGCTGCGTTCAACTAAATTTTATTTAGGAAAGCTTTGGATAAATAAGATTTATTGTAATAAAGTGATTTGCTTCCCTTATTTTCTTAAACTCAAATGTTTATCTTACATTCACTGTCTTCGGAAAAAATTAAGTTTTTATAAGAAAATAGAAAGCCAGGGTTCGTTTCCCTTATTTTCTTAAATTCGATTTTTTTTCCTTAAAATCATCTTTTTTACATAAAAAGTCAAGTTTTCTTCCTTACGATCACATTTTCAGAAACAAATTGAATTTTATAAGAAAATAGTAAGCCATGGCTAAAAAAGTGGGGATAGCAGTACATAAGTGTAGGTTTTTGGTAAGTTTTTTTATAGGAAAGCGAGTGAACGAGCGAGGCCGGCCGCGGTGGTCTAGCGGTTCTGGCGCTGCAGTCCGGAACCGCGGGACTGCTACGGTCGCAGGTTCGAATCCTGCCTCGGGCATGGGTGTGTGTGAAGTCCTTAGGTTAGTTAGGTTTAAGTAGTTCTAAGTTCTAGGGGACTTATGACCTAAGATGTTGAGTCCCATAGTGCTCAGAGCCATTTGAACCATTTGAACGAGCGAGCGAGTTTTCTTATCAAAAAGTGAGCCAGAACCTATCCTTCTTCATGCTGCTTCAACCGACGCGGGGAAAGCTGAAGAAGTCTCGCTGCCATGCGTGCCTACTCCTTGCTGCTGCCTTTCTGCAGATTGCCGCCGTCAGAATCCGTCGCTGTTAAGTTTCCCTGTTCATTTACACGTTGAGACCTTTTCTCTTATGTTAAAGTCTTGTTTGTGACTCTAGAATTTGTAACCATGCTTGATACACGCTCTCGTGATTTGCCAGAACGGCAATAAGCAGCTACTGCTGGAAATGCTGAGGTAGATAATGCCGCTCTACTTCAAGAGCCGGTTAATGCATTATTGCTACAAAAATTTCAGTTACAGGAGCATGTTGCTAATCTAATACAACAACGTGAACGTGAAACTAGGCAGGCAGCTAGCAGAATTACCGCAAGCATCTCTAGAGCCGCTGCAGGGGAGGCAGTATCCTATGTACCAAATGTTGCTAGCACCCTTCCTGCAGTCTCTTTTGTGACCCTCCTTTTCAGGCAGACCTGGCGAGAATGTTACCACCTTTTTGCAGAATTTCCAAGACGTAGGACACTCTCACTCCTGCCCAAATTGCTTTTTTTTAGAATTTTCAGGTGACGTGCACACCTATGTAGAACGGTGGATGCCTTACGCGATGCTACATTTGATATCTTGGCGAAGGAGTTAGCAGAGCGCAACTCAAACAGAAGAGGCGTCAGTTATTACGGAGAGTGACTGTCCACTTTGCTCCAGAATAATGGTGAAGATTTTGAGTCTTTCGCAGATTTCACAGATTTCCAGGTTGGCCAGCGCCAAAATCGAGTGCTTGCAAGGGGAAATTGACTCCTCTCTGCTAAATCTACTTGGAGGTAAGTAACTTACAAACTGTGTGAGCATTGATAATGCCAAGGTCAAGAACACACACGCCATCGGTGTTTGCTAGCTCGGACACTGTTGCGTCTAGTTATTTGGTCAATTATATCGGCTCCGACCTTAGTTTCATTATAAAACTTCATAGTTTCTGGAAGTTTCTTCTCAGTATTTTCAATTATCTAACATTCAGCAAACATGTCACTGAGAATAAGGACTCTTTTCTTTTGCCATTGGTTTAATGTGGGAAGACTGTCGTCTGAACTTTACAAATGTGTTACGTAAAATACATCTTCTCCGCCTCTCACTGCAGGAGGTACCTCTTTCAGTGATGTCCAAAGAGTGCCAATTACACTTGTTCCTTTTTGTTTCAGCTCATCCGCCAGTTTCAGCTAGGCGAAGAGGTTGTCAGTCGTGATATTACGACCACAACAGAGGAATGGCTGTCCCAAGTTCATAACGACGTGGTGATCAAGATGCTTGCTCGGATCACAAGTTGCAATTTTGCCACGATAAGGGAAGCCGTTCAGGAAGTAGCGCTTGCCAGCAACACACAAAAAGTAGTATTTTATCCAATGCTCATCAGGTGTCCTCGACATATACTGCACGCACGGGCACCTGCACTTGCAAGGGTACAGCTGCTTGTCGACACTCATGTTCTCGCCTGGCTTGTGGCAGGCAGTGCAATTGTCAGTAAATAAATTCCATATTTCTGAAACAAGGCAAAATCTGTCAGTTTGTTTGCGTTGCCTCCTTGACGACATACAATGCAGGATGGACCTCTTTAAGTGATGTCCGAAAAGTGTCAAATAAACTTGTTCCTTTTTGTTTCAGCTCATCTGACAGTTTCACAGAGCTATTACGATCACAAGTGAGGGATGACTGCATATTTCTGCAAATCTGTTCCCTGATATTTCATTGAAAGAAAGGAGGCCCCCACGTATTGCTCCATAAGTCTTCGTGTGAAATATCGTGCGCGCCGTATGCTCCAGAAATGCAGAGTAATCCAATGAAAGCATCGAGTTCTTTCACGTTTAGGGACCACTCATTCTTACTAAGAGTGTTGTGAGCCATTTCTTCAGTGTACTTTTTTATCAGCTTCATGATCGAGTTGCTGAAAAATAACCACAATGAAGAGAGTGGGGAGTGATCAGTAGTGTGGTAATTTTCGTATAAGGGGCAAACATACATTCAGAGGCGAACTTGATTGGTTTATGAACCCCTCAACCCCCCCCCCCCTTAACCTGCTGTTATGCTCATTGATTTATGATCCCCTGAGGGTTGATTTCTGACCCTATGGGGATAATTCATCCTTGTGAAAGAAAAGCCACCCCTCCCGCTCCCTCTCATCCTCCCATACCCCTCTGGGAATCCCTAACCCTCCCCCCTCCCCCTGGCCGAGACAAGCACACTTTTTAATTCAAATTAATTGACTAATTAATTAAATTGATCGATTAATTACCCCCTTTCCCACCTGGAACTCCCTCAGCTCCTCCTTCTCCTCCCTCCCTCCCCCCTCTCCTCCATCATGTGGAAACTGGCAGGAGAAAGACTCAATCTATGCTGGAGGGAAAGGATCTTACGAGAAGACATTGAAATCAATCTGAATCACATAGCAGAGGATACATTGTTTATTTTTAAACCTAATTTGCAAGATTTGGATAACTCATTTATTTGGTGGGCAAAGCTCACATCCAGCAACTACATGTACTAATTCCGTAATTACACTGCGGTGGATCCAACTAAGAGCTCTATCCTCATCCTATCCCGAACCTGCACTGTGCCATGTTAAATAATTTCTGGCAGACAAGGAAACGTGTGTAATATTGTTTATTTAAAGAATTTATGAGATGCAGGACTGTATGGAGTAGAGTTCACTTAATTTTTTAAAGAGTTTGTCGAGAAATTGACTGCAGTCTATGGACTGCTGTTTATTTAAACAATTTGTTGGTGACAAGGCATCCTCCTCCACTTCACCCCTCGCCACTAATGCAGACCTGTAGCTGGTAGTAGGCATATCCCTCTGTTCTCACACTTCCACTTCTATGCACACCTGTAGCGGATTTCACAAAGTTATTTGAGAAGAAGTGGATAACATCTGCCGTGTGCTATACTAACCCCTCCTTCGTCCTGAACTAAGCGGCACATACCTGGAAAATCCCCAGCCCTTCCGAAAATGGAAGGTTGTAGATGTCTTGGAAATATTCCCTCCTCTATCAGATTTACTGACTAATTAATCAAATTTATACTCTGTGTGGGACAGTTTTTCCTCGCTTCCTATTGGTAGATGCTAGGACTGGAATATTTGGCAGGATTCGTTCTTGCAGCCGCACAGTTTCCAAAGCCTACTTTGCCTCTTCTACTTTTTCTTCCCTTCCTTCCTATTAGTGGATACTGGCACAGTTAGATCATTTGGTAGAAAGTCCATTACGTTGAAGGTTGCTGAAAATTTTAGCTTAGTTGCATGCTATGTCCTTAAACAATCTGCAGAGGGGTTGATTTGGTATGCGGCCTTGCATAGCACAATCAGAAACAATAAATTTACGAATCGAGAATCTGACGTGTCGATTGGTTTTCTTAAAGTACTATGTAATCCCTAAGTTGGTTCTCTCAGCTACACCAGGACGATGAATGAGGAGGAAAAGGAGGAGGAGAAGGAGGAAGGGTCTACTACCTGATAGGATAGTAACAACAACGAATACCACTCCCACCTTTCCGGTGCAACACAGAGTCCGCAGGAATATACTGAGAGGCAGTAAACACCACACACTTAAGTCACGTTCCATTCCGGAGTAGTAGGTGTGACGGTTAGATGTCGGAGATCACTGAAACACGCGGTCATATTCCCACGTTCACACAGAGGGCCCCATGCCAGAGAGTCACGCTGCATTTGTTGCTACCGTTTACCAAGACTCCAATATATCGTCAACCACGCGTCTACGACCTATACTCGTACATCCATTACGTCTATTCACGCACATGTCAGACGTTGTACATGGAACTTTGTGCCCAGTATCGGCAGATAAATAAGACATTGCAGTGCCTTTGTTATTCTGATCACAATGCAAAGTTCCTTTGGCCATGCATGCATGCATCGTAATCAGTATAATACAGGCACTGCGATATCGTACTTAAAGACAGTAATGTCCGTTCGTCAAAAGTTGGTCACCGACTGCCTCCGCCACGCACCCAGATGGCAGGCAGCCACATATTTATCATTGCAATTACTATTGAATGTTACGTCCATAGTAACAATCTGGCGACATTTGACAATGAGTAAAGTATTGTAAATACCTCCTTCTGACGACTGTGGCTCTAGAAATATCAATATCTATACCATTCTTATTACTGGACACAATTTTCCGTGTAAAATCTTTCATCCCCCTTACAGCTATTGATACTCCGAAGTCGCAATTTTCCACATCAAATCTACACCTCCCATACGACCGGACAGTCAGTTTCTTTGCACATATCGGAACACTGACCACAGAAACTTTACACTCTAACACACAGAAATTTCCGTTTATCGTTTAAATATGCATAGCATCTGTAAAAATTGATATGTCCGCACTCACATCGGCTAGGTGTCTCGATTCTCCTCAGTTCTAGGGAGTTATTTGACGTTCAAGTCTTGCAGCCAATCAGATTCGAAAATATACTGCATGTACTTTCAGCCATCACTTCCAGGAGGTGCTGTATCCCACCAAGGCTCTCTCAAACAAGTTTTGTCACATGTGCTAGAATACGATGACTTCGATCAGTATTGAAATTACACGATGCATTCTGCATGCCCTGAGAGAGTTATGCGCCCTGCGACATTGGATGTAAGCTGCATTTTTTGTGACCGTCTGGCAGCCAGGTCACCCTGCAGCAGCAGTCCCCTTTGTTCATGGTGACGTCCTTTGCCATGTCAAGTGGATACTTCCAGTTACAGCACATACACCTCAAACCACTAGACCAAATTGTCCCAGAATAGTGCGTTCCTATTGGCTAATGGTGATTCAGGTGTCCCAGAATACTGTGTTCGTATTGGCTGACGCTGAATCAGTGAAGGCACATAAACCCTACCTCCTCCACACCCATTCTCATTCTGCCTTCATTCGCCGCCATCCATTGTGTGAAGTCGATTGTCTTGTTCTCGCTCGTGTGCGTTAGTTGTTAGTATGATTCGTCCCTGATCTAACAGGAAGCATTCATCAGCCTCAAGCAGCAGCAGTGCCAGTGGCGGAAAGCGGCAGAGGATGGAGAATTACCTGGTAAGTACAGATTCAAATCGAAATCTGCCCCGTTTTTTCACTAAGAATTTCGTAGTATTGAATACATGTCGTTTTATTGTTTCAGCATATATCCACCGAATCTCTGATGAACAAAGCGCTGAGATGCATCAGCACCACTAACAGCAGTGACGGATACATCAGTGGCAGTAACAGCAGCAGTTACATCACTGTAAGTATATATTTTCTTCCTCCTCTTCATAGTATACGTAATTTGTTACGACCACCGTGTCGGAGTTTGTTTTAGATGATTTTCAGGGACCAAAATCGATAAATGTAACTTTTTCACAAAGAAATTCGTAGTATGGAATACATGTCGTCTTACTGTATCAGGATATGCCTGGTGAAAGCCAAAAAACAGCATTGTAAGTAGTATATACAAATTTCCCCTTCGTAGTACTGTGTATATGTAATATGTTGCTGTTTTACAAAAAATTCACCGTATATGTAATATGGTGCATGTTCTTTGTTGTTGTTGTAAATGATTTCCTGGCAGAAGAAGAATAGGGAGGGGTATGCACTAAGAATATGTAGGAGCCATTTCAGATCTTCTGTAGGTGCATATTGTAAAAAAATAGTTTTTATTTAATCAATATTTTTCTGTTGCAGGTGGTGTCAATGAGATGGATCAGGGGCTCTGCACCGTTTGAGCCGAGGAAAATATGGCACAGTGGGCGGAGGAGATGGCAAGGGGCTGTGTCACCATGAGGTGGTGTCGGATGATCTGAGAGAGATGCAAAGGAGCCAGAGCGAAATAGGTAATTTATTTACAAATTACCAGTATTCTTTCTTTCCTTGCAGTAGAAAGTGATGTCTGGAATGTCGTACTTAATTTTTGTTATTCTCTCCTCTCTCTTCTACGGGCGCAGTGTTAGTGGAACAATTCCCTCAGCACACCGTGGCTTTGGCATGAGTACCGGGGCCGATGCCTGCTTTACCAAAGCAATGGCACGCTATGTGATAATCCGCCGCCACCACTGACGCGCCACTGCCACAGCCCCCACCACCTCTCTCACACCAGCTCCGCTCTGGCATCCATGGGCCACTCTCCCTCCCACAAGCGAGTCTGGGTCGGAACAGCAGCAACAGCCACAGCTGGGCTGCTCGCACTGGCACAATACCACAATGTCCCTTCCTTCTCCACCTTCTCGTTCTCGCCGATCTCGCAAGGTATGGGCACTTAACCCTCATCACCTCACTACAAACGACTTCGGCATTTACTTTTAGTAGTGATAGTTGTTGTAATCCTGTGGCTAGCGGCAGTTCCCTCTCCCGTCTTTTAAGTGTAGGACATCAGGTCAGTCACACCATATGTCAGTTAGAATAATTGGTGATTGGAGACGCCTTTGAGGAGCAAATCTCGTTCCCTAGAATCGAGAATTCGGCAGGGGGGGGTACCGGACCCTGTTGGGTTTCGAAGAGGATGCCTTCCTGCCATGGAAACGGAGCTTCTCAAGGCTGTTATCCGCAGTATTCAGCCATTCCATTAAATGCGGGGCAGTACTGTGCATCAAACTATTGCACCCACCCCCCTCCCCCAAAATTGCGTCTGGCGTTGTCTCTGGGTGGGGGGGGGGGGATAATCGCATGATAACGTGGAGCATATAAATCAACGAATGGTTTAGTGAGTCCACCTTGAGAGCTACACTGACCAAGTTTTCTGAGATGGAAGTTAGGGGGTCAGCTAAAGCGCTCAGCCGAATACCACACCTGGGCATTCATACTAGAGTCCTGCATGACCGAGTAAGCGAGCACAAAATACGAGGGGGGGGGGGGGGGGCGAGCACACCCTAACTGGATAGGCTGCCCGCACTAGTTCTTGTGACCGAGCATAGAAGCCGTGACCGAATATGTAGCACATAACTTCAAACACATTACACGTGTTATTATCCGTGTGACACTGCAGCCAGTACGGGCTTCTTATTTGTGGTGCGTCTCTCTCTGTAATCATGCAGCGCGAGGAAGCAAGTGTAGTTAGACGTAAGATTGAAACCAATGTTTACACATTAAAGAAACGGGAAGGTCTAAAAAGCCAAGTATGGAGTACATTTCTGTTGGTTGTAGATGAAAACATTGCGTCTACTGGGTACGTATCGTGCATAAACTGCTCCACTTTATGGTTTTTCCAGTCGGGAACCACTCATTTAAAGAAACACAGTTGCAAGAAACCTCACAAAGATCCAGAATGAGATTTTCACTCTGCAGCGGAGTGTGCGCTGATATGAAACTTCCTGGCAGATTAAAACTGTGTGCCCGACCGAGACTCGAACTCGGGACCTTTGCCTTCCGCGGGCAAGCGCTCTACCAACTGAGCTACCGAAGCACGACTCACGCCCGGTACTCACAGCTTTACTTCTGCCAGTATCTCGTCTCCTACCTTCCAAACTTTACAGAAGCTCTCCTGCGAACCTTGCAGAACTAGCACTCCTGAAAGAAAGGATATAGCGGAGACATGGCTTAGCCACAGCCTGGGGATGTTTCCAGAATGAGATTTTCACTCTGCAGCGGAGTGTGCGCTGATATGAAACTTCCTGGCAGATTAAAACTGTGTGCCCGACCGAGACTCGAACTCGGGACCTTTGCCTTCCGCGGGCAAGCTGTGAGTACCGGGCCTGAGTCGTGCTTCGGTAGCTCAGTTGGTAGAGCGGCCTGAGTCGTGCTTCGGTAGCTCAGTTGGTAGAGCGCTTGCCCGCGAAAGGCAAAGGTCCCGAGTTCGAGTCTCGGTCGGGCACACAGTTTTAATCTGCCAGGAAGTTTCATATCAGCGCACACTCCGCTGCAGAGTGAAAATCTCATTCTGGAAACATCCCCAGGCTGTGGCTAAGCCATGTCTCCGCTATATCCTTTCTTTCAGGAGTGCTAGTTCTGCAAGGTTCGCAGGAGAGCTTCTGTAAAGTTTGGAAGGTAGGAGACGAGATACTGGCAGAAGTAAAGCTGTGAGTACCGGGCGTGAGTCGTGCTTCGGTAGCTCAGTTGGTAGAGCGCTTGCCCGCGGAAGGCAAAGGTCCCGAGTTCGAGTCTCGGTCGGGCACACAGTTTTAATCTGCCAGGAAGTTTCATATCAGCGCACACTCCGCTGCAGAGTGAAAATCTCATTCTGGAAACATCCCCAGGCTGTGGCTAAGCCATGTCTCCGCTATATCCTTTCTTTCAAGAGTGCTAGTTCTGCAAGGTTCGCAGGAGAGCTTCTGTAAAGTTTGGAAGGTAGGAGACGAGATACTGGCAGAAGTAAAGCTGTGAGTACCGGGCGTGAGTCGTGCTTCGGTAGCTCAGTTGGTAGAGCGCTTGCCCGCGAAAGGCAAAGGTCCCGAGTTCGAGTCTCGGTCGGGCACACAGTTTTAATCTGCCAGGAAGTTTCCTCACAAAGATCGTTTCTTTGGCTGTCCTTCCGGTATCTTAATATGCTTGAAATACACTCCTGGAAATGGAAAAAAGAACACATTGACACCGGTGTGTCAGACCCACCATACTTGCTCCGGACACTGCGAGAGGGCTGTACAAGCAATGATCACACGCACGGCACAGCGGACACACCAGGAACCGCGGTGTTGGCCGTCGAATGGCGCTAGCTGCGCAGCATTTGTGCACCGCCGCAGTCAGTGTCAGCCAGTTTGCCGTGGCATACGGAGCTCCATCGCAGTATTTAACACTGGTAGCATGCCGCGACAGCGTGGACGTGAACCGTATGTGCAGTTGACGGACTTTGAGCGAGGGCGTATAGTGGGCATGCGGGAGGCCGGGTGGACGTACCGCCGAATTGCTCAACACGTGGGGCGTGAGGTCTCCACAGTACATCGATGTTGTCGCCAGTGGTCGGCGGAAGGTGCACGTGCCCGTCGACCTGGGACCGGACCGCAGCGACGCACGGATGCACGCCAAGACCGTAGGATCCTACGCAGTGCCGTAGGGGACCGCACCGCCACTTCCCAGCAAATTAGGGACACTGTTGCTCCTGGGGTATCGGCGAGGACCATTCGCAACCGTCTCCATGAAGCTGGGCTACGGTCCCACACACCGTTAGGCCGTCTTCCGCTCACGCCCCAACATCGTGCAGCCCGCCTCCAGTGGTGTCGCGACAGGCGTGAATGGAGGGACGAATGGAGACGTGTCGTCTTCAGCGATGAGAGTCGCTTCTGCCTTGGTGCCAATGATGGTCGTATGCGTGTTTGGCGCCGTGCAGGTGAGCGCCACAATCAGGACTGCATACGACCGAGGCACACAGGGCCAACACCCGGCATCATGGTGTGGGGAGCGATCTCCTACACTGGCCGTATACCACTGGTGATCGTCGAGGGGACACTGAATAGTGCACGGTACATCCAAACCGTCATCGAACCCATCGTTCTACCATTCCTAGACCGGCAAAGGAACTTGCTGTTCCAACAGGACAATGCACGTCCGCATGTATCCCGTGCCACCCAACGTGCTCTAGAAGGTGTAAGTCAACTACCCTGGCCAGCAAGATCTCCGGATCTGTCCCCCATTGAGCATGTTTGGGACTGGATGAAGCGTCGTCTCATGTGGTCTGCACGTCCAGCACGAACGCTGGTCCAACTGAGGCGCCAGGTGGAGATGGTATGGCAAGCCGTTCCACAGGACTACATCCAGCATCTCTACGATCGTCTCCATGGGAGAATAGCAGCCTGCATTGCTGCGAAAGGTGGATATACACTGTACTAGTGCCGACATTGTGCATGCTCTGTTGCCTGTGTCTATGTGCCTGTGGTTCTGTCAGTGTGATCATGTGATGTATCTGACCCCAGGAATGTGTCAATAAAGTTTCCCCTTCCTGGGACAATGAATTCACGGTGTTCTTATTTCAATTTCCAGGAGTGTAAGTGAAAAGCAGGAAATTCTTAACAATGTGCGACAAATTTGTGCTACGTACGCAGGTACAACATTCAATCATTAACATAATCGTTTTTGCATAGTTAGTGGAAAGTTTATTATAGAGAAACGGGAATGTTGTGATTCGTATAATATTTCATTAACGTAAAACATCTCGATTTTATGGGAACGGGGGTCGGGTTGTTTGGGGGGAGAGACCAAACTGCGGGGTCATCGGTCTCTTACGGGAATGTTTCGATGATTTGCATATCAGTTCTGTATTACTTGTCTCTTTTGTTTATTATCAGAGATCCTTCAAGTACTGTGTCATCACCACCCAGAAAGATAGCTCGTTTCAAGGAATGGAGGAACAACAGATCATCCGCAGCAGATGAAGTAGATCTGTACATTTTGATGCACCCCGGAGATGATGATGACATCTTAAAGTGGTGGAGCAGACATGAAACAGATCTGCCAGGTTTGGCTGCAGTTGCAAGACGTATTTTATGTATCCCAGCAACAAGCGCACCTAATGAAAGGTGCTTTAGTAAAGCCGGCATGTTACTAACAAATTGCCGCAGCCAATTAAATCCGGATCGCGTTAGTCATTTCCTGCTGATCAACAATAACTATAATTTTGTTTATGTTGCAAACAATTGAAACGTATGACAAGTTACGTCTGTAAATGTTTAATGTTCTTTGTATGCTTTCTTTATGAAGATGGTTGTGTTCTAGATTACAGGGAAAGCACTTATTTAGTGTTTCCTATAAATGAAAGGAAAAATATCTCTTTTGTTTGGAAATGAGACTCGTTTCCTATCCGCGATTGTATTGAAATATCATTTTACTTTACAGGTGCTTTATGAATTTAGCTGCGTCACGTACCCGTTCTTGGAAACGTTACTTTTGTATTAAAAGAGAGAGAGAGAGAGAGGCGTTGGATTTGTACAGTAAAGTACAGTGCAGCGAGCCGGGGTGAGGCGAGGTGAGACGTCAGCGGTGACCGGTCATGCTCGGTTATCCGCGTGTCCGGAATCCGGACAACAGACATGGGGCGAGTACGTGACCGAGCCGAGTCGTATGGGGCCGGACACGAGCTGCTCGGTCCCCCCGTCAACAGGCGAGCCGTGACCGGTCAAACACTGAGCGTTGCAGCACTCTAATTCATACCCATGTCTATGATCCGGTAAACTAAGGTCCAGCTATATCAAACTCCCTAAAGGTATAGCTATTAAGAGGGCATGCATTAATGTCGAAAATAAAAAGGATCAGGCTTGTTTTGCATGGTCAGTCGTGTCATGTGAGAGAAATTACAATTACAGGGATACTTCTGAGTGTCCTGGTATGTACCATGTGCCTAAAGATACTAACCCCAGGAAGCATAACTTTGACAGTATCAAGTTACTCATTAAAGTCTGGCTCATACGTAAATTTGAGGCGCAGAATACCGGTATATCGGTTCATGTTTATGGCCTGGAGAAAGGCAAGTCAGGTGATAAGAACAAACATACAGTTTTTGGCTCCCTCCATTTCTCAAAATTTGCCAGTGAGTGTAAGATGTATGTAAATATGCTGTAACTCTCTGATGAGAAAAATAAGAAGGAAGACTATTATGTTTATGTTTGGATCAAAGACATGTCCTGACTCCTTTCCTCCTAATTGTCAAACAATGGTTGTGTATTACTTAAAATGTTTGAATTATTTTTCCACGAGCGAGTATTTAGCACAAAGCACGTAGAAGATTGCGCTTCGAAGGACCCAGTACATGTTTTATGTCTACTGAGGAAAATAAATTGACAATGTTTAAGGGTGCTCACCATCAGAATCCATGCCTGTTTGTGATGTACGCCGGCTTTGAATGCCTTTTCGCTCCTGTGACCCGCAGTGAAAGTGACCCAACAGCCTCATATACTATCTTCACATAAAAACACTTACCATATGCGGCAGCGTCTTATTGTTCGAGTCTTAACTGATAAAAACCTATTGTCAGGAATAATCTTGCATTTTGGCTTGTCACTGAGCTCGAAAACTTTCATGGGAACTTGATAGGATCTGCAGCGACAACGTTCTCATGACAAAATCAAAGGAGAACGAAGATTTGTGCAATAATGCTGTTGACTGTCGCATTTGTGGGCTGCCATTAGATAGACAAGCGGAAACTCCTCATAGGAATCATTGTCCTCTTTTATGGGGAAGTTCTGTGGTGCAGCTCACAATACATGCAGTCTGAAGTGCCAGTTAGCAAGGCACATACCTGTTTCCTTTGATAATTTAAATGGGTATCACGCTCACTTTATTGCTGAGCACTTTTCTGATTTCAGTATGGATAATAATCAGATTAGTGCCCTAACTGAGAGCGTCGAGAAATACATTTCATTCTCCAAACGAATGACGCCAAGAATTACTCTCCACTTCCTTGACTCGCTATGTTTCATGTAGTTACCACTCCAGAAACTCATTGAAACTCTACCTGAGGAGGATATGCTCATTATTCGAGCTGCAGTCCCTGGAAAAGTTTAAATTTGTAACTAGGAAGAGGGTTTTCCCACATGAGTATCTGGATATTATGGCAAACCTCTACGAAACCAGGCTACATGACAAACTGCATTCTCCAGCAACCTTACAGGCAATGCCATAACGGATGCAGAGTACGAAGATGCTGTGTATGTCTGGCGGGAATTCAACATCATTACTTGATAAGAGTATGCATGGCTTTACATGGACGCAGATATGTGCTAGCTTGTGGACGTTTTCGAGAAATTCCAGAGTCTATGCATAACCAAATGTTCTCTGGATCCCGCCTTTCATTACACGGCACTTGTGTTGTCTTGGGACGCTATGCTCAAGAAAATGATGCACGGCATCGAATTATTGACTGATCCAGATGTTCTTCTTTTCTTTGAGGGAAGGATCTGTGGGGGACTTTGCCAATGTTTCCACAGGCACGCCAAGGCAAACAGCCCACGAATGGTTTGGGCAATGGGGCGTAAGAAAATTCAGCACTAGACCAGATTTTAAACAGGTCATCATATTCAATGAGAACTTTGTTGCTGTGGAGATGGGAAATTTATCGACCTTATGAAAGATCTACGTCTACATCTACATGGTGACTCTGCAATTGACATTTAAGTGCCTGGCAGAGGGTTCATCGAACCATTTTCATACTACTTCTCTACCATTCCAATCTCGAATGGCGCGTGGGAAAAAGGAACACCTAAATATTTCCATTCGGGCTCTGATTTCTCTTATTTTATTATGATGATCATTTCTCCCTATATAGGTGAGTGTCAACAAAATATTTACGCATTCAGAAGACAAAGTTGGTGATTGAAATTTCGTAAACAGATCTCGCCGCAAAGAAAAACACCTTTGTTTCAGTGATTGCCACCCCAACTCGCGTATCATATTAGTGACACTCTCACCCCTATTGCGCGATAACACGAAACGAGCTGCCCTTCTTTGCACTTTTTCGATGTCCTCCGTCAATTTTACCTGGTAAGGATCCCATACCGCGCAGCAATATTCCAGCAGAGGACAGACAAGTGTAATGTAGGCTGTCTCTTTAGTGGGTTTGTCGCATCTTCTCAAGTATTCTGCCAACAAAGCGCAGGCTTTGTTTCGCCTTCCCCACAACATTATCTATGTGGTCTTTCCAATTTAAGTTGGGCGTAATTGTAATTCCTAGGTATTTAGTCGAATTGACAGTCTTTTGATTTGTACGACTTATCGTATACCCAAAAATTATCGGATTTCTTTTCGTACCCATGTGGATGACCTCGCGCATTTCTTTGTTTAGTGCTAATTGCGACTTTTCGCACCATACAGAAATTCTCTCTAGATCATTTAGTAATTGAAATCGATCGTCTGATGCTTTTACTAGACGGTAAATTACAGCGTCATCTGCAAACAATCTAAGGGGGCTACTCAGATTATCACTTAGATCATTTACATAAATTAGGCACAGCACTATGACAATACCTTGCGGAACGCCAGATATCACTTGTGTTCTACTCGATGATTTACCGTCTATCACTACGAACTGTGACTTCTCTGAGAGGAAATCACGAATCCAGTCACACAACTGAGGCGATACTAAGTATGCACGCAATTTGATTAATAGTCTGTGGGGCGGCGAGTGAGTTGTAAAAATAAATTTGCTGTATAAATGCTTGCAATTCAAAATGTTTGAATCAGTTTCAGGCTTTTAAAATGTTGTTAATGCTGTCTATCGCCGTTCTCAACACTGGCTCTCTATTTACCTTTTAGCACCCAGAAAGTGATTTAATAAAACGTGGAGCCTGTAAAGAGAGTTCCTAGTGCCCACTTCATCTGAGAATACCATTATAGCTGCAGCTTATAGCTCTGAGGAATTAGGAGATTGTTCGGGATTTCTAATCAAAACGATTTTCCAAAATAGTTGAGTATATTCTGAAATTCACTGATAACAAACACAAGTATCCCTACAACCTAACTAACAGAGCAGTTCAGAGTCTAATGCGCTGATGCAACTATAAATGTCCGAATTAAATGTCAAAAGAATGCTCGCCAAGATTTGATGAGAATATTTCATCAAACGCCACGCTATAATAATTGGTAGAATGTCTGTCCCGCGACGGCACGTGAAAATACGACAATACGCAAACTGAAGCTAGATAATGCAAATCATCTCAGAATTAATCCTTTACTTGAAATGCTTTCACGGTTCCGTGTATCTCTAGTAACTTAATACGGCACCCGAGGCTGTTTGTAGCAGTGCTTCCGAGTGAAGCGCCTCTCGACACAGCTGACGTGCTATTCAGCGTCTGGAGAGAACTGGGGCCTTTTTTCCTCGCGCAGCGCTCTTATATATATAGCCGCGGTGCGGACGGCTAAGAGAACGCCTGTTCAAATCGGCTCTCCCGACTAGCCGCTGGGCTAGTAACGCACCACTTCAAGTTACATAATAATTTATAGCTTCTTTTGCTGATGGCCGATGAAGCTCTTAATTTAAACGTGCATTCAGCACGCAGGTAAGTATTGATAATAAAATTTTGACGTGGCTAAGTTAACTATTTTGGGCGAGAGAATTAATTAAATTACGCTGCACGCAGCAGATGAGCTCTGAACTGGCCCTTTTGAGATCCGCTATCGCTATAATTTTATAGGTATTCAAAAGAAACTTTTCACATCTTCATAGTCATAGCGGACCTCCAACTTATTTAAATCTAAACATCCTAGCCTTATTTATTAGCCTACTTAATCTATCTTGCTTCCTTCAGTTTTGAGACGAAAACCAGAAAATCATGAATTTCCACTAAAGTCTTAATCTGTGAAATCCAAAGTACTGTTTTTATTAAATCATTATGACAGATGAATCTAAATATAAATTTTGAAGTCTCTAGCTCTTTTCTGTTGCGCCAATGATTTTTTCAGAAAAACGTCCAAATTTCAAAAATGGCTGAAGTTATCGAACTGATATTTAACACACATTAATTTAGTATTATTCCTCACATGCTAGAAAAGTTTTAGGTCATTTGCTTGATTTTTAAGGTATTGCGCAACATTTATGACGTCAGAGCTAGTTACAGCAGACTAGCTGGCACACAATGGAAACTGATGTGAATTTATTACAGCGTGAGTAGGCTGCTTCCCTACATCACCCTCTACTTAAATTTTTTTGTTTATGAATGTTAATGAATGAAAAAAAAAATTTAATTACAAAAAGGGAAGCAAGAGTACAGTTTAACTCCCTATAAAAAAAATCAAAATTGAAATATAAACATGTAGAAACATTAAAGAAAACTGATTACCTACATTAATTATTTAAATTGTGGGCATGTTCACCACCTTTTTAAACAATGTCATTACTCAAAATTTTAAGCAAAGTCAATGAAATATTTTGGCATACATATTGCCTTAGACAAACAAACACATACAAATTGAAAAATTATGACAATCTTAGATCCATTAAATACATTTTTACATACACAAATTCAAAGAAAATAACATGATACATAAACAGATGATTATCTCTTAGCAGTCTTTTCTAAACCTGAAAGAGAAGTTCACAAATAATTTTTACACACGTGGTTGTAGCCGCTTTGGCTGGCGTCCTACACTTCCATTCACAAGGGTAGAGGAGGGGAAGTTGCTATGGTGTGCGTCCTTCACGTTCTCTCTAAATTACATGGGGGAAAGGGGAGGGGTCACTGTGAGTTGTGTCCAAGTCACTCCACACTTTCACGCAGCTACCAGGCTGCCATTATCTGGTTTGTCCTGTATAACAAACAAAAAGAGTGCCTCAGACTCTGTTCACTTAATATCTAAGGGTGGGTCACAATGAAATGGGTATATATACATTTTATCCTTCAATATTTTGCTGGAACAAAGTTAACAGAACTTTTTCAACATTACTCTCGCGGTTACTTAAATGTCATAAAATCGGTAAACAAATGGCTCAGAACGCCGTTAGTCACTTACTAGAGAAAATTTATGCTCAAGGCATACAATCAGGAATCCTATTTAACATCAATTTATTATTTCTGGGCCGGAACACTGAACCAATGCTCGGTACATTCCTGACACATTTGTATATTAAGCACTTAACTGACTCATCTTAGATTACCTTATTCTTAGAGATAGTATGAGTATGATTAGTGGTTGTTTTGTCAGCTTCTTTGTACATGTGAGTAACTTTTGGTAATAGTACAGTTCTGAGTATTCAAAACACACTATGTTTAGTTGACTACAAAATCCACTTATTGGTCCTCTACTGTTGTGTTAGTTCCACATCTGCAATTAGGTAATTACTTACTTTGAAGTGTATTTATGTTGAGCTAAAATTAATGTTTCACGTCTGTCAGTATGTTACTTACTTATTTTGCTAGTGTATGTACTTATTTAACACTCACTCTATTAATTTTTAAGGCATAGGATAGCACGTTTATTTCATATTCATAGTGTATTGCAGCTGATTAGTTTGCTCACGTGGCAATCCATTTCCACTTGATCGGACGCTGAAACCTCAGGTAGTCTCTCTCAGACCTACCACTAAAGTGCATCAAGTAATTATGGACGAGCGTAATGCTAAATTCCTTAAACCTATAGGACACCATGAGCTGCTCTGTCTCATCTAAACATAAGGGTACCTATGGTCGCATTCACGCCTCCAACTCATAACCTCAATACGTGTAGGTGTATCCTGTCACACACTACACTAAAATAATGGCCAGCTCCAACCTTATAAATACTTCAGGGACGTGTCCTTCACGTCTCAACCACAAACACTGCCTAATTCTATTACACTGCCTTTCCTTGCAACATCAGGTGAGTTTAATCTTACAACTTATCTTCATATTTTTCCTAACACTAAGCAATCTCTTTTACTATTTCTTAGTTAGCTCTAATGCATACACTAGGTTTCACTACCACTTCAGATCCTGCTTATATATGAATTCATACATCTTTTTAAATTACTGTTGGTGGACCATTTCCCATAAAACAACACTTTGTACTTACCATAGTACCAGGGTTCTATACATACTTGTTACTCAAATACATTGTATCTTAATTACATCATACTTCTCTATTGTTTGTCACTATTAGGTTTGTCACATTAGGTATTTTTCTTCACTAATCGGTGGATAGAATGGTTACAGAACTCATGGCTTGATAGCCATGACAGAAAAATTTCATGTCTGGAAAGAAGAGGTCGAAATTTTTGAGGACAGGAAAGAGGAAGAATGAGTGAGACCTGAAAGGGAAAGAAGATCTCACACAGCTGGGACTGCACAGCTGCCACACTGTGTAGAGGTTACAGAACTACCTCCTCCCTACAGCATTCATTGGTTTAATGCTGTATTGATAATCATACCGGAAAATTTAATGTATGAAAGAAGAGATCGAAATTTTTGAGGACAGGAAAGAGGAAGAATGAGTGAGACCTGAAAGGGAAAGAAGATCTCACACAGCTGGGACTGCACAGCTGCCACACTGTGTAGAGGTTACAGAACAACCTCCTCCCTACAGCATTCATTGGCTGAATGCTGACTTGATAGTCATAACGGAAAATTTTAGTATTTGGAAAGAAAAGGTCGAAATTTTTGAGGACAGGAAAGAGGAAGAATGAGTGAGACCTGAAAGAGAAAGAAGATCTCACACAGCTGGGACTGCGCAGCTGCCACACTGTGTAGAGGTTACAGAACAACCTCCTCCCTACAGCATTCATTAGTTTAATGCTGTTTTGATAACCATACCGGAAAATTTAATGTATGAAAGAAGAGGTCGAAATTTTTGAGGACAGGAAAGAGGAAGAATGAGTGAGACCTGAAAGGGAAAGAAGATCTCACACAGCTGGGACTGCACAGCTGCCACACTGTGTAGAGGTTACAGAACAACCTCCTCCCTACAGCATTCATTCATAACCTTTGACCACGCCACGTCGATCTGAAAATACCTTATGATGCCTTTTTAGAACCTGTCTCAGTTCTTCCTTCTGATAGGCGGAAATTTTATCGATTTCCTGCAATTTAGCTTCTATTTTGTCTAAAACAATTGCGTCTTCTTTTTCTGTGTTCAGCTTACTGTTACTAAGATTAACACCTTCGTCCCAATACCTCCTATTTTTCAGAACTCGTATAGGCAGCTCCCAAGTTTCATCATCAGTTACTACATGTTTATCACTAAAAGGTACTATAATTACTCCGGTTATTGGTAAGACCATTTTTAACTGGCTTCTTTCAAAGTCCACAACACTCTGATATTTTGACAAGAAATCTATGCCAATTAAAACCTCAATACTGAGATTGTTTACAATTAAACATGGATGATCAACTAAATTACCATTAATGTTAAAGGGCAGCAAAGCTTCTTGCTTTACCGTTTTTGACACCTTGCCAGTAGCACCAATTATTCTTAGTCCTGATACCCTCATTACTGTAAGCTTGTCTTTACCAGGTAATGCATCAAAGAAGGACTGAGATATTGCACTCACCTCACTTCCACTGTCTAAGAGACAACGTACATTGATACCCAACATATTCACTATTATTATAGGGTGGCTTATTCTAGGTAGTACAGGTGGTTTCTCAAATTCATCTAGTAGTTCCTTTTGGATTTGCCTCCAACTAAAGTGATTGACATCTGTCTTCATTACATTTAGGTCACAGTGTGTAGGGGTTTCCTGAATTACATTTTCAGCTGCCTTTTCCAGTCGGTCTATTAATTTTAAATCGAAACACCGCACGACTTCATTACATTTAGTTTGCTGAACATAACCCAAATTACTGTAGTCTGAGCGATTCTGCGTCTCCAGACCGGGCATAACACTAGTTACAGCTAAACCACTTTCACCATTATCGTCGGTTTCCTTCTCAAGTGACAACTGGTCACAGCTACTGGGTTCATCGACCCTCAACAGCCTACCCTCTACATTCTCACTTATCTCCTGTCCTAAATTTATTAGTACATTATTAACATCCTGCACAGGCACTTTAGATAAGAGCACATCATCTTCATCGTAAATATAAGCATGATTTCTTCTGCTTTTTCACCTGTCAATTCAGTATTTTGTAGCTCCTCCCTATTGTTACACTGCTGCGCCTTCTCTTTCTCTTCCCACTTAGAAAGCGTTTCTAACACGGTATCTGTCTAATACTGTGAGTGATCTAATGTTTCTGTTGTATCCTTAGATGCTACCGGCTCTTCATCCACATGTTCAGTTTGAGTATTCTGATCTGTCTTATCAATTCCCTTAACTACTGGCTTAGGAAAAGTAACCGCCTGGTGAGCGCCAGTGTCCTCATAGACGGGAACTAGTTTTCCTGCCTCGGGCTACTGCTGTTTCCTTTAGTTTCATTATAGTTGACTGGCACAGCATTACTTTCCGTACTGTTGTTTACATGCATATTTCTGTTTGGAACAAAATTATTATCCCTTGGACGCCATTGTGGGTTCTGATAATTATTTCCCCAATTCCTACCTCTCTTAGGATGGCGAACACCTACTGTTCTGATATTTACATTGCCATTTTGCTCGTTCCTAAAATTACTATTATTGTTATTAGCATTTCTGTTATTACGTGCTTGCTCCTCATTGGCAGCAACACGTTCTACACGTTCCAGATACTCAATGAAACGATCCAGATTGTCTCTAGGGGCAGATATAATTCTAGTTTGCCAATACCATGGCAGTTTGGCTTCAAGACCTAGTATAATCATTTCTGGTTTTAGCTTTTCCGCCAAATGTGACAAACGTGAAATCCGTGACCTAGCAAACTCTTTAATTGATTCCTTGCCTGCATTGAAGCGTTTTCCACTCCAAAATTCTCTCAACACTTCATTTTGCTTATTGCTAGACCAATATTCATTAATGAAAGCTGTTTTAAACTTCGCTAATGTTTTACACTTCAACATAACATCAGCTGACCAACGCATGGCGTCACCTGCTAAATGGCTTTTAATAAATGAGATTTTCTCTCGTTCAGACCAAGTTGGTGGAATCACATCTTCACAATCGTTCCAGAAATCTAGCGGGTGGATATTTTTATCTGGATCAAACCGCAAGAACTGCCGACACCCGATAAAAGCGGCGTTTGCAGCTACAACTTGTTGTATACTACCATTACCAGAAGTTACTGAAGCTACTTTACTCTCAATGTTAGCAATGTTAGTACTGATATTTTCTACTTTCATTTCAACATTATCTACTCTTTGTACAATATGAGTAGTATCAGTTTTAATTGCATCTACGTCTGCTTGACATATGTTTACTTTAATATTAACATCTTTAAATCTATCTGAGCACAGTTCAGATTCCGCCTCGATCTTTTCTGTTAACTCTTGCTCCAGCTTCGCATCTTCCATTTGGAAGTCTTTGCGAACCTCAGCAACTTCGGATTTAACTGTTTTATACATTTCAGAAA
This sequence comes from Schistocerca cancellata, assembly GCF_023864275.1. Taxonomy (NCBI): domain Eukaryota; kingdom Metazoa; phylum Arthropoda; class Insecta; order Orthoptera; family Acrididae; genus Schistocerca; species Schistocerca cancellata. The sequence goes on along the minus strand of NC_064629.1, from coordinate 741,790,797 downwards.
ATTGTTGAGCAACCTTTTTCTTAATATCCTCATGGTTGTAGTCAATTTTATAATTCAAACTGTCTAGATCCTCTTTCAACTTATTGCAACCAGCCTTGAAGGTATCGTCCATTACCTCCAATCGTTTATTAAAATTAGTTTGACTGGCCACAATCCTGTTATTTACCTCAATTATATCAGATTTTAATTCAGCATTACTGGCAGCTATTTTTGCATTACTGTTTTTGACCTGTTCACTTATTTCAGACTTTAACTCAGCTGTCATTTGTGCATTACTGGCAGCTATTGCTTGTAATATAACATTTAAATCAATAGCCCCAGCATCTTTGGGTTGCTCACTAGCTGGTTTTTTATCACACTCAGGTGACGAAAAACTAGCTCCAACACCAGAATCATCAAAATTAAATGAAACTTCTGATTGATTAGTCCTATCTAACTTCTCCTTCTTAAACTCTACCATCTCTGATGACTGTTTCATTTTTAATTCATCAGAGAAACTATCATCCAATAAATTTACAATTTCTACTTTCTGCTTTACTACCGGGGTCTCTATTATTGAATCATTGCCCCTTCGTACACTACTGTCAGGAGACAATACTTCATATTTCACTTTAACATTACTACTTTCATGCATATTTACACTTGCACCGTTGTCTGGATTTACAGTTCCTTCAACAGACATAGGTTCTGATTTAAGTTTAACCTCAGTTTCTTTTGGCGGTTCCATCGCAGACAGTCTTTTAGTGCAGGTTAGTAAAATTTTTAACAGTTTTTCACTTAACTTAGTTCCTTCTGCAAGACGTTGTCGGTGCGGCGTACCAGGATTACTGATGCGACGTGGCACGTTGAACTGCAGACAGCACTCCGACGGCTGATGTGTGTTTGCGTGGCCCGCAACTGCAGGCGCGGCTCCGGCTGCTGCGGCGGACGACTGCGGTACGGCGAAACTGGCTTCTCGCGATGCCGGCAGCACCGCTAGACTCAGTGCCAGCTCCGTCAATCCAGATGCGTTGTTAATCCAACTGCGTTGTCCACATGCCCACGTAACACTTTCACTGTTCTATTACTCAGCTGCGTGCCTCATTCCACTCGCGAATCCGAATAGTTAAAAATCACTTTCACTTAGTTGATTCCCGGCCGATGCACCATATGTGGGGCGGCGAGTGAGTTGTAAAAATAAATTTGCTGTATAAATGCTTGCAATTCAAAATGTTTGAATCAGTTTCAGGCTTTTAAAATGTTGTTAATGCTGTCTTTCGCCGTTCTCAACACTGGCTCTCTATTTACCTTTTAGCACCCAGAAAGTGATTTAATAAAACGTGGAGCCTGTAAAGAGAGTTCCTAGTGCCCACTTCATCTGAGAATACCATTATAGCTGCAGCTTATAGCTCTGAGGAATTAGGAGATTGTTCGGGATTTCTAATCAAAACGATTTTCCAAAATAGTTGAGTATATTCTGAAATTCACTGATAACAAACACAAGTATCCCTACAACCTAACTAACAGAGCAGTTCAGAGTCTAATGCGCTGATGCAACTATAAATGTCCGAATTAAATGTCAAAAGAATGCTCGCCAAGATTTGATGAGAATATTTCATCAAACGCCACGCTATAATAATTGGTAGAATGTCTGTCCCGCGACGGCACGTGAAAATACGACAATACGCAAACTGAAGCTAGATAATGCAAATCATCTCAGAATTAATCCTTTACTTGAAATGCTTTCACGGTTCCGTGTATCTCTAGTAACTTAATACGGCACCCGAGGCTGTTTGTAGCAGTGCTTCCGAGTGAAGTGACTCTCGACACAGCTGACGTGCTATTCAGCGTCTGGAGAGAACTGGGGCCTTTTTTCCTCGCGCAGCGCTCTTATATATATAGCCGCGGTGCGGACGGCTAAGAGAACGCCTGTTCAAATCGGCTCTCCCGACTAGCCGCTGGGCTAGTAACGCACCACTTCAAGTTACATAATAATTTATAGCTTCTTTTGCTGATGGCCGATGAAGCTCTTAATTTAAACGTGCATTCAGCACGCAGGTAAGTATTGATAATAAAATTTTGACGTGGCTAAGTTAACTATTTTGGGCGAGAGAATTAATTAAATTACGCTGCACGCAGCAGATGAGCTCTGAACTGGCCCTTTTGAGATCCGCTATCGCTATAATTTTATAGGTATTCAAAAGAAACTTTTCACATCTTCATAGTCATAGCGGACCTCCAACCTATTTAAATCTAAACATCCTAGCCTTATTTATTAGCCTACTTAATCTATCTTGCTTCCTTCAGTTTTGAGACGAAAACCAGAAAATCATGAATTTCCACTAAAGTCTTAATCTGTGAAATCCAAAGTACTGTTTTTATTAAATCATTATGACAGATGAATCTAAATATAAATTTTGAAGTCTCTAGCTCTTTTCTGTTGCGCCAATGATTTTTTCAGAAAAACGTCCAAATTTCAAAAATGGCTGAAGTTATCGAACTGATATTTAACACACATTAATTTAGTATTATTCCTCACATGCTAGAAAAGTTTTAGGTCATTTGCTTGATTTTTAAGGTATTGCGCAACATTTATGACGTCAGAGCTAGTTACAGCAGACTAGCTGGCACACAATGGAAACTGATGTGAATTTATTACAGCGTGAGTAGGCTGCTTCCCTACAAGTCGCTTGTGATGAACGGCATCAAAAGCCTTCTGGAAATCTAGGAATATGGAATCGATCTGAGAGCCCTTGTCGACAGCACTCATTACTTCATGAGAATAAAGAGCTAGCTGTGTTGCACAAGAACAATATTTTCTGAATCCGTGTTGGTTAAGTATCAATAAGTCATTTTCTTCAAGGCGATTCATAATGTTCGATTACAGTATATGCTCCAAAATCCTACTGCAAATTAAGGTCAATGATATGGGTCTGTAATTCAATGGGTTATTCCTATTTCCCTTCTTGAATATTGGTGTGGCCTCTGCTACTTTCCAATGTTTAGGAACAGACCTTTCGTCAAGTGAGCGGCTGTATATGATTGCTAAGAAAGGCGCTGTTGTGTCTGCATACTCTGAGAGACACCTGATTGGTATACCATCTGGACCGGAAGACTTGCCTTTCTTAAGTGATTTGAGTTGTTTCGCAACACCTAAGATATCTATTTTTATGCCACTCATGCTAAAAGCTGTTCTGGTTTCGAATTCTGGAATATTTACTTCTTCTTCTGTCGTGAAGGAATTACGGAAAACTGTATTTAGTAACTCCGCTTTAGTGGCACCATCATCGGTAACATTTCCATCGCTATTGCGCAGTGACGGTATTGACTGTTTTTTGCCACTGGTGTACTCTATATACGACCAGAATCTCTTTGGGTTTTCTACCATATTTTGTGACAACATTTCATTGCGGAAACTATTAAAAGCATCTCGCATTGACGTCCGCACTAAATTTCGAGCTTCCGTGAAACTTAGCCAGTCTTGGGGATTTTGCGTTCTTCTGAATTTGGCATGCTGGCGAATGTGGAGTTTGTAGGTCTGCAGTCAAAAATGTATGCGTATCACACATTGTAAGGTGCCACTCAGAGGCAAGCTAAGGGTGTGCATCGTACGGCACCAAGAGCCCTCTCTATCGAAGACTGTTTGCAGTGGCTGTACAGTGGTGTTCATGGTGCTGCACCGCAGCTGCCACATTTGATATGGAAAACTAGCATTCGATTAAGAAGACGCGAGGGGTACACTGTGCTGCAGTCTAAGATCAGCCTATCGTCTCATGACGATAAAAGGGTCTTTGTGATGACTGGACTGAAACTCTCCCATACTCACACTATTCGTTTGTAGCAAGAGAAGGGGAGGGGGATTCTGAGTTAGAGGGAGAGAATGAGTGAGAATGTGTGTGTGTGTGTGTGTGTGTGTGTGTGATGTAAATATTTATTTATTTATTTATGGGAGGAATGTGTACGGTTGATAGATCCGCAACCGGGCGCCGTCCCAGTTGGCGGATAGGGGAATACCTCCTAGATATAGGTGGTACCGAGGAAATGAAATACTCGGGGCGGACCAAAACTGTCAGTAGCGTCGGTTCCCACAATGAGCGGCTACAAAAGTCGTCTGTATCACATATTAGTCGTGGCCTCAACCAACCTCCTGATCTGGAAAATCAGGTTGCACTCGGCAACACGCCACAAATCCAACCAGTAAACCTCATGATGGAACAACGAGGAAAGTCTCAGTATCCTAGGCCCCAGTCAACAGACTGGAACAGTCGTGAGCATCGGATTCCGGCGGCTCATGGACGTCATGAGAAGAATCGGAGCTTCTCAAACTCCCTCAAGATAAAACAGAAACACTACATCGAAACTCTCAACGTGAACATACCAATCAAGACGGGCAAGATGAAACAGCTCACAGATACTTTAGACACTTTCAAGATCAAAATTTGCGCACTACAAGAAACAAGATTCCCAGATGAGGACCATTTCAACACAGGGAACTACAGCATATACAAGGGAAAACCATCGGTACAAAGGAAGAACCTCAGGCTCTATGGCACAGGGTTCGCAGTACACAGGACGATAACAGACGCAGTAATGGACTTCACATCGCCCAACGAAATAATCAGCACACTGACCATTAAGTCGGCAAACAGGGCATACACGATCATAAACGCACACGCACCAACAAATGACCACAACAGGAAGGAACCAGTCGCCATTGAGGACTTTTGGACATTAATGGAGGAGATAATCAAGAAAATACCTACACACCGAACTAAAATTATTCTGGGAGACTTCAACGCAAAGCTAGGGAAAGAACAAAAATACGGACACATTAGCCTACAGGAAGATACACACCACACCGTGACACAAACCTAAACGGGAGACAAATGATAGACCCGGCCGGAGTGGCCGTGCGGTTCTAGGCGCTACAGTCTGGAGCCGAGCGACCGCTCCGGTCGCAGGTTCGAATCTTGCCTCGGGTATGGATGTGTGTGATGTCCTTAGATTAGTTAGGTTTAATTAGTTCTAAGTTATAGGTTACTGATGACCTCAGAAGTTAAGTCGCATAGTGCTCAGAGCCATTTGAACCATTTGAGCAAATGATAGAATTCTGCGAGACTTATGACCTCAAAGTGATGTCAACGAACTTCAAGAAACCCATAAAAAAATTAACCACGTGGATACTCCCAAATGGCAAGAGAGAATTACCTATCGACCACGTCATAATACATAGAGAAGCACAAAGGGAAATCCAGAACATGGACACACGAAAGGGCTACTTTGATTCGGATCACCACATACTACAGATAAAGACACGCCTAATCCCTAAGAGGAAACAACAGAATAACTAAGGTCATTAGACTAGACCAGAATATTTAACACTCAACCAAGAGAAAGTACTGGAGAAAATTAAGATGGGAACAACGCAAAAGTGGCAACAGCTATCAGGAAAGCTTCAACAAGCCGTGAAATTAGCAGTAGCAGCTTGTACCAGGAAACACCGCTGGTGGAACTACACATGTGACCTAGCAATCGAAATACGAATAAACACAAGCAAAAAGTTCAATAGCAACAAGATAGCAGAAAACTGACAAGAATTTCTCAAAACATAGAAACAAACAAGTAAAATTATACGTAAAGAAATACGAAACTACGACAAACAGAAACTAGAAGAGATAGAAGCAGACTTCACAAGGAACAACATGAGGAATATCTAGAGGACGTTCACAGAAAACATGATGAAATACCAAGCACAGAACGTCTGCTTTAGGAGGCCGGATGGCACACTAGAGACCAATACCAAGAACAACTGTAACCTCGTAGCGAAGAACTTCGGGAAACTTCTAAATGCAGAATCACCAACAGACAAACTGGACACAGAGGAACCCGCACCAAACCCAGATAGCGAACCGCCACTGATAGAAGAAGTAAGAGAAATCATCAAGAACCTCAAGAACAATAGAGCACCAGGAGAGAACGGAGTCATCGTGGAATTCTGGAAGCTACAAGACCCGGATCTCACAGAACAGATACACAACTTCATGAAACAGATATGGGAAACATAAGAGATACCGAAAGAATGGCGCACAGCACTGATACACCTTCTACACAAGAAAGGGGATAAGTCGGACCCAAACAACTCTTAGGGGCTTGTCACTGTTACCTGTCACATATAAGATACTTTCGAAAGCACTGTTAAATAGATTAGAGAAGCAAACAGACCACCTGATGGGCTGGGTTTGGTAGTCACAGGTCGTGATGATGATGTTTGGTTTGTGGGGCGCGCAACTGCGTGGTTATCAGCGCCCGTACAATTTCCCAACCTTTGCTCACTCCAATTTCGCCACTTTCCTGGATGATGATGAAATGATGAGGACAACACAAACACCCAGTCATCTCGAGGCAGGTGAAAATCCCTGACCCCGCCGGGAATCGAACCCGGGACCCCGTGCTCGGGAAGCGAGAACGCTACCGCGAGACCACGAGCGGCGGACAGTCACAGGTCGTGTGCTGGACAGATATGGAACCTTAAGATGATACTGCAACACAAACAAAACATAACCATCACCTTATTTGACTTCAAGAACGCGTACGACTCAATAGACAGAGAAACCCCCCTTAAAATTCTCAAATAATACAGAGTAGATAGGAAGACGCTAACCATAATTCATCAAATACTAACAAACACGACATCTAAAGCGAATTTCTGTGGAGAGCTCTCAGAACAATTCGAAATCAGAACAGGAGTCAGGCAGGGCGACGGCCCCTCGCCATTGCTGTTCAACATAGTACTGGATAAAATAGTGAAGGAATGGGAAAAAACACAGAAAGGAGTCCTGCTAGGAAAAGTAAGAATCAAGTGCCTAGCGTTCGCAGACGATTTAGCCATCGTAACGGTACGAGAAACAGAAACAAAAAGAGCCACAGAGGAACTACACGAAATCGCAGCCAAGAGCGGACTACAGATATCATACGAAACAACACAGTTCATGAGCACCCAAAAACACCCATCACTACACATAAAATACGGGACAATACACAGAACAGAAAACTTCAAGTACCTACGAGAAACAATGCAGATTACAGGAAGAAATAAGGTATCTAATGAAGAGAGAAGAGAGAAACTAGAGAAGGCCCACAAACTGACTTGGAATCACTACAATAACAAAGCTATTTCTCGAAAGGCCAAGCTACAACACTACGAGACGGTGGTGCTACCAGAAGCACTATATGCAGCCGAGACCACAGTAGTACAAGGACAGACACGAATCAAACAGATAGAGAAGACTGAAAGAAAAATTCCCAGGAAAATATTCGGGGCGACGCAAAAAGACGGGGTACGGATAAAGAGGCCAGCTGAATAACTATACGAACACACAGAGAAAATAATAGACCAAATCATGAAACGAAGATTGCAGTTTTACGGACACCTCAGCAGAATGGCACCATATAGGATAACGAGACAGATCTTGGACTGGGTTAGCACACGGAAATACAACACATGGATGAATGAAGTAAGAAATGACATGGAACAACTCAACATCACACAGGAAACAATACAGAACAAAACACTCCTTAGGAACCTGATCAGAAGAAACAAACAACAAACTACGATATATATATATATATATATATATATATATATATATATATATATATATATATATACGCACACCATCTGTGTCTGTGTTCTGTGAAAAGAAAAATTAAAAAACAGTTCAAAAAATTTTTAAAAAGCATAAACAAATTCATGTCATCTAAATATTTATATAGTCATACACAGCGTATATGTAGTGTACCCACACATATTACTATATCTAGGCACCATGTGCGTTATGTAAATAGAATAAGTTTTTAAGTTTCATCTGCCGCTAGTTGTCAAAGACTGATTAGGTTTTAGGTGTATATAACTCACAGTCCATCAGAATTATTATAAAACCTTTGCTATTCGGACTGTGGACTTAAGTTGTTGTAAAAAAATGTACCTCTGCAGCAGTTTTTAGCATAGATTTATAAAACTTGTATATACTCTCATGCAGAGCTACTGGAAAAAATCGTTAAAATATTCTCAACCAGTATTACTGTTGCGAGGGTTTTTTCCTAGTTATCATTAACAGCACGTGAGTTAAAAGTATCTCTGCACTGAAATATCAGAGTTAAACCGTATCTCAAGAACTGTTCCTCAAGAACTGATCTATTCCTCAAGAACTGAATTGTATGTTAAGAACTGAACTGTACCTCAAAAATCAAATTGTATATGTGTGAATTGAATAAATGAAAAAATTCGTTACCACACGTCTTTGTCGTTTGCAAATAAAAAACACCTATCCCCTATTGCATTGTGTATATAAAGAATGTGCATGAAACAAATGACATTAGTTTTCTGAAGATGAGTGCTATAAAGGAGGTGGAATTTAGAATGGAAGATAACAATATATAGATTGGTTGCATGGGATTACGTCTATCGTGAACTCCTGTGCTTCAAGAAATCCGTATATTATCAAAGTGGGAACAGGGTGAAGAGAAATCATACACAGATCGTGAGGTAAAAAAAATCATTTATTTCTCATCCAACTTAATGGTAATTTTACATTTTCATAAGCAGATACAATAACACTGTTTTCACACATCTTCTTGAGTCGATGGAGAGCACGGCAGCAGTAGAATTCCACGTCTCGAATAGAAGCAGACTTCCCCTTCTCTTAGATGGTCGAATAATCGAAGCGACATCACCATACCTTTATAAGGGATACCAGTGAATTCCATGGTAACCACTTTGCACTCTTCCGACTTTTTGTGCACTTCACATCCTTAAAAGAACTCGACCATGCAGTGCTTGATGAGAACGTCTCTGTTATACCAATATTTTCTGTCAATGCAATATCTTCAAACACGAACAGTCTACGGTCATCATAACAGAAACCACGAAGTAAAGCAATTGGTTATTAAAGAAAGTAGTAGCATCTTACTTGGTTGCTGTGACTACGGAATAGACATTACGATTTATTATTGATCATTTCAGCTTACAGCTACACAACACATCTTAACTGATGGAGGGCCATCGACCTGACATCGCGCATTCGATTCACAGTGTTTCAAGCAGGTCTCACGCTTTGAAATGAGTTCATCCCTTTTAAACATGCCAGGTAGCAAACTGAATCTGTGTAATATAACAAGTGGTAAAGGTATAATACTCTCAGACTTCAAGAAGAATATATTAATAGGAATCCCAAAGGAAGTATGTAAAACTATCAGTTTAATATGTCACTGTTGCGAAATACTAACACGAAATGTTTACAGACGAATGGAAAAAGTGGTAGACGCCGACCTTGGGGAGGATCAGTCTGGATTCCGTAGAAATGTTGGAACACGTGAGGCAATACTGACTAAGATAAGCTTAAAAGATAGATTAAGGAAAGGTAAACCTATGCTTCTAGCATTTGTAGACTTAGAGAAGGCTTTTGTCAACCTGCCAGGATAGCCGAGCGTGCTAACGCGCTGCTTCCTGGACTCAGGTAGGCGCGCCGGCCCCAGATCTAATCCGCCCGGCGGATTAACGACGAAGGCCGGTGTGTCGGCCAGCCTGGATGTGGTTTTTAGGCCGTTTTCCACATCCTACTAGGTGAATACTGGGCTGGTCCCCACGTCCCGCCTCAGTTACACGACTCGCAGACATTTGGCACACATTCACGCTATTTCACGATTTACGCTAGATCCAGACAGCTGGGGTACGCTAATTCCATCCCGGGGGTATGGAGTGGTAGCAGGAAGGGCATGCGGCCTCCCCTTAACATTCACCATTCCAAATCCGTACTTAACCCTGCCGACCCTGCATGCAATGCGGGATAAAGACAGTAGCAAAATAAAGAAAGAAAGAAGCTTTTTGTCAATGTTGACTGGAATACTCTCTCTCAAATTCTGGACGTGGCAGGGGTCAAATACAGGGAGCAAAAGACTATTTACAATTTGTGCAGAAACCAGATGGCAGTTGTAAGAGTTGTGGGGCATGACAGTTCCCAGCGGTTGGGAAGGGATTGAGACAGGGTTGTAGCCTATCCCCGATGTTATTCAATCTGTATAATGAGAAAACAATAAAGGAAACAAAAGAAACATTCAGAGTAGGAATTAAAATCCACGGAGAAGAAATAAAAACATTGCTGTTTGCTGATGACATTGTAATACTGTCAGAGACAGCAAAGCACCTTTAAGAGCAGTTGAACAGAATGGACAGTGTCTTGAAAGGAGGATATGAGACGAACATCAATAAAAACAAAACGAGGATAATGGAATGTAGTCGAACTAAATCAGATGATGCTGAGGTAATTAGTTTCGGAAATGAAGCACTTAAAGTAGTACATGAATTTTGTTATTTGGGGAGCAAAATAACTGATTATGTTAGAAGTAGAGAGGATGTAAAATGTAGACTGACAATAGCAAGGAAAACGTTTCTGAAGAAGAGAAATTTAGCATGGAGTATAGATTTATGTGTCAGAGAGTCATTTCCTCAAAGTATTTTTATGAAGTGTAGCCATTATGGAAGTGAAACATGGACGATAACTAGTTTAGACAAGAAGAGAATAGAAGTTTTCGAAATGTGGTGTTACAGAAGAATGATGAAGATTAGATGGGTAGATCACGTAACTAATGAGGAGGTACTGAATAGAACTGGGGAGGCGAGGAATTTGTGGCACAACTTGACTAGAAGAAGGGATCGGTTGGTAGGACATGTTATCAAGGGATCACCAGTTTACTATTGAGGGGCAGCGTGGAGAATAAAAACCATAGAGGGAGTCCAAGAGCTGAATACACTAAGCAGATTGAGAAGGATGTAGGTTGCAGTATGAGCCGTGCGCGGCTCGTGTTCATGCCGTTTCTTGCTTGACAGCTTCTCTTTACAGAACAGTCCCCTCGTTTCTTATTCGATTTACTGGCGTCACTAGGTTGCTGGCTTGCCTGCCCGTGAGTGGCAGCAGCAGCGAGTATCGATAAGAACACTGCAGTATTATCTTTGAAGCGACCGCTAGTATTTCCGGCTTTTCGTGTGTCAGGGGTTCAGTCGGGACGCAGCACCAGTGAGGTCCGGACAGCCAGTACTCCCGGACCGCTTGCGACACGCATTCAGTGTCCGATGGAAGGAGACTGGAGCAGGAACGACCGTTGGTTGGTCGTTCGGTCGTTCGTCTCATCGGGCGACGTGTATTTGGTCTTTAAACAGTTTCTGAGCCTCGTCAGTTGGTCATCTTACTGGACGTGGGTCGGTCCCTTCCTTGTGCAGAGATGTTGGGTGGCCAATGGGCAAGAGTTACCTCTGCATGGTTGGGTCCGAGCCAGTCTGCCCGGGTCGCCGTGTCTCCGAGTTCCGAACGGACATGGAGTTGAGTCAGGGTGGAGCTGCAGTGAGGTCCGGACAGCCAAGACTCGCCGACTGTTGCTGACACACATGACTTGAATGGGGACGGCCTTGATTGGTCGTCCAGTCGGTCGTCTCGTCGGACGACGTATATTTGGTCACCGACCGCTTCGGGTTCTCTGTGTGTGTCGACTTGTCATTCGTCCTTGTTGTTCCACAATGATTGCTTTTACGATTGTTCAAGTTCTTGTGGACGTGTTTTCGAGGAACTGTGTCTAGCTGGTGTAATTTCGACTGAGCAGTTATGTTAATACTGTCTGTGTACTGGAGTAAGCAGTCGGTCGCTTGGGACAGTGCAGCGAGGAAGTCTCCGTGGCGAGGGCATTAGCGTAGTGTTCCGCAGTGTGTTTTTCCTCGCCGTGTTGATGCTGTCCGTATCGTGTGTAGTTTGACGGTCTTTGGTGTTGTTCATATTTTTGAGTGGTTATTGTGCCTTGGCCGTTTTTAGACGCCAATTTTGAAGACATAGTGCTGCTGGTATCATTGTCCTTGGCTGATATTTTCCGTTGCCGTTGGTCGGCGCAGCGGAATTGATTAGGTTGTTGGTAGATCCTTCAGCCGTCTCTGGGTGGGGTTGCCATCCTCATGCCGACCCTTGGAACACTTCTGAGCACCATTGTTCTGTTGGTTTTAGATTGTGATTTTTGTCTCAAATACAGTGCGAGGTCTTCAGCCGCCTATTAATTTAGTTTGTTTTAATTTTAAAATAAGGCCTTCAGCCGTCTTAAGGTAAAGCTTGGAAGATTGTTGTTTGAACTAATTTTTTTAAATAAAAAAGGGGAATTTTGCTCTATTGCAAATCTTTGTTATCCAAGCCGTAAGCCATGAGTTGTTCTATGTGGTTCTAGGTGCTTCAGTCTGGAACCGCGTGACCACTATGGTCACAGGTTCCAATCCTGCCTCGGGCATGGATGTGTGTAATGTCGTTAGGTTAGTTAGGTTTAAGTAGTTCTAAGTTCTAGGGGACTGATGACCTCAAATGTTAAGTCCCATAGTGCTCAGAGCCATTAGAACCATTAGTTGTTCTATGTTCAGTAAGTGGCCTTCAGCAGAGCTTTTATGTCAAATATTTTTAAAATAAGGCCTTAAGCTGTCTTAAATTAAAATGAGAAAAAATCACTTGTTTTAAACTTTGAGAATATTTTTCTCTATCTGAAATTCTTGTTATCCTTGCCTTAAGTCCTCAGTTCTTCTATCTACAGTGTGTGGCCTTCAGCCGAGTTTTATGTAAAATTTTGTAATTTAGGCCTTCAGCCGTGTGTATTCCTTAAGGCAATTTTAATAACTTGTGTTTGGGCCTTCACTCATAGTGTTTTTGAGTGCTCTTAAGGGCATGTGTGATTCAGTGTTTTAGGAAAATAAAGTTTGGATGTTTTGTGCAACAGACAGTAACTGATTTTGGCCCCTTTCCACAACTATAACCTGATCCGCTTGGTCCTGCGAAACAAGATTTCACAGTAGTTACTTGGAGATGAAGAAGCTTGCGCATGATAGAGTAACATGGAGGGCTGTATCAAACCAGTCTCTGGAATGAAGACCACAACAGCAACAACAATAATGGTATAAGTCGTCTAGGAAACATGTAATCAAGAGCGTTCAAGTGGTGACGATTTTTAAACAATTTCATATAAATATCCAAGCGCACATTACACACATGTCACGATTTCACCAATTCAAACTTGTTGTAAGCAGTAACATTCTCTTTTCCCAGTGAATCCGTAGTCTTTAAGGCTAACTGTCGTAAAATACATGTTCTTGAATAAAGCAGAGTCGTGCAGTAACTATTCACCTTTAACAGCTTTGAAACAGAGATAATTTAAGCATGAATCTCAACATCCACGACCATACTTTGCACAATACACTCACTATCACTGTTCAGATTCACTGCTAGAAATATGGTGCTGCTAATGTTCCTCCTAGCCTCAAACAGCATCATCAAACAGCAAACATGCAGGAGTTTGACATCACAAGAAAATACATCAAAGTGATTGAAATATGTTATACAGATACAAGCTGCCAAGTATGGTTTGGAAACAAAATGTCAGAGCCTTTCGCTGTTCAACACGGTTTGGGACAAGGAGATCCTTTGTCCCCAGTGCTATTCAACACTGCATTGGGAAAGGCACAACGTGAAATTGGTAATGACAGGGAGGTGGATATGATTGGAACTGACACAATCTTAGCCTTTGCGGATGATGTGGTGATTATGGGAGACCCACTTAATCAAATAGTGTCTGACACCACTAGGTTCATGAAAGAGGCGAGCAAAGTGGGATAAGTTGTCAACAACAAGAAAACCAAATATAGATCATCTCACGCCGAAAGGATTTCCCTGCCACTATCAATATAGATAGACACAATTTTGAACAAGTAGAGAAATTTAAGTACCTGGGATCGATTCTATCTAATAAAAGCGAGTTTGAGAAAGAGATTCAACAGAGAATAATTAATGCTAATCGAGACTTCTTTAGTCCCAATCACTTATTCAAGTCATGCTTGGTCTCACAAAACAGCAAGATCAAACATTATATGACACTGGTATAACCGGTTCTGTTATATGGTAGCGAGACATGGGCGACTTCACGAACACTTGAAGAGCGCATTTGCGCATTTGGAAGGAAAGTGCTCAGAAAGATCTAGGGGCTTACACTCAACAGAGAAAATAGAAGATGGTAAAGGAGGCAAAAAGAGGACTTATACCAACGTTTTGGGAAAGCTGACGTTGGTAGGACCATCAGAGGACGACGGCTCCAGTGGTTGGGACATGTCTTAAGAACTGGAGAATCTATTCCCAACCAATTGTTCAATTCCCAGCTGATTGGAAGACGTCCAAGAGGTCGTCCAAGGACTAGGGGGAAAGACAAGGAGATGAGGTCGTTGCAGAAGGTAGAACCTACAGCGTCCCTGGAAGATGAAATGGACAGAAGAAAGTGAAACACCATCTGCCAGAACTCAGGTTTGTAATATTGCTTTTGCTTTCTGTCATGGGCCTTTATGGCCTGTTATGTACAATACATGATGATGTTGATGATGATGATGATGAAATGGTGATTTCAACACATTGCGGAGTATACCCAACCATACTGGGGTGACAAATTCATTTCGTAAACAGCTGCGCAATATAGCAGTGTGGGCAATACGGCTGTAACAAAACGGATACACAGAACATCCTCTCACAGGCTCCCCTAGACTGACCCTCACCTGTTCTCTATTGCACTATCAACTGCGAAGTTTATTACAGTACCCCAACCCATATCGGTGATGTTTTTCCACTCCTTTTGTCTGCGGGAGTGCTGTTGATTATCACATCATGCCAGACGCCTGTGTTTTGCAACACCTGAGAGTCTTCCGAAAGTGCTGATTGAAAACACATGCTTTCACGAATCTGATTGCCTGGAAGAACTGAATGTCAAATAATTTCCTAGAACTGAGGAGAATCGAGACACATAGCCGGCGTGAGTGTGGATATATCTTTTCTTCAGATGCTATATACATCTACATGACAACAGGAAATTTGTATCTGTTAGAGTGTGATGTTACTGTAGTCAGTGTTCCAACATGTGCAAAGAAACTGACTTCGTCTGGTCATACGGGAACTACACTCCTGGAAATTGAAATAAGAACACCGTGAATTCATTGTCCCAGGAAGGGGAAACTTTATTGACACATTCCTGGGGTCAGATACATCACATGATCACACTGACAGAACCACAGGCACATAGACACAGGCAACAGAGCATGCACAATGTCGGCACTTGTACAGTGTATATCCACCTTTCGCAGCAATGCAGGCTGCTATTCTCCCATGGAGACGATCATAGAGATGCTGGATGTAGTCCTGTGGAACGGCTTGCCAAGCCATTTCCTCCTGGCGCCTCAGTTGGACCAGCGTTCGTGCTGGACGTGCAGACCACCTGAGACGACGCTACATCCAGTCCCAAACATGCTCAATGGGGGACAGATCTGGAGGTCTTGCTGGCCAGGGTAGTTGACTTACACCTTCTAGAGCACGTTGGGTGGCACGAGATACATGCGGACGTGCATTGTCCTGTTGGAACAGCAAGTTCCCTTGCCGGTCTAGGAATGGTAGAACGATGGGTTCGATGACAGTTTGGATGTACCGTGCACTATTTAGTGTCCCCTCGACGATCACCAGTGGTGTACGGCCAGTGTAGGAGATCGCTCCCCACACCATGATGCCGGGTGTTGGCCCTGTGTCCCTCAGTCGTATGCAGTCCTGATTGTGGCGCTCTCCTGCACGGCGCCAAACACGCATACGACCATCATTGGCACCAAGGCAGAAGCGACTCTCATCGCTGAAGACGACACGTCTCTATTCGCCCCTCCATTCACGCCTGTCGCGACACCACGGAGGCGGGCTGCACGATGTTGGGGCGTGAGCAGAAGACGGCCTAACGGTGTGTGGGACCGTAGCCCAGCTTCATGGAGACGGTTGCGAATGGTCCTCGCCGATACCCCAGGAGCAACAGTGTCCCTAATTTGCTGGGAAGTGACGGTGCGGTCCCCTACGGCACTGCGTAGGATCCTACGGTCTTGGCGTGCATCCGTGCGTCGCTGCGGTCCGGTCCCAGGTCGACGGGCACGTGCACCCTCCGCCGACCACTGGCGACAACATCGATGTACTGTGGAGACCTCACGCCCCACGTGTTGAGCAATTCGGCGGTACGTCCACCCGGCCTCCCGCATGCCCACTATACGCCCTTGCTCAAAGTCCGTCAACTGCACATACGGTTCACGTCCACGCTGTCGCGGCATGCTACCAGTGTTAAAGACTGCGATGGAGCTCCGTATGCCACGGCAAACTGGCTGACACTGACGGCGGCGGTGCACAAATGCTGCGCAGCTAGCGCCATTCGACGGCCAACACCACGGTTCCTGGTGTGTCCGCTGTGCCGTGCGTGTGATCATTGCTTGTACAGCCCTCTCGCAGTGTCCGGAGCAAGTATGGTGGGTCTGGCACACCGGTGTCAATTTGTTCTTTTTTCCATTTCCAGGAGTGTACTTCTCTCATTGTCAAATGTCACCAGATTGGCACTATGTTCGAAATATTTGATTGTAATTATATTGATAAATATGTGGCTAATTTCCGAGGAGGACTCTGCCAGCCATCTGGGTGCACAGCACAGGTAGCCAGTGATCGGAAGGAATGGACATTTCCTACTTAAGGTGAGATCCACCACTAAGCCTCACGAACTGGTCAGGCAGATACAACCGTGTCGCCCTCTGGCCAGGGGAATAGTGAACCAGTACTCAGCATGTGTTGGACAGCCTTCGCGATCACATGTGTTGCCAGTATTCTCCGATTTGTACATGGAAATTTAGGATGATTCAGTACTGATCACTGACAAGTGTTGGCACTTGACATATTGATAACAACCGAATTATTACTACTACAGTTGTCCTGGACACAATCCACAGCAGGAGGTATTTACCGACTGGCTGAGTTCAGTAGACCCTTCCTCCTCCATTCATCCTCCTCCTCTTCCTCTACATTATCCATCTTGGTGTAGCTGAGAGGACCAACTTAAGGGACTATACAGAACTTTAAAAACCTAACCGCAACATAAAATTCTCAACTGATGAGTTTATTGTTTCCAATAGTTGTACAGTGAGGGAAGAATATTTTTGTCAGTTATAGGACACTAAGATAAACTTAAAATAAATTCTCTCTTTTATAAATAAAACAAATGATTTTTTAGTTCTAAGACATTAGGACAAAATTAAAACAAATTCTGAATTTTATAAATAAGTTCTAGGACACTAGGATAACTTTAAACTAAATTCTGTATTTTATAAATAAAAGAACTGATTATTTAAAAATACAGTATATTTCTTTAATTAAGCCGATTCTATAACGTTAACTAAATAACCTATTTTTTACATGATTTTAACGCAATAATATGTATTAGTTGACAAAACTTATTTATTTTTAAAAATTTTGCACTGTGAATGCAAGTAAATTAATTAAATTGTGTTATTTAACAAAGTACATTATTTTAACAAAGTACATTAACTTAAAAAATGTAGACTGTGAATGTAAGTAAATTAATTAAAATGTGTTAGTTAACAAAATACATCATTGTAAAAAATAACATAGTGAACGAAAAAAATTAATTAAAATGTATTAGTTACCAAAAGTAAATTATATTAAAAATTTTACATTGTGAAGGCAAATAATTAAGTTAAATTGAATTAGTTAACAAAAGTAAATTATTTTAAAAACTTTGGATCGTAAACTCTATATCATGAAATTCATTATTTCTATTTTTAAATTTCACCATTCCTTTATACTTCCTTTTCATTTGTCCTTTTTTAATTACTACAAAATCAATTCATCAATTAATTTAGAAAAGCTATTCTTTAAAATACAATCAAAATCATTATTCTAGACATAGTTGTTCTCCATAACTAGTATTTAAATACACACAGTTTGTAATATTATATAAAACATTTCTCTCAAGCCCATTTACTTTTTTAATTTCTTTAGAAATACTTATACTGTTGAGCTTCTTGATTAAAGTACTTTCAATTTATATAGAAAAATTTTTATTGGTTTTACAAAAATAAATTTCTAGTTTGTATTCAACATATTTTTAAAAAAATTTAATTTTGAACTTATAGCAAAAGGATTCATTGAAAATTATTCTTTTTTATTTTTTATAAATCTAAAAAAATAATTTCTTATAAATGAAGGACCTAAACGAAATGCAATCTAAACTATAAGGAACTTATCAACTAATTGAGCAGTCTGAAAAAGATATTGAATGTCCTATTTGTTTAAGTAATGAAAACAGTAATCAATGTGTTAAAACAAATTGTCAAACATATTTTTCATAAAGAACGTATTGATAAATTGTTAAAGGAAAAAGAAAATTGTCCACTTTATTGAACTATTACCAAAAATAAAGTGTCAGAAAAAATATAAATAATTGATATTAATGCTATGTTTGATGCTCAAAATGAAGCAGCATTTTAGCACTATATTATAGTGTAGCAGCAAATTATTATGATTTTGATTAATTAAATATTTAAAATGTAAAAATTACTTACAGAAATATACAATAGATGCTTATAGAACTATATGTATATCATGTACAAATAAATACCATGTAAAAATTACAATAAAAATCAAATTCATTTTGTATGTGGAAAAAGTGTTGCTAAATATTATTACAAGGAATATTTACGACGAAATCCAAGTAACGAACATTCAAAAACGTCAATAAAAATGAATAATGAGAAATATCTACTTCTACAATGAATAAAGAAGAAGCTGTAACTGAAGAAACATCTACATCTGCAAAGAAATGTAAAGGTTATCAAGACATTAGATTTAAATAGCTTCTATATAAATTTTTTACATAAACATTATAACATTTATAACAAGTGTCTTTTAGAATATATTAAGAATGAGAAAGCTTTAACTTCATGATTTATTACTTATTAAATAATAATACATTTTGATTAGTTAAGTAAATAAACAAATTTAATTGATTGTTAAACTGAATATTAAACAAATTATTTTTTTGGATAATTCTTTATTAAATAATAATTCTTCTCCACCTATAAAATAATTATCAAATGGCTCTGAGCACTATAGGACTTAAAATCTATGGGCATCAGTGAAATAATTATCATTTTGCTAAAAATATTTTTTACAAATCTAACGAATTTTTTGTAATAAATAAAATAGCAAAACAGAAACATACATTGCTTATCAGCTACAACAATTTACTGTTGCAAGTCTTTGTGAATTTTGTAGAATAAATAATTTACAAGGATATTCAAATTTATGTAAAGCACAATTAATTAGCTTTATTATTAGAAATAGTTCAATTATTGCTACAAATAGAGAAGTAAATAAAAATTGTATTGTTAAAAATTATACACCTGAAGTAAGTGAAAATCGTACACATATTCTTCAAAATTATTCATCTGAAGTAAGTGAATATCAAACAAATATTGTTATAAATTATAAATATGAAGTAAGTGATAATTTTTGGTAAAGGTTACAGAATATTATTAAAAATTAACCACCTGAAGTAAGTGAAAATCAAACAAATTTTATTATAAATTATAATTATGAAATAAGTAATAATTTTTGGGAAAGGTTACAAAATATTATTAAAAATTACACACCTCAAGTAAGTGAAAAACAAACAAATTTTGTTATAAATTATATGTCAGAAGTATTGATAAAATTTGGATATGTTACCAAATATTGTTAAAATTATAAAACTGAAGTAAGTGAAAATGATACACATATTGTTAGAAATTATACATCTGAAGTCACAATTTTTGGGAAAAGTTATCATATTATAATATTGATGAATTTTTTCTAACTATAGAAGATAAACCATTAAAAAGAATATATCCATTTTCTACAAATATATTTATAAAACTGAAAACCAGAGATAGAAAAACAATTAAAGAATACTTAGTTGAAAAAACGTTTGAAAACATATTACAAACTATAAATTTTGAAAAGTGTATAAATATATTTCATCTTAATCATATTTTAATTGCAGTAAATACAAAAATTTTGAAAGTTTTAAAGACTATTTGAAAGTACATCACAGTTCAAAGATAAATTTAAATTTATATTGTGAATATAAACTACAAACAAATGAAATTAAGTTCAAGAATTTTGAAAACAAACACGAAATTGTACTATTATGCCAGGTAAAGGTTTTTGTATAAAATTCAAAGAAGGTCAAACCGATATTTTAGAAAAAATTTCAAATTTTCAAGCATAACGATCATGATGCACATTATATAAAAGTATTGGTTTACAACTAGCAATTAATAAATATATTCCACTAAAATGATCATCTTACATAATTTACCTAAAGTAATATAAAAAACAAAAAGCTTGAATTAATGTAAAAAAAATCAATGACAAGTGTAATCTATAGTCTATTAAAGAAGTTTTTCCAGTAATTAAACATCCTGAAAGAATAACAAAATATAAAAATTTTGGTATTGATTTTCATAAAAAACTTGAATATATTTAATTTCCTGTATTAGTTGATCATATTCCAAAAATAGAAATATAATAAATGTATCTGTTAATGTTTATTCATTTGATGATGATGAAAAATATCCATTGAAAATTATTAAATGTAAAAAGCAAATCATGTAAATCTTCTTTATTTCAAAAAAGAAGGTAAATCACACCATTGTAATATAAAAAATATATCTAGACTTGTATGAAGTCAATCAATATGCATGAAAAAATTAAAATTATTTGTGACTTATGTTTACTACATTTCAGTAGTAAAGAAAAATTAGGTAATCATACACCAAATTGTATAACCAAAAAAACATTAAAAGTTAAAATGCCAAATAAAGGAACATGTGAATATTTTAAAATTTATCAATGTACACAAAATGTTCAATTTCTTATTTAAGCTGATTCTGAAAGTTTATTTTTAAATATGGCCCATTGTGGACGAATTCAGAATAAGCAAATACAATGAAATATCAAAAACTTGAACCAAGAGGATTTTGTTACTATATAAAATTCATATATGGAAAGTATGAGATCCTGTTGTTTGTAGAGGACCAAATTGTCATAAAAAACTTATTGAATGTATAAACCAATCTGCTGAAGAAATTCGAAAAATTTATCCTGAAATTGAAGAAATGAAACCACTTACATTTGAAGAAAACAAAATACATGATAATTCTAAATTGTGTACATTAGGTAAATATCAGTAAACAAAATATAATAAAAGAAGTCCAGCATCATGATCATATAACTGGAAAATACATTGCTCCACTGTTATTCAAATCCACAACAATCTGATTTTTTACCTATTTATGTACATAATTTATCTGGTTATAATTCACATTTCTTTGAAAAAGACCTTAGTTATGATAATAAAACAATAGAACTAATACCAAACAATGAAAATAAAAACATAAATTTTGGTAAGAATACTAGAAATTTAAAAATCAGGTTTGTTGATGCATTTAGACTTATGGCTCCAATACTTCATAAACTTTCACCAAACTAAACGAAAAATCAGTTAAAAAAATTAATAAGAATTTTTCACCAGAATTATTTAATTTAGTAATTAGAATTAGGTGTTTAACCATATGATTATATTGATTTGGGAAAAACTAAAAGTAACAATATTACCAACATTAGCAAAATTTTACAATAAATTAAATGATTGTAATATAACTGAAGAAGATTATGAACATGCAAAATTAATTTGAGAAAAATTCAATTCAAAAAAATTGGGTATATCATGATTTGTATCCTAACACTAATGTATTATTGTTAAATGATGTTTATGAATATTATAGAAAAACATGTATACAAACATAATCTAGATCCTTCTTGGTATTTTACAGCACCAGGTTTACCTTGGGATGCAATGTTAAAAATTACTGAACAAGAACTTGAATTATTATATGACTATGATATGCTTTTAATGGTAGGAAAGGGAATAAGAGGTGAATTTCACCATGTTGTAAGGGCTATCTATAAACAAATAATAAATATTTAAAAGATTTCAGTAATAAATAAATATCAAATTATTTAACATATCTAGATGCAACTAGTTTATATATTTATGCTATCAACCAAGATTGGCCATATAATGGATTTTAATGGGATGAATTAAATAATTTTAACTGTACCAAAATTGTGAAAATGGTTACATATTTGAAAAAGATTTAAAATATCCAAAAGAATTACATGATTTACATAATGATTTACCATTAGCTCCCGAATCAAAATTGTTCCAGGTACAAATGAAAGTAAGTTAATAACTACTTTATATAAAAAAATAATTATGAAGTATATTATAGAATTCTTAAACAATATTTATCTGTAGCAAAGTAACTTACAAAAAACCATAATGTTCTAATATAAAAAAATTGTTTAAGGGTGTATATAGATTTAAATACACAGTTAAGAACCAATGCTACAAAAAATTTGGAGAAATATTTCTATAAACTAATAAATAATTACGTATCTGATAAATTAATGTAGAGTAAAAGAAATAGATGAGCTATAAAATTAGTTTCAAATAGTAAAGTATGTGACAATCTTGTAACTAAACCAAACTTTAAATGTAGTATTATATTTAATGAAAATCTTGCTCCTATTCATATATATAAAACTAAAATTACTTTGATAAAATCATTTATGTTGGATTAAGTATACTTGATTTATCTAAAGAATTAATGTAGGATTTTCACTATAGAGTTTGGAAACTAAATATTGAATTATGTTTTCTAGATACAGATAGTTAAATTTATAATATTAAAACTGAAAATATCTATGAAGATATAAGATCAGTGATTGATTATTTTAATGCAAGTGATTATCCAACAGATAATATACAAATATTACACAAATAATCAAAAAAGTTATTGGTAAAACGAAATATTAATGTAATGGAAAAGTAAGTGACGAATTTGAGGTTTACTATCAAAAATGAATGCTATAAAGTTGGTGACAAAAAAGAGAAAAAATTTAAGGGAATTAAAAAATATTTTGCTAAAAACAAAATAACTTTACAAGATTACATAGATTACTTAACAATATAGAATAAAACAAAAAAATTAAATTAATGAAAAGTGAAGAAATTCAAATACATTCAATTCAAGTAAATAAAAAAGCACTAAGTCCTCATGATAATAAAAGATAAGTATTGGAAAATAAAATAGATACACTATGATATGGTCATTAACAGTTATGTAATAAAATTTTTATATATAATATTATAAAATTATTTCTACATAAAATTAAAAAATCTTTCATGTATAAAAATTTTGTATATAAACGGAAACTTTTTACAAAAATCAAAACAACACAAAGATTTTTGTTTACAAAAATACAAACACTGAATAAAATAAGCATTGATATAATTAAAGTCAACGATGATAGAATTAAAATGAAAGATGAAAGTATTACAGTAAAAGGCGAAAGAATTAAAGTAAAAGATTAAATTATTAAAGGAAAATATGATGAAATTTGATGGAAATAGTTCATACTTATTTAAAAATTAATTTACTGTTAAATTAAATAGTAAACTAATTCATTTAAAATCTAATTGTTTAAAAACTAATTGATTGTTAAACTAAATAGTAAACTAATTCTTTGAAAAAAGCAATTGTAGAAGAACTAATTATTGTTAAACTAAATACTAAGCTACTTCGTTATAAAAATACACTATCATTATTTATCCAACTGTTGTGTGAATTATAAAAACCTAACCATTTAACCTAAACTTGATTACCTTTCTTTTTTAAAACATTTTCAACTAAGTATACATCTGGTTATTTTGTTTTCAGTATCTTGTGTTCACAAAAATTTCCTTTTATACCTTTTAATTTATATGTAATTTCTAATATTTTTTGTTTACCAATTAGCTGTATATCCTTTTTCAAAAAGACCTCCCAGTTTACTAATTCTAACTTTGTCAACTTAAATTTAGGTTCTTCATTAGATACAATATTATTTATTTTTAAATTTTTTCATTAAATTTATTGGGTTAATTTTTATTGTAGAATGTTTTGTACTATTGTATTCATCAATTAGTTTTTTTACTTAATTTAACCATTTACAATTTCCTTGAAAAGCAAATTACTTCCATGTTTTTTCTTTATGTGTTCTCATAAATATTTCAACAACAGATGCTTTTAATTCTGAAAAAGTTGAATAATGATTAATGCTATATTTCTTCATTAATTCTTTAAATTATTTGTTATAGTATTCTTAACCATTATCTGTTTGTAAATTATTTGGTTTTCTAATTATTAAAATTATTTGCAAACATCAACTATATTTTTCGCTGTTTTATCTTTAATAGGCACACCAAATGCATAATTTAAAAACCCATCAATTATTGTTTATAAATATTTATAACCTTTGTTTATTTTTGAAATTCCTTTTAAATTACCTGAATCCATTTCAACTAGATCAGCTTGCCATAAATCATCAATACTAAAAGAAAACATTTCTTCTCTTAAAATTCCTTCTAATTCATTTACGTATTTAATTAACTGTATTTTCACGAATAATATTTAAACCTTCACTGTCTACCAATTTTTTTTATGAATTTCTTTTTTAATTTTAGAACTTGTAAAAATACCTTCAGTTCTTTGTTCCATTTTTAGTTGCTATTCTATGTGGATTATGTGTTTCAGTAAACTTTAAACAATAAATATAATCGTCTTTAAGAACTAAATAAAAATTGTGATTTTTCATTTATATAGATAACAAATTTATTGAATTTTAAATTACTTCACCAAATACAATTATATTTACATCTACAGAAACATTTTTAACATAATGTTTCAATGTTACAATTACAAAATTCGATTTTAGTACTATTATAGATTAAGTGTCTTGTTTTACTTCATATACCTCGTTACATACTCTTACTGTTATATAAAAATCATCAAAGTTTAAATATATACTAATATTTTTACCAACAACAGTAATCTTTTTAAGTATGGAATTATATTCAGAATCATAATTTTTTACTTCACCACTTGTTGCAAAAGTAAATTCAATTTTTAGTTTATCATGTACTTTTTCCTTAGCATTATTTATCTCTTAAATGTTTTTAGCTGTATAATCTGCGTTTTTTGTAAAAAAAAATACTATATAATTTGTGGTAAAAATGTTATTAAATTGTGTTTAAATGCTGGTGTATTCTGGATATGTAACATATTATTTTTCTAGATATTGTTTGTTAACTACATCTTTTACATCAATTGGATCATTTACAATAGCAAGTATTCTTTTTTTAAAACCAATATAAACTTTAGTTATTTTAAAAATAGAATTAATTTTTTAAAATTGTGTAATTCCATTAGTTATCTTTGGATTTATTGATGATTGAAGTTGTTTTATAATATTTTCACTTTTTCCAATTTTTCCAATCTTTTCTAAATTGGATATACGTGTATTAAATACCTGTTTAGCTTGTTTTGTTATATGTAACTTATTTCCAACAATATTCATTTACTAAATCGAAAAATCATTAAAACTATAATCCTCAAAAAAGCAATTTTCAAAAAAGTAAACATAAATGACCACATATGATTTCATCAAAATGTAGTATTATTTCTGTATTGTAAAATACTTATTTTTTTCCTAAATAGATAACTAATTGTTTTGGTATATTACACCAAATGAATCAAAAAAGTTTTTATGATTATTTTAATAATAACATGTCCAATGAGTACCAGGATTATCAGATGTATCTAAATTTACTGTACCACATCCAATTTTTAATGGTTTATTCTTTAATTCATCAGTCATTTATACACCACAAAAGTATTTAATTGTTTATAGTTTAGTTAGCTTATTTATATATCAAAATTACTTAATCCATTAGGATATTTATCGATTATTTTTTTAAAAAAATTCTCTCTTTATTCCATTACCAACATTTTTTCCATTTCTAAGTTATAACCTTTTTGTTCTTCTGATTCCTTATCATTTCTCTTTTGTTTAATACTCCATTTACAATTGCTGCAGATCCTCCACCTAATGAACCAATTGCCACAAAATATGGTAATGCAGCTAATACTAATGGTAAAAATCCACCATCATGTTGTGTTATTCCTTTACCGTCTTTCTTTTTTGTTAAACATTCAATAATTTTTTTCAACAGGAATGTCTATTGTCATAAGTAAAATTCCACCAGTTTTTATCATTCTTAATTTTTTGTTGTTTAGTTAAAATTGGTTCAATTGCATCTTATTGTTCATTACTTCACTTTAATTTAATTGACTTTGGTTTAGTTTTACCACTAGGCAGCAAAGTATTATCGAGTGTGCATTTATTCATTTATATATATAAGAATTTAATAATTTTTTTTTAAATTGTATAAATTCATAAAGTTTTTTGTATAGTTAAACATTTATAAAGATTTTTATATAGTTTAAAAATGTATAGAGATTTTTTTAATCTCCAAACATTTTCATCAATAGTAGCATTAATTTCCTAAACCTAATTTTCTTTTTCCATACATTATTCTTCTATCAGCTGTTGCAGCAATGTTTTCACCAAATGAAGCATAATTTGAACAGATCATTTCTTTTGCAGCTAACTGAAGTTCGTTATTAGCTATATGTCTTTTTTCTAAAACTGTATTATCTCTATAAGCAATATCATGTTTTTTAGAAGCTTCATCTAATGGATTTATACCTTTATCACCTTTAGCTAATCTTTCTTCTATATTTGTACCTGGACCACAAAATTTATAACCTGGAAGATGCACTTCAAATGACAATTTTTAAATTAAAGTATTTACTAATCCTTTATCATATTTATCACTTTTGAAGAATGTATGTGGAAGATTATTTAAAAATCTAATTAAATATGGAATTCCTTTTGGCTTATCAATTATAAAATCACTAACTTTTTTGTTACAATTTTTCATACTAACTTTATCATTATGATAACTATTATTTCCAGCTAGTTCTTCACCATGATTTGCTGCTAATCTATCAATTAATTGTCTAACATCATTTAACCAAACATATTCAATTGATTTATCTGAATACTGTTTAATTAAACCTTCATTTATTTTTTTTCAGGCGAACTTTGTTCTGAAGAAACTATAGTTGTCTCTGTTCTTAACTTTGGCAAATATTCATCAACAGTTGGTTTTATTAAATATAAATATTTATTACCCTTTCTTGATCTCATTTTATTTCGATTATTATTAGAATATAATGCTCCTGAATTTAATAATATATCTGCATTATTTGATAAATCTTCACTATTAGACCTGTCAAAGAAATCACCTATTGTAATTTGTTTTTCAGTTAAAAGTCTCATTAGTCCATCTGTGCCTTCATATGTTTTTTACCATTGGTTAATTTATCTCCATTGCATTCTACAAGTAAATTACTAACATATTGAAACATACCAACAGGTTTTAATCCAAATACATTATCATCGCTATTATTAATATACTTTAACATTCTTTCACTACCATTTATCTTTTTAGTTTCATTTATCATTTTCTTTCGTTTTCTTCTTGGTATTTATTAAATGTATCTTCAATTTCTGTTTCACTTAATGTATAATAAAATTTTTGAGGAATATCATCAGTTCAATTTGTTAATTTCTTACTTGGTGACAAATCTTCAAAATTTTCTATATGACAATATGGAATCATTTGTATTTCAGCTTCCCTATTATCTTCATTTGCTCCTAAAACATTATCACCTAAACCTTCAATACCTTGTTATACTAATTCAATAGCATCAATAACAGGTTGATCTTCCTTTTTGTATTTTTCATATTCTGTTCTTGGCTGCTTTTTCCAAAGTTTAAATTGTTCTTTTAGTTCTTAAAAATTTTTTCTGTTTCGTTTAGCTTGTTTAACTACTTTTTCATCATACTTTGCAAACATTTATTATTGAAGAAAAAACATTAATTATGATTATGTTTATGTTAATATTTATGTTTATATTTTTGTTTAATGTGAATGTTAATTTTAAACTTACAGATAGGTGTTTAAGGTTTTTTTAATGTTTATAATGTTAAGAACTGTTGTATTTAATTTCCAAACCTACCTTCATTTGGTTTTCCAGACATATTTATTGTTAAAAATCCAAATTCATCATTCCAACATTTACTATCGAATTCTTTAAAATTACTAAACTTTAAACCTCCACCAACAAACTCAAGGTAAATATGATTTAAATCTGTATCATCTTGTCTATTAATATTCAAAAAATTTAAATTGCCTTTAACTGAGTGTTTTGGTACATTTGAATAAGACTAAGCTAAATAAAAACAATCTATACCTTTTTGTCCACCTCTCATACAATATTCTCTTACACTCTCTTGATTTTCCAATATAAAGTCATCAAATACAATACCTGCATTTTCTTCATCATCATCTACTGGAATAATTTCTTCATTATTTTAGAAAAATCTAACAATTTGTTTATTAATTATGAAATCAATTTTTTACATTGTTTTATAAATTCTTGATATTTTGGTTGTTCTATGATTTTGGAATAAACATACAAATTTTTAATTTTGTTACAATTTAACCATCCAGCAGTAAAATATAATGATCA
Source organism: Schistocerca cancellata (assembly GCF_023864275.1). Lineage (NCBI taxonomy): Eukaryota > Metazoa > Arthropoda > Insecta > Orthoptera > Acrididae > Schistocerca > Schistocerca cancellata. The sequence continues at coordinate 741,762,314 of NC_064629.1, read as the reverse complement.
ATCATTAACATTGTTTTTCCATAACCACTTGGTCCAACTAATGCACATCTTATAGTATTTGATAAATGTTTACCATGTTTGTTTTATACTTATTTTCTGGAATTCTTACTTGTGGTTCCCAATCTGTTTTGTCCATTTATTAATATTTTTTTCATTTATAAATATTTTCTTTCATATATCAATATTTTTTATTTATTAATAATTTTTCTATTATTAATAATTTTGTCATTTATTAATAATTTTTTCACATAATAATATTTTTTTCAGTAGTAAATAAGTAGATTATATCAACTTAGCGATAAATCTTCTATACTTAGAAAACGATTAACTATTCCAATATGTAATAATTATACTAATGTTTCATTAGTTTTTTATTCAACTTTTTAACACCAAATATTACCAAAAAAATAATAAACTTTATTGTGATGGAGAAACAATATAAACTCCTGTAGGTCAATATAATGTGAAAAATTAAAAAAAATTATACATTGGAAAAAACCTAATATACACAATTAAACAGATGAAATTTTAAACAGAATTGTTACTGAAAGTGATATAAAATTGTATATGGATATAGCTGATAGTATTGTAAGTTTATGTTGTTTTAATAATCAAGTTGTTCATGCTAATGAAAAAGCTGTAGCTTAAGATGTTCCTAAAATAATTCCTTTTTAATTAATCAATATAAATTTTAATATTGCTGATGGAATGTATGTAAAATTTAGTGATCATTTTCATAAAGAAACTAATATTATTGCTTCATTTAAATATAACGCAGAGTTTGGTGGAACAATAATTTATGAAAGAAATTATCCTGTAAATGTTCCTATTTTTAATACAGTTCAACATATACAAGTTACTATAACCGATGACAAAGATAATTTAATTGATCTTAATAAATTTTTACTTAATAAGTCATGAATAAAATTGAATGTTATCAGTTTTGTTCGTTTCCTGTTAATGAAAAAACTAAAAATAATTGAAATCTTCGTAACAAAAATACAGAAATTGAAGTAGATATTGGTGATGGTTGTCTACATCCAAATCATGCACAGTTATACATGAATTTTAGTAGTATTGGTAATGATGGTAGAGATTATCCAACTTATAATGGAAAATTAAACTAAAAATTAATTGATAATTATGTAACTAATTTGTTTGACTTGATAACAATAAAAAACAAAATAATATATTATCTAGAACTGAACATCCTTTTACTACATCTAACTTCATCTGTTCCTGACAAAATAAGTTTAGAAGGACATGTTCTTAATACAAGAAAAATAAATAGTAAAAGAAATGAAGTACTTTATCCATTGCCATTACTTGGTGGATTTTTTTAAAGATTACAAAGAAAATATGTTTAAAGGAAACTTAACTCTAGTTTTTACACGTAGTTCATCTTCTGGAGATGGAATTTTACGTTGGTTTGATAAAAATGATGCTGGTGTTGAAATAAAAGATACACTTCCTAAAGAAGGAAAAATAGTTATAGAATCTATGGAAATTCGTGTACCTGTTGTTAAATATGAACCAAATTATGAACTTGAACAACGTGAAAATTTTTTAATAAATCGTAAAATTCCTATTTCTTTTTATGAACTTCAAACAGAAGAAGTTGCTGGATTATCTGGTAAAAACAATTTTGAACTAGATATAACAAATTACTATAATTGTATAGACTTTGACATGCCTTAATTTGTTTCTGTTGTATTTCAGACTAATCATAAAACTAATCAATTAGTTGATTCATCATTATTTGAGCATGTTAAACGACAGAATATATATATATATATATATATATATATATATATATATATATGTGTGTGTGTGTGTGTGTGTGTGTGTGTGTGTGTGTGTATATATATATATATATATAAAATAGTAAAAGTGAAGTTTTTCCTCAAGAGGTGTGGAATATTAATCCACCAAATAATTTTCTAAGAACATATGGTGCATTTCTTGATTTTAAAAGAATTACTTTACTAAAATCAGATATTGATATTAGTCCATTTAATTTTATAAGTAATTATCCAATTTATGTAATCAATACGACATACAAAAGACAAATATGAAACTTTGTGCAACATTTAATGATAAAATTCCTAATGATACACTTGCTTCTGTAATTATGTATGGTAAAAAGAATCTTACATATGATTCAGAACATAGATTACTTACTGAAAGTTTTTAATTATTCTATATAAATGAATGAAAAACTTAAAAAATTTATAAAAGTGTTAACTTAATGTTTATATACATTTCTGAAACATTTTAAGAAAGATAGAAAAAATTTAAAAAAATGAAAATTTTAATAATATTTACTTTTGTTAACTAATACATTTTTATTTATTTACTTATGTTCACAATCTAAAATTATTAAAATAATGTCCTTTTGTTACAACTAATACATTTTAATTTTTACTTACCTTCACAACACAATTTTTAAAGTAATGTACTTCATTAACTAATAGATTTTATTTATTTACTTACATTCTCAATATGATTTTTAAAATAATTTACTTTGTTAACTAATACATTTTAATTAATTTACTTACTTTCGCAGTTTAATTTTTTTAAATAATGTACTTTGTTAAATAATACAATTTCATTCATTTACTTGTTAACAGTTTAAAATTTTTAAAAATACTTACTTTTGTCAACTAATACGTATTATTGTGCTAAAATCACGTTGTAAAAGAACAGGTATTTAGTTAATGTTATAAAATCGGTTTAATTGATTAAATATACTGAATTTTTAAAACATCAGTTGTTTTATTTATAAAATACAGAATTTAGTTTAAAGTTGTCCTAGTGTCCTAGATTTAAAAATCAGTTGTTTTATTTATAAAATACAGAATTTATTTTAATTTTGTCCTAGTGTCCTAGAACTAAAAAATCAGTTGTTTTAATTATTAAATACAGAATTTATTTTAAGTTTGTCTAGAACCGACAAAAATATTCTACTAGCGAACACACAAATCAGTCAAACCCTTCTACAGATTTTGTAAGGACACAGCTATGTCCAACGTAAAGGACTTCCTACCAAATGACCTAACTGTGCCAATATCCACCAATAGGAAGCAAGGGGGAAAATCCAGAGGAGGGAAGAGTAGTCTTTGGAAACTGTGTGGTTGTAGGATCTAACCGTGCCCAATATTCCAGTCCTAGTATCCACCACCAGGAAGCAAGGAAAACCTGTCCCACACAGAGAGTATCGTTTTAATTAATTAGTCAGTTAGTCTGATAGATTGAGGGATTAGTTCCAAAATATCCACAACCTGCATTTTCGAAGGGCTGTGGATTTTCCAGGTATGTGCTGCTTTGATCAGGGCAAATGAGGCGTTAGTGCAACGCACAACAGACGCTACCTACTTCTTCTCCAATGTCTTCATTCCACCCACTACATGTTTTCATTGCGGTGGAAGTGTGAGAACAAAGTGACATGATGACTACCAGTATCTGGTCTGCATGAGTGGTGAGGGGGGCAGGGGAGGGCGATGGAAGGGTGGAGGGGTGGGGAGGACATCTGGGTCTGTGTGTGTCTGCATATGTTGGTTCACACAAACAGGAAGTAACAACTTGAGACAGGGAGAGTGAGAGTCGGGAAGTGAATCTGGTACCAAATTTCAAAGGTATGCCGCTACCTGATGCTTTGTTTGCAGATGGCTAGTGCGGTCCAGCAGTTGTGGCGGTCCCTTTCCAGTGGTGTTTGCAGTAGCCAGTGCTATCAGCCTGGCAGTCATACATGATCAGGAGCTTTTTTTCGCTAGATACATTTAGCGCGATCTGTAACAGTGTAATTACGTGTGGTGAGTGTTTCATGGTGTTATTCTTTTGGTGAGCGGAATAAAAAAGCGCCGCAATTGTTTAAATATTACATACTACCTTCTCATCCACAAATTGTTATATAAACAGTATTCCATGCACTGCAGTCAGTTTCCTATTAAATTGTTTAAATAAGTAAGTAAACTGTATCCCATACACCATCCCATAGCCCACAAATTGTTTAAATAAACATTATTCCACACATTGCCTTGTCTACCTGAAATTGTTTAACATGGCAAAGGGTTTGGGATAGGATCAGGATAGAGGTCTTAGGTGGATCTACCTCATTGTAATTATGCAATTCAGACATGTGGTTGATGGATGTGAGCATTTTGCACCAATTAAAAGAGAGATCCAACCCCTGCAAATTAGGTGTTATAAATAAACAATATATACTCCGCTATGTAAAGCCTGGTTTACACGACGACACTAGGTTGCAGGCAACTGCGCAGCTGCTAGGTGAAACTAAGCAGTTTTGGCGTTTTCCAAGTTTGGCGACACTAGCTGCATGGGTTTTGAGGTTATGTGTGTTCGTAGAATGTATACAAACTGAAATATGAAGTGGGGAATGGAGAATGGTGTTCGCTTTTTGGATAGATATGCTTTGCATAGGTGTTTGTGGATTTTCAGTGATGCCGATTACAAAAATAAGCAACATATTGCTACTCCTGAGACCGTCATGTGCGATCAGAACATAGATAGTTTGACTATATCTCAACTGCAGGGCAAAATTTATTGAATTAGGAGCACATATACAACTGAATTAAGAAAAATACAAGCAAATGTAATTCTAGCTGTAGAAATGCAATTGTCTACAAGACTAAAATCCTATCGGTCGAGTTGGCTGACTCCCTTTTTTAAGGAATATTGTTGACAGGAGGGAAGGCTACGCAAATCAAGAAGCTACAGTCTTTATCCAATATTCATCTATTTAAAATGTCGCAGCAGTGCTCCCCACTGACATATGTTTGAATTTTGAAATATTGCCACTGTACAGATCTATCTTCAAGAGAGAAGTTTGCAAACCATTCTCTTCTTAATGCGGCCTGCTTCGAATAATTACTGCTGTCAATGTTAATAATTGTTACAGTTAATGTTAATAAATATTGCTGTTAATGAAAAAGCGTCATCACCAACTGAAACCGCATCTTACAGCATGCCGAGTGTTCTCGATTGTAATGCATGCAATGTGATATGTAATTTCAGTTCTGGCGACAGTGCTTCATGCATTACAATATCTTTATACCTTATTGCACAATTAACTCTATTTAGAAGGAACGTTAACAGTTCTGGTGACATTCTAAGATAATTAAAAGAACTTATTGGGTCTTCCATTACAAATTATTTCAGAAAGGATGCTCAGCAATAGAGCTGATGTCTTTTTTTCATACAGTCACGAATCGAAACATGTTTCTCATTTTTTCCTTATGCAGCGATCCCACGCGGCAAGCTTTAACTCCATCACCACTCGTGTGACGTGCAGCTGCAAAACTTTCATTTCAGGCATGACTCAGGAACCCACAAAATGACGAAACTGAAGTATATACTGGTTTCGCCGTGTCTACAGTCAAATATGAAACAATTTGCATGCAACTCATTCCACGCAATGAGTGGCGCAACCCAATGTAGTCGTGTAAACTAGGCTTAATTCAGATTGATTTCAGTTTCGTATCGTGAAATCCTTCCTCTCCAGCACAGATTCAGTCTTTCTCCCGCCTGTTTCCAGGTTGGGGAGAGAAGGAGAGAGTGGGGGAGGGGAGGGAAGGCCTGAAGGTTTTCGCAGGGGGGTTAGGGTAATTAATTATCCCGTTTTATTAATTATTCAATTAATTTTGTGTCAAAAGCGTGCTTGTATCAGCCAGAGCAGTTTGGAGAAACCATACCTCAATATTGGCCAGTGCAGAAAAAGTACATTTTATATTTGTGCACCTAGAAGGTGTGATTGCAGGGACCATGCGAAAAGTGACAATGTCATGCACAACGTATGATGAGTTTAAACAGGTGTTCTTGAAGCTACTGGTTGCGACATAACGGGCTCTTTCTCACAACGACGTGAATTTGCAACATAAATTGTCCACCTACCTCGATACTGCTGCAGATCTGCACACGTAACTTGTGACTGCAGCTACTTAAGAGATCTCAGAAAAGAAGTGTTGAAGAAACTGAGATTTCATAACTACACGTCTGCACAAAAAGCAGAAAATAGTCGTGTCAACTCTAAAGAATAAATCGGAAATGGATTGCTGTTCAAATTTCTAAGTTCAAAGGTCCTTTTAAACTTGCATTAGGATTTTTTTATTGGTATTAAGCAAGATCATCAGCCCACATAAGTTCAAATCATTAAAGTTCCTGTTCACCGTCCTCGTCACACTCAAACAGCTGGAACTTTTCCTATCCAATTCCGAAATCATTTACGAGAGTAACACAGTCAATAAACTGCTATTTTCTTTTGCACTCGGCATTCAATGGTTGTCTTTAAATTAAGTTTTTGCTCGCCATAAATACTAAGTAAAATAAATTTACTTAGTACTGCCACGCTTTTAGTTCAAAGTTTACACACACGATTTTCTCCAGAGCAAAATATCTCTCGAATCTTAAAATTTCACAAATAGTTAATGGTAAACACCAGCTACATTTATAACTGTACCAAAACGCGGAGGTCAAAATATCACTTCATTTTACACATAATGCGTTCAGACACTTTCAGCATGATCAGCTCCTTCGAAAGCTAGTCCACCGCTTCCTTCTTCTGTCTGCCTCTACCAGCCCCTCTATCTCATGCGTTAGGTGGCAAAACCGTCTCACTTCTTATTGGCTGTTCAGAATTACGGCCAATCAGAACTGACTTTCAGGGTGCGGCTCGCGCCAATATCTAGCAAGAACCAACCACTGCTCTCAGCTCATTGACGTCATTAAACCTCTCTTGTTAAACAAATAAAATGAAATAAACTTTAAGCTGTACTTTACGTCTGGAATTTAACTATATTGTCGCGAACGTTCTGGCTGTCTGTTACATATTCAAACATACTTGGACATCCGTCAGCCACTAGTAGGGGAACCGCTGGTGGATTCGTTCCCATGATACAAAGCTGGAACACTTGCGAATTCCTATAGAGAATTACAAACTGAAAATTTAATATTGGCGAATGTCCCACATACACTCACACAAGTACTCTCTTTCACACTCACCCTAACACAAAACATAAATATCTACTTGAAATTCTTAAAGTTATTATTACAGCAAAATTACGAAAGGTTTTCTAAAATGAGAACTTCCCAAATTTGAATCTAAACACTGAAGGTGTTATCATATCTTTTCAAATAGTCGCAGTTGGTGAACTATTAACATTATATATATATATATATATATATATATATATATATATATATAGTTTCTTAAGTGTCAGATAATTGCGTTTTTTACTGACTTTCCTTTTTTTGTAACTTACAAATTATGACAGTTATTGACTTCAGATTTTGACAGATTGATCCATTACACAACAGAAGGCTATGTACCTAATGTGAAGTTCCTCAGGCTATATCTAGATCAGTTATTAATTTTTATAGTTCCAGAGAATGTAACTACTCTGTAAGTGTCTCTCCGCTACTTTCACACGCTGCATTCACGCCATATGGTCATGACGCACGTCTGCATGACACATCTCGCTCGTTGCAAATCGTATAAGATTCTGGTTGCTTACACTGGAGCCCACATACATTCATACAAAAAGCCTTAATAGACAAATTCGCGATCGCGCCCTAGCTACGACGCCTCAAGGTCTTGCACCACCCAAGACAGAATGAAACACGAGCTTATGATGCACAGAGATGTGGAGTCTTCTGGATTTAAATGCTCAGTAAAGTTTTTCGACTAGTTGACCAAGAAGAATCAGTACCTCGATGTACCATGTAGCGACAGCGAAATCATCCGCGTGTACTTCAAGAAGTATAATATGTGGATAATGTCAAGGGATTCATAGGAATTTTGTGTGAGGTAGAATTTGTGGCGAATTAGGAACAGGCACAAACAAAAGACGACAGCGTGACACAAAGTTTGGTCAATGCGAAATTATATAACCATGGCAATTTTAGGAAACCAAACAGCTGGCAAGGTAATGGGACCAGGCCACACCTTAACACTTCACAATTCTGAAACCAAAATGACAATGGACGGAACTGGAAAGTAAGTCAAAGAAATGATGGGTCGCGTTTTCAGCGTAACGAGCCTGCATGAAATGAGACACAGCCCGAAGTTCAGATCGTAGAGAGGTCTGTCCACCGAATCCAAGGAGAACAGATATGATGAGAATGCAAGGCGGGCATGATTGCAGACATACCCCAAAAAGAAATCGGAGGCAGTCATCTGAAAATGTTAAGATTAAATTGTAAATAGATTAGGAACTTATAAATACTATAGGATAAGTTAGTACTTACGAAAAGTAATGAAATATGTTCATTTGGGGCGTCATAAGAACTGTCATACGCACGAAAATATTAAAATGTGCTCATCTGGGATATCAGAAGAACTGTCATAACAACAATGAAGATGTTTGAGGTGTAAAACACTATACTTACATCAGGGTACTTTTAAACCAGTAAAATTAAAGACAGCTATGTTTCTTTTAAAATGGGCGGCCATCCCAGGTACTGCAAACATGAGTTCAGTGAAAAGTAATGTGTCAACCGTTTGGACAACGCACTTTACCCAGAGAGGTGTAATGAAACATCATAAGTTGAAGGCAAACGAACTTAATACTGCCTTAGATATGACGAAATCTTCGTCAGGAGTCAGATCATGCAGGTAAACTGTGTGTTTGAAAGACAACAAAAACTTCAGATTTTCCAGTTTGGATGACGTAATGGCGTCAGGTGTTTCTTGGGCAAATTAGAGTGGCTTCATTATTACTGTATTTCTTACCGAGAGAGACCGACATGAAAAGACCACTTTATGAAGTGTGTTGACGTGAGGGCGATGGCTTTCATTGAAGTTTCAGAGGGCTTGTTTGCAGTGCGCAGAAGTTTATTTGAGGAAACACATGGCGGTAAGAAGGAGGAGAGAGTTCGTTTGATGCAGGTAGGAAGAGAAAATAGTCTTATAATGTTACAAGGATAATATAGTGTAAGTCTGTACAAAAACAAGATTTGTCATGTGTAATATTTTAAAACCAATGTAGGAATGTTCAAACGGTTTGAGACATAACTGACTTGAGAAATAATGGGGAGAAACAACTGGGAATGATCAGGAATCAAAGAATGGGAAAGAAGGAACTACAGATGAAACTAGAAGGGGAAACATTAACTGTAAATGGTACATAGCGCTTTTAAGTTTATTTACTGAGATATTTTACGTCACCATCTCTTATGAAGGAAAAAATGTGATACACTGTGTATGGGAGACATTACTACACGGAACAGTATATTCAGACCTGTTCACAGATGGTGTCACCAGGCCATCTGCAATATCGTTTGTACGTCGAGAGCCCACATCAAAGAACAGGGTGATAGCCTTAATAATTTCGTTGCTAACTTTAATAATGGGAGTGCAGTTATTCTGGGTAGCAAAAACATTAACTCCATGAAACGGTTAAATGTACTAAACCATCACATGTATTCATCCCTCATGCCCATCTACTATAATCACCACTTTTTCAATCATGATGTAACTCATTTTAAATTTTATTCAAGTAGAGTAACTTGATCATCTTAAATATAAAGCCCATTAATCATTTTGAAATTTAAAGTGAATTAAATATACGAGCATGTAGTGTTTAGTAATCTTCTACCTTTAAGTCAATAACTGAAGTGTAATCCCAGTTAGTTATACATGGACGTAGTGTTAGGCAGCCTTGTGTCTTTGATTCAGTAATTATGTAAGCATGTAGTGTTCAGCTTTTGTGTGTAGAATGTTGGAGAGGGTGAGCAACGGTGACCAAAGCCTAGCAGCTAGCAGAACACACACACAGTGAAAGCAGAGGAGGCTGTAACAGGAGACCAGATGGGGACAAGGTGGACATCTAAGGGCTCTTATGCAACTGACCACATGAGAAGAAAAATGCGCCGGGGGCAGAAGGAGGTGGCCTGTGGCAACCCCTGTGGAGTGCCTTTGACAAGCAGAGCGGCAGCGTCTGTGCCGCAGCGTGCGCCACTGGCGGAGCAGGTATTCTGGGTGCAGGCAGGCGGCGTCAGAAGAGGATGCGAAGGGCGCACTATTAAAGCCACACTGACCCGGATCTCTGGATACGCAGATTTTCGCAATTCTGATAAAAATGAGAAGAGACAGACGCTGTTAAACTACCAAAATTGCCAGATTATTCTTCCACGAGTGCTAGTTCTGCAAGGTTCGCAGAAGAGCTTCTGTGAAGTTCGCAAAGTATGAGACGAGGTACTGACGGACGTAAAACTGTGAGGACGGGGCGTGAGTCGTGCTTGGGTAGCTCTGATGGTAGAGCACCTGCCCGCAAAAGGCAAAGTTCCCGAGTTCGAGTCTCGGTCCGGCACACAGTTTTAATCTGCCAGGAAGTTTCATACCACAATTACGTCAGTCTACAGTCCTGATCAGTAATAACAGGCTACTTAGGTGGGTACAAGGCAATATTCTGATGTGACAATGTCTCGAACGCTGAGCTGATCTCTTCTTACCTAGGTCTTGCTAGCAAACACAAAGGTATAGGACGCGCAAACTTCTGTACTTGGGCAATGATTCCATTTAAAATTTTACACTATCATAAGTAGAACCATCCTAAAACCAAACTTGGTACCAAAACAAGACAGAAGACTCAGAAGAGCACAAGTAAGAAGATCTGAACGCACGAGAGGAAACAAATTCAAGAAACAAGTCTCAAGACAAGAAACCAGGAGCTCAAGAAAAGAAATACGTCAAAACAAAGAAAAAAGGGCTATATAGCATACAGGTGGAGTTCTGTCACACTACCTCAAGCAGCCACAACTTACAAATGTAATAGCAGAGGTCTGTAGAATGCATCCACAATTGCGAGATGTGAAAGGTGTGAATTCCTAAGGGACCAAACTGCTGAGGTCATCGGTACTGCGAGACGCTTATTACAGTAAAAGCAGAAGTCAGTCTCCAAATATGAGATAGTTCAGAAGTTCAATCCACATATCTCCTTCTATCACAATACCATGGAGTCTGGTCAGCCGCCTTCAGTCTCTGAACACTGATTATACTATGACTTCGAATATGTACTGCATACTTGTGATAGTATGATACCCCTACCGGCAGTTGAACAACTACCATACTTGGGGCTCCGCGAGTCAGCGGGTACTTAAAATTAGCGCAATAGCTCTACTTATAGTTGAGTGTGGCGTGATAGTATGGGTTGCTGTCAAACTCCATGCAGTGCCTGATTCTTGAAGGATGAACCGCCAAGCCACAACGATAGCCTCTGTCTCGTAAAGCTTCATATATTTCTGTTTAAGAGCTTACCATCTCAGTGTATAGTGCGAAATCTCTAGAGCAATTTTTAGTGTTTCTTTACTCTCCTCATTATATTTTGCGTACATTCCAAACTCAGTAGCACAATTTGAAATCTTGTATCTATTTTTTACACACTTCGATATGGCTAGGTACTGTGCTTGTTGTGAGCGGACACAAGGAGAATTGGCTGCTGTCCATAAACAGCTAGAAGCTGCGATGTCTACCGTCGACATGCCTCTGGCTAATGTTTAAAGCTGCGGCGACATCTAGGTGCTGGTGAAGAGACCTGTGACACCTTTGGTGCCGTTGGAATCCCCTGGTGACCCAGGTGGTGTCGCTGCATCTTTTGATACGCAACATCTGATCGATCTAACCACACTCGAGAGTAGGTGGCTGACAGTGGCCAGTTCATGTGTCACTGGGCATAAAGCAAAAGAGGGATCATGACATACGGCACACTTGCTACAGTAGTGGGGCAACAGTGGCGTCGCCCCACTCTACATTGTTGCCAAATTTATTCAAAATGGCGGTTTCCAGATGGTGGCCATAGATGTGGAAATGTCGCACTGACGTCATAGCGGGAAATTCTGATTTTGGCTGCAAAGTAGGTCAGTTGGGCTACCTCCACTAACCTAAATCAAACACCCTCTCCCCCTTCCCTCCCCTCATCCATCTGCAAATTAGTGGGAAAATGAATCAGTCTGTGATTGGCTGACACATAGGATGGATGTAAGCCTTTATTTTGAATACAGTGTGGTACATTGTTTGTTTAAACAATTTGAGTTGTTATTGATAGAGCACTAGACAGTAGTCCCATCAAGTATGTTTGCTTTGATGTGCAGAGGCCAACTGACCTGGTTTACACTACCACCGCCAGAGGGCACTGTTAGCTCTTCCCTCTCCCCTCCCCTCTCCCCTCCACTGCTATGGCATAACGCAAGATGGTGGTCCAGAGAAAAATGGCGGAGTATTCGCTCAGTCTGTGCTAAGCTTCCTGAGAGGATGGGCATAATTGTTTACTGTGTACTACGTGTTCAATGGATGAGATATCTGTGCTGGAGAAGGAGGAGTTTAACCAGTATATTAGCTGTAATCTTGCAGCTGAGGGCTGTATCCATAGCCCCCTGCATGATGTTTAGAAAATGATGAGATTTGGCGAATTTATGAAGAAGATGAATACACTTCGTCAAATAATGAAGATGCAGCAGGATGGGGCTAAATTACATTTCACAACTCATTCTGATAAATGCGTGTGCTATAACTGTGAATCATTCGATAAAAGTACAATCAGTCTTCCAAAGCACAAGAGGTAAGACGCTCCCCCAAGTCGGCGCAAGCATTCATGTGTACAATTGAGGAAATGCTGCCGATGAGTAGGGATGAATTTAATAAGTGTACTACACGCAAGTACATAGCTGAGAACTGTATCCATAGCCTCCTACACAATGATTGGAGAGAAAAGATAATGGATGAGCGTGTGATGTGAAACCTCCCAGTCTTCTGTACAAGTTGGCAGCCAGTCAAGGAATATATTAGGTAATTGGTTTAAAAAAAAGTTTTTTGTAGTCCCAGACAGATCTTGACTAGTTTTCTCCCAGAGCAACTGCTGCTGTGCCTATGTGACACAAGTTGCCTGCCTGTCAGAATCGAGGCAGTTCTGTCGTTAAAGCTGCTGACAAAGGTGTCTCAAGCTCTCTGCTGAAACTGCTAGCAAATTCACGCCATCGGTTTTAGCGTGGGCTACGGGTCACATATGTCACTCTGGAGGATTCTGCAGTACAAAACACAGCCGCTTCTCTCTCTTGTGATCCAGACCTCAAGCAGAACAGACATCTTTCGTGAGAGGCAGAGCCTCCGTCTCTGCGTTTCACGACTGACCACCGACATCAATTAAAATGCACCACCCTCCCTTCCATTACCCACTTCAATTAGTTGTTCGACCTCCTACACTGGCCTAAACCTGGTAACTTCCTCCCTAGGCGCGCACCTTGTATACCATACATTGAAATATATTCTCTATATTTTAGGTCATTTTCTGTTCTTTCATTGAAGGGCAGCCTTGGATGCCCACTTGCGAGTCCTGACAGCACGACCTCCTGTACAGTGTCATCATAAGCAAAATAGAACAACCTTTTCCCCCTTCCCTGCCTATGTACACTTCATCCCTGAGACACTTCACGCGCTTTTGTGGGAAATACCACAGCAATCCCTTGTCTTTCAGCGTTAACTCCATCAGGAGTTTTTAAATCCAATTGAACGTGTCTCTAAATATACTTTCAAAAAGATCGAGGCACAGGAGTTTGCCTCAATTTTGCGATGAATACCGCCACACTTGAACACAGACTCTAAAAAGATCGCGGCAGGTTCTGACGCACACGTGTGAAATTTCTCAGTCTTTATTCCTGACACACTTCGCGCTTTTGTGGGAAATAGATCCCGAAACCTATATCCGCTGCAATATCCGCTTTTACACCCCAAAACGGCGATATTTGGAAGACGAAATAAATATCTCTATAGCTCTAAACAGTACAGTCACCACTTTTCGAGTTTTAGTTGCTTGTTTGAAGGCGCTGCCAGAGAGAAAAAAATTTCTGAGTCCTACAGCTGCTGTGGTGTTAGTCACTTATCTGAAACGCCGAGTGGGCTAAGTTTATATTTGCTGTTGGAGTCAGCGATATTAAGGCTCTTATATTTAATATTCTTCACTTCTCGAAGCACAATTACATATCTAAAAGTTCATTACATATTTCGGATCCCACAACAGATCGTTAAAAAAATAAAATAAAATAAAATAAAACCAAACAGAATTCGATGTACTGTCCTACAGGTGATAAAAATGGCTGGAATTTTCGGTGAATTTTCTATGCCCTACAACTGCTAGTCTGGAGATGCTCTGAAACCACAATGGCCGGTGGGGAACAGCATCCCGCCTGTCTGAAGCAGAGGAGGATGGTCTGCTTGGGCTTCTCTCTGGGCACTCGAACAAAGAAGACATCACGTGATTCTCAAACTTCACAAAACTCTCCGTAGATACCTTGGCTCCATCGTGTTCTAACCAGTCTGTAGAGGCTCCTGTGCCCCACACAAAGGATGTCTTGTGACTTTCTGAAGTCATGGAACTTCCTGTGAATGGAGCATTCTGTTTGGTTCTCACTGTATTTACCCACCAAACTGCTGACGCTTCTGTGGGAGCTCTGTCCACCACTTTCTGAAGGTGAACAGATTACGAGAGTTTCAGCGACAAACTATTTTGCACAGATCGAAAACATAGACCAGTCATATTGTACTGATAGTTAAACCCTGAAAATGTAGGCTACAGATTATGAAATACAAAAACTATCGCCAAAGATACTTCCTCAGTTATACTGCTCTGCTACCGTCGAGGAAAGCTTGAATTTTTCGACGTGAAACAAATATGCAATCAAGCTATATCACCACAAACGATTGTACCACCGTACCATATCGATGTAGTAAACACAATTCGTATCCTGCGCTGGCCGCGGTGGCCGAGCGGTTCTAGGCGCTTCAGTCCGGAACCGCGTGACTGCTACGGTCGCAGGTTCGAATCCTGCCTCGGGCATGGATGTGTGTAATGTCCTTAGGTTTAAGTAGTTCTAAGTTCTAGGGGACTGATGACCTCAGATGTTAAGTCCCATAGTGCTCAGAGCCATTTGAACCATTTTTCGTAGCCTGCACCATACAAAATCATTACTTCTGCTTCCTGCATATAGCTACCGATCACCAACACTCATACATTCACCGTGGAGGCAGATAGAGCCCAGAAAACATAAGCACACGCACTATATGTACTCACAGCACTAGATATCCCACGAGGTCAGTCGGTCATCCACCTCGCAAATGGTCACAAGTCAATTGCCCCTTTTACGTGAAAACACGAAAATGGAGAAAACTGGTAGTTCCACTAGTATTTTTAACGAACACCGATGTAAGTGGTATAACAGAATCCAGATCAACCTACTACTTAACAAAGTCAACTATGGTCTTAATACTTATAATAGTATGTGTTTCTCATGTTTAGAGAACCGGCAAATGTCTCTTCCGCCTGTTTTTCACCACATAGATGCACACAACACACATCACAACTGATGTTCTCTCAACCAAACAAAGATGGGAAATGTGTAGAATGGCAGCACAAGCAGCCAACTGGTCAGTTTACATGGGAGGGAATGATTGTCCAGGCCAAACACTTGCCTGTATTGGATCTTCTCAAATTTCCATCGAGAATACTCACACCACATGCAATCGCAAAGGCTGCCCAACACATACTGAGGATTAGTTCGCTATTCACCCGCCTAGAGAGCGACGTGATTAGGTCAGCTGCATTCTTGTACGCCAAGCTCTCCAGTTTGGGCGGCTCCCGCTGTAAGCCGGAAATGTCAGTTGTTCTGGCCACAGGCTACCTCCTCCACACACTCCCACACAACAGGCAGAATCGTCCTAGGTAACCAGCCACGTACTTATCACTGTATTTACAATTAAATATTACGATTTCAGCCTCACTCTGATGAGGGCTGGGTTGTTTGGGAGAAGAGACCAAACAGCGAGGTCATCGGTCTCATCGAATTAGGGAATGGCGGGGGCCGGCCGGTGTGGCCGAGCGGTTCTGGGCGCTACAGTCTGGAACCGCGTGACCGCTACGGTCGCAGGTTCGAATCCTGCCTCGGGCATGGATGTGTGTGATGTCCTTAGGTTAGTTACGTTTAAGTAGTTCTAAGTTCTAGGGGACTGATGACTTCAGCTGTTAAGTCCCATAGTGCTCAGAGCCATTTTTTTTAATGACGGGGAAGGAAGTCGGCGGTGCCCTTTCAAGGGAACCATCCCGGCATTTGCCTGGAGCGATTTAGGGAAATCACGGAAAACCTAAATCGGGATGGCTGGACACGGGATTGAACCGTCGTCCTCCCGAATGCGAGTCATGTGTGCTAGCCACTATGCCACCTCGCACGGTTCAATCTGAGGACATTCCACAATGAACGAAGTAACGGAAATCCCCCTCCTGACAGCTGTGGCTTTGGAAATATTGATATTTACGTCCTCCTCATGACTGGACATAATTTTACACATAAAATCTTTCATCCCCCCTTACAGCTATCAATGTACTGAAATCACAATTCTTCACTTCAAATCCATTCCGCCCCTTACGACAGTACAGAATCATTTTCTTTGCACATGTTGGAATACTGACCACAACATCTTTAACTTTAACTAAATTAACTTTCGATTTTCCGGTTTTATTAATTATTTTGCTAAATTAAGTCAGAGTGTAGCGAAATTTATTACTTCTGACAAACTTTCAGTTTTCACACTACATGTGTCAACCTTCAGTTGCCACGCTTCTAGTGTTAATTATATGTGTAATAACCTTTCTTTTTCAGTTACTATAGTAATTGTCCTTAGGACTGGCGACCGTAATTTCCCCCAAATCTCAAATATCTAATTACCGCTAGTTAATTGTTAACGTAACGGCCGCACATTTTATTTCTTTATTAACTTTACCCCTTTTCAAAATTAATTTCCACCAGTTTCATTTGCATTTTTCCTTTCATTTAGTTGTAACCCTTTCCTCCCTCTTTACCGACAAATTAACTTCGGTGACGATTGCTTTTCCCAAATTTCCATTAGGTACACGCGGTTTAATTTTTCACTGTCATTAAGGTCGATAAGTGAGGGGGAGGTTACACGTGGCGACCTGGTGACAGGACAATCTTCGGATTTAAGGTTGTTCTGGACACGAATTTTGCATTGTGCAAATCTCGTAACAAAGTACTGGTTACGAAATGGTCGATACGTCAGCGAGAATATTAGTGTGAGGAATCCTCATTAGATTTGAGATTTTGCATTTATATTGAAAATTATTAAAACGAGTGAAGGCAACAATTACCAAAATTTGGTAGACTTGGATACGGAACAATCGGTCGAACAGTGTGAAACGCGCACCGCGATGCCCATTGTTCAGGGGCAGGTGGCTAGCATGAAAGACGCGACCGCCGAAACGCAACAAAGAGCAGAAATGGAATTCCAAACTTTAGAAAATGTTTCGGAATCGGAAGTGAAAATCAAATCTGAATCCCTTGATGACGAATACGGGGGGACAATTAAAGAGGAATCCGCTACGGAAGTAAAACCGGTAGTTTCCGGGAATTTAACTGATTTATTGAATGTTTTGATTAACGAAATCAAGAGTCAATCGGCTGAAATTAAAGCTCAGGCTGCCAAGCAAGAAGCTCAGGCTGCCAAGCAAGAAGCTCAGGCTGCCAAGCAAGAAGCTCAGTCTGAAAAAATTGAACGGAAGCTAGACAATCAGAACAAAGCTATTAATGTTGTTAACAACAATGTTGGAGTTGTTAACACAAAGGTTGATAAAATCAAAGAAGATATTGTTGTAATTAATACCGAAATCGGTAATCTTAAACAGGAAATGATAGGCGTTCAGGCGGAAATTGCGAGCATAAATACTCGTTTTTATTCCGAAATTAGCAGAATCGAGAAAAGTGTAGGAGAAGCAGTTGCTCCGATCATCGAGAGTAAGGTGACGGAACAAATTCAATTAGTGAAAAAAGAGGATCAAAAGAAGGTGGAAACTTTAAAGGCTTTAGTATCCGAAGTAGATACCAAAGTGACGAAGCAGGCTAATACCTGCGAAGAGAAAAAAAGGGAAGTAGAAACGCTTGCGACAACCACTTGCTAAGTAATTACGAGAGTGTCGGAATTAGAAAAGAAACTTGACGAAAAACAGAGCTATGTGCCAATCTGTGCACATAGTTCGGAATTGTTGACGAAAGAGGAGCGGTTCGACCCCTTGAAAAAAGGCGGTATACACCCGACGGATTTCATTAAAATTTGCGAAAGAGTTTTACCCAGATCATGGACTAATGAGAGAAAAATTAATGCGGTTATTGATGTGTTGGCTGGTGATGCCAAGCGTTGGGGCTTAAACCTCAACATTACGAACCTGACTTTTGACGAGTTTAAAAATTTGTTTCTGGCTGAATACTGGTCAGAGCAAAAACAGCAAAGTGTCTGGCGCGAATTTGTCGTATCGAGGCCTTTCGATGCGAATTCGCGCGGCTCGATGAAGGAGTTTTGTGAGGGCTGGATCCGCAAGTTGGAATATTTGCGTGATCGCCGCACGGAATCCGAAATAGTCTGGGAACTCTACAAGAAGCTTCCAGATGATATAAAACGCTACGTAGGAAGCAATTACAGGACAATCAATGATTTCCTGGAAAGAGTTGAGGACGAGGACAATTGGCGCAATAACCGCGACAGTGGTAGAGGCCGTGGTAACAACAACGGGTGCCACAGCAACCACAACAACAGTAACTATGGGAATAATGCATACCGCAATCTTGGCAGCAATAACAATAGTGGTTCGGGCCGTAATGACAATCGGTACAATGCAAATAATAACAGGAATGACGGAAACCAGTATCATACTAGCGTGATACGGGCTTCGCAGAATAGTAATAACGCCAGAGGGTGTGATCAGCCGCCTCAGCAGCACCCGGGAGCGTATCTGCTGGGACGAGACAGGAAAACCATTAGCCGCGCCGGTGAGGGGCCGACCGGGCGTGGAGAAATTTTGGAGGCCCAATAACAGGAGAAAACCCAGGTGTCGTCGTTACGAAAATTCCGTATGGAATAATCAACGGCGGGAGAGTATGCCAGTGTTAGGAGAAAGGAAGGAGTGCGCCCACAAGTAGTAGATCAGCTGTAGACACGGCAGTAGAAAATACATTCACTCTCAGGGAGAACAATTTAAGTAGTGTTCCGGAAATCGATTATAAAGTGGCAGCTGTAACACCCACAGCGGAACTGGAGATTGAGTTTAAGAATGATTCGCAAGTGTTGAGAGAAGATCAGATGTCGGATAACACGTCCGTCATCGAGCGATGGGATGCAGAGAGGGATGAGGTCTGGTTAAGGCAGTTCGGTCGCTTATACGGCGAACTAAGAGATTATAGGGGCCTGTACGGGAGAAGTGTTCATGGGGAGCGCGGGCAGGATTTGCCGCGTCTCGTCCCGCAGGGTGGTAGTGTTTGTGAAGTGATAGAAAGTTCTGGCCCTAACCGGCAGACTTTATCAGAAATAGTTGATGTTAATGGGGAGCACGAGCAAGATTCGTCGTGTTTCGTCCCGCAGGAGTTGGATGTTGAAGTAGTAACGGAAAGTTCTGGCCCTAACCGGCAGACCTTACCGAAAGTTATAGTGGTAGAAGTAGCCGACCCATCCGACGCAAAACTCCAGTTTAAACATTGCGAGAGTATTAAGGAAAAAGATTACGAAAATTTTAGTGATAGCCGGACACGATTGGTAGAAAAGCACGTAGATTACAGCGTGTATGAGGTTAGAACTGACGTTATACGGTCGGACGGTAGCAGTGTGGGTTGCGCAGATCCAGAGGAAGTAATTGCAGATACTACTGGGCACATTCCTCCAGGTAGATTGGCAGATGAGATCAATCTGACCAAAGAGGAATCAACGAAGGTGACAATTAGTGAATTGATGGCAAAGCAACACTCACTAGTTGACGAGTTACAGGAAAAGGTTTCATTATTGGAGGCGAAGCTACAGACTAAGCCTCAGGACAAACGTGTTGAAATTAAAACTGTATGTGAACAAAGGCTGAAAAAGCCACCAGATAAGCCGGATTTAGGATCAAAGCCGGATGGTTTTTTCTGGAATGACCTGGATATAGACGAGGATTTACTGTGGGAAACTGACGTTATACGGTCGGACGGTAGCAGTGTGAGTTGCGCAGATCCAGAGGAAGTAATTGCAGATACTACTGGGCACATTCCTCCAGGTAGATTGGCAGATGAGATCAATCTGACCA
Organism: Schistocerca cancellata; assembly: GCF_023864275.1. Classification (NCBI taxonomy): domain Eukaryota; kingdom Metazoa; phylum Arthropoda; class Insecta; order Orthoptera; family Acrididae; genus Schistocerca; species Schistocerca cancellata. The sequence continues at coordinate 741,742,194 of NC_064629.1, read as the reverse complement.
AAGAGGAATCAACGAAGGTGACAATTAGTGAATTGATGGCAAAGCAACACTCACTAGTTGACGAGTTACAGGAAAAGGTTTCGGTATTGGAGGCGAAGCTACAGACTAAGCCTCAGGACAAACGTGTTGAAATTAAAACTGTATGTGAACAAAAAGGCTGAAAAAGCCGCCAGATAAGCCGGATTTAGGATCAAAGCCGGATGGTTTTTTCTGGAATGACCTGGATATAGACGAGGATTTACTGTGGGAAAATAAAGAAACAGTCGAGGACAAGTGTAGACAGATAGTAGTGTCTGTTAATATGCACGGCCTACAACTAAACGTGTTGATTGACACCGGTGCAGAATTGAGTGCTGTATCTGGAAAAATATTTCAGTTACTGAAAGACAGACCTGGCATCGTAGTTATGCCAGTAACAGGAGTGAAAATTATCGGTGCTACTGGGAAGGTCAGTAAACCGGTCACAAAACAGATTTTTGTCCACTTCGAGATATGTGGGGCACGATTTGAACAAGAGTTTGTCGTCGTGCCAGACTCAACTACGGAAGTAATTATCGGGTTAGATTGGCTATTAAAGTACCGTGCAGTGATTAATTGCGAAAGCAAAACTTTGACATCTATGTCACAAGATAAAACAATAGTAGTTAGTTTTGACGAGGCAGGAGATGGTGTGCATAGGCAATACCAGCCTATACACATTGTTAACTGGCCAGATGCCATTGACGTAGGTATGAATTTGAACTACTGTAACGTGAGGAATCTCGGCATTGACAACAGTGTAGAAAGTGAATTGGAAAGTATTGTAGATGGTGTGTCAAACGTAACACACGAGCAAAGACGAGGTCTGTATGAAGTAAAAATGAGGAATAAGAGTGTGTTTTCAGACAAACTGGGACTTGTGGAGGAGATAAGCAAATTCCCTCCACGGATTCACATTAGTATTGGTGTGAAAAAAGATCGTTTGCGAGAAGTAATGATGCTAAAAGCCGATGCTGGCTTACGTCGTCATTACGCTAAAGCGCGTTTTGCTAAGTTTGGAATCTGAGACTTAGTACTTGTAAAAGCTCATGAGAAATCGAGCGAGATAGGCAATGAAATCTCTAAATTTAAGTTTGTTTATAATGGACCATATAACGTCATTGGTATACCTCACACAAGTGCTTATTGCTTAGAGTATCCAAGCTCTGGAAAACTATTAGGTATACGGAACATTGTAGACCTGAAATTGTACCAACCTAGGATTGATTAATACCACAGAATGGGTAATTTGTACAATATGTAAATATAGAGTGTAATATTTCACGATTTGCCAGATTTCCATGCTTTTGTCTGACCAAGAGGACATTAAAGAAGTTGTAATTAATAAGAAATTAATTTTGACTAAATGATTTAAGAGTAACTGATTAGTAATCATCTGAAAAATCCAAGCTGCTAGTTTAAGTTTTCACCTGAGTCACACTAGATTAAGGAATGTAAATATGCTTTTGTAACTAGCTGTCAGATTTCATGAATGTGTGTTTTACTAGTCACTGCCGATGTACTTAGACGCTGTTTTAAGTTTCAGGCTACTACATGCGTGTGATGATGGACAGTGTTGAGTTATCCACTGTGATAGTATTAAGGGACTCCTTGAGATTACTCGGGAGAGAGTTTTTCCGAAAGAATTCAGTGAAACGGACGTTCTGGAAATGCCCTTACACAGGGGAGTGAGATCAAGCGTGCCGCGCAGGCGGGATCAACAATACTGGCGAGGCGGAGCCGCTGTCGGCTCTTGTACCGCTGTCGGTATTCTTTGTACTTGCGAGTATGGAAGGCGGAGCTGTTTTTCTTCCCGGACAGCTGATGTGAAAGAATTCTGCTGTCAGTATTTGTTTTATTCCATCTGCTGAATATTATTTTCTTGTTTAGCGTTAAGTGGACTCTCTTGGCGAGAATATTAATTATGAAAAGGTTATATAAAATGTGTATTCTATGTAATTAATTATTAATTTGTGTATTTTGATATACCTGTTTTTATGACCATGTACTCTGATTAATTTTGTAAATAGTATTTCATTTTTTGATACTGTTAGGAATTTTGATTTTAGAATAGCTAAACCATTTTCTATGTTTTCTATGAATTTTAATATGTTGTCAACCTGTTTTTCTTTTGTGTAAGATGACAGAGTGGAATAAGATTAGGAGTGTCTCCACTCAATTATTATGGTCTAAAAATTGGTTTATGGTTAATTAGACGAATGCTAAATTTTGTTGATGTTTTGAGCATATGCATTTCCGCTGTTTCTTTTTTGGGACATTTTTCTCAGTCTGTTTAGGTTACACGAACATCCTCAGACAATGTGGGGCACGTGTAACGCCGGAAATGCATATCCTCCTATTTCCATCTGCTGCACTATAAAATTTTTTCCTTATTTTGTTACCTGAAGATATGACATTTCTGTGTCTTTATATATTGTAATTGTTTTACTGTTTGTATATATATATACATATATATTTATGCATTTATGTTGGTTTGTTTTGTGAATATTATTTGTATTTATACGCTGGATCTGGCCTAGGGAAAACTATGCTATCGAATGAATACATCGATAGGTCGTGTGGAGAACCAAAGTGTTTAGGATCTTTGGTAGTGTTAACTCTGTCGCGTGGAGCGCGGGCAGAGGGAGAGTCTGGTTGGGGTGATGCAGTGGAGCAGGTGTGTTGTGTGACGCTCCCGCTTTCAGGGTTGGGCAGCATGTGATGGCGCTCGACTTGCTATGATAGTTTCTGACACGGTGTCGCGGACGGGAAGCATTAGCTGGTGCACATCAAGAGCGCGTTTCGCCTGGTGACCGTGTCGAGAAGAAGGCGCGCCAACATCCAGCTTCTGCAACAGCGACGGCCGACAATGAGTGACTGTCGCCACCTCCTCGATCGGCGGCTTCAAACCTTCGCCGGCCAGGGAGGCTGAGCAGTTCTAGGCGCTACAGTCTGGAACCGCGCGACCGCTACGGTCGCAGGTTCGAATCCTGCCTCGGGCATGGATGTGTGTGATGTCCTTAGGTTAGTTAGGTTTAAGTAGTTATAAGTTCTAGGGGGCTGATAACCTCAGAAGTTAAGTCCCATAGTGCTCAGAGCCATTTGAACCATTTTTTTTCAAACCTTCAATCAACCAACAAGGAAACTGGAAGCACGTAAAGTTTTAGAACTGTATGGCAGACCTCAGCTTTTCAAACTGTTCCATTTTCATAACTAAATTACAGCAACATAGCATGAACCTTTGTTGCTCATTGTCCCAATTGCATTACCAAACAGGGTCCCTTCCTTTCCCGGACTGAACCCGAGTGTCATTGAAATTCAAACGCCAGCATCATTTGATTTCACTGCTTTAATTTCAAAGTTCAGTTAAGGTATTCATAGCTGGCTACAATATTTAGAATACACAAGCACAAATTAAGAGTGCGAGTTTTGTTAATGTATTTTAGCTTACCTGTGACTGCAGCTCAGCTTGGTACGTACTAAATTTTACTATTGTTAATTGTTCAGAATCAATTAATTCAAGTTCAAAGTTAAATCTCTTATTTCTAAATTGCGTAGATTCAAGTAGCTTTTGAAATGATTGTTGAGGTAGTCCAAGACTAACCGTATTTTACTGAATTTCGATGAGCTTCAGAAAGAAAGCTCACTATTAACTTCAGTCACTAAATTAACTTTCGATTTTCCGGTTTTATTAATTCTTTTGCTAAATTAAGTCAGAGTGTAGCGAAATTTATTACTTCTGACAAACTTTCAGTTTTCACACTACACGTGTCAACCTTCAGTTACCACGCTTCTAATGCTAATTATATGTGTAAAAACCTTTCTTTTTCAGTTACTATCGTAATTGTCCTTAGGACTGGCGACCGTAATTTTCCCCAAATCTCAAATATCTAATTACCACTAGTTAATTGGTAACGTAACGGCCACACATTTTCTTTCTTTATTAACTTTACCCCTTTTCAAAATTAATTTCCACCAGTTTCATTTGCATTTTCCCTTTCATTTGGATGTAACCCTTTCCTCCCTCTTTACCGACAAATTAAATTCGGTGACAATTGCTTTTCCCAAATTTCCATTAGGTACACGCGGTTTAATTTTTCACTGTCATTAAGGTCGATAAGTGAGGGGGAGGTTACAAGCTGACTCCTGAAATTAGAGAACGACGTGTTGATGCTTGTGAAGAACTTCTTAGGCGCTTTTAACGAGAAGATGATGGCTTCCTTGCAAGAATCGTTACTGGGGACGAAAGCTGGGTTCACTTCCACCAACTGGAAACGAAGAGAGCGAGCAAGGAATGACGCCATTCCTCATCACCAAAACCAAATAAGTTTCGAACAGAACCATCAGGAGGGAAGGTTAAGCTGACTCTCTTTTGGGACAAAAAAGGCGTCATTGTGGAGCATTACATGCCTGGAGGGACCACTGTCACCAGTGCATCATACACAGATCTCCTAAAAAATCATCTGCGGTCTGCAATCAAATCAAAGCGATGTGGACTGCTGTCGGCAGGTGTCCTTTTGCAACATGACAATGCAAGGCCCCACACTGCCCGTCCAACAGTTGTAACAATCACAGACCTGCATTTTGAGTGTCTTCCTCATCCACCATACACACCAGACCTTGCCCCAAGTGATTTCCATATCTTTGGACCACTCAGAGACGCAATGGGAGGAAAGAAGTTCCGTTCTGATGAAGAGGTACGCCACAAGGTGCATGAATGGTTGCGCAGACTACCAAAAGAATTTTTTTCTAAAGGAATTTATGCACTTTGTAAGCGCTGGAGGACTTGCATTGAGTGTGGGGGAGATTATGTTGAAAAGTGATACAGCTTTTTACCAATTCTCTACAATAAGAAATATTTTAAAAAATAGTAAAGGTTTTCATTTGACTCACCCTCGTATATAGACGATGATCGCTGGGGTATGTATTAACAGGCTGAAAACGCAGGTGCACGTCGCCAGCGGTGTAAGATTGTAATAAAATCAGCATTCCCTCCGAATTTAGAAAGTGATTAGACTAAGGAACGTGGTATTAAGCCAATATTTCCAACTTCTTCATGAGGTCGCTAGATATTTCTCACGCAAACAAACAGTATTTGCAACACATTCTATCTCGATGCCATGTCAGAGGTTGTGTGATATGTCCACTGGGCTATAGGCATGGGAGGATAATGGTTGATTGAGAATGATCACATACAGTAGATGGTGAGCTATGTGACAAATCACTCAAAAAAATGCAACACTAGCTAGAGGTCGTAAGAAATGCACCAAATCCTATGACCAGTGCATTGGCCTTTCAGAGTTACAGTGTTCCGCTTTTAAGTAGATATGCTGTCTGTGATTTGGAATCAAGTATTTCCATTCAACCAAATACTTGCACTGGATCCTATGGAGATGTCTTTTAATGATTACAGCCACTATAAATGAATCATAATCGTGGCACTTTCATATCTCGAAACGAGTCCATTTTTTCAAACCTATCTGCTAAGGACCCCATGCAATAAAATTCCAACGTGGTTTTAGACAGTTCCTCTGCACCTTCTAGCTGTTCCTCACGCTCTACCCCACCCTCCCTGCAGCTTTGTCCATGTGATCGTCACAATTTAAGTCGGAACTTAGCAGAAGTCGGAGAGTGCTATATCTACCACCTTCTACAACCCGTGGTGAAACAGAGTGAGCTGGGTTAATATGACAGGACTGTTTTCTGACCACTTGGTGGAATTGGGAACATATTGTCGTAGCTCTGTCAACTGTATACAGCGTGTAAGGCCAGCGCCAAACAAAGCTTTCTCCTCCAACATGAGACAGTAGAAAAGACAGTACAAGCAGTTATGGGAACGACGATTTTCCTTCTGCATTGCAGTGCGTCTCCATACTACATACAGGTACTACCGTTCAAAGGAGATCTGCGTCCCTCAGAGTGCATTCATGACTGCCACCCAAACATTCTATTATTGTTATTTTGTACCATCCAACAGAGGACAACCACGAACTATAAAACCTCCACTAACATCATCCGATAGAGAACTCTGTAAAATTTTACCACATCTCTCTCTTCCAATATATTGGGAAACAAATACCGTCTGTGTGCTGGCGTTGAGTACATGTGGCGATCATATTAAATATACATGTATTGATCCACTGGAGCAGGTGGCCAGTGATCGAAGTCGCTTGCACATACCAGTGTAAAGTCTCATCACCTGTACTGTAGGTGGACAATATCCCATAGACCATCAGTCATAAAGAGAATCTCTGTGTTGTCGTTCGACACATTGCTTTTTTTCCGCTGTAATACATTCAAGCAGTGCATGACTGCAGGTAAATGGCGCTTCATCTGATCGGAATAGCAATATTTAGCATAACAAAGTAAGACAAAGCAAAGCTGATGTTCTTTACAGGAAATGCTCAATATGTCCACCATCATTCCTCAACAATAGCTGTAGTCGAGGAATAATGTTGTGAACAGCACTGTAAAGCATGTCCAGAGTTATGATGAGGCATTGGCGTCGGATGTTGTCTTTCAGCATCCCTAGAGATGTCGGTCGATCACGATACCCTTGCGACTTCAGGTAACCGTACCTCTCACCCGTCACGGTAGCAGTTACAAAACCATAATCACGCATTTCCTCGAACAAAAAAGGTCCGATAACGGTAGATGTGGTAAATCCGACCCATACCGTGACTTTCTGGTCGTGCAATGGAGTTTCCACGACATTTCTAGGATTTTCGGCAGCCCAATTTCTGCAGTTGTGGGCGTTGACATACCCTCGGAGCGCGAAATGAGCATCGTCGGTCCACAACACGTTACTCAACCAATCGTCATCTTCCGCCGTCTTTTGAAACGCCCACACCACAAATGCCCTCCGCTTCACTAAATCGCCAGGTAACAGTTCATGATGCCGATGGATTATCTACGGATAGCATCGGAGGGTACGCCTAAGTGCCAACCAAACAGTATTGTATGGAATGCCGGTGCGACGTGCGACTGCACGAGCGCTGACTTCCCCGTGCATAGACGAACCTGCTACAGTCTCCATTTCTTCCTGAACTGTCTCAGCAGCATTACGCCTTGTGCTCGGTCGGCCACTACGGGATCTATCGTCTAAACAAACCGTGGCTTCGAACTTCGAAATCATTCTCGCTACAGTTGCAGTTGTCAACGGACCTTTACCCGTTCGAATCCCCTTCCTATGGCGATAGGATCGTAATGCTGAACTAGCACATTCCGCATTCTGATAATACAGCTTCACTAAAAGCGCCTTTTCAGGTAACGTCAACATGCTGCGACTGCCGGCGCATCTGATTCTCTCTCTCATTACAGCTCCTTTTATTCACGATTGTCATGCGCAGTCACTGACGTTTTGCTGTCCAGCGCCATCTGTCGGACATTTTGTGAACTTTGTTTTGATTTTTTTGTTCTAATAAAACCCCATATCATTCCAAGCATGTGAGTCAATTTTTACCTCTCTAGCTACATTATTCCGTGGTTTATTAAGTTTTCAAATTTATACTGACTTTTTGATCACCCGGTATATATATATATATATATATATATACAGGGTGTTTCGAAAATGACCGGTATATTTGAAACGGCAATAAAAACTAAACGAGCAGCGATAGAAATACACCGTTTGTTGCAATATGCTTGGGACAGCAGTACATTTTCAGGCAGACAAACTTTCGAAATTACAGTAGTTACAATTTTCAACAACAGATGGCGCTGCGGTCTGGGAAACTCTATAGTACGATATTTTCCACATATCCACCATGCGTAGCAATAATATGGCGTAGTCTCTGAATGAAATTACCCGAAACCTTTGACAACGTGTCTGGCGGAATGGCTTCACATGCAGATGAGATGTACTGCTTCAGCTGTTCAATTGTTTCTGGATTCTGGCGGTACACCTGGTCTTTCAAGTGTCCCCACAGAAAGAAGTCACAGGGGTTCATGTCTGGCGAATAGGGAGGCCAATCCACGCCGCCTCCTGTATGTTTCGGATAGCCCAAAGCAATCACACGATCATCGAAATATTCATTCAGGAAATTAAAGACGTCGGCCGTGCGATGTGGCCGGGCACCATCTTGCATAAACCACGAGGTGTTCGCAGTGTCGTCTAAGGCAGTTTGTACCGCCACAAATTCACGAAGAATGTCCAGATAGCGTGATGCAGTAATTGTTTCGGATCTGAAAAATGGGCCAATGATTCCTTTGGAAGAAATGGCGGCCCAGACCAGTACTTTTTGAGGATGCAGGGACGATGGGACTGCAACATGGGGCTTTTCGGTTCCCCATATGCGCCAGTTCTGTTTATTGACGAAGCCGTCCAGATAAAAATAAGCTTCGTCAGTAAACCAAATGCTGCCCACATGCATATCGCCGTCATCAATCCTGTGCACTATATCGTTAGCGAATGTCTCTCGTGCAGCAATGGTAGCGGCGCTGAGGGGTTGCCGCGTTTGAATTTTGCATGGATAGAGGTGTAAACTCTGGCGCATGAGACGATACGTGGACGTTGGCGTCATTTGGACCACAGCTGCAACACGGCGAACGGAAACCCGAGGCCGCTGTTGGATCACCTGCTGCACTAGCTGTGCGTTGCCCTCTGTGGTTGCCGTACGCGGTCGCCCTGCCTTTCCAGCACGTTCATCCGTCACGTTCCCAGTCTGTTGAAATTTTTCAAACAGATCCTTTATTGTATCGCTGTTCGGTCCTTTGGTTACATTAAACCTCCGTTGAAAACTTCGTCTTGTTGCAACAACACTGTGTTCTAGGCGGTGGAATTCCAACACCAGAAAAATCCTCTGTTCTAAGAAATAAACCATGTTGTCTACAGCACACTTGCACACGCTTACAGCAGAAAGACGACGTACAGAATGGCGCACCCATAGACTGCATTGTCTTCTATATCTTTCACATCACTTGCAGCGCCATCTGTTGTTGAAAATTGTAACTACTGTAATTTCGAAAGTTTGTCCGCCTGAAAATGTACTGTTGTCCCAAGCATATTGCAACAAACGGTGTATTTCTATCGCTGCTCGTTTAGTTTTTATTGCCGTTTCAAATATACCGGTCATTTTTGAAACACCTTGTATATATATCCAGATACGCGCATGTCGAAGGTTAGCACCGCCTAATGGTGTATAGTAAATGTAAGAGTGTTGCGATGATATAACAGACGGTTAAGGAGAAGAAGAAGAAGACGAAGAAAGCATGTGGTTTTATGCATGATGGACCACCAGATGGAAGGAATTTGAAGCATTTTACATAAATTAAGTGCGCTATCAATTCTAAAGTATTGTTACAGTGTTTGAGTTAGTGTCAAGAAGGTAATGATAAGAAATAAATGATCACAGAACATAAACACATGCACTCCTAAGGCTACAAGGTTCTGCACTTACAGACTCTATAAAGTTAAAGCCAGGTGCTTTCCGAAATACAGCGACAAATTTTAACATGATGAAACTACTCCCTTCTATGAAAAAAAACCATAAAGCCATCCACAATATAGCTTTTCGTGGGTGTATATCGCCCACTGCTCACATCCGATCACGGCTCAGCCCCAATGAAATGATCGTCAGCAGAGGAGAATGCCTCTTACAAGGAGACAAACGCATTGCAGCAGTAGTTCATATGAGAATTACGCGCTATGCTGCCACTAACTCTGTAAACAGGATACCTGCCAAGCAGTTGTATACACGGGGATGGTAGTACCTCACAAACACCCTCCACTAACTTAGAATCACTGTAGTTGTGAAACTGAAGACTCAATTTATGCCCAAGGTGCGGCCGGGGAATGGCATGCGTCGCATAAAACTTCGTCCATCTAGAGGAGGGTGGCGAAACTGGTTTTCCATCAATGGACATGTTTCATCATCACACATGAGTTGGAAGTCCTCTGATGACTGTGGGATGGACAGGATTGCTGTTAACGATCGCAGGTAGATAGGCTCTAAGCCACACAGAGCATTCAATTGCATACAAGTTGAATGTGGGTTGTACCACACAACTGATACGCCCTAAGAGAACAATGGAAAACAAATGGTTAAATGCATGACAAATGACCTGCAGCAATATCTTCTTCTCTCCAGACTGCATCACCAGTCAATCATTAACTCATACCCCGTTACAACCTCATCTCAACCGAGCACTCCATCCATTTTCTATCATCCTTTAAGGCAGATGCAAAACAATTTACAGGCAGATGGTTCTCTTTTTCAGTAAATCATCAAAAACAGCAGTCAACCTGCACCTATCACTATTACCTCAGTAGACATACAGGAGAAACTTGTTAAGAAAACAATACAGAAACTGTTTGTAATGTATTTGTTAACTGACACCACACGGTTGTGGTTAGTGGAGAGCACAGAGAAGCACATTCTAAATATTGTTTGTTAGTGTTTAAAACACTTAAACAGTCGGGTCTAACACGCGATTCATTCTGTAGTTGTATACTGCAATCCCCCAGCTGGTAATACAACGCTCTTTACCTAAGCACACATAGTGTTTCCGTATTTCGTAATCTGTAGATCACTTTTTCAGGGTTTAACTGTCAGTGCAATGGGACTGTTCTCTGGTTTTCGACTGTACAAAATAGTTTGACGCTGAAAGTCTCGTAATTTGCCCATCTGCAGGAAGTGGTGGACAGTGCTCCTACACCGGCAACAGCAGTTTGGCGGGTAAATTCAGTGAGCACTGATCAGAATGCTCTGTTCAAAGGAAGTTCCATGACGGCAGAGAGTCACAAGACATCCTTTGTGTGGCGTATAGGAGCCTCTGCAGACTAGTTCGAACAAGGCAGGGGCAAGGTTTCTACGGAAAGTTCTGCGACGTCTGAGAGTCACGTGTTGTCTTCTTTGTTCGGGTATTCAGAGACAAGCCCAAGCAGATTATCCTTCTCTGGTTTGGACAGACGGTATGCAGTCCCACGCGCGCCATTGTGGCTTTAGAGCATCTCCAGACCGGCGGTTGTAGGACATCGAAAATTCACCGAAAATTCGAGCCATTTTTCTCGTCTGTAGGACACTACTTCGAATTCTGTTTGTGTTTTCTTTCACGACCTGTTGTGGGGTCCCGAATATATCATGAACTTTTAGATACGTAATTGTTTTGATTTTCACGTCTGTGCTTTAGACACCAACGTGCTTCGAGAAGTGAAGAATGTAAAATATAAGAGCCTTAACATCCCTGACTCCAGCAGTAAATATAAGCTAAGCCTACTTAGAGTTTCAGCAAAGTGATGAACATCAGAACAGCTGTAGGACTCGTAAATCTTTCTCTCTCTGGTAGCGGCTTCAAACAAGCAGCTAAAACTCGAAAAGTGGTGGGTGCCATGTTTAGAGTTACAGAGATATTTATTTCGACTTCCAAATATTGTCATTTTTCGGTGTAAAATCGGATATTGCAGCTGATATCGGTTTCGGGATCTACACTCCTGGAAATTGAAATAAGAACACCGTGAATTCATTGTCCCAGGAAGGGGAAACTTTATTGACACATTCCTGGGGTCAGATACATCACATGATCACACTGACAGAACCACAGGCACATAGACACAGGCAACAGAGCATGCACAATGTCGGCACTAGTACAGTGTATATCCACCTTTCGCAGCAATGCAGGCTGCTATTCTCCCATGGAGACGATCGTAGAGATGCTGGATGTAGTCCTGTGGAACGGCTTGCCATGCCATTTCCACCTGGCGCCTCAGTTGGACCAGCGTTCGTGCTGGACGTGCAGACCGCGTGAGACGACGCTTCATCCAGTCCCAAACATGCTCAATGGGGGGCAGATCCGGAGATCTTGCTGGCCAGGGTAGTTGACTTACACCTTCTAGAGCACGTTGGGTGGCACGGGATACATGCGGACGTGCATTGTCCTGTTGGAACAGCAAGTTCCCTTGCCGGTCTAGGAATGGTAGAACGATGGGTTCGATGACGGTTTGGATGTACCGTGCACTATTCAGTGTCCCCTCGACGATCACCAGTGGTGTACGGCCAGTGTAGGAGATCGCTCCCCACACCATGATGCCGGGTGTTGGCCCTGTGTGCCTCGGTCGTATGCAGTCCTGATTGTGGCGCTCACCTGCACGGCGCCAAACACGCATACGACCATCATTGGCACCAAGGCAGAAGCGACTCTCATCGCTGAAGACGACACGTCTCCATTCGTCCCTCCATTCACGCCTGTCGCGACACCACTGGAGGCGGGCTGCACGATGTTGGGGCGTGAGCGGAAGACGGCCTAACGGTGTGCGGGACCGTAGCCCAGCTTCATGGAGACGGTTGCGAATGGTCCTCGCCGATACCCCAGGAGCAACAGTGTCCCTAATTTGCTGGGAAGTGGCGGTGCGGTCCCCTACGGCACTGCGTAGGATCCTACGGTCTTGGCGTGCATCCGTGCGTCGCTGCGGTCCGGTCCCAGGTCGACGGGCACGTGCACCTTCCGCCGACCACTGGCGACAACATCGATGTACTGTGGAGACCTCACGCCCCACGTGTTGAGCAATTCGGCGGTACGTCCACCCGGCCTCCCGCATGCCCACTATACGCCCTCGCTCAAAGTCCGTCAACTGCACATACGGTTCACGTCCACGCTGTCGCGGCATGCTACCAGTGTTAAAGACTGCGATGGAGCTCCGTATGCCACGGCAAACTGGCTGACACTGACGGCGGCGGTGCACAAATGCTGCGCAGCTAGCGCCATTCGACGGCCAACACCGCGGTTCCTGGTGTGTCCGCTGTGCCGTGCGTGTGATCATTGCTTGTACAGCCCTCTCGCAGTGTCCGGAGCAAGTATGGTGGGTCTGACACACCGGTGTCAATGTGTTCTTTTTTCCATTTCCAGGAGTGTATTTCCCGCAAAAGCGCGAAGTGTCTCAGGGATGAAGACAGAGGTTTCACAAATGTGTGCCAGAACCTGCCGCGATCTTTTTAGAGTTTGTGTTCAAGTGTGGCGGTATACATCGCAAAATTGAAGCTCGTTACGACTCAGCGATATTTTTGAAATTGTATTTAGAGACATCTCTAAGACTGTACTTCCAATATGATGGATGCCCGGCACATAGCTCGAGTGCGGTTGAAGCGGTATTGAATAGCATATTTCACGACAGGTGGATTGGTCGTCGAAGCACCATGCCATGGCCCGCACGTTCACCGGAACTGACGTCCCCGGATTTCTTTCTGTGGGGAAAGTTGAAGGATATTTGCTATGGTGATCCACCGACAACGCCTGACAACATGCGTCAGCGCATTGTCAATGCATGTGCGAACATTACGGAAGGCGAACTACTCGCTGTTGAGAGGAATGTCGTTACACGTATTGTTAAATGCATTGAGGTTGACGGACATCATTTTGAGCATTTATTGCATTAATGTGGTGTTTACAGGTAATCACGCTGTAACAGCATGCGTTCTCAGAAATGATAAGTTCTCAAAAGTACATGTATCACATTGGAACAATCGAAATAAAATATTGAAACGTACCTACGTTCTGTATTTTAATTTAAAAGACCTACCTGTTACCAACTGTTCGTCTAAAATTGTGAGCCATATGTTTGTGACTATTACAGCGCCATCTATCACAAAGCGAAAAAAGTGATCCAACTAAAACATTCATATTTCTTTACGTACTTCACGAATATGTAATAAAAAATGGGGGTTCCTATTTTTAAAAAAACGCAGTTGATATCCGTTTGACCTATGGCAGCGCCATCCAACGGGCCAACCATAGCGCTATCTGGTTCCCCTCTTCAAGTTAGCAGAGTTTCGTTCTTTGTAGTTTTTTCGTTTGATGCTTATTTCGTGAGAAATTTGGCCCAGTCACTATCAATGGACCATCCTGTATAGTCCAAACAGTGTTACCGTTCATTGTGGCGTCCCCTACCAGGATCTCGGTTTGATGGCACCTTCTGTGATAGTGTTGCATGGTGAAGTTTCTGTTCCCCGTGTTTAATGTGGTATACTGGGTAGAATAGATTCGCGTTACTGGCGCCTAGACATAGTACTAATATTTAATTACTGTATTTTCATGTTGTGGTTGTGACTTGTGTGTCACTTGATTGTTTGTTTCTGACGGCGAACGGCGTTGTGCTGATTTGTTAGGATTGAGATTTTCGTTTGTGAGTATTGACAAGCGTACTGTTACTTGAATTACTCTCAGGCTTGCCTGCAGCCTGAGAGTGGCGATGTCGGCCCTCGTGCTACCTAGGCCTGTAGCGCTAGCACATACGAGCAGGATGTTGTGATAAATATGGTGCTGACTGCACTGGTACCAGGTATATGCAACTCGCTTTTCCAGTCATCATCTCGTTCCGGCACACAGTTTTCATCTGCCAGGAAGTTTCATATCAGCGCATACTCCGCTGCAGAGTGAAAATCTCATTCAGGTATTATACTACATCCACCCCGACCAACTGCAGAGGAAATTAGTGGGAAATATGCAGTCTCGCCGATGTTCAAATCGTTTTCGCGCCAGGCGTTTTTCTTCAGTTAAAGCATCAAATTGAATCCAATTTACACTTCCACAATGCGGCATCTTGTGTGTTTCCTTCTGTTACTCTTACCTTTATTTAAACATTAAGACATAACATTAACTTCTTACAGATGTAAACGGCCACTTTGTTTCGTCTTGACACATATAAAGCCAATAGAAAATATTGTGGATACAGTAACATCATCTGTATCCAACTAGGCACAAAAAACAATAGGTAGGCTGCGCTAGAGTGCGCATTATGCTGCACACAATAATTCCATGCTACACCTTTGACGCCCATGCTCGTCTTCACAGACCCGGTACCTACCTGTACGAACAACGTTGACTTTAGAGATGCTGAAAGCGACCGCCTTCCATTAGCAGACACTTGGTTGCACGTTGGATCATACTTTCCGATACCCTACGCAACACACCTTCATCCACCTTGCCGAAGTGCCATGCACGCGAGCTATTAGGTTGCGTACATCCATGGGTGGAGTACTATAAATTTGTCCCTTTAAGTGTTACCAAAAATGAAAATATAGTGGATTAATTTCTGGGGAACATGGAGGCCAGTACACTGAACCTCCACGAACTATCCATTTCCCTGGAAACGTTTCATTTAAATAGTTAACGCACGTTCGTTCCAAAGTGTGGCATCAACATACTGAAACCATAGCTGTCGCCGAACATCAAGTGGAAAGTTATCCAGTGAGTCAGGCACAGTATTACAAAGAAACGCACGATACAGGGACGCATTCAGCTTGTCCGGCAATAAATAATGGCCGAAAAGAACTCCTCCCACGATTCCAGCTCGCAGGTTTATGCCAAAGCTTGCCTAAAAGCCACCTTCGTGGGTAACATGTATCTTGTGTTATGGCCAATAATGGTTGTTGTGGAAGCTGAAGACCTTCGCGAGTCAGTCTATATCAAGTTAATTGATAAAATATTGGCTATCTTCCACTTGGTGTAAAAGCCATTCACAAAACTGGGCTTCTGCCTGCTGGTGTTAACGTGTTTTTCAATGTGCAACACTTCGACAACAAGTCGCGTGTGTTGTTCACATTTCTGAATCACGCTGGTAACTGGTCTTTGGAAGATTCACTTATCACTACATGGTGCTCGATCTCTAAGGTCGTATTTAATAGTACTGTGACCTCTGCGAGTCTATGATTTTACATGTAGGAAGAGTTTACTTTTTGTTGTACTGTGACCATTTCTCAGACACATCTGCACGTGGCAAAGTATATATGATTATTTCCACAGCTATCTGTGAGTCTTATAGTGACGTCGTATACTAATACCACGAGAGTTACATAACTGGCAGATCTATCCGCCCCCTTCGATGTGGTCCTTGAATTGCACTTTAGTCGCTAATTTTTTTCTCCGATATACCCGTGTAGTGGGTGGATATATCTGTTGTGCCAGTCCTGCTCGCGTTTAAGGGATACTCATTATTAATGCACTGTTACCAATGTGTTTATCGGCACAGGAGCCCATATACACTCCTGGAAATTGAAATAAGAACACCGTGAATTCATTGTCCCAGGAAGGGGAAAATTTATTGACACATTCCTGGGGTCAGATACATCACATGATCACACTGACAGAACCACAGGCACATAGACACAGGCAACAGAGCATGCACAATGTCGGCACTAGTACAGTGTATATCCACCTTTCGCAGCAATGCAGGCTGCTATTCTTCCATGGAGACGATCGTAGAGATGCTGGATGTAGTCCTGTGGAACGGCTTGCCATGCCATTTCCACCTGGCGCCTCAGTTGGACCAGCGTTCGTGCTGGACGTGCAGACCGCGTGAGACGACGCTTCATCCAGTCCCAAACATGCTCAATGGGGGACAGATCCGGAGATCTTGCTGGCCAGGGTAGTTGACATACACCTTCTAGAGCACATTGGGTGGCACGGGATTCATGCGGACGTGCATTGTCCTGTTGGAACAGCAAGTTCCCTTGCCGGTCTAGGAATGGTAGAACGATGGGTTCGATGACGGTTTGGATGTACCGTGCACTATTCAGTGTCCCCTCGACGATCACCAGTGGTGTACGGCCAGTGTAGGAGATCGCTCCCCACACCATGACGCCGGGTGTTGGCCCTGTGTGCCTCGGCCGTATGCAGTCTTGATTGTGGCGTTCACCTGCACGGCGCCAAACACGCATACGACCATCATTGGCACCAAGGCAGAAGCGACTCTCATCGCTGAAGACGACACGTCTCCATTCGTCCCTCCATTCACGCCTGTCGTGACACCACTGGAGGCGGGCTGCACGATGTTGGGGCGTGAGCGGAAGACGGCCTAACGGTGTGCGGGACCGTAGCCCAGCTTCATGGAGACGGTTGCGAATGGTCCTCGCCGATACCCCAGGAGCAACAGTGTCCCTAATTTGCTGGGAAGTGGCGGTGCGGTCCCCTACGGCACTGCGTAGGATCCTACGGTCTTGGCGTGCATCCGTGCGTCGCTGCGGTCCGGTCCCAGGTCGACGGGCACGTGCACCTTCCGCCGACCACTGGCGACAACATCGATGTACTGTGGAGACCTCACGCCCCACGTGTTGAGCAATTCGGCGGTACGTCCACCCGGCCTCCCGCATGCCCACTATACGCCCTCGCTCAAAGTCCGTCAACTGCACATACGGTTCACGTCCACGCTGTCGCGGCATGCTACCAGTGTTAAAGACTGCGATGGAGCTCCGTATGCCACGGCAAACTGGCTGACACTGACGGCGGCGGTGCACAAATGCTGCGCAGCTAGCGCCATTCGACGGCCAACACCGCGGTTCCTGGTGTGTCCGCTGTGCCGTGCGTGTGATCATTGCTTGTACAGCCCTCTCGCAGTGTCCGGAGCAAGTATGGTGGGTCTGACACACCGGTGTCAATGTGTTCTTTTTTCCATTTCCAGGAGTGTATTTCCCGCAAAAGCGCGAAGTGTCTCAGGGATGAAGACAGAGGTTTCACAAATGTGTGCCAGAACCTGCCGCGATCTTTTTAGAGTTTGTGTTCAAGTGTGGCGGTATACATCGCAAAATTGAAGCTCGTTACGACTCAGCGATATTTTTGAAATTGTATTTAGAGACATCTCTAAGACTGTACTTCCAATATGATGGATGCCCGGCACATAGCTCGAGTGCGGTTGAAGCGGTATTGAATAGCATATTTCACGACAGGTGGACTGGTCGTCGAAGCACCATGCCATGGCCCGCACGTTCACCGGAACTGACGTCCCCGGATTCCTTTCTGTGGGGAAAGTTGAAGGATATTTGCTATGGTGATCCACCGACAACGCCTGACAACATGCGTCAGCGCATTGTCAATGCATGTGCGAACATCACGAAAGCCGAACTACTCGCTGTTGAGAGGAATGTCGTTACACGTATTGTTAAATGCATTGAGGTTGACGGACATCATTTTGAGCATTTATTGCATTAATGTGGTGTTTACAGGTAATCACGCTGTAACAGCATGCGTTCTCAGAAATGATAAGTTCTCAAAAGTACATGTATCACATTGGAACAATCGAAATAAAATATTGAAACGTACCTACGTTCTGTATTTTAATTTAAAAGACCTACCTGTTACCAACTGTTCGTCTAAAATTGTGAGCCATATGTTTTGACTATTACAGCGCCATCTATCACAAAGCGAAAAAAGTGGTCCAACTAAAACATTCATATTTCTTTACGTACTTCACGAATATGTAATAAAAAATGGGGGTTCCTATTTTAAAAAAACGCAGTTGATATCCGTTTGACCTATGGCAGCGCCATCCAACGGGCCAACCATAGCGCTATCTGGTTCCCCTCTTCAAGTTAGCAGAGTTTCGTTCTTTGTAGTTTTTTCGTTTGATGCTTATTTCGTGAGAAATTTGGCCCAGTCACTATCAATGGACCATCCTGTATAGTCCAAACAGTGTTACCGTTCATTGTGGCGTCCCCTACCAGGATCTCGGTTTGATGGCACCTTCTGTGATAGTGTTGCATAGTGAAGTTTCTGTTCCCCGTGTTTAATGTGGTATACTGGGTAGAATAGATTCGCGTTACTGGCGCCTAGACATAGTACTAATATTTAATTACTGTATTTTCATGTTGTGGTTGTGACTTGTGTGTCACTTGATTGTTTGTTTCTGACGGCGAACGGCGTTGTGCTGATTTGTTAGGATTGAGATTTTCGTTTGTGAGTATTGACAAGCGTACTGTTACTTGAATTACTCTCAGGCTTGCCTGCAGCCTGAGAGTGGCGATGTCGGCCCTCGTGCTACCTAGGCCTGTAGCGCTAGCACATACGAGCAGGATGTTGTGATAAATATGGTGCTGACTGCACTGGTACCAGGTATATGCAACTCGCTTTTCCAGTCATCATCTCGTTCCGGCACACAGTTTTCATCTGCCAGGAAGTTTCATATCAGCGCATACTCCGCTGCAGAGTGAAAATCTCATTCAGGTATTATACTACATCCACCCCGACCAACTGCAGAGGAAATTAGTGGGAAATATGCAGTCTCGCCGATGTTCAAATCGTTTTCGCGCCAGGCGTTTTTCTTCAGTTAAAGCATCAAATTGAATCCAATTTACACTTCCACAATGCGGCATCTTGTGTGTTTCCTTCTGTTACTCTTACCTTTATTTAAACATTAAGACATAACATTAACTTCTTACAGATGTAAACGGCCACTTTGTTTCGTCTTGACACATATAAAGCCAATAGAAAATATTGTGGATACAGTAACATCATCTGTATCCAACTAGGCACAAAAAACAATAGGTAGGCTGCGCTAGAGTGCGCATTATGCTGCACACAATAATTCCATGCTACACCTTTGACGCCCATGCTCGTCTTCACAGACCCGGTACCTACCTGTACGAACAACGTTGACTTTAGAGATGCTGAAAGCGACCGCCTTCCATTAGCAGACACTTGGTTGCACGTTGGATCATACTTTCCGATACCCTACGCAACACACCTTCATCCACCTTGCCGAAGTGCCATGCACGCGAGCTATTAGGTTGCGTACATCCATGGGTGGAGTACTATAAATTTGTCCCTTTAAGTGTTACCAAAAATGAAAATATAGTGGATTAATTTCTGGGGAACATGGAGGCCAGTACACTGAACCTCCACGAACTATCCATTTCCCTGGAAACGTTTCATTTAAATAGTTAACGCACGTTCGTTCCAAAGTGTGGCATCAACATACTGAAACCATAGCTGTCGCCGAACATCAAGTGGAAAGTTTTCCAGTGAGTCAGGCACAGTATTACAAAGAAACGCACGATACAGGGACGCATTCAGCTTGTCCGGCAATAAATAATGGCCGAAAAGAACTCCTCCCACGATTCCAGCTCGCAGGTTTATGCCAAAGCTTGCCTAAAAGCCACCTTCGTGGGTAACATGTATCTTGTGTTATGGCCAATAATGGTTGTTGTGGAAGCTGAAGACCTTCGCGAGTCAGTCTATATCAAGTTAATTGATAAAATATTGGCTATCTTCCACTTGGTGTAAAAGCCATTCACAAAACTGGGCTTCTGCCTGCTGGTGTTAACGTGTTTTTCAATGTGCAACACTTCGACAACAAGTCGCGTGTGTTGTTCACATTTCTGAATCACGCTGGTAACTGGTCTTTGGAAGATTCACTTATCACTACATGGTGCTCGATCTCTAAGGTCGTATTTAATAGTACTGTGACCTCTGCGAGTCTATGATTTTACATGTAGGAAGAGTTTACTTTTTGTTGTACTGTGACCATTTCTCAGACACATCTGCACGTGGCAAAGTCATATATGATTATTTCCACAGCTATCTGTGAGTCTTATAGTGACGTCGTATACTAATACCACGAGAGTTACATAACTGGCAGATCTATCCGCCCCCTTCGATGTGGTCCTTGAATTGCACTTTAGTCGCTAATTTTTTTCTCCGATATACCCGTGTAGTGGGTGGATATGTCTGTTGTGCCAGTCCTGCTCGCGTTTAAGGGATACTCATTATTAATGCACTGTTACCAATGTGTTTATCGGCACAGGAGCCCATATACACTCCTGGAAATTGAAATAAGAACACCGTGAATTCATTGTCCCAGGAAGGGGAAACTTTATTGACACATTCCTGGGGTCAGATACATCACATGATCACACTGACAGAACCACAGGCACATAGACACAGGCAACAGAGCATGCACAATGTCGGCACTAGTACAGTGTATATCCACCTTTCGCAGCAATGCAGGCTGCTATTCTTCCATGGAGACGATCGTAGAGATGCTGGATGTAGTCCTGTGGAACGGCTTGCCATGCCATTTCCACCTGGCGCCTCAGTTGGACCAGCGTTCGTGCTGGACGTGCAGACCGCGTGAGACGACGCTTCATCCAGTCCCAAACATGCTCAATGGGGGACAGATCCGGAGATCTTGCTGGCCAGGGTAGTTGACATACACCTTCTAGAGCACATTGGGTGGCACGGGATTCATGCGGACGTGCATTGTCCTGTTGGAACAGCAAGTTCCCTTGCCGGTCTAGGAATGGTAGAACGATGGGTTCGATGACGGTTTGGATGTACCGTGCACTATTCAGTGTCCCCTCGACGATCACCAGTGGTGTACGGCCAGTGTAGGAGATCGCTCCCCACACCATGATGCCGGGTGTTGGCCCTGTGTGCCTCGGCCGTATGCAGTCCTGATTGTGGCGTTCACCTGCACGGCGTCAAACACGCATACGACCATCATTGGCACCAAGGCAGAAGCGACTCTCATCGCTGAAGACGACACGTCTCCATTCGTCCCTCCATTCACGCCTGTCGCGACACCACTGGAGGCGGGCTGCACGATGTTGGGGCGTGAGCGGAAGACGGCCTAACGGTGTGCGGGACCGTAGCCCAGCTTCATGGAGACGGTTGCGAATGGTCCTCGCCGATACCCCAGGAGCAACAGTGTCCCTAATTTGCTGGGAAGTGGCGGTGCGGTCCCCTACGGCACTGCGTAGGATCCTACGGTCTTGGCGTGCATCCGTGCGTCGCTGCGGTCCGGTCCCAGGTCGACGGGCACGTGCACCTTCCGCCGACCACTGGCGACAACATCGATGTACTGTGGAGACCTCACGCCCCACGTGTTGAGCAATTCGGCGGTACGTCCACCCGGCCTCCCGCATGCCCACTATACGCCCTCGCTCAAAGTCCGTCAACTGCACATACGGTTCACGTCCACGCTGTCGCGGCATGCTACCAGTGTTAAAGACTGCGATGGAGCTCCGTATGCCACGGCAAACTGGCTGACACTGACGGCGGCGGTGCACAAATGCTGCGCAGCTAGCGCCATTCGACGGCCAACACCGCGGTTCCTGGTGTGTCCGCTGTGCCGTGCGTGTGATCATTGCTTGTACAGCCCTCTCGCAGTGTCTGGAGCAAGTATGGTGGGTCTGACACACCGGTGGTAATGTGTTCTTTTTTCCATTTCCAGGAGTGTATTTCCTCTGGTGATCATGTAGATGTGCGAATTATGACTAGTTTGTCTAGGTGATCCATAGGGAAATTATGGATAGGTGGGGAGAGGAGTGCTTGGTGTTTAAACTGTTGCCAGTGTTTATCTCCAAAGGCATCCACAATCTACAACAGGTTTTGATGTGGCGGGACACACACTTCCTGGATGACTGTGCGTCATTTGCGACAGCTGCTAGGTCGGAGGCGATTAAACATAGCATTGTTCAAATTTCTTTACCACACCTGGGGAGATGGTCTGGCCTAGAGTTAGACCGATATGTGGATATCCTCCGTTCACAACCCAGTAGTCACGATCGTACGAGGAGTCCCATACCATATCGGCATCATCTGGCAAACACAGGGGAGGGGTTCCTTGTATTACAGGTGTGTATCAGTCTTTGATATTTCCACTTATGTCTTGGGATCTGTTTGTCATTATTACAGCAAGCGGGAGATCTCCCACCCATCAGTGTTAGGCACCAACTCCAACTTTCTCAGCAACTGCTGGGCACTGTGTGTGCGCGATCATCAGCGTTCGTGACTACACATAGCACGTCGAAGTCGGAGGGAGGTGATCTAACCTCCAGCACATGACATGATTTTCATTGAGGTTGTCACAGATACTGGACGATTCTCTCTAGAGGTGTGCTACAAATAAGGTAACTTTTGTTGGAGGACCAGGATTTTACCATGATAGCACATAATCTATTAATGCAGAGTGGTATTTCTTATATAATATATTTGGCTTACAGAATACTCTGTGGCGTCAATGTGTTCGTTTCTAACACAATGATGTCTCACACTAGTAATGGAGTGATAGCTCAGCAATGATACATAAATCGGGACCAAAGCTGACAACAGTATGACGTCCGTGGCATATTGAGATAGTTTTAGTTTATTGGACAAAATATATAAAATTGTGGAAATCCCTGTGAAAATACGTAAAATTGAGAAAAATATGTAAAACAGAGTAGTTACATACCTTCCTAGGTGAGGTCTCTCCTGGTGCCACGTAATATAGTTATTAACGAATAAGACTAAAGTAGTGTAACTTAACGTAATTTGTGGTTAGCAAATATACACATCCTCTCCCTATGTTCTCCAGCTCCTGAGTAACCACTTCCACACTAGTGTCCCAGTTATAAGAGATGAGAGTGTGGAGGGGGTGCATAATCCTCACTGGCTCAGAGGCGGGTCCTGCTATTTTTATGTCAAAGGACACAATTGACTGGGTGATTCCCCTGGGTGAACATGTTCAATTCCCGATGGTTTCTCGAGGGTGAGGGAGTGGGCGTAGCAAAGAGCCCAAGTGTGTAACCTGACAACGTATGTGTAATATGACACTGGGTGCAGTAAGATCATTATCTCAGCCAGAATCAACCATGTATTCCTACTAAGATGTGCTACCTACTCATAATGTTTACGAAAAAACAACTGGAGATTCTCCAAAAATGTGAATCGAGTCTGGTGAGTGACCTTTTTATCTTTTAGTAGGCTTAAGACAGACAAACACAAATAATTGTGAAACGTCTCTCCTTCACTGACAGCTACCCTTCAATTGTAACACTTACTAATTTAGGAACGTTTAGTGTCCAGTCTGTGCATCTGAATACTGTTAGTAACTACAGTCTATCTGGAACAACAAATCGCTGGAAAAGTCTAGGACATTACAGCTACAGCCGAGTCCCTAAATCTAGTTACTGAAAAGTGAATAAGACTCATTGACATATTCTATGGCTAATCTGGCCCTTGGAAGCTGTATCTTCTATGGTCACTGTCCAGCCTGTCCCCGGAACACATCGGCTGACATTCTTCCTGCTAGTCGTATAACTGAATCTTGGCAACAACGCATGATGTGTTTGGCAATTCTATGACCGATGAGTTATTTCCTGGATGGCACAGAATTATGCTGCTAAATTCAGATGACATATTTGTATAATTTACATTGAATAATCTGAGTGATTTTCACACAAGATGTGAAATAAGGTTAGGAGTTTATGGTTTCAAGTCTAGGGAACTCGTTACACACGAGAATTGTCACAATTTCGTCTCTTACGTTGCGATTTAGCTCTCTTAACCACCTATTGGGCAATAATGGAGAGACGAATGCCGTAATGCTCTCTAGTCACATGGTTGCCTATATGTCGAAGGCTGCTTTGCATTGTGCTTCCTGTCTCACTGAAGCTTGGATTTTTAGTAGTTCTGTGACAGAGCTACAGGCAACCAGATCGAAAATAAATAAGGGAATCGTAATTATTTTGTTTATGAAATGCCAGATTTTCGTACACATTCAGAGGGACCCTCGACAGCAAGTACACATAGACCGTTTCAAAGTGCAGAGTGAGTAATATCTTACAAATTTGTGCTCATGTAGGTTACGGATACCTTATATTTTATTAAAATGGAATTTCGTCGTAAGGTTATTGCGATACGCTGTATTTCATTTCTATTAGTACAGTGCATATTATTATAATATTATTATAGCGTTTTCCATTAGTTTGTTGAATGCAACAGCAAACCTGAGACACAAATCTAACAATCTTAGAAAATGTAGTCCATCAACAAAGGAGGTGGCTTACAAAACACTCGTTCGACCTATACTTGAATATTGCTCATCAGTGTGGGATCCGTACCAGATCGGGTTGACGGAGGAGATAGAGAAGATCCAAAGAAGAGCGGCGCGTTTCGTCACAGGGTTATTTGGTAACCGTGATAGCGTTACGGAGATGTTTAACAAACTCAAGTGGCAGACTCTGCAAGAGAGGCGCTCTGCATCGCGGTGTAGCTTGCTCGCCAGGTTTCGAGAGGGTGCGTTTCTGGATGAGGTATCGAATATATTGCTTCCCCCTACTTATACCTCCCGAGGAGATCACGAATGTAAAATTAGAGAGATTAGAGCGCGCACGGAGGCTTTCAGACAGTCGTTTTTCCCGCGAACCATACGCGACTGGAACAGGAAAGGGAGGTAATGACAGTGGCACGTAAAGTGCCCTCCGCCACACACCGTTGGGTGGCTTGAGGAGTATAAATGTAGATGTAGAACAACAGTATATTCTCTCACATTATCTAAAACAGTCTGGCAGCAGTTTACCGGTTCCACACCTGTGGAAAACTAATGAACCCGAGATAAAAATGTTGTCAAACCAGGTTGGAAGTGTATTTTCATCCTGAAGGGAATTATTTCGACTGTTTTTCGTTAAAGATCGAGAAAGGTAAAATATTTAAAGGCATAACGTGAGAAGAATAAGTGTGTGACAAATGACGTCCCATAAATATTCTGGATAGTTTTGTTTGTGAAATCAGCAGAGTGCGTTATTGCGTAGTAGGAACATGTGACAGTTTAGTCGGTCGTTTCTCTCACAGTCAGTCTAGCTGTCACCATGTAGCAGCATAGGCTTGTGTGTGTGCGTGCGTGCTTTATTTTACTCTGTCTCGTCAAAGGATAAAATACGAAAGCTAGCAAGTCGTCTTCCTCTTTTGTGTGCCTATCGGCAACTCAATATTTCTGTTTTCCTTTCAGTGGTCTCCCATTAATGCTAAGGTATTTACGTTCACAAGTTTCAAGTATGGAAACTCCAAAACGTAACTGCAAAATGAATACTGCAACTTCAAATAAGACAATGGCACTTAATAAATACACTCATAGCGCTGCGCTGCGGTCACCTAGTCGGAAAGCTCCTGATGTCCGGAGGCGAGCTGCGTGTGACCGTCAACCGGTAGCAGGTAGCTGGTAGTCGCTGTGGAGAAAGGAAACTGTTGCTCATAGACTGATCTTGACGCTGCTGCGATCTGTTTGAAGGAATCGTTTCTGGGGGTTCGAAAGTGAAGCTAATTATCTTTGATGTTCCATCAGACTGATAACCACAGTCTAACATAACAGTCGCGACACTTCGCCTCGATTTTGTTGCCTACCGCGCCAGCAGCGCCCCAAGCGGCCAGTAACTTAAACTGTGATTTCGGCACGGTAGTGAAAGCGAATGGTGGTTGTTTATTTTGATTTCTAGAATGGTTTTTACAAGCAGGAGCGTTTGTAGTGCGATAAATTGCAGCAACAACAGGAAGAAGACACCACAGCTGTCCTTTTTTTTAGGTTTCCTAAGGATCCTGACAGGTATATACCATCATGTTACTAAACTGTATTGCCAGAATTCACTTGCAAACTACATGTGTATTATGTGATTCTTGAGTTTCTCCCGACGTATTTGATAATCAAAATATCCACGGGTGTGCTGCCGGTCTATAGTGTCCAACGGGCACAATATTTCGGCGATCATACATGTCACCATCATCAGGTGAACTGACGGACTGAGCTCCTGTCAACGTGCCGGCACGGAGATCCGTACGCTATGGCTGCTCAGGGGGAACTGGGTTCGGTCGCGGCGGCGGCCGATTTAAATACCCTCCGCCCGCGGCGCGCTCCCTCCGCCGTCCGCGACCGGCGCTACGGTCGCGCGGTGGAACAGATTGCGACGGCGTCTGAGATGACGTCGGTGTGATGGCTCTGTCCGCCGTGGTCGTCACAACTATACGTTTGCTAGATTTACTCTTGATTAACCCAATCGCTGGTTCCCAAGCCTTGCTAAGATTATAGCCACAGTCACAGTTTATGAGGTCGTCATTGGTGCGAATTTCGATAGCCTCTCTAACAACGCTGTCCCAGTATCTCGACGTCTGTACCAGAATCCTCGTGCGGTCATAGTCCATGGCGTGATTTTCCAACAAACAATGTTCAGCGACCGCCGACTTGCTCGGATACATCAGTCGAGTGTGCCTCTGGTGTTCACGGCATCGATCCTCGACGGTGCGCATCGTCTGACAAATATACGACTTGCCACATTGACACGGAATCTGGTACACGCCGGCCTTCCTGAAACCGAGGTCATCTTTGGCGCTCCCCACCAGTGCACGAGTTTTATTTGGAGGACAAAACACAGTTCCGAGCTGGTGTTTCTTCAGAGTGCGGGTGATTTTCCCCGAGAGTGCGCCTGTGTATGGAATAAATGCAGTGCCTACCTCCTCCCTGGTGACTTCATCCATCTCAACAGGTTGTGCTGCAGTGGTTGGGCGGAGAGCACGTTGAATCTGCCACTCTGAGTACCCATTTTTTTTTCGAAATACAGTTATCAGGTATTCCAATACCTGGGGTAGACTCTCTGCGTCAGAGATAGTGCGCGCCCTATGTACTAGAGTTTTAAGTACCCCGTTCCTCTGTGAAGGGTGGTGGCAGCTGTCTGCGTGCAAATACAGATCAGTGTGCGTTGTCTTCCGATACACCCCATGACCTAGGGTGCCGTCAGCCCTTCTCTTGACCAAGACGTCAAGGAAAGGTAATTTACCCTCCGTTTCAGTCTCCATAGTGAATTTGATGTTGGGGTGTATGGAGTTTAGATGTGTAACGAAGTCAAGGAGTTTATCCATACCATGTGGCCAGATAACGAACGTGTCGTCCACGTAACGGAAAAAGCAAGTAGGTTTCCATTCGGATGACGACAGGGCTTCCTCCTCGAAGTTCTCCATGTACAAATTCGCTACCACTGGTGAGAGTGGGCTACCCATGGCGACTCCCTCCGTTTGTTCGTAGTATTCTCCATTAAAAAGAAAATACGTGGAAGTCAAGTCATGCCTAAAAAGTTCAGTGGTCTTCTCGTCAAACTTCTGACTAATCAATTCTAGTGACTCTCGAAGGGGTACCCTCGTAAACAAGGAAATGACGTCAAAACTCACCATGATATCTGACTCATCCAACCTGAAGCTATCAAGGCGTTTAACAAAATACACGGAATTACGGATGTGATGAGGGCATTTACCCACATAAGGACTTAATATTCCCGTCAGGTATTTGGCCAACAAATATGTAGGTGCCCTGATGTTGCTGACAATGGGGCGTAATGGTACCCCCTCTTTGTGAACCTTCGGGAGTCCATATAGTCTAGGCGGTACCGGACCTTGGGGTAACAATTTCTTAGCGTCACCCTCCGGTAAATCTGCGTCCTTGAGAAGCGCCCTCGTCTTGTTCTCCACCTTCTTTGTAGGGTCAACGCTGATCTTCCGGTAGGAATCGTCATTTAGCAGGCTCTGCATCTTATCAGTGTAGTCCTTACGAGAGACAACAACTGTAGCATTGCCTTTGTCAGCCGGTAAGACAACAATTTCAGAGCACTCCCTCAAATGGTTCAAATGGCTCTGAGCACTATGGGACTGAACATCTATGGTCATCAGTCCCCTAGAACTTAGAACTACTTAAACCTAACTAACCTAAGGACAGCACACAACACCCAGCCATCACGAGGCAGAGAAAATCCCTGATCTCGCCGGGAATCGAACCCGGGCGTGGGAAGCGAGAACGCTACCGCACGACCACGAGATGCGGACAGCACTCCCTCAGATCACGAATGGCCGCCCTCTCTTTACTGTTGATATTTGACTTCATCGGCTTGGATTTCGTCAACGCACGACAAATTTTACGACGTATTTCCTCGGCTGATTCTGGCGGATGTCGAGCTGCAACCTGTTCAACAGCACTAACAATTTCTGCGACCGGAGTGAACTTGGGGGTGGGAGCGAAGTTGAGACCTTTCTGCAAAACCGAGACCGCATCATCAGTCAACACCATGCCACTCAAATTGATGACAGTCTTGCACGGAACCTGCAGAGATGGTTTGTCAAGGAGACGTGAGAACTTAGCTGTTTGACGTCCCGTAGCATTCTTATGGGCGGAATCAGCTGCAACCCAGGTGACACCATCAATCCAATCCCAGGAAAAAGAAGTGAACTTACTAGACAGTTTTCAAATGTAGTTTGAGTAATGCCTGTGAGATAAACTCAAGGCACCGGCGAGTGAATTGCACTCTCTCACGTACCAATGCGAGGCTGGCTCGTTTCTTGATTCTCTTAGCTGCTGCAGAATCGATGTGATGCATAACCTTAGCAAAATTTGGAACAACATTCTCGGAACGACATCTCTTTAGAAAGGCAAGAGTACTTAGCAAACGACATCTACGGTGGCGCAACTTTTCAAATTTCTTCATGCTGCGATACATCTCCTCCCCGTAAAGGTGTATGATGTGATTCTTGAGTTTCTCCCGGCGTATTTGATAATCAAAATATCCACGGGTGTGCCGCCGGTCTATAGTGTCCAACGGGCACAGCTAAGTTCTCACGTCTCCTGGACAACCATCTCTGTAGGTTCCGTGCAAGACTGTCATCAATTTGAGTGGCATGGTGTTGACTGATGATGCGGTCTCAGTTTTGCAGAAAGGTCTCAACTTCGCTCCCACCCCCAAGTTCACTCCGGTCGCAGAAATTGTTAGTGCTGTTGAACAGGTTGCAGCTCGACTTCCGCCAGAATCAGCCGAGGAAATACGTCGTGAAACTTGTCGTGCGTTGACGAAATCCAAGCCGATGAAGTCAAATATCAGCAGTTAAAAGAGGGCGGCCATTCGTGATCTGAGGGAGTGCTCTGAAATTATTGTCTTACCGGCTGACAAAGGCAATGCTACAGTTGTTGTCTCCCATAAGGACTACACTGATAAGATGCAGAGCCTGCTAAATGACGATTCCTACCGGAAGATCAGCGTTGACCCTACAAAGAAGGTGGAGAACAAGACGAGGGCGCTTCTCAAGGACGCAGATTTACCGGAGGGTGACGCTAAGAAATTGTTACCCCAAGGTCCGGTACCGCCTAGACTATATGGACTCCCGAAGGTTCACAAAGAGGGGGTACCATTACGCCCCATTGTCAGCAACATCAGGGCACCTACATATTTGTTGGCCAAATACCTGACGGGAATATTAAGTCCTTATGTGGGTAAATGCCCTCATCACATCCGTAATTCCGTGTATTTTGTTAAACGCCTTGATAGCTTCAGGTTGGATGAGTTAGATATCATGGTGAGTTTTGACGTCGTTTCCTTGTTTACGAGGGTACCCCTTCGAGAGTCACTAGAATTGATTAGTCAGAAGTTTGACGAGAAGACCGCTGAACTTTTTAGGCATGTCTTGACTTCCACGTATTTTCTTTTTAATGGAGAATACTACGAACAAACGGAGGGAGTCGCCATGGGTAGCCCACTCTCACCGGTGGTAGCGAATTTGTACATGGAGAACTTCGAGGAGGAAGCCCTGTCGTCATCCGTATGGAAACCTACTTGCTTTTTCCGTTACGTGGACGACACGTTCGTCATCTGGCCACATGGTATGGATATACTCCTTGACTTCGTTACACATCTAAACTCCATACACCCCAACATCAAATTCACTATGGAGACTGAAACGGAGGGTAAATTACCTTTCCTTGACGTCTTGGTCAAGAGAAGGGCTGACGGCACCCTAGGTCATGGGGTGTATCGGAAGACAACGCACACTGATCTGTATTTGCACGCAGACAGCTGCCACCACCCTTCACAGAGGAACGGGGTACTTAAAACTCTAGTACATAGGGCGCGCACTATCTCTGACGCAGAGAGTCTACCCCAGGAATTGGAATACCTGATAACTGTATTTCGAAAAAAAAAATGGGTACTCAGAGTGGCAGATTCAACGTGCTCTCCGCCCAACCACTGCAGCACAACCTGTTGAGATGGATGAAGTCACCAGGGAGGAGGTAGGCACTGCATTTATTCCATACACAGGCGCACTCTCGGGGAAAATCGCCCGCACTCTGAAGAAACACCAGCTCGGAACTGTGTTTTGTCCTCCAAATAAAACTCGTGCACTGGTGGGGAGCGCCAAAGATGACCTCGGTTTCAGGAAGGCCGGCGTGTACCAGATTCCGTGTCAATGTGGCAAGTCGTATATTGGTCAGACGATGCGTACCGTCGAGGATCGATGCCGTGAACACCAGAGGCACACTCGACTGATGTATCCGAGCAAGTCGGCGGTCGCTGAACATTGTTTGTCGGAAAATCACGCCATGAACTATGACCGCACGATGATTCTGGTACAGACGTCGAGATACTGGGACAGCGTTGTTAGAGAGGCCATCGAAATTCGCACCAATGACGACCTCATAAACCGTGACTGTGGCTATAATCTTAGCAAGGCTTGGGAACCAGCGATTGGGTTAATCAAGAGTAAATCTAGCAAACGTATAGTTGTGACGACCACGGCGGACAGAGCCATCACTCCGACGTCATCTCAGACGCCGTCGCAATCTGTTCCACCGCGAGACCGTGGCACGGGGCGCGGACGGCGGAGGGAGCGCGCCGCGGGCGGAGGGTATTTAAATCGGCCGCCGCCGCGACCGAACCCAGTTCCCCCTGAGCAGCCATAGCGTACGGATCTCCGTGCCGGCACGTTCACAGGAGCTCAGTCCGTCAGTTCACCTGATGATGGCGACATGTATGATCGCCGAAATATTGTGCCCGTTGGACACTATAGACCGGCAGCACACCCGCGGATATTTTGATTACATGTGTATTAATGATTAATGTATCGTTTCAGGAGCAGAAAATGGCTAGTTAATAGCAGACGAGAAGACCTTATGAAAAAAGAACCAGTTTACCTGTATAATAATATTAGATTTTGTTCGCTACATTTCGAACAAAGCCAGTTAATGAACGCAGACAATAATAAACTCGTGTGGAATGCAGTACCACACGGTTTGACATTCCAAATAAGCCATCTCAACTGACGATGAAGAGGAAACTGCCACAAATATTCCACAATCCATATAAAGCTGTAAAACAGTCCTATGACACAGAAGCATCCAGTTCAACTATTCATGTGTCAGTGCCAGATTCGTGTGAATCGTCAACACTGACATGCTTTGACGATGGAGTGGTTAGATTAAGTACAGTTATTGGTGTCTTACAAAAGCGTAATGTTTGGTGTGTATTTCATTCACTTCTGTTGTTAGTCACTTAAGTTTCCTTGCTTCCTTCGTGTGATGACATCATTTTGTTAGCACCTTGTTCACTGACATATTGTTTGAAAATTATTCAAAATTTGGTTTTGCGTGAAAAGTAATGTAATCAGCTCATTATAATGTTTCAACATATTTTTCCCACTATTTGGTAGTTGCTTGTCCCATTTAGAATAATATAAAGCTGAAGGTCGTATTGTGGCAACAGGCGACAATGTCAAGCACAGTAGGGCGACAGAACGATAAATGAGCTGTCGATGGCTTTTCCTTGTAGAGGTACATGTCTGTGCTTCTTACGTGTGAATCCGTGTGTTTATATTCTTTTGATATCTACCTGGTAAGCTGCAATTCTATCCAACGTCCCCAGTGTTCCTTCACGGATGTGTTGTAGCTTGCCACTCGATTCATGAGCCGGCCGCGGTGGTCTAGCGCTTCTGGCGCTGCAGTCCAGAACCGCGGGACTGCTACGGTCGCAGGTTCGAATCCTGCCTCGGGCATGGGTGTGTGTGATGTCCTTAGGTTAGTTATGTTTAAGTAGTTCTAAGTTCTAGGGGACTTCTGACCTAAGATGTTGAGTCCCATAGTGCTCAGAGCCATTTGAACCATTTGAACTCGATTCATGGTTTTTGTCCATACTTGCGCTTATTTTAGAATCATTCTTAGAAACATATTTGCCTTCTGATACTATACAAACCCTTGGCGGCAAGAAAATAACTCAAATATTTCGTAAATTACGTAGGAAATGGATGCAAAACAAACATTATGCTTGCGGCGCGTCTGACGTTCACCTTACTCGCCGCTTGGAGCGCCAGTGTCGCTCCATCTGTCAAACGGTAACAACTTTTACAGCAGTGAGTGTCGCGACTGTTATGTTAGACTGTGCTGATAACTGTTGCAGTAAAGCGAAATGCGATTCAAAACTCGAAATCGAAACCTCATATCCACACTGCACAACGCTTAACATGACATCGCGAGCATACACAGCGCCGTAATGGCTAGTGAAGGGTGACAGCACTTTCTCCATAAACTTCCGCATCCTACAGTGTTGCCAGATCGTGCATATGGCCGGACTTGGAATTCTGAGGGGTGGCCGGTTATGTTAGCCATCTGAATGACTACAACAGAATTCTGAGGGGTGGTCGGTTAAGTTGGCCACCTGAATGACTGCAAATAAGTCTCTGCGGCAGCCAGCTGCCGGCAATGTTTTGTGTCTCAGACTGTACATCCACCACGTTCTTCATGTCATCTAATCCACTATATGTGATCATCGCAGTTGCCACCTGTGTTAAGGATGAGCCCCCAAATTTCAGGACGTGGCAGACAACAAGACTTTCCTGCGAGCCTCCCAAGTTTGTCTGACGAACAGGTTTTGGGCGATACCTGTGGCTGACAAAGATCCCGAGCCAGATGCTGTCACTCGCCCTGATCCAGAGGAAACCACTCAGCCCACAACACCTGGGCATTCACGGTGCACGGGGTTACTGTTAGGTGGGAGTGCCAATGTCAGACACATAACAGGGACAGCCAGCCCTTTAAGTATTTGGCTACCATGGAGGCAAAGAAATCCACTATGCACTCTCCGTATATACAACGTGGAGCCATTACAAATGTGGAATAAGTGCTTTCGGATGCCATGAAGAGCACACAGCAGGTAACCGCTGATGGTGGCTTGTGTCAGTATCAACAGGATGTGTCATTCTGGATCAGATGATAGTCTCCCTGGTTTCGGGCAGCTATCTGATGTGGTAAAGACTGTGCTTGTGAGACGAAGGCAGAGCTCACTGTGTAGAATTGATGACAAGACCGACTGTGGATCTTCTGTACACGATCGAGTGGAGGGTCCGAATCAGGGGCTCAGATGGTTCTGAAGGTATTTCTATGGAGTGTATGCATGCATGGAAGTGAAACAAGAACAACAAAAAGTTTAGACAAGAAGAGAAGAGAACCTTTTGAAAATTGGTGCTAGGAAAGATGCTAAAGATTAGATGTGTACATCACGTATCTAATGAAAAGAAATTTGTGGCATAACTTGACTAAAACATCAGATTGGTTGATAGGACATATTCTCCTTCTCAGTTAGGAATTGTGCTAAATGCTTTCTCAAAAAATTAGTTTGAGCTACTAGTTCAGGAGCCCACTCGAAGTGTAAATGGTTATGGAAACATACTTGACCTCTTAGTGACAAATAATCCTGAGCAAATAGGGAACATCATGATGTATACAGAGATTAGTGACTACATGTCACTGTTGCGAGGCTGACCACTGCAACATCCAAAACCAGCAAAAGCAAAAACCAAATATATCCATTAAAAAAATAAAAAGAGATAAAAATTCGCTTGACACGTTTCTAAGAGATAGTCCCCACGCCTACCCCTGTATGTGCACACCTGATGTGGCTTAAATTCATGGAAATAGTATCTGCATCGATTGATAGATTTATACCGAATAAATGAATAAAAGATGGCACTCATCCCTTATGGTACACAAAACACTGTCGTAGGAGCAACGAAAAATGCATGGCGAATTCAGGGTGTATACGTGGACAAAGGAAAAAAATTCCCCGATTATTCCCGGATATCCCGTTTAAAAAACATACTTTTTCCCGGGCGAAAATACACTTTTTCCGTGCTAAGTGACATTCGGTTTTCTGTAGATTTTTCCTTTGGAACTGTAAAACTTATCATTCTTTTGAATGATTAACGTTTTATACACTAGCGTAGAACTTCCCGGAAAAAATTGGGGGGAGAGATGTTTTGGAGAGACTTTTGATGAAAAAAACGGTAGAGAAGTTTTGGAAATAACTCTGATGTGCAGCAACATACACGCTGCATGTTTTCATATTACGAAAGTATAAATTCGAATTGCACCAAACACAGCACGTTAATTTCCGGAGCGTTGAAATCGAGATTGCGATGTCCTTTTGTAAGCCAGTCATATCTCATGCCACGTGATATTGCCAGACGATGACAGCAGATATTCAGAGCATAGGACACAGGATGTAGTCAACCAATAGCAAAATCACTGTTACGTAGTGTGAATACACAAAGAGGAAAAGTTAATGGTTTACATTAACATACATAGTATAGCTACAAGAAAAGCTAAGCATTCACATATAATATTGATCTCGATGATTAATAAGCTACAAGAGAAGTTACGCTTTCACATGTAATAATGTAATATTGATCTATTTTGCGCGTGTTATACTTTATCAGGTGCAGATGTGGACTCTGACCACAATCTATTGGTTATGACCTGTAGACTAAAACTGAAGAAACTGCAAAAAGGTGGGAATCTAAACAGATGGGACCTGGATAAACTGAAAGAACCAGAGGTTGTACAGAGTTTCAGGGAGAGCATAAGGGAACAATTGACAGGAATGGGGGAAAGAAATACAGTAGAAGAAGAATGGGTAGCTTTCAGGGATGAAGTAGTGAAGGCAGCAGAGGATCAAGTAGGTAAAAAGACGAGGGCTAATAGAAATCCTTGGGTAACAGAAGAAATATTGAATTTAATTGATGAAAGGAGAAAATATAAAAATGCAGTAAATGAAGCGGGCAAAAAGGAATACAAACGTCTCAAAAATGAGATCGACAGGAAGTCCAAAATGGCTAAGCACGGATGGCTAGAGGACAAATGTAAGGATGTAGAGGCTTATCTCACGAGGGGTAAGATAGATACTGCCTACAGGAAAATTAGAGAGACCTTTGGAGATAAGAGAACCACTTGTATGAACATCAAGAGCTCAGATGGAAACCCAGTTCTAAGCAAGGAAGGGAAAGCAGAAAGGTGGTAGGAGTATATAGAGGGTCTATACAAGGGCGATGTACTTGAGGACAATATTATGGAAATGGAAGAGGATGTAGATGAAGATGAAATGGGAGATACGATACTGCGTGAAGAGTTTGACAGAGCACTGAAAGACCTGAGCCAAAAGAAGGACCCCGGAGTAGACAACATTCCATTGGAACTACTGACGGCCTTGGGAGAGCCAGTCCTGACTAAACTCCACCATCTGGTGAGCCAGATGTATGAAACAGGCGAAATACCCTCAGACTTCAAGAAGAATATAATAATTCCAATCCCAAAGAAAGCAGGTGTTGACAGATGTGAAAATTACCGAACAATCAGTTTAATAAGCCACAGCTGCAAAATACTAACACGAATTCTTTACAGACGAATGGAAAAACTAGTAGAAGCCGACCTCGGGGAAGATCAGTTTGGATTCCGTAGAAATACTGGAACGCGTGAGGCAATACTGACCTTACGACTTATCTTACAAGAAAGAATAAGGAAAGGCAAACCTACGTTTATAGCATTTGTAGACTTAGAGAAAGCTTTTGACAATGTTGACTGGAATACTCTCTTTCAAATTCTAAAGGTGGCAGGGGTAAAATACAGGGAGCGAAAGGCTATTTACAATTTGTACAGAAACCAGATGGCAGTTATAAGAGTCGAGGGACATGAAAGGGAAGCGGTGGTTGGGAAGGGGGTAAGACAGGGTTGTAGCCTCTCCCCGATGTTATTCAATCTGTATATTGAGCAAGCAGTAAAGGAAACAAAAGAAAAGTTCGGAGTAGGTATTACAATCCATGGAGAAGAAATAAAAACTTTGAGGTTCGCCGATGACATTGTAATTCTGTCAGAGACAGCAAAGGACTTGGAAGAGCAGTTGAACGGAATGGACGGTGTCTTGAAAGGAGGATATAAGATGAACATCAACAAAAGCAAAACGAGGATAATGGAATGTAGTCGGATTAAGTCGGGTGACGCTGAGGGAATTAGATTAGGAAATGAGACACTTAAAGTAGTAAAGGAGTTTTGCTATTTGGGGAGCAAAATAACTGATGATGGTCGAAGTAGAGAGGATATAAAAAGTAGACTGGCAATGGCAAGGAAAGCGTTTCTGAAGAAGAGAAATTTGTTAACATCGAGTATAGATTTAAGTGTCAGGAAGTCATTTCTGAAAGTATTTGTATGGAGTGTAGCCATGTATGGAAGTGAAACATGGACGATAAATAGTTTGGACAAGAAGAGAATAGAAGCTTTCGAAATGTGGTGCTACAGAAGGATGCTGAAGATTAGATGGGTAGATCACATAACTAATGAGGAAGTATTGAATAGGATTGGGGAAAAGAGAAGTTTGTGGCACAACTTGACCAGAAGAAGGGATCGGTTGGTAGGACATGTTCTGAGACATCGAGGGATCACCAATTTAGTATTGGAGGGCAGCGTGGAGGGTAAAAATCGTAGAGGGAGACCAAGAGATGAATACACTAAGCAGATTCAGAAGGATGTAGGTTGCAGTAGGTACTGGGAGATGAAGAAGCTTGCACAGGATAGAGTAGCATGGAGAGCTGCATCAAACCAGTCTCAGGACTGAAGACCACAACAACAACAACAACAACAACAACATACTTTATCACACAAATGTGCCAGTAAATTTAAAATAATATCATAAAAATCTGATCTTCTGGGTTCGAAATTCTTCTACGTGGCTGGTCCTCAAAGTGTTCAGTTTTAAACGCTCTGTGATTTAAGAAATTCATCCCACTTCCTCACAGTTAACATAATTCATCTTGCGTAAAAGAAATTTACTTTGAAAGTAACGCTTTTCGAACCACCGTTCGCAATGCTATCCCGAGACTGTTACACCACGAAGATGACGTGGTACAGACGCGAAATTTAACCGACAGGAAGAAGATGCTGTGATATGCAAATGGTCAGCTTTTCAGAGCATTCACACAATGTTGCCGCCGGTGGCACCACCTACAATGTGCTGACATGAGGAAAGTTTCCAACTGATTTCTCATTCACAAACAGCAGTTAACCGGCGTTGCCTGGTGAAACATTGTTGTAATGCCTCGTGTAAAAAGGAGAAATGCGTACCATCACGTTTCCGACTTTGATAAAGGTCGGATTGTAGCCTATCGCGATTTCGGTTTATCGTATCGCCACATTGCTGCTCGCGTTGGTCGAGATCCAATGACTGTTAGCAGAATATGGAGTCGGTGGGTTCAGGAGGGTATGCAGCCACGTCTCGATCCCAGAGTCAACAAATGGGGACGTTTGCAAGACAACAACCATCTGCACGAACAGTTCGACGACGTTTGCAGCAGCATGGACTATCAGCTCGGAGACCATGGCTGCGGTTACCCTTGACGCCGCATCACAGACAGGAGCGCCTGCGATGGTGTACTCAACGACGATCCTGGGTGCACGAATGGCGAAACGTCATTTGTTCGGGTGAATCCAGGTTCTGTTTACAGCATCGTGATGGTCGCATCCGTGTTTGGCGACATCGCACATTGGAAGCGTGTATTCGTCATCGCCATACTGCGGTATCACCCGGCGTGATGGTATGGGGTGCCATTGGTTACACGTCTCGGTCACCTCTTTTTTGTATTTGAACAGTGAACGTTACGTTTCAGGTGTGTTGTGACCCATGTCTCTACCTTCATTCAATCCTGCGAAACCCTATATTTCAGCAGGATAATGCACGACCGCATGCTGCAGGTCCTGTACGGGCCTTTCTGGATACAGAAAATGTTGGACTGCTGCCCTGGCCAGCACATTCTCCAGATCTCTCACCAATTGAAAACGCCTGGTCAGTGGTGGCCGAGCAACTGGTTCGTCACAATACGCCAGTCACTACTCTTGATGAACTGTGGTATCGCGTTGAAGCTGCATGGGCAGCTGTACCTGTACACGCCATCCAAGCTCTGTTTGACTCAATGCCCAGGCGTATCAAGGACGTTATTACGGCCAGAGGTGGTTGTTCTGGGTACTGGTTTCTCAGGATCAATGCGCCCAAATTGCGTGAAAATGTAATCACATGTCAGTTCTAGAATAATATATTTGTCCAGTGAATGCCCGTTTATCATCTGCATTTCTTCGTTGTGTAGCAATTTTAATGGCCAGTCACTGTAGGTTCGATTTAGCAGTTGCCAAAGAGCGCCAGAAAAGAGGCCTTATTGCGCGTGCGCAGCTGCAGTGGTGTAGGAAGCCCGCATGTTCGTATGTATGAAGCACTAAGAGAGGGGCGGCTGATGTGGCCGAGCGGTTCTAGGCGCTTGTCTGGAACCGCGAGACCGCTACGGTCTCAGGTTCGAATCCTGCCTCGGGCATGGATGTGTGTGCTGTCCTTAGGTTGGTTAGTTTTAAGTAGTTCTAAGTTCTAGGGGACTCATGACCTCAGATGTTAAGTCCCATACTGCTCAGAGCCATTTGAACTAAGAAAGCTTACATTACGCCACAAAACAAACAGGACATCAGAGGATACTCCAAGAGCATCGGAATTTCGTAAACCATACTGAAATGCATAATTCGGCTTGAAGTGCACATTGGTTTTTTCGAGATTCACAGTGATATTAAGCTTTTCAGTGTGGTTTTTGGTATGTAAATTTTCTTGGAGTAACAGTACTGTACTGTAGTATGCCATATTTGGTTTTTTATTATGGCATAGTGCCACACATGGCAGAAGATGAAAACGTGCACTTGAAATTCAGCGAACAGTTGGAACTAGCCAATGCTGTGGAACGAAACACTTCGTTTTAAATAAATTGATTGCCTCTGCGGAAAGTTTAATAACGCCAAATTTCTTTAGCAAACTGACAAAAATAACGTCATTGTTCTGCAAGGCGATTAATGCTTGACTGCTAACAATTTGGAAATAATATAAAATCAGAAAACTGAAACTAATAATATATTTTTGCCCTCCATAATTATGTGAACGTATTATAATTCAATTGATAGCTCCCGGCCGCAGAAATCCGTTTTGTTTTCATTTGACGTGGGAGCTGTAAACGAAGATGAAATAGCAAAATCACTTAACGCAAACAGGGGTCAGGTGGAGGCTAACCCCCTCCCCACTACAACTGAGACAGAACTCTGCGTATGCGCGAATCTGGCAGCTAGGGCGCGTGAGAAAACTTTTTCTCGTTAGCATCTGGCTGCTTGCTGCCGATACAGCCAACAGCTACACTTCAACTAGCGGGAAGCGGGAGAAGTTATTGCTCTGCGCAAGAGCCCGCTGGCAACTGGTCAAACGAACCTAATGTAAACCGTTGTGACGTCACGCTCATAGAAAGCAGGTTACTGCTACGAAGTATTACATGATCTTCGCCCTTAGGCCTTTGACATACTTTTGCTGTTTGCAGACGTTTGTGCATGCACGGTGTTTTGTTGTTGCAAATGGCGCATTTCCTTTGCCATTAAAGTTTTATTTTTTTCCCTTCTCGTTCATATTTTATTGCTGCAGTATACTTCTCCAGTAGCAGGATAGAGTAACATTCTTTGCTACAGAATCAATTTTTACCAGTCAAAATTACAAAAATTTAACTGAAAGCTAAAACAATGAAAAACTCCCGGAATTCCGAAAAATTCCCGGAATTCCGAAAAATTCCCGGAATTCCGAAAAATTCCCGGGTTTTTCCCGGTTTTCTCCTGGATGAAAAACTTCCCGGGTTTTTCCCGGATTTCCCGGTCGTCCCGGGTCGTATACACCCTGAAATTTAAAGGAACATAAAGTCTCTAAGTTTAGCGATGTTTTACCGAATTCGAAACTTAGTGCAGACTTCAACACGAGATGCTTGACAGAAAATCCAAAGAGATTCTGGTCACATGTAAAGCACACCAGCAACAAGACAATTAGGACCTTCAATTGTGCAATACCAATAGGAATATTACAAATGTCAGCGAAAATGAGAGAGAGTTATTATACATAGTTTTCCGAAATTGCTTCACAAAAGACAACTATTGCTTCATTTGTACTAGTAATTAGTGCTGTCAACAGAGCATACCAAATCGATTCCACATATCTAGATTTGTAGAAGGCATTTCATAGTGTTCCTCACAAGAGACTTCTAATCAAATTGCATGTGCCGGCCGCGGTGGTCTAGTGGTTCTAGGCGCGCAGTCCGGAACCGCGGGACTGCTACGATCGCAGGTTCGAATCCTGCCTCGGGCATGGATGTGTGTGATGTCCTTAGGTTAGTTAGGTTTAAGTAGCTCTAAGTTCTAGGGGACTGATGACCACAGAAGTTAAGTCCCATAGTGCTCAGAGCCATTTGAAGCCAAAATTGCATGTCTATGGAGTATCGCTTCAGTTATGCGACTGGATTCGTGATTTCCAGTCAGAAAGGTCACTGTACTTAGTAATCATTGAATAAAACAGAAGTGATATCTGGCGTTCCAGAACGAAGTGTTACAGGCTGTCTGCTGTTCCTGAGACAATCTGAGCACATCTCTCAGAGTATTTGAGTGTGTAACTGTCATTTAGCGTCTAGTAAAGTCATCAAAAGATCAAAACCAATTGCAAAATGACTTACACATGATGTCTGTGTTGCATAAAAAGTGACAATTGCCGGTAAATTATGAAATGTGTGGAGTCATCCATGTGAGCACTAAAAGGAAACCATTACATTTCAGTTTCATAATTTAAAAAAAAAAGCACTCCGTCTTCAGGCCACGACTGGCCTACCGGGACCATCCGACCGCCGTGTCATCCACTGTGGAGGATGCGGATAGGAGGTTCGGGGGGAGGGGGGGTCAGCACACCACTCTCCCGGTCGTTATGATGGTATTCTTGACTGAAGGCGCTACTATTCGGTAGAATAGTTCCTCAGCTGGCGTCACGAGGCTGACGTGAGTGCATCCCAAAAATTGGCAACAGTGCATGGCGGCCTGAATGGTCACCCATCCAAGTGCCGGCTACGCCCGACATCGCTTAACTTTGGTGATCTCGCGGGAACCGGTGTAACCACTGGGGCAAGGCCGTTGCCTCAGTTTCATGATAAGGCACACAAATCTAAAGATTGTGGATTCAACTAAATACCTAACAATTACAATTATGAAGCACAAAGCACTTAATTGGAACGATCACATAAATAATGTTGTATGGAAGACAAGCCAAAAACTAAATTTTACTGACACACCACTTTGAAGATGCACCTTACATACAGGATTGAAGGATACTGAGGAATTGCAAGGAAGGGTGGCTCGTTTTGTATTATCGCAAACTAGGGGAGTGAGTGTCACAGGTGTGATGTGTGAATTGTGGTCACAATCATTAAAACAACACTACACTCCTGGAAATTGAAATAAGAACACCGTGAATTCATTGTCCCAGGAAGGGGAAACTTTATTGACACATTCCTGGGGTCAGATACATCACATGATCACACTGACAGAACCACAGGCACATAGACACAGGCAACAGAGCATGCACAATGTCGGCACTAGTACAGTGTATATCCACCTTTCGCAGCAATGCAGGCTGCTATTCTCCCATGGAGACGATCGTAGAGATGCTGGATGTAGTCCTGTGGAACGGCTTGCCATGCCATTTCCACCTGGCGCCTCAGTTGGACCAGCGTTCGTGCTGGACGTGCAGACCGCGTGAGACAACGCTTCATCCAGTCCCAAACATGCTCAATGGGGGACAGATCCGGAGATCTTGCTGGCCAGGGTAGTTGACTTACACCTTCTAGAGCACGTTGGGTGGCACGGGATACATGCAGACGTGCATTGTCCTGTTGGAACAGCAAGTTCCCTTGCCGGTCTAGGAATGGTAGAACGATGGGTTCGATGACGGTTTGGATGTACCGTGCACTATTCAGTGTCCCCTCGACGATCACCAGTGGTGTACGGCCAGTGTAGGAGATCGCTCCCCACACCATGATGCCGGGTGTTGGCCCTGTGTGCCTCGGTCGTATGCAGTCCTGATTGTGGCGCTCACCTGCACGGCGCCAAACACGCATACGACCATCATTGGCACCAAGGCAGAAGCGACTCTCATCGCTGAAGACGACACGTCTCCATTCGTCCCTCCATTCACGCCTGTCGCGACACCACTGGAGGCGGGCTGCACGATGTTGGGGCGTGAGCGGAAGACGGCCTAACGGTGTGCGGGACCGTAGCCCAGCTTCATGGAGACGGTTGCGAATGGTCCTCGCCGATACCCCAGGAGCAACAGTGTCCCTAATTTGCTGGGAAGTGGCGGTGCGGTCCCCTACGGCACTGCGTAGGATCCTACGGTCTTGGCGTGCATCCGTGCGTCGCTGCGGTCCGGTCCCAGGTCGACGGGCACGTGCACCTTCCGCCGACCACTGGCGACAACATCGATGTACTGTGGAGACCTCACGCCCCACGTGTTGAGCAATTCGGCGGTTCGTCCACCCGGCCTCCCGCATGCCCATTATACGCCCTCGCTCAAAGTCCGTCAACTGCACATACGGTTCACGTCCACGCTGTCGCGGCATGATACCAGTGTTAAAGACTGCGATGGAGCTCCGTATGCCACGGCAAACTGGCTGACACTGACGGCGGCGGTGCACAAATGCTGCGCAGCTAGCGCCATTCGACGGCCAACACCGCGGTTCCTGGTGTGTCCGCTGTGCCGTGCATGTGATCATTGCTTGTACAGCACTCTCGCAGTGTCCGGAGCAAGTATGGTGGGTCTGACACACCGGTGTCAATGTGTTCTTTTTTCCATTTCCAGGAGTGTATATTGGGAAAGAGAAATCTGGAGCTTGTACAGAAAGATTTAAGTGTTCATTTTTCCCGTGCGATGTTTAGGACATCAGAGAAAGAGTCTGAAGGTGGTTTGAAGAACCACCTGCCAGGCATTTAAATGTGAATGATACAGCAGTCATGTAGATGCAGATGTTCTTCAGATAAACTCTGTATCTCCTGTATTATCCACGGATTTCTATTCGGCCTTGTCTTTCATATTCTCTGATGGCTTCCCCACTTCATCTCTCAAAACTACCAATTCATCTTCCACCGTATTCACTTTCCCTGTTTCAGTGAACTTTGCCTAATGCTCTCTTTGAAAAGCTCAATAATTTCTGGTTGCTTTGGGTTATCCAGGTCCCATTGTCTTAATTTATTATCTGTTTTCAATTTCTTAAATTTTCATCTATGGTTCATAACCAATAAATTGCGGTCTGAGTCCACATCTGCCCCTGGAAATACCTTGCTGTTTAAAATCTGGTTTCAAAATCTCTGCCTCACCATTGTATAAGAAGTCTAAAACCTTACAGTGTCTACAGATCTCTCCCAAGTATACAAACTTCTTGCATGATTCTTGAACCAAGTGTCACCATTGTTTAAATTATGCTCTGCACAACATTCTATCAGTTGGATTACTCTTTCATTTCTTTCCCCTAGTCCATAACCTCCTACATATTTTCCTTCTCTTCCTTTTAATACATTTGAATTCCAGTTTCCCATTACAATTAAATTTTTCTCTTCCTTAACTATCTGCATTATTT
Source organism: Schistocerca cancellata (assembly GCF_023864275.1). Classification (NCBI taxonomy): domain Eukaryota; kingdom Metazoa; phylum Arthropoda; class Insecta; order Orthoptera; family Acrididae; genus Schistocerca; species Schistocerca cancellata. Next base: position 741,698,088 of record NC_064629.1, on the reverse strand, counting down.
CTTTGATCTCATCTTACATTCTCTCAAGCTCATCATCGTCATCTGCAGAAATAGTTATCACATAAACTTAAACTACTGTGGTGGGACCAGCTTTGTGTCTATTTTAGCTATGATAATGTCTTCATTATGCTGTTCATAGTAGCTTATCCACATTTCTACTTTCTTATTCATTATCAGACATACTCCTGCTTTACCACTATTTGATTATGTATTTGTAACCCTGTACTCATATGACCAAAAGTCCTGTTCTTTCCACAACCACACTTCAATAATTCCTACTATATCTAACTTCAGCCTACCCATTTCCCTTTTTAAATTCTCTAACCTCCCTACCTGATTAAGGTTTTTAACATTCAAGGCTCAGACCCATACAATTTTTTTTCCTGATGACTATCTCCTCCTGAGATGTTCCTGCACTGAGATTTGAATGGGGGACTAATTTTCACACGAATGTTTTACCCAGGATAGCCTCATCATTTAACCATAAAGCCATAAAGAAGAGATGTATACCCTTAGAGGGAAATAATGACTATAGCTTCTCCTTGCTTTCTGATGTTCACAGTACCATCACAGCATGACCATGCTGGCTAACTTCACAAGGTCAGTACAATCAATAATCCACACTGTTACCCCTGCAACAACTGAAAAGGCTCATCAGGGACAACATACTTGTTTGGTGTCTCCATAAATACCCCTCCATCATGGTTGCACCTACAATATGGCTACATGTAATGCTGAGGCACTGGAGCAACCTCCCCCCCCTCCCCACCCCAGTATTGCCACAAAGGTCCTTAGTTGATGCAGTTGGAAAAGGCACCTAGAAACAAAAAGACCAAAACTCCCAGTTGTCTATGTTGGTATAGGGTTTAGACATTAATCATAATTTTTAAAAAAATGATGAAAATTGTAAGAACAAAGGTGGATGACAAGAGTAAATGGCCATCAGGATTATCCAACAAACCAAAATAGTACAAATCTACGTCTTGCTTTGAGCAGACATATGGTTCAAAGACACTGAAAACAAAGCATTAGATACATAATGCCTGTCATGTTAGCATTTTCTGTATGGTTGGACTGTAGTCTATCCATCAAGTCCACAATGTAATATCACAAAGATATTTGAATCTTGTTTTGAACCTCAAATCAGGTCAGACACAGGTTGCAGTCTCACTTCACAGACAATGGAAAATTGCGGTGTATACGAGACTATGAGTAACCATCCCAAAATAGAACTGATATCTGCTTTAACTGCATAACAAAAATTAACATTTGTAATTTAAATGTCTGCGAAGTTGTGTTAATCATGTAAACTGTGTGTTAGTAGCTCAGAGCAGTTGGCTTCAATGGTGGAGGTCCACTGAGTATGCCATTCACAGACTTTATGAACTGGGCCTGCTTATTGTGGAATCGACAATGAAAATGGACAATGAAGAAAGGAGGAATGTGATTTTTAAACCTGAATCCAATATATTATTATTATTATTATTATTATTATTAATTTTATTATTAGTAGTATTATAATATAATTAGTCCAAAGTGTCATGTAGTGAACAGTATTGGCGGTGTACAGCACACAGGTGTGCAACAAGGGCCATGGTCAGTGTTATATGCACTGAAGATAACTATGTAATAGATAAAATCTAGATATTTTGTAATAAAATGATGGATTTCACAATCAATTTCTGTTCTTTTCTCCATTGTCTATATTCACTTATGCTGTGCACAATGAGATCATATGGATTCGAGTCTGATTAAAGGACATATGTGAGTTAGTAATTGCTGCCCGCTATCTTTTACACATTCAGTTCTTCTGTGGAATAGGTGTAGTTACCAAGGAGAAATATATCTGGTTTATTTTTAAATTTTTGTTTGCTGTCTGTCAGACATTTTATATCACTGGGTAAGAGAACACAAATTCTTGGTGCAGCAATGTGGACCCCTTTTTGTGATAAAGACAACCTTAATGTGGAGTAATGAATGTCATTTTTCCTTCTGGTATTGTAATTGTGTACATTATTGTTCTTTTTGAACTATAGTGGATTATTTACAATAAACTTAATGAGGCAGCCTGAACAGTGTGAAGAACTAGTCAGAATGTCCAACTCCTTAAACAGGTGTCTACCAGATGAGCATGGGTGATCATCACATATTATTCTTACAGCACGTTTCTGAGCTATGAAGACTATCTTTCTTAATGATAGGTTACCCCAGAACATTATTCCATATGATATTATTGAATGAAAAGATGCAAAATATGTCAACTTACTGATCTGTCTCTCCCCAGACTTGCAATGATTCTAAGAGCAAATGCAGATGAACTGAGCTGTTTTAGGAGTTCTAAAATGTGTTTTTTGAAGTAAAATCTCTCATTGATATGAACACACAAGAATTTTGAAGCTTCCATCCTATATTTATTTCCTCACCATGTGTTACTCTTATCACTGTTTTAGTACCCTTAGAAGTGTAAAACTGCATATTTTGTGTCTTTGGCAGAAAATCAGTCTGTGATATTTTTAAGAACATTGTTTACCATTTCTTCCCTTTCTGTATGTATGCTTTGGTTAATACAATACTAGTGTCATCTGCAAAAAGAACTAACTTTAGTTATTGCATATTATATGAAAGATAATTTACATATATGAGGAAAAACTGTGGGCCTGAGACGAACCTTAGGGAACCCCACATGTGATTAGTCCTCAGTCAGAATTATGTCCCCAGACTATATTGGTTGAATTACTAAATATAATTTTCTGCATTCCTTTGATTAGATGTGACATCCATTGGTTGACTGTACCATCAGTCCCATAAAACTTCAATTTATCTTTGAGAATTTAGTGATTCACACAGTGAAATGTTTTAGACAGATCACAGAAAATACCAACCAGCACTATTTTACTATTTAATGATTGTAAAATTTGGTGGGCAAACATGTAAATGGCATTCTCAATAGAGCAACTCTTCTGAAATTCTAATTGTGATTTGCTGATGATGTTATTGTTGTGAAGGTGAGATACTATTCTAGAATGCATCACATGCTGAAAAATTTTGGAAAATGATACCAGCAGTGAAACAGATTGGTAGTTATTGACATCTCTCTTGAACTGGGGTTTAACACTGACAGATTTTAGTCTCTCTGGAAAAATGTTATCTTCAGTACTCTATTGGAAACACATCAAAACAAGACGAGCTTTTATTTTTTGAGAGAATGTATAATTTTCCTAATTTCAGAAGGAGAAGTTGGTGAGATACTCCTTCGATTGAATTTTATGAGTGTTACTTTTTCAACTTACTGCTATGATTTTTCTCCTGAACTGTCTGCCCCTATGAATCCTACTATAATTAAAATGGTTATTAAATATATTTGCTACTTGTGACTCACCATTCATAGCTCTTTCATTCAGAGAAGAGTGCAGTCCCGCATTCAGGAGCTGGGACCTGAACGGCATGGCTTACATACCAGGGTTTGCATTCATAATCACCAGTTTGTAAGGCTGTGTAAGCAGTAGTTCCAATGATTTTGTTAAAATGTACCAAAATTCATTTTGATGAGAACAGAGTGCTCAAGGATAGTCAAAAGCGGACATTTGCAATAATATCTGTTTTGGATGACTGTTCTGACAAGTTATATTAATGACATTTCATAGGCCTTTCTTATTGCATGTCATAACTGTGTGGAATTTTACTCAGATGCCACTCAGACACTTTATATTAAAACTAAATAACAAACTGTAGACTTTTGGTGGGTATAATGACAACATATTGAACATCAAGAGAAAATTATACTGTTTATAAAATGACTATATCAGGATTTAGTAACATGAGGCCATGTTTGATATAGTCACCGACTTCTAGTGTGACTTTTGTATACGTAATTACAACAGAACTTTAAGTACTAATTTGAGCAGTGCTCCACAGACTAAGTGGTAATTAAGAGTACAGATGAGGAGGCAATTTTGTGACCTCATTATTTACGATTATGTGCTTAATTTATTTTTTAAAGTACTTATTTCAAGTAGTAGCAAATGTTATCCCAAGAAGTAGAATGAATATGCATCTGTTTCAAAGCAAATATGTTGCAGTCTAGAGAGACATGCAATGCAGTCACAGCTATTCTCAGCTGAAGAACTTCATCTGTCACACCAGATCAGGCAGCAGAATGTATGGAGCTTATTGGGGTGGTGAAACATTATCTTGCACCAGTACAGCAACAGCAAGAGCAGTGCCACAAGCCCAGACTGGTATTGTCATATAGAAATTCACACATCTTTCTCTTACATTTTATAATTAAATTTAGCATGTAAGATGCATATGTCTCATGGAATAAAAGTACTGGTGTGCTTCCGGCCATATATATCTGTGTTTAAAAAAATTCCTTAGTTTCTTGTTTTAAATGATGATGATGATTTGTTTGTTGGCACTCAACTGCACAGTTATCGGCACCTGTACAAATTCCCAATCTTTACACAGTCCAATCTCGCCACTGTCACAAATGATGATGAAATGATGACAACAACACAAACAACCACTCCCCAGGCAGAGAAAATCCTCGACCCAGCTGGGAATCGAACTTCTTGTTTTAAAGAATTTTTATTTATGCGCTGATAGAATGAACAGAAGAAATCCTTCATTCTGTTTCAAAAGTGTGAACCAAGTAAAATAATATAATGGGGTTGAGTGTTCTCTGAATTTTTATTATTTATTTTCTGACAGTACAAAAGAAATTAGCACATCAAATTTTGTTAAGTTGTAACATGAAATATGTGCAGAAATTGTATATAAGTAGTGATAAAAAATATGCTTTACAAGCTGAACACTTACAGTTTCGTTGCAGTTGAAAAAATTATGATAAATATGATGACCTATATAAAGCATTTTATTCTGAAAATTCCACATCTTTGTATGTGAGATGCCCCTTTGAGAAGACAATGGAGAAGAATTACAGTCATGTGTCAAGAACAGACTGGAGTAAATTACAACAGTGAGGTATTTTAACATAAATTAATCTATCTTTCCTTTATTTTTGTGAACAGGTTAGGAACATCAAAAGGCACAATTTTCCATTGGCTTATAAAGAGCTTATACATACATGTTTCATACATCTATACACAATATACAGTACAAGGAGATGGAAACGGTAACAAAAATTTTATAACTCAAATCTGTTTGAAGAGTAAAATTTCATTATTTAGTATCTTATATTTAATTACAATTTTGTGAATGAATCCTGCAATGAAAGAACATGGAATAGTAAGTACAATATAAAAAGGTTATTCCAGGGTGGGAAGAGAGTGATGAATATTATGACTCTGACCAGTAAACCCATACTTTCGAAAATGATAAAAAAAAAAAAAAAAAAAAAAATTAAAGCATTTTGTCTTAACCTTCTGCCAGTCTCACAAGAACAAAAATTTCTGCAGCAGACAGTACCCCAGCTTTGTTTGCAATTTTGTTGTTAGCCAGAATGTATGTGTGATTCTCCTTCTGACAGTATTTTACCTTACGAAATCCTCTTTTATTCCCTGCAAAGTGCAGGTATGTTCTTACTTTCTTGCCATATATTAAAAACATTATTTTCCTTCTCTGTATTTTACTCAAAATATTTTTTTTATTTGGCAAGCTAACTGGTCTCTAATTTTCACAAATAATATTAATTCATATTTTGTATTCTCTTTCTGTTCCGGTCATTTTTCTACATTTCTATTGCAGTAAGTTGGTCTGTTCATGTATCTGATACTAATCATGTCTCACAATTCATTTCCAACATTTCTGCAGTTACTTTGACAAAATTCTCTATAGCTTCTCAGTTTCTCTCTTTTTCTGATTAGTAATAGTCTGAACTTTATTTTTAGAACACCATTTATCTAAAATGTGTTTCGTTTCAAAAATTTCCTTGCAGTCTACATTTTTTTATGTGATGAAGAGAAAGTCCATGGATAGGATAAACCTACTTTCAGTAAAATTTTCACTTCAAGTATCAGTGTTAAGGAATGAAAGACACACTCCAAAACAACTGAACTTCTGTGCTGCCACAGAAATGCAAGTTGTTGTCAGATCTCTCTAAAACATCTAAACTTAAATACTGTGCAAAAGAGCAGGGGCCACTGAATGTGATGGAGGAGTGTTGCCTTAAGAAAAATGAAGTGAGTGAGCTGTGATCTGGGGAGAAGGAAGTGTGAGAAGGGTGTAAGAGGACAGGCACATAGGAGGGGGGAGGAGGGGGGAGAGGGAGAAGGAGAGGGAGGGAGAGAGAGGGGGGAGAGGAGGGGATGAATATGGTTTTACAGTGAATGATTGAAAGCAATTCAGATGAGATATATTGAGTAGTAGTGTGCACAGAATCATAGCTTTAAGGAAACTGCAGTGCAAAACAGCACACAAAATTGGCATGTAATACTGCATCAACCTCCTTCAGCTGTTATATACCAAAATATTAGTTCTATTACAAATTATGCCACTGATCAGTTTTTGCCCTCTACTACTACTGCCCAACAAACTCTGTACAGTTCATCCCCCAGATTATCATCATTTATATTTTACTTTATGTATTTCTTCCTGGCATTTTTGGCGTCATGCAATCAAAATAGCAGTTGGAAAAGCAGGCATTTTTTGTAACAATACTGACTGGAAAACATCTCAAAGTTGTGTTAACTTTATTTCTGTAAGGCTTTTTAAGGGAGCTTGAGTACTGTTCCTCCAGTTTTATTTCCTTGCTCTCATGATTTTCATATGTGACTGTAAAAACCACTGTACTGTACAGTGATACTTTGTACGTAAACCCACAAAAACTGTTGTGTCAGCAATTGTAGCCGTATGTATTGATTATCTAGGTGTACCTAAACCCACAAAAACTATTGTATCAGCAATTGTAGCCATATGTATTGATTATCTAGGTCTTACTGGTCCTTGACAGGCAATTAACATTTATAAGCCTATGAAAACTATGACATAAATGTAATTTTCACTGAAATTACTAAATAATAATTGCAGTTCCTAATTAAACATTAGAATATGGCTGTTCAGTTATATCAAAAGCCAGTGAACAAACATAACTTATACTTAGTAAAATATTTAGGGTATTGTACAATGATCAAATGAAAATATTTGAGAAACTCGATGTTCATCCCTATGTGTGACGGACATCCTCAAGGAGGTTGTAGCTTCTACGAAAATCTGATTCATCTCCTAGCTCACTATTCACTAATATAATTTTTTTTTGCATGCTCCCACACACAGACAAGACATCACATGTTCAAAACTTCAGCACAGTTTGCCCGTGTTGATTACTATTGTCAAATATCACCATTGCCCCATAGTGGAAAACTAATACACATCTTCTGCACAGAAATCCAGATACTGTTCAGTTTCACACCCTCAACCTTATGAGTAAAATGTGTCTTTAATGACATCTATCACCACTCTGAATAGCCTACGGTAGTATCTGCTCAAGGCTGCCAGGATCTAGACCTTATGAAATTAAATCGGATTGACTCCTGGCAGCAAAGCATATTCCACAATAGTTGATGTGTTTCTCCCCTTCTACAGTTGAAATGTTGTTCTAGATGTTTTTGAGAACTCATTTTGTTGTACACGTGCACAAGTATTCACAACTACATGGTATTCCGTAAATTCCAGCTTTTTCCAGCAGCGTGAATACGTACTTGGCTGATCTTCGTTGTTCCCAAGTAGCTTGTAGAGTAGAGTGATATTTCATTTCTTTAAGATCTTTCCTATGTGGTAAATATCCTTAATAAACAGTAGGAAAACCTCAGATTTTGCAAACAACTGAACATCACTATGATCTTTTCATGGTAGTCTTAACACACTTTTTATATCAGTGAATACCCATTGTCCAGCAACACACTGGTAAGAGACTCCAGTTCTGCATCAAGCAGGCCCAGTTAACAGATGTACCTCTCTCTCTATTTGCTAACTTTTCATAACACCACACTTTTGCTATGAACAGTGATTTGAATCCTGATGTAGATAAGAGTGTGTGTGTGTGTGTGTGTGTGTGTGTGTGTGTGTGTGTTTCAGTATACTATGTGGCCAATGCTACCAGCATCTTTCTGTCTCTTTCTATCTTCTTTAAATAGAATGACTCATTTAAAAAAAAAATACATGGCTTGTCCATGGGGAGTGCCCTAAGCCCAATGGTAGCAAATATCTTCACTGAAAAATTTCAAGAGCAAACACTGCAAAAAGCCACCAAGAAATCAAACATATGGTTCCATTATGTGGATTATATGTTTGTATTATGTAGATACTGCATATCACTGCAATTAGTAATTGTTGCTTCTGAGCAGGGGTTTGAAGAAACTAAACATTTAAGGTCATCAGCCCCTTATTGACTGCCTAGGATGGAATCTATGTAACCCATCTGTATGAGTCTGGAGTGTAGTCTACTTGCATGGGTCAGAGCGTTTTCTATATGTCTTTGTAACATTTGTCCAAACTGGGACATGGGCACCTGCACAGTATTCACCTAATGGGATGTGAGGACCAGCCCAAAAACCACATCTAGGCAGATTCTCACCAGCCCCCGTTGTTAATCTGTGAAGCGGGTTTGATCTGGGTCAGGTTTGCCTCCCCACATCCTAGAAGTGATGCATTAATTTGCTTCACTATCCAGGTGGGTTAATCAACAGGAAGGTAAGGTGTAAATTGGACCTTCATAGAAGCTACGATCCCTCACGAAGGTGTCCTTTGCAGATGGCGACAAAATGTCAGAAAGTTTACATTTTATGAATGTAACTTAACAAAGAGTTTCTTCCTGTCTCAAAGTATGCTATAATAATGAGTGCTTAGTACTAGTGATATAGTGCTGCTCTCTGCAATAATTTTTTATTTGAGGATATACTTTTACTCTTTGGAGAGTAGCATTTGTGCAAGTAAAAACTGCAAGCTTTACTGGGTAGAACAGATTTCAGTCTTTCACAGTTAATTCAGGGTAGCTTGAGCATGCATCACAGATTGACTCAAAGGTTCAACTTGCCACTGGTTCTGCTCACTTACCTACTTGAGTGTTCAACAAATCAATGTGGTTCAATAAGAATAACAAGGCTGTGTGTGTCATTAAAGAGTAATAGCAAGAAGATTGATTTGAAACACTTAACATCAACATTACATAAGTACAGTGACATTACTAGGTGTTAAATCTGATACCTAAATACTACATATTCCGAAAACAGTTTTATCTGACATAGAATTCAAATTATGCAGTATAAAAATATAGCAAAAACAGACAAATTCTAGAACATAGATGAAATTTTAATACTTAAAATCCATGAACAGCAGCTAAATAAGATAGATAGATAGATAGATAGATAGATAGATAGAGAGAGAGAGAGAGAGAGAGAGAGAGAGAGAGAGAGAGAGAGAGAAAGGAGAGCACTGTTCCTTTGTATTTTTGAAACAAAAATACAACTTTTGTTTTCTTTCATTAAGATACTCATTCAGATAGTTAAAAAAAAAACAGCGTTAATGTGTAGTACAACATATCGCCAACACCAAACCTGATTTATTAACGTTTACAGAGCTGGAATAAAATAATGATATAATATATATAAAAGAGTGTGTGTTAAACATCTGATGTATACAATCAAATTCTCATTTTTCATGTCATTAGTTTACCAAACAAGTACCCAAAATAACATCATAACAAATTTATAAAAATGCTAAAATAATCATATTCCAAATGAGTTTCTCACAGCCCGATCAAATTATAGAAATTAATCAATTAATGAATATTGCAATTAGCTGAACATATTTTAACTTTAATGAACAAGAGAAATACCTTAACAACACAGTTATTATAATAATAAAACAACAACACTGTAATATTTAAATTCTGTAATAATATCACATTACACATATACATGAAAGATTTCTCTCTCATATGATGCAGTTCCGACATCAGTACCACAACCAGAAGATTACTTTTAGAACTCAAAGTAAAAATTCATTTACAACCTAATCTGCTATATAAATTTATACATGAATAACTGAAAAAAAGCAAGAATTACAAGAAGAGCAACAACAGAGATGAAACACTGACTTTGCAATAAATAATGACATACTGTCATGACCCGTTATGTTGAGTGACTCTGATAGTTGAGGGTTTCCTTGTATGCACATTGCTTTCATGATTCCATTACTATACATTGGTATGAAACAATTAGCTACACGTGAAGCCTATTTCAATCACTTGCAATCATTTGAAATTTTGAATAGTACTGAGAATGTGTGAACCACCTGTTTTCCTCTTGGCAGAGGAATGTGCAACTAGTTACTTTTGTGGAATGTTAAGTTGGGCACAACACTGTTCCCCCACTTGGTAACCCAAATTCTGTTGTATGACAACAGAAGGCGCAATATTTCTTTTGTAACTTTCTTAAAATAATAATGTGTGTGTACGTGTGTGTGTGTGTGTGTGTGTGTGTGTGTGTTTTAGAGAGAGAGAGAGAGAGAGAGAGAGAAAGGGAAAGGGAGGTGGGGGGGGGGGGGGTGATAAAATTCAAATGCAGAGGTTATCTTTTCTTGTTTTTAAGCTTCTGCTGTAAGCAATATGAATTTTTATATAATTCAAACTTCTCTCATTACTGCCAGAATTGAGTCCCATATATAACACAGGTTTAATTTTGATTGCAGGCTTCAGTGATATACCAGTAATTAATATTTGTGACCACAAAAACAGCTCTCAGTGAAAAACAATTTTTTTTTCAGAAAAAAGGAGAATGCAGTATAAACTAAAATCTACAATATAATTAGTTCAACAAAATATGGACTAAAGAAGTTAATGATTTCATCACTATTACATTTTATTTACATGGGATGAAATTAAGTCTTGTCACATCTTTGCAGATGCACACAATGCATAAAACACAATATACTCCAGAAGCTTTCAAATTTTTGTACGCTTACATCATAGGTCCATACCTACATTTGTTACCTTGAATTTTTTCAATAAAAGCCAAATTATACTCTCATAGATATTATAATTGGTTTTTCTTCACATTTCCACTCTATTTTGTGCTGCTGAAAAACTATATTTTAGAAGGTCTGTTATACAAAGTATTTGTTCAATAGTTCCTCCTCTTATTCACTAAAATCTGCACTATTCAATGGTATAAATACTGGCTCTGTAGCAACGCTTGGCACTGATTGTCTCCCAAGTGTATTCATTAACATTGCACTTCAGTGATAAGTCTTATTATTATCAAATGTCTCAGACTTCTGATACAACACGAGTTTCAGACAGAAACACACACACACACACACACACACACACACACACACACACACACACACACACACACACACAAAAAAACCGCTTTGGGTATTTACTTACAAGGATTACATCAGTAGCTTGAGTTTCTGATATCACACAAAATATGTTCATATGTTCGTACATCAAATTTTAATTCTTCTCTGTTTGCACAGGTTGAAGAAAAGCATCCTAATACAGCTGCGTACCTGTGGAAGAGGCAAAAGGAGGGGAATCTAGTTCAGCCTCCTCAGCCCACTGCTGATGAGATCCCAGTAGTGTGTGTGTATCTTCATCCACACAACGCTGAGGGAACGTGACACCATCTCCCAAACTGAAAACAATAATCCTAGCAAAGCTCTGGCCCTTTGTTTACTTATACAACAAAATAATGCTATGGGCCAAAAGATTAGTATTATAAACTATATACACAGAACTACCAACACACACATACATCAAACAGTGTTTTTGACTACACACAGCTCACAAGGCATATAGGCAAGACTACACACAGAATCATGCAGAGAAGCCAGAGTGACTGATATTTCATTATCTTTTATAAAAATGAAACATTTCTGAGTCTAATATTTGAAGGATACGCTGTCAGATTTTGTTTGTTGTGAACATACTATTTCTACCACCGTAAAAGTTAGTGCTTCTACTCCTAACATTATTAATAACACGGAGACTACTCTCACTATTACTACTACAAAACAGACAGTCTTGATGCCTGTATATCAGACAGAATTTTTACTTGAAACCTGTACAGATTTAAAAACAAAAGATTCAAATTATTTCATTATTCAGCACCATAAAATGTGGTGAATAGCTTTAATCTAGCATTTCGATTCATGTCTGTGAATTCAAGTGTGCCGTTATTAATATATACACAGGCATTTTGGATACTTTCAAAGTATTATGGCATTAATTTTTGTTCTCATTTACACTTTTTTGTTTACTAGACATTTACTGTGATTTAAAGCACAGACTGTTTGTCAAAAGCTAGTGATGGTAAGAGTTTAACTGGATAAATCATTGTGTTTGCATCTAAGAACATCTAGACTGTAGCATGTAAAATCTCTTGTTACATATGTTGAAAGAGATTCAAATACTGGTAGTATTACTTATCATCTCCATCAGTATAAGTCTTTTTTTTTTTTTTTTTTTTACCTTACCTGTTGCCATACAGCAGCTGCTATGAAACAACAGCCACATAGCCACATATGAGGACTTCTAATGCCATATTCCTGTCTTGACAATATGAGAAAAGAGCTTTAGTTTCCACATGGTTTGCTTCTGTATTAAGAGGCCACCCATCTATACAGTCTCTCCACATGTGTATGGGGCATCATGGAAGGAATCTGAGCATTCATGAAGTAAAAACAGAAGGACGATCATGGTTTGATATTTTGCTGATGAAGAGTTCATTGGAGATTGGAGCACAAGCTCAAATTTGGGAGGATGGTAAAAGGAAATGACCATATCCTTTTTAAAAGGACCCATCCTGGCACCTGCCTTAAGTGATTTAGGGAAACCACAGAAAACCTAAATTTGGATGACTGGACGATCATTTGAACCACCATTCTCCTGAACATGACTCCAGTGTCGTATCACTGTCCTACCTTGCTTGATCACTCACAAAGTGCTTCAGTGACAGAACAAGTGAGTTGCTGGGAGTACACTACAATGACTCTTTTGTCAAATTGAACTGAATCATTTATTTCAGAAACTCATCAACAGTCATTTTTTCATAAAATTGTGTTTTTACACAATCAATAACTCTTACTGCAAACACATGCAGAAACCTGTCAGCTGTCATGTGTCTTATGGGTTAGTATACAAACTAAAGATTGAGTTTAGTGCAGAAACCTGTCAAGTGATATCACTCAGCATGTTTCTACAGTAAAGTTTCATGTTTGTCGTCAACAGTGCACTGTTGGTAACTTTGGTTGTTTCTGCTTTCCCAGTTGCACCACCTGCGTCTTTTGTCATAACTTCCTAGCTGTCATCATTGAGTTTCATGTGCAGGTTAAATTAGTGGTGTTATAACAACTAATGTAGCTTTAATTTTGTACTGTTTCACAGTTTGTTTACAGCATCTAGTAGTAGCTGTGAGGATAAACCACAATCAAAATAGTAAAATGGTGTTATTAATAAAGAAAATTACAAATGAAATGTTATGCAAATTGCAAAGGTAAAACCGTGCCAATGAAATTTCTTCCTGATGAAATTATGTGCCACAGCCCATGTAAATGCTGTTTATCGACTAATAATGAAGCATAAAATGAGACTTTGATTTATTTTTATGGACTAGATACTAAAAACAGTCAAGATACATAGCTGCAAACATTAACAGGAGTACAGGAAGTATATTGTAGGGTTGAAACAAACACAGGCAAAGGTCACTTTGATGCTATTGCAACTAAAGCTTCATGCTCAAATAAAAGAACCTCTAACAATTGCTTGGTGTTTTTCTTTTCAAAATGGAACACAACACCAAATTTTGCCATTTAGCTTTCAAAATATGTTTTTTAAGAAAAACAATTTTTTGTTGCAGAAAGCAGTTAACTGAAGTAATTACAAATTAAGGAATAATTGTTATAATTTAGTTATAGGCAACATCTACTTTGAAAGCTTGTTATTTACTACTTCGAATTTTATGAAGTCAAACAATGAGTTGTTATCAATAACAGAATGTTGTCTCTAGCTTCCCAGAAGTTTCACAAAATGCACTTAGTGAGTTTATAAAATAAAAAATTCAATTGTGGAGGAAAGCTTGGTATTATCACTGTTGATATACAGGATAAGTCACTTTGCCACCTAGAATAACTCCGAAAGTATGATTGTAGCCGAAATGTTTGTGGGACAAATGTTGCATGGGACAACAGGGGCCGTAATATGATGTTGGTTTTTTTGTTGCTAGGTGGGGTCATGTCAGAAATATGAATGTCAACTTTGTTTTTTTTACATGGGATGCTGTAGTTTGGTACTTATTTTCTGATAGTGGCTATTGAGACGAATCCAGTGATGTGTAACAGTAAGGCCTTTGAAGGTCAAAGAAGGTATTCCTTATTACTGCAGCACTTATTGAAGCACATGCTTTGACAGTTCTCTCTCGTATCTCACGCAAATAGTAAATATTCACTGAATATGGCGTATCCATCTAACTTGCCATTGAAATGTTAACACCATTTGATGGCTTCACAATACAACACTAATAGGAATGGCAAGACTAGTATCGTCGAATCAATTGAATTTGAATGATGTATTCCTTCAAAGAACAAAGTCAATATGCTTCTCATTTATGGAGAATGCCAATGAAATTCGATGAGAGCTACAGACTTATACACTGAAAGATATCCTCAACATACTCACCCTACACATCATATGTTTAAATATGTGTATGATAAATTGAGAAGAACTGGATCTTTAATGCATCTGAAACATATCCGGCAAAGGAAAGTTACTAACGAGGAAACGGAAATTGGTACTCTTGCCACTGTGGTTCGAGGTCCTTGTGATAGTTTGTGTCAAATTGCAAGGGAATCTGGCATGAGCCAGAGTAGTGTTGTTTGTGTTCTGCATCGCCATAAATATCATCCTTACCATATCAGTCTCCACCAAGAATTAACTGGTATGGATTGTATGAGTTCTGTTTTTGTATTGAGTTTTGACGATGGGCTCCACTTCAGTTTTAGTAGGATGACACATTTATTTTTTTGATTTATCCACGAACTATGGAAATGTTAATTTGCATAACATGCATTATTGGGCAACTGAAAATCCAATTTGAACACGGCAAGTTGCACACCAAAAACTTTGGTCGGTGAATGTATGGTGTGGGATTTATTTAGCTTATGGCAAGGTATCACTCATGATGTGTTTACCAGGAGATCCAGCTCAAGATTATCTGGATTATCTGGTTGCCTTTAGTGCTAGTTCATTTAGCGTTACCCAGGGTGCACGTGTAGTATTCTACTACGGACGCGAACTAGCCTTACACCCCACACATGGTGTGGGATTCTGGAGTACAGTATTACAGGCCCCTATTTCATCGAAGGAAATCTTTATGGTAGGAAGTACACCAAATTCCTGCAAGAAACAGTAGGTCTGTTATTGGAAGAAATACCTTTTGGAACAAGGAACAGAATGTGGTATCAACACAATGGGTTTCCGGCACATTTATCGCTGATGGCTAGAAATGAGTTGCAGAGACAATTAATTCCCAAATCATTGGATTGGACATGGAGGAGATGTGTTGTGGCTGGCTCATTCGCTAGACTTGATGCCTCTGGATTTTTTCTTGCGGGGATTCGTAAAAGACATTGTTTATAAAGATGTTACAACTACACTTGATGATATGCGAGAGAGAATTGTCACAGTACGTGCTTTGATAGGTGCGAATGTGATAAGGAATACCACTCAATCAATAATAAGAAGAGTGCAGCTCTACATTGACAGTAGATAGATCACTTTAAACACTTTCTGTAAATGGACATTCATGCCACCTTTGTGACCTTCAATGGCCTTCAAAGGCCTTACTGTTACACATCATTGGTTTCATCTTGATAGCTGATATCAGAAAATAAGTACCAAACTATAGCATCCCATTTAAAAAAATAAAGTTGACCTTCATATCTCTGATGCGACCCTGCCTAGCAACATTAAACCAATGTCATATTATGGCCCCTGTTGTCCCATGCAACTTTTGTTCCACAAACTTTTCAACTCCTATCATACTTTTGGAGTTATTCTTGGTGGCGATAGTTAAGTGACTCAACCTGTATATAAAGTTACCTGTGTTTATCAATGTCTTGTGTCTGCTTTAATGCAAGATATCTGCATAAACAACATAGATATTTATTATAAAGGATATAACAAAACCAATTATTTGTATAATCAATTGCTAGGTACAGAAATAAAGTGTACTTTATTTGGGTCAATTGAATCTATTAATACCAGATGTCGGCTTCATTCTGTAATGTAACGATGATGTGGAGTGTGATGCATGCAAACAGAAAGGGAACAGAAAACTGACAATATTTCTTATGCATCTATATTACATTATTACATTAGATTAATACTTGCTCCATAGATCACGAATATGACATTTCATAATGATGTAGAAAGTGTCAGCTTAACTTAAATTTTCTTTAGAAAATACAATTATTTTTTCCTACTACATATCTAAAAATTCATCTATTGAGTAGGAGCTGTCATTCAGAAACTCTTTTAATTTGTATTTCAATTCTGGTTGGCTGTCTGTCAGACTTTTCATGCTATTTGTTAAATGACCAAAGATTTTTGTGGCAGCACGATTCACCCCTTTCTGTGCCAAAGTCAGATTTAACCCCGAATAGTGGAGACCATTCTTTCATTTAGTGTTGTAGCTATGCACTTCCCTATTATTTTTGAATTGGGATGGGTTATTAATAACAAATTTCAAAAGTGAATATGTGTATTTCAAAGGTGCTGTGAGTATGCAGAGTTCCTTAAATAAATGTCTTCAAGGTGATCTTGTGTGGGCTCCAGCTATTATTCTGGTTACACTGGTGAATGAAAATAGGCATAGTAGGCTAACTTACTGTCATGTTTATTACCAGACTTTGCAACAACATGAATGGCATAAGTAGATGAACCTACACATTTCAGCCGATCATCAATGTGATTCTTCCAATTCAATTTCTCATCAATGCATACACCCAGAAATTTTGAATATTCTGCCTTAGCAACAGACTTCTGTTCAAAGTCTATATTAATTGATGGTGTTGTACCATTTATTGTACATAACTGTATGTACTGTGTTCTTTTTTAAAATTTAGTGAGTCCATTTGCATAGAACCACTTAAGACATTATTTACTATTTCATCAGATAATTCTTGATTGTTGCATGTGATTACTATACTTGTAACATCAGCAAAAATAACTAGCTTTGCATCTTGACAAATATAGAGTGGCAAATCATGCAAGTGACCCAAGCCTCAAGCCTGAACCCTGTGGGACACCATTCATGATACCTCCCCAGTTAGAGACCTCTGCTGATTTTTGCAAACTATCTGTACTGTTAATTTCAAACTTCTACATTCTTCCCATTAAATATGAATTAAACCACTTGTGCACTGTCCCACACATACCACAATACTTAAGTAAGCTTATCTAGAAGAATTTCATGATTCACAGTCAAAAGCCTTCGAGAGATCACAAAAAATTGCAATAGGCGACATTTGGTTGTTCAGAGCATTTAATATTTGATCAGTGAAAGCATATATAGTATTTTCTGTTGAAAGGCCTGACATTTTGTTAGTACTTCATTTTTACAAATATGTGAAGCTAGTCTTGAATACAATACTTGTTCAAGGATTTTGGATAAAGCTGCCAGAAGTGAGATTGGGTGGCAGTTGTTAGCATCAGACTCATCCCCTTTTTTATGCAATTATTTAACAATAGTATATTTCAGTCTGTCCAGAAAAATGCCATTTCAGTGCGGTACTACATACATGGCTGAGAATTCGACTTATCTGTTGGGAACAAGCTTTTAATACTCTGTTGGAAATGTCTTCAATTCCATGCGAGCTTTTACTTTTAAGTGAATTTATTATTTTCCTAACTTCAGTACGATATGTGAGCTGAATTTCAGTTTTATCAAATTACATAGGTATTGCCTCATCCACATATAGCCTTGCATTTCCAAATGAATAGCTGGATCCTATTTTCTCTGCAACACTTAAAAATGATTATTAAAAATATTTTCTGCTTCTGCTTCTGACCCAGAAGTGGATGAATAATGACTGGTAGTGGTGGTCAATAGAACAGCAACTCACGATGGGTGTCTCCCTTGAGACAAAGCAATATGAAAAAGTCCTACAATGGGAACTGAAAATTTCACACAGTATTAAATCAATTTAACATACATTTTGCCATGAGTGAAAGAATGAAATATCCTAGACAAACATTCAGGAATGGGCCCTACTGCAACAAAATTAAGAAAAAAATTACTTCAATATATGAACCTAAATTAGATGTCTGCATAAAAGGCTTTAATTGTTATAACAATACTGTTACATTTGTTCTACATATTTAACAATTATTAAGGTTTTAATGCAACAAAATGAAAAATTTAGTATCTTTCATGCTGGAACAATTCTTAAAAGTTGAGCCACAAAAAAATTCAAATCATATCACATGCTAGCGCTATTTGATTCCTTCAGTTTGTAGGGAACTCAAAGTGACTAATGCCAGTGCCATCAAATAACATTTACTCAGCATTCAGAAGTACTGAAAGCAAAGTCAAGCACTAGAAGGAAACTGTAAATAGCACAAAACAACAATTAATGCATGAGGCAACCTAAATAAAGTAACAGTAATCTTTAACATATGAACAGGTGAAGCACATGTATGAAGGAAGGAGTAAAAGTTATGGTTCATCGTAGACATGAAGCACTGAGTGGTCAATAGGTGCATAAACCAGGTTGAAAACATTGCTACACTTTTAGAAAATGTCATCCTATAGAGCTAACTAATGTAGAATGGCATTGTACCAGCACTGCACCTAGACTTTGCTCTTTCCATTATTGTATTTCTCCCAGAACATCTCTTTATCATATAAAATACATATATGGACATGTAAAACACAATTATCAGAAGATTGTGTGATAAGATATCAAAAGGTTTTACTATACTGTTCTATCTCACATAGTTCTCACATATACCTCAACTTGAAGACTACATCACAGATACATGGCTGATATAAGGACGGTGAAATCTAACATCAGTAGGTAAATGCAAGTGATGACACAAAGTAAGTTAGAAAGTGCAGATACATTAATAATAAGAAATATTTTACTTATATACGAATATCATGCAATACCACAACAGCATTTCAGAAAAAATACTACATACAACTCGCCTACTCATTTGTGAACCTAAAACATAAGGAACAGAAAACTGCTAACATTGAAGATGTTTTTCCCATTTTTTCTATCACTACTGTTTTTATCCTAATAACAACAGTTTTCATTACATTAAAGTTTGGGTAGTACAACCACAAAGACAAAGAAAAGCAATCATTTCCCTAACTCTGATAACTTCAGAAAAATGTGTAATGTTTTTGGGAGGCATTTATGAGGTGTGTTCAAAAAATGCCGGAACATTCGTAATTTTGCGGTTGGCATCCCTGCACACTCCTGTGTTTAATGTGTAACTGTATGTCTGTTATTCATTGTTCAGAGCTGTATTGAGTAGAACGTTGTGTCAAACAATTTGCAAATTTTGAGATGGTAGAGTTACAGGAGTAATGTGTCTACATTAAGTGTTGTATGAAACTCAAGAAAATGTTTACAGAGACACGCCAAATGATGCAGGAAGCCTACACTGATGAGCTGTACTCTGGGTTATGAATGGTTTACATGGTTTAAAAATGGCCAGACAGAAGTTAAAGATGACCCTCATCTGCAAGTGAGAGCCTTTGGAGCCACCTCCATAAAGCTGAGTTCCATACTTTTCAGTGGGTTATCTGAATTTCTCCAAGGTCATAGTCCCTCCCCCCAAGAAACCGACATGCACACCAGACTGTCAGTCCCAAAATTCATGGTTCAACTTGATATTGGGGAGTGACAATGGAAGCAGCAATGAAAGTGTTGCCGCTCACTGGTCCACATCAAGGTGGTCAAACTGAACGTCGAACAGCACTCTCGAGAGACGTTTTTGATGATATTTTGTCCCCCCTCATGGCATAAAGTTAATCCCCATTGACAGAGTCCCCTGTAGGGAATGATCCATAATTTCAGCATCACATGCTGGACTAAGTAAATCAAGTATGTATGTTGTTCTGTTAGACCCTGGTTGTCTTTAATGGAACCCAGCATAGTTTGCAATTGCACTGGAGGGTGGAAGAGACATTTTATTTGATGTTTCTTGAGCAGCCTACCAATCTTGAAGGAAATGCCATCAACATAGGGGCGGAAAACTACCCCTGTGGAGTTCTCTGTTTCTTCTGACTGTTCTTGAGTTTTAGTGCAAGCCTGTCAAAATCTGTCACAACTCTGTTTCACAGAGTACCCGTTTTGTAAAAACATGGAATGAGGATAGCTAAGCTCTGCTGCTAAGCTCCCTTCATCTGAGATAACTCTAGCCCAATCAACAAGATTCCACAATACGACACTGCATTGAAATGGGTGATGGTAGCTCAAACCTTGTAGATATAGTTTAGCATAAGCTGGGTTACGAAACACACAGGGACCCACGGACTAACAGAGTTGTCTTCTTTTCTGTGGACCAAGACATCTACGACCAGCATGTCTCATTTTTCTCCACTTTGTGGTGAAGCAAATGCTAGGATGGAGGGAAATAAGGTGTTCCAGAAATGCTGGTCTTCTTTTCTGTGGACCAAGACATCTACGACCAGCATGTCTCATTTTTCTCCACTTTGTGGTGAAGCAAATGCTAGGATGGAGGGAAATAAGGTGTTCCAGAAATGCTGGAACCATTTCTGTTCTGTGTGACCAAACTACAAAGGTCTCATCCCCCTATCTCCAGAAACATTTACGTTTCAACACCTCTGGCTGAAGTGCTTTTTCCTTGAAATCTTTCATAAAAAGGCTAGCTACTATGGTAGACAAAGGGCTACCCATGGCAACACCATCAGTTTGCTCAAAATACTGCTCATTAAATAAAAAGTATGTTGAGGTAAGCACACATTTGAAAAGATGTGAGATGTCCACTTCCAACTTAGTTCCTGTAAGTTGTAACAAAACTTACTAATACATCAGCTGATTTGAGACACAAAGTCTTCAGTCATTGTATCATATCTTCTGAGTTTTGAATGTGATGTTTACATTTTCCTACCAAAGGACTCAGAAGATACTATATCGCTTCTCATACGGCGAAGTGCAACCTCTTCCTTATGGATCTTGGGCAGCTCATAAAGTTGTGGCAGGAACTGGTGGTACTCTCAAGCTCTTTTTAAGATGTTCAAGAAACTGTCTGGATTTGAGGAAGTGAATGTCTTCTGTTGTACTGTATCAGTTGGATCCTTCTGGAGACGATGATATGCTGAGTCGTGGAGTAGATCTGTCATCTTGACGAAGTAAGATGTTGCAGGCAAAAGAAAAGTAGTGTTTCCCTTGTCAGTACATATCATCACTGCTTCTGTGTCTTCTCTTAAAGAACTGAGAACTTTCCATTCTTCATTGTTGATTTTCTGCTTTGGTGCAGGCACCCTGGTTATTTATGGCCCTCCAAGCATCTTGCCTTATTTCTTCAGCAGTTTCACTCAGTAGTTTTCAAGACACCTCGCTCAATGCACTGATAAAAGTGTTGATAGGCAAGTGTATGCAACTGGAGTATGCACAAAATTTAGTCCATTTTCCAACACCGATATCACAGAGTCACTCAGTTGTTTACCTGAGAAATTAAACACAGTACATCTACATGGTTGATGTTCTTGTGATAATTGTCATGTAAGGCAATGGAACTTGGAAGTTTGACATGCAATGGCCTGTTGCTTCATCCAGTCTGAAAGTGACCCCATAACTCTGCCCACCCATTCCCAGGAATCCGTTGACAGGCATGACGGGATATTAAGATGTAGTGAAAGCAAGCTCCTGGAGATACTCTCCAATTCTCGCCCAGTATACCAGCTTCTCTCTCTCACCAGAGCCATGCTGGCTCATTGTTTGATCCTCTTGGTGGCTACAGAATCTATATAATGAGTAAACCTGGTGAATGTCAGTATAGTTTGTGGGTCCCAACATCTGAATAAGAATCTGATAGAGTAAGTGCAGGTTGAAATGGGAAACAGATCCATAACGCATTTCAGCCGGCACACACTAAAGCTCAAGAACAGACAGAAGAAACAGAGAACTCCATGAGGATGGTTTTTCTACCCCTCCTTCATGATTGGCACGCTGCTCTCAAGAAACATCAAACAAAAAATATTGTCTTCCACCCTCCAGCACAATTGCAAACTATGGTGGGTTCCATTAAGGAAAACCTGGGTCTCAAGATACCAGGGACATACAAAATTCCATGTCAATGTGGAAATCATACATTAAGATGTGTCACACTGTCAAACATAGACAGCACACCAGATTAGATCAGCCAGAAAAGTCTGCTGTGCTGCCTTGACATTGTATGCTGCATGACTTACAGAGACACATAGATCACTTCGTCTGCTTTCATGTACTGAGACTCGATCATGAAAGAAGCAGTCAAAATATGTGTAAGTAACAACCTAATTAATAGAGAGATGGGATTTTAACTCAACAAGGCATGGGACCCAGCATTGGTGGTACTAAGGCATCGTTGGCCGCAAACGGAGGACTCCGAGTCAACACAATAGAGAATCGGAGTCTGCACACTTAAACTGGGCACCAACACACTGCCCCTACGCACGTTGGGTCGCAATTTGCAGCCATGCATTTCCTGGATCCTGCATATGAAAACAGTACCCCATTTCTCTGGCAGTGGCAATGGAAGTCACCATGATCTATGATTCATCTACAATGACGTTACAGGCCCACTCTTTGGTGCTAGCGCTTTTCTAGCAAGTCAATGTATATATTGGCGAGCCACTGCAGCAACACTTCAGTAAGCACCTGAAGACTATGAGCAGCTGTCTCATTGAAATACTGGGCAGCTTCCACATTATCCGACTCAACACCCGTGAACCAATGAAAGAGTTATTATGTCAGGAAAGTCTTAAACAGCACTTCTGGTACCTCTACAGGGAGGAGATGGTCAACAGAATAAGTGAGTTTGATAAACGCCACAACAAGAGAAACAGACTGCTGTGCTCTCGCATTTTTACTGACATGTCTAGACCAGCAAACTACACCGACATTCGTCAGCTTTGTCCATTATACTAACACTGTGGCTGCCAAGAGGATCAAACGAGCCAGCATGGCACTGATGAGAAAAAGAAGCCGGTATATTGGGTGAGAATTAGACAGAATCTCTGGGAGCTTGCTTTCACTACATCTGAATTACCACTTCTGTCAGCAGTTTACTGGGAATGGGTGGACAATGCTATGTAGCCACTTTTGGACTGGACGCGGCAACAGGCTGTGGCACGTCTACTTCCAAGTTCCACTGCCCTACACCACAGTCATTGCAAGAACATCAACCATGTAGACTTACTGTGATTAATTTCATAGATAAACAATTGGTTGACGGTGCAATATCGGTGCTGGAAATGGACTAAATTTTGCCTATCAAGGATTTTATCAGTGCACTGAGCAAGGTGTCTTGCAACTTCCGGGTGAGGCTGCTGAAGAAATACGGCGAGAGGCTTGCAGGACCATAACCTAGATGCCCGCACCCAAGCAGAACATCAACAATGAAGAACAGATAGTTCTCCGTTCTTTGCGGGACGACACGCTGACAAGGGATACACTCCTTTTCTTTTGCCTGCAACATCTTACTTCAGCAAGATGACGTGTTTACTGCACAATGCAGTGTAATGTTGTCTCCAGAAGGATCCAACTGATAAAGTACAACAGATGTTCAAGAAACTGTCTGGATTTGAGGAGCTCGAATGTTTTCACATTCGAGTCCTCAAATCCAGACAGTTTCTTGAACATCTTAAAAAGTGTTTGAGAGTACAAGCACCAGTTCTACCTTGACTTTATGAGCTACCTAAAATCAATACGGAAGGGGGTTGCACTTCGCCCTATCATAAGCAACATAGGATCCCCAACATACTACCTAGCAAAACATCTGGCTTCTCTTCCGAGTCCTTTGGTAGGAAAATGTAAACATCGCACTTGAAACTCAGAACATATGATACAATGGCTGAAGACTTTGTGTCTCGAAGCAGCTGACATATTAGTGAGTTTTGGTGTGGTCTCTTTGTTCACATTAGTACCTCTGGGGGATTCATTACAACTTACAGGAACTAAGTTGGAAGTGGACATCTCACATCTTTTCAAATTTGTGCTTACCTCGACATACTTTTTATTTATTGAGCAATATTTTGAGCAAACTGATGGTGTTGCCATGAGTAGCCCTTTGTCTCCCATAATTACTAACCTTTTTATGAAAGACTTCAAGGAAAAAGCACTTCACTCAGAGGTGTTGAAATGTAAATGTTTCTGGAGGTATGTGGATGACATCCTTGCAGTTTGGTCACATGTAACATCAATGGTTGCAGCACTTCTGGAACTCCTTACCTCCCTCCATTCTAGCATTTGCTTCACCACAGAAGTGGAGAAAAATGAGACATGCTGGTCATAGGTGTCTTGGTCCACAGAAAAGAAGACGATTCCATGGGTCACAGTGTGTTTCGTAAAACAGCTTACACTGAACTATATTTACAAGGTTCGAGCTACCATCACTCATCTCAAAGCAGTGTCGTGTTATGGAATCTTTTTCATTGGGCTAGAGTTATCTCAGATGAAGGGAGCTTATCAGCACAGCTTAGCCGTCTTCATTCTATGCTTGTACGAAATGTGTCCTCTGAGAAACAGATCCACAATGGATTTCAATGTGCATGTACTAAAGCTCAAGAACAGTCAGAAGAAACAGAGAACTCCATGGGGTGGTTTTTCTCCACTGTGTTGATGGTGTTTCCTTCAAGACTGGCAGTCTGCTCATGAAAGAGTTAAGATGGTGGTTTTAACATTTCAGGTATTCCACATAGTCTTTTTCCACTTGAGTGCAATGCACAGAATGTTTATAAGACCACAGGAAACGGTCAGAAAACGTCCTCCTTTCGGATGTTGTTCAACATCACATGGCTTGACTATAGATGGTGGTGTGTATAGGTGTACAGAAATAAATTTAAATTAACTTTATTTTGAGCACTATCATTGACAAAGAAAATGTTGGATTTGATATTCACCCATGTAACCTGTATACATTTCTGATCCTTCCTCAGAGCAACACAAATTTTCTATTAATCAGATACAAGTTTTTTATTTGATACCTTATTTACATTGTATCTTTACTGTATTTATGTAATTTATATCTGAAACTATGTACACATGACACTTTCCATAACCTTGCAATTCACTCACTATCTGGATTTATGGAAACAAAATAAATAAATAAAAAGTTAAAATAAAGGTTGACCCTTCATGTGAATTTCTGCACTATGTCATTTTGCAGTAGGTTCGTACTAATAACACCAAGTTATATCACCCATGATGATTTTTTTCAGAAAAGATATGTCCGGTTTCGCATTTCAATCGAGTTGCAGCAAGCTTCCACACATTGTCTTGTTCTAGGGTCAAGGTATGAAGGACAAACTTTTCACACACTTTTCTCTTCTTCAAAAAGTTCTGTTGAATGCCTTGAGAACACTTGATTTAGAGATGTTGCTGCACTGCAATTTGTGGCAGAATAATATTGACACACTGTGGCTGTAAGTCCACTACTTAATACTGCCTGCTCACAACTGAGTGGTCGAATGCACATCTGTTATATACAATCGTTAGTTCAAGCTGCCACCATGGTTACTGCACTGGTGTCACTTACACACCAGAAGTAAAAGCAATTTTACTAGATGAGTAGTGTAATAAGTATTAATATACAAACAACAGAGGTAATGAATGGTAAATGCTACTTTCAAAAAACGTAGCAACTAGTTTTCTGCAAATTGCCAGCCACTCCCCTCCCCATACCTCCCCTGAAATCATATCTCTCTCTCTCTCTCTCTCTCTCTCTCTCTCTCTCTCTCTCTCTCTCTCTCTCACACACACACACACACACACACACACACACACACACACACACACACACACACAGCTTTGGAAAAAAAAGCTTTATCAAGAATATAACAATTTTTATTGTATAAATCTCATGATACATCCACTGCAATAAGTAGCAAGTCAAGTACAGATTTAGAAATAGCTGCTAATCACATTTTCACTGACATTAATAAATGGTTTAAAGTTAATTCACCATCATTAAACTCTGAAATGATGCACTATATGCTGTTCAGAACCTATAAGAGATTTCCTTCCAGCATGTGTATAACATATGAAGACATGCAGATGGAAGAGGTTGACAGTGTTAAACTTCTGGGATTACAACTCGATAATAAAGTCAGTTGGGAAGGGAATACCACAGCACTGCTAAAGCACCTAAGCAAGTCTGTATTTGCAGTGAGAATGATGTCAGATGTAGGAGATATAAACACATAAAAAAACTGCACACTTTCATTCTATTACAAGATCATAATCTGTGGTAACTCATCAAATCAAGCACAAGTTTTTAGCCAATAATAAAATACCAACAGCCGGTATTATTTGTTAGGCAACCAGTTTCAGCACTACATTATACCATCTACAGGCCTGCATATATCGAGTAACCCTTGTGTTAGAAACCAATGCAGCACTGTCAACTGATATCATGAAGATTTTTTGCCATGGGCATGTGCACTCCTTGGACAGTTGCTGACAACAGTTGCTGACGACTGTCCAAGGTGCCCACATGCCCGGGAGAAAAAAAATCTTCACGATACCAGTTGACAGTGCTGCATTGGTTTCTAACACGAGGATTACGCAATATATGCAGGCCTGAAGATGGCATAATTTAATGCCAGTTCATAATTTAATGCCAAAACTGGTTGCATAACAAATAAAACCAAAATAACGGCAGTTGGTATTTTATTATTGGAAATTGAGTAGCCGAAGTCCCGCACTCTGGAAACAGGATGGAGTTACATTCATTAAAAGTTTTCAGCATGCAAAAGTGTGTAATAAGAATCATTTGTGGTGTAAATTCAAGAACATAATGTAGAAACCTGTTCAGGGAACTTTGTATTCTAACCACTGCTTCCAGTATATTTATTCTTTAATGAAATTTGTTATAAGTAATATATGTCTATTTCCAACCAATAGCTCAATACATAGTATCAATACTTGGAATAAAAACAACCTACATAAAGACCTAAAATGACATACCTTGCTCTAAAAATGGGTACAATATTCAGGAACAAACATATTCAATAAATTGCCAGCAACCATTAAAAACTTGGTTTCCAATAAAGCATGGTTTAAACAGAGTTTGAAAGACTTT
Source organism: Schistocerca cancellata (assembly GCF_023864275.1). Taxonomy (NCBI): domain Eukaryota; kingdom Metazoa; phylum Arthropoda; class Insecta; order Orthoptera; family Acrididae; genus Schistocerca; species Schistocerca cancellata. The sequence goes on along the minus strand of NC_064629.1, from coordinate 741,670,808 downwards.
TTGATAGGCAACTCCTTCTACTATATAGATGAATATTTTAACAAGGACTGTTAGACCAGCCTAACTAAAAATGTCTGTTAGATTTCAATTTTGACAGCACTTTGACACAATAGTTAAGATTAGGTATTTTTTGTACAATAAATTTATTAAAAATACATAACAATGTTTAATTCTGACAGTGTATTAATCCTTTAAATATTAGTGGTTCCAGTTTACTGTAATGCATGCACCTATTTTGACACTTTCCTGACCAATGATCAGGGTAGTCAGTATTGTATTAAATTGTTTTATGTTTTTTATGTTACACTTTCTGAGACATTCCACACCCATGACAATCATCTCATTTTTGGGTCTATGGAACAAAAATGAAATCTAATCTAATCTCTTTACAAATAATATCATTACTTGTGAAAAGTCTGAGACTGTAACTAACACTAACTGCACAGTTTATGCATACTGCATTAAGGAAACACAGTGACTATCTTCTAAAATGTTTTTATTATATATATTTCAGTTTCAGGTCACAGAAATGGTTGTATGACCTAAAATAATAAATAATAAGCAATACTATCTGCTTGGTCATTAATGTCCAACATGAATAGTCATTACACTATTAAACTTCCCGTGACACTAAAAATATTACTTTTGTTTCTGCAATAACCCTCCATACAGGATCACATACTGTGTGTGCTCTGGCTGTTAAGAAACTTAAAAACTCAATCACAAACCTGGTGAGAGATGCTCAGAAATCAGATTTTAGTAGATGGTGATGTGTCATTGGATCAGTAACTTTTCATTGGTCTACAAATTTAAATCCTGGGACTTCAGATATTGTGTATAAAGACAGCAAGTTGGGTGTTGCATGATCAGCCTTTTCAGAAACTGTAATATTATTCATCGTTGGAGGTCATTTCACTTCAGGCAGGTTATTATGTTAGGACTCAGGAGATGTCACAGAATTATGCTACAAATAGAAATGAGTGACAAGCTGGTAGTAAAATGGATTTGTTTCACTCCCCCCCCCCCCCCCCCCCCCCCGACTCCTCATTTTTTATTTAGACTTGCACTCTCTTCCAAATGCAAATGATAGTTCTTAGCTAACCCTTTAGCTAAATTGTTGTCAACAGTGGAGCTAATTCATTTGCAAATTCTGTATAACATCTGACAAGACTTCTGTCAGGACCTGACATCATCTTGAGTTTTAATAATTTCACATGGGTTTCCTACATCACTAGTACTGATTACTTCGTCACCAATCTTTGCAGCACTAAAAGAATTGAATGGTGGTAACATTCCATGACTTTCTTTTGGGAAGTGACATTTGAAGATGGACTTGAACATTTCGGCTTTTGGTTTGCTAATATTTATCTTGGTCCCTGTCTCGTCAACAAGTACTTGAACATTAAGCTTTGTTCCTCTGATAGCCTCCACCTAAGACCCACATACACTGTCCAGTCATGTTAATGTGACCACCTGTCAAAGCCTGAATAACTGCATTTTGCAGTGCAGACCACTGTGAGATGTGCAGGAAGAGAGTCAGTGAAGTCTGTTCCAGACTGACAAGGATATGAAGCTGTGCGGACTCCAGTGCCAGCTGTGCTAGGTTTCTTGGTTGAGGCTCCATGGCACCAACAGCCCAATTGAGGTGGTCCCACAGATTCTCAACTGGGTTTAAATCTGAGGAGTTTAGTGGCCTGGGGAGTACAGTAAACTCATCCTGTTACTCTTCAAACCACACACATACCCTGCAAGCTGTGTGGCACATTGCACTGTCCTGCTGGTATATGCCATTGTGCCAAGGAAAAACAAACTGAGAGGTGGACACAGTCCCCAAGGATAAATGCATATTTATGTCGATCCACTGTGTCTTCCAGAATGACAAGATCATTCAGGGAATACCACAAAAACATTCCCCAGACTATAATGCTCCTTAGACATTTCACACCATACATGCTAACAATCATGGAGCATAAAAAATAATTCACCTGAAAAGGCCACGTCAATGGATGGCCAATTGCAGTATTGGCTTCCAAATTCCATCTTCGTTGTTGACGAACAGCTGTCAGCATGGGTGCATCAAGGTCACTGAGGAGACACCGTTGGTAACCCTTTGGTTGATCCGCATAGTCAGTTGCCGAGCAGTTGCACGTCTATTCACCTGTACACATCTCAAACCATCGTTTACTTGTGTCATCTATGGCCTGCAGTGCAGCACAGTTGCCTTGGTGCAAGTTGTGGATAGCGCAATTTTGCCATGCACGGTATACTTTAACCACAGTGGCACACGACCAGTTTGCAAACTTTGCCATTTCAGAAATGTTTGCACCATAGATCTGAAAGCCAATGATCTTGTCCTTTTGGAGGTCAGTTAAATCACTCCTTTCTCATATTATGACAATGACTGTATTGTTTTCCATGTCCCCTGACATCTAACGTAAGTGGCAGCCATGTCACTGTGACTAGACTATGTACCTTTGTATTTCACCTGCAAAATCTGCAACAATATATTGTCATAGTATAACCGAAGTCTTCACATATTGAACTCGTTGTTGTACCCAGGCACATTTGAATTATCATATGCCTCTCAGGAATATCAGCACTTGTATTTAGTGTGATGGTGTATTGGTTAAAGACACAGATGTCAGTTTTCCATAGTTTTCTTAAATATTGCTCATCATGAATGGCAAGATGGTTGCTTTGAAAAGCACACGGCTTATTCATTCCATACCTTTAGTTCATAAGAGCTGATGCTGCTCCTCTCAGGGCCTCATTATCAAAGGAATGTTAAACCCTAGTTTTTGTTCCATCCATTTTTTCAGTCATTTTTCAACATTACTTTGAGGAAGCAATGATTTACAGCTTCTAGATTTTTTTTTCTTTTTTTAAACTATGGTTTGCACATAGCTGTATTGTCCTTTCACTAAACAATTTATTTCAGTTAGAAATGGACCAGCTTCTACATGATTATTCTACAGTTCACTATTGAGCACCTGGCAAAGGGTTCATCAATCCACCTTCAAGCTATTTCTCTACTGTTCCAGTCTCGAACAGTGGGCTGGAAAAAAAAAAAAACCACTTAAATCTCTCTATTCAAGTCTGACTTCTATTATTTTATCACAATGAACATTCCTCCCTATGTAGGTGGGTGCCAACAAAATATTTTCTGAGTAGAAGCCTACTGCCACTAAACTCTTACATATCATTACCGACCCCAGAGAGATGCATACGACAGATCCTACAACCCACAAACATGAATAATGGACAGTTATTACAACAGACAATTTTGTTTATTCAGAAATATAAATCAACCACATGGTACTAAATAACACATGTTGTTGTTGTGGTCTTCAGTCCTGAGACTGGTTTGATGCAGCTCTCCATACTACTCTATCCTGTGCAAGCTGCTTCATCTCCCAGTATGTACTGCAGCCTACATCCCCCTGAATCTGCTTAGAGTATTCATCTCTTGGTCTCCCTCTATGATTTTTACCCTCCACACTGCCCTCCAATACTAAATTGGTGATCCCTTGATGCCTCAGAATATGTCCTACCAACCGATCCCTTCTTCTAGTCAAGTTGTGCCACAAGCTCCTCTTCTCCCCAATTCAATACCTCCTCAATAGTTATGTGATCTACCCATCTAATCTTCAGCATTCTTCTGTAGCACCACATTTCGAAAGCTTCTATTCTCTTCTTGCCCAAACTATTTATTGTCCATGTTTCACTTCCATACATGGCTACATTCCATACAAATACTTTCAGAAACGACTTCCTGACACTTAAATCTATACTCGATGTTAACAAATTCCTCTTCTTGAGAAACGCTTTCCTTGCCATTGCCAGTCTACATTTTATATCCTCTCTACTTCGACCAGCATCAGTTATTTTGCTCCCCAAAGAGCAAAACTCCTTTACTACTTTAAGTGTCTCATTTCCTAATCTAATTCCCTCAGCATCACCCGATTTAATTCAACTACATTCCAATATCCTCATTTTGCTTTTGTTGATGTTCATCTTATACCCTCCTTTCAAGACACTGTCCATTCCGTTCAGCTGCTCTTCCAAGTTCTTTGCTGTCTCTGACAGAATTACAATGTCATCGGTGAACCTCAAAGTTTTTATTTCTTCTCCATGGATTTTAATACTTTTGTTTTTCTTTTGTTTCCTTTACTGCTTGCTCAATATACAGATTGAATAACATTGGGGAGAGCCTACAACCCTATCTCACTCCCTTCCCAACAACTGCTTCCCTTTCGTGCCCCTCGACTCTTATAACTGCCATCTGGTTTCTGTACAAATTGTAAATAGCCTTTCATTCCCTGTATTTTACCCCTGCCACCTTCAGAATTTGAAAGAGAGTATTCCAGTCAACATTGTCAAAAGCTTTCTCTAAGTCTACAAATGCTATAAATGTAGGCTTGCCTTTTCTTAATCTAGCTTCTAAGATAAGTCGTAGGGTCAGTATTCCCTAACATGTTCCAATATTTCTACAAAATCCAAACTGATCTTCCCCGAAGTCAACTTCTACCAGTTTTTCCATTCGTCTGTAAAGAATTCGCGTTACATATGCTTATGGAAAGTTCATCACAACAAAGTGTTAACACTTTCTCTTAACAATATAACTGTCCCAACAGGAATAAAATCAGCAACCTCTTTCATTTCGATCCCTGTCTAATAAAAATGAGAAACTGATGAAAATGTAAGTACAATTTGTAGCCACAGACACCTGAGATCTGACCCAGAAATGCATCATATATCAATAAGGAAATAAAGGTCACTGAGAAGAGATTGAGTTTATTGTTAGAACACACAAACTTAAAGCAACAGTCACAGCTGCCTTAGAAGTATGTACTGTCTGTTAATAAAAATAACATTTAGCATGTTCTGACTTGTATTCTGCTTCTATTGTTTTCATAATACTGTTCTATTTCATGCTCACTGCATGAGCACAGACAATGACCACTCCTCCTCTTACTTTTAAAGTTGTACCCCAAAGTATAGAGCTGTGTGTCAGCCATGAGATGTATACTACAATACTTAGGTCAAAAAATGATTAAGAAAATTCAAAGTGCTCCTGAATTGTTACAGAATGGGTACTCAACCTCTAAATGTAAAGCTGCAATTAAAAGCCTATCACTTCTCAATTTGATTTTAAGCTCACCTGCCTTTTCTGTCATGATAAAGTATGCATGACAATGTGGTAATGTGTATTTAACAGAATGTTCACGGTGGAAGAACAATTTATGGTACCAATGTTTCCATGATGACTATCACTTTAAAACCTACTGCAATGTTGCTAAACAAATATGCTCTTTGGCCTTGGAAAAGTTCCACAGCTACCACATGCATTGAAAAATTACAACTTATGAAATCCCTATTGGTCAGAACCAGATTTTACAGTCATATTTTAAAGTAGAGCTGGTAGTTTTTGCAGATGACGTTTTATAAATCTGGTTAGAGATACTGCAACAAAATTAATTTTTTATGATGTTTCCAAAAGAATTACTATATGGGTTTCTGACAAAGGCTTCTCTTTTCCATTTTGAAAAAAAAAGAAAAAACAGTATATTAAGTTCAGTACAATGACTAGAATAACCTTAACAATTAATGTAACACATGAACAGGAATTAGCGAATATGACAGAATGTTGTAAGTTTTTGTGTGTACATACTGATGAAAATTTAAACTGGAAGAAACAAGCTACTGAGATTCTCAAGCATCTAAGTTCAGCAGTTTTTGCTATTTACTTAACTAATAGTCTTAAAAACAAGATATTATTCTTAGAAAACTCATAACTTAAGTAGAAAGTGTTGTAGGTACCACTTCAAGGAGTTACATATCCTAACAGAACCATATATGTTTGCTAAAGAAATTTGTTCTGAGTAATCCATGACAATTTGAAAGAATACTTACACCCATAGATGAAACAAAGAAAGAAAATGTTTTTTGTTTTCATATTTTTTATGAGACAGTCACGAGCATTTCACAATGTCACAGCAGGTTTCATTCAGCCAGTCATCACATTGTGAAATGCTCATGTGATTGTGCTGTAAAACAAAAATGACATAATCAGTCACTGCATCTCCATGGCCAATACGTCATTTTTTTTTCCAAGGAAGAATGAATGATCGTGCCTCACTCATTAATAAAGCTGTCAGTTACTTAGAAAAGAATTAAATATGATGCCACAAGAAAGTTTAATCATTTTTCTAATAAAATAAAATTTGTGACAGTCAATAAAGTAAATTTTAAATCTGATCTGAAATTCCTTCTGGACAAGTCTTTCGATTCTATTGATGAATATTTAACTAAACACTAGTACCACAGTAGGCAAATACATTACTTGGTTATTATGTCCTGTATCATTAGTACCACAAGCAACGACAAAGAGTAATAACGGTATGTTCGCATTTGTAAAATTCGATACAATTTGCTATTTAATAATCTGCAAATGACCCACATCGAGCCGAACAAACAAACAAATCATGTACGGGCTCATTAAATAGCCAGCAAATTAACTTACTCCACATAACTTTGATATAAAATATGCAAATAAACTATGGAAAATATAATTAGCAAATTAACAAACAACAGGCAATCTGTCATTTGGTTAATAACTTATCTGGTATAAAACTACTGTTAATCCATACAGACGGTGTTATAATAATGTCAGCATACATATGGTACTACTATTATACACTGATGAGCCACAACATTATGACCACTGGTCACTGAAATTGCGGGCACATGATACGGTAAGGAAAGTATATGAGCAGAGCAGAGACGTATGGAGAAATCATTTTAGTGACACTACAGACAACAAATAGAGTTATCCTCTGAAAACAGTGATTTTGACTAAGGGCAGATGGTTATGGTCCAGTGCTGGGGAACAAGCATCTCGGACAGGCAAAGCTGGTCAACCGCTCATGGGCGACTGTCATGAGCATCTGTGGAAAGTGGTTGAAGACTGGTGAAACCACATGTAGGCAACAAGGTGTTAGATGTCCACATCTGATCACAGAACATGGAGGTCAGAGGCTTGCCTACTCTGTAAAGCATGATACACACTGACCTGTGGCAGATCTGACAAGAGAGTAGAGCATTATTGCAAGTGCAATTGTTTTGGAACATGCTGTTCAGTGTACATTGTTGAAACAGATGACCTCTTTGTTTTCCCAAGCTGACCCAACAACACTGTCCGTTACATTTGCAGAGGGTATGGGATCATAGAGATTGGACCGTGGATCAATGGAAATATGTCAACTGGTCAAATGAATCAGATTTCTTGTTAATTCAGGCTGATAGTCACGTCCTGATATGCCATCATCTAGGTGAATGGCAGCACGAAACATGCACTCCGGTATAGATATAGGCCAGTGGGGGCAATATTATGCTATGCAGAACATTCATCTTGGCTTCCATTGGACCTATTGGAGTAATCCACCACACTATGATAGGTGTGGACAACATGAAAATTATTGCGGACCACCTGCAGCCCTTAAAGCTTTATGCTTTCCCTGTGGGCAGTGGTATCTTCTGGCAGGATAACTGTCAGTGTCACAAGGCCACAATTTTGCTACAGTGGTTTGACAAACATGATAGCAAATTCACATTTATGTCTCGGCCACCAATTTGCCAAATATCAATCCAATTGAACACACTTGGGATGCCATTGGGTGCCAGTTCTGTATCCACAAACCACCAGGCCATAATTTATGGGAACTGCATGGCCTGTGCATAACCACCTGGTGCCACAAACCTCCAGAAAGCTATCGAGGGCTTGTCGAATCCTTATCAAACAGAATAACTGTTGTACTGTGTTCCAATGGTGAACCAACATGTTGTTATGCAGGTGGTCATAATGTTACGGATCATCGATGTATTTAAATGGGAATCATAAGATAGTGAATGCAGAAATTATTGCACAATATGTGTAATGTAATTAGCAACATTATTCAAATAATTTTGACTTTTCTAATGATAGATATTAGTATCCTTCACAAGTACAAATCAATTCCTGTTTTCATCATCAATGTGAGCAGGTAACTTTTTCCAATGATATTTGAGCTCTATGATCATCATGGTTGCAAATATGAGGTACCCTTGCAACTACCATTGAAAATGACCAACACCAGAAGCCAGTTGTAGAGAATGACAGGTATAAATTGAAAGAAAAGGTAAACAAATCATAGGCAGCTTGACATTTTTGGATTTCTGTTATTGGGAAAAAAGTTTCACTCTTTTATTCAGTCTACAATGAATACAATAACAATTAATTTCAATAGCTTTCACTATCACAACTTACAATCAACAAAATCGAAGCAGACTTATCATTACATAACTGAAAACACTGACTCAAACATTTATTCACAAAAAATAAACATTCAGATTTTTGTTGCCATACCAAGCAACAATATGACTTAGAATGGTCTGATTGTTTCAGTTAAGAGTATCTACAATATTTCACTCATCAACGTCTTTAAAAAATACACATTCATCCTATAAAAATGTACCACAGTTTTTCATTAATTCATCGAAGTGCATCTATGCTCATGCTGTAACCTAGCTCATTTCAATGTTTAAATAAGGTTCACCACTTTCACATGCTCACTTTTCTCCTATTATTGCTGAGTATAGTGTAAGTGCATCATTTAAAATCTAAAAAAAGGTCATGTTCCATGGGATGAATACTGTAACTATGCATGTATATTAAATACTATGGTCTAAATGTATTCAATATTCAGAACTCCAATACAGCATTGATATCCAAGACTTTTCCTTGGAATATTTCAGACAATTTTTCCAATTGTATGCTTAAGTTTACACTATTTCCTATTTACCATTGTTATAAATTTGCATGTTAAGAGAGTCATCATATTCACTTCATATACTTCCGATAATATCTGTCAGATGCAAGAATTGCTTTGAACATTCTGAACTCTAAAATTAGATGCTTTAAAGCAAATGATTTCATCAGGTGGTATTACAGATGGAATGTTACCATTATTTTGGTGTAAATGAATATCTGATACTCAACTGATGGTGTGCACTATCACTGAGCAGAAACATCCAAATCAGCAGTTACTGAAGTGGTGTAATGAAAGGTACACACTCACAGGGCTGAGCAGAGGGGTGACCGAACTGGATTGGCTGATAAATATTATTACGCAGTGCTGCTGATACACTGAAGGCTCTCTACTCTGTAAACCTGGCATTTACATTTTCAGATCTCCTTTGATAACATTTGAAATTTCAGAAGATGTAAATGGTGGTAATACACTTGGTTGCAGCAAAACTTCATAAATAACCATGTGGATACATAATAATAACATGAGTTCTGACTCCACTTAACTTTTTTCTTTATGTTGTGCTCACATTGCTCTATACCTAATGTGACAACTGTGAACATAAGGGTAATAAATTAAACAAATACTACAGTGTATCAGTACAACCTGCAGAAGCAGAATGGATTCAGCTGAGGTATGGTGAAAATTAGATAAGTCAATCTCTAACAACCATTCAGAAAAGTGGTACACTGAAAATGCTACTATGACTGTACTGATATCATATGATTGTGGCATATGTATGTGTGTATGTATGTCTAGTGTCTAAATACTGTGAAAAAATTACTTTTAATAACTGATGATCCATTTTTCTGATGCATCAGTTTATCTCTAGTTGTATGAATATATGAATATTTGTTGGCAGTTCAGAATGAGATGGCACATTACACAGAAGAGCCTACGTAAAGGTAGTATTAAGCAAAGAAAGGAAAGATGAGAAAGTTAGGAGAAACATAGAGTAAGGGCAATACAAGGGAAATTAACATGAAGGGAATGCCATAGAAAATAAAGAGGAAATAAATGAAGATTTGACGTGTGGTATGATTCTGTGAGAAGAATTTGACAAAGCACTGAAACATCAAAGTGGAAATGAAGCCCCTTGATTAGATTCCAGCCATGACAAAACCATTTCACATGATTTGCAAGACATATGAGGTAGACAAAAATACCATTATATTACATGAAGAAAGTAATAATTCACACTCTAAAGAAGGTAGGTACTGTCTGGTGTGAATACTATCAGCTTGATGAGTCATGGTTGCAAACTATTGACATCAGTTATTTACAGAAGAATGGAAAAGGTTGAAGCTAACCTCTGTGAAGATCAATTTGTGTTCCAGAGAAATGTATGAACTTGCAGGGATATACTGACCCTATGACTTATTTTAGAAGATATGTTAAGGAACGGCAAACCTATATTGACAACACACTCTTTAGAATTCTGAAGGTAGCATTGGTCTATACACTGAGCAAGTAACAAAGGAAGGTAAGGAGAAAATTGGAGAGAGAATTAAAGTTTAGAGAGAAGAAACAAAAACTTTGAGGTTTTCTAATGACACTGTAATTCTGTCAGAGATGGCACAGGACTTGGTATGGCAAGCATCTTGAATTAGGTGATACTGAGGAATTAGGTTAGGAAATGAGACTTTAGAAGTAGTAGATTAGTTTTGTGATTTGGGCAGCAAAATAACTGATGACAGCCAAATTAGAGACAAATAACATACAGACTGGCAACAGAGGGAAAAGTATTTCTGTAAATGAGGAATTTATTAACATCTAATATAAATTTAAGTGTCAGGTTGTCTCTTTTGAAGGTATTTGCTAGAGCAGGGGTAGTCAACCTTTTTTACATTCTGCCCACTTTTGTATCAGTGTTAGCAGTAAAATTTTCTAACCGCCCACCGATTCCAGATTAACGTGATTTTTAAAGCAAGGAAGTAACTTTACTTCTTAAAATTTATGAAGAAACTCCTGCTGCCTAGCACCCACCATGAAAGCTAGAACGCCCACTAGTGGGCGGTAAAGACCAGGTTTACTACCACTGGTCTGAAGCGCAGCCACGTATGGAAGTTAAACCTGGACAATAAGCAGTTCAGACAAGAAAAGAATAACAGTTTCTCAAATATGGTGCTACAGAACAATGATGCAAGATTAGATAGGTATGTCAAATAACTATTGAGGAGGTACTGAATCAAATTCAGGAAAAAGTTAAATGTATGGTACAAATTGACTAAAGGAAGCTATTGGTTGATAGTTCATGTCCTGAGGTGTAGAGGAACAGTCAGTCTGGTAATGTTGAGAAGAGGAGGGAGGTGGTGAAGGGGGGTAAACACTGCACAGGGGAAGTGAATACAGTGAGCAGGTTCAAACTGATGTATATTGCAATAGTTACTCAGAAACAAAGAGGCTTTCTTGTGAAATGGATAACATTGAATTATGAGCTGTGATAAAGTACTTAATTTTAAGAGATTCAACCCCACTGAATATTAAAAGAAGAGGACATAGACCTGTAATTAAAGGATTATTTCCCTTTATTTGCTAAGGTTAAGAAATGAGTTACAGTCTGTAAGTGAGGTCATGTGCTTACTGCCAAGTAACGGGCACATGGGACATTCAGAAACCTGCATGACCACCAAGACTGTTGCAGAAATTCACAATGCAGCACTCAGTCATCAACAGTTGAAGATACACAAGCTCACTGACACTGGAGGTTTATTGAAATGCTGTGATTACCCAATTCTATCCCAAGTTTTGGGTATAAAAACCTTTCTGCTCAAGAGATTCCATGTTTGTTAACTACTGACCAAAAAATTGCATGCAAATGAACAGTACTAAAAATGTCTGGATTTATTTAATTTCAGCCGGTTTCTCAATTATTTCATAATAGCAGATGAAACATGGATTCATTATCACAGAGATAAGGAAGCAGTTGAAAAAAGCAACAATGATCTATTTTTTGCAAAAGTCATAACTGCCATTTTCCAATATTCTCACATTGTAGAGCTCAAAGACTATCTTCATGATGGCACAAGCATCACTGGGAAGTTATAACTTCTGTGTAAACAGAAGGATACTATTTAGACTAATCAATCACAACTTACAAACAAGTAAGTTTTCTTCCATCACGAGAATATGTCAAATAGTTCCTACTGAACTGCACAACTTTCACTTCTACATTTGCCAGATTATCCACATATTACATTTTGTTACCAAATCACAATATATAGCTACAAGATCAAGGATTAAAATCAAATGATAAGTTGAAGCTGATACAGATGCTTAATTTGGAGAAATCTCATTTTAATGTGGGCATTGAACAGTTTTTGTCAGACAGAGAACTTTTAGGGCATAATTCATCATTTAAGTCTCAATACTGGGTATGAGTGACTTTGTACATCTCTTATACGTTAAGCTCTGTAACAATTTTTGTTAATCTGAGCTTGCCTTATAAGTTTACAAAACATAGGACTTTTATTACAAAAATAATACGATACAAAAATAAAAGTCAAATTTTTATTCATTAAATATGAGATCTAACATGATATACTACTCTGTAAAAATGGAGAGGTATCAAACTGGCAAATAAGATTTTAACTGTGCTTAACAAAAAAAGTTAGCAGAAGAACTGAAGACAAATTTATAATATACCGAAAAGGCCAGTAGCATACAACAGTCATACAACACATTCATTCAGGAAGTTGCTCACAGCACACACAACTGAATTGTATCTCACATTTGCACGCACCCCCAACCTCCCCCACACACCCCTTTTTATGGACTGCAAATATATTTCATAAAATAAGGATTTAGGACATATGAGTAGCTGAAGTATTCTGCAGCATTTCTGCACAAATGCTGTGGCAAGACAACATGTACTGTTGTTGACATTAAATTCAGTTAAAATTTACATGGTACTATTGGGTCTTAATGTTCAACAATGACAGCTAACAGTGCTTTGTAGGCTGTGAAAAGTGTACAGCTGAATGTGTGTGCACCCACCCACCCACACACACACACACACACACACACACACACACACACACACACACAGCATTACAAAGTGCAGAACAATCATGCAAATATGGTCCAGCAGAAGATATAATGAACTGCTGTTGTGAACTTAACAGACGATCTCAAAAAATATTCAAAATATGTTTTAAACTTTATTTTTATCTTGCCTGCAATTTCCCTTTGGCACTTTTGTTATGTGGTACAAAGTTTCTTAATCAAATGCTGAAAAGAATGTATGTCAATTTGCTGTATGATCACACAGAGGCTGTTTTGGATGGTGGTGATGAGGATCATGGTAATCTCCTCTATTGCTTGTTTGAGAGTCTGAAAATGCTGAACCTTCTTGACATGCTGTTCCATCCTGTGTGTCCCTGTGAGGAAAAGGTTTCCATAAATGCCTACAACTGTGTTTGGCTGAATATAATAATCAATTAAAAATAGTGTCATGACCTTCGTTATAATTTATTGGTGGGGTGGAAACTGATTACTAGAGTACTAATACAATACTGGGGGCCACTCATTTGCAGGTGGTAAATGAATTTCACAGCACATCAGTGCATTCTAAATTTAACTTTGTTCATGAGTGGAGGCCTATGTACCTGAATCTCAGTCACTAAGCAGAAAAGCATTAAAAAACGCCACACAAGATGATTTTTTTTTTTTTTTATAATACATGAATTTCCAATCTAAGCATGTGAACAGTATAAGACAAAGCAATTTAACCACAACTTGTGCCATTTTTTTTTTAGCAAATGTCTAAAGAGGGATAACTTGACAATTCCATTTTTCTTACAGTCCCTATCACATATCTTTCTTTTACAGCCCCATACATGACACCACTGTATAGATAATAACTTAGAAAAGTTTAAAATATTTTGAAGAATTTCTACAGTAATAATGATGACATGACAATACATATACTCGTGTGCATACACTGATCTGGAGCAGACCACTCATGAAGCTTCTCATGATGTAATGTTGAAAGAGATTTTTTAATTTCTAGACAAACTTAAATCTTTTATATTGCATTATATGTTGACAGGTAGTACACAGATCACAGGGGTCATTTTAAACATAATAGTCTCAGTTTACAATATATAACATTGGGGTGGTTCAGGAAGCCACTTGTTTTACTCTCAACAAGGTAAGTCATGCATTAGCTGGACTTACTTTGTTATGCTGGCTTGAGAAAAGGGAAAGCCATTTTGTCTTTCATATATGACACCTGATTTGAAAATGGACAAGAGTAGGTTATCACTACCTACAAAGTCTACTGCTGACAAAATTTTCTTTACTAAATCCTACCCCGAAAGTGATGAGCTTCATAAAAGTGAACCTGAAATTAACTCACAGTTACAATAGATAACAGGCTTTATACTTCAATTCTGTGAATGACTCCTGTAGCATATTTGGTAAACGACACTAGTAAAACAATTAGTTGTACCATACTGCCACGGAGTTGTCCAAGTTGAGCAACTTCAACACAAACACATAAACACACATTACAGCTTTATATTTCCATTCCTGTTGTTTTGTTTACAAAATCGGAGGCTGCTGATGATTCTTTTACATAAAGATAATTTAACTTTGCATACTTTTGATTGAGTTTCATGTATTTGTTGACATTTAGTTCAGTTTTGCGCTACAAGATGAATGAACTGCAGATTGTTAATTTGGTAAGAACATATGATTTTATGCAAAAGAATGTTATTCTGTAAACAGGAACAATAAGTTATACTATTTTTCACCAGTGTCAAGAGTTTTTACATCTATGAGTCTGGATAAATTAAAATGAAAAGTGATGTAGTTAAGAGGAGACAGCGGACAATTCGGCTTCAAAAATTCAATTTTTAGATTTTAGCATATTTGAAATGCCTGGTCTTTCCTGCATGAAACAGTTTTTGTTTTATATAAATACAACAATTTTTTCATGAGATATGATGGTTTTCCTGACACTCTGTGCAATCTGGTATTCCTTTTTGCGCCATGCATTCTTTTACTCCTTGTATATTATTTCATGCTTCTATTGTTTTATCGCTTCAATGTTTCCTACCTTGTATCTACTATCGATACTTGTTTTTCCAATCATGTTTGTTATTTCTTTTGAACATTAATGGTTGTACTTAGTGAAGTTTGTTGTGAGTGAAGTACGCGTTGATTTGTATTTCCTTTGGTTCTATGTGTTTTCATAAAAATGTCGCAAATAAAGAAATTCTCACCTAAATTAAAATTCAGAGGAATTAAATATGTAAAGGTAAATGAGGTTAGTGGGTCAAAGTACCCAAGAATGTTAAACATAAAGAAAATCAGCACATCAAGAAAGAAACTGCAGTGTCTTCAAGGCATTTCCTCCCAGTCAGCTGGTGGAGATGAACATTCCTTTGGAAATATTATGGTGAACCTTAACATGCTCTGTGATTTCATTTCCAAAAATACTGTGTGCAGAATATGTGGTGGTGGTGTATCTTTGGGAGAGAATCAGCGTCTTCATAAAGGTATTGTGTCAAACCTGACATTGAGTTGTACAAAATGTGGTGCAGTTGCTACAACATCAAAAATGGCAAATAATAATTTAGACGAGAACAACATGGGCAGGACATATTGCACAAATGAAGGATGGAAGATGGACAAAATCAGTTTTAGAGTGGAGTCCCAGAGAAAAACGAAGACCACTAGGGAGACCACCTGATCGCTGGGACAAAGAACTCAGGAAAGCTGTGGGCTTCAACTGGCAGAAGACATCAGCAGACAGAGATTCATAGAAACACCTCTTAAAAATGTATTTAATAATTTAAAGAGGCTACATCTTGTATATATTGAGTTATCTGAACAATAAATAAATAAATAAAGGGATCCTAGTGTTGTGTGATAGTGATCAGCTGAGAATTAGCAATCTTTCACTGCGGCTGCAAAATCAGTAGTCTAGCAAGATCAACAAAAGAGCCATGGTTCACTCTGCACAGTATGGATTTACAAGGTAGGCATCATGTATTGGGATGTCTACAAAGATTATTAGCACCTGCGTGGTGGAGCAGAAGTGTTATCTGAGACTAAAACACTACAGAAAACTAGCTACAGCCAAACAATCAGAATGACTGGGAAAGGTGTTGAATGTCAAGATATCCATATTACAGTAAGAGAAAGATACTGAAATGCAAACTAAGGAAAATGATTAAAATTAGAAAGGATCCAAATGACATGACTAATAGACAACTACACACTTTGTCAGCTGTCAAACACGAGACACAGTGTGTATGAGGGGCAACAAAATCGCAAGGTGAATAATTATCATGGTGTACCTACATTAATAACAATGTCGTCTTAAGCTTTTCATCCAGGTTATTAAGTCACAATAGGGAATGGGAGTAATGGTATAATATAAAGGACAATATATGTTCCTATGAAGCCCTGGATGATAGCCCTACAAATAGTTATATGCATGAAAAGTTTTTATTTTAGCAAAGTAAAGTGCTATATGAGCCTTAACATACAATAAATGTATTTATAAGAGTCTAAGACATATGCACTGTATGGAATTTATCACAACTGTGTGTATGTCCTTGTACATATAGACAACTTGGTAAGCCTTACTTACATTCCAAATGTTGGATTTCAATTCTTGCTATCAAAATTTCAAAAAGTTTCTTTGATGTGGCTCTTTCCTGTACCTTCAATTACTAAACTAATGCAATACAGTAATTTCATTGTCCTTAAGGCTCACAATATGACCTCATGAGACATGATTTTAGGGGATTAATGATAACTGTCTGGCATCTAAGTTCTTCAAGAGCATTTTAACATTTCTAACAAGCTTCTTAAAATGCCACTGACATATTCTATTCCTGAAATGCTGCAGCCAATGTACAGACATTGTTTCACAAGTTGGAATGGCATTATGTCTTCCATAAAGATGAAAATATAGTACATGCAGCAAACACACTTGAAAATGTGTGTCATAAACTACTAAATGCCACTAAAAGAGGCTACCTATGAACACTGGTGTTCAGTTAATAGAACATGCACATGAAACTATAAGCTCACCATGTTTCAAACTGAATGTAAGTCAAATTGCTATCATATGTAAGATTTGCAGTTTTCGAGCCTGAAATGACTGTTTTGTCATACACGTTAACAGTATAGACACTGAATGTGAGTGTTGTCTCATATCAGGCTGAAGCAGATTGAACTGACATCTTCAAATGTGGCTACATAGACTAACTTTACCAAACTCAGAGTGGACACCAGTGATGATGTTACAGGGTGCTACTGAACAATGATGCACATGTACTAGGGATGTGTGACTGCATTATCTATGCATAATGAAGAAAGGAAGTAACATGAAACTTCAACATTCTGTCGATGACTGGGGTCATTAGAGGTGGAGCATAAGCTCAGCCCGGGGAAGGACGTGAAAGGAAACTGGTCACATCCTTTTATGAACCATCCTGACATTTGATTTAGGAAAACCCAGAAAACTGCAGTCTGGATGCCTGGGCATGGATTTGAACTCCAGCTCTCCCTAATACAAGTCAAGTATCTTCACCACTCTGTCAGTCTCAGTTGTGCATAAGGATACTTCCATTGTGACAGTATTCTGATTCTGATGACGTATGCAGATGGAGTGTCCTACCAACTAAAACAGGCACAAAAGTGGACTTCGAAAACACACGTTGCATCACCACTGCAAAAAAATTGGGGGATTTGGGATT
The DNA here is from genome assembly GCF_023864275.1 of Schistocerca cancellata. Taxonomy (NCBI): domain Eukaryota; kingdom Metazoa; phylum Arthropoda; class Insecta; order Orthoptera; family Acrididae; genus Schistocerca; species Schistocerca cancellata. Next base: position 741,653,245 of record NC_064629.1, on the reverse strand, counting down.
ATATTTTACATGATGCCAGATGTATGAAACACTTGTGTCCGTTTTGTCCACAATAAAATAATATTTGTTGTTTATATAGTTCTTGGTCATTCACTGCAATTTTCTCTTACACCTACAATCTAATTTGGTGACCGTGCTGGTTAGCACAATGACAGATAAAATCTTTCATGGCTGATGAAGAAGGGTACTGTATCAATTTGGGGTAAGGCCCCCTGGCTGGGAAATGACCAAGTCAAAAGTTACAAGCAAAGATCATTTTGATACCACTGACAGTCAACCTCCTCTTCTTCGCTTTCCATATCTTGGGAGGTGGTAGTATGGATCAAAATCACTGTGAAACACATCTCCTCTACTGAAAAAGTGCTAATAACTCCTAAGGTATGCATTTTAGATCCCAATGTTTACTTGACAATTTTTGCTTTTGTTTCTGTCCGTACTATCTCCTCCTAAAATATGGAAAGCAAAGAGAGAAGAGCTCCACTGTCAGAGGTACCGGAAACATTTTGCTTATAATTTGCAACTCTGCTGTTTCCAGAAAAGGGTTCATTACCTCAAATTGATACAATTACTCTTCTCCATGAGCCCTGAAAGTTTATATCATCCATGGAATCACCTTACATATATATTTTTCCTTGCTACATCTGTTTTTAAAGGTGTAATTCATGTACCATGACTTATGAACCAGTCCTTTAAAATTATCTGATGTATGTTCAATACTAGTGATATTCAGAGTGAAGAACCCAAAATTAGCACTCCTTTTACTTTGTTGATGGTATGAGATATTAAAAAGAGGTTTTTCACAAATTTTAGTAAGCAGATGGTCATGTGATTCTGTTGTATGTGTTATAGTATTAACTCTATATCAAGTGACATATTGAGGCAAGCAATGCTTTTTAAACGATGAACTTAACGACATTCAAAAGTTCTTAAAAAGAAAAGTTCTGTGATATAACACTTGGGTTAATGTTGGTGCCGAAAGTTTTCACAAAAATATCCAAAAAGGTGAATGGCAAGGCAGCCAGAATCAGCTATTGCAGTGTAAACACCACCTAGTAGGGCTTCCATGTCTGGCTCCATCATTGTATCAAGCCTTTTGACTGTTAACTCGTTTCCACAAAAATTGTTACTTAAACATGAATATACACACACATTTGAAGTAGCTTTCCTATGCCCCTTCTGATGCAATAGAAGCTGGTGTACAGCAGCTCCATTTACAGCAATCATACCTGACCTTGTCTCTATGTCATTTTATGTATGACCAAGTGGTAATATATATAGGAAAGAACAATATTTCTGTTGAGCACGAGACCACAGTGAGTTATTGTTTGGAAAATAATTTAATTATCTCACACGATCACATTTATTTCTAATGAAATGACTGGTTTTGGCTAGTGTTAGACAGCCTCAGATCACAAAGTGCAGGACATGGTTCAATTCCACAACTGGAGAAACCAAATTGTTATTCAAACTGACTGACACAATGTGATCACCGCTGTAGTGGGATCGAGCCATGCCCTGCACTTTATGATCGGAGGATGACTGATGCAAGCTGAAATAGGTCATTTTGTTAGAAATGAATGTGGCTATTAATAACATAGGTCCATCTTCTTGCTGCATATTACAACGTAGACTCAGGTGAGAGCCCTACTTGGCAGTGTTTACATCACAATAGTCAATGCACATTTCTTGGATACTTCAGCGAAAAGTTTTAACACTAACATTTACGACTGTTATTTCACTGAACTTATCTTTTCAAATCCCATTTAAAATTATTATTCTTGCTTTGCTATCTTGATTCATACAATAATTAAGATTATTACCCACACAACAAAATTATGTGCCCCTCTACCTACGATCACTTACCAAAACTGTGTCTCAACATCTTTCAACGTTCAAGAAATAAAACTGCTCAAAGGTTTAAGTGATCCATCCTGTACAATAGACAGTAAATGTCCAGGTACAAGAAACAAAATTATGACAGACTGACATAAAATTTAGCCAACTATCATATGAAACAACCCAAAAACCCCAGGTGGGGGGGGGGGGGGGGGGCAAGCTGAAGAATATTCTGAAATCATTCACTGAGGAAGATCGTACTACAGTTCCTCCTTTAAACAATCAGGTGAACACCACAACCACAGATATCAAAATGCGTGACTGTGAGATATAAAATGAACTAAAATCACCCTTAGACAAAAGGAACTGGACCTGATTTTACAAAGATGAAGTGAAGAAAATGAAAGCATACAGAATATAAGACCAGCTCCATGGTTGTACTGAATAGTTTACAGCAGTTAATTTTTAATGTACAGAAATCTTCAGATATAAAACTAGCTTCAGGCGTACCTGAAGAGCACGTTTGTAGGAGCATAATTGTTCACAGCACATATAAATAGCATTGTACATATCACCGGGAATGCCATACGGCTGTTTGTGGATATGCTGATGTATACAGAAAAGTCACAATGGCAGAAAACTACAGAAAAGCTCAGGAAGACTTTGATGATCAATACTTTGTGCAGGTTTTGGCAGCTGGCCCTAACACAAACAAATGTGAAATATCACACATAATTAGGCAGAAGCACCAGTTATTGTTTGATTACACAATTACTAAACAGTTACTGGAAAAACAACTTCTATTAAACGTCTGGGACTATCTGCATAGTGCTATTTAAAGCAGAAGGACCATATAAAACTAATTTTAGGAAAGGCAGATGCTGGACTGATATTAATTGGAAGAATCCTCAGGAAAAATAGTCCGCCCAAAGAAGAGGTATCTTACAGAAATCTTCCTTCAACATATACCCAAGTATTGTTCCTCACTCTAGGTTTCTTACCAGGAACAACTGGTAGAGGGAGTACAGAAATTTTCAAGAAGAAAAGCACATCTTATCATGGGTTCATTTGTAAAGCATGAAAGTCACAAAATGTTCACCCACCTCCGTCAGTAGCAAATTCTTGATACTGATGCATCATGGTGTGATTTAGAGTTAAAATTCCAAGGGAATCTGGTCTTCAAACAGTAAACCAACATATTGCTTCTCCCTATATATATATCTCATGAAAAGACTATGAATGTGAAATTAAGAGAAATTTGAGCTCATACAGTGTATTGACACTTTTTCTTCCCACACACTATGTGTAACTGTAACATGGACAGGGGCAAATGACACTGGTACATGAACTACACTCCACCATATACTGGAAGGTGGCTTGTGCAGTTTAGATGTAGATCTACAAGTACCAGGTGTACCGGTATGAAATGAGCGTTAAGATACAAATGTGTCGATAGGGAACATTTGTTGTAAACGAGCCTTTTTTTTTTTTTTTTTTTTGGTATGCCATCTGTCAAAGAATTTAGTATACATCAAGTCATGGAACAAACATCATCATATGTTTTCATCGTGTTAAGAATGTCAAATTTTCTACCAGAAAGTGACGATTTGCGGAAAGCATTAATATTTTGTTTTCATTTGAAAAAAAGTGCTGCAGAGTCGCATCGAATGCTTGTCGAGGCATATGGTGGTCATGCTCTATCAGAAGCAACATGCAAAAGATGGTTTCAAAGGTTCAGAAATAATGATTTTGATGTAAAAGGGTTGGGTTGTTTTGGGGAAGGAGACCAGACAGCGAGGTCATCGGTCTCATTGGATTAGGGAAGGATGTGGAAGGAAGTCGGCCGTGCCCTTTGAAAGGAACCATCCCGGCAGTTGCCTGGAGTGATTTAGGGAAATCACGGAAAACCTAAATCAGGATGGCTGGACGCGGGATTGAACCGTCGTCCTCCCGAATGCGAGTCCAGTGTCTAACCACTGTGCCACCTCACTCGGTTTTGATGTAAGAGATGAAGAATGTGGAAGACCACCAAAAAAGTTCGAAGACGCCGAATTGCAAGCAATATTGGATGAAGATGATATTTTGAGTCAGAAGCAAATGGCAGCAGTGCTAAATGTTGCACAACAAACAATTTCTGACCGTTTGAAATCTATGAGAAAGATCCACAAGTGTGGAAAATGGGTGCCACATGAATTGAATGAAAGACAGATGGAAAACCAAAAAACCATTTGTCAAATTTTGCTTCAAAGACATGAAAGAAAATCAATTTTGCATTGAATTGCTACTGGAGATGAAAAATGGATTTATTTTAAGAATCGTAAATGGGAAAAATCATGGGTTAATCCGGGACAACCATCAACATCAAGTGCAAAACCAGATCGATATGGCAAGAAGACAATGCTCTGTGTTTGGTGGGATCAGAAAGGTGTGGCGTATCATGAGCTTCTAAAACACAGTGAAACTGTGACTACTAATCGCTGCAGACAACAAATGATCAATTTGAACTATGCATTGATCAAAAAAAGACCAGAATGGACCAGAAGAAATGGCAAAGTAATTTTTTTACACGACAATGCACCTGCACACAAAGCAAAACTGGTTCACGATACAATCAAAACACTTGGCTGGGAGCTGCTAGCCCACCTGCCGTATTCACCAGACTTGGCCCATTCTGACTACCATTTGTTTTCATCAATGGGACACGCATTGGCTGAGGAACACTTTGATTCCTACGAAGAAGTTGAAAATTGGGTGTCTGATTGGTTTGCTTCAAAAGACGAACATTTCTATTGGCATGGTGTTCACAAATTGCAGAGAGGTGGTCAAAATGTATAGAAAGCAATGGTCAGTACTTTGAATAAAATGTTTTTACTTTCCAATTCAAAATTAGTGTTTCATTTTCACAAAAAAATGCTCATTTCATACCGGTACACCTGGTAGACTAGGTTGAAGAAAGACAGGAAGTACAATTCAGATATGGTCATGACTAGACTATGTTATAGTGTGAAACATTATAGTTTATATACCCAGTAAATAGAAATAGGATTTACTTTGTGCATATTTCTTTAATAGTGCATCAACTGTTTGGATTTGTAATGGAGAACTTAATTTTTTTGAGACAAGCGCATTTTTCTTTACATGGTTCCTGAGCAAGCTACCATATTGTAATGTGATACTATTACAGTATTTCAGCAGATTCTGTTTTCCATCGAAGTGTTATCACAATATCATCTAAAATCCTGACATGTTCCCTTTGGTGAACTGACGTAAGATAGGTGCTCCTAGTATCATTACAATGTTTCTAATGAATTTTGGAGCATCTGCTCATATTAATGTATTCTTGTATGATTCTTTATAGAGATGAAGAAAACTGCAGTTTGGAGTGGTTTGTCTGAAAGAGTCATGCAAATCTGCAGAATGAATAGAGCTCACTATACAAGAAGATTATATCGAGATAATAAGAAGAAACTGCATATCACTGGCAATCATTTTAATTTTTGTGTACTTTATGGCTCTGCACCAAATTTTGAAAGATACAGGAATACATTAACATATAAAGCAGTTGACTTTGTTATTAGAAAAAAATTACAAAATTCTACACAGATTTAAAAATAATTAAATGTTAAGCTAGAAACAGCTGCATCATATTTTAATGCTTTTTGCAATGAAAACTGTATTCAACATGCATGGAGTATGGTATGGACTAACTGCTTCTACACTTGCTTCTTTTTGTCACAACATGCTCAATTCTTTTGTATCTCAAAATGTCATCATTATACAACAACAAGCAGCAGAGATATTAATGTCAAGAGAAAAACATGCATCATATACAGGGTTGCATTTCACACTGATGCATTTAAAATATACATCTATCACATTAAGTTTGTAGTTTGCTTCATTGTATTGCAGGCATAAATAATTATGCAGTATTAGGTAACTACTTCCTTGCATAAACTGTAACTTAAAAGTGACACTCTAATATTATCTTTCACAGTAGTTGTGTACAAAACCTCTGCTGGTTCATTAAACCCATCCACAAAGTCTATGAATCATTTGACAACAAAAAATGTCAAACCATATGGAGTATGATGATAATATGGTACTCTCAAATGAGTCCTCCCTGAAGCACAAATGTAGTATTAGGATCATTCAGCACAACTGCATCTTGTCTACAGGCAGTACTGGCACTGGCACTACCAATGCTATATTAGTGACACATGAAACTGAAGGTGACATACCATAGGACTTGGAGTACACAGGGAAACATGCTAAAGCTGTTTACAAAGCATATGTTTCTGACCTGGTCTGTGTACTGCCCATCGAGTTGTATGAGCTGGGTTGGTGCTGAGCCCGGACTGGAAAAACCACACCATCGCCCAGACTAAAACAGAAGCACCACCTTATCTCTAAATATCTGTCCAACAAACACTTTTGGTGGTCCTATTAAGTGTATGAAAGAAACATCACAATCATTGTGACATCTAATAACACAGCCCTTGGCACAATAAAATTCTTTTGTCACCAGAGAGCAGCAAATTCTGGTATACGAAGTGCCCAAGTATCCCACCGATGCCACTACTAAGCACTACAATAAGTACATGACTCAATAATGATGAATACTGTAAAACAATGTGCCACAAAGAAAAGCCATTAATTCAGGCAGTTCAAGCCACTACACACACACACACACACACACACACACACACACACACACACACACACACACACACACACACACAAACAATTATATATATATATAAGCAAAATAACTTAAAACTGTAAGCAAGAACAATAACAGTGATGAAATACTGACAATAAATGAACTGAAAATTATATTTGTTAGATTATTGTCTTGATTGGTAGGATAACACACACGAAGACGATACAATTGCACACATTTTGAGCTGGTGACCAAGACACATTAATTGTGGAAGGTAAATGGAATGGACTTTGATTCTTAATAACCCAGTACTCATTTTTGATTGTTAATAACCCAGTACTCAAGATCTCTGGGTGCCTGTGAGGAACCTGGATGTAAAAGTCAAATAGTGCATTAGGAGGACTTGTCAGAGAGAGAATATGAAGGTCAGACTGGAATTAGAATGTTTGTAGGTTCCCTAAAAGAATAAGATTATGTAAGCATTAAACTTAAACAGAAAGAGGCAAAATAGAAAATAAATGAAACACTGCAAAGTGATAAAAATAAATACAATTGTAATAGACTGATAGTGAGAGTAATTTATGATTGGTTACGGTTTGGTTTTGCCTTTAAAACATGTACTTCTACTAAACATTCTGTTACTATTCTGAATTCTTTTTCCTAAAGCTATGGGGAAAAAGAAACTCATTTAACAACGATATAATTTCAGCAGTTTTGGATTTTATCCACATTTGTGTCAATGGTGTATTTTTGGCTAATTATGTCCTTTTGCTGTAACTTTCCATGCTGGTAAACTAATAAAGCATAACGTTTTAACATTTGAAATTAATTCTTCCTGTGATATTTTTGAATTTGGTTCCATTGCAACATATTTACAGAAGATGGTGCTCTTTCTCAGAATTAAAAACAATGAGTTTAAATATTATTTTTGTCCACTCTTCCATCTGAATTTTGAGCTATCCTCTCTCTTTTTTTATCTTGGCCTGATCATGTTTGGTCCATTGTACTACTAGCAATAGTTAGATTTGTAAGTTAAAGTAGTACATAACTATGAAAATAATTTTTTGTACTATCAAAGACTCTGCAATGCTGATCATGTCATTTTCTATGATAGCAGTTAATTGGACAAAGGGTACTGCGTTTCAAGTAACTAAAGAGTAAGAACAACATTAACATAATCACGTAGGGAAGGAGATTTTCCTGAATAAAGATAAAAGAGTGCCAAAGGCATGGGAATGAACAAGTAATTGCCAGAGCAAGCCCACAACAGCTAAAAACATTAGTGAGAAAAAATAGTATTGTGTAAGAAATATACTTAAATGAATCAAGCCTCTATGTCTCACTTTTGGTCTATAGCAGCAAACTTTTCACTATTTACTACTTCTAGTATTGAGAGATCCCCGACTTAAGTCATATTAAGGAGACGAAACAAGAAATGGGCCAAAAAGAAAACCTGAGAAGTCTGCATAATTTCTTTGTGATACAAATTTAGGGAGGAACTAATTATACAGTGGTGAGGGAATCTCTAATCTAGTATTGACAAGTACACATATACATAGAATTGAAACACTAAATTCTCAACTAATAATGTGCTCTGTGGTTTTGCACAGATGTTTAATTAGTGTTGCAGCTCTAGCTACTAGTTCATGCACAATTTATTTTTAATTTTAATAGCAGAAGCGAAGTCATTTACTTCCAAGATTTGACACTACCGCATGTCCAGAAAACTGCATTAAAAAGTTTAGCAGGAGCATTTGAAATCCATTATTAGGATGCTTCACCATAACACCATCTTATTCAGTCAGAAGCTGGTGCAATATCTTGTGCCTCATACAATGCTAAAAACTGTGTACATACAGAAAAACACATTTACACTGTTTCTATCAATATTACTGCCACAACCAATACTGCCTATAGCAGCTCGATGGTGAAGGGAGAATGAGTGCTGGAGTGTTGTGGCAGTAATGTTGAAGAAGGTTTCACCTTCTGACTCACCTACATCTCAAAGTTTAGTTAGGAGGCACCCCTGTGTTGGTACTTAGTTATAAGTGGGCCACTACATTTGCCAGGAATACTCAACATACTTCTTTGAAACTGCTTAAAAAATTTATTGAGTTGAGGAACTTTTAAAATAACTGCCTTTTAGTCTCTGTGACTATTTGTAAGTCAATCCTTGCAGCTTAAAATACTGCAACAGTCACAATCAGTCCCAGTCTCTCTTCTCATACAACTGCAGACAGACATTTCATTCTACCGAGTAACAGGTTGCTTCATGGGCTTTTATAAGGATTATGGGATGACTACTTCAATAGCTTAGATCCTGCTGACATGTTTCACCATATTCTGGATGCTTACCTCTTTATCTTTCTTATATGGACTGCTCTATCTGTTAACATCTACTGAATTAAAAGAAGATAGATTATTGCTTAATGTTTCATCACAGGTAAGTACTTTGGAGTCCACGCACAAGGCTATACCTTTTTGAAAGGAACAATTCCAGCATTTGCCTTGACCAATTTACAGGAACTGTAGAAAACCTTCAAATGGATGTCCAGATGGGTAAGTGAAGCCCATTATTCCTGAAAGTGAGTTTAGTGTCTTAAACATCGCACTAGTTCACTCGGCCCTTCTGAAATAGAGAAACTCATGACTACCCTACCTATTGGGAAGGTGTACTGAGAGCACAAAATGCATTGTTCATATCCAAGTCCCCAAAAAGAAGAGTAGAGACTACAGGGAGTCGATTAATAGTGTGTATGAAACTTTTTTGGTCTATGGTCTTGGGGGACAATACTGCCTGTAAATTTGTGGAATTGGGTATGGCTCATGAGTGGAAAGTACAACAACAGCTACCCCACCTCCATTTCAATCATCACTAACCAACACATCAGTTGTGAAAGTAGACTTGTTGAATGACATTAAAATTTTCCAATTGTCAATAACACATGTTTTGGGCTCCTCGCCCCACTGAAGCTGCTTCTTTGGATGAAACTGCTTCTTTGGATTAACATGGTTAACAGAAAATTTAGGAAAATCAGCTCTAACATTAATGTTTTGTGCATGTAATTTACATCACACCACTTTCTTCATCTAAATAACTTCTCTAAAGAACTGAAAAGTATACTTCACACCATCACTACCTTTTCTGTTCAGGTTGTAAATGGTGTGAAGGAAATATGAGTGTAGCTCCATATGCACCCTCATCTATTTTATCTTCTTTCTATACTACTCCTAAGAGATGAGAGATGGAGGCTGCAGAACTGTTTTGCAGTCTGTTTCAGATGTTGCAGCTTTGAACTTCTTTTACGAGCTAGCTCTGTAATTTTACTTCTTAAGTCCATGTCAGCTTTCTGAGCATTTCTGTAACACTTCCATATGGGTTTAATCAAGTGGCCACATATCTAGCAGACTTATCAACAGTTTCTTTGATAATTTTTACATTAATGTAAACTGGTTAGTACCTCAACACTGGAGTAATACCCAAAAAATTTTCAGAGGTGTCGTGTATAGAATATACTTTGAAGCTCCTCTACATGCTTCGAGGATTCTTCATGCCACTAGATATTAATTATTATGACATAGTCAAGTGGCAGATCAGTAATGCTAATTTTGATATCAGTCAGTAAAAGATAACAGTGTCAAATTTCTTTCAGAAGTCTAGGAATATGTAATATTTCTGTTGGCATATTTCCATCCTTTGCAAGATAAAATGTGGGGGATGTGAAAGGGAGGGTTGGGGAGGGGGAGGGGAGGGGATGATAAGTTGCATTTCACATAGGTGAAATTTCACTTGATGCAGAATTTTAATTAAAAGCTTTTATGCCTAAATAATTCTTTATGGTACAGTTCAGAATATGTTCTAGATTCCTATGACAGAAATTTATTATATTGATCTATTATTTTGTGTATATACTCTTTTACCCCACTTATAAACAGGAGTAGGCTCTATTTTTAGCTATGTGAGATATTCACAAGAAATTTAGATTAAGGTGGAGCTGATTGCATTGTGTACTTACTGTAGACACTGAAGTATTTGGCATATTAGTTGGTTTCAACAGTCTTAATTATTTTTCAACACTGGAGTTTGTCACTTCAGCCAACTGTCAGAGTTTGTTCATTGTTCAGAGGATGGAATGTTACTACAATCTTCCACCACTAATGATTACTTTAAGATTTCAACTTCCCTGTACTACCACCTATTTTCATGCTAATCTGAATCTTGTATGATTTTATAAAAGCTTTTCGATTGGTAAATTACTTTACACTAGACTTTCTAGCTGCAATGTATGTCCACAGATTACTGGTAACATTTGCTTGTTGGTATCCTGCAATCTTTTTTTCTATCAACAGTGCAATGAATTGTTTTCCCAATATTTCATGAATGTTACTTCTGAACAACATGGACAAGGAATTTGAACTCTGAGTGTAACATGTCTACATATGTTCTATTTAAGATAAATATTCCAACTTTTGTTGATGTTTGCTCATCAGTGCCAGGAAACAGAAAACTGTCTCTGCATTTAGTAACCATTGCAACTACAATGGTACTGTGATCATTAATTTTTCCCCTTTTGTTAACAGTGAAAGGTCATGTTAGGTTTGTTCTAACCTAACCTAACCTAACCTAACCTAACCTAACCTTGTTGTTGTTGTTGTTGTTGTTGTTGTTGTTGGTGGTGGTGGTGGTGGTGGTGGTGGTCTTCAGTCTAAACACCGGTTTGATGCAAATCTCCACTATAGTCTATCCGAAGCAAGCCTCTTCATCTCTGCACAAATACTGCAGCTTACACCCATTTGAACCCGAACACTATAATTAAGCCTTGGTCTGCCTGTAGAAATTTTCCTGTCACTTCTATCTGTTACCAAACTGATGATTCCCTAATGCCTCAGTATGTATCATATTAATCAATCACTTCTTTTAGTCAGGTTATACCATAAATTTCTTTTCTTCTCAATTTGATGCAAACCTTAAAGTTTCCATTTCTTTTTCCTAAATTCTAATTCCTTTTCCAAATTTCTCCTTTGCTTCATTTGCTGCTCGCTCAGTGTCCACACTCAATAGCAGTGGGTAGAAGGTACAACCCCATCTCACTCCTTTTTCGACCACTGCTTCTCTTTCATGTCGAAATCTCTGGCAACTGCAGTATGGCTTTTGTACAATCTGAAGGTAATATTTTGCTCCCTGTATTTTATCTCTGCTAGCACCCGATTCCAAAGGGTGTACTCCTTTCAACATTGTCAAACACTTTTACTAAGTCTACGAATGTTATAAATGTAGGTTTGCCTTTCTTTAGTCTATTTTTAAAGATACATTGTAGAGTCACTATTGCCTCGCATGTCTCTACATTAATCAGGAAACCAAACTGACCTTCCCTAGGTCAGCTTCTACCAGTTATTCCATCCTTCTGTAAATAATTAATGCCAGTATTCTGCACCTATGGATTATTAAACAAATGGCTCAGTAATGTTCAAACTGTCAGCATCTACCTACTTTGGATTAGGCATTATTACATTCTTCTTTAGGTTTAATGGTGCTTCCACTGTCTCATTATCTTGCACATCATGTGGAATAATTTTATCATGGCTGGCCCTCCTAGAGTTCTCAATAATTGAGGGGATGTCATCCAGGGGACTTGTTTCAACTTAGGTCTTTCTGTGCACTGTCAAATTATTCTTGCAGTATTGTATCTTCCACCTCATCTTAACATTGTCTCCACTGTTTCCCTTATACAGACCTTTTATATAATCCCTCCACCTTTCCCTTCTTTGCTTAGTACAGGCTTGCCATCTGAGCTATTGATATTCACACAGTTGCTTTACTCCAAAGGTTTCTCTAATTTTCCTATAACCAGCATGTATCATTCCCCTAGACCGGCATTCTTCCACACCCTTACATTTATCATCCAGCCATTACTGCTTTGCTACTGTGCACTACCTGTCAATCTAATTTTTTAGATGAAACTTCCTGGCAGAATAAAACTGTGTGCTGGACCGAGATCTGAACTCGGAACCTTTGCCTTTTGCGGGCAAGTGCTCTACCATCTGAGGTAATGGTAGAGCACTTGCCCACGAAAGGCAAAGGTTCCAAGTTCAAGTCTCGGTCCGGCACACAGTTTAAATCTGCCAGGAAGTTTCATATCAGCACACACTCCACTGTAGAGTGAAAATTTCATTCTAATTTTCTAGATGTCTGTATTCACGTTTGGCTACTTCATTTGCTGCATTTTTATATTCTCTCCTTTTGTCAATTACATTCAATATCTCATGCAATGTCCATGGATTTCTATTTGGTTTTGTATTTCTGCCTATTTGATCCTTAGTTGCCTTCACTTAACTATTTCATCTCTCAAAGCTACCCATTTGTCTCATATTGTATTTTGTTCCCATTTCTATTAATTGTTGGCTAATGGTACCTTTCAAACTCAGTGTCCTCTGGTTCTTTAAATTTAACCAGGCCCCATTTACTACCTATCTGCAATTTCTTCAGTTTGAATATGTAGCTCGTAACTGCTATAACGCTGTACACAATACTTGGATTTTCACTGTGGCATCAGGCCACTGGCATGCTACACTTCGAATATTCCACCAACGGCATCTGCATGGCCTGGCCACCAGAGGCCACCTGCTGTGGGCCACGTCTTGTGCACACGGCACATTATTTGACATGCCATCTACCAGAGCCCTCCTCTTTGTAAGCTCAGTGCAGCACGCACTCGCTCCCATATTGTGTTCATACTTACTGTCAGCAACTGCATGTATCAGTACCTGGATTATTTCTTCTATGTGTGTGTCTACATTCTCAATTGTTGTTTGTTTGTATGTGGAAGAATAATTAATTTTGATTCATTGTGACCATGCTGTTCTTTGTGTCTTACAGTACGACATAACTGGCAATGAGTCTGGTTTGCACTTCTGTGCGCTCAGTCTATTTGGTTGTTCCTTCAGTTCTTGTGTCCACAGTGTCAGTGCTCCAATCTCTCCTTGAGCAGCAACAAGCTCTTACGGTTGCTATCACAAACTTGTCAGCCACACTACCCGTGCAGTCTTCCACGCTGTCAGCATAACCACCATTCTTTGCCCCTTACAATGATGCAACTGAAGACTGGGAGCCTCACAAGAAGCAGCTTTGGCAACACTTCTTGCTTTTGGTGTCGTTGAAGCAAACATATGTAAGGATTTGGTGCTTTTTTGGAATTCTCCTTGGACCTACCAGTTGTTCTAGTTAGCCCCAGTCCAGGAACTTTTATTACTTTCATTTGATGAAGTGTTGAAGTTGTTGTCAAATTATTACCATAAATAAATGCATGTCATTGCAGCACATGTAGAGTTCTGACATCATCACAAACAGTTCCACCAGTCTTACCGGGCTCGGGTAGCTACTGGCCATATGCCACCACCAGGTGAACACGGCACAGTGCTACGAGTGCATTATCAACTGTCATTTTCTTATTTTCAGTTCTGATATTTATCTTGCACCTAAATATTCAATATTGCATGCTTGAAACTTATGAACATTGTTTGAGATTTGTAAAATAAAGAGTTGCAAATGAAAAATAGTCTAACATTTGAGACATGCATCAGGAAGGGATATTCTTGTTTTCAAGAAAGAGCATTCTGGCATGAATGATTTTCCACATTCAGGAAGTCTCCATAATAGAAATATGTAGTGAACTGTGACCATTTAAAAATCATTCGACATATACATTTAACAGGTAAGGTTCAGAAGTTGGGAGTAGGAGTGCTGCTTGCTCTAATTCGAAGCAAGAGAAATCAAGTGGATGGTCACTGCTGCATTTTTGCTAGAACATCATCAGCTCACTCAGTGAGAATTCTTGTGCAATACTGTTATCGGTGACAAGTTATGATGCCTTTAACTTATTAACAAGAAATTAATAGCCGAGTCCTAAGAAAAGGCGTATACTCGAGCAAAGGGCAGTCTGAACACAACAGTTTGTATCCCGTGGTCCGAAAAGGGTGTTGCGCACTACAAACCTCTCCCAAGGGGCGCCTATCGCAGCTTGCACTTGTTGCCAACAACTAACATGCCTTTCGATTGTGGCGTAATACACACAACCTACAAAACTGCATCAGATGTTGCTTCTATAACGAACTCTGCTGATTTCACAAACAAAACTGTCCAGGAGTTAGTCTGAAATCATACCTCATGCACTTATTCCATCTAATCTTATACCCTCAAATGTCAAATGTTCACCATTCTCACTTCTTACTGGAGAACTGGCAAGAAAACACCTTTCTGGATGAAAATGCAGTTCAAACCTGGTTTGGGACATCTTTAACTAAGATCCAGTAGAATTATACAGGTGTGGAATGGGCAAAACATCTGAGCATTGTCAGACTATTTTAGATAATGTGAAAGAATCATCTGTTGTTGATTAATTTCTTTCTAATCCAAAATAATGGAAAAAGTTATTACATTACGTGTTGTAGTAATATGAATGAGATACTGCTCACCAGAAAAACCATACACCAAAAGTCTATTGTAATACAACGTAAGGTTTCTGTAACACAAACCAGCCTATATCAGCATGAATTAGAAAGATATTATTCACTCAGAACTTTGAAATGGTCTACATTTACTTGCTCTCCCGTGTCACACTCAAGTAGTATGGAAATATGGCAGTTTACACATAAAACAGTAAGATTTCATTATTGATTTTTATCTGTCTGCCTGTAGCTCTGTCACAAAACTGATAAAAATCTGGCTTTCAGTGACACTGGATATGTGAGCTAAAGCAGCCTTCACAGGCAGTGATGTCACATCACAACTGGCAAAGAGCTATAGCATTTGGCTCTCCCTTATTGAACCAGTGGTGGCTATTACTGTTAAATCACAACATAAAAGACGAGATTAACTGCAATTTCCATGTACAATGACTTTCCTGGATTAAAAATATTAAATTGATAATCTTATTTCACATCTTATCACTCAGGTTATTCAATGAAAATGATATGAATAGATTGAGTTAATTTAGCAATATAATTCTGTGCCATCCAGAACGTAACTTGTCATTCACAGAGTTACCAAGCATGTCCTGTGTTGCTGCCAAGATTCTGCTATATTACTAGCAGGAAAAATATCAACCAATGTGTTCCTTGAGAACAGCAGAAGCAGGATTGCGATGAGGTTATTACTTAACCAAATACAATATATAAAATATGTGTAGTGACTGCCATTTCAATTGCACAGCAGACAGTAATGTTTGTTAAAGAATTATCTGCAGAATTAATGTAATCACCACAAGAATGAACTCTGTGCCTGCTTGGCCATAATGAGACAAGTGCTTTGTATATTAAATTGAGAAGATTGATAAGTGTTTCCCTTCAAAAGTTAGGAGTTTTTGGTTCCATTTCTTGCTGCTTCTTGAGGGAAAGGTGGGACAGTGTAGCAGGCCAGGTGTTCCTAGACACACACCGGTAGTGTGTATGCTTGCTTGTGGAGCATATGAAGTAGATAGATCTTAAGCAGAGTAGTTGTTCATGCGCCGATGCCCACTTGCTATCTCTACTTAGATAGTCAGTGCTAGAATAAGTGTATCACCGCTAATACCATTCAAACCAGGTGGACAGTGTAACAACACCACGTTTACAAAAAAAATGGTTCAAATGGCTCTGAGCACAATGGGACTTAACTTCTGAGGTCATCAGTCCCCTAGAACTTAGAACTACTTAAACCTAACTAACCTAAGGACATCACACACATCCATGCCTGAGGCAGGATTCAAACCTGTGACCATAGCAGCCACGTGGTTCCAGACTGAAGCGACTAGAATGGATCGGCCACTCCGGTCAGCTCCACATTCACAAAGCATCATACTATTCTGATCATACAGTTGTTACTATCATCTACACACAATGCTCACAATGTGACTGCTACTTATGCTTTGCCAAAAAACAAAAAAACAAAAAAAAAAAAGCAAACAGTGCTTTATGAATAATAATTTCTATTTGCAGTACACCTAAGACTGAGATCTCAAATGACAATAAGAAGTTAGCAAAGTGGAACGAGGGGCAGAGCCTCTACATATTTCCTAGAGCTATTGCAGTTTGAGCTTGATTAATTCCTGACAGTTGCACTCAAACTGCCCCTTCCAGCTATCAGAATATTCACTCCTTATGTAATACCACTGAGTGCAGAAAAGCTCCATAATTCTTTTTGTGTGATCCATAAATTTTGTTATCACCACATCATACTTTGTCTTGGGATCTATCGTGAGTGGTTAATATTCTGATGGCTAATGACATGATACTGGTTCCACATAGAGTTTCACATTGGCTATTCAATGAATGTACACATAGTGTTGTCTTCTGATGGCATTCAGAGCAAAGATGTCATCTTTCTGTTTATATTGTAGCATCCACTGCAGTGTCCGTTGGGCAGCCAACATAAACAAATTGGGCACTGCTTACTGCTACACTTGCCACGAGTCATTGCCTCAAGAATGCACTGTCTATGCTAAATATGTTTTAGATGTAATACATCCTCCAAGAATTTAGATAACATAACATGCAGGACACATGATGAGTAAACATTAGTTTTGTAACTTGACATTGCATTAAAATACTTCACAGTTTTGTTGTTGTTTCTCTTTTAAATCTTAATGCTATCTATTCACAGAATGCGTAAGTATGAACAACGCGCGCGCGCACACACACACACACACACACACACACACACACACACACACACACACACACACACACACAGTGTCTAGTGAGAGAGATTTACCAACATCTGCTCTACAACACATGCACCACTCAATTCTTCAGTTGCTGTCAACTGGGTGAGATTTTTCAGTTTCCCAGCAGTGCAAGAAATGCGAGGAGGAGACTGCAAGATAACAGATGTTTATTCCAATGAGCTACTTAAAGAAATGCTGGACTGATGATCAGATAATCTAACAGATGGCTTCTGCAGAAGAATATACTTCTAATAACCAATCCATCCACCATCACTACATAGTGTTTATAGAAGGTGCTGATGTACTGATTCCACTAGGTGATGATTTATCTCCCAGCAAGCATTTTGATGGTCCACATGCTAATGATGCTTATACTTCTGCCCACACATTCTCTATCAGGTTGAGGTCCAGCAATCGTGGAACAAATGCCATTAGCTCTATCCTATCTTAGCCCTGAAGCCAATCCTGAACAGCTATACTTTGATGGATGGGGCTGTGATCCTGTACATAAATTGTTATCTATCACATCATATTCATAACAGACACACACTATTAGTACTTTCTACAGAATTTATGAATTCAGGTCTTGTCATAGTTAAGAGAAGAAGATTAAAGAGTCAGATTAGGAACGTGGTTAACCAAGTCTATCAATGATGAGGATAATAGCCAGCCGACAGCCATATTATGACCAATCAGCTGAATTCGATACGAATGATATGGTATGGTATCAAACGAGAAACATGAAATATTAGACAATTTAAACTTCTGTGATGCAACAGTACTGTATAGAAAAAAAAATTCCCCTGGATGAGGTAACAAGCAGCATCTGAACAAGAAAATTTGAGGAATATGACATAGTAGTAGTTGCAAATTTAGAAAAGGAGCATGACAATGCAGATACTATCTGTGCATTATGAAAGCGGGTATTTGAAGTAACTTCTCAAAAATCTATACAATAATTAATGTCAGTGAGGAAAAAGACTAAAGAGATCAACATAGATGCAAAAACATAGGGTACTTAAGTTAATCAAGTCAAGCTGTTCAACTATCCTATGGTTACAGTTACAACAGATGCTTAACACATGTGAATGGAAGAATAGTAATGTCAAAACAAGCATTTATGGGTAAGATGTTCCAACAATTTAACCTATGAGAGGAAATACATAGCTCTAATGCAACATCAACAGTATGCAATCTATATCTCAAAGAATCCTGAGGAATCAAGCAGAGAACCAGCTGAAAGCAACAGTAATTTACACGCAACAGACAAATAACAGAACAATCTAGCTGAAAGCACAACAAGGACCAAAGAAGGCAAATGGACAAAATAAAAAAAAATGGAAGATGCAATTCATCCAATACACCTTTAGACACATCATACTCCTCATCAATGTATTTAGGGACAACATGGTCAGCTAGAAGCTATATGGGCAATACTGGAAAGCACTTTCAGGACAACATGACCAGAACAAAATGCAAAAATATTGGGGACCTCAAGATAATACCAAATGACAGTGTACGGTAGTTGTTTCAACAAGTTGTAGCCTTTAGGAAAAGAATGGGTGAATATTTGAAAATTAGCAAAGAACTTGTATGCTATTTGCTATTCATGTTCACAGTAAATAGATGTCTTCTAGAAGGTACAGCAGCTCAATGCTTGGCTTCATTCTAGAGTAATAAATAGGCATAACTGTTGAGGATGCTCTCAATTTTCCACAGGTGCCCAGCTCACTGTGCTGAGATGTAACCCCAAATGCCAACAGGAAAGTGACCCCTTTTCTCCCTTTCCGCTTTTCCACCCCATATGGCTTGTTTCAACACAGCCACTCCACCATCGCCTAGCCATCAGTTCAGTATGCCACTTTTCACACCATCTTCCAATGGGCTGTAACAGCTTGAGCGAGTGCAGTGTTACGACATTGCAATGCCATGTCTCACGCTGTTTCTTTCGTGCATTATTGCTGCTCACAGATTCTTATTTAAGGGCTTATGTACATCGAGTTTTTCAGCAGAATGAGTCTTTTGTTACTTTACTAATTACAGAACGGGTTGTATGCAGCAAAGGAGAGTACCCCTTAAAGCATATCTGCAAGCAGCACTGACTGCCAGAGGTCACAAATTTTTCGAGAACTCAGGCAATAGGCAACAGCAGTCAGAACAGTTCAGGCCGCATTGGTTGATTGATTGACTGAAGGGGGTTATGTGACTAACTAGCAAGTTCATAAGTCATCAGTCCTGCAATTCAAAAATTACTTGCTTATGATAGAGGTGTCGGCTAAAAGAGGGTGGATCCAGTCATAGAGGTCAAAAAATAAAACGAGGAAGTTGAAAACACAGATTGTAGAAGGCATAAAAGGGTAGGGAAATCTAAAACTGAAAAAAGAGGGATAGAAGAGCAGTCTTTCCAAGTGGGAATGGTCATGGGTTCCAGACCCAAAAGGTGGGAGATTAGATGATTAGATTAGATTAGATCAGATCAGATTCAGTTTCGTT
Source organism: Schistocerca cancellata (assembly GCF_023864275.1). Lineage (NCBI taxonomy): Eukaryota > Metazoa > Arthropoda > Insecta > Orthoptera > Acrididae > Schistocerca > Schistocerca cancellata. The sequence continues at coordinate 741,633,556 of NC_064629.1, read as the reverse complement.
TCATAGACCCAAAAAATGAGATGATTCTTGTGGGTGTGGAACATGTCAGAAAGTATAACATAAAAACATAAAACCTTTGAATATAATACTTACTATCCTGATCATTTGTTAGGAGATTGTCGAAACAGGTGAATACAATGTGGTATACTGCAACAGCTAATATTTACAGAATTAACATGCTGTCATAATGAAATATTGCTATGCACTATCAATAAATATATCATACACAACATACCTAATCTTGACTGTTGTGACCAAGTGCTGTCAAAACTGAAATCTAAGAGATATTTTTACGTAAGCTGACTTAACAGTCTCTGTTAAGACGTTCATCTATGGAGTAGGAGGAGTTGCATAAAAAAAGTCTTTCAAACACTGTTTAAACTGTGCTTTATCTGAAACCAAGTTTTTAATTGTTGCTGGCAATTTATCGAAAATGTGTGTTAACGAATATTGGAATATTGGACCCCTTTTTGGACCAAGGTAAGTGATTTTAGGTCTTTATGTAGATTGTTCTTATTCCTTGTATTGATGCTATGTATTGAGCTATTGGTTGGAAATATAGATGTATTATTTGCAACAAATTTCATTAAGGAATGAATATACTGAGAAGCAGTGGTTAGAATACAATGTTCCTTGAACAGGTTTCTACATGATGTTCTTGAATTTACACCACAAATGATTCTTACTACACACTTTTGCACCCTATAAACTTATGCTCAGTTTGATGAGTTGCCCCAGAATATGAACCCATATGACATAATAGAATAAAGCAAACCAAGTATGCAAGTTATTATATATTTATATCTCCTACATGTGACATCATTATCATTGCAAATACAGACTTGTTTAGGCACTTAAGCAATTTTGTGGTATGCCCTTTCCAACTGAATTTATTAGAGAGTTACAATCGCAGAAATTTAACACTGTTAACCTCTTCGATCTCCATGTCTTCATATGTCATACACATGCTGGAAGGAAATCTCTTACAGGTTCTGAACTGCATACAGTGGGTCTTCTCAAAGTTTAATGACAGTAAATTAGCTTTTAACCACTTATTAATGTCAGTGAAAATTTGATTAGCAGCTATTTCTAAATCTGCACTTGACTTACTGCTTATTGCAATGTTTGTATCATCTGCAAATAAAACAAATTTAGCATCCGGCAATGTAAGAGATGAGAGGTTGTTGATTTACACAAGAAAAAGCAATAGACCCAAGATGGAATTTTGAGGAACACCACATGTAATTAGTTCTCAGTCAGATGAAGAATGACTGCTTACTGCACAGGTATTTTGCAACGACACCCTTTGTTTCCTGTTAGATAGATAAGACTCAAACCATTTCGCAGAACTGCCGGTGACACCATTATATTCTAATCTACTTAAGAGAATGCTGTGGTTCACAAAGTCAAAGGCTTTTGACAGGTCACAGAAAATGCCAGTAGCCTCTAATTTATTATCTAATGAATTACATACATTCTCACTGTAAGTGTAAATAGCTTTCTCTGTATCAGAACCCTTTAAGAAATCCAAACTGTGACTTGATCAATATATTATTACATTATTTGCAGTCAGATGCTTAAGGAGACACTTGAACACAACCTTTTCAAATATTTTTGAGAAAGCCGGCAAAAGTGAAATTGGTCGATAGTTTGATGGTATCTCTTTATCCCCCTTCTTGTAAAGAGGCTTAACTTCAGCATATTTTAGCCAGTCTGGAAATGTTGCATTGATAGGAGACTGATTACACAAAAAACTTAAGATATAACTCAACTCGCAAGAGCACTCTTTGATTAACTTCGTTGATATGTTACCAAACGCAATGGAATACTTAGATTTTAAGGGTTTTATGATGTTTGCTACTTAAACGTGTGTCTCATCTCCATTTTACTGAAGTTATTTTTAAAGACTGGTCTCAGACACTCCACTGCACTGTTCACCGAACCTGATAACCCCAAGCTGTCAGAAATGAAGTACTTGTTTAAGTTTTGCACTACTACAGTACTTGTTACCAAAGTCTCATTTATTTCTAGAGCTATCTGTTCCTCTTTCGTTTTGGTCCCAGATGTCTCTGTATTCACTACATCCCATACAGTTTTTATTTTGTTGCCTGATGTAATTATCTTTTTCTCATAATACAGCTGCTTTGTTTTCTGGATTACTTACTTCAATATTTTACTGTATTCTTTGTAACACATTACAATTCTAACATCAGTGCTGTTCCTAGATAGCAGATGCAGTCTCCTTTCTGTCCCACATGATATCTTTATTCTTTGTATAATCCATGGTTTATTTTTTGACTTCTGTGTGATTTGAGTTACCTTCAGGGAAAACAATCTCCAAAAGTGGAGGTAACTTTATTAATGTATGCTTTGTATTTTCCATTTGAGTCAGAAGTATTGTAAACATCTATCCAGTTCATGTCTTTGAGCAATTACTCGAATTTCTAAATTTTTTTACTTATTTATTACCCTCCTGTCCTCAGATTTAATAGATTTTTTATCCTGAGAAGTTTTTTTAACATTTAACAAGAGATGCTGCATGTCATGATCAGATAGCCCATGTACGACTGGTTTTGTGATATGACTTTTTTCTCTATGTTTGTCTACAAAAATATTATCAATAGCAGTCTCAGAGCATTTACATATCCTAGTAGCAAAGTTCACAGTAGGAACTAAATTGAATGATAGTGTTGCTGACTGCAACAATTGTTCATTGACAGAGCTCTTCAATAAATTCACATTAAAATAACCAGCAATCACTATTTCCTTGTTTTTACCATAAGATGGGACAGCAGAGCATCCAGATTTTTTAAATGGAGAGGTTAAAATTTCCTGAAGGTGATCTGTATATACGTACTATTATAAAGGACTTCTTACGAAATACTACTTCTGTTGCACAAGCTTCTAAGTGCTGCTCTGACCAAAATTTATTAATATCAATATTCTTGAAATCAAAACAGTTTCTGACAAATGTGGCAACTCCTCCTTTCTCCATATTTTCTCTACAGAAGTAAGAAGTTAACTTGAATCCTGTAACATTTAACATATCTATACCAGTGGTCACATGATGTTCAGAGAGGCAGATTATATCAATTGGTTTGCTCAACTCTAATTCTTCAACACAAATAAGTAACTCATTAAGCTTACCCCTTAGTCCTCAGATATTCTGATGCATTAACAATAAATGATTTTGTGCACTCACTGAATTACAACTGAATGAACCTAATTTTCCTGCCAATTTTTGAGTATCTCTAGTTTCAATCAGAGGCTGTCTGCATTAATTGTGTACATTAAAATTTGCTTTCTGGCTGCTTGTTTTATCAATGTGAATGTCATTTTCAGCCTGTTTTGTTTCTGCCATCCCTATCCTAAAAAACTGATGATCTGTCACTTGTATCCACTGGTACTTTACCACTTGTGACAGGGAAGAGAGGCCCTAACAATAATGACCCTGACCCTGCTCCAGGAGTAAAGCAAAGCCTTATAAGTGAAAATAAAAACCACTTTCATGTAAGAAACTGAGGTCCAGTTCAACCATCTGTAAATCGTCCACTAATATTAAAGGGGTAACCAGAGGCCCAACACAGGTTACAAAACCGTTGATGGTAATGAGGAAAAGTGTGACACTTAATACAAAAACCCTTGCTGAGTGAAGTGCCAACTCAAACCTGGAAAGGCCGATGGGATAAAAGTTCATGGAAAAAAATTGCAACAGGGCCACAAAAGCCACAGTCATGGAGGGTAACTAAAATGTGACATTACCAAGCCATGTCGTACGCCTCAAGTAGGTCAAAGCAGACCATGACAAAGTGCCAGTGGTTTGAAAAAGCCTGTTGGATTGGTGTTTCCAATCCGAGTAAATGGTCAGTTGGAGATTGTCCTTCCCAGAAACTGCACAGATACAGGGACAAAAAGCATCAAGACTTGGGTACCCAACATAGTCAGAAGCTAACCATCCACTTCAGCAGTACACAGAGTATGCTGGTCAGACTAATTGCACGACACAGGTCAAGAGACGTTGAGTTTTTCCCTGGGCTTAAGGATAGGGATAACTATGCTGTCTCACCATTGCGAGGGGAAGGCAACCATGAGCCAAATGCGGTTGAAGACCCTGAGTAGGTGTTGCCTGTGGGTAATGTCCAAGTGTTCGAACATCTGGTTGTGGACAGGATCCGGACCTGGGGCCATGTCACGTGAAGAGGTAGGAGCCTGCGAATTCCCATTCAGTTAAGGTTTTATTATAGGATTCAGCTTGGTGGGGATTGAAACAGAAGGGGGGTCTCTTCAACTTGTCATTTCTGCTGGAGAAGGTAACAGGATAGGAAGAGGACACCGATGCTGTCACAAGGTTTTCTTTGAGGACTGAAGGAACAGTACACAGAGCACCCTGTACGATAAGACCCTGCATAGCTGATTGTCACTGGCAGCTCAGAAGGCTACAGAACTTGGACCAAACCTACAATGAAGAGGCATACACCCCCAGGAAGGAAACATAGTGCTCCCAGCATTCCTTTTCACTCTGCTTAATAAAATAGAGAGCCTCAGCACAGAGACACTTAAAAGTGACAAGGTTGGTCTGGAAAGGGTGTCAATTAAATCGTTGCAATGCCCATCGGTGGTCCTGGATAGTGATTGCTGGTCAACGGGACCAGTTGACAACAAGGGGGACCTGTGGATAGGGGGATAACAGTGCCAGCGGCACGAAGAAGCGTGGCAGAGACGTCTTGCGTGACCACATCACTGCAGTCCAAGAGAGAGGTATCGAAGTGCACAGCAGATGCATATAAAGGCCAATCAGCTCTGTGGAATACCAAATGTGGGGCCCTGTCTATCTTGCAGCAGCAGGGGAATAATAGAATCACCTGGAAGTAGTCACTGTCACAAAGATCTTCATGGGGTGACCAATACAGGAAAGGAGATTTTGAGATAGATAGCAGAAAAGGTGCCATGATCAGTGCCGAGGTGTGTAGCGTAACCATCATTGATGAGACAAGTCTAATTCTGTAACAATTGGTCAGTTAGAAGATTGGATGGGTTAAACAACAGGTTTCAAACGCTATTTTTTGATTTAACTAAGGTGTTTGATTGTGTGGATCACAAAATATTGTGCCAGAAGTTGGACCATTACAGAATACGGGGAGTAGCTCACAATTGGTTCACCTCTTACTTTAGCAACAGACAGCAAAAGGTCATTATTCACAGTGTTGAGAATGGCTGTGATGTGGTGTCTGAGTGGGGTACGGTCTGTGGGGGGTGCCCCATGGATCAGTGTTGGGGCCACTCCTGTTCCTTATTTATATAAATGATATGCCCTCTAGTATTGTGTGCAACATTGGCTCGGTTTCAAATAGTGCAGTTCATGACATAAGTTCATGGCTTGTAGAAAATAAACTAACACTAAATCACAGTAAGACTCAGTTTTTGTTTCTAACACAAAATTCAACCAAACCCGACGTTTTAATTTCACAGAATGGGCATATGATCAGTGTAACTGAACAGTTCAAATTTCTAGGTGTTCAGATAGATAGTAAACTGTCATGGAAAGCCCGTGCTCAGGATCCTGTTCAAAGACTTAATGCTGCCATTTTTACTATTCGAACGGTATCTGAAGTGAGTGATCGTGTGACATGAAAATTAGTCTACTTTACATATTTTCATTCACTTATGTCATATGGTATTATATTTTGGGGTAACTCTTCCCATGCTAAAAGGATATTTTTGGCTCAGAAATGGGCGGTTCGAGGCACAAGTGGTGTAAGTTCATGAACCTCTTGTCGACCTCTGTTCATGAGTATGGGTATTTTGACATTGGCCTCTCAATATATATATTCTTTACTGTCATTTCTTGTTAACAATATTAGCTTATTCCCAAGAATAAACAGCTTTCACTCAGTTAATACTCAGCCGAAATCAAACCTGCATTTGGATTGGACTTCCTTAACTCTTGTGCAGAAAGGTGTGAAGTATACTGCTGCATCCATTTTCAATAAGCTACCACTAGAATTTAAAAAAATCTAGCAGTAATCCGCTCACTTTCAAATTGACACTGAAGAGTTTTCTCATGGGTCACTCCTATTCTGTCGAGGAGTTCCTTGAAAAATTAAGCTGATTCTTCTTGTATTGTTGACTGCACTTGATTGCATTTAGTTAAACTTATGGATTGACTTTTTTCTGGTTCATTAACATCTTATTTTTATATGTTATTACTTTTATGTTGTAATTTAATGTACTGACACGTTCCATGACCATGGAGATTTGCTCCTCAATTTGGTCCTATGGAACTTGACGTATAAATAAATAAATAAATAAATAAATAAAACCCCTACCCATCGAAGTGGATGGTGTGCACTGAAGTCCTTGAGGAGGTGGTGTGCAGTGGGAGTTGCTGTATTAAGGTGGGCAGGTCAACATAAGAAAGTGACCTACCTGGAGGGAGATAGACATTGCATATGGTGATTGCGGGGGTCGTTCTGACTTTTACCACTATTGCATCCATGCTAGTATGAAGGGGGTTCCACTCACTGATGACATTGGTGCGAACCAAAGTGCAAGCAAAATCCTCCATACACTATCCCGGGGCTGGCCCAAATCCAACAAAATACCCGATAACCACGAAATGTTGGAGAGTGGTCATCACGGAACTGCATTTCCTGAAGAGCAAGACAGAACACAGAATAAGAGGAAACAAACTGTTGTGTTTCTGGTAGGTGACGATAATATCTGTTGCAGTTTCTCGACCTCCGCTATCGGGTGGAGAAATGTAGGGTCCCCCTGAATAGGTCAGGCATGCACTACACGCCGGAAGCGGCTACAAGGGTAGCGGAGTACGTGTGGAGTGCACATGGGGGTTTTTTAGGTTAGAGAATCCCCTCCCTAGGCCCGACAAGACGCCTCCTGAGACGCGGCAAGGTAGGAGTAGGCAAAATGCAACAGGGAATAACAATACTAATGTGCTAATAGTAAACTGCAGGAGCGTCTACAGAAAGGTCCCAGAACTGCTCTCATTAATAAACGGTCACAACGCCCATATAGTACTAGGGACAGAAAGTTGGCTGAAACCAGACGTAAACAGTAATGAAATCCTAAACTCAGATTGGAATGTATACCGCAGAGACAGGCTGGACAGTGAAGGGGAAGGCGTGTTTATAGCGATAAGACGTGCAATAGTATCGAAGGAAATTGACGGAGATCCGAAATGTGAAATGATTTGGGTGAAGGTCACGGTTAAAGCAGGCTCAGACATGGTAATTGGATGTCTCTATAAGCCCCCAGGCTCAGCAGCTGTTGTGGCTGAGCACCTGAAGGATAATTTGGAAAATGAGCAGATTTCCCCATCATGTTATAGTTCTGGGTGGAGATTTTAATTTGCTGGATATAGACTGGGAGACTCAGACGTTCATAATGGGTGGCAGGGACAAAGAATCCAGTGAAATTGTTTTAAGTGCTTTATCTGAAAACTACCCTGAGCAGTTAAACAGAGAACCGACTCGTGGCGATAACATATTAGACCTTCTGGTGACAAACAGACCCGAACTATCTGAAAAAGTTAACGCAGAACAGGGAATCAGCGATCATAAAGCGGTTACTGCATCGATGATTTCAGCTGTAAATAGGAATATTAAAAAGGGTAGGAAGATTTTTCTGTTTAGAAAAAGTGACAAAAAGCAGATTTCAGAGTACCTGTTGGCTCAACACAAAAGTTTTGTCTCAAGTACAGATAGTGTTGAGGATTAGTGGACAAAGTTCAAAACCGTCGTACATTATGCGTTAGATGAGTATGTGCCAAGCAAGATCGTAAGAGATGGAAAAGAACCACCGTGGTACAACAACCGAGTTAGAAAACTGCTGCAGAAGCAAAGGGAACTTCACAGCAAACATAAACATAGCCAAAGCCTTGCAGACAAACAAAAATTACGCGAAGCGAAATGTAGTGTGAGGAGGGCTATGCGAGAGGTGTTCAATGAATTCGAAAGTAAAGTTCTATGTACTGACTTGGCAGAAAATCCTAAGAAATTTTGGTCTTATGTCAAAGCGGTAGGTGGATGAAAACAAAATGTCCAGACACTCTGTGACCAAAATGGTACTGAAACAGAGGATGACAGACTAAAGGCCGAAATACTAAATGTCTTTTTCCAAAGCTGTTTCACAGAGGAAGATTGCACTGTAGTTCCTTCTCTAGATTGTCGCACAGATGACAAAATGGTAGATATCGAAATAGACGACAGAGGGATAGAGAAACAATTAAAATCGCTCAAAAGAGGAAAGGCCTCTGGACCTGACGGGATACCAGTTCAATTTTACACAGAGTACGCGAAGGAACTAGCCCCCCTTCTTGCAGCGGTGTACCGTAGGTCTCTAGAAGAGCGTAGCATTCCAAAGGATTGGAAAAGGGCACAGGTCATCCCCGTTTTCAAGAAGGGACGTCGAACAGATGTGCAGAACTATAGACCTATATCTCTAACGTCGATCAGTTGTAGAATTTTGGAACATGTATTGTGTTCGAGTATAATGACTTTTCTGGAGACTAGAAATCTACTCTGTAGGAATCAGCATGGGTTTCGAAAAAGACGGTCATGTGAAACCCAGCTCACGCTATTTGTCCACGAGACTCAGAGGGCCATAGACACGGGTTCACAGGTAGATACCGTGTTTCTTGACTTCCGCAAGGCGTTCGATACAGTTCCCCACAGTCGTTTAATGAACAAAGTAAGAGCATATGGACTATCAGACCAATTGTGTGATTGGATTGAGGAGTTCCTAGATAACAGGATGCAGCATGTCATTCTCAATGGAGAGAAGTCTTCCGAAGTAAGAGTTATTTCAGGTGTGCCGCAGGGCAGTGTCATAGGACCGTTGCTATTCACAATATACATAAATGACCTGGTGGATGACATCGGAAGTTCACTGAGGCTTTTTGCAGATGATGCTGTGGTGTATCGAAAGGTTGTAACAATGGAAAATTGTTCTGAAATGCAGGAGGATCTGCAGCGAATTGACGCATGGTGCAGGGAATGGCAACTGAATCTCAATGTAGACAAGTGTAATGTGCTGAGAATACACAGAAAGATAGATCCTTTATCATTTAGCTACAAAATAGCAGGTCAGCAACTGGAAGCAGTTAATACCATAAATTATCTGGGAGTACGCATTAGGAGTGATTTAAAATGGAATGATCATATAATGTTGATTGTCGGTAAAGCAGATGCCAGACTGAGATTCATAGGAAGAATCCTAAGGAAATGCAATCCGAAAACAAAGGAAGTAGGTTACAGTACGCTTGTTCGCCCACTGCTTGAATACTGCTCAGCAGTGTGGGATCCGTACCAGATAGGGTTGATAGAAGATATAGAGAAGATCCAACGGAGAGCAGCGCGCTTCGTTACAGGATCATTTAGTAATCGCGAAAGCGTTACGGAGATGATAGATAAACTCCAGTGGAAGACTCTGCAGGAGAGACGCTCAGTAGCTCGGTACGGGCTTTTGTCAAAGTTTCGAGAACATACCTTCACCGAAGTCAAGTAGTGTATTACTCCCTCCTACGTATATCTCGCGAAGAGACCATGAGGATAAAATCAGAGAGATTAGAGCCCACACAGAAGCATACCGACAATCCTTCTTTCCACGAACAATACGAGACTGGAATAGAAGGGAGAACCGATAGAGGTACTCAAGGTACCCTCCGCCGCACACCGTCAGGTGGCTTGCGGAGTATGGATGCAGATGTAGATGTAGATTATCATGTGGCGAGAATTCAGGTTAAACATACAGAAGCTGAGGGGAGGTCATGTCACCGGGTCAGTGGTCGTCACTGATGAGGATGAGGTGGCATCCATAAATGAGATATCAGGCTCAGGTTGTAAAGAGGGAGATGGCAACTCCAGGGGCACTGGTGGGGCCTTGTCCTCCTCCTCCTCCTCCTCCTACTACTACTACTGCACAGATGGTGTGGCCCACGGCAAAGTTGTGGGAGCAGGCCTCCAGCCTGAGAGATGACAGGGAGAGGGGTCCTGGGAAGTGTAGCCCCATCACTGGCAGGTATCGCAGAAGGGGCCACTTCTTCACATGGGGAGGGGTGGCAGCACCCGGAAGGGAGGGCATGGGAACCAAGGGAGAGGGGAAGATGAGAGGGGGATGGGGATGGGGTAAGGAAGAGGTAGGAGTGGGAGAGGATATAACAGAGGAAAAAAGCAGAAGAAATCAACACTGGTTGGAGGCAGTCATATTTTTGGACTTATACTCTTGCACCAAGCAAGATTCCTCCTTGTAAACTGACCAATCTGGTGAGCATCGAGAGTAGCATTCACAACAGTTGACACCCAGAGTTGGTGTAACACAGGGGCTTCCCTCATGGAGTGGGTAGCCACAGTCACCACTCTTAGGGTCCGCTGTACAGCAGGAAGATATATGCCCAAAATGCAAGCACCGAAAGCACCTAGTGGGTGGCAGGACATAAGGCATCATGTCACACTGGAAACCCTTGACCTTCTCTGGGAAGGTATCCCCCTCGAAAGCCAGGTTGTCTTTGCGTCACTTCTGCACATGTTGAACAAAATGAACGCCGCGTCATTCCAGAGTAGCCCGGAGTTCCTCATAAGTTTGCAGGATGAGCTCCCTACGAAAAATCACTTCCTGTATCATATTCAGAGACTGGTGAGGGGTAATAGACACCAATAAGTTACCAAGGCAATCAAAGCACAGAGGGCTGCAGATTGGTTGGCAGAAGTAGCTTTGATCAACAGGGAGCCCGACAGCATCTTAGTAAGAGACTCCAATTCACCAGACTTGCCGTCAATATTCTCCACAAAAAAACAACAGCTTTGCGGCGGTGAATGTGTCCCTGTCGATCGTCAATTCTAGTACAGACCACATTGCGGGTAAAGTGTTTCATCCTAAGACAGCGAGCCTGGCCTCCTCCCAGCATGTAACCAGAGAAGAGAAGGCTGCAGGGTCATGCAAAGCAGCATTCAATGATTTGGCCATTTGACAACGGCCAGATTTTTGCACCTTGACACACTTTATGCATCAATCATCTGCTCTGATACCACTCACTCCGATCGGGGGTTCTCTCATGGGCACACACAGACTCAGCAACGGCCGTCTGGCACAGCAGCCATTGCAGGGCGTTCCGATGCTCCACAACAACAAGCAACCACTCCTTGAAATACATGGGGAAGCAACAGCTCAAGTATTAGTAATGTGATCCCTGTGTTGTCTGGGGTATCAGCCACATGGGTACACAACAGCTCCACCACATGGTCTGGCTACATATGCTGGTGACCTAGTGGGACAGAGGAGGGGCTAGAGCGGGGAAGGAAGGGCGAAGGAAGGGGGAAGAGGAATCCACACCATAGACACTAGTGAGGATGTTCTTCCTCAAATGGATCACACTTAAGACAGAAAATTTAGAAGTGGAGCTCAAACCCCACGGGGGAACCAAAACAACAAAAAGGATGAAAGAGAATAGGCAAGAGGAACTAAATAGCAAGGAATACAGAGAACTAGGTGGATAGAGAGCTTGACATAAATCTGAACACCAAGAGAGGGGAACTAGGGGGCAGCAGACAAGAAGCAAGTGCTTGGAGGGAGGGGCACAGTGAAGGAAATGCAGCCCAGGAAGGAACAATGAGCTGCAGCAGCTCGGGGCCTGGTGTGCACCACACATGAACTCACGAAAGAACCGTGAGCCTCCTGGGGGGTCAGACACCATTCCTGAAGTCTTCATGAGATGGAGTGAAAGACAAATTAACGACACATTGATTGATTGATTAAGTGAGAGGGGTTATGGGACCAAACGGTGAGGTCATCTGTCCCGCGATTCCGAAGTTAGTCATGGAAGAAAGAGGGTCTGCTAGAAGCAGACAGATCCAGTCAGGGGAGTCAAATTATAAAATAATGAACATTAAACACACACAGTAAAGGCATAAAACATGAGACCAAATCTAAAAACTGGAAGAAGGGGGGCCGTCATGGGGTCACAAACTGAGAGGACTGTAAAAGAAGTCCCAACCACAACCAACCTGCCCCTGCTCCAAGACTAAAGTAGAACCATATATCTGGAAATAAAAATCACTTTCATGGAGGAAACTGAGGACCAGTTCAACTATACCTGGGTCATATCCTAATATTATATTTAAGGAATCAGGGCCGAAAGAAGGGGGCATTCCACCAATATGAGAGATATTGCCAGTCTGGCTCCACAATCACATTGTGGAGGTGGGTTGTTACGTAGGAGGAAACAATGGGTGAGCTGGGTATGAACAATGAGTAAACGGCATAAAACAGTGGACTCCTTCCAAGAGGAGTGGAAGGAAGAGTGCCAAACTGCAGTAGACTCCTTGATTGTGCGGAGTTTATTACTATGAGCAGTAGCGCTCCACATGGCATTCCACTCTTTGGCAAAGAGACATTTGATGTAGATCCGAATATCTGCAGCTGTAATCATGAAAGGAAATGGTGTGTAAGTATCTGCTTCTCTAGCCAAACGGTCAGCCAGTTCATTCCCTGGGATGCCCACGTGATTTAGGACCCTGAGGAAAGACGACTGAACAGGCAGTACACTCAAGGGCAGAGAGGTGGTCATGGATAGCAGAGACCAAAGGGTGACAAGAGTGTCATTGGTCGATAGTCTGCAGGCTGCTCATGGAGTCTGAAGAAACTAAAACACTGTGGAGGGAGGCCTGAGAAACAAAAAGGAGGGCCCTGCGAATGGCTAGAAGCTCTGCTGTGAACACACTACATGATCCCATCAATAAATGGTGTTTGAAGCCAGTAGAGACATGAAAGCATATCCCACCTTATTGATTGTCTTAGAATCATCAGTGTAAAAGATGGTGACACCCCGGAACTCTGCTAAGTTGGCACATACAAGACGCTGGAAAACCATAGGAGCGACAGATACCTTAGGACCCTGGAATAGATAGGCACCATCCAAGGGAGGGGGGGGGGGGGGAGGGTTATGGGAGGAAAGACATGTGGTGCAGTCCATTGAGTGGAAATCCCAACAGAGGGAAGTGAGACACATGCCAACTGGCAATCCCATTCATGGACAGGTATTAGGAGGGAGACATCCCTCGTTGGCAAAGAGCACAGGTTACACAGGATGGTCAAGGAATTGATGAATGACATTTAGCATAGAACCCTGTGGGATACCATTCTTCTGAATCAGAGGGGTGCTGAGTGAAGTGCAAATTCGAACCCAGAAGAGCCGGTGAGGTAAAAACTTGTGGATAAAAATTGGAAGAGGACCATGGAAGCCCCAGTCATGAAGGGTAACTAAAATGTGATGGCACCAAGCCACGTCATACACCTTATGTAGGTCAAAGAAGACCGTGACAAGATACCAGTAGCGAGTGAAACCCTGTCGGATGGCTGATTCCAATCGAAGTAAATGGTCAGCTGGAGATTGCCCTACCCAGAAGCCACACTGATACAGGGACAAAAGGCACCAAGATTCAAGTACCCAACATAATATGAAGCTGATCATCCTTTTGAGCAGTTTACAAAGTACATTCATCAAGCTAATTAGGCAGTAGCTGTCTAGTGATGTTGGGTTTCTCCCGGGCTTATGGACGAGGATAACTACACTGTCTCGTCATTGCGGTGGAAAAGCTCCCATGAGCCAAATGGAGTTGAAGACCCTGAGAAGCTGTTGCCTCTGGAGAATGTCCAAGTGTTGGATACTCTTGTTGTGAATGGAATCCAGGCCTGGGGCTGTGTCTCATGAAGATATAAGAGCCTGCACCAATTCCCCAGTAAAAGATGCATTATAGGGCTCAACATGGTGCGGGATGAAACAGAGGGGGGTCTGTTCAACTCTGTGTTTCTGCCAGAGAAAGGTAGTAGGCTAGGAGAAGGATGACGATGCCAGCGCAAAGTGTGTCGCGAGGTGTTCTGTGAGGACCAATGGATCAGTGCACAGAGCACCTTGGAAGTTCAGACCCTGGACAGTTGACTGTTGCTGGTGGCCCAAAAGGCTACGGAGCCTGGACCAAAGCTGTGATGAAGAGGCATACATCCCCAGGGAGGAAACACAGCACTCCCAGCATTCCCTTTCACTCTGCTTAATAAGGTAACGAGCCTTAGCACGGAGAAGCTTAAAAGTGAGAAGGTTGGTCTGTGAAGGGTGTCGCTTAAATTGCTGGAGCACCTGTTGGCGGTCCTGGACAGTGACTGCAACACCCATGGTGTATCACGGTACTGGTCGACAATGAGGGGACCTCTGGATAGGAGGACAGCAGTGCCAGCAGCATGAAGAATAGCGGCAGAGGTGCTTTGCATGACTACATCAATGGAATGCAAGAGGGAGGTGGCCCTGCAGAATGCCCATCGTGGTCTTCTTTGACCTACATAAGGTGTATGACATGGCTTGGTGCCATCACATTTTAGTTACCCTTCATGACTGGGGCTTCCATGGTCCTGGCAGCAGCAGGGGAATGATAGAATCACCAGAAAGTGGTCACTGTCAAAAAGGTGGTCATGGGATGACCAATGTAGGGAAGCCATGAGTGCAGGGGATGAGATCGTGCGATTGATAGCAGAGAAGGTGCCATGAGTGACACTGAAATGGGTAGGGGAACCATAATTGAGACACAAATTGAGAAAACACTCGGGGGCAATTTGTTCTGATCCTAATGCAGCTGTATGGTGAAAGTGTTTCTGGAAGTTTTTGCTATCAATGGTGGGTTAGCCAGTGAAGTGAATTATCTTTGAAGTTCCATCAGACATAACTTTAGCAGACACCAGGAATAAGATTTTAAAAAAAAATACAGTATTGAGGAGCCTGAAACTCACGACTTTACACTGCATGACATTTACCACTATATAGAAAATGAGCACATATAGCTTTGTATGGCTCATGAAGAATGACAGCACTTTCTCTGTGAACTTCAGCATCTTACAGTGTTACCAGATTGTGCATATGGCTGGACTTAGAATTCTAAGGGGCAGCCGGTCATATTGGCCACCTGAAGTAAACGACTCCAAATTATTCTCTGCAACAGCTGGCCGGTGGTTACGTTTATGTCTGAGACTGTATGCCGAAGACCTTCAGTTATATCTAAGAGCAATACCAATGAACCTGAATACAGCTGCCAAGAATCTCAATATTGATCTATGTGCACTATCAAAATGAGTGCAGGATCGAGGATAAAGCTCAACGTATCCAAAACCCAAGCACTGCTGGTTGGTCATTCTAAGCTCATTAGCTCAAGATGTCATGAACCCCTACCATCTTTATTCATCAATATGACAAATATCAACTTCTCTGCTTCAGCTATGAGTCTAGGAGTAATAATAGATTTAAATCAGCATCTCTCCATACCCTACAGAAATATAAAAGGAATAGAAACGTCTAAAAAATGATATTGATAGGAAGTGCAAAATGGTGATGTAGGAATGGCTAGAGAACCAATATAAAGATTTAGAAGCATATATCAATTGGGGGGGTGGGGGGGGCGATATACACTTCAAGAAGAATGTAATAATACCAATTCAAAAGAAAGCAGTTGCCGAATAACAAGTCAAGGTTGCAAATTATTAACTTGAATTATTTACATAAGAATGGAAAAACTGGTAGAAGACAACCTCGGCGAAGATCAGTTTGGATTCCGGAGAAACATAGGAACACACGAGGCAATACTGACCCTACAAGTTATCTTAGAAGACATGTTACAGAAGGGCAAACCAATTTTTACAGTATTTGTAGGCTTAGAGAAAGCTGTTGACAATGCTGGCTGGAATAATCTCTTTGAAATTCTGAAGGTAGCAGGAGTAAAATACAACAAGCGAAAGGCAATTTACAACTTTTACACAAACCAGATGGTAGTTGTAACAGCTGAGAAACATGAAAGGGAAGCAGTGGTCGAGAAGGAAGTGGGACAAGGTTTTAACCTATCCCCAATGTTACTCAATCTGTATATTGAGCAAGCAGTAAAAGAAGCCAAAGAAAACTTTGGAGTAGGAAGAAGAAATATAAATTTTGAGGTTTGCCAATGACATTATAATTTTGTCACAGACAGCAAAGGACATAGAAGAGCAGATGAACGGAATGTACAATGTCTCAAAAGGAGGATATAAGATGATCGACAACAAAAGCAAAATAAAGATAATGAAATGTAGTTCAATTGAATCAGGTGATACTAAGGGAGTTATATTAGGAAACAAAACACTTCTAGCAGTATACGAGTACTGCTTAGGCAGCAAAATAACTGGTGATGGCCTAAGCACAGGGGATATAAAATGGTGACTGGCAATGGAACAAAAAGTGATTCTGAAGAAGAAAAATTTGTTAACACTGATTATAGATTTAAGTGTTACGAAGTTTTTCCTGTAAGTATTTGTATGGAGTGTAGCAATGTATGGAAGTGAAACATGGATGATGAACAGTTTGGACAAGAAGGGAATGCTTAAACAATATAAAAAAATTGCTGAAGACTAGATGGGTAAGTCACATAGCTAATGAGGAGATACTGAATAGAAATGGGAGAGAAAATAAATTAGTGGCACACCGTGGCTAGAAGAAGCGAACGGTTGACAGGACACATTCAGAGACATCAAGGTATCACCAATTTAGTACTGGAGGGAAGTGCATCAGGGGTAAAAGTAGTAGAGGGAGACAAAAAGATGAACACAGTAAGCAGATTCAGAATGTAAGTTGCAGTAGTTATTTAAAGCTGGAGAGGCTTGCACAGGATAGAGTAGCATGGAGAGCTGCATTGAACTAGTCTTCAGACTGAAGACCACAAGAACAACGTGCACAACCATCCTGGTTGCAAGCAGACAAGCACAGAAATTTCCATACTCTCTGTGTTCTCTACCATCTTATCAATGAACACTGTCCATCACATCTCTCCTCAAACTTAGCGCTCTTGTCTGAACAAAATGGCAGAAACTTTCCCATGAGAGCAAAATCCTTTCTGCCCCACTCCATCACTCAGCCACCTTCTCGAAGTCCTTCTCAGCACCAGGAACTTATCTCTAGAATAACCTCCCACAGTATATTATGGAACTGAAAAACATTTCCAGCCTCAGATGACAGGTAAAGACAATTATACTAAAGCAACGATAAGATTACTATTATAAATAAACTGGAAGCCATCTTGATCACATAACTTTTTTAATGGTGACCGGTTTCGATCTTTTTAGCAGATCATCTTTGGACCATGAATGTCTGCCAGAGGCAGTGGCACATTGCAATCCTCTTGTTTGTGGCTGGTAGTGGAGTAGGCAATACTGCCCATTTCTGAGTCAAAAATATCCTTTGAGAATAGGAAGAGTTGCCCCAAAGTATAATACCATATGTCTTAAGCCAACGAAAATAAGCAAAGTAGAGTACTTTTTGTGTTTAACTATTGCTTCCTTCAGATACCATTCTAATAGTAAAAATGGCAGCATTAAGTCTTTGAACAAGATACTGAACATGGGCTTCCTACGACAGTTTACTATTCATCTGAACACCTAGAAATAAGAATTCTTCAGTATCATTAATCATATGCCTGTTCTGTGAAATTAAAACGGGCAGTTCAGGCGCGCGCGCGCACACACACACACACACACACACACACACACACACACACACACACACACACACACAGATATATATACTATGGATAACGACCTTTTGCTGTCTGTTATTATTATTATTATTATTATTATTATTATTATTAAAGTAAGAAGTGAACCAGTTGTGAGCCACTCCCCTTATTCCATACTGGTCCAACTTTTACAGCAATATTTTGTGATCAACACAATCAAACACCTTAGTTAAATAATAAAAAAAAGATGCCTAGCATTCAAAACCTCTTGTCTAATCCATCCAGTACTTGACAGAGAAATGAGAATATAGCATTTTCAGTTGTTACACTACTTCTAAAACCATTTATAAATCACTGATGACATAGAAATAGGTCTAAAATTGTCTACATTATCCCTTTTTATAAAGTGGCTTTACTGCCGAGTACTTTAACCGTTCAAGAAACTAACCATTCCTAGAGGAACAATTACAAATATGAATAAGTACAAGGCTAACATGTGCAGCACAGTACTTAAATATTCTGACAGATACTCCATCATATTCATTGGAGTCCTCAGTCTTCGGTGATTTAATTATTGACTCAATCTCCCCTTTTTCAGTATAACAGAGGACTATTTCAGATATCAGTCTCAGAAAAGCATTTTCTATGAGTGATATATCATTCCCTGTAGAAACTAAGTTTTTATTTAATTACCAGCAGTGTTCAGAATGTGTTTGTTAAATACTGTACAGATATCTGACTTATCAGTAACAGAAACTTTTTTTACTACGTACTGACTTCATATCGTTGACCTCATGTTGCGGACCAGACACTTCCTTCATGACTGACCATATGGTTTTAATTTTATCCTGTGAATTAGCTATTCTATTTGTGTACCGCATTATCTTTGCCTTCTTAATAGTGTGTAAGAACTTTGCAGATATCCTATTCCTTCTTCCACTACTCCTCACCCTCACACCCACACACTCACTCTCACACTCTCTGTGTGCGAGTGCATGCTATTGCTGGCGTAATTTGGTATGTGGTGGATGGAGAATCATGTATTTAAGCAACACCTTCATTGCTCTCCTCAGCAGTCGATGTTAGTGGAGTCACATCACTTTTTCCATTCACTACCAAAAAAAAAAAAAAAGTTCAAATGTGTGTGAAATCTTATGGGACTTAACTGCTAAGGTCATCAGTCCCTAAGCTTACACACTACTTAACCTAAAGTATCCTAAGTACAAATACACACACCCATGCCCGAGGGCGGACTCGAACCTCCATCGGGACTAGCCGCACAGTCCATGTCTGTAGTGCCTTAGACCGCTCGGCTAATCCCACACCCACCACATACCATCACAGGTAGAATTTATTCTATTCACATTGTACGTCATGTATTTAATATGTTACTATTATTATCAGACTTCCCTATAAATCCATTCTCTATTTATATTTTGGTATAAATGGTCTGAGGAGGGTCATATTCTAACAAACTGGTAACCGCTGCCAATAAATATTTTACTGTGCTCAATATTTAAGTGTATGAAAGAATTAAATACTCTAATGTTGTCTAATCTGATAAGATAATATGCACTATAATGGATCACCTGTGACAATACATGTCTTATTGGTGCAATACTAAACTACAATTCTAAACTAATATTGTCTCATATGGTCATCTTTTCAATTTTAATGCTCTAAAATAGTCATTTTTGTAAAAATTATAGTTTGTTAAGGGTTCTGATTAATACTGCAAAACAAATGTTTATCAATTTCTTTACCCAAATTTGTTTCAGTACATCTGCAGTTTCTTCTGTAGGTTTTTTTTATTAATTACATGTCTGAAAAGTTAAAATATATTTTGAACAATAATTGATGATAAAAAATAAGTCCAAAACTTTTTGTTATCACTATCATTTTTTTTATATATGAAAGTACAGATGCATTCAGTGAGCATAATATTACATTTTTGGTTGCATAGGCTGTAACTTGTATTAACATGATTATTTTTTTATGAAAGGTTCACTCTTATACCCACTGAAGCTTTTGTTGTTCACCTCCACAGCTGTTGTAAGTGTGGCTGACTGCCATGTGGCGAACCTGGGTTTGCAGCTGCAACTACCAGCGCAATTTTTCCTTGGTGGGAGGGCTGGTACAGAGTGCACTCAGCCTCAGCTACTTGACTGATTAGTAGAGGTTCCATGGTTAAGAAACTCGACAACGACTAAGAGAGCAGTAAATTTTTTGAAACATTTCTGGCTACATAAACTGAGAGAAATGGGTGTTTTCGCAAAATCAGGCAGACTCAATTACTGTAACTTATTCTCCAGATGATAAATTTTTATATGTGGTGTAGTTTCCCAAGTATAAAAAAAGTAATTTGTGTTTCAATTTGTTTTTTGTATTTTCATCTATAAGGGCACTCCCATACTACAGGGTGTCCCACATAAAACTGATATGCCACATGTACCAGTTGATCATCTCTATTCAAACTGCTTGTGAAGTGGCAACACTGCCTCAAAAGTAGGCTACGCTGCATTTTATTGGAAAGTTGAGTGCAGCTCTGTGTTTGTGCGTCAGTTGTTGTGAGAAGCTCATATTGTTGAGCTGTTACACAAATGTGGCAGTCTGCAATAGAACAGTGAATTGGTATTATAGAGAGATACATAAAGACAGGCTCCATCAAAGAATGTAAAGAAATTCTACAAGTGAAATATCCTGGTAGTAAATTCCCCACGACAAGCACCTATTCAAGATCTGTACAAGAATGGCTGTTCTGCACATATACTGAATGGTTTCTTCCCTTGTGGATGAGTGCAGTGGAATCATTCTAAGGATTTACAGATATTAATAGCTGCAGGGAAAGCCAGCAAAGTCAGAAACGAGCGGAATTGAGCACCTGTTTAGCCACAAGGAACTGCAGCCAAACAGCTAATGGTGGCTCCTCTGCCTCTGCACACAAATTCAGTATACAGCTCGTCCTAGAGCCTCCTGTTGCCAATCTGATGCCCTCGTGGTGTATGAAGTCCAGCATCTTGAAATATGTTGGTTATGCCAAGCCATAGACCATACAACCATAACAAAGACGTGAGCACAAGAAACCCTTATAGAACTGCAGCAAGCAGTATCTATCAGCATCGCACTTCTTCCCATTCAAGCACTTCATGATATCCAGTGCTTTAAGGGCTCTTGTTTTGAGCTTCCTGAGATGTGGCAGCCATGTAAGTTTGCTATCAAATAAGAGATCTAAAAACCACAATATCTCCTTAAAATGTAAAACAGTATCCTGCAGCCTTTTTCTCTTTTTACACCTCTGGAACTATCATGATTAAAATAAATACATACTGTTTTTTCTGAGGAGAAATTCAAAACCTGTCCAAGCAGACCATTCTTCCAGTTGCTTAAGTGTCAACTGTAACTGACAAGAGGAAGATATGGGACTAGACGTGGAACAGAAAATAGAAAAATCATCCACAAACAATGAGCACTGTACAGGGCTCCTCACTGTAGACGATATGCCACTGATTGCAACTGTGAACAAAGTCATGCTTGAAATGCTCCCCTGTGAGATACCATGAACTTGGGGAAATCTGTCAGAAAGAGTATTCCTGACTCCGTACCGAAAATAATGTTCAGCAAGAGAGGACCACAGGAAAATGGGGAGGCAGTCATGAAAGTCCCATTCATGTAGCTGACAAAGTATATTGTGTGTCCATGCAGTATCGTATGTCTTTTCAATGTCAAAAAAGATGGATATTAAATGCTGTTTCCACAGGAATGCCTCCTGTATAGCTGCCTCCAGTAGGGTGAAGTTATCAAGAATGGAACAATGTCTTCTAAATCCACAATGGAAATGCCTGAGGAGAGTTTGAGATTACAGAGTCCAGACTAGGCATGAGTTGATCATCAACTCTAGAGTTTTTCCTACAGAGCTTTTAAGAGGGACACTCCGATAGCTGCCTGGGAGTGCGCGGTCCTTCCCTCATTTAAGAATGAGGACTATTACAGATGCCCTCCAAGGGAGAGGATATTCTCAATCTCTCCATACCTTATTAATGAGAGCAAATAAGATTTCTTTAGATTGAGAGTTAAGGTGCCATAGCATACCATAACATATAAAGTCTGGTGCAGAAGCAGTCTCAGGAGTGCAGCTAATGCTGTGTCCAATTGCCATATGGTGAATGGGAGGTTACAGGCCTCGGCATTGTTGGAGGCGAAACCAAGGCATCTCCTCTCCCAAACTTCACGATGGGCACAGAAACCTGGAACTGATGATGTTACATCGTTAAAGTACTCCATTGTCCTTTACAGCAGCTGAAGAGACATCCTTTTCCCATACTGCAGTGGCAGAATTTGACCGGTTAGACTTTAGAAACTTGGGCCATGATTGCTTCTTGCTCTCATTCAATGTCCACTGGGCTTTTGCTCTCACTAACCAAAAGGCTCGTACGTTCTCTGCTGTTGGACGATGCATGAACCTGCCCAGCACTTCCTGCCTGTCCCATATAGCACAGACACACTGATCATTCCACCAATGAACAGCAGGTTGCCCTCTGTGACAGTCTGACAATTTAGGTATAGATGCATCAGCAGCAGCGTGGATTACATTGGTAATGTGACCCACACAATAGAGGACACTGTCCCTGTGCTCAAGCACAGCTGGCTGCTATAAAGCATCCAGTTCGCCTTGGGTAGCAGCCATTCGTCGTAAGAGTCGGACAGTAGTATGAAAGTGGTCACTGCAGTGAAGGTCATCTGGCGAATGGGGGGGTGACAGAGTCCGCAAGAGCAGGACAGCAAGCTATCAAATCAATGGTGGAGAATGTCCCTGTTGCTGTGCAAAAAAGTGTCATGGAGCCGGTACACAAGAGACACATGGTGTCAAATTGTAATACACTTTCAACCACTCATCCCCTTAGGCAGGTGGAGAGACTATCCATAGAATATTATGAGCATTACAATCCTCTAGGAGCACAAACAGTGGCAGAAGCTGGTCGATCAGCTCAGAAAATGCCTCGCCATGCAGTGTTGCCTGTGGCAGAAGGCAGGGGGAACTGAAGGTTACCTGAAAGGACAAAAATACACAGTGACAGCAACTGCTTGTAGTGTGGTGATTAGTGTTACAGGGGAGGAGTAAAGTGGGTCAAGATGAACACTGCTACTCCTCCCTGTGCTCTGTCGCCATGAAGGTCATCTTTTCGATGTAGACAATAACCCCTAAACACAGGGATATCGGAAACCTTGAAATGTGTTTCCTAGAACTCTCTCTCTCTCTCTCTCTCTCTCTCTCTCTCTCTCTCTCTAGTCCAGTGTGTGTGAGGAACTTTAGTTCATCCACCTGAACTCTGAAGCCATTTAAATTCCACTGCAGGATGTCTATAATCTATTGAGAAAGTTTGTCTTTCCTTTCTCTCTGCACCTTGGCAGGGAATGCGAGGTAATTGGTGGTGGACTAATAGGACTAGATGGGGCACCAATTGGAACCACATCCATTGCCAAATCGTCAATAGCAGCAGTAGCAGCTGGTTTCGCTGCTGGCACTTTAGGTACTGTTCCACTGGACTTTGAATTTGTCTTTGTGGTAGTTTTCCCTTGTTGGGCTCAAACACAGGAAGGGTCCTGAATGAGAGTGCCAGTCAGTGCCCATGGGACAGTTGCTGCTCAGTGGAATGGCTCCACATTGCAGTCTGAGAAGTTTGTGTAACCAAGTCTCTGGCAAGTGCGGTGTTACACAAGCCTGGTGTTGGCATGTGCAGCAACAGGAGCACATGTCGGTAGCAGCAGTTGCTGCTTCCATTTGTGTCATCAAATTAACTTTTAATGATGGGCTGTTTCACAGCCAATTCAAATGAGGTAGCGAATGATTGGGGCTCCACGGATTTAAACAGTTTCTTTAGTTCTGCATGTGACACATGATGTGTAACTTAAAGTGCTTGAATTTTCTTTTTATCCCTATAGATGGGTCACACTCTACCCCAGACTGGATGTGAGTTAGAGCAATTAACACACTGACGGAGATGAACATTCCACACCTGGTTCCTGACTGTTTGACCACAGTTCCCACAAGTAACACGACCATTACATGCAATGGTAGTATGACCAAATCTTTGACACTTGAAACACCACATGGGATTTGGAAAAAATGGGTGAACTAGTAAGCACAAGAAACCTGCCTTAATTGGGCTGGGCAGGTTTTGCGTATTGAAACTTAGAATGAATGTAGGTGTTGTTTCAAGCTGCCCATCCATTCTCTTCTTCACATTTTGAACCTCCGTAACACCTTCGTCTGCACATTCCTGTTATAAGATTCTGATGTCCTCATCCATGAGGTCTTCACATGTTACCACCTCAGAGCTGGAATTTAAGGCTTTATGCAGTTCAACAGCAATAGGGTATTAACCTGATGCAGCTGCTTTTTGAAGTCTCTGTACTTCCCCTGCAGTGGCCATTTCAATCAACAATGTACATTGTGAAGTCTTTCTATTGTCTTCAGACCACACATAATACCATCTAAGACTTTCTGGTTGTAGAATGGGGACACCTTAGCAAAGGTGCCATCGGCTCTTTTAACTGTCACAAAAACATTTTGACACGTGTGACCTGTTACTACAACTGATTCTACATGTCTGAGGAGTATGCTCTGGAGAGGTACCCCTCACAGTTTCTCTTGTTGGGATGGGTAATAGTGCTCACCAGTGGCCCACCTGATTCGCTAGGAGCAGTTTTTTAAGAATTAAAGAGGCTCCATGGTCATCCCAAGAGCAGCTACGAAATGGATGTCCAGCCAGACAGAGCCCCACTTGCCTGGGTAAGCCTTTAACGACTGAGGTGCAGCAGGTTCCCCAGAGGCTGCCCACTTATGGCTGTTCTTCCTCAACACCCATGCATACCATCAGCATGCAACACAACTAAGTATTGAGGGTTTTTTATTTATTTTTTAATATACAGAGGTTAGTACCATCCTTGTGACCCAGGGAGTTAAGCCAACATCACAGGTGACACACAACATTCCACCACCACTATTGAGAAAATTTAGAGATCGACACTTGAAGCTGACTGCTCAATGATTCTACTGTTGCCAACATACATTGTGTGTAAGGACTATGAAGATATGATTCGAGAAATTAGGGCTCATATGGAGGCATATAGACAGTCGTTTTTCCCTCACTCTGTTTACGATTGGAGCAGGAAATGAAATGACTAATAGTGGTACAAGGTACCCTTTGCCTTGCACCATAGGGCAGCTTGCAGAGTATGTACATAGATGCAAATGTAGATAATTCTGTATATGATGTTTCAATGAACTAGTAACATAACTTGAACATAAACACATTACTCTCATACCTTTCCTTACAAGAATTTTAATCACTGTTTTCCTTGGCATGGTCCACCAACGCACCATATAAACTATCACCCGTACTGGTATTCCTGCAGTACA
The DNA here is from genome assembly GCF_023864275.1 of Schistocerca cancellata. Classification (NCBI taxonomy): domain Eukaryota; kingdom Metazoa; phylum Arthropoda; class Insecta; order Orthoptera; family Acrididae; genus Schistocerca; species Schistocerca cancellata. The sequence goes on along the minus strand of NC_064629.1, from coordinate 741,608,605 downwards.
TGCAATTGTGTCAGGTAACACTTCCTTAAACATGAAATTTGGTCTCATCTGTCCAAATGATGTGTTTTTCCAAACAAGGATTTTCCTTCAGCATTCCTAGCCATTTTTCTGTAAAGTCCAAGTGCCTATCTGGATGATCATCTTTTTAAGATCATTTATCAAACAAGGATGACATTGGTTTCATTTCAGAATCTCCATTATTTTCTGATGTGTTGTGTGTAAAATGTTCAACACACTTCATACTGAAACACTGTGTCTACAATTACAAATACTACAGTCAGTCAATCATCATATACATAATTACGGGCCACCCTGTACTTCAAAAATTACACTCTTAGGAGAAGCCTCCGAACCGTTCAGAATTAAGTCATGAGTTCAGCAGGGCAATGGACTCTCTGTTTCTCTTCAATTTGGTATTAGATAAGGTCATCTCTAAAAAGTGCCATCACTGAAGTTACAAAGAAAACCATATGTACGAGGACAGTAACTGTGAAGAATCTATGAGTAATTAGAGAAATACTTCAACTGATTGAAAAAAGAAGGAAGCACAAAAATACTCAGGGAAATTCAGTAATTCAGAAACATAAGTCATTCAGGAATGAAATAAATAGGAAGTGTAGGAACTAAGGTGAAATGGCTGCATTAAAATTGTGAAGAAATCGAAAAGAAAATGACTGTCCGAATGACTGACTCAGTACACAGAAAAGTCAAAACAACCTTTGGTGAAATTAAAAGGCAGGGCAGTAACATAAAGAGTGCAATGCCAATTCCACTGTTAAATGCAGAGGGGGGAGCAGATAGGCGGAAAGAGTACACTGAGGGACTTGGGAGAGGACTTGCCTGGCGATGTGATGGAAGAAGAAAGAGGAATGACAGGGAAGAGATAGGGGATCCAGTATTAGAAGCACAATTTAAAAGGGCTTAGGATGACTTGGAATGGGAAATGACGTCCCATGGTTCCTGACAGAGCGTAGAGGAACGATGCGGCAGACCTGCACCGCTGTACTAGGAAAGGTCGTAATGGGGGTGGTTTGCCATTGCCTTCCTCTGACCGTAATTGGGATGGATGAATGATGATGATGTTGATGATGATGATGAGGATGACAACAATACAACAACACCCAGTCATCTTGGGGCATGTGAAAATCCCTGACCCAACCGGAAATCCCCGTGCTTGGGAAGCGAGAACGCTGGCGTGAGACCACGAGCTGCGGATTTAGGATGACTTAAGATTAAATAAAGCAGAAGGGATAGATAATCCAAAATCCCCAGGGAAGTAGCAATGAAAGGACTACTCACGTTGGAGTATAGACTCTAAGATTGGCAATACACCACCAGACTTTCTGAAAATCATCCCACACAATTCCAAAGATAGTGAGAGCTAACAAGTGCAAGAATTATCGCACAATCAGCTTAACAGCACCTGCATCCAAGTTGCTGACAAGAATAACATACGGCAGAATGGAAAAGAAAATTGCGGGTCTGTCAGATGAAAATCAGGTTGGCTTTAGGAAAGGTAAAGGCACTGAGAGGCAGTTCTGAAGTTGTGGTTGATTATGAAAGCAAGACTGAAGAAAAGTCAAGACATGCTCATAGGATTTGTCAATCTGGAAAAAGCATTTGACAAAGTCGAATAGTGCAAGATGTTCAAAATTCTGAGAAAAATTGGGGTAGGCTGTAGGGAAAGAGGAGTTATATACAATATGTGCAAGAACCAAGAGGAAACAATGACTGGATGATCAAGAATGAAGTGTTTGGATTAAAAAGTGTGAAAGACAGGGGAGTAGTCTTTTCCCCCCTACTGTTCAGTCACATTGACGAAGAAATGATGGAAATAAAAGAAAGGTTCATGAGTGAGATTAAAATTCAAGGTGAAAAGATATCACTGATTTTGCTATCCTCAGTCAGAGTGAAGAATTACAGCATTTGTTCAATGGAATGAACGGTCTACTGAGTACAGAATATGGACTGAGAGTAAACCAAAGAAAGATGAGAGTAATGAAAAGCAGCAGAAATGAGAACAAAAAGAAACTTAATATCAGAAAAGAGCGTCATGAGATAGATGAAGTTGAGGAATTCTGCTACCTAGGCAGCACAATAACCCATGATGAACAGAGCAAGGAGGACATAAAAAGTAGACTAGCACTGGCAAAAAGGGGATTCCTGGCAAAGAGAAGTTTGCTGTATCAGACATACGCCTTAATTTGAGGAACAAATATCTGAGAATGTGCGTTTGGAGCACAGAATTTTATTGTAGTGAAAAACATATTGTGGGGAAACCAAAGTGCACTGAAAAGGTACGGAATGAGGTGGTTCTCTGCGGACTTGGTGAGGAAAGGAATATGTGGAAAACACTGACAAGGAGAAGGGATATGATAAGAGGACATCTGTTCAGATTAGGGAATAACGTCCATTGTACTAGAGAAGATGCAGAGGGTAGAAACTGTAGAGGAACACAGAGATTGGTATACATCCAGCAAATAATGGGGGACGTAGGTTACAACTGCTACTCTGAAATAAAAATCTTGGCATAGGAGAGAAATTCATGGTGGGCCACATCAAACCAGTCAGGAGACGGATGACTCCATAAAGGTCATGAGGGAGTGGGATAAAGAACAACAAGAGAAAAACATCAAAGGAATCCATCCAGGACGAGAAGGAAGATTCAAGGTGAAATGTCTCACTTTTCGTGACAATACTGACTGTAATAATATCTGAGGACAAAACAGATGCAAACATTTCACAAAATTGCAGATAACCAAATCATATGAGAAAATAGAATACATTTAATGCAAGCACAACAGAAAAAGTGTACACAAATATCACACAGAAACATCAAAAGAATTGATAATTTCAGGTATTTGGGAGAACAGATTCAACAAATGTATCGGATAACACCACAAGGAAAGAAACATCAAAGAAAATGGAATTAGCATACAAACTCGCTAAAAAAATCATCATAAAATATCAGTACCATTCCAGGCAAAAATTAGACACTAAGCAACAGAATAAATGACAACAGGATAACCAAAAATTTTTCAATTTCATTTCCATATTAAAAAAACTTCATAGGATGTCCAAAAGATACAAGAAGGGATTTTAGAAGACTTAAAATCACAGAAGATACCATACAGCACAGGGAAGATTACAGGGCCATCAGCCAGGGCATGAAATTCTGGGACTATAGTCTTAGTTTCTATGCATGTTAGAATTGGTCAACTCAAGTAAAAAGAAAGGGAGGGTCAGCATGAGTGTTTAGAAGTATATTCACATTAGAGTCTTGGTACTTTTGCTTCAGAGAGTGTTAATTATGTTCTTTATTATTGGAAGTATGTTTACAGATATGTATGTGCTTCATACATTAATGATTTGCATAAATGTCACATGGTACAGTCAAGTTCTCATACTTGGGACAGAATCCTAACTTGGGACATTTTGTCACCTTTTATGTTGACAGTTGGCACAGCTCTATGGGAGATTCTAGCTGGTTGCCAATTCAGTGTAAATAAAGTTCAATTGTTGTTCCACTGAACAGACCTCCAGTTTGTGAATTGTTCCTGCAATTAAGTTGCACTATTTAAGCTAAAATCTTTGCTAAAAACATGAAAATTTTTATATTCATGATAACTGGGTATCTGGAATTTACCTTGTATGCATGTAACTCTAATAAAGTGTTGTAATGAAAGCCTAGCCATGATTTTTTGTTTAAATCGTCATGTGTTTGACATGTATGTACTTTTACAATAACAGTCACACTTAAGCCAAACATTGGATGCTGTTTTAAGTCAGGGCACAAAACTGATTCAAAATAATTGATAGGTTATTTTTATATTATTGTTTTACTCTTGAGTTTTAGTGAGGGAAAAGATATGTTTGATCATACATGACTTCGAAAGCCTACTATATCTTCAGTGAAAGTGCCATACAGAATGCAGCTGAAGCCTTAAAAATGGAATGAGCTATTGGAAAAAGAAGAAGAAGAAGAAGAAGAAGAATTCAGAGTTTCAAAGTCATTGATTCAGAGGTGGGTAAAAATGTACTGCTGAGTTCTTATAGCTGGGCCAGTTTTCAACCACAATGAAGAAAAAGTTATATCCAATTTCTCAGCTTTTTAAAAGTGGAGTGGGGATTCTCATTTGCAATCTTTGACATTAGATTTGCTGTGGAGAAGTTTTTTGATAAAAAGGGAGTGGTGGAAACTTGATACAAGAACAATTTCCCCAGCTCAAAATAGGCAAAGACACATTTATCAAGGCAAAGTAATGAGCTAAAAACTCAAATGTGTAATAACATTACATGAGCCAGGACAGCTGTTACACCTGAGCCTACAGATGAAAATTATAATGAATTGGCCAGTTCCTTAAAAGAGATGTCAGCCCATGCAAATGTCAGTTTTAGTGAGTCTACTATGCAAGATAATGCAGGAAAAACAAAACTTATTGTAAACAGAAATACAAGCTCCCACAGAGGATAATGGAAGTTGCAAGGAAAAACGTTTCTGTTATGTTTTTGGGTGCAGCTAATGGGGTTTTATTTCCACCTTATGTGGTTCACAAGCTGGATAACCTGTATAATACATGGACAGAAGGTAGGCCTATAAGCACAATATACCACAGGACCGAGTCAGGTTGGACAGAGTGAATTCTTTTTGAACACTGCTTTCAGACTGTTGCTCTGCCATATCTTAAAGACTAGAAGATGTTCCTACAGTGATTATGGGTGAAAATGTAGCTAGCCATATATCAATCAGCATTGTCGAGCAGTGCTCGAAGAACAATATACACTTCATTCTACCTCCACCCAAGAGCACACATTTGTGTCAGCCATTGCATTTGGCTTTTTGCAGACTGCTAAAACAGGAAGCTGTTGTCTGAGTGGAAAATGAAAAACAGAAAATCAGCAAGAAAAAATCAGTTCCCAAATTATTTAAAAAAAGCACTGGATGCAATTCAGGCTAACATATCTACCAATTGGAAAGATTGTTTAAAAAAGATCGGAGTCGTCCTGCTGGAAAAGGCTGCAGTTCTCAAATATTCACCTACAGTGTCAACGAGAAATGACAAATTACACAAATAATGCATCATGATCTAAAGGAGAGCATGGTCTGAATCCTTTAAGGAATTTCTAAGATCAGCATGAGAAAAAGATCACTGGCACCACAGAGAGGGGGGGGGGGATTGAGAATGATGTAGTACAGGTACCTGAAAACCTAGAAGAAACCAAAGGGCAAAAGAAAAAGTCTGTCACAAAGAAGTCAGATAAATGCAACAAGAAAATAAAGAACAACTTACGGACATACGATGAGTCTTAAGGAACAGGAAGTGTCTGCAACATATCACTCCATAACAACAATTCTTCAGTTGGTGGAGATAGTTCTCTATTATTTAATGAAGATTTATGCCAGTGATTAGAAACAGAAACTCAGTTTGAGCAAATATTGGTGAATAAAGAATTTTGTAATTGTTAAGGTCACCTACTACAAAGACAAGATGATAAAACATGAAAAGGTCTTTATAGGCGAGTTATTGGGCAAGAAAAACAGCACAACAAAATTACATTTACATCTACATCCACACGACTACTCTGTAATACACAATTAAGTTCCTGGCAGAGGGATAAATGAACCACCTTCAAGCCATTTCTCTACTGTTTACTCTTAGAACAGCACAAAGGAAAAACCAGCACTTAAATCTTTCCATGTGAACTCTCTGATTTCTATTATTTTATTACAATGATCAGTTCTCCATATGTGGGTGGGCACCAAAACATTTTTTGGAGTCAGAGGAGAAAGTCGGTGACTAAAATTTTGTGAAAAGACCCTGCTGCAATGAAAAATGCCACACCGACTCTCATACTGTAACTGTGACTCTCCCCTCCCCTCCCCACCCCCTCCCCCCCACCACCCACTTTGTGATAATACAAAAGAAGCTGCTCTTCTTTGAACTTTTTCAATGCCTTCTGTCAAGATAATCTGATGCGAATCCTATACCCTGCAGCAGTACTCCAGAATAGGACGGGCAAGCATAGTGAAGGCAGTCTCTTTTGTAGACCTGTCGCATCTTCTAAGTGTTCTACCAATAAATCGCAGTCTTTGGTTACTTTTGCCGACACCATTATCTATGTGATCATTCCAATTTAAGTTATTCGTAATTGTAATCTCTAAGTATATAGTGGAATTTCACAACATTTAGACTTCTGTGAGCTATTATGTAACCAAAACTTCGTGGATTCATCTTAGTACACACCTGGCTAACTTAACATTTTTAATTATTTACAGTCAACTGCCTCTTTTAGCACCATACGGATCTCTTATCAATAATTTTGCAATTGGTTTTGATCTTCTAATGATTTTATTAGATGATAAACAACGGCATTATCTGCAAACAACTTAAGACGGCTGCTCAGATTTATATAGATAAAGAACAGCAGAGGGCCAATAACACTGCCTCAGGGAATGCCAGAAATACTTCTGTTTTACTCAATGACTTTCAGTCAATTACTACAGACTGTGACCTCTCTGACAGGAAATCATGAATCCAGTTACAAAACTGAGATGATATTCCATAAGCACGTAGTTTCAGTACATAACACTTGTGTGGTACAGTGTCAAAAGCTTTCTGGAAATCTAGGAATACTTCCTTGTCAAACGCCAGAATGTCACTTCTGTTTCACTCCATGACTTTCCATCAGTTACTATGAACAGTGACTTTTCTGACAGGAAATCTCAAATCCAGTTGCACAGCTGAGATGATGCGACTTAGGTATGCAATCTGATTAGAAGTTGCATGTGAGGAATGGTGTCAAACATATTCTGGAAATCTAGAAATATGAAATCAATTTGAAACACCCTGTCAACAGCACTCTTTGCTTTGTGTAAATAAAGAGCTGGTTGTGTTTCAGAAGAACGATATTTTCTGAATCTGTGTCATCTACTAATAAACTGTTTTCTCCGAGCTGATAGTCTGTGCAGTGGATTACTCCTACTTCATGGCTGCCGACACGGACAAGGGGCTATTAGTAATCACATGGCAAATATGAAGGAGACTCCATGGCCCCATCCCAGAAAATTTCAAACATTAGAAGCCTAATTTAGGCTAACACTTTGGTGTTACAACATTGCTATCTGAATTTGCTGCAGTATTTGGAGACCTTTTAGAGTATTTACTTAAATCCATTACTATTGGTACTTTGAACATCTACAGAAGCTTCCATCATATTATTTTTTCACTTTCACTCTGGATATCATTTCCACTGTTTAGTTTTGCATTATGATTTGCTTTAGGCTTGTCTTATAGAAACTGTTAACAGTTGCTGAACGAACACAAAAAAGCCTAATTCCCTGCATTTTTGAGAAAACAACTAAAAAACTCCTTAGCAGCTAACACTATACACATGTAGTGCTTTTGAATTCTAAAATTGTGAATAAAATCACCAAACACAAATAAAGTCACAAAATTACTGAAAACTGATCAGTCTGTAATAATTTACTCCCTGCAAAAAAAATAATAATAATAAAAATAAAATAAAATAAAGAAGATGGCCATTAAGTATAGATAAATGGGTGAGCTGTGCATCTTATGCCATTATATGGTTAGAGAAACTTGCCTCCATGGAAAAATCGCAATAGCTTAAATATGAATATCGGTAATATTGTGATGCAACTTTGTTCAAAAGCAATTTTATTCCGCTTCTTTAAACTAAAAAAATAAATAAATGTCAGGTGGCACCAGGATCTGGTACAAGTCTTTCAATTGGATGTCACTTTGGCGATTTGCATATCCTCAACACCAACGGCACTGAGTTTTCCCTGAATGATCACCCACCCAAGTACTAGCCAGGCAATGTTGCTTATCTTCAGTGATTGGGCAGGAACTGATGTTACCAAAATGGTAAGGCCTTTGGCTACCCTTTAAGCTGACAAGTGCAGAAAGAAAAATTTTCATCACCACTCAGCATAACCTCCGTAAGTAGCCATCATGGCAAAATCATTCACAGAAAGATTTACAACATATTACTGAAGAAATCATTAAAATCTATACAACATTTTAACAGTACAGTATATGATTAGTGAAATTTAAACAATGCCTTTTCCAATTTTTTAAAACATCAAATTGTAAAACGTCTATTTCCTTAACATTTTTAGCAACTTTCTGTAACTGCATAGTTAAGTTGGCAAATCCATGACAGTTACAGATAATGTGTAATCATTAGCAGCCATGTTAGTTCCTTTCTCAAGTACTGGTGTGACCTGTTCAACTTTCCAGCCTTTACGTCCTGATCTTCCATCGAGCAAGTGACTGTATATGATTGCTAAGTATGGAGCTATCCTATCAGCGTACTCTGACAACAATCTAAGTGGTATACAATGTAGACCGGAGAACATTCCTTTACTAAGTGATTTAAGCTGCTTTGCTACACTGAAGACATCTACTTTCAAGTTACTACTCATGTTGGCAGCTGTTCTTTATTCAGATTCTTACTTTGTATTCTTTGGTGAAGGATTTTTGGAAAATTATTACTAGTAACCCCCGCTTTAATGCCTTTTCACACTGGAGATCACGACACATCAAAAAATTCCACAATGCATTTCAAATGAAGACATGTCAAGGGACCATCACATCACATATTTTATTATTGTGCTTTGTTTACATGGCAACCTGCTAATGTTCCATAACAAATTGAATATTTTTTCCACTGAGTTTTCTTCCACAAGTGGGGTCAGATATCTGAAAGTGAAAAATTATTTGCATTTTACTGTAACAGCAATTAAATATCATTTCAGATAATGGAAATAGCCTGTCTATTTGTTTGCATGCTATGATTTCATTTTTGTTTAAGAAGTAACTTCATACGGAATATTGTGCATCATGATTAAGGTTATTCATGACTGGGTAAATACCTGGACAATTTGTTATGCCTCAACATATAAATGTGCAGACTATTATAGACAATAATACCCTGTGTAATTCTAGAGAAAAAATTCTCAAGAGTTAAGATTAGAATTGTTCTGCACCAGTACTATACCATTTCTATAATGTATATTTTTCTCTCTTTTACATTGTTCTCATTTCTCTAGAATATATATGGCATACACACTTATATATTCTGGATCTAGCATTATTGTTTTTCTGTTGCTGGATGCTATTCTTGTCACCACACAGTCACTTTAATCAAAGATGGATGGGAAATTCATATATGCGATCCATGAATTGTAAAAAATATTTTTCTGTGTGTTTCAATGGTTTGTTGCATTTCAGAGGCCAATGAGGGGGGAAAAGCCAGCATTTGCCTGTAAAGTGTGAGAAGCCATCCAAATCTCACACTCTAGCTGATCTGAGTTCATAATATGGCGGTATGCATAGGGTGTTCAACAGCAAGGTTATCGGAGACTTGTATTCAATGCAAATGGTCATTAATCTGTTATCTCTCTAGTTTCTCCAGCAGGACTGATTAATAGTGTATTTCCAGATGTCCTACTGAGTTGTTCCCATTTTATACCACAAAATGGAAACAACAACTCTGTAGAACATCTGGTCTAGTTTACTACTTCATTTTGCAACCTAGTATTCTACAAGTTATATTGATTGAGCAGATCATTTCTGTTATCTAAATATTTCATTAAGTGAATACTGAAATCTCCACAAATATTCAGTCACTCACCTTTGATAACTCGCACAATGTTTCTAGTTTTGTAATGTAAACTTGAAACTTTCCTAACAGGAAGCTATATAACTATAATTATGCCATTAGGTAGAATTAGTTTATGGATATTGCAGGGAGCAAAAACTGTCCATTTCAAAAGATATTAATTTTATGATATTTTTAATATTAAGTTAAAACTAATCCATTATCCCAGTTCCTCACACAAAAATAAGATGCTAACACATTACAAAGGTATTTCATAAATGTGTACCTCTGCCTGAAATATTAGCACAATTCCTCAGTGGGCTTGTTCTGACGAGGAACCACATGGGACTTAATTATTCCTCATATTTAGTTGTATGGTGTGGAAAGGTTTGGGCTTTACCGCAGTTTTTTTCCTGGGGCTGGAGATATTGCTAAACCATATCCAATCCAGGTGCTTTGAAACTGTTCACCTGAATGGCAAAGTGTGCTGGGGTTCAGTTCTGCAGGAACCACACGAGGCCCAATTCCCTTGTATTCCAGCTGAAGTATTAATTCTGTTTGCTACATGTCCATGTAAGAATTTCCTTCCACATACCCTTCAAAAAAATACTGTCCAAACTGGTATCATGATGAGATCTCATGTCAGTCAACATGAGGCCACTTTCTTTCCAACTCTGGCACATACGGACAGCTTCCTTTGATTAAAAAACCACATTCCTTGTATGTGAACTTTTATATATTGCACATTCATCACAAAATAACACTCTTGAATGACCCAAGTGGTTCCTTGGATAGCATAGTAAAGGAAGTAATGTGTTTGATATGTCCTTGATGAAATGTCAACAATGGAAGGAGTAACAGTAATGCTGACCGAATAATTGAGATTTTCAGTAGTCAATAGGCACATGACAAACTGAAAATTGTGCTAAGCTTTTCGGTAATATCCCTCAGATTTGAATACAGAATATACACACACACACACACACACACACAACGTATGGCTACATTATCCCAAACACCTACATTGTAGCAGCACTTCAGTTCAATTAGAAGGGAGCCACTTTAAGGTTGGAGAGAGAGTGCTCAACATAGGTTGAAATGTAGCCTTAAATGGTTTTATACTGAGCACTATCAATCTCACAACTGATAACATGACTGAATGAGGGGAAAGTGACTAACCATGATGTGGTCAGTTACAACTTTACATGATTGAAGAGTTCTCAACCAAAATCTTCTTTAAAGTGAATCACTTGATATGACAGGAGGCTAAGTGTTTTTATAAAATTGTGAATATGGTTCAGAATATTTCTACTTCAACCAAATTTTATGTAGCATTGTGCAAGTGCATTTGGAAACTTTCCAAAGAGCACAGAAGGCTGCAACTCCTGCTTCATGTCACACTCAGAAAATTCATTGACAAAAACATCGGTCTAAATTACACTTCCAAATCTCTTTTTAATGTGGTCACACACTGTTGAGTGCGGTATGCTAAGTTCAGCTGCTTTTTGTGAATCAATTTCAATGGAGACATCCATTAATTGATCAACTGTGTCACACATTGCCTCTTGCATTTTCTTACGTCCACTACCTATTCTGCCTTTTTACTGCCTGAAACAAAACATTTTTCTTGCAGTCAAGTATGTTTGGTTTATGAGGGCCTGCTAAAGTGATCTAAAAATATACTCATTTCATTGAATTCCACAGTTCATTGAATTCAATGAACTGTGGACGAAGCACGACCAACAGGCATTACATGCATTGATCAAAAATGATAGTACATTGAGAATGGCTAGTTTCTAGCTGAAATCTAGATCTGCCAATAAAATTTAAAAAGAATGACCGATAGCTGAAATCTATTATTTAAAAATCAATGTAACAGTCACTGTGTGCAACAGCCTTCTGAATGGAAGGTAACCTGATTTTTGAGGAATGTTATTTAGAAAATTTAGAGAACCACCATTTGAAGCTGACTGTAGAATGCTCCAACTGCTGCCACTGTACATTTTGCTTAAGGACCGCATACATAAGAGAAATTAGGGCTCATATGAAGGCATATAAAAATTGTTTTTCCCTTGCTCCATTTGCAATTGGAACAGGAAAGAAAATAACTAGTAGTTCTGCAATGCACCCCTCATCACACATCATTTTTTGTGGAGTATGTATGTAGATCCAGGAAGCAAGAAGAAACTTTGTATTGATTTTAACACTACGTTTCTCAGCTTCACTGCACTGTTGATTTCATACCACAGGTCTGATGATGAGGTTTTTCTGAACCTTGCCATGAGATGGTTAAAAAAAATGGCAACCAAGACAAGTGTATTACCATTTAGTACTGAAGCTCAAAGCTGGTCGCAGGTCTTTTGTGAAGTCTTTTGTCTAAAGGGGGGGGGGGGGGGGGGTGGATTACACAGATTTTCAGCTCTGACATTTAAAAGCAGGTAGAGATGGGCTAAAATTGTAATGAGTCCTGCATTGCAGAAGTTTATCATGTGTCTCAAAAATCTCCTGGAACTGGCAGACCACTGCACAACGGAAAGGATTTATGTCACCCATATCACAAAATAGTCCTGGGACTATTGGAAGTAGTGGAGTGAGAGAATGCTGTCAATGTGTATGAAGCACAAAAAGAAATACCTAAATTTGCGAGAATTGACACCAAAATCTGCAAAAAAACACTGAACATGGCCATAAAATAAAACATTTTGTTCCTAATGTTAGAGATGGAGGATCAGTGTTTAAAGATCCTGATGACAAACGTGGTCATTAGAGATGGAGCTCAAGCTCAGATCAGATAAGGACAGAGAAGGAAAATAGCCATGCTCTTTCAAAGTAACCATCCCACATTTGTCATAAGCAATTTAGAGAAACCATGGAAAACCTAAATCAGGATGCCCGAATGCGGGTTTGAACCATCGTCATCCTGCTGAATGCGAACCCAGTGTGCTAACCACTACACTACCACCTCATTTGGTTTTTCCTAACGCTAGCTATAACCTTTGTTCCTTCTGATTTCTCCTATTAGACTTTCTATCCAATCACTAAACAAATATTTTTGATTTTCAGTAAAAAGCTACTTCTGAATTTTATTGACTATTAACAGTCAACATATTACTTCATTTCTTTATGTGTGTGTCTTTTTTTCAGCATTTATTTTTTCCCATTTACTTTAATTGTGTCATATATATTTGTACCTACTTGCATACAGGATCTCATTTGCTTTTTGTACAACACATTCTCTCTTCTTTGAGATAAAGTAGCTTTTACATTCTATTTGTAGACTGCATACACTTGCCATCTGAAGAACTATTTGGACTACTAATACACTCTGAGACAAAAAACACACACCATGAAGGAATTATCCAAAAAAGATTGAACTATCCTGGTCACTGGGCCGTATGGCCAGTGACAGGTTGGTATCCCACCACTGTCCAGTGTGCCTCCAGACTCACCTTTGGCTTGGAACCTCACTGATTGGAGTATAATTGTCTTCATTGATCAGTTCTGCTTTGAACTGATCCACGATGACCAGTGAAGATGTGGCTCAAGACATCCTGGATAGCGGTGGGATACCAACCTGACTGTTGCCCGCTGTATGGCTCGACAACTAGGAAGGATTGTCTCGAGTGTCATTTCATTTCATTTCATAGCAGGACCCCTTTGGTTATCACTTTTGACACTCTTACAGCACAGTGGAGTGTCAATAATATTCTACACCCCATTTTGTTTCCCTTCATGGCACACCATCCTGGATTTACATTTCAACAAGATAACACCTACCTGCATGAAGTGCGAGTTTCTACTGCTTGTCTTCATGCTTGCCAAACCCTATCTTGGCCAGTAAGATCACTGGATCTCTCCCGAACTGAGAATGTCTGCAGTATTAGGGGCAGAGCCCTCGAACCAGTTCGGGATTTTGATTACCTAATGTGCAAGTTGGACAGAATTTGGCATGATATTCCTCAGGAGGACATCCAACAACTCTATCAATCAATGCCAAGTTGAATAACTGCTTGCATAAGGGCCAGAGGTGGACATCTGCTAAATTTCTCAAGCTTTTTCCCTTGAATAAATCATCCAATTTTTCTGAAATTGTAATCATTTATTTGTTTGTACATGTACATCACATCCACTGTTTTTGAATACTGAATAAATTTTCAACAGCCGAGATTCAGTATTCATAATACTACAGATCACCCCCAAGTTGGCAATGTCAGAAGAGTACATCTACCGATTTCCACCCCATTCAGGTAATTCCTTCATGATGGGTCAGTTTTTTGTCTTAGAGTATCAATTGCTAGCAATACAGAGATCACACATTGATGAAGTCAATCTTTGTCTTGTACATACAAAGTTCCAGTTGGCAGCAGTAGGTTCTATTAAAGAACAGTGCTAATACAGATGTTATGATTAGTGCAGTGAGGTACTATTGAGCAAATGTCATTCACTTCGGAATGTTCAAATCTGAGGTCAAGCTACTTGTTCAATGAACAAGTAACTGTACGTACAGATCATGTTATGCTTATGAGATTTATTTCGATGATACATTATTTTTAAAAAAAAATACAAACTCTCTCTTGATGACAAAATTTTAGTGAACCTGATTTGGATAACAAAGTTTTTTGTACCATGGCAGATCTACAAATCGGACACTGTCGATCTGCCATGGTACAAAAAACTTTGTTATCCAAATCAGGTTCACTAAAATTTTGTCATCAAGAGATAGTTTTTATTTTTTTTTTAATAATGTATCATTGAAATGATGCCTGTGGAACCTGAAAACAGAATTTTTTAAATAATGTACCATTATTAGTTAAACATTATGGATATGAATCAACAAGACTTGTGGACCTTTTACTAATTGTTGCTGAATATGAAGAAAAGTGGTGGCCAAAAAAAAAACAAAAGCACTTAGACATATAATTTATGAAAAAATAATTATCTGTGACTGATACTTTCCTAAAGAAAACTGCAGGTTGTCAGTTTGTCTGTCTTGATGCATGTTGCTACTATGTTACACATCATGTTTTCCATAACACTAGTAGGGAGCAAACTGCCCTTTAATGGGCCGTGTTCTCTCTTTTCTCCTCCTTTGTTGTAAACAATCTTATTTATCAGCATTTTTATCTGTGTGTGAACTAAATACCGTCAACACATTACAGAGCCAAGTTAGTACAACACTGATTTTCCATCGGCCTACATTTTCTCATATCTGTACGAGTCTTTATTATTGTGTCATCAGTTGACATTGAAAATGGATATCCTTTCCCAGGGAACAGAGTTGGGAAATTTATTTTATTGCTATGTTCCTTATACGTGGACACAAAACATATTTGACAGGTAATTTACTTTTGGCATGCACTGCATCCTAATTTCAAGGTTGACAGAAAAAAGTTTGTATCAATAAGAAGTATCAGTTACACTGATATCAGTTTATGAGTTGCATTTAAGTCTGCAGGCTTTCGTGGCCATTGTCACTGAAGTTAAAATCTTCTGGGTCATTAAACCACATCCTATTTCCTCTAAAATAATCGACATTTCAAACCCTCTGCTGGGATCTTCCAGTGTCCACTACTGCTACAACACTGTCAAAGATTAGTGTTGCATTCGTGCTGGAGAAGTGGTAATATGGGGGCCACCAATAGTATCCACAAGAGTTTAGCCAATAACACCTCGTCTTCTGCATCAGAGTGGAAATGTTAGCCTATGATGATGGTCCACCAATGGTAGCCATAAGAATTTTAATGAATATTACCACTTCTCCAGCATGAATGCTGGAAAACTCCCCTTTATAAGAGAACATGACACTGGCCTCTGACAGTGTTCTAGCAGTAGTGGACACAGGAAGATCCTGAGAAAGCTCCCAGCAGATGGGTCAAAATGTCAATTATTTTAGAGGAAATATGACATGACCTAATAACCCAGAAGATATTAATTTCAAAATGAAATCAGTTTTATATGTCTACATAACAGTTCACACTATATGATTCTACAGATATGTGGCAGAGAGAAAAATATTCGTTCTTCTGTAATAGTAAACATACCTTGTGAAAACAGGTAAGAACCAGAGTTTCCTGTTGTCTCCAAAAACTTCCTGGAAGTTGTTATATGTCCCCAAGCTGAACCCATCTTTGTCAGCACCCGTACGAAAAACCGGAGGTCTAAAGGCCTCTGAAGACAAAAATTAGGAAAAAATGGTAACGTTATTTTTATTCTTCTTCTGTGAAGCCTCAAAAGATGGAAAATTCTAATCAAAATATTAAATAGTTTCTGTTAACTCTCATTCAGCTCATTCTTTCAGTTTTTTCACCACTAATACCATTGACATCAGTCTTAAAATTTATTGCTCCTAATAAAATTCTGATATGTTGTTGTAGTGTCAATCTTTCACCTGAGGAAAATAACTCAAGCCCTTGCATGAACTTCCATAAGAGGAAGTTCTGTTTCAAGCCAACATGAACTTCTCATATAAACATTATAATCAAAGAATAAATTGTGCGAGGTGGCAATGTATTATCAGAAATAATGGCTTAAAACCAAAATGAGCTGAAAACTATGTTTTTAAGGAAACCTTTACACCATTTCATAGTCACAGGACACCTGCACAAGCTGTATATTACAAACTTAACAATTGAAAACAACTATTTTAAATCATCTATCACTATCATAGCTTCCAAGTTGGCTGTGGTTGCATCGCAACACGGAGCACAATTCTTATCATCACATATCCTTTCCGATTTTTACTCATACTGTAAAACTGATATAGTTGAGAGGAACTATGTTTTACACATTACCCATTTCAATTGGATAACTTTTGTTCAGTGGTGTGATGTGCATTGTTATCAGTAGTAGTAGTAGTAGTAGTAGTAGTAGTCATAGGACGCAAAACAGCTGAGGTCATAAGCATCTGTGTCATAACTTGTGAATGGTCAATTACTAGAAAAGCTGAAGTTTATAATAGTCAGGGCCTAATCGACTGTGGTTGAGAGATAACTAAAAACAATCACTTCCCCTTTTAGGAGGATGCTCAAACAATTTAAAATCGAATTTCCTTCACCATATTACTATGATGAATAAAAATTAAAACACAATCTATGGTTCAAGCTGTATCTGCTAAAATATCTGACAATTCAGATGGAAAACACACATTAAAATGTAAACAGTTATAAAATTGGCAATGAGTCAGAAAATGGCACACCGTCCATGGTTAGTTGCAGTAAGCACAGTGGTGTGGGGTCTCCACCTACCAAATGACAGTGACTGAAACAACAGTGCCCAACACATAGCCGAGCTAAAAGTATCTCCTCATGAGGAGAAGGGCAAGGGGAAGTTGTCCAAGCTGATGGGAGGTGTTTGATTTCCCAGAATTTGTCTCCATATAGAGAAGAATATTGTTCATGACAGAGAGACACTATGTTCCTACATGCAGCAACACAGAGATCATCTGAAGGGACAGAATAGCTAAAAGGTCTAGGCAGTCTGCCAGCAGCCTTGGTAGCAGTATCAATAGCTTCATTCCCTGACATTCTGAGGCAACCTGTGAATCACACGAACATCACGTTGGCTCCACCATCAGCGAGTGAGCGAGTGAGTGAGTGAGTGAGTGAGTGAGAGAGAGAGAGAGAGAGAGAGAGAGAGAGAGAGAGAGAGTGGAGGCATTAGTGGATTCATTGTACTAAGGAGTGATATATGTATAGTACACAGAGGCTCTGAAAGGTACTAACAAGGGAACCTCCCCATCGCACCCCCCTCAGATTTAGTTGTAAATTGGCACAATGGATAGGCCTTGAAAAACGGAGCACAGATCAATCGAGAAAACAGGAAGAAGTTGTGTGGAACTATGAAAAAAATAAGCAAAATATACAAACTGAGTAGTCCATGCACAAGATAGGCAACATCAAGGAGAGTCTGAGCTCGGGAGCGCGGTGGTCCCGTGGTTAGCGTGAGCAGCTGCGGAACGAAAGGTCCATTGGTACAAGTCTTCCCTAGAGTGAAAAAGTTTACTTTCCTTATTTTCGCAAAGTTGTGATCTGTCCATTCATTTATTGACGTCTCTGTTCACTGTAATAAGTTTAGTGTCTGTGTTTTGCGACCGCACCGCAAAACTGTGCGATTAGTAGACGAAATGACGTGCCTCTCCAATGGGAACTGAAAAATTTGATCGCAAAGTCATAGGTCAACCGATTCCTCCACAGAAAAACACGTCTGATATATTCTATACGACACTGGTGACGGCATGTGCGTCACATGACAGGAATATGTTGTCGGCCCACCTAACTTGTTCACTTGCCGAATGGGTAAAAAGATTCTTCTACCTTGACCGATTCAGGGTTTTCCTGTCAATGTGATAATCAGTCCCAAAAAAGTGATGAAAACATAACGGACGGACAGATAATAATTGTCTGAAAATAAAAAGTTAAACTTTTCACCCCATGGAGGACTTGAACCAAGAACCTCTCATTCCGCAGCTGCTCATGCTAACCACGGGACCACAGCGCTCCCGAGCTCAGACTCTCCTTGATGTTGCCTATCTTGCGCATGGACTATTCAGTTTGTATATTTTGCTTATTTTTTCATAGTTCCACACAACTTCTGCCTGTTTTCTCGATAGATCTGTGTTCAGTTTTTCAAGGCCTATCCACTGTGCCAACATATAACTAAATCTGAGGGGGGTGCGATGGGGAGGTTCCCTCGTAAGTGAACTGGAACACACAATACACAACTAAGAAGCCTGTGTCATCGACTGTACTGGGTGGCCTAGTAGAGAGCAGAAAGCTCTGCAGCAAAAATCGAGCACTGGTGTAGAAGATGGTATCTAAAGGAGGAGGAGGAGGAGGAGGAGGAGGAGGAGGAGGAGGAGCAGGGTAATCTCCCTCATGAACATCCTTGCTACAAGTTACACATTTGGCTGCGTTTTTACAGGATATGTGAGTATGGTTATAATGCTGACATTGGTAGCAACGCATTGGGTTTAGTATGTAGGGTCCAATATTAATGACTTTATAGTCCACCTCCATCTTCAATGGGAGCTCCACATGACTGAACGTTAAGAAAAGGGTGCGAGTAGGCACAAATTCTGCATCAACCCTTTACACAACCCAATGGGCTGCAGTTATGCCATGATCAGATAGATCATGCCTGATATCTCCTTCAGTTTACCATCAGTCAGCCATGTGACAACACGTCAAGAATTCAGTGTTCAATGTGCCTCTACACAAAAGAGTATTCATGGAAGCTTGGCCTTAAACAGTTTTTGGGCTTGAAAGGCACTGCCTGTCTCTAGAAGCAAATGTTCCTTTGTGTAGGCAAGTTTAGGACTTTAGTGGGCCTGCAAATGTGTCCACACATTTCTGAATGATGAATGCGTTCACTGTAGAAAATATCACCCCTCCCTGGGCCTGGCCTTTACCAGGAGGTACGCAATAGCCCTACCTGTCAATCCTGGTGCTGGGAGTTACACATTACGCAGTCACCCTTTACGTGTCAAACACATGAAGTGACCTTCAAGCATGCACAGCGAGGAAAAAAGACAAAAAGGGAGATTTCAAATGCCGAAGTTCAGGAAGGAAAGGAGAAGGCAGAACAACAAAGAAGAGAAAGGGAAAAATGATACTTTCATAAGTTTCGTTTACCCAATTTTACACCAGACCTGCTCCCAAAGGGAGGGGATTAAGAACAGTATGAGGATGCAGCATGGAAAAGGAAGGAGTACTGTTAGGGCAGAGACCCCATATGCGCCAAGCATACTCCCAAAATAGTTATCAGTGCCTTGGAATAGATTAAAGTTGTATAGCAGTGTAAGTTACAAGACCCAAGCTTTCTCCACACTTATACACTAGTTTTGTTCACAGAACACTAAGTGGTTAAGACTTTACTACTACTACTTCAACTGTTCCCCATAGCACCATAGCAGTACACTATGCCACATAATATATGACTGAAAAAAAAAAAAAAGAAAAACTTAACTCACAGCTAGATTCAGCAATTTCATGTGAGGTCAAGGCAATGCTATTCTGGCCACTATAAGTGTGCAATGGGACATGAAAGTGAATTAAATTAGATCAAAAACAAGAATCATAATTAACTAATTAATTAAGGGCTTCTGCAACAAAGACATGACACAGTGGCACTAGCAGTTGAAGAGCATCAACAGTCTGCTAGTATTTCCCAAGTTTCTGAGTTTTGTGTGTGCAGGCAGTGCACAAGTATCATCAGATATTTTATTTGCCAATTTGTCCATTGGTTACTGGAGCTTATAGTTAGAAAGGACTGGTGTCACTAGCCAGACAACACATCACAAATCTAAGGTTTACTAAAGTCACAGCCAGTCATGGGTGCACAGGTAGCTCACTGGTAATGTGAATTTATTCCCTAGTTCTTCTAGCAAATCCATTTCATGCCCTTTATTCAGTCTTCTCCAAATCGGTGTATTTTGTGTGTGTGTGTGTGTAGGGTTCAATGTACTCTGTGTACCTGATGTTGAAATATCGGCCTGTTTGTCCTAGGCAGAACATGGAGCATTCTTGGCATTTTACTTTGTATATTCCAGAGCCTGAGTATGGCTCATGATTATGCTTTATATTACGAATTAGTTTATTTTATGCAGAAAACCCAACTTCTACTTTGTGATTTTTGAAACTCTTTGCCTATGTATGGGATGCTAGAAATACATCTGTTTTTGTCTTTTTCTTCTGTGATTCACTTTGTGTTTGCATCATTCTTCACTTTGTCGAGGATAAATACTGTGCACTGAAAGTTGTGTGTGTGATGTTAAACATGTGCAAGATTCTGCACAAATGAACCATAAGGAAACCAAAAGTACAAGTTCTTCCAAATGTTGCCACTAACTACATACAAAAAACAACTAACTAAACACTGCAGCAAAGTCAACAAAACAAAGCAGCACATCACAAACGTAACACGAAATGGCGTAGAACAAAGAAAAAACATAATTGAAAACAGAAATCATTTCCCAAAATGTATTGTGCACAATATGAATAAAAGAAAATCATGATTTTATTTTATTTCTGGTAACAGAAAAGTTGTTTATAAACAAACCCATTGTTTTCACAGTCTCAGGCTTTTGCAAAACCATTTATAATAGACAGAATCACTTTTACAATAGTTAAAATAAAAGTCTGAGCCTTTTCTTAGAACATAAATTATAAGTGGAATGGTCAAAAGTTGAAATTATAGAACTATGATTCAAATAAACAAATTGGTGTGCTGTAAGCACCGTATACTAGTAGGTTTTCCGGCTGAAAATGGTATATTCAGCATCCACAACCTGAATATATCTTCTAGCACCATCTTAACAATACCAACAAATATTCTGTAATGTGTACACAGAAGGGAAAGGCATTTTATGAGCAGCATGAAAAAATTCAAAAAATATAGATTTCATTAACTGTTGCTGACTTTTATTCACAACATACTTTTTAAAGGTATCTAGATGTGTAAGAAGGGACCTGAACTCTAAATATGAATATGACAATTATTGCAAACAATCACATTCACTACTAAGACTTCAATTTTTAGGTTATGCATTACTGGAAAAGTACCCACTTACATTGTTGAGCACAAGACACAAAGCATGTTTCTACCACCGTATGTCATCTTAAGTGCAAAAATAACTTCAGATTGTATTGTGTGCTACGTATTGTTAGGTTATATTGGCAAGCATGAGTTCAACGTAGTTAATCTGCTCCTTCAATGAACAATTTCAAAAAGAATTTCCATTTTTCTGTGACATTAGTTCTTCACATTCAAAAAGAAAAGGGAGATGCCACGTGTGCTTCTAGTTTTTCATTAAATTGCAGTGTATGTGGATATATATCATTCTATTTAAAAAGTGATAAACATGAAACAGCTGTCTCCACAGAAATATCCAGACCAACATTAAACTATTTTTTTTTTTTTTTCTGACAAACTGTGTGGTTAGGACGAGAGGTTGGTTGCAACTGAGAGTGTCTTCGCATATTATATAATTCAGCAGGATCATAGCTCTCTTCACAGCCAGGCTTCAACATTTCATGAAGCAGTGAAAAAAGTTGGAGAGTCACTCATGCTACTTATTTATTTATTTATAGTTGCATAGATGCATATATGAACAGGTTATGGGATATAGAACAAGTCAAGTATTACAAATTATTATTTCGTACATAGTACACTGAATATATAACATGAGTGATGTAAGTGACAGATAGTGTTAGCAAGTTGAAAACTACCTTGGAGGCCACAATTGAAGACCAGTTTCTTCCCCCAAGTGTTAAAACACTTATTGGAATGCTTGAAACAGAGGAAGGCCTGCTTCCAACAGAGGTAACAAGGTTCCGCAGCACTGCACTATTTTTCTATGAAATGGTTCTATCCTCCTCAAAAAAGTGGATGGAAGAAAGTTTCCAGAACATGGAATCCTACACTGGGTTACTTTAAATCAAATACAAATGTAAGATGATAGTGAAAGGACTGCTTCTCTAGTTATGAAAACTGTGGCATGTGTTCAGTTTGCAGAAAATGAAATGTGTGATGAGAATGCCTGTGTCCAACAGTTTGCACCAATGAGAAATTCAGTGGACAGACTGCTAACAACACTCTGCAAATTCAAAGATGGGTTGAAATGATTTCTCAGAATTATATGCCATTCTCAAATTTATTCAAGTTAGAGGAGTTTCTCTTTTCCCTTCCTGGCACTAATGCCGCTACTGAAAGGGTATTTCCCCCGCATAAGTAATATACGGGAGAGTGAAAAAACACAGAATTCTGTAGAAAATATTAAAGCAGTGTTGGTGAATAGAGGGAATTATGATGAAACTCATGTTGAACTTTTTCATGTGCTGTTGCCTTGAATTTTTTCATGTTCTGTTGACATACTGAAGAAAACACACAGCACTGATAAGTACAGCCGGCCTGCTCGCATGCCATCTTAGAAGGTACTAATAAAATACAAATTAATGTAATTTTTATAGCAAATTAAAGTGATCTTCTAAATTTATTATATTTAATTAAGATCTTTTCAATTTTTAAATATCAATGCTTGTTATGTGTGCCTGATTTGGGTCTAAAAGTACGGTCACCTTATTTAGGTGGGGTCCTTTTCACCCTGTGGTCTATGTTGCCTGATTTTTGAACCTTCCTCAATTTAATATAATCTAATAATTCTAAAAGCTGTGATAGTTGCCAGCAATTCTCTCTCATAATGTAATAGTTTTGTTGAGTGAATTCTTCTTTTGTTACAATTAGTGCCTTTAGGATCACATAGAGCTCTGCATCACAGACTGTACATTCATCTAAATGCCAAGGTCTCTAAAGCCTTTCTTGAAAGGCTAGTGAACAATGGAAACTGTGCCCTTTACCACAACCACGTATGCATATATGCATGCATGCACAGCTGCATCAAGTTTTGATGCTTATCTAAATCACACAAATGTTTGTTTAAATTACAATCTGATTTACAAGATTTCTTGTACTTTGTCAAATTATATACAGCATGGGCCTCACTACCATTTGTTCCAAAGCAATGTTAAAACATTCAAGTCTGCAACACCAAGTTCAGATCACAAATGGTCTTATTACCCTTCTGTTGTTTAGAATGCTTGTTTCACTAATGAGATTGGAGACTGGTGGATTCACCAGCTCTGATATGCATATCACGCACTACAGGGAACTTCTGCACGATGATTAACAGCAGTTCTCCAGCGATGGTGTTAACATTAGGTAGAAAGCTCTGATTGAAGGCCCATGTTATCACTGCTCATTACAAAAGAAGTGATGAAAGAAATCAACTGTCTTTAAATAGTATAGTTCTACAAAAGCACAAGAGGTTCAAACATAGTACAATTGTGACTGAACAAAGGCTGTGTAAAAAAGTTTCAGGGCGGACCTGTCTGTTCTCCCAGGTTATGCCACTAGGGCAATTTAATATGTTTAGAGCCCCAAAGAGCTTTTGTCACAAGAACCTTCTGGTGTGATAACCACTTGAGTTTTTCACAATAGATAAGGCCTGAGAACTTCCTCCCTACGAGCAATACAGATTGGTTACTACTAGTGTTGTAGGAATGCTCTTGCAGAATCTAAATACTTCAAGATTAAAGGAGATCACTCACTGAAAAGCAGAAGCATTGAGTTGTTGATAGGAACAAAAAAGAAAGCTTGTTAGCTTTCAAGTCTATCTTTTCACGAGCTGGAGTAAAAAACCACACACACATTGTGCCAGCTAGACTGACAGTCCTGATGCTCTCTTATAGCATGTGCACTGGTTGTTGTGGGGGTTGTGTTACGTGGGGTGGGTGGGAGGATTGCATGGGGGGGGGGGGGGTTGGGTGTAAGGATATGGCATGTTAAATGTGTTTGTAGTCTACGTTTGGGGGGGGGGGGGGAGTACTGCCTGTAGGTGTAGGCCTTTGTGAGGCCTTTAGCATACTGGGCAAGGGAGTTCTTGTCAGTGCAGGTATCTCGACCACTGATGGCTAGGCTGTATGGGAAGGATGTTTTGGTGTGGTGGGTCTAATGTGGTCGAAAGTGTGGATGGAGCCATCAGTGAGGTGGAGGTCAATGTCCAGGAATATGGTGTGTCGTGTAGAGGAGGACCAGGTGAAGCAGATGGGAGGAAAGGTGTTGAGGTTGTGAAGGAATGTGGATAGGGTGTCCTGCCCCAAGTCCAGATCATGAAGATACGATCAAAGAACCTGAACCAGACTAGGAGTTAAGAGTTTTGGGAGGCTAGGAAGGTTTCCTCCAGATGGTCGATATATATGTTGGTGTAGGAGGGTGCCATGCAGGAATCAGATTTATTTGTAGACTTTCTCTTCAAAGGAAGAATAGTTCTGAGTCAGGATATAGGTGGTATGAGGTATAAGAAATGAGCTGGTGTGTTTGGAGTTTGAAGGATGCTAGAGAGGTAGTGTTCGAGAGCAGGAAGACCCTGGACATGACAAATGTTGGTGTATAGGGAGGTGGTATCAACAGTGATCAGTAGGGATTCAGGCAGTAAATGGATGGGGATGGTGTAAAGTCAGTGGAGGTACAGTTTAGTATCTTTGATGTGGGAAATAGGTCTCGGGCAATTGGACGGATGTGGCTGTCAACAAGGATGGAAATTCTTTCAGTGGGGACACAATAGCCAGTGACAATGGGGCATCCAGGATTGCTAGATTTATGGATTTTCGGGAAAACATAGAGGGTGGGTGTGCGGAGCATTGTTGGAGTGAGGAGAGGAGACAACACTCAGGTGACAAGTTCTGTGAAGGGTCTATGAATTTCAGTAGGGACTGGAGGTTACATTGGACTTCTGATATGGGATCAGTCTAGAAGAGCTTATATGTGGAGGATTCAAGACAGTTGGTGGAGACCTTCCATCAGGTAGCCACTGCGACTCATTACAACAGGAGTGGTGCCTTTGTCTGCAGCGAGGCCAATTAGGTCTGGATGTATGGCTGTCTTTTCTCCTGCTGAAAGGCTTGTGTTCTTAGGAATGGACCTGGGGAAGGATAGCGACCCAAATTAGAGGTAAGGAATTCTTGGAAACTGACTAGAGGTTGTTAGGTGGGAGAGGGGAGGGTCACAGTTGGATGGTGGTATGGACTGGGAGCGGCAAGGTTCAATGTTGGGATTAGGTTGGCTTGGTTCGAAGAATTAGTGGCAAGGAAGTGTTTCCACTGTAGTGATTGCAAGAAGATACAGGTTATCTAAAAGTGAATAATTATAAAAAAATTAGTGCCAAAAATTTTACTGTGCATGCTGGTGGTGGCTCCATAATGGTGTGGGCTGAGTTTTCATGGAATGGACTGGGTCAGCTGGTCCAACTGCACCAATCATTGTCTGGATATGGTTACGTTCTGTTATTTGGATACCATTTGCAGCCGCTCATGGACTTCACATTCCCAAACAACAATGGAATTGTCATGGACCACAATGCACCATGTTACCGGGCCACAATTGCTCACGATTGGTTTGAAGAACATTATGAATCCTATCAAACATTTATGGGACACAATCGAGAGGTCATCTTGAGCACAAAATGCTGCACTGGCAACACTTTTGCAGTTATATATGGTTATAGAGGCAGAATGGCTCAATATTTCCGTAGGGGACATCCAATGACGTGTTAAATCCATGCCACATTGAGCTGCTGCACTATCCCAGGTAAAAGGAGGTCCGACACTATATCAGGAAGTATCCCATGACTTTTGCCACCTCCGTGTACAGACGTTTACTGAGGGACATTTTATTACTATGATTTTCACACATAATCCCAAACTTTTTAACATTAACTGTAGTTGCTTAGAACTCATTTCCTGACTAGCTTGAAAACTATTTTTGTGAAAGGGTAAATTTAGCTACCAAATTTTTGATAATGTCCCAGGCTGACAAAATATAATAGATGCCAGTTTCATACCATCGTCAATACTTCAAAGTTTCTGTTAGTATTCACTGAGCAAAGAGGCCTGCTGTATTACCATCTCCAGGAGAACTGCATTAAGAGTACAGTGTACCTCCAGAAACCATACTGATGGTGGGAAAGAAATTATTTGCTTCCTAGGGCCTATAACAAGAGACTGTTGATTATTCATTCACATGTCTTCCCTAAATAGGTGATACATGTTATGCTACAGTAACTATTTGGATTGGTGCAATCTTTTTCAGTTTTAGGGCAGAGGCTCATAATTGCTTCCACTCAGGTATCAGGGTACTGCTCCCAAATTCTGATAAAAATCACAAAGAGCTGAAGGCACTATTTAACTGGCACAACATATCAGAATGCACTTTGTCTATCTCTGGTGCTGCATTACAAAGCTGTCTGAACACTACCTATACAGTGAAAATGGCTGTGCCCTGCGGGATTCAACCATGACCTTCTACTAAGCCTTATCTGTATTGGCATGCAAAATCAAGATTGTCATTGGATTTTATTTTGTGAATGAATTTCACCATTATTTAGACTGCAACTACTGGAGTAGTGATCTCAGCATGTATGTCTCTTGTGACCATTCACCTGGATAAATCATTCCTACTGCCACTAATGCCTGTCAGTGACTTCCATATAACTGTTAACCACATATGGATATTAAGAATTCATGCTTCTGTTACTTTATCTCTGTCTGATAAAGTGCTAATCATGTGCTCAATGAATTTGAAAGGTTCAAGGTTGTCAGCTGATGAATTGTGACTGAAGTTTCCCAAGGCATCCCAACTATCCCTGATAGCAGAATCGTACTTCATGCTCTTCCATGGGGCTGGCCATCTGCCATGTTTTAAGGAATACATTTGAATGCTGTCTGTCAGACATTTTATTTCACTGGAAAATCAATCAAAAAATTTGGTGGCAGCATTGTGTACCCCGTTCTGAGTGCAATACATGTGAAATTCACTTTTTTTAAAAGTTATTGGCTTTCCTAGTGTCAAACATTGAGAGTCATCTTTCTTAGCAGTTGCATACTTTAATTCATCTGCCTATCAAATAGAAGAGAAGAAATGTGCAGACTCACTGCACTTTAACATAGGTAGCATAGGACATGTAGTTTTCCCACAAACTGCTAACAACAGTATTGTCTGAGACTAATGTTGGCAACATTTTGATTTATCGAATGGGGTCTATGGAAATTGTCAGTGCTAATTTAGTGATTTTGCTCGAGGAGTTTTGTGTGAGCATTGTGGAGTCTGGATTTCTAGTGATACACACCTAAAAGGGAGGGAAAAAAAAGAAGGAATTGTCAAACGTATTTTGTTACAGCGTAGAGACCCAGCTACAGAAAAAGTGCAATGAAACATTTATTTAGACCTCCAAAAAATGAAGTAGAGTTTTTAAAATGTAGCAAGCAATGCTGTGAGAAGCAAACTGGTTTATAATGGGTGTTAAAGAAAGAACACCGAAGTGTACAAAAGTGGAAGTTTTGTTATTACATAATAAACTGAGAACAGTCAACGTCAAAATTGATCTACTGCAAAGCTGATCGTAGATGGAAAGATGGCTTAATCAGATCTGTATCATTAAAGACTTAGTAGAATTATAAAATCATAGTTGACACGATGTTGAGGAAATGACAGTTGAGAAATAATGAGTGACTGTGGTATAATAATGAGTTTTTTCTGACAGCATAGTTTTACAAATTAAGTCACTCAAAGGATTCACACATTGCCCGAAGCATGAATTATTGCCATTTCCTTTACCAAATTTTGAAAATACATTTCCAAAGGGTTTCAAATAGCCATATGAAATTAAGTCTCATGCTGTGGAAGCAACTGTTAAATATTTTTGAGACGAACCAGATTTTAAAAAAAAGCAACACTTACATGTGGCTGATTTATGACTTCCTTAGCTTTCAAATGTTACAATGTCTTCACATCCTTACAAAACTATCATCCAGTGTGAATATAAATGTGAATGTTCACTGATGTCATATGTAAGCCAAAGGTGAACTTTAGGTAGACATTCAAGGCAAAAGAAAAGCTACATTTTGGTAGCTGCAAAAAGGATGCCCTATATGATTCACAACATATGCCACACATTCTTCCGAGCAACTCAGCTAAATAATGTTTGGTACAACATCTGACATGTTACACAGTTCATTAAGCATGAAGAGCTACAAAATACACCAAATTTTTGTACCTTTTAAGGGGAAATTCATATTTATGTCTATTACAGATTAACAATAATCTACCATAGATCCCTTAAAGAAAAAACCATACCCAGTAGTTCAAAGAAATCACATGTCTCACCCATCAACAAAAAGGGTAGCAGAAGTGATCCACTAAACTACTGTCTAATATACTTGACATCTATTTGTTGTAGAATCTTAGAAAATATTCAGAGCTAAAAAACATAATGAGATATCTGTAACAGAAGGACCTCCTCTATGTCACCAGCATGGATTCAAAAGCACCATGTGAAACCCAACTCTCACTTTTCTCACATAACATACAAAAAGTCACAGATCAGAGCAGTTAGGTAGATGCATTATTTCTCAACTTCCAAAATTCGTATGAACTTCATTGGCTTGGAAAGCTGCTCAGAACTGTAGTGAGAACATAGTGACAGCCTGGCAGCCAGTCAATGCTCCTGCCAACACATCAACATCAGCAGAAGTTGCTGTCCACTTCCTTGAGGTGTCAGATGAGTGTGGGATAGTGACAGACTGTTGCATTACAACAGCCGGACACTGGTCATGGGCATCTGTTCCAGAGGTTTCCAAACGACACAGAGAATTGGCTTTTCCACAAACTCAGTGCTGGGGACCAGTATTTTATCACTGGTACAACAGGGCCATATTAGAACACACCAGTCATTGCCGAATTTACGATGCAGCCCTGACTATGATATTTGGACCGTAAACCAATGACTGTCATCTGACTGCCAGCAATCTGCTGCCACCTCCAGGGTTCAGGCAACACAGTTAGTTTCAGTCAGCTCCATGCCATGGGAGACCGCTGTCACCTGCCGCAGCTCTGCAGGCTAGGCATGCCTGTCTAGCCCTAACTACCAGCTGTCTCGTAGCTGTCCTGCCACCATGTTTCACTCTGCCAGTGTATCCGTACCGAAGTGCTCATGTCTGAGGAATGTCGTCCACTGCCTGCCAGCTGCAGATATACTGCTGTACATTAATGTATGAGTTTTACTGAAGAGTTTTGGCAACAGACTAGCTGACTCCATCGTTTGCTCCTCCACTCACCTCCAGCAGAGAGCCACTTGCTCACACCTTCCCAAGGTAGTACCCCATTACAATATCAGTGAGTCACAGTTGCAATCAATCTCTCTCTCTCTCTCTCTCTCTCTCTCTCTCTCTCTCTCTCTCTCTCTCTCTCACACACACACACACGCACGCACGCACGCAGGGCAGGCAAATAAGAGTTTCACAAAGATGCTGAAAGAACTGAACTAGCAGTCACACAAATACAGACAAATTACACAATGAAAATCTACTTAGAAAGTTTCTGGAATCAACTAAGTAACAAATTTAGAAATGTATCACAATCTCCTATGCATTGCTCTCAAAGTAATTGTGAAGGCAAGATTGCACTAAGTACAGCATGAACAGATGCATTTAAGCCACTTTTCTTCCCATACTCCATACGTGAATTGAAAGGGAAAAAGCCCTAATAACAAGTACAATTGGACGTACTCCCAACCATGCTCTTCACACTGGTTTGCAGAGTATAGATGTAGATGGCTCTACTACTGGAAAGATGTTGCCCATGTGTTCATCTAATGGCATCGCAGATTATTGAAAACATTGTTCCAACAGTACAAAATTAGTGTTTATGTTTAAATGAAGTGGGTCGAAAACAAGTACTAAATGTGTGTACTACATCGAAATGCAGTAGAGCCACAGTAAGCATTCATTGTGTTCCAGGGAGTGTAATGGAGTGGAGGGGAGAGAGATGTGTGGTAGAAGTGTGAGGGAAGGTAGATCACTGGATTGTGTTCATGCACTTCCCTCATTCATAGGTCTGCATACCGCAGGTCGAACAAGCGAGTTCCCACTATATCTATCCCACTACATCACATAAGGCATCTACAGGTTGTTTCACAAAGTCATGCAGGCCTTCCACAGTATGCCTAACGAATCACTGGCAACACAGTGTGCCAACATACCCAAAGGAGTGTTTATTTTGCACAAACTATTTTAACACTATGTGGAGTTCAGATATGAGTTACTATTACTGTAGGCAATGCATGTGCACAGAATCTACACAAATCCCTGTAAGTGTTCTAATACACTACTACAGGAGAAATTGATTCTTAGTCAGCCTGTATGGATACTGTAGTGTTCTTCTGGTAAAGACAACTTCCCACACCCTGAGCACTACTCACCTTTCAATTTACAGACAGACTAAACCTCCTCGGCATTTCCTGTCCAGTTCTCTTATGTGAGTAGACAAAATAACTTCACTGATCTTGTGTTCATCTAGTGATGAGTAACCTATGTAATGTACTTGAGAAAGGGGTTGGATTAGTAAATGTGGCACCTTATTGCTGTCTATCATCGACAGCATACTGTAAGGATGACCAAAAGGTTACTGCACTTCTTTCATCATTAATTGTGTTACTGGCAGACAGCATAAAACTTTCCCATTCATGAATTGCTGGCACTTATAAAGTAGGCTGGACCAAATGGAGCCACTTATCACACATCCACAGTGCATCTTCCAAGATGGGTATGATTAGGCCTGATGGAATGGTACTGATCGTGTACAAGTGTAGAAGAGAAATCTGCTCTTGCGCATCACTTGACTTGCATTTGAATACCTGAATTTCTGTAAAACTAGGTGACATACTTGTTTTACAGAGGGAGACAAATGTGTGTGAATTCCTAGGGGACCAAAATGCTGAGGTAATCGGTCCCTAGACTTACACACTACCTAAACTGATTTGAGCTAAGAACACCACACACACCCATGCCCAAGGGGAGGACTAACCTCCGGCAGGAGGGGCCGCACAATCCGTGACATGGCGCCTCAAACCGTGCGGCCACTCCGAGCACAGAGGGAAACAATTTAGGCCTCTGGGCCTCTTCATAATCTGGCAGAGTTGAGGCTGTGGTGATGAATTTGCTAGACCTCATGCTGTGCAAAGTATTCCAGACAGTGATAGTGGAGATAATGAAATTGACACTTTCAAACACATATGGACAGCATGTTACACTTGGAACAGGACCTTCAATGTGGCAGACAAGCGACAGCTCCAGCTGTTGAACCTTTTTACGCAACAGCTCACTCAACAACTGCAAATAAGTACTCATTTAATAAACTGAAAATAACTGTACTATATGAACACGAACTCAGTGAAATTATTTTGTCTACTCACATAAACGAACTGGACAGGAAATGTTTGGGAGGCATAGCCTGTAAAAAAAAAAAAAACAGCATTCATGGTGGGGGAGTTGCCTTCCCTGTAAGAACACTACAGCATCGAGATGACTTAGAATCAATTTCTCCTCTAGCAGTGTAGAACAGTGTGCAAATATATACATAGATTCTGTGCATATGAATTACCTGTGTTAGTGTTATTAGTAACTTATATCTGCATTTCATGTAGTGTTAACACATTTTGTGAACAATAAACACTCCCCTGGGATGTCTGCACACTGTCGCCAGTGATTCATAGGCATACTGTTGAGGAGAATGAAGAAATGTATGACGAGATAAAAGAAGTTATTCAGACACTGAAGGGAGACGAAAATTTAATAGTCATGGGGGACTGGAATTCGATAGTAGGAAAAGGACGAGAAGGAAAAGTTGTGGGTGAATATGGAATGGGGGTAAGGAATGAAAGAGGAACCTGCCTGGTACAATTTTTCACACAGCATAACTTAATCATAGCTAACAGTTTGTTTACGAAACATGAAAGAAGGTTATATGCGTGGAAGAGGCCTGGAGATACTGGAAGGTTTCAGATAGATTACACAATAGTACGACACAGATTTAGGAACCATGTTTTAAATTCTAAGACATTTCCAGGGCAGATGTGGATTCTGACCACAATCTGTTTGTTATAAGCTGTAGATTAAAACTGAAGAAACTGCAAAAAGGTGGGAATTTAAGGAGATGGGGCCTGGATAAACTGAAAGAGCCAGAGGTTGTAGAGTGTTTCAGAGAGAGCATTAGGGAACAATTGACAAATACGGGGGAAATAAATACAGTAGAAAAAGAATGGGTAGCTTTGAGAGATGAAATAGTGAAGGCAGCAGAGGATCAAGTAGGTAAAAAGATGAGGGCTAGTAGAAATACTTGGGTAACAGAAGAGATATAGAATTTAACTGATGAAAGAAGGAAATATAAAAATGCAGTAAATGAAACAGGCACGAAGGAGTATAAATGTCTCAAAACTGCCTAAGCAGGGATGGCTAGAAGACAAATGTAAGGATGCAGAGGCATATATCACTAGGTGGGCAGAGATGTGGCAGGAATTCATTTGCAGAAATCTTGAGGGAAGACCCTCACTATTCACCTTAAGGGTTTTAGCAAAATTGGAAAATCTAAATGAGGCTAGTTACATAGCACCTGAATCACACTTCTCCCAAATACAGGATACTTCCCTGGTTTCAGAAGCTGACTGTGCGAAAACTATGCAGTATACAGAAATACAGCACATATCAGTGGGTAAAACATCTTTTCAAGTGTGACATAGTTGCAGATTGAACCAATAGGAGACACATGTATCAGTACATTTAGACAAATCGCCCACTCCATATTGTCGCATTGAATTACTTAGTCCCTGCAGATATGCAACCCAATAAACAGATTTCCAAAGTGAGCTGCTGGCACATCAGCACCAGTAAAATGAGTTAAAAACTTTGAGAGGTGCTCTATCTACTGATGTGTATGTATTTTCTGTACATCTAGTAGTTTTAATGCATTCATGCAATTGTCTTCCAGAACCCTGGAGGTGCTTATGAGTAAACCTGCATGTATGTTCAGTCTTAACCATTGGACTATCTCATTCATTCAGTAGAAAAAAAAAAAGAAATCTAATTAGTCTATAAGTGTCTGGGTGTCATGAATGGCCTACAGTTTTATAAACTTTCAGCAAACTTAAGAAAAAGAGGAAGAAAAAACATAATATGAAGGTATCTCAACATCCCATTACAAAACTTGAAGTTAAATGATGAGTCAGTATAAATGTTCAGCTAAACAAAACAGAAATGAGGATCAGAATGACATAAAACTTATACAAGCTTACCGAGTGTAGATCTGTTCTTCAGAACAAGGTAGCAATGGTAGGAAAACAAAGACGCAAGACTAACTGCGAACATGACAGCCACAAAAAAAAGGAACAATATGTGAAATCTTCCAGCAGTCTTCAATTCATCCTGAAATAGAAAATCATTTCCTCATATTTGGTCAACAATTTCAAATTTTCAATTAACTATTAAAATACGTAACAGAAATGAGGCTATATCTTTTATATTAAGAAAAATAGGAATAATATAAATTATAATATGATACATACAAAGCACAAATGAATGAATGAATGAATGAATGAATGAATGAAATTTGCTCATTAAAAATAAAAATAATATTTCACCACTATTGCTGCAAAGTGTTTGTATTTTCCTTTCTGAAAATGTTTATGTCATATTCTATGCACAGTGCATGTTCCACAACTACACAAGATAATATTTACCAGAAACAAAGACAATCTATTCCAGAAACAGGAATAATTGCAATAGAAAAACAAAGCACTCACCTTCCAAAAGCTTACGAAGTAAGGCAATGACGTAAATGCGATGAAGAGGCAGTACAGAAGTGCATACCCCAGAAACAAAATAAAAAATTTGTAATTTGTAAATGCCACACAGTTGTTAACCCATGGACAATGGTGATCCATTTTTAGAACACATTCACCACATGCACTACAGTGATGTGTTCTGTCAGGTTTTATGTGCTGACATTTTCCACAGTATCTGATATCTAGGAAACAAAAAGAAAATAACAGTGAATGACAACATGTCAATGATGTGTTCTGTCAGGTTTTATGTGCTGACATTTTCCACAGTATCTGATATCTAGGAAACAAAAAGAAAATAACAGTGAATGAAAACATATCAAGTAAAGATAATCACCACTCACTCAGTGACAGTACAGGCAATGAGAAGAACACACTATCTCTAGGGCATGTACCAAATCACCAGTTCTCTCAAACACCTGAGATTTGTACCTTTACTGATTTAATTTAAAGGTGTTATTGTGTGTCTCATGTGTTCAATTCAGTGCTTGTAGCTTCACTTGTAAGGTAAATGATGATGCATTTATCCTCAGCTGTAAATAAACAGAACATATTTTTGTTTTTATCGCGTAAGTTAAATCTCAAGAATTCAACGCAGGAAATATGGCATGAATATGTATCTGAGAGAGTTAGTTGTTTTTCTTCTTTTTGTTTCAGCCATCTGTGGGCAACATTAATTCAGATCAGCTTTTTTTCTCCTGGTCTTTATCCTTGTCCACCATTCTTTCATTCAGATACTTCTGCATATGACACTATCAACCATAGAATGCTCATGAAAAATCTGTACAACACACACCATCAGCTCAAAAAAAAAAAAATTACTGGATTTAAACAAAAAAAAAGAAGAAGACTGTTTTACGTAACACAGGAGAGTAGGGAAAGTTAACGGCATCAACAAAAGGATGGTCACTCCTAGGGCAGTGTCCTGGCCTCTTTTATTTAATGTATACGCAAATAATTAGCCAACACCAGAACATATTATTCATTTCTTGTATGTCTATAATCTGGCTATTGCCTCACAAGGAAAGAACTTTGAAGAAGTACAAGCAAAACTGAAAAACTCGTTAAGCATAATGTTTGACTATTACCCAGAGAACTCCCTCAAACTAAACCCCTTGAAGAGACAAGTTAGTGCTTTCCACCTTCATTATAAACATGCAAACAGAAATTTGAATGTCACCTGAAATGGCAGCAACATGGAAGACATAGAAAAACTAACATATCTGGGTCTCCTGTTGGACATATCACTGACATATATATCATTGCGAGAAGACCTGCCAAAGCGTTGCCACCAGGATCATCATCTTGAGGAAATAGTGAACAGTAAATAGAGAGCCAGACCTACTATATTAAGAAAAACTGCCTAAGCACTTTGCTTGTCCAGTGTGGCATATGCATCAGCCATATGGTCCAGCTTTGCCCATGCCAAAATGTTAATACAAGCCTAAATGGCAAATGCAGGCTAAAAACAGAATGCATGAAACCCATTCCTCTTGGGAAGCTACAAAAAGCAGCTGGATTCTCAGATCCTAAATCCTGAAGAACTGCACATGAGGATAAAAAAATATTAATCAGACTTTCAATGAGAACCATCCCCCACATGCTTCATGTAGGCCTGATGGACGTATTTCCCACAAGAGATTCCCTAGTACTGAGCTAAATGAGCTCCCAAAGGACTACCCTGCCTCCCAAGAGATATCCAGCGACACTACATCATGCTCGAAGTTTTGCAGAACACTAAATGAGATCAGAATTTGTGTAGTGCCAGTCAAGCCAAATCTAAGTAAATCGGGCCTTAAAGATGAAGCAAACAACAAATGTAACTGTGGAGGAGTCCAGGACACGAAACATCATCTACAATGTGCTAACTGTCCCATGAGATGCATCATTAATGACCTATGGCTTGGCAAGAAAGCAACACTGGACACCAACATATATTGGGCTGAAAATCTTTAAAAGAAATTTTCCTGACACTGAAATGTTAAGAAAGTGAGCATGAAACTAGTTGAGGCAGACACAAAAATTGTTACTTGCTCTCAAGTTTCGTAAGTGGATGTTCTTTTTTTTTTGGGGGGGGGGGGGGGGGGGGGGTGTTTAAGGGCGCTCAACTACTGAGGTCATTAGCGCCCAGTCACAATTGTTAGAGCACATAGAATCTAGTAAAACTCAAGGGGGGGGGGGACACCAGAAAGTTCTTACAAAGAGGCAGATAAAATAAGTGAAAGAGTTAGATGTCTTTGGACAATCCAGTCAAAGTAATGAAACGAAGAACACGAGCAGCTGCTCGAGCATCATCCACTAAAATATCCTGTAAAGTAGATGCCAGAGACAGGACAACATGAAATTGACTAAAACGGGGACACGACAATAAAACATGGTGCACTGTTAATGCATGACCATAAGGGCACTGCGGGGCTGGGTCACCGGAGAGCAGGTAGCGGTGGCTAAACCGGCAATGCCCAATCCGCAACCTGGTCAGAAGGACCTCTTCTCGCCGAGATGGTCGGGAGGAGGTTGTCCAAGCAGTTGGGAACGGTTTGACTGCCCGGAGCTTGTTTCCTTGAAGTGAGGACCAAGTATCCCACCACAAGGACCCTAGCCCCTTACAAACAACTCCACTTACATCAGATGATGGGACACAATGGGAGGCTGGCCGAGGCAGGAGGACTGCAGCCTTGGCTGCAGCATCAGCAGCCTCATTCCCAGGCACTCCTACATGGCCGGGAACCCACAGAAAGCGGACAGGAGAGCCACCCTCAGCGAAAGAATGGAGGGACTGCTGGATCCATTGCACCAAGGGATGGACCGGATATAGAGCTCCAAGGCTCTGAAGAGCACTAAGTGAATCAGAGCAGAGTACATACGATGAATGGCGGCGATGGCGGGCATACTGAACGGCCTGATGGAGAGCAAAAAGCTCGGCCGTAAAGCTGGAACATTGGTCGAGGAGCCGGTATTTAAAGGTGACGGCCCTGACGACAAAGGCACAGCCGACACCATCGTCAGTTTTGGAGCCATCAGTGTAAATGAAGGTGTGACTGGCAAGTCACGCACGAAGTTCGACAAACCATGAGCAATACACTGCGGCCGGAGTACCCTCCTTCGGGAGCGAGCTGAGGTCGAGATAAACTTGAACCGGAGCCTGGAGCCAAGGTGGTGTCGGGCTCTCACCCCCTCTGAAGGTGGTAGGGAGGACAAAATCCAATTGTCGAAGCAGGCGACGAAAGCGGACTCCAGGGGGCAGCAGGGCAGACACATACAACCCATACTGACGGTCGAGAGAATCGGCGAAGAAGGACTGATAAGAGGGGTGGTCGGGCATTGACAACAGCCGGCAGGCATACCGACAAAGCAGTACGTCGCGCCGGTAGGTCAATGGTAATTCGGCAGCTTCAGCATAAAGACTCTCAATGGGACTAGTGTAGAAAGCTCCGGTCGCAAGACCTAACCCCCTATGGTGGATGGAGTTGAGACGGCGTAAGAGGGATGGCCGAGCAGATGAGTAGACGCGAGCAGATGCGCAAAACTATAGACCTATATCTCTGACATCGATCTGTTGTAGAATTTTAGAACATGTTTTTTGCTCGAGTATCATGTCGTTTTTGGAAACTCAGAATCTACTATGTAGGAATCAACATGGATTCCGGAAACAGCGATCGTGTGAGACCCAACTCGCTCTATTTGTTCATGAGACCCAGAAAATATTAGATACAGGCTCCCAGGTAGATGCTATTTTTCTTGACTTCCGGAAGGCGTTCGATACAGTTCCGCACTGTCGCCTGATAAGCAAAGTAAGAGCCTACGGAATGTCAGACCAGCTGTGTGGCTGGATTGAAGAGTTTTTAGCAAACAGAACACAGCATGTTGTTATCAACGGAGAGACGTCTACAGACGTTAAAGTAACCTCTGGCGTGCCACAGGGGAGTGTTATGGGACCATTGCTTTTCACAATATATATAAATGACCTAGTAGATAGTGTCGGAAGTTCCATGCGGCTTTTCGCGGATGATGCTGTAGTATACAGAGAAGTTGCAGCATTAGAAAATTGTAGCGAAATGCAGGAAGATCTGCAGCGGATAGGCACTTGGTGCAGGGAGTGGCAACTGACCCTTAACATAGACAAATGTAATGTATTGAGAATACATAGAAAGAAGGATCCTTTATTGTATGATTATATGATAGCGGAACAAACACTGGTAGCAGTTACTTCTGTAAAATATCTGGGAGTATGCGTGCGGAACGATTTGAAGTGGAATGATCATATAAAATTAATTGTTGGTAAGGCGGGTACCAGGTTGAGATTCATTGGGAGAGTCCTTAGAAAATGTAGTCCATCAACAAAGGAGGTGGCTTACAAAACACTCGTTCGACCTATACTTGAGTATTGCTCATCAGTGTGGGATCCGTACCAGATCGGGTTGACGGAAGAGATAGAGAAGATCCAAAGAAGAGCGGCGCGTTTCGTCACAGGGTTATTTGGTAACCGTGATAGCGTTACGGAGATGTTTAACAAACTCAAGTGGCAGACTCTGCAAGAGAGGTGCTCTGCATCGCGGTGTAGCTTGCTCGCCAGGTTTCGAGAGGGTGCGTTTCTGGATGAGGTATCGAATATATTGCTTCCCCCTACTTATACCTCCCGAGGAGATCACGAATGTAAAATTAGAGAGATTAGAGCGCGCACAGAGGCTTTCAGACAGTCGTTCTTCCCGCGAACCATACGCAACTGGAACAGGAAAGGGAGGTAATGACAGTGGCACGTAAAGTGCCCTCCGCCACACACCCTTGGATGGCTTGCGGAGTATAAATGTAGATGTAGATGTAGACGAGGCTCCCATAATCCAGCTTTGATCAGACTATGGACCGATACCAGCGAAGCAGGACAGTGCGATCCACTCCCCAAGATGAACCACTAAGAACTCTGAGGACATTAAGGGAACGTGTACAACAAGCAGCCAAATAAGAGACGTGCTGAGACCAACAAAGTTTCCTGTCCAGTGTGAGCCCTAGAAACTTAGTTGTTTCCACGAATGGGAGAACAACGGGACCGAGATGTAAGGATGGCGGAAGGAACACTTTATATCGCCAAAAGTTGATGCAAACTGTCTTCTCTTCAGAGAACTGGAAGCCATTCGCCACACTCCATGAGTATAGGCTGTCTAGACAATGCTGAAGGCAGCGCTCCAGGAGGCATGTTCGCTGGGCACTGCAGTAGATCGCGAAGTCATCGACAAAAAGAGAGCCTGAGACATTAGGTGGAATGCAATCCATAATTGGATTGATCGCTATGGCAAAAAGGGCTACGCTCAAGACAGAGCCCTGAGGCACTCCGTTCTCCTGGAGGAAGACGTCGGACAATACGGAACCCACACGTACCCTAAACTTTCAATCTGTTAAAAAGGAATCAATAAAAAGGGGCAGGCGACCGCGTAGACCCCACCTGTGCATAGTGCAGAGGATACCTCCTCTCCAACAGGTTTCATAAGCCTTCTCCAAATCGAAGAAAACGGCGACCGTTTGGCGCTTTCGCAAAAAGTTGTTCATGATGAATGTCGACAAGGTCACAAGGTGGTCAACAGCGGAGCGGCGGCTACGAAAGCTGCATTGAACATTGGTAAGTAGCCGTCAAGATTCAAGAATCCAAACTAACCGAGCATTAACCATGCGCTCCATCACCTCACAGACACAGCTTGTAAGAGAAATGGGGCGGTAACTAGAAGGAAGGTGTCTATCCTTCCCGGGTTTGGGTATAGGAACAACGACGGCGTCACGTCAACGCATGGGGACTTGACCTTCGGTCCAGACGCGATTGTAGGTATGAAGAAGGAAGCTTTTTGCCTGCCGGAGAAAGGTGTGCCAGCATCTGAACGTGAATGGCATCTGGTCCCGGAGCAGAGGACCGGGACAGTGCAAGTGCACGTTCGAGTTCCCGCATAGTAAAGGAGCATTATTGAAGTGTTGGCAGAAGAGCCAACACTGTGTTGATAGAGGAGGCCGAAATGCACGCGTTTAATTACACGCTGACTGGCGTGAGGTCTGGAACAGTTAAGGGAATTAATAGTAGCAAATAAAGTACGTAGTTGATATAATACTTAACTTTAATCCACAATTGGTGTACATCACTCTTGACGGTAAATGTTATAATCTCAATATCAAATGCTATGGCGCCTTGCTAGGTCATAGCAAATGACGTAGCTGAAGGCTATGCTAACTATCGTCTTGGCAAATGAGAGCGTAGTTGTCAGTGATCCATCTCTGGCTAAGTCGGCTGTACAACTGGGGCGAGTGCTAGTACGTCTCTCTAGACCTGCCGTGTGGCGGCGCTCGGTCTGCCATCACTGACAGTGGCGACACGTGGGTCCGTCGTATACTAGTGGACCGCGGCCGATTTAAAAGCTACCACCTAGCAAGTGTGGTATCTGGCGGTGACACCACAATTATAATTTTCCAGATTCAGCAAGTGGAAGGAAGGTCGCCGAGCCTCTTCTGCCTCTTTCCTGGGAAGGAAGGCAGGGTGGTAATGGGCGGAGCTTGAAACCTCCTCGAAAAAGCGGCCGAAGGCGTTGGAGATATCCACAGGATCAACAAGGACCTCACCACCTGAAGTCAGGCCAGGTACCAAGGAGTGGGCCTTAATGCCCGACAGCCGGCGCAGGACACCACAGACGACAGAAGAGGGAGTAAAACTGTTAAAGGAGCTGGTGAAAGAGGCCCAACAAGCTTTTTTGCTGTCTTTGATGACTCTACGGCATTGCGCTCGGAGTCGTTTGTATCCAATACAATTCGCCAACGTAGGATGGCGGTGAAAGGTTCGTAAAGCACGTCGTCGAGCACGGATAGCGTCTCGACAAGCCTCATTCCACCAGGGGACGGAAATGCGACGTGAAGAAGAGGCAGTACGAGGAATGGAACGTTCGGCAGCACTGATGATAACAGCCATGAGGTATTCGACCTGACTGTCACAACTGAGAAAATCGTGGTCCGGAAAGGTCGCCAGGGAGGAGTAAAGTCCCCAGTCAGCTTTCAGTATGTTCCAGCTCGAAGGACGTGGGGATGGGGTGTGGTGCAGGAGACTAACGACACAGGGGAAGTGGTCGCTCGAATAGGTGTCAGAAAGGACATACTACTCGAACCGACGGGCAAGAGTGGTAGAAAAGATCGAGAGGTCCAAGTGGGAGTAGGTACGAGTAGAATCCGAGAGGAAAGTCGGGGCGCCGGTATTGAGGCAGACAAGATTGAGATGGTTGAAGACATCCGCCAAGAGGGAGCCTCTGTGACAGGATGCAGGAGAGCCCCAAAGGGGATGATAGGCATTGAAGTCGCCAAACAATAAAAACGGTGGAGGAAGCTGAACAATCAGGTGCATCATGTCAGCCCGACTAACTGCGGATGACGATGGAGTGTAGACGGTACAAACAGAAAAGGTAAAGGCAGAAAGAGTAATATGGACAGCTATTGCTTGGAGTGAGGTGGTCAATGGGAGGGGATGGTAATAGACATCGTCCCAAATGAGCAACATGACCCCACCATGAGCTGGAAAACCGTCCACAGGGGGGAGGTCAGACCGCTCCGAGATATAGTGGGTAAAAACAATATGGTCAGTTGGGCGCAACTTGGTTTCCTGGAGACCAAGGACGAGCGGACAGTGCAGGCGGAGGAGCAGTTGTAATTCCTCCCGATTAGATCGAATACCTCTTATGTTCCAATGTAACAAAGCCATCGCTAGTCAGAAAAGAGGGCGAATGAAACGGGTGAAGAGCTGGTCACCTCAACGGCCGCAGAGGGCCAGGTGTCGAGGGAACAACACTACAACCGGCGGGAGGCGGATCCTGTTCCATCGAATCGTCGCCAGCGGCGGCCGCTTTCCCGGGTTGCGTAGGAGGGGCAGTATCATTCGCCGACGAGGGGCCAGCTGAGCGCCTGGCAGCAGAGCGTCCCGGCGAAACTGAAGACGGACGGGAGCAGCGACTCATGGATGGAGTGTCAGACGAAATGCGCCGGGGTGGAGAGGGGGATAAAGATTTCTTCTTGGAGGCCTTCTTGGAAGGCCGATGAGGCACGGGGATGGTGGGCTGGACCCGAAGAAGGTCCTCATGCGCGGGGTCCATTTTGGAACGCCGGACCTCGGAAGCCGGGGTCCGGAACGTTTCCCCGATGGATGCCTGAGAAGAGGATCGCTTCTCAGGCAGCGGAGGGGGAGGAGGAGGAGGAAGGGTGGCCCCCGGGGCAGAGGGGGCAGGGGCCACGAGGGAGGAGGATTGGGAAGGGAGGGATTTGGGAGGTGGAGGCATAGACCCCAGATGGGGTGAGGAGGTGGAGGGGGGACAGGATAGGGGTTAGGATACTGTGGAAGGAGTGGACACGACTGAGGCAAACGAAGTTGTCAACGTCACGGGATGGAGGCGGTCATACTTCTTCCTGGCCTCAGAATAAGAGAGACGATCCAAAGTTTTTAATTCTTGAATCTTCTTCTCCTTCTGATACACGGGGCACTCTAAAGATCTAGGCGAGTGGATGCCAGGACAATTGACGCACCGAGGTGGTGGGGTGCATGTATGTTCCTCACGAAGAGGACGTCCGCAATCGCCACAGAGGGGCTCAGCCTCACACCGTGATGACATGTGCCCAAAGCACAAACACCGAAAGCAGCGCATAGGAGGCGGGACGTAAGGTCGCACGTCGCACCGGTAGCACATCACCTTTACCTTCTCTGGGAGAACGTCCCCCCTCGAAGGCGAGGATAAAGGCTCCGGTGTCGATGCGACGGTCTCTGGGGCCGCGCTGAACTCGCCGAACGAAATGCACGCCTCGGTGCTCCAGGTTGGCCCTGAGCTCCTCATCAGATTGCAGCAGGAGGTCCCGATGAAAAATAACCCCCCGCGCCCTATTCAGAGCCAGATGCGGCACAATAGACACTGGGATGTCCCCCAGTCGGTCGCATGCCTGGAGCGCTGCTGACTGTGTGGCGGAGGTGGTCTTTATAAGAACGGACCCCGAACGCGTTTTACTGAGAGCCTCGATTTCCCCGAAGATGTCCTCGATGTGCTGGACAAAGAACATGGGCTTGGAGGTGGCGAACGTCCCCCCATCAGTCCGAGAACAGACTAAATAGCGGGGGAAGTACTTCGCCCCAAGCTGGCGGGCCTGTCCTTCCTCCCAGGGAGTGGCCAAGGGGGAAAGGGCAGGAGAACCAGATCCAGAGACAGTACCTTTCTTTTTAAAAGACTCTGCCGCAGAGCGACCTGATACATGTTGACGTTTCATGTGCGAAACGTCCGCCCCGATACCGCCCACTCCGACCAGGGGCTCTCCCCACAGGCGCCACTCAGCCTCAGCAAGGGCCACCTGGCAGGATGACCGTTGCCGGGAGTCCCGATGCCCCAAGGAGGCGGGCAACTACTCCTTGGCCGACGTGGGGAGGATACAGCTCAGGTATCGGCAGTACGATCCCTGTGTTGTCAGGGGGCTACAACCTAGAGGGTACATGACGACCCCACCACAACGGGCTGGCTACCGTGCTGGGTTTCGGGTGCCATGGAAAGTCCATCATGATCGTAGGTGCAGATGGGAATGCACTATGGGCGTAACTTGTGCAACCCATCAGGCGTTTAGGCCCAATTTGAGGAATAATGGGAGTGGTTACAACACCGTTATAATGCTGAGTGCCAAGGTCTTAGTGCACTGAGGACCAATGATACACCACGTAAGACGTCCTTCCCCAAAAGGCTCGTACTTCTGTAGAATTTTGAAAAAGGGAGGTCAAACCCCAAGGGGGACCATCACATGGAAGGCCGAAACGGTTGAAACTCCTTTTAGTCGCCTCTTACGACAGGCAGGAATACCTCGGGCCTAGTCTTACCCCCGAACCCGCAGGTGGTGGATGTTATGTGTATGCTTCTCATATGAAGGACTGCTAGCCCTCTTCCTATGGCTGAAAATGTTTTACTCCTGTGGTATAACACTGAACTACAGAAGAATTGTTTACAGTTATACATGGAGAAATTTAAATTACTTTGCCTGTATTTGCTTGGTTACTTGCATACTCTCTCTGTTTCTATGTGTAAATGACTGTATATTGTCAAACAGTGGAAAATCTAAGATGGGTTGTAACCATATTATGAAAAGGACAGTTGCTACTCTCCATTAGCAGAGATGATGAGTTGTAGATAGGCACAACAAAAAGATTGTCAAGAAGTGAGATTTTGACCAAGAGGGCCTTCATTGGGGAGGAAAAAACACACACACACATACACACACACACACACACACACACACACACACACACACAGAGAGAGAGAGAGAGAGAGAGAGAGAGAGAGAGAGAGAGAGAATCTGGCTGCTGAGGTCAGCCAGAGACTGTGGTCATTTGTGTGTGTGTGTGTGTGTGTGTGTATTTCCAATGGAGGTCCTACTGGCCAAAAGGTCCCTTTCTGACAGCCTTTTTGTTGTGTCTATCTTAGACTCAGCATCTCCACTTTATAGTGAGTAGCATCTATCATTTTCATAATGCTGGTTGAATACTGTGAATTTTTGTAAGTAATGATACAATTTAAACACTGTCAAATTTAAATTAGTCATTTAAAGGGAAACTAGAGTTCGATATATACTACATGGATCTACCATACAGAGTATTAAAATATGAAATCATGTATAAATTTAAATTTGTAAGCTCATGAAGACAACAATTTTTGTGGGTCAACTGAAGACTCATTTGTATTTACTGACCCACTTCAAATGTCCACCACCGCAGGGCAGACCACGTAAAGAAAGTGCCAAAGTTGACAAAAATTTAGCATCCCAGTAGCTTTTCTGGAGCACATTAGCAGGGGGATACATACTGAAGAGAAAGATAGTGAGTAGTTTAATCCAGTGTCCCAAACTGAGAGTACGATTTACTTCT
This sequence comes from Schistocerca cancellata, assembly GCF_023864275.1. NCBI lineage: Eukaryota > Metazoa > Arthropoda > Insecta > Orthoptera > Acrididae > Schistocerca > Schistocerca cancellata. The sequence continues at coordinate 741,563,861 of NC_064629.1, read as the reverse complement.
CTCCATTACAGTTAAGACTGACATGGAAAATGAAATATTGTTTGATCTGCAAAAGACCACCACCACCAACAACAACAACAACAACACAAACAGATTTGGAATACTTAATTAAATATAAAAAAAAAGTGAAGTAGAAATAAAGGTGAACACGAAAAAGGAGACTAAATGACCTTACACCCACACATCAAGGCAGAGAGAACAAAGCAGTCAGTCAATGAAGGTAGTCATCACCAGTGTCTTGACTCTTCTATCACCAATCTGCGCCATCTACATACAAGTTGGTCAGGAACTAATGTAAGCACAGAATGCCGAATGCATGATAAATTGAGAAAGTTGTCTACCACTTCGAACAAGAAGCAGTTGTGTCTACCATTATTAATGGACTGAAATCCTGAAATCCAAGTAAATTCTCGCCACCCCCCCCCCCCCTCTCTCTCTCTCTCTCTCTCTCTCTCTCTCTCTCTCTCTCTCTCTCACACACACACACACACACACACACACACACACACACACACACACACACACACACACCGCAACAACAATTCATTGCAAGACGGTAGTCTGCACTGACCATAGTTACACACATCATGTTATTGGACTCACCTCCAGAAATTGTGCGTGTGGTTACAGGTAGATTCTGTGCAAACTGCTCCAGAATTTGGTTTTCCGCTTCCACATTACCTGCTTCTTCTAGTCTCTGGAGTTCTTCAGGTGGAATTTTGAACTGCAAGGCAAAAAAAAACACACAAACTTTGAACAATATACATTACAAATGTCACATAATATGAGGAAGAAAGTTAATCATGTAATGTTTTTATGCTAGTATACTTAGCACTTCACCTAAAAATGAATTTGAGAACTAAAAAAGGTTTTCTTGCTACTGACAGGCTACATATTATTTTATTTCTACTTCTTTCATTGTCAGTTATTTTGATCCCACAATACCAAAAGAACTATACTGCTTTCAGTGTGTCATTTCCTAATCACATTCCCCAGCACCACCTACATTCTATTCCTTGTTTTATTTTTGTTGCCATTAATCTTATGCCTAGTTTAAATACATTATCCATCCCGTTCATCCTAGGTCTTTGCCATCTCTGACAGAATTATATCACGGCAAACCTAAAAGTTTTTAATTCTTCTCCCTGAATTCTAATTCACATTCCAAAATTTCTTTTTGATTTCCTTTACTGCGTGCCATATACACAGTTTGATAACATAAGAGATAAACAACCACTCTGCCTCACTCCCTTCTCAACTAATGCCTCCCTTTCATATCCTTCAGTTCCTATAACTGCAGTCTGGTTTCTGTGAAAGCTTTCTCTAAATCTACAAATGCCATAAATATAGGTTTAATTAAACAATGGAAAACCCAGGATGGAATAATGACAATATTATGAAAAGGAGAGATTGCTACTCACCATATAGCGGAGACACTGACTCTCAGACAGGCGGTGTGGGGAGGGGAAGGGATTAGGGTACAGGTGGGGGACGGTAAAGTGCTGCTTGTGGGAGCATACTGGGATGACGTGGACAGAGGGAAGGGCAGCTAGGTGCAGTCCGAAGGTTAGATGAGGGGGTGGGGGAAGCAGAAAAGGATGGAAGTACAAAGACTGTGGATGAGTAGAGGGTTGCGTAGTGCTGGAATGCGGACAGGGAAGGGGATGGATAGGCAAAGGACAATGACTATCAAAGGCTAAGGGCAGAAGGGTTATAGCTATGTAGGATATATTGTACTATGTCTATTACAGGGATATGAGCCACGAGGCATGGGGATGGGAATAGGGGTTGTGTAGGGATGGATGAGGATATTGTATAGGTTAGGTGGGCAGTGGAATACCACAGAGGGAGGGGTGGGACGGATAGTGGATAGGGCATTCCACATTTCAGGGCACAACGAGAGGTAGTCAAAACCCTGGTGGAGAATGTGATTCAGTTGCTGCAGTCCTGAGTGAAACCGAGTCGTGAGGGGAGTGCTCCTCTGTGGACAGATGGTGGGACTTCAGGAAGTGGTAGGTGAGTGGAGATATAAGGCATGGGAGATTTTCTGATACTCCCCCCCCCCCCCCAGACCTCCATCTAACTGCCCCACTGCAACAAGCTGCGCTATCCTCTCTCCATCTCATCCCTGTATGCTCCACAAGCAGCACTGTCCCCCACACCTACCCTGGAATCACACATCCCCACACCCCCCAACCCCAGTCTCCTCCTTTCCCCTATCCCCCATATTGCTTCTCTCATCTTGCACTGCTTGTCGCAGTCTGTCCTCGGTAGCCCAAGACTGTAGCCGTATGTGTACATGTGCGTATGCGGTCTAATTCCGATAAAGGTCTTTCTGGCCTAAAGCTTACTTTTCTGACAGTCTTTTCATTGTGTCTATCCACAACTCAGCATCTACTGTATAAGATGAGAAGCAATCTATCCTTTCCAAATATTGTCAGAAATGTAGGTTTTACTTTCCTCACTACCTTCTAAGCTGTAGGGCGCTGTTCCTTTATATCTTCCAAACCCAAACTGATTTCCCTTCAAGTTGGCTTCTACCACTGTTTTCATAAATAATGTGAGTTATTTTTCTCCCATGAATTATTAAACTGGTGATTTTTATAGTATTCACATATATCAGTACCTTCTTTGGTATGGGGATTATCACACTCCTCTTCAAGTCTGTGGGTATCTCACTTGCCCCTTAGGCCCTGTACAACAGGTCAACAGTTCTGTCATGACTAATTCTGCCAAATTTCATAAATAATTCATAGGGAACATCAGCTACTGCAGGTGCCTTATTTCGAATTAAGTCTTTCAGTGCTCTGTCACATTATCCTTTCAGTATCACATCTCCAATCTCATCTTCCTGATCTTCATCCACTTCCTTTTCCTTTTCAAGAAAGTCTTTGCAGTTCTTTCCTTTGTATCAACCTTCTACATTTTTATTCCAATTTTCAGTCTTTTCTTATCTACTTGGTACTGGCTTGCAGTCAGAGCTCTTGGTATTCACACAGCTGCTTCTCTTTTTCTCCTAAGACTTTCTTATACATGGCATCATGTTTCCCAAAATCATGAAAGCTTCTACAACTTTTCCTTGTCTTTCTTTTCAAACTATGCAATTCCAGTCCTCTATCACAATTAAATTTTGTCTTAACTACCTTAATAATTTCTATTATTTCATCAAACATTTCTGAATGTATTCATAATTTGCAGCAATGTTAGGAAATTTATCCTCTTAATACTGTGGTTGAGCCTGTCTTTGTGTGTATTTCAGCTTTCATTATTTATAGTCATTCACCCACTTTCGTATCAGTGAGATTATCAGTGCCCCTACAGAAATTAGTAGGAGCAAATGTAGTTAAAACGTTATAAAACAAGAAAGAGTAAGTCTTACATAATTATGCTCACTGGCTTGCAACCTCACTCATGGTCCAATAATACAATACCAAATGCCGTTAATTAGATTTTATTTTTAGGCTACCAGTTTTGATGATACATTACATCATCTTCAGGCCTACTTAAATAGAGTAACATTCATGTTTCAAAATATAGCAGCACAAAGGTTACTCTATCCAAGCAGGTCTGAAGATGACATAATGTATCGTCGAAACTGGTAGCCTAAAAATAAAACCTAATTAACGGTGTTTAATATTGTATTCCTGGATATTGACCAGGCATAGTCCCACACTCCAGAAAGAGGATGGAGTTTCATTCATCACTCATGGTCAGTCACACAATCACATTATCTCACAACCTGTCACATAGCATAAATATATTATCTGATAAGCCGTAAGATAGTGTAAATATGGTCAGAGGTTTTAATATTGCAAATTAAAACACAATTAATACAAGCGAAAAGTTAAGCAGGAATCTGCGGCTGGCTTATCACTTAAAAGAAAAGACCACAGATGAGCCAAGCACCCTGAGAACACATTAAAAAATCCTCCCTAAAGTTTTAGGGAACAAGTCTGACATTTCATGAAATGTTAATAGTCATACAGCATTTAGGTAATTACCAGTTAAAATAGAGGACAAATCTGTCAGTAAATTAGCTGCTGCCCTCTTGACTGAATATAAAACAATCTACTACAATGTGGTGCAGCGAGATCTGTACACCATGAGCACCACACGCTGGAGAGTCCTCTTGCTGTAACAAGAAGCCACACATCATAGGACTATGTCCAATGTGAAAAAGAGTGAGAGACTGGAAGGAGGTACACCACAACCAAACTATCAACTTTACTAGGCACAGTTTATCACCTGTCACTGCCAACCAACCTTCTTCCTATCTAAGCACGACTCTGTACTTCAACAGGGAGGTGATAGAATGTAGGTTAATGGCTCACTGAACTATCTTACCTTCTGTACCTGCCATTTTGTTTCCCTTAATACCGATGTGTGCTTGTACCCATCAGGACACCTCCTTAGCAGTTACAGTACATCTCTTCCACTCCAGTACCTCCTATTCACGTCTCTCTTCCAATCCTCAGACCTATCTACTGTACACGATTAAGGGATCTAACATTTCATACTCCAGTCCACAGAGAGCCAGATTTGTCATAAGAAATAATAATATCCTTCCGAGTAGTCCTCAGCTGGAAACCTGGATAAGGGACTGTTTTATCTTCAGAATATTTTAGACAAGAGAATCTCATTATCATTAAACCATGAATCAGAGCTGCACATACTCAGGAAATATAATGGCTGTTGTTTCCCCTCACTTTCAGCTGTTCCCTGTACCAACATAGAACGGACATATTTGATGTATGTTAGAAGGCCTGACCAACCAATTACCCAGTTTGTTATCCCCGAAACCACTGAAAAGGCTGCCAATCCTCTTCAGGAACCACAGCAGTCCACCTTCCCCACACATATGCCTCTGATGTGTTGCCCCTATAGTAGTTGAAGCACACAAGCCACCCCATCTCATATTTATGATATTAAAACAGCAACTTTTTTGCTTGCCCTCAATAGTCAATCTTCTGCAAACCAGTTTGCATGCAAACTTTATTCCAGAGGTTTTCAACTGCTTGTCTACTGGGATGAATATGCTTCCTCTTGCAAGCACAAGAAATTGCCCATCAAATTGGCAGACATAACAGCAACCTTATTCGGAGTTTCTACTACTATTGCTCAAAACAGAACATTGAAGATCTGCCTCGTAGCAGTCACTCATGGTCAGTGGTCAATGACCTCTACGTACAGATTACAGTTTGTATGTTACTCCGAGGAGAATATGGCAAAATTGTATGCCATCTCTTTATAGGCAACTGTGGGGGCCATGTCAACTCAGACAGTATGCAACTTCACACAATCAATTTCACCTATAGGTGTCAATTACATAAAGTGAAGAGTGGGTGTGGGTGTGGGTGAGAAAGGCCATATAGAAGAATGTGGAGATGGCCAGGTACCAATGTGTGCACCAAATCTGTTGCTGCAGCCTGCCGTTCTGGTGCAAGTAATGATGTTTCAAAATGGTTCAAATGGCTCTGAGCACTATGCGACTTAACTTCTGAGGTCATCAGTCGCCTAGAACTCAGAACTAATTAAACCTAACTAACCTAAGGACATCACACACATCCATGCCCGAGGCAGGATTCGAACCTGCGACCATAGCGGTAGCTCGGTTCCAGACTGTAGCGCCTAGAACCGCACGTAATGATGTTTGATACATATTATTTACTGGACATTGTTGTTAATTCTGTTGATCACACTACAAACTATTTTGTGTGCACTGTTATTTCCGTGTTAGTTTCACCATATGTCATACTACTAGGAAATTCAACCAATAATGTGACTCTTATTATTGGTTGTACAAGTTCTCTTCCAGATGTGTTTGGGCTGGAAGATTGCACATACAAACTAGAATCTGTAAAATCTGAACTGGCAATCAACACTGTTTTAATACAAATAAAGTGGGATGACTCACTTTTAAAATTCATCTACTCTGTGGTCTACATCATTTGCACTATCTATCATAGTAACAGTTTTCAGAATATATTCTCAGTACATCAAGATCTGAGACTTCCAGATACATAAAACCAGGTGCAGCCAAAATGACAGCTAAGGAGTAGGTCACAAGAGGCTTCTCAGATCATCTCCTAAATCATTTATATAGATCAGTACCAGGGCAGGGCCCATAACACTTCCTTGTGGAACCACATATATCTCACTTCTGTTACACTCTAAGACTTCCGGTCAACTACCATGAACAATGACATTTCTGATAGCAAGTCATGAATCCTGTTGCTCAACTGAAAAACGAAGGGATTGTGAAGCCCAGTGCAAGACTAAACCAAATCCTCACCAGCACTGAAGATTCCAGTCATGTATCAACCAATGATTTTGAAGTTCTCATAGATGGCTCAAAAGATGTAACAGTAATAAAAAAAATATCTTAATGCTATGATTGAATAGAGTCATCATGTGTAAACAATGAAATAATTAAAGTTAGTAAGTATTTTGAATCTATCTGCAAACAATTTAAGAATGTAACACTTATTGAAATGAAGAATTCTGTTACTTGTAATCATCCATTGTGAATAATTTTAACTCCAAGAGTTTGCCATACAAGACATGGTAAGAACCCAAATGGATTAAGAAAGACTTTGTTGACCCAAAATGTACTCAATGTGTTGCATAACAAATTAGCCTGCTCTAGCAAGTCAGATGACATGTCCCAGCCCTCAGAACCAGAGTAGGGAAATGTGTAAGCCTGACCATACCTGAGATATAGTGGTCTTGGTCAAAGCTAAGAAAATCATAACAGAATAAAAGACACACTAAAAGTAAACATTCAAACTGGGCCCAGTATAAACACTGTACCTACTTGTGGCAAAAAAAAGCTAATTTTCTTACACACAAATGTGCAGTCCTTAAAAGAAAAGTTACTTAACAACAGTACAGGCTGGATGAAATTAATTGCAGTATCCTCTGAGTGAATGAACAGCAGATTAAAATCTACAGACATAAAATTGTTTGTACCATTTGGTTACTCTCTGGGATCTAGTTACTGTAGAATAAACATTGCCCATAGTGGAGTGTCAATCTACACCAATAAGAATATAAATCTGGAATATTCAACTATAGCTCTCACCAGCCCATGTGTAGAAGGTGTTCCTAAAGTATCTGCTATGGCATTACAAATCCAGAAACTCGTTTTTGCAGCTGTTTACCAAACACCATCTTCTGGAGTAGAAACATTTGCAGAGAAACTGTTTTAATTTTGCAGAGTACTAAATATAAGCATAATAAAACTTTTATCATAAGAGATGTTAACCTACATATAAAAGTAAAGATAAGAAAATGTGATTTTTTTACTACAAATGTTATGATCAATGAATTTTTACTGCTTGAATGATAAACCAACCAAGGTAGAAGTGTGCCTTGACAACAGAATTAGTAATGTGTGTAGAAGACATGTAGACTGTGACACCATCAAATTAGTAACATCTGACCATGCTGTCCTATAGCTCAAAATTGGAAGCCTGCCTAGCCTATGGATAATTCCAAGATGTTAACTACAAACAGAGTTCTCAATGCAAATAATACTGAAAGAACAAGAAATGAATTGAGAATAATACAATGGTTCAGTATATTAACCAGTGAGAAAGATACTAATGAATTCTTCTCCTCCTCATTTTCATTATAAAACATTCACTAGACAGCAACTGTCTCCTTGTAACTAAAATATGCACAACTAGCAATAGGAACAAACCCCAACATAAAAAAATGTGGTACACACAACTACTCAATAAAATCAAAATAGTTTCACTCGTGTTTTGAAAGCAATATATGAAGACTTTCCTACTGGCTTGCTAGGCCTAACACAAGAAAGGATTTTCTGTGGGGGGTTGTCTCCCTTAGCCTTAGGAGTTTCTCCTCCACCACAAAGCAGTGGTTGACTTCTCATTTAATTCCCAGAAAGGAGGGTTGTCTCATCTGCCAGCTAAGCTGTTCCGAAGTCTTTCTTCTCCACCGTCACTGCCATTAAGGTCTTCACCCGTTACTCTGGGCATGGGTTCCGTGTTATACCCCCACAGGATTGGGTCCCTGCCTGAACTCAGCCACCCTATCACTCCGGCCTACTTTAAGTGTAGGATGCCCACCCCCACGATGTGGATGTGCCAGACAGGAATTACCCCAGTGGAGGAATAGGGAATGGGACCCTACCTCCCTGGAGCCGGATTAATGATTGTGTATGGTGCCACAATCAGAAAATGGAGCATGGAGAAAGTGGTGGAAAACTAAAAATGATGAGTACCATAAAAGATATATAGAGGAAAAGAAGTGCAAAGAAATAGTGAAAAAAGCAAAGAAAAAGGCATGGGAATAGTTTACAAAAAAACTTGAATATGATGTGAAGAGCAATAAGAAAAATAAAAGGAAGGCTTCTGAAGTACCAGTAAAGATGGAAACAGAGGTTGGTACTGTGATTGAAGATCCAGGGAATACAAAAGATCTCTGGAGAGAACATTTTACGAAACTGAGGAGCAGGTACACAAAGAAACAACAAATAATGGAAAAACTGAGAGAAGTTGGGAAGCAGAATTAGGACAAATTACACGGGAAGAAATGGAAATAGCTGAATAGAAGATGATTAGGGGGGAAAGCCCCAGGACCTGATGAAGTATCAGTGGACATGATACGAGCAGCAGGTCCAGTTGGAATGCAGTGGCTGTATAGAGTACTATCAAGTATGTGGAGAAATAGTACAATACCTGACGATTGGAGAAGAGGAGACATTGTTCCAATTTCCAAAAAAGGCAATAAAAGACTTTGTAAAAACTACATCAGAATAACCCTTATGAGTCATACAGCCAAGATTTTTGAAAGAATTTTACTAAATCGAATAAGTGAGAAGAAAGAAAAGGAGCTGAGTGAAGAACAGCATAGGTTTAGGAAAGGAAGAAGCATGATCAATCTGATATTTTCTATCTGTCAACTGGTGGAAAAAAGTTGGGAGTATAACAAAAGGGTGATAATGATTTTTATAGGCATAGAAAAGGCATATGACTCAGTTAACAGGGAAAGACTCTGGGAGGAAATGAAGAAGATAGGTATATAAGATGGATACATAATGTAATAAAGACAATGTACAGAGGACACAATTGTAGAATTAGAACACCATTGGGGAACTCTGAATACTTCGAAAAAAGACAAGGACTTAAACAATGAAGTATTCTATCTCCTGCACTTTTTAATGTTGTGATGGAGGGAATGAATATGGGAGTTAAAGATATAGTAAAAGAAAAAGACAAAAAGATGATTTTTGCAGATGATATGGTAATATGGGGTGATAAAGAGGTAGATGTACAGTTACAACTTGATGCGTGGAAGGAAATAATGAAAAGGTATGGATTAAAAAATAAATAAAGATAAGAGTGAAGTAATGATGTTTGGAAGAGACAAAGGTATCAAAGGGAATATTAATTTGAATGGACAACCCCTCAAAGCAGTAGACAGTTTTAATTATTCAGGGAGTGAAATATCTAGTGACGGAAGAATAACCAATGAAATTAATAAGTTACAGAAGGGAGACAATTTCTACCAAACAATAAAACACCTGATTTGGAATAAGGAAGTTTCAGAAAAAGCAAAACTCCTTACGTATAAGAGTTATTATTTCCCTATGTCACCCATGGAGGAGAAACATGGACAATGACTGCAAGCAGGGGAAATGAAATTTCTCAGAGCTGTTGAGGTAAAAACAAGAATGGACACAGTAAGGAATGTAGATATTGGAAAGGACCTTAAACAAGAAAGTATGAGAGAATAAATTTAAAAAAAAAGAGAGAGATTAAGATGGTACTGGCATGTTAAGAGGATGCATGGGCAGAGGTTCCCCAAATTATGGAAGAACTAAAGATGGATGGAAAAAGACCTACAGGACGCCCAAGAACACAGCGGAAAATGGGAGTGAGAATATCTGCGGAAAGGAGAGGTGTGACCCAGCAGCAAGTGGAGGAAGAAAAGTGGTGGGAGGACCAAGCCGAATGGAGAGGACTCATCAGCACACAGACCTGACAGTAGCTGGAGCGAGATCTGGATATAGATAGATAGATAGATAGGAGTTTCACTTATGCTGAATGACAGAATTGCTGACAGTTGTGAGAACAAGAACGAGTATAAAAGCTTAAGAAAGATCTTACAAATCTGAAATTAGAGCAGCAAAAGTCAAAGGAAATGAAGAATACAGCCTAAATTATAAAAATAAATGTAAAGCAGCTTGGAATGTAGTGAACAGTGAGATAAAAAACAGGAAAGGAAGATATCAATATTCCAATGAACTGTAGCAATCTCAATGAATATTTGTAAATCCTGCAAGTTTCCTTTTATCACACAATGATAATAAATCTGATGCTGAGGCCCTCCTTTTGCAATCACAGAATAAACCAAATGAAAGATTCAATTGGAGATAAATTAATGCTAAAAATGTTAATAATGCCATAAATGAGCTGAACAGCCCCAGAACAAATGTCTACTATGAGTCCAGTAACTATATTCTCAAATCCATAATTAAGGAAATCAGAAAGCCTCTGCTCTATATTGTAAATATAATTTGTAATTATAGTACTTTCCCTGAATGCCTTAAAACAATAGTTACACTTCCAGTACAGAAAAAGGGTGACAGAGCCATACCAGATAGCTATAGTCCATCATCAATTGTCCCTATAACATCTAAAACCATGCAGAGTTGCATATGTAGACAGACCTACAGGTATTTTGAGACAGTCATGTTGCTGAATAAAAGCCAGATTGGATTCACATCAAAACAATCATGATCAAGCTACTTAAAATCTGTTAACTACAATTCACAATGGTTATGAAAGGAAACCGATCACCTGTGCTACACTTATAGACTTGCGTAAGGCTTCTGATTCTGTATTACTTAATACTATTGCAAAAATGTTAGAAGACTACGGTTTTGTATATAAATCACTGAATTTAGTTAAATCCTACCTGAGCCACAGGCAGCAATTAGTGTGTGCCAACAAGGAGATATCAAAATTAATGATAATTAAGAGAGGAATACCACAAGGCTCTGTCCTTGGGCAATTCCTTTTTCTTGTACATGCTAATGACTTCTCATGCTGTAAGGCGTGCGTAAATCTTCTCTATGCTGATTATATGACTATGATCTCATCCAATGCGAGTATGCAGGCAGTTACAGACAAAAATTAAAAAACTGAGAAAAGGAGTCAGTAGTGTAAAGCTAACCAGTTGTGTATAAATAAAAAAAAGACAGAGGAAATATATTTCAATCTACAGGCACAGCTGCAGTTTTGGGTACTGTTATGGAGAAATTCATTTCATAACAGCTGCATTTTCAAAAAAATGGTTCAAATGGCTCTGAGCACTATGGGACTTAACTTCTAAGGTCATCAGTCCCCTAGAACTTAAGAACTACTTAAACCTAACTAACCTAAGGACATCACACACATCCATGCCTGAAGCAGGATTCGAACCTGCGACCGTAGCGGCCGCGCGGTTCCAGACTGTAGCGCCTTTAACCGCTTGGCCACCACGGCCGGCGCTGCATTTTCAGATGGCAGGAAAAAGTAGTCAGATGTACTCAAGGATTGGGTCCTACGGAATTCTGTATGACATCCTTCAGTCAATTCAATATATTGACACTCTCAAGTCTTCATGTATGACTGCTTAATATATTTCAAAGAAAATATACAGAAATTTACTCCAACAACACATATACACAGCACCAGAAACAACTGCATTCTAGGCATACCATACTCAAGGCTGTCACCAATACATAATGGCCATAAACACCTAAGTCTGAAGATGTACAATAAACTGCCACAATCAGTGACAATCCTCACTCTAAGAAAAATTAAGGTAGTATTAGATATGTGGTTTAAAAATATATCATATTATTCAGTAGAAGAACACATTCAAAGCAATCTTAAGGACATGTATAATCAGGGAGAAAATCCTAATTATTAATAAGAGTATCACAGCTGTGCAAGCATAATGTAGGATTGTGTAGATACATAATGTGAGAGACTAAAATGTAGTTATGTAATGAGAGTCAATTTGTAAATGTGTTAAAAACTGTATGTAATCACTAAAAAGTACATGTACATTTACAGCTTCAACTGACAGAGCCAATTGCATGGTAGACATGCTACAAGGCTAATAAATAAACATCTAAACTAAGATGGTACTACATAGGCACAAAATGCGATTAGACGATGCTTGCAAATTGCAGTCAGTGATATGAGTCAATAATTCAGTGGGGTCATCCTATTCCCTCTCTTGTCTATTTGTGTGAACTGTGCAACTTTCCAGTCTGTAGGCACAGATGTTTCGTTGAATGAGTGGTTGTATATGTGTTGTGACTCGCCGATTATTCAAAGTGCCGCCGCGCAATTACGCACGTCCTCTACGTGCGGCGCTGTCTGCCAGCCAGGCAGCAGCTGTGCCACCTAAGCGGCCAGCCGAGCAGCGGCCGCTAGACTGAGACTCAGTGTTTAATCGAATGCCGACTTGTACACAGGTCAACTTACTCAGTGACTTATATGTGTTGTTGTGTTATCCGAAAAATGTGTTAAATTTGAAGTTATAAAAATATGATTGCTAAAAACGGAGACATTTCATCAGCATGTTCTGAAAGAAACCCAACTGGTGTACAATCTGGACTGGAAGGCTTGCCTTTATTTATTTTTTTAAGTTGTTCCACTACACCAAGGTTATCTATTCCTAAATTACTCATGTTGGCAGATTTATTTATTTATTTGTTTATTTATTTTTAATTCAAATTCTGGAATATTTACTGCATCTTCTTTGGTGACAGGATTTTGGAAAACCATGTTGAGTAACTCAACTTTAGTGACACTGTTGTCAGCAACATTGCCATTGATATTACACAGTGAAAATAATAATTCTGTCTTGCCATTGATAAACGTTATGTATGACCAGAATCTCTCTGGGTTTTCTGTTACATTTTGAGACAGTGTTTCATTGTGGACACTATATGAAGGATCTCACATTGTCTGTGCTAAATCTTGGAGATTTTGCATTTTTTTAAATCTGGCAGGCTTTTTGCATTGCTTTTACAACAGTGTCTTGACCTGTCTTGTGAACCAAGGGATATCTATTCCGCCTCTTATTAATTTCCTCGATACAAAACTCCCACTTCTTCATGTAGCTGCTATTTCTTCAACTTAAAGCCACATCTGGTCTATGCTTAGTTGAAAGGAGTAGAGACTGCCTCTTAGGAAGATATCACGCAAATTTTATCTGCTTTTGTAAATTGATATATTTCTCATTTACTTTTAGTAGATTTGGATGTTAAAGTATTCAGGATTGATTGTGGCTAAGAGGTCTAATATGTTGTCACAAACACTTAGATTAGATTATATTAGATTAGATTGAGTTTTCATTCCACAGAGACAAAAATGCAATGATTTTCACGAGAGCTGAACATGTCAAAGTATACCATAAAAAACATAAGACATCTGAATATAATACTCACCACCCTGATCATTAGTCATGAGATTGTCAAGATGTGTGCACATATTACAGTAAACTGGAATTGCTAATATTTACAGAGTTAACACACTTTCAGAATGAAGCATGGTTATGCACTTTTAATAAAGTTATCATACACAAAATACCGAATCTTGACTGTTGTGACCAAGTGCTGTCAAAACTGGAATCTAACAGATAGTCCCTGTTTAAGAGATTCATTTACAGAGTAGAAGAAGTTGCCTACCAAAAAGTCTTTCAAACTCTGTTTAACCCTTAACTACTATGGTCATTCACAGGAACACAATTACTATGGAGGGGTCTCACAGACTGCATTTTTATATTTTATATATCAAACTAGAATTTTGCTGAATATATATAGTTTCTTGGCTTCCTGTCATTCCTTACACTTCTTAGAAGGGGTCTTTGTAGAAATTTGATTTTTTTAAAAACAATGCAGTATTTTAAACACTTCGACAATTAAAACAAAGCAAAATTAGGGGTATATTTTTATTTTATGAGTTATGAAAATAACAGCAAACAGTTAGGTCTCTACTCACACACAGATTTTCATCAGAGGGATTATATAACTAATTGGCAATATAACTAGGTGGAAAACTCCAACCTGACTTCCGATAAATTGTGTGTGAAGTCAACTTTCAGTCCATAAGTCTATGGATGGAGAAACTTTGCCACATTTTACTTCTAAAATTACAAACAAAAACTAAATACGTGTTCTCATGTGCCACTGAAACGTACTTTAGTCAATTTTCACCTGCAAACACTTCACACAGACCTTCCTGGAACACTCCAAACAAATCGGAATACCACACTGTTGATATTGATATCTTGGTTTCCTCTTCAGACGAGGAGGGCAAAAGGCACACGTTTTTCGATTTTCAAATTCTTCTTTCGGTGTCTAAGGCTCATCTTGACAGTGGAGTATTATTCTGATGGTGCCACTCAACTCTCGTGGCAAGTGTCCAATAGAAATTCTACGCTACATATGAAGCTCAACTAGGTCTCTTGCTAGAGTCTTCATGAAGCTCAATCTCACCATTACCTCTGCCTTTGGATAAGCTTGATGTACCACATAACAATTTACACCACAAGCAACATCCACTAATGAGAAGAAAATGGCCAAAGGCCATCTTCCTGTCCGGCAACTTGACGAATAAGCTGCACACATTTGGTCGAGACAGTCCGCACAACCTTTTGTTGTGTTATAAAACAGGATGATCTCAGATTTTCCTGATTCAGGATAATTGTTTACTGAATGGTGCATAGAAGAGATCAGTATTGCAGCTTTGGACTTCTTGGGCATGAAGGAAACCAGAGTCATGTCTTCTGTAAAACCATAAACAGACGTCATCACACCACGTTTCTTATTAGATAAGAAGTTCTGTGGGATCTCGTTTGCGTTCTTTTTCAGCGTACCAACGTATGTGAGACCTTTTTTGAAAGTTCATTGACTAGTTCTACTAATGAGTACCAATTGTCACCTGTAACATTTCTCCTTGTGTTTTCAATGAGTTTCACCAATCGAAGAACAGCCTGTGTAGGAACACTGTGACCTTTATCATGACTGGTAAGGGTGTGACCGTCGCTGCCTTTCCCAGAATAAATATATGCATTGTACAAGTAGTTTGTGCGAGCGTCAGTCAAACACTGTACTTTCAGGCCATACTTTGCCAGTTTGTTTGGCATGTATATTCTAAACCCACACCTTCCACAAAAAGGAAGAAGTATTTCATCGACACACACTGTTGCACCTAAAGAGTAGCAAAGTTGACTGTTTTCGATGAAACGCAAAAATATTTGTGAAATTGCTGCTGATTTGTCTATTTTCCTTCTTTCCACCTGATCATCTGGATTGTCAAATCGTAATGCAGACAGTGAAAACAGAAATCTTTCTTTGCTAACAGTGTATCTGAAAACATCTCTGCCTGTTCCATCAGTTGCAAACAAGCTGTAAACAGACTCATTCCCTGACTTGAAAATGGCTGAATACACTAATAGACCAATTAGAACCTTCAATTCAATGGCATCAACATCTTGTAGATAGGATAAGCAATTGTTAGCATACTGTGCTCTAAGCTTAGATATTTTCAGATTTGTCCATCGAATGATTTCGTCTAGAACGTATGGTGTAAAGAACAGTTTCCATACCTCCAAAACAGCAGGGTTTTCTCCAAGACTTTTCGCCATCTGTTGCAGTACAGGAAGCTGCAAGACGATGTGTTGCCTTTATCTTACGTTAGTTGGTGGATGATTTTTTCTCCATTGAAAACATCTATTCTTACCGAAGAAGTAAGCTCCATCGTCATCAGCTGTCACATCTTCATCACTTTCAGTTTCCTGCTCCGAATTAGTGTTTTGAACACTAAATATCTCAAAATCAGGGTCATTATCGCTGTCATCAAAGTCTTCATCTGAAGATTCAACGGGGAGATCTTGAACATACACATCTGCCTCACATAACACACATTGCATAGAAGGTCCAGCTTTCCCCGCCATGGAGAAACAGTAGCATGCAACAAAAATGCGGCACGCATACACTATGGTACGTCTGTGAGACCTCTCAAGGCTAATAATTATGAAACAAAGAGCAGCAACAATGCAACAATATTGGCATGTGTAGCTTGACAGCCAATAGGAAGGTACACAGAAGAGTCCATTTGGCTTTGCAGGGGTGTGAGAAATATCTCGACACAAAAATTAGTAGCGGGCTGAGAGACGGTCTATAGTCATTAAGGGTTAAATTGTGCTTTATGTGAAACCAAGTTTTTAACAGTTACTTGTAATTTATTGAGAAGTATGTTCCTGAATACTGAACCCTTTTCTGGACCAAGGTAAGTGATTTTAGATCTTTATGTAGAATGTTCTTATTCCCAATATTGATAGTGTGTATTGACCTACTGAATGGAAATGAGACATTATTTGCAACAAATTTCAGCGAGGAATAAATATACTGAGAAGCAATGGTTAGAATACCCAATTCCTTAAACAGGTTCCTATACGACATTCTTGTATTTATATCACAAATGAGTTTTATTACATGCTTTTGCACTCTAAAAACTTCTGTTCGGTTTGACGAGTCACCCCAGAATATGCCGCCATGCGACATAATAGCATGCAAGTAAGTGAAGTATGCAAGTTAATTTTTTTACATTTGTATTTCCTACAGCTGACCGTATTCACATTGCAAATGCAGACTTGCTCAGTTGCTATGATAATTCTGTGGTATGCTCTTCCAACTGAATTTATTATACAGCTGTATTCCTAGAAACTGAACACTGTCAACCTCTTCTATCTGCATGTCTGCATATGTTATACACATGCTGGACGAAAATCTCTTGCAGGTTCTGAACTGCACATAGTGGGTCTTTTCAAAGTTTAATGACACTGAATTAGTTTGAAACCATTTATAAATGTCAGCAAAAACTTGATAAGCAGCTATTTCTAAATCTGTACTTGACTTGGCATTTATTGCAAGGTTTGTAGCATCTGGCAATTTAACAGACAAGATTTCATTAATGTATACAAGAAAAAGCAATGGACCAAAAATGGAATCTTCGAACACCCCATGTAATTAATTTCCAATCAAATGAAGACTGATTGTTTATTCCATACATATTTCACAATGACACACTTTCTTTCCTATTAGTTAGGTAAGACTAACCATTTTGTAGCACTGCCAATGACACCATACATTCTAATTTACTTAAGAGAATGCTGTGATTCACACAGTCAAAGGCTTTCGACAGGTCACAGAAAATGCCAGTAGCCTCTAACTTGTTATCTAATGAATTATGTACATTCTCATGGCACATGTCAATAGCTTTCTGTATATTGGAACCCTTAAGGAACCCAAACTGTGACCTGGACAATATGTTATTTGCAGTCAGATGCTTAAGAAGATGGTTAAACACAAACTCGTCAAATATTTTTGAAAAAATACAGAAAATGTGAAACTGGTCAATAGTTTGATGGTATCTCTTTATCCATCTTCTTATAAAGAAGCTTAACTTCAGCATATTTTAGCCAGTCTGGAAATGTCCCATTAATAAGTGATTGATTAGACAAATAACTTAAGATAGACTTGACTCACATGAACTCTCTCTGATTAACTTCATTGATACATTATGATAGCCACTAGAATACATTTATTTTTAAGGATTTTATGATGGGTGCTGCTACTTTGGGAGAAGTGGGCATCATTTCCATTTTACTGAAGTTATTTGTAGAAACTTTGGGAGAAGTGGGCATCATTTCCATTTTACTGAAGTTATTTGTAGAAACTGGTCTCGTGTGTTCCATTGCACTGTCTACTGAACCTGATAACCCCAAGCTGTCAATAACAGAAATAAAGTACTTGTTTAAGAGCTTTGCAACACTACATGCTGTTGTTAGCAATGTTTCAGGCTCTGCCTGTCTCTGTCTTCCTGATATCCCATATAGTTTTTATTTTGTTGCCTGATATAACTACCTTTTTCTCATAATAAAGCTGCTTAGATTTCTGGATTACTTGCTCAAATACTTTGCAGTATTCTTTGTAATCCATTACAATGTTAACTTCAGAGCTGTTCCTGGATAATAAATACTGTCTCCTTTTTGTCCCACATGATATCTTTATTCCTTGTGTAATCTACGGTTTATTTTTAGACTTCTGTTTGATCTGAGTTACCTTTAGGGAAAACAATTTTTGAAAACGAAAGTAACTTTACTAATGAATGCTTTGTATTTTCCATTCGAGTCTGAAGTACTGTAAACATCTATTCAGTCCATGTCTTTGAGCAATCTCCTAAAATTCTCAATTTTTTACCAATTTATTACCCTCCTGTACTCAGATTTAATAGATTTTTATCCTGACAAGTTTCAAAATTTATCACAAGATGCTGCATGTCATGATAAGACAGCCCATTTACTACTGGTTTTGTAGTATGACTTTTTTACCCTAGATTTGTATACAAATATATTACCAACAGAAGTCTCAAGAGCGTTTACATACCCTAGCTACAAAGTTTACAGTAGGTATTAAATTGAATGATAGTGTTACTGATTGCAATAACTCTCCACTGACAGAGCTTTTCAATAAATCCACATTAAAATCACCAGCAACCACTATTTCCTTGTTTTTTACTGTGAGATGGGACAACATAGCCCCCATATTTTTTATGAAGGGGTTAAGGTTTCCCAAAGATGCTCTGGATATACTTACTATTAGAAAGGACTTACTATGAAATACTACTACTGTTGCACACGTTTTTAAGAGCTGCTCTGAGCAAAATTTTTAATATCAGTATTCTTGAAATTACAATAATTTCTGACAAATGTGGTAACTTCTCCTTTCCCCATATTTTCTCTACAGAAGTAAGAGGCTAACTTAAATCCTTTAACATTTAACATATCTCAACCAGTGGTCACATGATGTTCAGAGAAGCAAGCTGGATCAACCAGTTTGCTCCTTTAACACAAATAAGCAACACTTTAAATTTACTCCTCAGTACTCAGATATTCTGACACAATGAGGATAACTGATACTGTGTACTGACTGAATTACAACTGGATGGACCTAATTTTACAATCAGTTCCTGAACATCTCTGGTTTCGGTGTTGAGTTTCTCCCGGCGTATTTGATAATCAAAATATCCACGGGTGTACTGCCGGTCTACAGTGTGCAACGGGCACAATATTTTGGCGATCATACATGTCGCCATCATCAGGTGAACTGACAGACTGAGCTCCTGTGAACGTGCCGGCACGGAGATCCGTACGCTATGGCTGCTCCGAGGGAACTGGGTTCGGTCACAGCGGCGGACGATTTAAATACCCTCCGCCCGCGACGCGCTCCCTCCGCTGTCCACGCCCCACGCCACCGTCGCGCGGTGGAACAGAATGCAACGGCGTCTGAGATGACGTCAGTGTTCTGTCCACCGTGGTCGTCACAACTAGCAGCTCTCTAGTATGGACAACCTCCCCTGAGGTTGTCTACAATATTGGAGTCTGTTGTCAGTTGACATTTACTCCACAAGTATAAAGGAAAAATTTGCTGGGATTAAAAAGGGTTTACTAAAACTTGTCTGAGCTCGACAGGATAAAATACAATTGGTGCTAGGAAACTAGCGGCGAGAGGAAGAGGAATGTTTGTTCTTCTTCTGCTTAACTCTCGGAATTGCAGCGATTATACGCTGCCAGTCATGATCGGTAAAAATAGGAAGTGGTTTATAAGGTCGAAGTCCCTCTTAGGAATGACGGCGGTCAGATTTGCAATTGCCCAGCCAAAATCAAAAGGCTTATGAGGTAGGGGTGTTTTAGGAACATTGGAGGCAGTAAAAGGGTATGGGGTATTGAGATGCGCAAACGTCTTGTCACGCAATGATTTTGCGAGCATCTTCAGCAGTTCTGGCGCAGTGATCTCTGCTGGCGGCGTGTGGACTACCTCTTCTGTGTCCTGTTCTTGGATGGGCGTAGCAGTTGTGACTTCATCTCCCAGCAGCGGCAGTCTCGCCTTGTCCTCGGAAGGACGGGCGGGCGTTTCGATGCCCTTGGTTATTGCTGGTGGAGCTGGTTCGGAATCTTGTTTCTGCTGGCCCTCCTCCTTCGAGGATGGGGCAGACATCTCATTTGCCAGCTCCATGGGCACCCCCACAGCACCCTGCGTTACCGCAGGAGCAGGGAGAGCGTCCGTCTGTGTGGCGATGGTAGCAGTCGTAACTTCTCGCCCCTTGCGAGACTTACAGGCCAGCAACTCGCGAAGCTGCGCGAGCTGGAGGCGTACCTCATCCACCTCGGCCCGAAGTGCAGCCCTCTCACCTGCCATGGCAGATTTGAGAGCAGCAACTGCGTTGGCGACAGCATCGTCGATCTTGTGAATGCTGTTGGGATTGCAGCAGCACAGCCCTCCACTCGCGCCAGCACCGGCAGAAGTGCCAGTAGCGTGATGCGCGGGCAGAGAGTTAGCCGCTTCTTGATTCCTTGTCACCTCTTCTTGCGCAATGGTTACCGTCGGTGTGTGTTCCGCTCCCTCCCGCGGCCACGGCTCTTGAGATAACTGCAGCCACGGTGGTTGGCGGCATGGGAACCGCCGCAATTACAACATGTAGCAGCGGCTTCCCTGGGCTTCGTACAGTCACGAGTGAGGTGCGGCTTTGCACACTTCAAACACACGAGTACTCCTGTGCAATCCGCGGCGAAGTGCCCCAACTTCTGACAGCGGAAGCACTGTAAAGGTTTCTTCCTCTTCTGCTTGCTGTCCAGTCCAAGCGCTTGGCCCAGGAGGCTAACAATTGCGGCAACTTGTTCTCCTCGTCTTCCCTTCTGGCGTCCAGACATGTTGACGCGGCGGGCGAGAATGCCGGAATGAGTCACAACTATACGTTTGCTCGATTTACTCTTTATTAACCCAATCGCTGGTTCCCAAGCCTTGCTAGGATTATAGCCACAGTCACGGTTTATGAGGTCGTCATTGGTGCAAATTTCGATGGCCTCTCTAACAACGCTGTCCCAGTATCTCGACGTCTGTACCAGAATCCTCGTGCGTTCATACTCCATAGCGTGATTTTCCGACAAACGAAGTTCAGCGACCGACGACTTGCTCGGATACATCAGTCAAGTGTGCCTCTGGTGTTCACGGCATCGATCCTCGACGGTACGCATCGTCTGACCAATATACGACTTGCCACATTGACACGGAATCTGGTACACGCTGGCCTTCCTCAAACCGTTGTCATCTTTGGCGCTCCCCACCAGTGCACGAGTTTTATTCGGAGGACGAAACACAGTTCCGACCCGGTGTTTCTTCAAAATGCGGGCGATTTTCCCCGAGAGTGCGCCTGTATACGGAATAAACGCAGTGCCTACCTCCTCCCTCATGATTTCATCATCTCCACAGGTTGTGCTGTAGTGGTTGGGCGGAGAGCACGTTGAATCTGCCACTCTGAGTACCCATTTTTTCGAAATACAGTTCTCAGATGTTCCAATTCCTGGGGTAGTCACTCTGCGTCAGAGATAGTGCGCACCCTATGTACTAGAGTTTTAAGTACCCCATTCCTCTGTGAAGGGTGGTGGCAGCTGTCTGCGTGCAAATACAGATCAGTGTGCGTTGTCTTCCGATACACCCCATGACCTAGGGTGTCGTCAGCCCTTCTCTTGACCAAGATGTCAAGGAAAGGTAATTAACCCTCCGTTTCAGTCTCCATAGTGAATTTGATGTTGGGGTGTATGGAGTTTAGATTTGTAAGGAAGTCAAGGAGTTTATCCATACCATGTGGCCAGATGACGAACGTGTCGTCCACGTAACGGAAAAAGCAAGTAGGTTTCCATTCGGATGACGACAGGGCTTCCTCCTCGAAGTTCTCCATGTACACCGACGTCATCTCAGATGCCGTCGCAATCTGTTCCACCGCGCGACCGTGGCACGGGGCGCGGACGGCGGAGGGAGCGCGCCGCGGGCAGAGGGTATTTAAATCGGCCGCCGCCGCGACCGAACCCAGTTCCCTCTGAGCAGCCATAGCGTACGGATCTCCGTGCCGGCACGTTCACAGGAGCTCAGTCCGTCAGTTCACCTGATGATGGCGACATGTATGATCGCCGAAATATTGTGCCCGTTGGACACTATAGACCGGCAGTACACCCGTAGATATTTTGATTATCTCCAGTTTCAATTATAGTCTATTTGCACGAACAGTGTATATTAAAATGTGCTTTCTGGCTGCCTGTTTTATGTATGTGAATGTCATTTTCAACCTGTCTCCTAAATATCTTTTGTTTCTGCCCTCCCTACCCTAAAAATACTGTTGCTCTGTCACTTGTAACCACTGGTACTGTACCACATATGATAGTGTGTCCCTCCCCCGATTTCCCTTCATGAGGGTTCCTGAACTAACTGCTCAAAATGGTTTTTGGAGAAAGCATTTAGAAAAATTCTGGACAATTTTTTATGCCTACTACTGACATTAAACATGTATTTTCATCAATGCATCAAGGATAGATTGAAGTCATTGCCAGGTACAATTATACATGAAATGAGACTCAAATGTCCTTGAACCCTCCAGTAACTGTATCATCCAAGTTGGGAGGTCAGTAAAAGGAACAAATTATTAACTTATTCCTGTTGTTGTGGGGGTTGGGGTTGGGTTGTTTGGGGGAAGAGACCAAACTACGAGGTCATCGGTCTCATCGGATTAGGGAAGGATTGGGAAAGAAGTCGGCCGTGCCCTTTCAAAGGAACCATCCCGGCATTTGCCTGAAGTGATTTAGGGAAATCACGGAAAACCTAAATCAGGATGGCCAGACACGGGATTGAACTGTCGCCCTCCCGAATGCGAGTCCAATGTGCTAACCACTGCACCACCTCGCTCGGTGTTGTTGTGTATAACCTCTATCCATACTAACAAACAGCAAGTATTTACTTCAGTTTCACTATAGGATAAACTACTGTTAACATCATTAAAAATGTCACCACCATCTTAATTTAATCTACCCTTTCCGAACATAGTTCATTGATAAAAATGTTCACTGAATTTATCCTTTGCTTTAGCTGCCTTTCAGTAGCTATAATGATTTCTGCTTCAGTGCTTTCTACAAGGGCTGGGAGCCCAGGTTCTTTCCTGACAGACACAACAATTTACACAGTAAAATTTGAAAACAAATTGAAAAAGTTTCTACTTGACAATTTCTTCAATTCCACAGAAGAATTTCTATTATTGTAATGTGAAAAACAAGGTGAGTAGGCATTATTTACAAATCAGTTTGCAATGTGAATGTCAAATGACTTGTTCCAAATCATTATGATTCATCGTGCAAAATAATCCATAGATCATGAAAATAACTACCTACAACTATAATACAAATTATCTGTAGGTCTACACTTGTTCTTTGTTTGACCTTCTCTGTTAGAGTCCCTGTTTGTTCTTTTCAGAGACCCTCCAACCTAAAAAAAAAAGCCCAGTGAACTCCACACAGCCTCTGCTTTCCATGTGGCCATCTCGTGCGTAATGCACCCTTTATGTATTAAGGGAGTCCCAACACCTCCCCAACACCTCTTCACCCTATAGTACCAGTCAATAAATTTGCAGCCCACATGGCTGCAGAACTGGCTGAGCCTTTGATTCAGACCCTCCACCTAGCTCTGTACTAAAGGTCTGCAGTCAGTCCTCTCAACAAAGCTACAGGTGGTGAACTCCATCTACACCATGCAGTCAAGAGTAGCTCTCTTTACCACAGCAAATACCTGCTGAAAACAAAAAAGAATCTCTTCCTATACCAAATGACATTAGTACCACTGACATAAGAGATCACCTGCAGTTGGCTGTACTTTGTGTTCTTTATGGCATCCACGAGAACATACCGTATGAACTCAAATTGCCATCATCTATTAACGGGACAGGCTTAAGTGGCACATCTCAGCCATCTCATTGACAGTATTCAAAGGATTACCCAAAAATGTTACAATGTAAGGGATGCAACAACTCAGTATTGAATGTTAACCAGCAGCAGGTGATGATTTCACCTATGCACACTTTCAGATTGCCTTTATTTTCAGTTATTGTTTTGCCTCTATTTAACAAAAAAGTTATGCACACTTAGTTTATAAGGGTTATTTTGCCATTCCTGGCACTCCTTCATTCGCTACATCACAGGCATCACCAGAATCTCTGGCAGCATTACCTCACTACAATGCTTGCCACCCAATCACATTCCAATTATATATTATATAATGCGATCCTGTACCAGTTACGATAATCAGTTGCTCTCGATAAACATGGGGGAGGTAAATGTAAGAAGTTTAAGCTTTTACTTTAATTTGGCATCACAAGAAGACCAAGACTATGTTATACAAGGATATCATTGCAGAAAACTTCACTCCTGAAGTGATATCAGAGTGTTAATATGAGGTCTTCTGACTTCTGGATACTGAGAACTAAAAACACAGGAGGCAAAGAAAGTTATGCACATAGTACTTACGAAAATTCAAACAGAAAACTGTGTATTTGTGGATTAATGAACATTACATGAATCACTGAAGTAAACTTTAAAATACATACCTGACTTGGAACTTTGCCTATTTTTGTAAATATTGTCTGCCAGTACGCCCAGCAAAAAATGGCGAACAACAGATGGAACAGAAGTAGGTAAAACACTGAAAAAAGAGAAAGGAGAACCAATTAGTCTTAATGAAGTAAATTTTCAGTAATGAGATGTTTCTGATTAATAAAAAATAACAGTTTTAGAATGGTGGATCACTCACGCTGAGGTGACAAAAGTCATGGGATAGTGATATGCACACATACAGATGGTGGTAGTATCGCGTACACAAGGAATAAAAGAGCAGTGCTTCGGTGAAGCTGTCATTGTCATGTGAAAAGGTTTTTGATGTCATTATGGCTGCAAGATGAGAATTAACAGACTCTGGACATGGAATGGTAATTTGAGCTGGACAGCATGGAACATTCAATTTCAGAAATCTTTAGGGAATTCAATATTCTGAGATCCACGGTGTCAAGAGTGTGCTGAGAATATCAAGTTTCAAGCATTAGCTCTCACCACAGACAACACAGTGGCTGATGGCCTTCACTTAATGACCGAGAGCAGTGAGTCCTAAAATATAAGCAACACTGTGTGACATACCCACAGAAATTGATGTGAGAAGTACAATGAACATCCATTTGAACACTGCAGCAAAATTTGGTGTTAATGTGCTAAGGGCCCAAGACAACCAACACAAATACCTTTGCTAACACTACAACATCACCTGCAGCACCTCTCCTGGGATCGTGGCCATATCATTTGAACCCTAGACAACTGGAAAACCGTGGCCTGGTCAGATGAGTCCCTATTTCATTTGGTAAGAGCTGATGGTAGGGTTCGAATGTGGTGAAGACCCTACAAGCAACGGACTCAAGTTGTCAACAAGGCACTATGCAATCTGGTGGTGGCTCCATAATAGTGTAGCCTGCGTTTACATTGAATGTACTGGGTCATCTGGTCCAACTGAACCTATCATTGACTGGTAACACTTACGTTCAGCAACTTTGAGAGAATTTGTAGCCATTCATGAACTTCACGTTCTCGAACAACGATGGAATTTTTTTTTTATGGATGACAATGCATCATGTCACAATTGTTTGTGATTGGCTTGAAGAACATTCTGGACAATTCAAGCAAATGATTGAGCCACCCAGATTGCCCGACATGAATCCCATCGAACATTTATGGGACATAACTGAAAGGTCAGATCATGCACAAAAACTGCACCAGCAACACTTTCGTAATTATGGATAGCTATGAAGGCAGAAGGGCTCGGTATTTCTGCAGAGGTCTTCCAACAGCTTGTCGACTTAATGCCACATTGAACTGCTCCACTGGGCCCAGAAAAAGGAGATCCAACATGATATTAGCAGGTATCCCATGACCTTTTGTCACCTCAGTGTATCACAATGAGCTTAAATGGCTTTTAACAGCTTTATAACAGAAATTGTGAACAGTGAAGAACAAATCAGTTTCTCAGTACCTCTGTAACAATGTACTGGTGCTAAAACCAAAAACACAATGGAGACACTTTTGTACCCTACTTCAGTGTGTGATATACTGCTTAGTCCATTTCAACAGCATGGACAAGGTTACTAAGTACTCTCAAGATGAGGAACAGGGAGAGGTTCCCAGCGATGGGATCAACTTTTTGCAGACATTTATACAGTGATGCAGACTAAAATCCCAGCTATAATGCCCTGCAGCTGCTCACCCTGGTGGGTCCTCATTTGTGAATTACTGATGAAAAAGAAGTCTGGAATTTCATGTGATGCTCTACAGCCTAAAAATAGAAATATTGTATAAAGTGTTTGTGGACCACAATAGTTCAACTACAGTCCTCGCATGTAAAAGGTGCCGTGTTCAAGTCTCTTCAGGTGATTTAAAATTTTATATTTTAAATATGTATTGAAATGACTTTAATCATTATTTTTATTCAGCTACTTGATTTAAATATATTTTTATTTCTGTTCCTTTGTCACATCATTTTACTCATCATATCAACTTTTTTCATTTGCTCTCATTTTCTTCCTAATATTATTTTTCCACTTGAAATGTTTCTTCATGTTATTTTAATTACTTTTATGTACTGATGTCGATTTAATTTCTTCCATCAATGTTATTGCACTCATTATTTCTATTTCTCATTTTGCTTGAGTTTCATTTCATTTATAATCCCTTCTTTCGTTTAAATCTTTATCTGCATTATTCTGTCCACAGTGCAATAAGAATTTATGTTCTAAATGTTTGGATGCCAGTTACCATAAAAATGTACATCTCGAAATGAAACAGATTTTTGACACATTGCGTATCGATTATTTTGTTCTCTGTTCATAACCAATGGATTGACATAAATAATATGAAGGATAAATTAAAATAATTACATTCTCGTTGACAAAGCTCTGTGAGGAAAAAAAGAATGACTGGAAGTAAAATATGACAGCAAGCTAATATAGTGATTAAATGTGACAAACACAAATAAAAATACATTTAAACAAACTGATTGAAGAAAATTAATGATCAGAGTCATTTTGATAAAGATTTAAAATACAAGAATTCATAGCAGCTGATGAGTTTCGATCTCTCAACCTTTTGCATGTAAGGGCTGTAAATTTAACAATTATGCTACACAATTATTCCGTATAATACCCATCTATTTGAAGCTGTAGAGCACCAAGCAAAATTCTGAAAAATGTTTTCCTTGAATACTCGCAAATGAGGTCTCACCAGGGTGAACGACTATGATGTGTGATAACTGGGATGTTATCTTACTTCATTGTACAGATGTTTTCAAAAAGTAAATCCCACTGCTGGAGACCTCTCCTTGTAAGTAACTAGAATATGTGAATGCATGCACAAGAGGCGTATACCTTTCTAATATATAGAAAAGGAACAAATGTCGTCATTCATATAACAAAGAACTTTAAATTGTGAAGATAGTGCTAAATAGCATGGCTCCAACCACAGTGGTGAGAGCATCTGCCAGCAGCAGCAGAGTCAGTTTCCATTTCTACGCAATGATTTGTTTAGTGGCTTTCTCATGTGTGGCTGTGAAGAAGTGAATATTATCCATGTATTTACCTGTGGTGAGGAGAGTTTTTTTTAACTTTTTTTTTGAGTGTTCCTAAATATTTCAAGCAGTAACTTGGGTGAGCTAAGTTTGTTGTGTACTGATAGCCAGTAACTGTAACTGTGCAAGCAGTAGTACCCATCTTATACCTAGGAACTGCTGGGTTACTGTTACATTCCTTCTTGTGGAAATGAACATAGTTTTATGACGGGGAGAGACTGCACCTGTTGCGTAGATATGGAGGGCAGTTAGCCCTGAAACAGTTGGAAGCTGTTTGGCCATGGTCGACAAGACTTCAGTCTGCTGCCCTGGGCTGTGGTGGCATTTGGACACCTGAGGTCGAAACTGTAGCACCTCTGATGCCTACAGTATCAGCAGGAATCCTGGATGTTGCAGCACCTATAGATTTGCTCATCCTAGCTGGTCAACATTCACTTATGTGTGAATGGTGAACAGTAGTGGGATAGTGAATCTCTTGGCAGAAGTAAGTGAGTAATTGTCACACAGCTGGGTCATTTGCACTTTAAATACAGGTATGATGCTGAAAATACATTTGAGCCACGAAGATTTTCCCTGTCTGTTGGGACTGGAGCCAATCTTCCTGTAATGTGAAGACACTGGGAGCTTCAAAATAACACACATGATGGAGCACCTTAGGGGAATAGCAGGTAGTTCACAAAGAAAGACTAGTGTCTACACTTGTATCTCTTCAGAGATGTGGAGAGGATACTGTTGGCAGCTATGGAGAATACTGGGTGCAGCCTGCTGCAAATAATGACACACATCTGCTTCAATGACACCTGCCACCTGCATCCTCAGACTATCTTTAGTTCCTACAGCGGGATGGCTCCAATACTGAAGATAGTAAGCCTCACACACAGTAGATGCTAAACTATCTATTTGCAGCATTTTTCCCAGAACAGATTGGCGTCCTCTGTCTGAGTAAAAGGCTTAAATTAGAGACACAATCGGTTATATTTGTCTTGTAAATAAAAAATGCCTTCTTTTGCTACACTGTGTTTTATTTTCCCAGACATGTTAGGCGTTATCTCACTTTAAGGCCTCATCGGTAGGATTTATAATGATACAGTTATGATACACTTCTGTTTTGCTATGTATTATTCGTAGATCCTACAACAATTCACTTCTTGCTCTTTATGTAAATAAGCGATTACTTACAGCTCTCCCCATTTTTAGTTGACACCGGTGTTTCCTCTTATCTGGTCACACGGAGGTCACACTATCGCTTTATTTATGAAACATAAGAATGTTTGTGTGTTTTGAACATTTTTCTTCCCACTTTTCATTTTGTTTGCACTTGTTGTTATGATGCACTATCAGTCTTCTGTCACTAATGCAGACATAACACTAATATAGGCATTACTACTTAAGAGTTCACTGTGTATCTCATCCTGTTTGGTTTGTTGAGTGGAAAGCTGGTTGGGAACTGTTATTGTGTGTGAATTTCAAACTGCTTAGGTCATAGGTCCCAAATGTTGTTGTTACTGTTATTATTATTATTATTATTATTATCATAGTCCTCTAGTATTACTCTATTATTTTACCTGTTAGTGTACACTATGAGTTGTTTGGTATATGTACTTTATCATTCAACAGGGTTTTCTTTTCTGCCTTTTTTTTCCCTGTATGTAGTAATTTTCTTGCAGTGTTAGGTGGTGTTTTTATTGTTGATTCTAATTATTTTCATGTCATCTTCCCTAGTGGTTGGTTTGTGTTCTGTTGGGTGTTCTGCAAATGTAGAGTGGTTTTTCCATAGTTCCAGGCTCTCGTGTGTACCTTGTATCTGACATCAAATGTTCCCCTGTTTGTCCTATGTATCTGCCATCACAAGTGTTACACTGTAATTGATATATACCTGCTTTCTGGTATACAGGGTGTTACAAAAAGGTATGGCCAAACTTTCAGGAAACATTCCTCACACACAAAGAAAGAAAATATGTTATGTGGACATGTGTCCGGAAAAGCTTACTTTCCATGTTAGAGCTCATTTTATTACTTCTCTTCATGTCACATTAATCATGGAATGGAAACACACAGCAACAGAACGTACCAGCGTGACTTCAAACACTTTGTTACAGGAAATGTTCAAAATGTCCTCTGTTAGTGAGGCTACATGCATCCACCCTCCGTCGCATGGAATCCCTGATGCGCTGATGCAGCCC
The DNA here is from genome assembly GCF_023864275.1 of Schistocerca cancellata. Lineage (NCBI taxonomy): Eukaryota > Metazoa > Arthropoda > Insecta > Orthoptera > Acrididae > Schistocerca > Schistocerca cancellata. Next base: position 741,534,107 of record NC_064629.1, on the reverse strand, counting down.
TGGAGAATGGCGTTTTGTATCACAGCCATCCACAATACGAGCACGAAGAGTCTCTACATTTGGTACCGGGGTTGCGTAGACAAGAGCTTTGAAATGCCCCCATAAATGAAAGTCAAGAGGGTTGAGATCAGGAGAGCGTGGAGGCCATGGAATTGGTCCGCCTCTACCAATCCATCGGTCACCGAATCTGTTGTTGAGAAGCGTACGAACACTTCGACTGAAATGTGCAGGAGCTCCATCGTGCATGAACCACATGTTGTGTCGTACTTGTAAAGACACATGTTCTAGCAGCACAGGTAGAGTATCCCGAATGAAATCATGATAACGTGCTCCACTGAGCATAGGTGGAAGAACATGGGGCCCAATCAAGACATCACCAACAATGCCTGCCCAAACGTTCACAGAAAATCTGTGTTGATGACATGATTGCATAATTGCGTGCGGATTCTCGTCAGCCCACACATGTTGATTGTGAAAATTTACAATTTGATCACATTGGAATGAAGCCTCATCCGTAAAGAGAACATTTGCACTGAAATGAGGATTGAGACATTGTTGGGTGAACCATTCGCAGAAGTGTACCCGTGGAGGCCAATCAGCTGCTGATAGTGCTTTCACACGCTGTACCTGGAATGGAAACAACTGGTTCTCCCATAGCACTCTCCATACAGTGATGTGGTCAATGTTACCTTGTACAGCAGCAACTTCTCTCACGCTGACATTAGGGTTATCGTCAACTGCACAAAGGATTGCCTCTCCATTGCCGGTGCCCTCGTCGTTCTAGGTCTTCCCCAGTCGCGAGTCATAGGCTGGAATGTTCCGTGCTCCCTAAGACGCCGATCAATTGCTTCAAACGTCTTCCTGTTGGGACACCTTCGTTTGGAAATCTGTCTCGATACAAACGTACCGCACCATGGCTATTGCCCCGTGCTAATCCATACATCAAATGGGCATCTGCCAACTCCGCATTTGTAAACATTGCACTGACTGCAAAACCACGTTTGTGATGAACACTAACCTGTTGATGCTACGTACTGATGTGCTTGATGCTAGTACTGTAGAGCAATGAGTCGCATGTCAACACATGCACTGAAGTCAACATTACCTTCCTTCAATTGGGCCAACTGGTGATGAATCGAGGAAGTACAGTACATACTGACGAAACTAAAATGAGCTCTAACATGGAAATTAAGCGTTTCCGGACACATGTCCACACAACATCTTTTCTTTATTTGTGTGTGAGGAATGTTTTTTGAAAGTTTGGCCGTACCTTTTTGTAACACCCTGTATATCTTTGTTTTTTGTCAGTTTTGGAGTATATTTTTGGATAGAACTGTCTGTTGTGCATGCTACATTTATTATCGGTCTTTTGAAAATGTTGGTGATTTTATGCAAGAGTTTGTGTTTGTATGTCATTGTGTGCCATCTTGTGTTTTCTCTTATGCTTTCCTGATTATTTTGTGTAGTTGTTATGGTACTGAGTGATTGTGGCTTCTGAGAACAGGTGCAGCAGGATTAATCATATTAATGTTATCATTCAATGACAAAATCATGTATAATGTAGAAAATTAAAGGAAAGTAATGGGATGTCATCAAATATCAAACTGGAAACAGCAGACAATTAATTATAACAACATACGAATCACAGATGGGGAGGGGGGGCAGGGGGGGTCTATGATCTCAAGTCGTGCATAGGCAGCATACAAGCCTCATTAATTCAGGTGAAATTCCAAAATTCCAGCAGGATGCACGAGTTGTGCTCTTACTAAAGAAAGAGATAATGCAGAAAGTATTGAAAACAAAAACTACAGGCAAATTTCACAACTGTCCACAATCTCAAAAATTACTGATGCCATCATGAAAGACGGACTAATGAGTTACATAAATAAATATAATCTTTTTAACAAAGCACAGTTTGGTTTCGAAAGTGGAATAAGTACTGTATCAGTCGCTATAGTGTTCACAAAAGTGGTACTTGCCACTCTTGACAAGGATGGCTGCATTCCAGACATAGTCTTAGACTTGTCCAAATCTTTTGGCACTGTTGACCATAAAATACCAGTACACAAGCTGGAAGCACTAGGTGTAAGAGTAACAGCAAACAGGTGATTCTAGTCTTTTTTTGGAAAACAGGGTGCAAAAGGTTTACACATCTGCTGCTGATAAATTTTTACTAAAATAATTGGCAAACATGAAGCATATGAACATAGGTGTGCCTCAAGATCGTAACATATATCAATGACTTTCCAGCCAGTATAATACATGGAGGGCAGGGGGGGGGGGGGGGGGGGGGAGTACTGGTCAAATGTTTTGTGAACAAATTTGTCTAAAGGTAAGAAATAAAATAGAAACATTTGATGCACCTTTCAATTATGCCCTAAAACATGCACTGCAAATGAGACTGCACAGTCTGTATAATCCACCAGACAAATAGCCTCTAGTACTGTTTAAAATTCTAAGATCCCACGTTAAAAGCTTAACTTTAAATCTCAACTGGCACTACATTTGTTCTACATCATTTTCTGCATTTTCAAAGGTATGTCAAATGTTTCTGTGATTTATTTTACTTATTACTTTTAGACAAATCATTTCACAAAACATATGATGGAATTTTTACTTTAAATTTTTGACAAATACCACACCAATATAACCTTTTCTGTGCTAAATAGCTAGGCCTGGTCAGCTGTCAATGTACTTTGCACACGTACACAACATTAGATAAGAGTGCATCAATGTTGTTAATTTTTAGTGTGGTTATCAGGTCTGGTAGCATATGGTTGTGTTCAGAATTGTGCCATCTTTGGAAAGCATGGCATATTAGTAAATGGCATGGCACTGTGGTCAGCGGTAAGCTGTGGTTCTCCATACCCTGGATGACCACTGTCAGCTAGTATGTTGGTGACCTGGGAAGAGGGCCCATTATTGCAGTGTTTAGGAGAGGCACAATGGTGTTACTCCTGGCATCATGGTGTGGGGAGCCTTGGGGTATATCTTTAGGACTCAGCTGATAGTGACTGAGGGAACAAAGCAACAGTCATAGACACCCTGTATCTTTATGTGTTACCTCTTCATGCCTTTTGTCAATAGGACAATTCATGTTCACACATGGCTTGCTTCTCTATGAACTATCTGCATGATGTTGAGGTACTCCCACAGGCATCAAGATCCCTATATGTGTCCCAGATAGAATGTATGTTGGATCAACTTGGACATCAAGGTTCATTAGTTGATTCAGGGTAAAGGAATAAAGAGCAAGGTCATCAATACCTCAATCCTGGAATATCATAGAATGAAGGCTTTCACGGCAGGTGTTGTCATCACTTAACACTTCTGGGCTGAGAGTCTTATGTATGGACCACGGCATCTCAGCCCGGAAGTTTTAAGTGATAATCCTCGAATAGTTATTCCAGAATTAGTGATGCCTATGAAGTATGTGTTTTGACGATGAAAATACATATGGGTGGTTAAGACCAAGGCATTGAAGGCAATGCTGATGCCAGAGCTGAGAAAGAATTTACAGAGAAGAGTATGCAATCAGGACAGTGTGTAGGTCACACTAGGGCTCATCCAATGGCTAGAAAGCCCCCACCCCACATCTGTCCCTGCCATCCTGATGAAGGGCGAAGACAGTTACTGAGCAAAGTATGTCTTCAACCAAGCAGATTCAGAAAAGTAAAAGTGAGAAGGTTAAAAGTGTGATGTACATCAGATGGACCATCAATAATAAAAACAAGAGGAGAGAAACAGGTAAGGCAGCAGGTGGGCATCCCCGAATCTCTGCATGTGACAGGTGGTGTCCCACCCACAACAGACCCACCCTGCTCTAGTGTATTCGAGGTGTTAAAGAGCACCCACAATTCTACAGAGTGCAAATGCGAAAGTAGAAAATTGGATTTGGCAGAAAATGAGACAAAACTGCATCTTAAAGCAATTAAAGTAGAGGAAGAGAGGTATGAAAGGAGCTGGTCAAGGAGATAGTCAGCTGTCCCCCCAGATCCAGCATGCAGTGGGAGATGCCCCTAAGCATCCTGACCATACCCTGGAGGTAACTTAAAACCTTACATCCGAAAATAAAAACCACTTTCACAGAGGCAACAGAGAACTAGTCAACTGTGTGAATTGCCTGCCAATATTTCGGGCAAAGAATTCTTAAGGCGAAGATTAGCATGGAGGGCCAGAAGAAGGGAGCATTCCAACAGAATATGAACTACTGTATGTAAGTCTCAACAACTACAATACAGGAGTTAGCCTTGTACTACAAATGCAGAGGTGACATAGGACCATGGACTACTACTGAGAGGAACAAAAGGAAGAGTGTCACGCAGCAGTGATCTCATCGATATTGCAGAGTTTATTAGAGTGGACAGTAGCCAACCACACGATATTCCACTGAAAAGTAGCAATCAATCCACCTTTCATATAATTTTGGTGTTTTATAATTTTGTGGTTTGATCAAGTCAGAAGAGTATATTTTCACTGTGTGCATTTTTGCATATTTTTACATGCCAGGTATGAAGACCATGCTGGAAAATGAAACTAAGTGCATTTACTGTTCATTTCATTATAATTAACAATCAGTACACCATGTTCCTGTAACCACATGTCCTAAACATGGATGCTCACAGGATTGAATGACTATGGGCATAATTAAAAATTACTGAGTGAATTCAAGTGGAAGGTGTTGGTTAAGCTTTCCAGTAGAAGCCTGGAAACGGCACTTGAAATTTTAAAGCTGTCTCAAGGTGCCACTATGGTGGACACGGGAGTGCTATCTGCAAGGGTTTTCATACCACAGGCTCTCAGAATTGGCTCTCCAAGACTGCACAACAGGGACCCTTTTGTTAAGATTTTTAGGCATTAAACTGACAGAAAGCTTTGAGAACGCACAAACACGAGTCGTTTCTCCTTACTACTCACTGTAGGTGATCCCTGGTTCCACTTAAGGATTCGTGTTGAGGATTGATCAGTTCACCTCCCTTCAAGTTTTTCGCTCTCAGTGTTTGGATGCAAGGCAGACTGGACTTTGGACAGAAGTTATTGGGGCACTGACAAGTACTCATGGCAGCGTCACTGTGATGGCAGTGAACAAGTGGCGCTGCCACCTCTGTGAATACTTAAATGGTGATCTTGGATGGGAACTTACCGAGATTAAATTAGATTAGATTTGATTCAGTTTTCATTCCATAGACCCAAAAATGAGATGATAATCATGAGTGTCAAACAAGTCAGAAAATATTTAAAAAAATTAATATAATAGTCAGTATCCTAATATTTACAGAATTTATACACTGTTAGAAAGAAAATTAGTTATGTACTTTTAATAAATTTATCACACACAATACCTAATCTAGACTGTCGTGACCAAGTGCTGTCAAACCTGAAATCCTACATACATTTTTACTTAAGCTGGTCTAACAGTCCCTGTTAAGATATTCATCTATAGAGTAGAAGGAGCTGCCTATCAAAAAGTATTTCAGACTCTGTTTAAACTGTGCTTTATCTGAAACAAAGTTTTTAATCGTTGCTGGCAATTTATTGAAAATGTGTGTTCCTGAATATTGGACCCCTTTTTGTGCCAAGGTAAGCGATTTTAGATCTTTATGCAGATTGTTCTTATTCTTAGTATTGATACTAAGTGTTGAGCTATTGACAGGAAATAGAGACCTAGTGTTTGCAACAAGTTTCATTAAGAAATAAATATACTGAGAAGCAGTGGTTAGGATACGCAGTTCTTTGAACAGATTTCTGTATAATGTTCTTGAATTTCTACCACAAATGAGTCTTTTTACACGCTTTTGCACTCTAAAAACTTTTGCTCGGTTTGATGAGTCACCCCAGAATATGATCCCTTACGACATAATGGAATGAAAGTAAGCAAAGTATGTGTGTTTTATTTATATTTATACATCTTATATCTGAGGCTTTTAGAGTTGTGCACTATCTGCAGCTTTACAGTCATTTGTGACAAGTGTTATGGGTTTCTCATGAGTGTTAACTTTGTTATCATTTCAATAAATTCAGGTGGGGCATAACTTTTTCTTTAGCAAACACAATAAACTTAATGCATAGTGTTGCTGATAATGTTTGTGTTTCCTTTCTGTTGCCAGATATGACCCAGTTTTTAAGACTCAACTTAGGTTCAAAAATGACAAATGTGATTGTTGGTAATTTTGTGAATGTCTGAGATCATGTGAGAGTGTATGTGTGTGCATGTTGCAATCCTGAGCCAGCTAAATACAGTTTGCCCTTCGGAATCATAGTGCTAGAATTTTCACGTTTTAGTTCACGAGTAAACTGCCTTTTATGAATAAATACGTTATGTTCACAAATTTAGTTCACTAAACTTTTTCCAAATGTGCACACCAGCACGCCATCCCCCCCCCCCCTCTCCTGTAATCGTTATTCTCATACATCCTGTATGAGAAAGTTACTAGGAAATATTCAGTGAAGTGTAAACCTTGAATGGACGATCGCAAGTTCAGTAGTTAGACTTCCACTGCAAGTCTCCCCTCTGTGGTAGAAACTAGGGCTAAATTTCATTTAATCTGTCTGGTACTGCACATGACTTGGCATTCAGGGTAGGCAGAGAATAATAAGTATTGTATTTAATATTCAGGCAAAAATTTTCCGACGGCGGCCACATTAGGGCATCAAAATTAATCAGTGATGTGAGATGAAAATATGTGCCAGATGGACAAAAACCTGGATGTTCTGCTTCTCTAGAACAGTTTATATCAGAAAAGGAACACAGTTTAAATCAAGACATGACCTCAGTACAGCAAGTGAAGACAAACACTTTGAAATATCAGCTATTGATACCATCAAGAAATTAATCATTTTATGTGTGTATAGATCTCCCAGTGGTAGTGTGGATACTTTTTTTCAATAAATTAACAGAAAGTCTTAGGTACAAAGGTCAACATAATCCTGTGGGGAGACATTAAAATCGACACTAATATCATAAATGAATCCAGCAGCACCCTCACAAATATCCTTCAAAGTTTTGGCATGTCCCTATTGGTCGATAGAGCAACAAGGGTTACTACAATGACTGCATCAGTAATTGACCATGTGGCCACAAATATGGATAGGGAAAAATGTGATGTAGCTGTAAAAGATCTCTGACTATCAGACCATCTCTGTCAAATAACAACAGTTAAATCAGGCATTGAATCATTCCCTAAACTACAAGCTTACAAATGACACCTATCAGGAAACAAAACAAAAGATTTTCAAAGAAACTAGCAAAACAAAGCTGAGATGAAGTGTATAAAGAAACCAATGTGAATATGAAATTCTCTAAATTCTCCACATTATTTAAATTGAACTTTGAAGAGGCATTTCCAAAAGTATTCATGTCTGTATCAACCTCTCACAAAAACAGATGGATAACAGCATGTATTAAGAAATCCTCCCAAACACTTAAATACCTCAATGAGAGTTGCAATGATCCAGAATTCTTAAATTTCTATCATAGATACAAAAAGATCTATAGGAAGATGCTGACTGCTTCAAAAAGTCATTTAATGACAAAATAATATATAATGCAGAGAACAAAAGCAGTTTGGGATGTTGTAAAAAAAGGAAACAAGGAGAGGCAAACAAACCCAGAATAACCTACTGCTAAGGGAGGGGGATAAGGTAATAAATAATTCGCAACACTTAGCAAACTATGTAAATGAGCATTTTTCAAGTATTGCAGAGAAGTTACAGCAAAAATTCCCCAAAACAAATAATATAACACCTGTAAATAATATTGCACTAAATGCAATGATGTTACTTCCAACCACAGAGAATGAAGTCAATGAAACTGTTCAAAAACTAAAAAATAAAAAGGCAGTAGGCTTAGATGAAGTACCAATGTGTGTACTGAAACATTGCATGGAGATTATACAACGCCCCTTAACAAGTATAATAAATGAATCCTTCACATTTCCATAGCAGTTAAAACACCCAAGATTTGTACCTTTGCTTAAGAAATGTAATGCACAAGAAATAAAACTGTACCATGAAAAGAGAGAAAAGAAACTGCAAAAACACACTTATTTAAAAAGACAGCTAGAAAGTACCTGTTACACATTGAAGGATTACTTAGATAAAACAGAGTAGGTGTTTGGTAAAAAGAAGTTATACAAATAAATAGTAATGATTATAAAACATCCAACATTCCACATAACACCTTCACACTGTTTTTTTCCTTTCTTTTTTCCTTCTCTAGAAAAACTTATCTCCATGCTATGCATTACACAATACTAACACCTCTTCTTCTTTCTGAGCTCAATATCCAACTAATTATAGAGGGATGCTGCTGACTCAGTTTTGCACGACAGCAAATCGGAAGTTGTGGTACAAAAAATGGCTCAGAGATCACCAGTGTGTGTGTGTGTGTGTGTGTGTGTGTGTGTGTGTGTGTGTGTGTGTGCAGTGACTGATAGTGAGAAATGAGTGAACAGTGTGGCATTGCACTATTTAATAAGTTATTTGTAAAAAAACGGTACTGTATACCAGGAGTAAATCTAATGATTGTCTCCAGCTAGAAGTCTGTAAATGTATGTGTATACAAATTAGCTTATTTTAAATTGATCTAAATTCATAAATACTTTGACATGTCCTACATCCTTGTAAAAAGAGATCTACAGATGAATAAAGCTACTGTTACTATTACTACTGCTACTTCTTCTTCTTCTTCTTCTTCTTCTTCTTCTTCTTCTTCTTAACCACCTACGCCACCCGGACACACTTTTCGACCAACCCAAATTCTCAACTCTTCGCACACCAATGCAGCATCCCTGTTCATGTACCTCTCAATCACAGTGCAACCTGTATTCCCACGAGAAGAAATGAAATCTGATAAGCATCCACACTGATGGGGTTGTGTTTGCTTGTCAATCCTATAGAGATGTTATGTTAAATGTGTGGTGGTTGTGGTTGTGGTGGTGGTGGTGGTTGTGGGGGGCGGTGGCACTTTTGCATTTGTGGTGTCGTACAAAAAAACAGATACCGCATATATGTATACATCAATGTGGTGCAATGACAGAGATCCATTCTTTTTGTGTGCACACCAAGTCCAATCTCTTGCAGGAATCGGAAACAGCGAGTCAGGGGGATTCATGGGCAGATGACACTGCGCTAGTAGCGTGTCACAGGCTGAGAATTTGGGCTGGATGGGAAGCATGGGTAGATGGCCAAAGTGGTTAAGTCAATCATTCAGATTAACTGGGCCATCCAGGTTCAAGTCCTGGTCCAGCACAAATCTTCTCACATTACCACTGATTCATTTTAACGCCCAAATGAGGCTAACCTCATTGAAAACCCATTGAATAATCTTTAGTTTATGAATATGGGGCAGAAAAGTCAGATTTTTATCGAAAAGGGGGCCCAAAAAAGCAGGACTGTGGAACAACCTCCAAGTGCTGGGCACCAAAATGTAGTTCTGGGTCAGGATGGGCTGTTGTATGACAACAGAAATGTGTGAACTGCATTTTTTCAGGACAGAACTGGAAACCACAGGAAATGGTCCGAACAGAGGCCTGTCAAATGACTGCTTGGAGTTGGCATTCGGCCAAGGCAACTGAGCAGGTGCTGTACCAAAAGCAAAAGTCATCAATATACAGCACAGGGGAGACTAGAAGTCTGACACAGGTTGCTAGCACTGACAGCGATGAAAACGAGTGTGAAACTCTGAACAGACCCCTGTGGGATACCATTCTCTTGGATCAGTGGAAGCAGATCAAAGTACTATTTAGAACTCTGAACACCTGGTCGGTAAAAACCTATGAATAAAAATTGGTACGGGGCCTTGAAAGCTCTAGTCATGGAGGGTAAGTAAACTGAGATGGCACCAAGCAGAGTTCTATGCATTATGTGGGTCAAAAAAAGACTGCAAGGAGTCCAACAGGAAAATATGGTTGGTGGTGGATTGTCCCTCCTGTAAACGACACTGACAGGACAGAAGGCCCAAAGACTCTATAACCCAGCATAATCTGTGGGCAACCGTCCTTTCAGGCAGTTTGCAGAATACATCAACGAGGGCAATCAGCTGGTAGCTATTGAGAGGCGTTTGATTTCTGCCAGGCTTAAGGATTGGGGCGATGATTTTGCCACTGTGAAGGGAAAACCACCTTCTAGCAAAATAAGGTTGAAGCCCCAGAGCAGATGTAGCCTTTGAGTAACATTCACATGTTGGATTATCTGATTATGAATTGTATCAAGACCTCCAGTCATTAATGAGACCAGTCAAGAGCCTGAAGCAGTTCCCAGTCAGTGAATTTTTAGTTTGGTTTGGCTTGGCTTGGCTGGGAATGAAATATAGGGGGATATCTTCAACTAGTCACTTCTCCAGTATAAAGGTTGCCAGATAAGAACTGGATGCCAATGCTACTGCAAAGTGGGTCACAAGATGCTCACAAAGCCCTGGTGCATCAGTATAAAGACCACCCTGAAGGACAAGACATGGAACAGTTGGGTGCCCAGAAGACTACTGAGCTTGAACCACACCTGGGATGAAGAGGTATACTTTCCTTGGGAGGACATGCAGCGAACTCAGCATTCCTTCTTACTGAGTTTAATAAAACAGCAGGCCTTATAACAAAATCATAAAAATTATATGGTTGGTCTGCAAAGAATGTTGCTCAAAATGCTAGAGGGCTCTTTGCTCAAAATGCTAGAAGGCTCTTTGGCAATCCCAAACAGCCACTGCTTTGGTCCACCATGGCACTGGCCAGCAGTGGAGGGGGCCTACAGAAAAGGGAATAGCAGTCCCAACGGTGTGGGTGATGGTGTCAGACATTTTGCACAACCTTGTCAATGCCATCTGACACAGAGGGGGAGAAGGTAACAGCAGAGGCACACAACTGCCAGTTGGACAGTATCACTGGAGAGTGGTCACTGTCACAAAGATCATCACGTAGCAACGAATGCAGTGAAGCCACAATACCGAGTGAAGAGATCATATGGTTGATAGCCAAAAAGATGTGATGAACAGCAGCGAAGTAGTAATAATACCATCATTGAGGAGAAACATCTCATGGTCAGTAAGAAGCTGTCCAAGTAGAAGGCCCCTTCCACTTGAAGTGGTACTCCCCTGCATAGGGTGGTGTGCATTGAAATCACCAAGTAGGAGAAAAGGTGGAAAGTTGCTGGAGTAAAGTAGTCAACTCACAGTAAGTGGCCTCCCTGGAATTATGTAAACCTTGCAAATGGAGATAGCTGAGGCTATTTGCACACTCACTTCTATTACTTCCAATGTGGTATGAAGGGGAATCCACTTACGGACAGCATCTGTGCGAGCCAATGTACAAACCCCTCCAGGTACCCTCTACCCTCTGAAGGCCACCATGGTTCTGACAGAATATATAATAACCATGGAGTGTTGGGGAATGCTCACCAGTGAAGTGCAGTTTATGTGAAACAACACAGATTGTACAAGAGGAGGAAATAATTGTTATAGTTCTGGTAGGTGACAGCAATAGCCATTATAGTTCCACTGAATGATCATATTGTGAGTGTCCAGGTTAGGTGTGAAGGGGCTAGAGGATTGTTCATGCCCCAACATCAAAGCCTATCGCCAATGCCAGTTGAAATATATCAATAAGCTTTGGTTCAGAATATAGTGGTGTAGGAGACCTGGGAACCTCTGGGGTGAGAAGAGTAATCTGCTGCTGCTGCTGCTGCAGCTGCTCTGCAGCCTTGGTGGCTGGTATTCTTGTGAGAGGCCGTCTGTGACAAGTGTGGGGATGGATGATATGTGGACAGCCCAGGGACCCCACAGACTGCAGTTCCTTCAGCCATTGGTCGGTGTCTGGCCTCTGATCTGTTGGTTTCCGGGCAGAAGGGTCCCGAGAGTGAGCTCTGTCACTGTATGAGGAAGTTGCTCTTCCAGCTGCATGTGAGAGATGGTTCCCAGAGTTGGTGATGTGGGCACCACAAGGGACGAGGGTGGTGGGACAACTGCTTTCGAAAGAAATGAGGTAGTGGGAACAGTGGAATCAAGTTTCACCCAACTGGACATCATACTAATAGGATGCAGGCATTCATACATTTGTGTGCCTCAGTATATGACATGTGGTCAACAGATTTACATTCCTATATTTTCCTTTCCTTCTGGCGACTGAGCAAACTGGTGAATGTGGAGAACGGTGTTCCTTGCAACTGACACACAAAGATGGTTGCTCAGAAAGACTACCTTTGTGGAGTGATCATTTGAGGTTACCACATTGTGGGTCGGCCATGCAGTGGGATGACACAGGACCAAAGCACAAGCATCAGAATCATCTCATGGGCAGTTGGACATACAGTTTCACATCACACCTGTACACCATGACTGACTTTTTCTGGGAGGACATTCCCTTAAAAGGTTAACAGGACATTCCTTTGAAAGGTTAAGATAAAGGCAACTGTATCTATTCTATGTGTTATCCTTGGGACCTTTTTGGACATGTCGGACAAAATGTATGTCTCATTGCTCAAGATTAGCCTGCAGCTCCTCGTCCGTTTGGAATGTAAGGTCTCGGTGGAAGATGATTCTTGGACCATATTCAAAGTCTTGTGTGGGGGTTATGCTCACTGGTAGGTCACCCAGACTTTCACATGCCTAAAGGGATGTAGACTGTGCAGCACAAGAGGCTTTAATCAATAGCAATCCATTGCAAATTTTTCTTAACGACTTGACTTCTCCACATTTATCTTCAATACATTCCACAAAAACTAAAAGCTTTATCTCAGTAAAAGTATCCCAAGCACTTTGAGTCCATACTAAGTGTCGGATAAACTGTTTCATTCCTAGACATCTGGCTTGTCAGTCTTCCCATGGGGTAGACTAAGTAGGAAAAGCATTAGGGTTGTAACTATCTGCAACAAAATTTCTATACCTGTCTGAAGACACAGATGGGACTGTTTTGATGTAATTTAATAAATTTAATGTGCAAAATGTTTGCCCTGTTGCCACTTACTCCGATCATACTCTTTCCCACTGGTGCCATCTAGATGCTGCAAACACACAGATGGCTGTTGCCAGCAGTCCTGATGCCCCACAAAGATGGGCATCTACTCCTTGGCATGTGTGGGGAGCTGGCAGCTCAGGCACTAGTTGTGTGATCCATGTATTGTCAAGGGCCCAACTGAAGGGTACGTAACAACACCATCATGTTTAATTGGCTACCACATCGGCTTTGAAGCACAAATAAGAGTCTACACAGGTATTGTGTGCAGACGATCTTTAAAACTGCTTACAAGGTGTTCTCCCCAGCTGGTCCACACTACAGAAAAGATTAAAAAATGACAGTCAAATCTAGAAGGGGACCAAATTTTACTTTAGCCAAAAGATGGAGAGTGAAAGAATATTCCAAGAAAGGAAGAAAGAACCTAGTGAATAGCCAGGTCAACATCAAAGGCTGTTACCATGAGAATGAAAGCAGGAGAAGGTATAATAAGAGCTGAGAGATTGCAGCATAGGAAAGGGAGTAGGCGATGCAGTAGATTGGGACCCCATGTTCACCACGCATGTCCTCACGAAGAGAGTTGGGAGTACTCTGAGGGGAGTTCGAATGTCTACTTCCGTCCCAATGCCAATATCGATGACACCAAGAACCGGTTACAATAGTTGTGGGACAGACTGCCTCAGGAGAGGATACAACAGTTTTATGACTCCGTCCCCAACCAAAGCAGTGCATGCAGAGGGGGTCAATGTCAGACTGATAGGAGTGCTGACACTGTCAAGTTATTTGTAAATTTGCCTTGAGTTTTTAATAGCTGAAATAACATCACATACCCTCTCAACCCTTTAAGCTTAATTTTGATTCCACCTCCCCTTCTAGGTGCTTCACTTTTCAGTGTATTTCAGTTTTCATTCAAATCACTAACTGTTTTTCTTAATTACCCTGTTTACTTTCAATATCTGTCTATGAAAATTTGGACAATAATCCACTGTGTAATTTTTAGGAAGTCTTGTCTTTGCTCTGGTCCAAATCTGACCAAAGAAGTTCTCTTTGCTGATGACAGCTAGATTGTAGTCACTGATGAAACATCAGAACTCCTTTAAGAGAAAGTAAATGAAACCCTCAAGGATGTTCATTATTGGGAAAAAAACAGTATGCACTTCAGCATAAAAAGGGAAAACAACTCTGTCACATTAACCATAGAAGATAAATCTATAAATTGTGCAACAAACAAAGTTTTTAGGGATGAATATTGATTGTCAATTAACATTGATTCAGCACATGACGATAATGGGAAAAAGAATGTGAACAACATTTTATGCTATTAGTGTTTTATGTCTAATGGTGACATACTATTCATATGTATACTCAGTTCTTAGTTATGGGATTCTTATATGGGGGTCAAAGGCACAAGCCATGGACACAATTTTTTTGTAACTGTGGAAAAGGGCAGTAACAATAAGAAGTAGCAGTCACACTAAATGCAAGGAAACATCTTAAAAATTGAATATCCTTACTGCACCAAGTGAGTATGTCTATCAATATGTTGTATGCCAGGGAAAAAATTGCTAAGTATTTCACAAATCCATACATATGAGAGAGAGAGAGAGAGAGAGAGAGAGAGAGAGAGAGAGAGAGAGAATCACACACACTATCAAAAGTGTGAGGATGGAGTTGAAAAAGAAGTGTAGACTGTGACGCGTGAATTCCCAGATGTTATCAATCCAGTATTTGTGAATGGGAATACTTAGCAACTTGCAATAAACTTTACACATAAACTCAAACCTTCGAAAAATTTTTTCTTGCTGACAATCCCTAAAAAATGATGGAAGGAAAACTATTTATCACTTAATACTTTTCTACTGTTCACAAAATGAAAGTAACGCATGAATTGTGGCGTTACAATTTATTACTTCGCATGCACATATACCACAGAAAGTAGGTACCAAGGTATATCATTATATGCTATCATATACATTAAGCACAAGGCCAGACGCCATGCGGTACGGGCGCATACACACAGCTGTAAATAAATACCTGGGCAACTACGGGTTTCTTTGCTAGTAATTCTAGAAGTAATCATCGAAAAACATTCAGTCTGGACCTACATTTAGTAAGGAAAAAACAAGGAACTCAAAATAACATTTCCTTTCAGGGAATAAAACTGAATAATAAATTGTCCAAGGAGCTGAAGTAAAATCCCAAAGCACATCTGCTTAAAAATGCAGCTAAAATATTCTGCAGGCATAAGACATACTATAACATTAAAGATTACTTAAGTGGACTGAGACAAAATTAAAGATTACTTAAGAAGACTGAGACAAGTGGTTAATAGTGAGACAAGATAACTACAACACACTGTCACTCTACAATACACGATCACAATGTTGTCGTTTCACAAGAAAGTCATGTATCAAGATGCAAAGTGCGTGACAGTAATGTATCCTGAGCTCAACATCTCACTCATCATGGGGAATGCTGACAGTTATTTAGGCAGACTGCATGGGGCATAGCTGCATGTTTACAGGCCGTGAGTATGTTTCTGGAGTGAATCAGAGGGCGTGTAAGGAGCACAGCAGCATGTTCAGGGTCCAGTGGTCACCATGATGTGTCCTCCATGTGTGCAGTGATACATTGCAAGATGATGGATTATAATATAAGCTATCTCGTGCGAATTGTGTTTAAATCAAAGAACACTGTACAACAAGGACTAACCAAACAAGGTGGTGCCATTATTAAGACAATGGATTCAGATTTTGGAGGGTGGTATTTGCTCTGTCCAGCCATGCTGATTTAGGTTAATGAAGAAAAGACAGATTATCTGGTCATAAGTAAGAAAATCCAGAACCATGCACCTTAGGCTGTAGATTCACTTTTAATTCAGTGGATTGTTTCATGTATTTAGGGAGTCTTAAGTAATAGTAACAAAAGGGCAGAAACAGCTGCCCAGCAACCAACAGCTAACAAAACACTTAGTTTTATCAATATGTTAAGGAAAGGATCACTTAGCACTAACTTCAAAATTTGTTAGTACCAAAATACTATTTTACTGGTAATATTATATGGATATTTAGAAAGACAGGTGGAGAAAAATTGTTAATATTTGAAAGAAAAATACAAAGGAAATTTTTATATCTGTGTGTCATGAAAATAACACACAGTGGAGGAAAAAAAAATGAAGAGTTACAAGAGCTGTACAAACACTGTAACATTGTCAAAGAACTAAAGAAAAGAAGGCTGAACTGGGCCAGCCACGTAGTTAGAATGACTGAGAACAGAATACCTAGAATAGTATTCTACAGGAAAACTGATGGAATGAGAAGAGCAGGAAGGCCAAAAATTAGGTGGTGAGATAACATCCAGAAGGACACACAGTTAAGGATGAACATCAACATGAAATGGACAAACAATTCACTCCATAGAAAAAAGTGGAGGAGGCTCATACAGCAAGTGTATAGTCAACAAGGCCCTCGACACACATGAAGCAAACCAAAGCAAAGCAAAGCAAATGAGTAGCTTTCCTAAATCATTTCAGGCAAGTTCCAGGATGGTTCCTTCAGCAAGACCAATGCCGACCACCAGTCTTGTCCTCATAAAGAAACACACATACACTGAAGCACCAAACAAACTGGTACAGGCATGCACCTTCAAATACAGAGACATGTTAACCTGCAGATTACAGCGCTGGGGTTGGCAACGCCTATATACGATGATAAGTGTCTGGCACAGTAGTCAGATTGGTTACTGCTGATACAATGGCAGGTTACCAAGATTTAAGTGAGTTTGAATGTAGTGTTATAGTCAGTGCACGAGTGATGGGACACAGCATCTCCGAGGTAGTGATGAAATGGGAATTTTCCCATATGACCATTTCACGAGTGTACCATAAATATCAGGAAACCGATAAAACATCAAATCTCCAACATCACTGTGGCTGGAAAAACATCCTGCAAGAACGGGACCAATGACAGCTACAACTGAAGAGAATCGTTAAACGTGACGTAAGTGCAGCCCTTCCCCAAATTGCTGCAGATTTGAATGCTGCACAATCAAGAAGTGTCAGCATGTGAATCATTCAATGAAACATCATTGATATGGACTTTCAGAGCCAATGACAGCTTGATGACACAAAGCTTTATGACTCACCCAGGTCCATCAACACTGACATTGGACTGTTGATGACTGGAAACATGTCGCCTGGTCCGACTAGTCTCATTTCAAATTGTATTCGGCAGATGGATATGTACAAGTATGGAGACAATGTCATGAATCCATGGACCCTGCATGTCAGCAAGGGACTGTTCAAGCTGGTGAAGGCTCTGTAGTGGTGTGGGGTGTGTGCAGTTGGAGTGATATGAGACCCCTGATATGTCTAGATACAACTGACATGTGACACATACG
Organism: Schistocerca cancellata; assembly: GCF_023864275.1. Classification (NCBI taxonomy): domain Eukaryota; kingdom Metazoa; phylum Arthropoda; class Insecta; order Orthoptera; family Acrididae; genus Schistocerca; species Schistocerca cancellata. Next base: position 741,516,771 of record NC_064629.1, on the reverse strand, counting down.
TAAGTATCTTGCCTGATCACCTACATCCATTCATGTCTATTGTGCATTCCGACGGACTTGGGAAATTCCAACAGGACAATGCGACACCCCACACATCCATAATTATTACAGAGTGGCTCCAGGAACACTCTTCTAAGTTTAGACACTTCCGCTGGCCACCAAACTCCCCAGTCATGAACATGGTTGAGCATATCTGGGATGCCTCCCAACATACTGTTCAGAATAGAGCTCTACCCCCTCGTATTCTTATGGATTTAGGGACAGCCCTGCAGAATCCCAGAATCCATGGTTCCCTCCATCACTACTTCAGACATTAGTAGATTCCATGGCACTTCATTTTGAAAGGACAGAGAGAGAGAGAGAGAGAGAGAGAGAGAGAGAGAGAGAGAGAGAGAGAGAGAGAGAGAGAGAGAGAGAGAGTCTCAGGGGGCCAGAGCCAGGAGGCTCTGAGGGGCGACAGAGGAGGAGGAGGAGGAGGAGGAGGAGGAGGAGGGGGGGGGGGTAGTGAGAGGAGAGGAGGAGGAGGAGGAGGAGGAGGAGGAGGAGGAGGGAGTGAGAGGAGAGAAGTAGAGGGGGGAAGTGGGATGAGACAATTAGAGGGGGTGAAAGGACTTACAGGTATGTTGACAGGATAGAAGACGTGTAGTACAGGAATAGGAGCATGGAAGGGGATAGGTAGGTGGGAGACATGGACTAGCAAAAGTTTAGGCCAGTGGGGGTTGTGGAGGGGAAATAAATAAATAAATAAATAAAAATAAAAAAGGGGGGAGCAGTGGAGTATTCCCACCTGCAAACTCAAAAAATCTGGTGTTGGTAGGAGGAATACAGACGGCACTGCCTGTGAAGCAGTCATTAATGTGAAGCACATAATGTTGCGTGGGATGACCCTCAATTGGGTGGCTCAGATGTCTCTTGGCCACAGTTTGGCAGCAGCAGTTCTTGCAGAAAGACAGTTTGTTAGTTGTCATGCTCATTTAGAAAGTAGCACAGTGGTTTCAGCTTGGCAGATCATGTGTCTTTCTTGGATGGGATAGGAGATGCCTGTGACAGGACTGGAGTAGGTGGTAGCAGGATGATGTATGAGACAGGTCTTGCAACTAGGTCTATTGCAGGGATATGACCCATGGGGGCAACAGATTTGGAGCAGTGTTGGCATAGGATGGGCAAAGATATTGTGTAAGTTCAGGGGGGAGGGGAGCAACAGAATACCACTGTGGGAGGGGTGAATAGGGTATTCATTATTTCAAGGCATGATGACAGGTGACAGGTGGTTCATTTGTTCCAGTCCTAAGTGGTATTGTGTCACGAGAAGAGTGTTCAGTGGGTATACAGGAAGCGGTACGTGACTTTGATAGACAAAGCATGTGATATCTGTTTCTGGAAATGTTTATGAGGGTAATGTTGGCCAGTATGGAAAGGACTTCTTGGTACAGAATGGGTGGCATCTGTCAACATAGAGGTACTGTTGCTAGTTAGTACTGGACAGATGTATTGACATTGACATTGACATCCTTGAGGTGGAGGTCAACATCGAGGAAGGTAGCATGTTGGGTTGAGGTCGACCAGGTGAAGTGAATGGGAGAGAAGGTATGGAGGTTCTGGAGGAATGTTATTTATTTATTTGTTTGCAAGTCAAGTTCAGTAGGACCAAATTGAGGAGCAGATCTCCAATGTCATGGTTCATGTCAGTACATGAAATTACAACATAAAAGTAATAGCATAAAAATATAATGTTAATGAACCAGAAAAAAGTCAGGCCACAAGTTTAAGTAAACGCAATCAACAATATAAAAAGAATCAGCTTAATTTTTCAAGGAACTCCTCGAAAGAATAGAAGGAGTAACCCATGAGGAAACTCCTCAGTTTAGATTTGAAAGTGCGTGGATTACTGCTAAGATTTTTTAATTTGAGTGTTAGCTAATTGACAATGGATGCAGCAGTATACTGCACACCTTTCTGCACAAGAGTTAAGGAAGTATGACCCAAATACAGGTCTGATTTCTGCCAAGTATTAAGTGAGTGAAAGCTGCTTATTCTTGGTAATAAGCTAATATTGTTAACAAGAAATGACAGTAAGGGATATAAACAAATTTGACTAATTTGTGTGTCGATTGATCACTCACTTCAGATAACGTTCGAATAGTAAAAATGGCAGCATTAAGTCTTTGAACAAGATCCTGAATGTGGGCTTTCCATGACAGTTTGCTATCTATTTGAACACCTAAAAATTTGAACTGTTCAGTTTCGCTAATCATATGCCCATTCTGTGAAATTAAAACGTACGGTTTTGTTGAATTGTGTGTTAGATACTGGGAAAACTATGACTTGCTGTGATTTAGCATTACTTTCTTTTCTACAAGCCATTAACTAGGTCATGAACCGCACTATTTGAAACTGAGCCAATGGTGCACACAACATTCTTTACTACCAAGCTAGTGTCATCAGCAAACAGAAATATTTTAGAGTTACTCATAATACTAGAGGACATATCATTTATATAAATAAGGAATAGGAGTGGCCCCAACAATAATCCCTGGGGCACACCCACTCAGACCCCACTTCACAGCCATTCTCAACATTGTGAATAATGACTTTTGCTGTCTGTTGCTAAATTAAGATGCAAAACAGTTGTGAGCTGCTTACTGTATTCTGTAATGGACCAACTTATGGAGCAATATTTTGTGATCAACACAATCTAACACCTTAGTTAAATAAAAAAATATACCTAGCATTCGAAACCTTTTGTTGAACCCGTCCAGTACCTCACAGAGAAAAGAGAACATAGCTCTTTCAGTTGTTAAGTGACTTCTAAAGCCAAACTGTACATTTGATAGCAAATCGTGTGATATAAAATGATCAATTATCCTTACATACACAGCCTTTTCCAATTACTTTAGCAAGCACTGATGGCATAGAAATAGGTCTAAAATTATCTACATTATCCCTTTCTCCCTTTTTCGAAAGTGGCTTTACTACTGAGAACTTTAATCATTCAGGACACTGACCATTCCTAAAGGAAAAAATTACAAATATGGCTAACTACATGGCTAACATGTGCAGCACGGTACTTTATATTCTGCTAGGCACTCTATCATAACCCTGAGAGTCTTCAGTGATTTAATTATTGACTCAACCTCCCCCCCTGCCTGCGTCACAGAGGAGTGTTTCAGACATCAATCTCAGAACGGCATTTGCCAAGAGATTTACAGGATTCCTTGTAGAAACTAAATTTTTATTTAATTCACCATCATGCTCAGAAAATAATTGTTAAATACCGTACATATATCTGATTTATCAGTAACAGAAATATTTTTACTACAAACTGACTTTACACAGTTGACCTTGTGCTGCTGACCAGACACACAACTGACCATATGCTTTTAATTTTATACTGTGAATTAGCTATTCTATTTGCACACCACATACTTTGCCTTCCTAATAACATTTTTAAGCACCTTACAGTACTGTTTGTAATGGGCTACTTCAGCTAGGTTGTGACTAGTTCTAACATTTTTATATAATTCCCACTTTGTTCTGCATGATATCCTTATCCCACTAGTCAGCCAAATGGGCTGTCTATTACCGCTAGCACCCCGTTTAGAATGTTCTAATGGAAAGCAACTCTCGAAGAGCTTTAGACATGTCTTAAGGAAAGTATTATATTTATCACATATGTTATCGGCATTATAAACATCCTGCCACTCTTGTTCCTTGGCAAGGTTTAAAAATGCTGTTGGATTAACTTTCCTACATAGTTTGTAATTATATGTGACATTTGTTTGAGTACAAAAGCCTTTTAGTGTTAAAATTTGTGGATCATGGTGTGAAAGGCCATTCACCCTTTTACTAACTGAATGCCCATCTGTTGTTGTTGTTGTGGTCTTCAGTCCTGAGATTGGTTTGATGCAGCTCTCAATGCTAATCTATCCTGTGCAAGCTTCTTCATCTCCCAGTACCTACTGCAGCCTACATCCTTCTGAATCTGCTTAGTGTATTCATCTCTTGGTCTCCCTCTACAATTTTTACCCTCCACGCTGCCCTCCAATGCTAAATTTGTGCTCCCTTGATGCCTCAGAACATGTCCTACCAACCGATCCCTTCTTTTAGTCAAGTTGTGCCACAAGCTCCTCTTCTCCCCAATTCAATACCTCCTCAATAGTTATGTGATCTACCCATCTAATCTTCAGCATTCTTCTGTAGCACCACATTTCGAAAGCTTCTATTCTCTTCTTGCCCAAACTATTTACCGTCCATGTTTCACTTCCATACATGGCTACACTCCATACAAATACTTTCAGAAACGACTTCCTGACACTTAAATCTATACTCGATGTTAACAAATTTCTCTTCTTGAGAAACGCTTTCCTTGCCATTGCCAGTCTACATTTTATATCCTCTCTACTTTGACCATCATCAGTTATTTTGCTTCCCAAATAGCAAAACTCCTTTACTACTTTATGTGTCTCATTTCCTAATCTAATTCCCTCAGCATCACCCCGACTTAATTCAACTACATTCCATTATCCTCGTTTTGCTTTTGTTGATTTTCATCTTATATCTTCCTTTCAAGACACTGTCCATTCCGTTCAACTGCTCTTCCAAGTCCTTTGCTGTCTCTGACAGAATTACAATGTCATCGGCGAACCTCAAAGTTTTTATTCCTTCTCCCTGGATTTTAATACCTGCTCCAAATTTTTCTTTTGTTTCCTTTACTGCTTGCTCAATATACAGATTGAATAACATCGGGGAGAGGCTACAACCCTGTCTCACTCCCTTCCCAACCACTGCTTCCCTTTCATGCCCCTTGACTCTTATAACTGCCATCTGGTTTCTGTACAAATTGTAAATAGCCTTTCGCTCCCTGTATTTTACCTCTGCCACCTTTAGAATTTGAAAGAGAGTATTCCAGTCAACATTGTCAAAAGCTTTCTCTAAGTCTACAAATGCTAGAAATGTAGGTTTGCCTTTCCTTAATCTTTCTTCTAAGATAAGTCGTAAGGTCAGTATTGCCTCACGTGTTCCAACATTTCTACGGAATCCAAACTGATCTTCCCCAAGGTCGGCTTCTACCAGTTTTTCCATTCGTCTGTAAATAATTCGTGTTAGTATTTTGTAGCTGTGACTTATTAAACTGATAGTTCGGTAGTTTTCACATCTGTCAACACCTGCTTTCTTTGGGATTGGAATTATTATATTCTTCTTGAAGTCTGAGGGTATTTCGCCTGTTTCATACATCTTGCTCACCAGATGGTAGAGTTTTGTCACGACTGGCTCTCCCGAGGCCATCAGTAGTTCAAATGGAATGTTGTCTACTCCCGGGGCCTTGTTTCGACTCAGGTCTTTCAGTGCTCTGTCAAACTCTTCACGCAGTATCTTATCTCCCATTTCGTCTTCATCTACATCCTCTTCCATTTCCATAATATTGTTCTCAAGTACATCGCCCTTGTATAGACCCTCTACATACTCCTTCCACCTTTCTGCTTTCCCCTCTTTGCTTAGAACTGGGTTTCCGTCTGAGCTCTTGATATTCATACAAGTGGCTCTCTTTTCTCCAAAGGTCTCTTTAATTTTCCTGTAGGCTGTATCTATCTTACCCCTAGTGAGATAAGCCTCTACTTCCTTACATTTGTCCTCTAGCCATCCCTGCTTAGCCATTTTGCACTTCCTGTCGATCTCATTTTTGAGACGTTTGTATTCCTTTTTGCCTGCTTCATTTACTGCATTTTTATATTTTCGCCTTTCATCAATTAAATTTAATATTTCTTCTGTTACCCAAGGATTTCTACTAGCCCTTGTCTTTTCACCTACTTGATCCTCTGCTGCCTTCACTACTTCATCCCTCAGAGCTACCCATTCTTCCTCTACTGTATTTCTTTCCCCCATTCCTGTCAATTGTTCCCTTATGCTGTCCCTGAAACTCTGTACAACCTCTGGTTTAGTCAGTTTATCCAGGTCCCATCTCCTTAAATTCCCACCTTTTTGCAATTTCTTCAGTTTTAATCTACAGTTCATAACCAATAGATTGTGGTCAGAGTCCACATCTGCCCCTGGAAATGTCTTACAATTTAAAACCTGGTTCCTAAATCTCTGTCTTACCATTATATAATCTATATGATACCTTTTAGTATCTCCAGAATTCTTCCATGTATACAACCTTTATGGTTCTTGAACCAGGTGCTAGCTACGATTAAGTTATGCTCTGTGCAAAATTCTAACAGACGGCTTCCTCTTTCATTTCTTAGCCCCAATCCATATTCACCTACTATGTTTCCTTCTCTCCCTTTTCCTACAGTCGAATTCCAGTCACCCACGACTATTAAATTTTCGTCTCCCTTCACTACCTGAATAATTTCTTTTATCTCATAATACATTTCTTCAATTTCTTCGTTATCTGCAGAGCTAGTTGGCATATAAACTTGTACTACTGTGGTAGGCATGGGCTTCGTGTCTATCTTGGCCACTATAATATGTTCACTATGCTGTTTGTAGTAGCTTACCCGCACTCCTATTTTTTTATTCATTATTAAACCTACTCCTGCATTACCCCTATTTGATTTAGTATTTATAACCCTGTATTCACCTGACCAGAAGTCTTGTTCCTCCTGCCACCGAACTTCACTAATTCCCACTATATCTAACTTTAACCTATCCATTTCCCTTTTTAAATTTTCTAACTTACCTGCACAATTAAGGGATATGACATTCCACGCTCCGATCCCATCTCGTAATGATCCAATCTAGTAACGAAAAATGAATAAAAATATTGTCTATGGCTGTGCTACTGTTCTCCTGCACCCTAGTTGGAAAAAACACAGTCTGCATCAAATCATATGAATTTAGGAGATCTACCAACATCCTTTTCCTTGCACCATCATATACAAAATTTATACTGAAGTCACCACATACAACTAATTTCTGGTACTTCCTACAAAGTGAGTGAAGAACCCTCTCTAGCTTGAGGAGAAATGCTCTGTAGTTGGAGTTAGGGGACCTATAAACAACCACCATTAGAAAGTTTAGTTTTTGCTAAATTCAACTGCCCCTGCTGCCCCTGCACAGCATTCAAATACCTGTTCACTACAGTGCAGTGATACATCTATGGACTCAAATGGCATACTGTTTTTTACGTACATAGCCACTCCCCAACTCCACAAGGAACTCCTTCAAAAACAGCCAACTAATCTGTATCCTGGTAAAAGAAGTCTCTGAATTGTCAAATTATTTAAGTGACGCTTTCATATACCAATAATTTCAGAGTCAACATCTATAAGCAGTTCACTAACTTTATCTCTAATGCCTCTTATATTTTGATGAAATATACTAATTCCTTCTATACTTGGAATCATGGTGTCCTCTGAAGGTGAGCCCTTAGTTAGAGGGACTTCCTTTAAGCACATGTACCTATCAGCTGACTTCAATCTAAAAAACGTGCAGCTCTGACATCAAATACTACAGGAATTTTTCCATTATGGATCCCACCATCACCCACTACACTGTCACCTACAAGCTTTGCCAGCCTCCCCTTCCCATACAATACCTATTGAGGTGCAGGCCATGCCTAGTGAAAACTGATCTACTGATAGACCCAACTGGCACCACTGAAATTTGACCCATTCCCTCTGCCACCAGTGCTCTCCCCACAGCCCCAGGTTAACGTGCCTAACAGCCACCTTAAGATGAGGCCAATCATGATGCTGAAACAGTTGCATGAAATGCACATTAGTGCCACCAGTTTGAGTAGCTGCTGCATATTCCCTACATCTACATCTACAGCTACAGCTACATGAGGCTCCTCTCCAATCAATTCCGAGAGCTGGTCAAATCGATTCCATATATGCAAGTATAACTGTCTGAATACCTCCTCTTCCTAGCAGCCTTCTTGCCAACTGCCAGTTCCCATTCCTCATCACCCTTCACCCTCTTCAACCTATCTATATCCTCCTTTGTGCATTGTAACTGCACCTGAAGGGCACAGATCTCACACTCCTGCTCCTCTATCAGTTTATTTCTACTACGTATTCCGCATTCCCAGGAGAGGATCTTGCTAGAATGCCCACTGGCTTCCCTACTGCATGGATCACAGTTAGATGGAAGAGTTAACTGAGTGAGGTATGGATCAATGTTGGTTTTAGATTTAGTCTGATGGGTAGGATCGGTGGCAGAAAAAGGAGACTGAGAGAAGGTCTTCAACAAGTCCAGCATGATTGAATTTGTGAGTGGGGCAAAAGGTATGGCATTGGGAAGTACTGATAGTTCTTTGGGGCTAAGGCTTTTGGAGGACACGTTCACAAGTGAGTTGCAAGTCTGTCTAGGTTTTAGATTCTGTATGGTAGTGGGAGGGATTTTTCTTAGGGTGTGCTAAATGCAGGAAGTCTGAAAGGCAGGGTTTAGCAGCTATGAGGGAGGGGGGGGGGGGGGGAGGGGCTTGATTGAGCCTCTTGTGGAAATGGTGCAGACAGTGCTAGTCCAAGGTGGGAGTATGAGGTGAAAAGATTGGAGAGCATTTTGCAGTGCTATTGTGCATGCTGCACTAGTTCGTAGTGGGCAAAGGTTTCAATCTGGGACACAGGATACAGGAATTTGGAACTGCAGAGCCACTGGTGGATCCACTTTCGAACAGGAACACACAACCAGACGTAACGTGTGGTGGATCAACCTCAGAGCCCTATCCCAGACGTAACGCATGTGGATCCACCTCAAGACACTTTTGGATATAACGGGTGGTGGATCCATCTTCTAACCCTTTCCCGGATGTATCATATTGTACATCCGCCTCCGAACATTGCTCTGGTTATAACGCATGGCAGACACACACACAAAAACTATGTCTGGTCTACTTTGGGTCACGGAAGCCACCCACAACACAAACACAGACATACAGAAAATAGAGCAAATTCACTGGAACTGTAGAATATGTGGTTGGATGCATTCGAGTATAGTGCTGTATTATACTGCCAGAATAATGTGTTTTTCGATCTCATACTTAAAAATGATATTCACAAAGGACATCTAGCACACAAAATAGCGTGACTGGAGTGCATGTGCCATCACTGTGGATCTTTAGAGTGTAAAAGGAGGTGTGATAGGCACAGTAGGATGCCTTGGATGGTTGATATTACTGGGGAATCTAGACAATCTTGTTACAAGTATTGGTAATATAAATTTATCTTCGATGTCATGCTCCTTAGCAGAATGAATTTAAATGTACTTACACCAGTTGCAGAACTATTTCCCGAAGAGTATTTTACTACTTGCAGGGATGTAGCATTTACGAATATAATGAAGAAGTGATTGAAACCGCAAATTTATGATTGGTAAAATGAGTGCATAGTCTCTACGTGTATGAGTGTACAGCTGTCAGTGGTGGATGGTTGTGGTTCGGACGCATAATTGGCTAGCTGATCTTCTATAAATGATGCTGCTGGAAAGACGCACTCTGGAGAGAGAGAGAGAGAGAGAGAGAGAGAGAGAGAGAGAGAGAGAGAGAGAGAAGGGAAACACTTATGGCATCCGCCAGTTATGCAGAACACCATTTTTTCTCAGTATCCAAACATTTTTCAGCACACCACTGTGCCATCATCAGTGGGATTTCGTTTTATTTATTCTTTACACTTGGTGTGCATGATTTTTCCGGATCACTTGTATATTATTTACTACCGGTAGCTTGTCATATTTTCATGTGGCAAGTCCTTTTATTCTCCACATCATTGTGTGGTGTCGTGATGCACATGTAAATATAACACGTATTTTCCACAAATAAGGTCATAAAAGCACTTTTCACTTCACCAAAACACACTGTGTCAGAGTATACATGGTATTATTTCCAGCCTTTGAGGTTCAAATACATGCATCATCTGCACCATTCGTTGTGCCTCATACAGATACAAAGTTACTGGTACTATCCAAAGTGCATGCATTTAGATCATCGGGAAGAGAGGAAGTCTTAGGATTTTTTAGTAGGTTAGTGTATGAGACGCGCAAATATTCGCATACAAAATCAACCACCACATGGGTTTCTCAGAAAGTGACTATCTAGATGTGAAAAATGACAAAAATCGGGAAAAACCTGGTATAATAATGACAAATTGTCAACCATGTAAAATTGGGGGAAATACAATGAAATACGCAAAATGGTGTAAACTTAGCAACATTATGGAAGTTCACTGAGAATACATTAAACCAGGGAAAAATATCAATAAATTATTATGCACTGAAATCAATGAAATTGCTTGTTGTGAAGCTCCTTAACAGTGGAAAGAGAGGGACATTCTAGAGACGTGTCAAGGCGAAATAGCCACATTATCCCGCACATGAGCAATACAATCTAGCAACGGTCCACGACTTCTGTATGCAAGAGGAGAATTACCACGGGTGATAGTAAACTGGAGTAAGACTTTTACATATTCTCCAGCTACTGATTGTCGTGGTTATTTCTACGTAAGATGTCACTGTTTCTTAGCATGCATTTACAGCTGCTGACGATCACAGCTCGGGAAACCTATGTAGTGTTTGTGTTACAAAGAACCGATGTTTCTTTTGGTGTGCAAGCTATTTGTTTTAAGATCTTACAGTCTGTTACAATTGTTTATCAGAGAAAAACTTGCAGGGAGATTGTATGTCATGCTCTGAAAATATATTGTAATAGTAATAGCGTTGCATTCCGCAACCGTAAACCACATTGCTCTAGAACTATATCGTGATTAGTTGAAGGACTGTGTAGCCTTAGGAGTACCTGTTATTACAATCTATGATCATTTCTCTCTTGACAGTACCTTCTCGGTACTGACCCCAGACATTATAACACTACTTTACAAATGATAGCACATTTGATTTACGTAAAATGCTTCAGACTCCTTTCATCTGGAGACCCATCATGCATAAACCACACATTTCTTCTTAACCCTCTGTTACATGACCACAACGCGATCATGTCTACCATACACCAATAAGCAGTGCTAATCTACATCTACATCCACACTCCGCAAGCCACCTGACGGTGTGTGGCGGAGGGTACCTTGAGTACCTCTATCGGTTCTCCCTTCTATTCCAGTCTCGTATTGTTCGTGGAAAGAAGGATTGTCGGTATGCTTCTGTGTGGGCTCTAATCTCTCTGATTTTATCCTCATGGTCTCTTCGCGAGATATATGTAGGAGGGAGCAATATACTGCTTGACTCCTCGGTGAAGGTATGTTCTCGAAACTTTAACAAAAGCCTGTACCGAGCTACTAACGTCTCTCCTGCAGAGTCTTCCACTGGAGTTTATCTATCATCTCCGTAACGCTTTCGCGATTACTAAATGATCCTGTAACGAAGCGCGCTGCTCTCTGTTGGATCTTCTCTATCTCTTCTATCAACCCTATCTGGTACGGATCCCACACTGCTGAGCAGTATTCAAGCAGTGGGCGAACAAGCGTACTGTAACCTACTTCCTTTGTTTTCGGATTGCATTTCCTTAGGATTCTTCCAATGAATCTCAGTCTGGCATCTGCTTTACCGACGATCAACTTTATACGATCATTCCATTTTAAATCACTCCTAATGCGTATTCCCAGATAATTTATGGAATTAACTGCTTCCTATGACACTCCCCTGCGGCACACCCGAAATAACTCTTACTTCGGAAGACTTCTCTCCATTGAGAATGACATGCTGCGTTATGTTATCTAGGAACTCTTCAATCCAATCACACAATTGGTCTGATAGTCCATATGCTCTTACTTTGTTCATTAAACGACTGCGGGGAACTGTATCGAACGCCTTGCGAAAGTCAAGAAACACGGCATCTACCTGTGAACCCGTGTCTATGGCCCTCTGAGTCTCGTGGACGAATAGCGCGAGCTGGGTTTCACACTACCGTCTTTTTCGAAAGCCAAGTTGATTCCTACAGAGTAGATTTCTAGTCTCCAGAAAAGTCATTATACTCGAACATAATACGTGTTCCAAAATTCTACAACTGATCGACGTTAGAGATATAGGTCTATAGTTTCTGCACATCTGTTCGACGCCCCTTCTTGAAAACGGGGATGACCTGTGCCCTTTTCCAATCCTTTGGAACGCTACGCTCTTCTAGAGACCTACGGTACACTGCTGCAAGAAGGGGGGCAAGTTCCTTCGCGTACTCAGTGTAAAATCGAACTGGTATCCCATCAGGTCCAGCGGCCTTTCCTCTTTTGAGCGATTTTAATTGTTGCTGTATCCCTCTGTCGTCTATTTCGATATCTACCATTTTGTCATCTGTGCGACAATCTAGAGAAGGAACTACAGTGCAGTCTTCCTCTGTGAAACAGCTTTGGAAAAAGACATTTAGTACTTCCGTCTTTAGTCTGTCATCCTCTGTTTCAGTACCATTTTGGTCACTGGACATTTTCTTTTGATCCACCTACCGCTTTGACATAAGACCAAAATTTCTTAGGATTTTCTGCCAAGTCAGTACATAGAACTTTACTTTCGAATTCATTGAACGCCTCTCGCATAATCTCCTCAACATACACGCATCTGGAGAGTTCTTGTGCACTTGGCTGGGTGCTGTAAGACTGATGTGGAACAGTCTTTGTTGAAAGGCAGTTACGGACTCGGCTCGCTTTGTTCGTTCACGGGACATGGAGTGTAGCAGGTATCCTCCTCCTCATCAGGGAGGGTTGGTCAAACACGATGCGGGGAGATTTTTCTATCTCCAACTTTATCCTATTACTATGAGAATACTCTGTGACCTCCATCCACATACGCAAAGACGGCCACTCATAATCGTAAAGTCCGCACTCTGATCAAAGTGCTAGAAATACGTAGATAACCTAACTGCATTGCTATAGGACGCTGTCTGGTGTACTTTAGTGTATATGTTTGAGAATTAACTATGACTAGACTTACTGCACAGTCATCTACCTACATTCGCAATCTAGTATATGGTACTTGCAAAGAATTGGAAGGGTGGTTTAGCGACGATACACAAATTGGGAAGCATTCTGCTGTGGCGTTTAAATTATGGAAAAACTGATAAAATTGCTAAAACTGATCGCACTATCAACTATGGTGCTCATTACAGCACATCATCCCCTCTATCTACTGGTGCTCTGTTGGTTACCATATAATGACTTACTGACACCACTCGTTTGAGATGGAGAGTGTCTTGGTGGGAGCAACACTGTCTGGGGATGACCAGAACCGAAAACGAGATCGCGTGCATGGCTGCAATATGAGGAATCAGTGCTCTTGGTTTCTTTGAGATGGAATATCTAGTCACCTACTATCCCATCACTGTGGAAGGTAAGCTTAAATGTAGAGGTCATCCATCACCTTCAGACCTGTTTCGAAACGCTACACAATGGCGCAAACTCCTCCATGTTCATATTTTGCGATGTCTTTAATATTTTTGTCAATAAGGAACATCACCTCTGTCTTTTATTTCAACCATCATGTATGTTGTGGGAACAGCATAGTTTACGCCATGCGACGTCCAGCTTTCTGTGGGTGTCAATGAGTTCATCATCATTAGTGTTCTGCCAAAAGGCAGGCTTTTACATGGCGTTTCTCCAGACTGTCCGGTCTTCTGCCATCCTGTTCAGCTCCGCATAAGCAACTCAGATTACTGGTCGCCTGCTCCAGTGGACCAATATATGTTTATTTATCGGGATCACCACATATGGTCGATGACAATGTGTAGATGGTACTTGTTTCCCAACATACACTCCTGGAAATGGAAAAAAGAACACATTGACACCGGTGTGTCAGACCCACCATACTTGCTCCGGACACTGCGAGAGGGCTGTACAAGCAATGATCACACGCACGGCACAGCGGACACACCAGGAACCGCGGTGTTGGCCGTCGAATGGCGCTAGCTGCGCAGCATTTGTGCACCGCCGCCGTCAGTGTCAGCCAGTTTGCCGTGGCATACGGAGCTCCATCGCAGTCTTTAACACTGGTAGCATGCCGCGACAGCGTGGACGTGAACCGTATGTGCAGTTGACGGACTTTGAGCGAGGGCGTATAGTGGGCGTGCGGGAGGCCGGGTGGACGTACCGCCGAATTGCTCAACACGTGGGGCGTGAGATCTCCACAGTACATCGATGTTGTCGCCAGTGGTCGGCGGAAGGTGCACGTACACGTCGACCTGGGACCGGACCGCAGCGACGCACGGATGCACGCCAAGACCGTAGGATCCTACGCAGTGCCGTAGGGGACCGCACCGCCACTTCCCAGCAAATTAGGGACACTGTTGCTCCTGGGGTATCGGCGAGGACCATTCGCAACCATATCCATGAAGCTGGGCTACGGTCCCGCACACCGTTAGGCCGTCTTCCGCTCACGCCCCAACATCGTGCAGCCCGCCTCCAGTGGTGTCGCGACAGGCGTGAATGGAGGGACGAATGGAGACGTGTCGTCTTCAGCGATGAGAGTCGCTTCTGCCTTGGTGCCAATGATGGTCGTATGCGTGTTTGGCGCCGTGCAGGTGAGCGCCACAATCAGGACTGCATACGACCGAGGCACACAGGGCCAACACCCGGCATCATGGTGTGGGGAGCCATCTCCTACACTGGCCGTACACCACTGGTGATCGTCGAGGGGACACTGAATAGTGCACGGTACATCCAAACCGTCATCGAACCCATCGTTCTACCATTCCTAGACCGGCAAGGGAACTTGCTGTTCCAACAGGAAAATGCACGTCCGCATGTATCCCGTGCCACCCAACGTGCTCTAGAAGGTGTAAGTCAACTACCCTGGCCAGCAAGATCTCCGGATCTGTCCCCCATTGAGCATGTTTGGGACTGGATGAAGCGTCGTCTCACGCGGTCTGCACGTCCAGCACGAACGCTGGTCCAACTGGGGCGCCAGGTGGAAATGGCATGGCAAGCCGTTCCACAGGACTACATCCAGCATCTCTACGATCGTCTCCATGGGAGAATAGCAGCCTGCATTGCTGCGAAAGGTGGATATACACTGTACTAGTGCCGACATTGTGCATGCTCTGTTGCCTGTGTCTATGTGCCTGTGGTTCTGTCAGTGTGATCATGTGATGTATCTGACCCCAGGAATGTGTCAATAAAGTTTCCCCTTCCTGGGACAATGAATTCACGGTGTTCTTATTTCAATTTCCAGGAGTGTATCTCAAGAGAGAGACTAGGTAAACTGATATTTATAGACCCACATTCAATACTGATGAATTGTATTTGTTATGCTTCTGAATTTCTTTGTACAGTCTGCGTATCCTCTGCACATCTGCAAATTTATTCCTGTACCTTAGTGTGCCATTTTACTCGTCGTGATAGCTGAGCGCCTGTAGCCATCTGTCTAATACAACAGTACTGTCAGAACGCGATAGAATTTCGAGTGTGTTAGCAGTGGTCTGTGACTGGGCGGGGATCTCTCTTACCCGTGCAAATGATGTGGATTCAAATGCTATATATCTAAGACTGGAGAATACGGTATGTAAGCGATACTCTGACGAAGGCGGAGTTGTGCCGTGAACTCTATACCGCGTCTTCAAAGTGTTCTGCGTAAACATATAACAGTAAAACGTCTCGCAGTCGTCACGAAAGTGGCTGCAATGAGCGAATTAGGAGATAATATGAAGGTTTTTACCGAGAGACAATCAGCAGCAGAAGTTCCGTCTTTTGTTTTCTCAATAAATAAGAGACAACGTTCTTCTGTGAGTTGTGTGCGCCTATAAATGGATGGACTCACATGTCAATAGGTAGACTAAATTTATAGTTACATCTGCATTCTTACTTCGCAAGCCATCGTACGGGGTATGGCGGAGGGTACACTGTAACATTACTGCTGCGTGGGATTAGCCGAGCGATCTAAGGCGCTGCAGTCATGGACTGTGCGGCTGGTCCCGGCGGAGGTTCGAGTCCTCCCTCGGGCATGGGTGTGTGTGTTGGTCCTTAGGATAATTTAGGTTAAGTAGTGTGTAAGCTTAGGGACTGATGACCTTAGCAGTTAAGTCCCATAAGATTTCACACACATTGAACATTGTAACACTACTAGTTATTCCCTGTCCTATTCCACTCGCAGATAGAGCGAGGGAAAATAACTGCCTATATGCTTTCGTACGAGCGCTGATTTCTGTTAACTTGTCTTCATGGTCCTGATGCGAAACGTAAGTTGGCGGTGGTAGAATCCATCTGCGGTGAGATCCAAATGTCGGTTCTCAATAGGGTTCCTCGAAAATAACATGCCTCCCTCCAGGAAGTCCCATTTGAGCTACCTGGCAAGCGTAATCCAACTGCTGGAAGAAAAAAAGAAAAAAAAAAAAAAAAAAAAAAAAAAAAAAAAAAAATACTCGCCATGAAAAGTGGCTCTCATAATCAATTAATTAGCCTATCAATTTGATATCAATGACATGCCATTTGGTGGGTGGACGCGATGGTTAGTGTACCACAGATACAATTCGTGAGTTGGAGTGGCGATAGCTTTCAACGAAGTTTCAATCTCCCACCTACACATGGAAAGATGACCCTCGTAATAATATCAGATGTATTACTGAATTTATAAAGTGATACATACTATAAACCTGTTATTTACAACTTCTGTGTGCTGTTACCTTAAGAAGGTTTGTAACACTACTGGCCATTAAAATTGCTACACCAAGAACAAATGCAGATGATGAACGGGTATTCATTGGACAAATATATTATAATTCAACTGACATGTGATTACATTTTCACGCAATTTGGGTTCATAGGTCCTGAAAAATCAGTATCCAGAACAACCACCTCTGGCCGTAATAACGGCCTTGATACGCCTGGGCATTGAGTCAAACAGAGCTTGGATGGCGTGTACAGGTACAGTTGCCCATGAAGCTTCAACACAATACCACACTTCATCAAGAGTAGTGACTGGCGTATTGTGACGAGACAGTTGCTCGGCCACCATTGACCAGACGTTTTCAATTGGTGAGAGATCTGGAGAGTGTGCTGGCCAGGGCAGCAATCGAACATTTTCTGAATCCAGAAAGGCCCGTACAGGACATGCAACATGCGGTCGTGCATTATCCTGCTGAAATGTAGGGTTTCGCAGGGATCGAATAATGGGTAGAGCCACGGGTCGTAACACATCTGAAATGTAACGTCCACTGTTCAAAGTGCCGTCAATGCGAACAAGAGGTGACCGAGACGTGTAACCAGTAGCACCCATACCATCACGCCGTGTGATACGCTAGTCTGGCGATGACGAATACACGCTTCAAGTGTGCGTTCACCGCGATGTCGCCAAACACGGATGTGACCATCATGATGCTGTAAACAGAACCTGGATTCATCCAAAAAAATGACGTTTTGCCATTCGTGCACCCAGGTTCGTCGTCGAGTACACCATCGCAAGCGCTCCTGTCTGTGATGCAGCGTCAAGGGTAACCGCAGCCATGGTCTCCGAGCTGATAGTCCATGCTGCTGCAAATGTCGTCGAACTGTTCGTGCAGATGGTTGTCGTCTTGCAAACGTCCCCATCTGTTGACTCAGGGATCGAGACGTGGCTGCACGATCCGTTACAGCCATGCGGATAAGATGCCTGTCATCTCGACTGCTAGTAATACGAGGCCGTTGGGATCCAGCACGGCGTTCCGTATTACTCTCCTGAACGCACAGATTCCATATTCTGCCAACAGTCATTGAATCTCGACCAACCCGCGCAGCAATGTCGCGATACGATAAACCACAATCGCGATAGGCTACAATCTGACCTTTATCAAAGTCGGAAACGTGATGGTATGCATTTTTCCTCCTTACACGAGGCATCAGAACAACGTTTCATGAGGCAACGCCGGTCAACTGCTGTTTGTGTATGAGAAATCGGTTGGAAACTTTCCTCATGTCAGCACGTTGTAGGTGTCGCCACCTGTGCCAACCTTGTGTGAATGCTCTGAAAAGCTGATCATTTGCATATCACAGCATCTTCTTCCTGTCGGTTAAATTTCGCGTCTGTAGCACGTCATCTTCGTGGTGTAGCAATTTTAATGGCCAGCAGTGTATGTGGCGAAGCATTTGGTTGCTTCAACAGCTCGAAAGTGAGGAAGCATCCTGTGACAGCGGCAGATCTTAGCAGTCTGTCATGAGCCAAAAATGCGTTTATATTATATTCCTCTGATGCAGAACAGAACAGATATTAAGCTGATAAGAACAGATATTTTTACCTGATGAGAGAATACATAGAGTAAATATAGGCAATGCTGTGCTGTTGCAGGGTTTTCACAAGTACCGATACTTCAGCAACGTGAAATCGTGTGCACACCCTGATTTCTTTTGTCTTCAAAAGTAACTCTTATAAGAAGGAGAAATCTACATTTTGCACGAGGAATTCGAGGTGTATGATCAACAACATTCCTGTTGGGAGTGGGTAAAATGGATTTTTTAAACTAGTGGGGCCAGGGCTGTGCGGAATTGATTAGAACCACTGTATACATCGAAACAGCTGCTGCTTGACTCTCAGCGTGCTACAGCCGGCGGAAGGGGTGGTCACGAGAAGTCGACGACCAGATGTCGTGGATTAACTCTGCCTGTGATAGGCGGTTAGGTACAAAGAATGGACAGATTTGTGTGCTCTTGTCTGAGGCAGCGGGGGCTAACGAAGTGACCAGTGTGCTGTGTGAGCGGTGATCGAAGCGAATGTGTGTGAGAAGATTGAATATGATGGGTGTTTGCACTGGACGATTATTACCCCCATGTAAATTGATCGGCTGACTGCTTGGTGACGGTCTCTCCAACCTCAGAGCATTCGGTAGGGCCAGCTTGTGGATGCCAGGAATGTGTGTGCAGTTGCCGCCATGGCCAACGTTTCGTCTCTTTACTGACCGGCACCCACGTGGTTTAGCAATGTCCTTGTCGGCGGCAGACTTTGCCACCGCTGCTCCCGGCAGTCGGTACGCTCCTCATGATTGCAAGTGCGTGTGAACAGTTCGATTTTTTCACCAGATATGTTTAGTGGAAACGTTGCAGTGAAGCAGATTGCTTGTGCTCTCAAACATCGTTGCACACAAGACCCTTACTGTCTTTTTGTAGCAGAAATTTAGTTACTTGATTTGTATGTTTGTGAGTGCTACTCAGACGTTGCAAGTTTTTTTATTATGAATAAGGATAATTGTAATGCACTTGTGTTTTAGGCCAAAGCAACGAAGAGGATTTCCCTGCTAATGAGGGGGGAATATATTCCAGTCAGCTAACAACACAATTAAAGTCCCTTAAAGATTGTCTAAATAATAAATCATGTACCAGTGTAATTTTATAAACTAATAAATTATCACCTTATTGTATCTCGCCGTGAAATTATTAATGTGCATTCTCATTTAACCTCAATGTATAATGCGCTTTTGCGTATCCTTGTTACTTCCGATAGTGAAATACAATTATATGATATTTATTAACCGATATTGAACATTAACGCGTTCCAGAACGTCTCAAAGAGTCATAGGCACATTTTACCAGTTAAGTGACGGTGGTGGTGGTGTGCCACGATATGTTGACCTTGAACCCACATGCTGACATGGTTCAAATGCGTATCATTTCTGTAGAGCGTACTAATATACATGTCCTGTGAATGTAAACATGTTTAGTCATTGAAGGTGTTCTGTTCTTTATGAACATGAGTGTAAATAAAGGTTTGATAGCAGCACATTTCAGTCTCTCTGGAAAAATGCTTAAGAGTTTTCGATGCATTACATATTTCACGTAAGACAGGGCTTATTATATGGGAACAAATCTTTAGTAGGTACTCTATTGGAAGTACCATCAAAACTAGATGAGCTATTTTTTTTTGAAAGAATATATAATATTATTAATTTCAGAACGAGAAGTTGGTGACACTTCATATGGTTGAATTTAATGAAAATTGCTTTTTCAACATACTTCTGTGATTTCCCTCTCTAGCTGTTTGTCTTTATACTTTCTACTATATTTAAGGAATGATTATTAAATATATATGCTACATGTGACTTATCATTTATAGCCCTTCCATTCAGTTCAGTAGTGATGTTATCCTGTTCTGTGGCTGGATGCCCTGTTTCTCATTTCACTTCATTCCATATAGCCTTAACTCTATTGTCGGAATTACTTATGTCTAACATTAAGTGTGGTTGGTTGGTTGGTTGGTTTGGGGAAGGAGACCAGACAGCGTGGTCGTCGGTCTCATCATTAAGTGTGTTCCTTTATTTTTTTAATAACTTTTCTTAGTAATTTTGAGTACTTTTTCTAGTAAGAAACTACTGCATGTGTTCTTGCCAACAGATATATTTCCCTTTTCCTTCCACGAGATACTTTAATCTCTAGTGATACATGGTTTTTACATGTGTGTTTAATGTTTTCTGATTAGCTTAAGCGGAAAGCTATTTTCAAATAATGATCTCAATTTATCATGGAACAGATTAAATATTATGTTAGCATTCGGTTCAATATAAATTTAACACAGATCGTCTCCTATAAGCTACTCTTAAAAGTCATACAATGTAGGCTTTCACGGCCGGCGTCGTCTTCAATTGAAACTTCCGGGCTGAGAGGCTGTGATCGATGTATAAAATTTCCACCTGACATTTCGTCTCCCTCTGCGGGAGACATCTTCTGAGGTCGTCCGGCTACTGCCACAGGCTCCAGGCACTCTTGCATTTATAGAGCGCATAGAGGGCACCACCATTCGACACATGATGCCGACGGTGTGCCTATCTTTGGAAGGCGTCATCATTCTCGATTAAGAGTAATCGATTGTCATTCTGCTGGCGCAACGTCGACATCCATATTTTGTCCAACTTTAAAACTTCCTCTTTTCTATTAAAATTGTTACGGTATTTGTGAATTTCAATTGCCTCTCTATACATGCGCGCATGATAATGGGACGTTCGTGCTAGAACGCTTGTCTCATTAAATTTAATTTCGTGATTCCCATCTCGAAAAACATGCTCAGCTACGGCCGATTTTTCGATGTGTCCTAAGCCACAGTTTCTTTTATGTTCGGCTAAGCGGGTGTTTACACTTCTTTTCGTTGTTCCAATATATACTTGTCCACATCTGCATGGAATTTTGTATACCCTAGGTGTTGTTAGGGGATGTCGCGCATCTTTTGCAGTTCTTAAATATTCCTTAGTCTTCTTGGTGGGTCTGAAGATTGTTTCGATCCCATACTTGGCCAGCACTTTCCCGATACGGTCCGTGACCTTATTAATGAACGGTAGGAAAACTTTTCCAGTAGGTGACCGTTGTTGCTCTGGACTTTCTGGCTTCTTTTCTTCTTTGATGGAGGGCTCGATCAATTTCCTTGCTGGTATATTCCTTTTTCATGAAGGCTGACCGTAGGTGATTCAGTTCATCTTGTAAGTAAGCCGGCTCGCAGATTTTGTTGGCTCTGTCCACCAAGGTTTTCACGACACCTCTTTTTTGCTTAGGATGATGGTTAGATTCCTTGTGGAGGTATCGATCCGTGTGAGTGTTCTTTCTATATACCTTGTGGCCCAGCGTTCCATCCACCCGTTCAATTACCGACACATCCAGGAAACTGAGTCGACCGTTGCTCTCTTTCTCCATCGTAAACTGCATCTTCGGGTTAATGCCGTTCAGGTGCACCAAGAAGACATCCAACTCTTCTTCACCATGAGTCCACACTACAAATGTGTCATCAACATAGCGGTACCATTTAGCAGACTTTTTACTGGCAGTCTGCAGCGCTCGCTGTTCGAAGATCTCCATAAATAAATTGGCAACAGCTGGGCTGAGAGGGCTTCCCATCGCCACCCCGTCGATCTGTTCGTAAAATTCGTTGTTATACTGATAATAAGTTGTCGTCAGGCAGTGTTTAAATAAAGCCACTATGTCAGTCGTAAAAATATCTGCTATATATGAAATAGCTTCGTTTGCAGGCACCATGGTAAACAATGACACTACATCGAAGCTCACAAGAATATCACTTGGGCTGACGTTAATCTCCATAAGTTTTTCAATAAAATGCGCCGAGTTTTCCTGCCTACGTATGGTTGCAGCAAGCAGGCGAGATATCTGGCCACCTCTTGTGTTGGAGATCCTATGGCCCTCACAATCGATCTCAGCGGGACCTGTGGTTTATGTACCTTTGGGAGTCCATAAAGTCTGGGTGGATAAGCTTCCGTTTTGTATAGTTGTTTTTTATCATCCGAAGAAAGAGAAGATTGTTTCACCAGTTGGTATTTCTCAAAATTTTGGTTGTAGGATCCATCTGAAGCTTTTTGTACGTAGTGGGATCCAAAAGGTCACTAATCTTCTTGTGATGATCTTCGGTGTTCAGCAAAACCGTAGCATTTCCTTTATCAGCTGCAAGTACAATAATGCTCTTATACGCATTGATCTCCCTCAGTGCCCTCCTTTCCGCTTGAGACAAATTGCTGGTAGGTGGTTTCGCTTGGCCTAATATTCTGGCTGTTTCAGTCCTGATTTCATCCGCGGAATGCGATGATAACAAACGGATTCCTGCCTCCACATTCGCTATAATGTCCTCCGTAGGAAACTTTAGTGGCGTGACTGCAAAGTTACCTCCTTTCGATAGAACTGAATGTTCCTCTTTTTTTTTAATTCTCTCCCAGACATGTTAATCACAGTTCGAGAGAGTTGCCAGCGACTGCTGTTTCACATCTGCCTTTTTGTAGGGCATCGAATTTCCTCTTCTGCGTATTAGTTGCCATTTCTGCACTCAGCTCCATGGTCCTGAACGTTAGACAGTCCACCTTATTCCAGTCATAACACTGCATTATGTTACTGATATATAAATGGAGATATAACAGCTTACTGGTAGTTTCCGCTAGTTCTCGCCGCGTGCGGTGAATTCGTTCCCGTAGCATCGCTAGTTCCACGCGGTTGTAAATACGGTGCGCTTGCGCCGAGTGAAACATTCTCCTCGCCTCAGAAACTTCGGCACTGTCGCGGTGTTCCGGCAGCGTAGCGTGTACGGTTACTTTCCTGCTATGCTGCTCTGAGCTTCACCAAATATAACATTATCAATCAGGCTCCTACTGTCACTAAACATCCGTGCTCGATTACTGAGACCAAATGTGGGATCAAAATAAGACTTCCAAGTCATTTTTCCTATCAGAATCCTTCAGAAAATCTGCACTGAAGTGTGCTCCCGCACATCGCTATCGGACTTTTGTGGAATATGTTTTATTCTTTTCTTACGTAGGGTGGAGGCAAATAAAAGTGATTCGGATGAGTGGATACTATTTTCAAACCATTTGTGGCAGCTTTAACGAAGGAGAAGAAGACCTACAGCTATTTCCAACTGGTTGGAGCACCTGCCCATACAGCTGGCCGAACCTTGTATTACATTTACACTATCTTCCACACCTGACGTAGTTGTTAGCGGGGGTCAGTCCGGTCGCAGCCCTGGCTGGCCACGCGTCACGTGATCTGCTAGAGTGCAATTACTTTGTGTGGGGAGCCCTCAAGTCTAAGGTGTATTGCTACAATCCTCAATCTTCAAGAACTGCAGCAGAACATTTCAGATGAGACTGCAGCAATTCCAGCAGTCCAGCTTCGATTCGACCTCACTAACTTGCTGAACATGGCCCAAAAGTGCCAAAAGAGAATGGTGGTCACCTTCAATATCTGCTGTAGTTAGGTTAGTACTTTATTTCCCTTCCTCTTCTGTGTATCTTTGTAATCCTTACTCTGTTCTCTGGGCCACTTATTTGCCCCACCCTGTACCTATGACATTTCGGATTTCTTATCAGCCAGAAAAGAAAATTATATGCATTCACGTAATCCATTTTCATTTATTATCCTGTGAAGATGCTCCATCACTGAAACCAGAAGATATTAAGGTTCAAATAAAAACAGCTGATTGTTAATGTGTGTGTTTTTTTCAGTCGCTTAATGGCTGTTGAATGTCATTAATCAAAACATCAAAAAGTATTTGGAACTGACGTTTGTGCTACAATCACCACAGACCCATGGGTCCCCATCGAAGCAAACAGTTCCAATATGAAGATGGGTTAATGTCATTGACTCACCTCTGAAGTAGAAACAAGAGTGCTCTGGTTTGAAGATTGGTTTCACTGACCATACTTATTGTCTGTTATTTTCGTCTACTATTCCTTCCACTGGCATACATGAGCTGGCTGGACAGCAAGGCAACAGCTCTTGAGCATGGTGGGGGCAGTGAACTTATACTGTTCCTCCAACAAGTTATCTTGATTGTTCTAAAGCTTCCTACTAGATTATAAGTGGGTGCCATAACGGAACTCAAACAAGGAACCTTGTATTTCAGAGACATTGATCTTACCTACTGTGAACCTAGGCATAATTCATGAACCATCTACAGAGCTTCACTTTGGCCAGTATCTTTCTCCTACTTTCCAAACTTCACTATTCTCTTGCATACCTTGCAGGGCCAACCCTCAGTTTTAATCTTCTAGGACATTTCAAAACATTGCACACTTCACTGCAGAGTGAAAGAGTCATTCTGGGATTTTGGCTGTTATTCAAGCTTCCTTAGTTTCCTGGATTCCAATGTGATGTGGTATTCAGGCAATCACTATTTGCTTCCAATGCTTTCGTAGCAGGAGAAGGGCAAATAGAAACAACAGTGGAACCATGACAGTTTCACAGCTAATTCCCTTCAGTAAAATCCTAAAACTGTGGTGCTTGGTCAAAATATAATAAAAGGATGATTATAAAACATATCTGCAGTTCTGTCCTTTTTCTAAACACAGTCAAAACTGATATAACTCTGGGCTTCATAAGAAGCCAGGGCTGCGATTTTCTTCCCCTTCGCAGAATGTATAAATATCTGACACACCAATTTCAAAATTGTAACTCTTTACACGAATCTCATTAGCACGCAAGCATCATCAAATTGTATAAGTTATCACCTGATGAAAAGGGCTAGCGCCCCAGCCTCAGCACAAAAGCTGTGGTTTAGGTTGCAGACCCACATCACATGAAACCATTATCAAGACAAGACTGTAAAAATGCTAAATGTGCCTCCATTTATACATCTATACTCGTCAGGCCATATGAAGTGAATGTTTCATTGCCCCAGTACCCTGCGATTAGCTGCTACTGATACAGGAGTAAGCTCTTACATAATATATATTGAATCTTACAAGTATCCCATTAGGTTAAGTCACCTTTACGCTTCAATCCATTTAGAAAGTGTGGTTGTTTTTTATTCCAATATTTGTCACTTCAGAATTCATATGGTGGCTGAAAGGAGAAACCATAGTACGGTCTTCCACAGTTAGTTTTAGAAGATGGAAATTAATATTTCAGCCTTCCGTCTGTTTTCCTCCATATAGTTAATCAGCAGTACATTCTTGGAGCAACTGGACAAGACTAATAAATTTACTAACTATATATAAAACCTAAACTACTTACAGATGGGTACACAAAATTTTGCTGTTGCATTAATTGAAAGTTTTTTGCATTGCAATTCTGAAACTGACTGTGCCTTAATTCAGCTTTTGTTAGTCAGTAATTCTTCAGTATTGTATAAATGTGATGAAACTCACACTGCTTGCATTGAAACTTTTTAATACAGCTTTGGAACCATAGCATGTCTTTCTCATCTCTCAAAACTTGCTCAGCACATACAATCCTAAAATATATTGAACACTGCTTTCAATTTTGTCCACAGATAAAATTTTCAAATGAATATCTGATATCAACTGTTCAGGCAACCTGCAGTTTGTTTCTTGTCACACCTTATAACAATTATTATTTCCCTGCCTTTTTAACTGATGCTACAATAGCCTTATGGTCCCTGATTGACTCCTCGACTTTAACTGAAGTACAGAGTTTGGGGTCTGTCACCACGCTATCTAAGACATTAACCTCGTGTGTCAGGTCTGTAACTAATTGCTAGAGGTAATTTCTGAAAAGACTTTAAACAATCTTACAAGGATTCCTGTCCATATAATCAGAAAAATGTGTGCATAACATTATCCAAGATTCTCTTTCAGTATTGCGCCACTATGGCTTCTGACACAGAATGCTGATGAATGCATCTGAATAAGATTTTCCCTTTACAGCAAATAAATATAGCACAGGCCAGCCTGTCTGTCTGTGCAGTATATAGTCTAGATGAAAAAAATGTCGCCTTTCCTCCAGGGATTCCCATTTGAGTTCCCGAAGCATTTCCGTAATACAGGGTGACACACAATAACGGGAATGTTTGAAAAGAGTAGTGGCAGCCATAAAAATGTTTTATAAAAAAAACAATGATAGTTTGATAGCGGCGCAGAGTGAGTTTCAATGTTTTTTTATAATTTAGGACGTCATGATACCGTTCCGTCGAAACACGCGATAAAATGTTGGATTAATGACTTTGGAGAGACTGTATTTGCTCTCAAGAAAAAAATAACAAGACGACCAGGAACTGCGCGTTCTCCAGTGAACATTGATGATGTACGCGATTCTGCCTTACTGAGCCCACGGCGTTCAATTCGTAAGCAAGCGGCAGTGGTTGGAATGTCCCGGGAGTGTGTTCGCAGAATTCTTCATCTTGATTTAAAATTTCATCTGTACAAACTACAGATGGTGTAACAATTGAAGGACAATGATTACCGGTTACGATTAGGATTCTGTCAACAAATTATAGCAAAAATAAACAATGACGAATTTCTAAGCAAGTTGTGGATGTCAGATGGGGCACATTTTCATATCTCACGTTATGTGAATAAACAGAATTACTGGGCAAACAAATCCTAATGACGTTAATGAGTGCCCTTAACACGCTAGTAAAGTGGCAGTATGGTGTGGTGTTTCATCACATGGGATTATCGTACTTTTTTTTTTTTTTTTTTTGCAAATGAATAGGGAAAAACAGTAACTGTCAATGCCGATTGTTACGTGAAGATGTTAGGAACTTTTTTCACACCTGCATTGAACAACTTTCCAAACGTTCAAGAAGCCTGGTTTCAACAGGGCGGTGCGACATCACACACTGCACGGCAATCAGTGGCATATGTGCGAGAATTGTTCGGCAACCGTGTGATCTCGCGATTCGGTAACATTCCCTGCCCCCTTAGAACGCCAGATTTATCCATTTTGTGATTGTTTTTCTTGTGGTGCTACCTCAAGAGCAAAGTCTACACGACACAACCAAGAACCCTGGATGAGTTGAAACAAAGAATTCGGAATGCAATTCACAGTATCCCAGTTGAGATGCAGCAGCGGCCAATGAGGAATCTCAACAACAGATTTCACTAATGTATTCTTACAGGACACCACCATCTAAAGGACGTAGGCTTTTTTTTTTTTTTTTTTTTTTTTTTTTAATGGAAAACGCCATCAATGTTTCGTAAATGGCAAAGTTGTAAGATTTCAATTACTACGAATGCAATTTCTTTCCTTCATTAGTTCTAGTTTTATTGGATTGTGGAAATGTTCCCGTTCTTCTGTGTCACCGTATACTTGTGCATTGCTCGAAGCTACGAAAACAAATGTAGCAGCCTGCCTCTCAATAGCTTCGATGTTTTCCTATTGGCCAAGTTTCACACCTGTATAGGGCCACTCTACAAACAAATGCTTTGACGATGTGTTTCCTTATTTCCATAGTGTTGCTTTTGCTGGTAAGTTCTTTCTTAAACCAATTTTACGAACTTGGTCTGTAGTTTCCTGAATGCAAGCGTTGAATATAAGAGGAAAAATAGGATGACCTTGTCTCTAATTTTTGCTTCTTGTTCCTCATGAAAATTCCTAATCACAGCCACTTCGTTCTTATAAAAACTGTATCACTTGCATGTCTTTGTACTTTAGACTGGCTTTCTTCAGCACTCTAACCATCTGTTGCCAGATATAAGATTATCAAACTCCTTTTCCAGTTCTACACAGGCAACATAAGTTTATGTTTCTGTATTTGCTTTTCGATAAGAAGCCTCAGTGACAGAATCCCTTCTCTTGATGCCAATCCCCTCGGGAATCCAAACTTAGCTTCACTCATCATATTCTCCGTCTTCTCTTAAATTCTCCTCATAATTATCTGTAGGGGCCTATGAGAATTTCTAATGCATGCAGTATTAGGCTCGACGTTCGGTACTATTCATACACTCCTGGAAATGGAAAAAAGAACACATTGACACCGGTGTGTCAGACCCACCATACTTGCTCCGGACACTGCGAGAGGGCTGTACAAGCAATGATCACACGCACGGCACAGCGGACACACCAGGAACCGCGGTGTTGGCCGTCTAATGGCGCTAGCTGCGCAGCATTTGTGCACCGCCGCCGTCAGTGTCAGCCAGTTTGCCGTGGCATACGGAGCTCCATCGCAGTCTTTAACACTGGTAGCATGCCGCGACAGCGTTGACGTGAACCGTATATGCAGTTGACGGACTTTGAGCGAGGGCGTATAGTGGGCATGCGGGAGGCCGGGTGGACGTACCGCCGAATTGCTCAACACGTGGGGCGTGAGGTCTCCACAGTACATCGATGTTGTCGCCAGTGGTCGGCGGAAGGTGCACGTGCCCGTCGACCTGGGACCGGACCGCAGCGACGCACGGATGCACGCCAAGACCGTAGGATCCTACGCAGTGCCGTAGGGGACCGTAGGATCCTACGCAGTGCCGTAGGGGACCGCACCGCCACTTCCCAGCAAATTAGGGACACTGTTGCTCCTGGGGTATCGGCGAGGACCATTCACAACCGTCTCCATGAAGCTGGGCTACGGTCCCGCACACCGTTAGGCCGTCTTCCGCTCACGCCCCAACATCGTGCAGCCCGCCTCCAGTAGTGTCGCGACAGGCGTGAATGGAGGGACGAATGGAGACGTGTCGTCTTCAGCGATGAGAGTCGCTTCTGCCTTGGTGCCAATGATGGTCGTATGCGTGTTTGGCGCCGTGCAGGTGAGCGCCACAATCAGGATTGCATACGACCGAGGCACACAGGGCCAACACCCGGCATCATGGTGTGGGGAGCGATCTCCTACACTGGCCGTACACCACTGGTGATCGTCGAGGGGACACTGAATAGTGCACGGTACATCCAAACCGTCATCGAACCCATCGTTCTACCATTCCTAGACCGGCAAGGGAACTTGCTGTTCCAACAGGACAATGCACGTCCGCATGTATCCCGTGCCACCCAACGTGCTCTAGAAGGTGTAAGTCAACTACCCTGGCCAGCAAGATCTCCGGATCTGTCCCCCATTGAGCATGTTTGGGACTGGATGAAGCGTCGGCTCACGCGGTCTGCACGTCCAGCACGAACGCTGGTCCAACTGAGGCGCCAGGTCGAAATGGCATGGCAAGCCGTTCCACAGGACTACATCCAGCATCTCTACGATCGTCTCCATGGGAGAATAGCAGCCTGCATTGCTGCGAAAGGTGGATATACACTGTACTAGTGCCGACATTGTGCATGCTCTGTTGCCTGTGTCTATGTGCCTGTGGTTCTGTCAGTGTGATCATGTGATGTATCTGACCCCAGGAATGTGTCAATAAAGTTTCCCCTTCCTGGGACAATGAATTCACGGTGTTCTTATTTCAATTTCCAGGAGTGTATTTTGTAGCTGCCACCTTCTTCGGTACCCAAACCGTGATGCATTTCCTGAAGTCGGCTGGTATATCTCATGTAGATCGACCTGATCAGTGCCAGCAGTATCATTTTCATGGTGTCAGCAACATTTTTTATTAGTTCTGCAGGAATCATCAATGCGAATTACTTTGTTCTTCCAAAGATCCTTAAGAGCTTTCTCCAATTATCCTTGCAGAACGTCATCATCATCTGCTTCCTTTTCTTTTTCTATTACATCCTCCAATAACAGTGTTCTATCATACAATTTCTCAATGTATGCTTTCCATCTCTTCACCAAACAGCATTTGTCGTCCCCTCACCCAGAAAGCTGAACTAATACAGAAAGGAGGAAAGCCATTCCAATGAAATTCCATGGCAATATGTCCTGGCAAAGGGAGAAAGGTTTCAGAAAATCTAATGTTGGATTTGGTTTTGACGTCAAAACACCCTACAACGTCATGTAAAACTTAATTTGTAAAGTGCTGTCTCAGGCTTTCCCCAACTTAATAACAGGTTCACGGGCATTGCGTTGGATAATGTTGTGAAAGCGGCACAATATTTCAATGAGGCTGCTGCTCGTCACTTTAAGGTGCTTACTGACACACTGCTGCAGTGACTCTTGTATATACTGGCTCGCTAGAAAACCGCAGTTGCCGCGGGGTGTGGCTATAATGGCCTCATAGACAAATCAGAGCACACGGCAATGTCCAGTGCCCCCCTACCACATAAACAGGCCATGGTCTTTGAATGTGTGACACAGGAAAAGTGCAGCTGCACATTGTGGTCTAGCGTGCGAGCGGGCACAATGTTGGTGTTCAGTTCAAGTGTGTGGACTGATTCCCTGTCTGTGTTGACTGATTCATTCCTCTGCGGCCATTGACACCTTAGTAATTCCAATGCTGGTCCCCATGCCTTGCTGAGCTGAAATCCTGTGTGTCTATTATTCACGTCATTACTTATGGGTATTTTGACTGCTTTTTTAATGATGGAGTCCCAGTACGTGGAAGCAGATGAAAGGATCTTTGTCTCTCTGTACTTCATGCTATATCTCGTGTCAAGACAGTGTTCAGCAACAGCAGACTTTTCTGGCTGCCCCCGTTTGGTGTGATGTCTATGTTTCACACATCTGTCCTTAACATTGCAACACATCTCAATGTACGATTTTCCACATTGGCACGGGTCATTATATATCCCTGGTTTACTTAGACTTAGGCTGCCTTTAACGAAATCCCACATCGGTTGCCCCGTGCTGGACGGCGGAAGACACATTTTATTTGATGTTTCTTGAGTAGCTTGCAATCTTGAAGAGTCCTTCAAGAAGATACGGTAGAAAAACCACCCTCATGGAGTTCTCCACTTCCTCTGGCTTTTCTTGAGCTTCAATGCGTTCAAACACAGCTAGCTGCCTGAACAGAGCCCAGTTGGCCCTGCTGATCATCCATTTTGGTGGCTTCTGTTCAAGCAATCCTCCATCCAAAGTTTCTTTCCACTCCACTGAGTCTGCAAGGGCTCAAAAAGAGGATGACCCAGTAGCAGCCGCCAAGAATTGAGCCTCACCTTATTGATGTTTTGAGGATGCAGAGCTCCTGAGACATCAGGATGTTCACCAGGACTCGATCCCTGGTGGATGTATAGTTTAAGCACCATAATACATTATGGGCATTAAAAGGAGAAAAGGATAGGGGAGTTGTTCAATAATGTCTGTGAGAGCCTCAGAGTCTATTGCGTAATATGGAGGTAAATATAGGCCCACATGAATCGCAACAACTACTACTTGTAGGTCAGTAACCAGAGAGAGAGAGAGAGAGAGAGAGAGAGAGAGAGAGAAGAATGGTGTGTGTTATTGGCAAACACAGCAACACCTCCCTCGACTCTTTCCATAGTCAGGTCATCTTTTCAGCTGAGGTACAGCCCATTAGCATGGGGGCATCAGTGGCTTTGAAATGTGTTTGCTGTAAACACAAGCATAGGAGCTGTGCCTGTGTAAGCAGTTTCAGTTCCTCCAAATGTATCCTGAAAACATTTATGTTCCACTATAGTATGGAAGTCATTTATCACTAGGGTTATAAATTCACCCTGTCTTTCTGCCAGGATGGGGAGCCCACAATGGATGGAGTTTCAGCCTTGGGCAAGGTGGTTGCCCCGGGCAGACTGCAGTCCACTGGCTCTGAAGAAGCAGCAGCAGATCCATGAAGTCTACTGACATCGACATTATCTGATGATTTTCTGCCTATTTTTGCCTGCCATGGAAGCTTCTCATTTGCTTTTCTAGTTTGTCAGGGCTTTGCGGGAGCTACTGCAGCAGCAGTGGAGGCAGTGCCGGATTTTTTTTTACTGGGCTCTGCCTTTGGAGGCACTGGGAGGTCTGTATTAGTGGCAACTGTGGCTTTATCTGTCACTCTTGGGAGGGCTATGGGCTCTGAAACAACTGCAGCTTGACATGTGCACTGACAGACGCAGGTGCAAGTGTTGACACTAGCAACCTCCGTTTGTGTAGAAGCGCTGGCTATCTAAAGATACTTCTTAAGGGCCGAAGCAAACGATCTAGTGAATGTGGGAGGCTATATGGCCTTCGAGATCTTGGCCTCAACATATGGGATGCATTTCTATGCCTTAATCTCTTGTATTTTCCTTTCTTCGAAGATGACACTACAATCCCTAATCAAAACAGGGATATCTCCAGAGCAATTTACATACACACTTTGGAGGGGAGGAGCAACCACCTCCTTCATAGGCAGCCTTGTCTGTTGGTAAAGTGATGTTAACAATCTTCTGGGATAGCGGTGGACCGCTCCTGATGGATTTCATGCCACAAGGTGCAAAAATCTATACCGATAGTTATTGTTCCACACTGTCATGTCTGAGGCCTGCCATTAGGCGACGGCACCGAGGAATTTTCAATGTGGACAACACGATTCTGCTCCACGACACGGCAAAATCACATGTGACATTCAGAACTGCCGAAAAGCCCCAGACATTTCACTGGGAGATTCTGGGCCACCCACCATACAGTTCAGACCTCACCCCTGGTGATTTCCACGTTTCTGGACTGCTGAAGTTCCTGGCAGGACAGCGATTCGCCAGTAACGATGAAGCCTAGACAACAGCTCGACTGTGGTTCCATAGTCAGACGAATTCTACCACAGAGCATCTCAAATTTAGTGCTGCGATGGGACAAATGTTTGAACTGGTGTGAGGACTATGTAGAAAAATAGTGAAAGGTACGTAGAATAGGAATGTATATTTGTCATTACCTGTATGTACCTTACTTTGGCTGGTAAAAAAAAAAAAAAAAAAAAAAAAAAAATAGAGGCAAAGACTTTGATTTGCCCTCGTATTTTGCACATCAGCAATCCCTTCATGAACCCACTCCATCCTCCAGTTCCTCCCTGAGAATGTCGGACAGATCTCTGCAGGTCACAAGACCCTTGCTTATAGTTCAAGGTTGTCTGAATCTCTGTTTCAACCAACAGAGTTCTGTTACGCAATCACTTGACTGATTTTGGAGTACCAGCGATGCCCTCTAAACCTTTCTGAAACCCTTTTATGCATCACAATCAGAAACATTTTATGACCAGCAGCATGCTTTCCATTACTACATAATGAAGAACTATGTATAATCGCCAAATCAGGACTGTCTACACAAGCCCTCTTGTTAGACTGGGTGTTAGTACCGACCAACTGCCCACCCTTTCCATATTGGGGGGGAGGAGGAGGAGGAGGAGGAGGAGGAGGAGGAGGAGGAGGTAAAAGCGACGGATCCATGGATCTGGATCCATTTCAGTCCCACGAGCAGCTAGGGAAATAAGGGTTCATTCAGATAGAGCCTCGCATGACAGAGTAAACCTCATACAACTAAGGTGCGGCAGGTTCCCCAGTTGGTGCCTGGTAACAACTATTCCACCTAAACAGTAATGCATCTCACCAGCACACAGTACACCTTGAGACTTAGGCCTATTTTTAGAGGTGTTTACAAGCCTCATAATCCAACAGGCAAGCCAAGATCCTTGTTCCCTGTGACACACTATATTCCTCCGCCATGCCTCACAGTGGTTGCTGGAAAACGCCCAGAGATTACAGTGACGAAGGATTGGTGGCACTTACCCTTCCCCAGCTCAGGAACCCCTGGGTTACCAAGCCCGTACCCAACAAACGGATGCTGAGCCCGAGGGCACAATGACATTATAACCCCAACTCTTGGCACCTGCACTTTTCCAACGAGCCAGCACATACACAGGCGAGCCACTGCAGTAACACGTCAGTAAGCACCTGAAGATGAGCAGCTGTCTCGTTTAAATACTGCGCAGTTTCCACAACATTATTTGAAGTGACACCTGTGAAGCAATGAACCGTAAGTTGGAAAGTTCGTATTACAAATTTGGTGGCTCTGGGGTATACAGGAGTCATTATTATACTGGCCAAACCAATCCCTCTTTTAATGTTAGGTCTAAGAAACACACACAGACATGCAACAAAACTTTCTTGGGGTTGCATTTAGCAGGAAGTGGTCATACTATACTCTATAGGGAGCATTGAGAATAGTATGCGTATTCTCCACAGGGTGCAAAAAGGCCTTGCTCTTAACTTGTTAGAAGCACTTGAGATTTATAGAGCCAAAGAACTGGAGCTGGTAAGAGTGCCTATGGGTAGCGTGATTTTGTACCCAATGCCTACTTTGCTTTATTTGACAATGCTCTACATTAATCACTGAATGCCTCACTTGCATATATCTTGCCTTGTCATTATGTACTATAGAGTGCGTTATACATTTGCTTCATTTTCTTACATTGATGTTATTACTCTCTAGTTTGATTGTCCCTTCTCTGTTTATATATTTAATTCACTACATAATTTTATTAATTGACTGATACAATGTTTTATTATTCTTTTTTTTGTTTTTAATGGCGCATCGCAGGGTACGAGACACCCTCTGGCGGTTAAGTTCCTCTGACCACTTCCCACCTATGTTGCATTCTGGTGGCTACACCAAGAGATCACCTTGGCATCATTCCCTAGTTATTCCATCATTTTTATATTATTCTATTAGCCCCACATAAGCTTGTTCTTGTGTATGTTATTATTTTAATCTGAAATAACCACAAGGGTGGTGAAGTCGTCTTGGGTGATCAGCCGAGTCAAGGCGTTGTTCTGTGGCTAACTTGGCTGATAACCTGAGAAGACTTCATCGAGATTCGCCAAGAAAGTATAAATTCGCATACAACCACAGGAGTATCTTAGAATCACATATCACTTAACCATTACATTTCCAACAGTTTTAAATTAAACTTAATTCACGTTTTTATCATATTTCATTTTACATCACTGTATACTTTCACACTTGATACTTCCACAATAGATTTTATGTAGTGTTTATTTCACTTTTATGGCATTTTGTTTAATTTTCAGGGTGATCTGAAACAGTCTGAGCGCTTGTAAGGGTATTACAGGGTAGATTGTGCTCAGAAATAATTATTAAGAAAAAAATTTGAAACTTTACACAGTTTCCAAGTAAACTATCCCTGAAGTTAGCCAATTAGGCCACTGAGTGTGCAAATTCAAGTGGCTTCAGGGATACAATTAGTGTCAGTTGTTACAGTGCACATGCTCAAGACTGCTCAGCCTTTGGCTCAGGAGGACAAAGGTTCAAACCCGCATCAGGCCATCCTGATTTAGGTTTTCCATGATTTCTCTAAAATGCTTCCGGCAAATGCTGGCATGGTTTCTTTGAAAGGGGCATGGGCAACTTCCTTTCCCATCCTTCCCTAATCCAACGGGACCGATGACCTCGCTGTTTGGTCCCCTCTCCCAAAATCAACCAACAAACCTTTGGCTCGGGTTCGATCCATACTGCCATCCCATGTCCAATTTTCGTATCACCCACTTGTTCACTTTCAGGAAACCATATGAAGAACATGTTCAGTCTAAGCTTCTCTGGTGGGCTGCTTCAATTTGCGTGCCAGACAGCTTGTTTGGCTAACTTCAATGCTAATAAACACAGAAATGGCCCACCGTTATCAAATTTTTTTCTTAATTATTTCTTAGCGCAACCTACCCAGAAACATGCTTACAAGTTTTTCAGACTGTTCCTGACAACCCTGTATAACTGAACAATACATGTAGAATTACAGTAGTGACGTCTATCGATCTTATGACAAACATTTTTTGTGGCTACTGTAACACAGTTTGTTATGAACAGTAGCACTGTTAAAAGGATGCCACTGTCATTGTCATGGTCACAGTCTAGTTTACACCATATTTTAAACATTCTGGACAATGCTACGCTGATTGTGTGTGTATTTTTTGATTATGCCACCATGGCTTTATTATAAGGATCATTCAAATGAAAATCTTAAAATTGCTATAATATTGTTAATTGCAACAATGAACAAAAACTTACACTTAATTTTTCAACGTTGTCTCTTGTTATTGAATGCACGTATTCCATTGCTTCAAAATGCATAGATACCAAGGTGGAAGAATTCTTTTGGTCACGTGTGCAGCCAGTCATGCACCGCCATTTTCACCTCTAGAATACCTGCCTCCCACTTCTTATTTGAAAGCAGTGAACAGATGAAAGTCACTAGGAGCGAGGTCTGGTGAATAGGGAGGATGTACCAGACATTTAAGTTTAATTTTCATGAATAGTCTCAACTGTTTTATGGGCAGTAGGCAGTCAGGACCTGTCACTGTAGCAAAACTCCTGAAGTCTGAACTCCTTGTTTACTCCTGACTGCATGGCGAAGTTGACTTTTCGGCATGTCTGAATAAGAAACACTGGTTACTGTCACTCCCATATCAATGTAATGTTCCAAAATTACTCCATTTGCATCCCAGAAGAGAATGAGCACAGCTTTTCCACCAGATGGTCAAGTGCTGAATTTTTTTGGTTTCGGTGATGAGCTGTTACTCCATTCCTCGCTTGACCTTTATGTTTCTGTATGGTGACAGTGGACCCAAGTCTCATCACTTACAACAGTTTTTCCTAGAAATGCATCACCTCCAATGTGGAAACGATACAGAAGTTCTTCCCAGGCAACGACGCAACGGTGTTTCGATCTGGCAGTCAACTGACATGGAACCATCTTGAAGAAATCTTACTGAAGTGCAGTACATTGTGAGCAATATTCTGTGCTGAACCAATACTAGTCTCCAAACTTGTGGCTATTTTGTTCAGAGTTGCGCATCTGTTCTCCTTTTTGAGCTCCCCCACCAAGGTAATATTCTCGTCCATCACTACACAGTAAGCCTGCCCTGGTCTTGAGACATAACCCACCGAAGCTACATCACCTTTAAACTTGCTACACCTCTCGTACACTTGCTGCAGTGACAAACATTAATCACCATACTGTGCTGTCTTTCTGCAATGAACTTCTACACAGAAAAACACATCAGGGATCACTGCTCATTCACAGTGTGTGTTGACTGTGAGGCAGCCATCTTTTTGTGGATGCTGCTGCCTTCTCTTGCAATGCAGCATCATTCTGCTTTCTGTTGGTCACTTTCTCACTTTCCGAACCTACCAACTCTGTCACACAAGTTTTTGAAATTTTATGGAGTTTTTAAGGTTTTCATTTGAATCACCTTCATATATTAGGACATGTTTTAAAGCAGGTACGCATTGTCATATTTTAAGCACATTCCTTTTCATTGTGGCATATTTTATTGTCTTAAGATGTAGACTGTCTACCAGTTGCATTTAGGTTTCCAATGTTTTGTTGCAGGTATGAAGTGTTCATTGCTAACTGAACCAGTAGTCTAAGAAACAAGTTATTTTGTGATCTCAGACAGAAATAAAATTTAAAAAAAATATTCTGAACTTACGTGTATTTCTCCAATTAACTACTACAGAGTAACTTCCAAATGGCAATACACTGCTATTCTAAATTTTTTCAAACAGTTGTTAAAAATTTTAATTCTGGACTTCTGGACTATTCTAAACCAAACTTTGCTTTGCACTCTTAACAGAACAATATGCAATACTGACCTGAACCACTGTTAAGATAATACACTATGTAAGCTGAGAATATTTTTCATACACTATTCAAATAAAAATTTCTTGGTCTTTCAAACAAGAGAGAGAAAGTAGTGAAAATGGACAATACTTTTTACGAGATTTTCTTCTGTTGGTAACTGGCAATGTGTCAAGATTGGTTCTTGCTCCTTGTTTTACAGTTACCACTGCATAATAGACCAACCTCTTTCTCACATCCATGCTGGAACTCTAACAGTAATTTATTCTGCCATTACAAATGAAAGTGTGGCTCTCGATATACTGGACACAGGAAAGTACCTGTAAAATTGGAACCAGGTACAGGGGTTGGACAAAAATATGGAAACACTCAGAGATGCAAGCTTGAATATTAATGCAGGTATTACCCAAGCCTGCAGGCTGTGCTGTTTTATTTGACCATGAACAGTACCTGTGTGATGTCTTCAGTATGTTGCGAGAGTCAGGTCATGATCAGAACA
Source organism: Schistocerca cancellata (assembly GCF_023864275.1). Classification (NCBI taxonomy): domain Eukaryota; kingdom Metazoa; phylum Arthropoda; class Insecta; order Orthoptera; family Acrididae; genus Schistocerca; species Schistocerca cancellata. The sequence continues at coordinate 741,478,843 of NC_064629.1, read as the reverse complement.
GTGTTCTGTATATTTTTGAATTTGTTATGGCAGAGCTAAGTGAGTTTGAATGTGGGCAAATTGTTGGTGCTCGAATAATGGGTGCTTCCATAACCAAGGTACCCGAAGTGCTTGGTATTTCAAGAGACACATTTAAGTTTCTACTGTGTACAGGGAAAGCAGAAAAATTCATCCAATATGTTGCAGTGCAGACGAAAGTGTGTGTTTAGTGATCATGACAGGTCATCTGCAAAAGTTCCTGCTGAACTGAACTTGTGAAGCCTGTGAGCACAAAAACAACATGGGAGCTCTGTAAGCACAGAATTGCAGGGTAAAATGAAATACCAAAACCATTCATCAGTGACGCAAATGCCCGTAACAGGAAAACATGGTGCCGGAGCCATAAAGCCTAAACTATGGTGCAATGGAAGAAAGTAATTTGGTCACACGAGTCTCATTATGCTGTTTCCAACTTCTGGCCAAGTTAATGCCTCCACGAGTGAAACATGGTAGGGGTTTGGAGACGATTTGGGCAGCCTTTGAGCCAGATGGTTACTCTGCGAGTTTGAGTTACTGCCAAGATTGTGAGACCATTCTGGCTGATCAAGTCAAACTCATGTCATGGTACAATGTTCATTCGTTAATGATGATGCTGTGTTCCAAGATGGCAGGACCCCTGTTCTCACAGCTTTCATCGTACAGGACTGATTTCGTGAATTATCACATCCCTCCAGGCCACTAGTCACCAGATTGCAGTATTACTGAGCCTCTGTGGTCTACTTCACATATATCATCATCGTTACCTGAACTGTCACTATTTTGCACAAAGAATGGTATAAGATTCCTTTGAAGGCCATACAAGACCTGTATTTATCCATTCTGAGATGGCTGGAAGCTGGTTTGAATACCAACATGTTTCCTCAACCAATGGTAAAATTGCGGTGCTTTCATATTTTAGTCCATGAAATTTTTGTCAAAATCTTGAAATTTCCCCTGAAAATGATAGGTTTGACAGAAAATGGCAGGTCTGAAAAATGTTTTCCTGTCAGATTTACTCAGCTTTAAGTCTAGGAAATCTGATTATTTAAAGTTGCTGATAAAGCCTATATGATGAACAAATATTCTGTTTGACATACAAATTGCTTATCTAAAATCTTCAGTGGCATTTATGCTCTTGCTAAGATTTGTCATTTATCACTCTCAATGTATTAACACACACAGCTTAAGTGGGCACACCAGAGAATATGTAGTGTATTATATAAAATGACACTGCACTGTGACCATCTTTTTTTTCTGCATGAGAGGCAATTCTTTGAAATTGCAGCAGCAAACTGCTATTTTCTTTGTTCCACAACAGAAACGTGACTGCCTCTGAGAACAGCTACTGCTGTCATCCATTTCAAAAAAAGAAAACTAAAAAATGTTCTGCTCGTTGGACCATCATAAAAAATGGTAACACTATATTTAATTACTTTTGATTGTGTTTTTTAGGAGGAAGAGCAATGTTAAAGACAGAGCTTGAGCTAACTTTATGAATGAGTTCACATACAGCTACTCAGGTGTTTGTATATTTTGCATTTGTGACTTTCACTCACTTTCATATTTCCTAGCACTTTCATTTGACACCACGTGGAAATGAAATTCCCTGAAGTTCCATATTTCAGCCGACTTATCAAAGGATTATTACTATAATTGCACAATAATATTTTAAAATTAGTACTATCAGGTGCCATAACTAAATGGCTACAGTTTCATTAATTAACTGTTATTCTGAAAATAACACAGATTCCAGAAATAGTATTGGGAACTGGTGGTGAAATAGTGCTGCTTCATCTGCTAATGTGCAGACGCACTGAATATGCAAAGTCCCGCAACACGGATTTTATGGTCTTACGTGCAGCCCAACAATCCTAGTTTCCTCGCAAGTGTCAGCGTTTACTACATTTCTTTTTCGACTCACCTTTCTCTACATTGTTGACCACTGTGACTGAAATAAGAAGAAAACGAAAATTAAAAAAACAATATATTTCCATGTGGCACACAACATAATAATTGACACAAGGCTGTTTATGTAAAGAGGCTTAAGTGTGAAACAGAATAAACTGAGAAGTACACATGCTATGTTGTGTGCAAAAGAAATGAGCAAAGTGACTCTTTTTTACACACATGGATTATAAGGAAAGCATCTGGGGAGGAGCAAGAGGGGGAAATATCAAAATTGATAGTAGTAATTTTGCATGTATAAAATGCTTTCCCAGTAAAACTCATTACTTAATATATTCAAAGCTGTAACTAACTTTACAAAGAAGAAAAAGTTCTTTCATCATTCAATTTGCTTCTACTATCCTTTCTTTTAGTAAATGGTACCAAATGTGGCAAATAAAAGTAGCTGTAAGTACCAGAAAGACTGTTATTTATTAAAATTTGTTCTACGAACAGTTGCTATTGTTCAGTTACCTACTGCATGCAACAATGAAACAGTAACACTTCCCGTCAAAGGAAAGTTTGATATGGTGGAGTTTAACACCATGTCAACAGTGGGGTAATTTAAAATGAAGCACAAAGTCATTTGACAAAAATCTGGCAAGGAATTGTTAATGCTTTGTCTGACTGACTATTACAGCATACACAGAAAGAGATTTGGGGAAACTATCATGATCTTAATATGTTCAACTGGAGATCTTGACTCCACGTATCCTGAATGCAAAGTCATTTTCTTAAGCACTGGACCATCTCACTTGGTTCCCACCACAAACAAATGGTTACTCATCACGCACACCGAAGTCTTTTCATCAGTCAGCTTCCCTCCCATTTGCAATATAGTAAGAGTACTGTGTGACAACTTTACAATTCTCATTCTCGTTCTCATTTTCACATTAATGAAATTACAGTTTAGTTACAATGAGATGTCAAGTAAAGGCAACATTCTTCCCTGTAATACTTAAGACCTGTTCTTAGTTACACAAACAGTTTTAGGTTATATACTGTAGAAATTTGAGTGCTTAACAAGAGCAAAATGCAACAGACATTAAAAGGGCAGAGAACTCAACACAAAATGCTACCATTCATGGCCAGTTTTCAAACAGTCTGCAAATTGGAAACGAAAATTACTATGACTAAGAGATGACACAAATTTGTACTGACTCAGTACAATCCTTCACATTGTACTGAAACAGTCTTGCACATAAACAAATCAAAAGTTGTGTGTGAATTGAAGGTGTAGAGGGGGCAGAAGCGTATACCTGTCCTTTTTTTTCCCCCTAAGGTAAGTCTTTCCGTTCCCGGGATTGAAATGACTCCTTACCCTCTCCCTTAAAACCCACATCCTTTCGTCTTTCCCTCTCCTTCCCTCTTTCCTGGCGAAGCAACCGTCTGTTGCGAAAGCATGAATTTTGTGTGTTTGTTTGTGTGTCTATCGACCTGCCAGCACTTTTGTTTGGTAAGTCTCATTTTATATAATGATGTAGTTATCCGAATATGAACTAAAAACTTCATTAGAATTAAGCCTTTCCTCATATGCAGTCTCAGTACAGTCCCCCAGGGACACGAATCAGAGACTTTAAAGACTGTTTAATGATGACAATGGAGGAAGTGGTTGCTTCTCAACGTGTTTAAACAGAAAGTAAATATCACATATTGGAGCTTGTATGACTGTGCGCACATTTATTCTTGAATAGAGCTAAACTATAGTCATTGCATGAAATACTTATAAAACAATACAGATACATAAAAACAATCCACAGATAATTTAGGCAGGAATTGTGACAACCTTCTCCATACTTGTTTGTTATTTAAAACAGTGGCTAAATGATTACCAACCAAACTTGCTGTTCACACCAGAATATAAAATTCAGTCAAGTGAGATGTGGTGCACCAACAGTAGTACACCGCAAGCACAGCCCAAAGGTGAGTCCTCCTGTCAGAGGAGATGACAGTAAGAGGACAGGGCCCTACTCTCAATCATGTTAAAGTTATTTCTTTCCATGCGTGTGACTGGAAGAACGTTCAGTACAGCAAAATTGTAGGCCTCACCAGTCTTAATTGATTACTTTGTACCTCCAGCCAATCTCCCATTGACTTAACTCTCCATCTCAAATAATGAGGAAATAGTACCCAAGAGGACAGTACAGGGAGTACATGATTGTCTTTGCATGCATCTCTTGTTGCTGTACTATCTTTCTCATTCCCCACATTACCTGGTACCCTGCAGAATGATACTTCCTCCCTTGATACTATAAAGGAAGAAAGAACAGTTTAACACCCAGTTGCCAGCATGGTCATTAGACACAGAGCACAAGTTCAGTTTATGAAAGGATGAGGAAGGAAACTGGCCATGCACTTTTCAAAGGAACCATCCCAGCATTTGACTAGAGCAATTTATAGAAATTATGGAGAACCTAAATCTGGATGGCTGGATACGGATTTCAGCTGCTATCATCCAGAAGCGAGTCCAGTGTGCTTATAACTACACCACCTCTCTCAGTCTTGACATTATAGTATGTAAAGTGCTCTTACATAGTTTAGACCACTTTGTATGCTGGGTACATTTACTGAATAGTCTGTAGGGCACTTTGGGAGAATCTGAGAAGACAAAGGAAGTTATTCTGTCAATTGCAGTTCATGTCCTCTGGTTCCTTTAGGGTTCCATAGAGCTTTACATCAAAGACTTTAAAAATCATCTGGAAGTTTTATACTAAAGACACTATCAAGGAAACTGCTTAGAAGCTGGCAGTATGACCCTGCTTAGAACCCTAAGTGTTAAATTTTGGCACTCATCTAAAAACTAATAAAAACTTGTTTTACAGAGTGTATACGTGGACAAGGAAAAGAAATTCCCGAATCTCCCGGTTAAAAATACATTTTTCTCCCAGGTGGGAAACACTTTCTCCCGGGTAAAAATACACTTTTTCCGTGTTAAGTGAAACTATACGTTCCCTCGGAACTGTAAAATTTATCAGTCATTTGAATGGTTATGGTTTTATACAGCGGCTTAGAATTTCCCGGCACTTTAGAAAACGAAACTCAGTGGGAAAAACCACGTTTTGTAAAGTTCTCATGTGCAGCAACATATATGCTGCATATTTTTGTATTACGAAAGTATAAATTCGAATTGCACCAAAAACCGCATGTTACTTTCCGAAGCATTGAAATCGAGATTGCTATACGCTTTTGTACGCCAGTCATAGTTCATATCACGATATCTCGACAGCCGATGACAGCGGATATTCATAGCATAGGACACATGATGTAGTCAACCAATAGCATCACTTACGTAGCGCAGACATACAAACAGGAAAAGTTAATGGTTTAAATTAATATACGCAGTGTTGATACAGGAAAAGCAAACTTTTCATATATTTGTCGCGAAGATTAATAAGTTACAAGTGAAACTAAGCTTTCACATATAATGTTGATCTTTTTTGCACGTTTTACACTTTAAGACACATCACACAAATGTGCCATTATAATGTTTAATACCAAAATAAATCTCTGATCTTCTGGGCACAAAATTCTTCTAGATGGCTTGTCATCAAAGAGTTTACTTTTAAATGAGAGTCAAATGCTCTGTGAATTAAGAAATCCATCTTGCGCAAAAGGAAATTTACTTTGAAAATAACGCTTTTCAAACCACAATTCGCAATATTTTCCCGAGATCTGTTGCAAACAGATTTGTTCCAGCATTTGCCAGGGAGTGCCACGTAAGAGGCGTCCCCGCACTTGCGCAGCTACGATGACGTAGAAAGCCCATATGTTTGTATGTGTAAAACATTAAAAGATCTCACATTATGTCATAAAAGAAACAAGACATCAGAGAATACTCCAAAAGAGCCGGAATTTCTTCAACCATGCTGAAATGAATAATTCGCGTTAAACTGCACATTCATATGTCCAGATTCGCAGCGAAGTAGGCCTCGATCTAATATTAAGCTTTTCAGTGTGATTTTCGGGATGTAAATTTTCTTGGAGTACCAGTACTGTATTATCTTATGTTTGCTTCTTTTTTATGGCATAATGCAATATGTGCTAGAAGATGAAAACGTGCACTTTAAATGCAGTGAATAGTTGAAACTAGCCAATAACGTGGAATTAAATACTTCATTTGAAACAAACTGGCTGCCTCAGCGGAAAAGATAAATAAAAAGCGAATTTCATTAGCAAAGCGACAACAATAAATTCATTGTACTGAAAGGTGATTAATGTTTGACTGTCAGAAAGGTGGAAATAAAATAAGATCTGGAACTAACAACATATTGTAGCCTTCCATAATCCTGTGAATGTATTTTAATTCACTTGATAGCTCCCAGCCACAGAAATCTCTTTTTTCATTTGATGTGAGAGCAATAAACGAAGAGGCAACAGCAAAATCATTAAATGTAAACCCGCCACTGTAACTTTGACTGCTCTGCGCATCAGCCCCGGATCTACGATATTTCGAGCCGGGGCAATACTAGACGATGGCGCCCCCCCCCCCCCTCCCCCGTCCCTCTCGAGCATTTGAGATAGGACGTAAAAACGACTTTTCAAAAATATGTTCATTTTGTAGCGCACATCTTTCTGAAGAGTCTGATGCACAAAACTTCGAGGAAACTTAAGAAGTGTTATTTGGTCTTAAGTGTGCCAAAGTGCAGTGCCACTCCTCTTCACACAGCATTCTTCTACCACATGTCACTGTACTTCGCATTGTGGAACTCAAATGTGTATATTTTGTAATGGATGCCATCAAACTATATCAGAACAGCGGAAATTAAAATGTCCTGTGGTGCTTCTCCTACTCCCAGTCGGCCGGTTTGACATAATGCCCCTCTTTTTTTTTATAAAAGAAACCCTCGTAGTTAATACTGGATGGAACTCTTCAGAAAATTTGGACTCTTTATTGCCTATTAGCTAATAACTTAGCGTTCTGTGTGGCATAAAATGAAATACAGGGTTGGGTTGTTTTGGGGGAGGAGTACAAACTGCGAGGTCATCGGTATCATCGGATTAGGGAAGGATGGATAAGGAAGTCGACCGTGCCCTTTTAAAAGGAAACATCCCGGAATTTGCCTGAAGAGATTTAGGGAAATAACGGAAAACCTAAATCAGGATGGCCGGACGCAGGATTGAACTGTCGTCCTCCCAAATGCGAGTCCATTGTGTGTACCACTGCGCCACCTCGCTCTGTGAAATACAGGATACATAAAACCAGGTACGACAAGAGACAAGCAAGACAGTACACATTTCTTCAATCCTTAAGCCTTAGCGTTTTTCTTTCTCTCTCTAATCTTGGTACAGCTTTACATGATGTGCTTTCCTTTCTGCGAAAGAATCTATTACCTCATCAAAGTTCGTCAAACGTTTTGTCTAATACTGAGAAAGCTGTTAATGCAAATAGTACCCAAGACTGGTGTGGTTTCTCGATCTGATTACGTCTATTTTGTCACTCTCTGCTGGACAAAAGAAAACAGGTCTTTCTAATATTGCAGCAACTGTAACACACACCAAATAAGCGAGACTGTTTTGGAAATAATTGTCATTTTTATAATATGACAGAATCTAATTCGCGAAGTACCAATATGAAATGCCTATTTGGCCTACTACAAGCAAAAAGCTTTATTTTAGGAAATAGTTTCACATTTCATTCATACGCTCCAGTTTTTGAAGCACGAGATCGAAAAGTAGTAGTACGAAATTTTTGTATAAATTTGGAATCGTCATATTATTCCATACTGTGTGTGATGTCCCCGTTTCTTCTCTTTCCTCATTCTAACGAACTATCTTCTCATCACTAATTCTGTAACTATTCCTATCACTGTCAAAGCTCATTCATTCTCCGGTTAACTCTACTAACCCTGCCAGAATCGCCGGTTTGTTATCCAGCGATTATTCTCCAGTTAGGCGTTATTACGTGTTCGTACAACGCGTTTTCCGCGCTTCTCCCAGAATAGAACTTAAGCGGCTGCTAGCCAGGAAATGTACAACTTACCCTTTATACTGCAGTGATCTGGTCAAAAATTTCATTTTCTTGGATGCACCGAGAAGATAACGTGATCTTTCTTACCTGTTATTCCTGTTAGTCGTTTATTTCCACTGTGGTAGTCTGAATCTATGGACTTCGCTAGTAATTATAATAATCACATAAAAAAACGGCTTTCACCCGTTCAGCTTTATTCCGCTCAGCTCTAATAGCCCAATCCCCTTTTGTCAGTAGGGAAGTTTATTTCTATATGCGACGAGGATTCCCCTGGCATGGACATCATGTACACTATGCACGCATTCAAAAATCAACTTATGATTCATTCAGAAATCAAGTTAGAATGTGTTCAAAAAGCAACAGGGATGCGTTTCAAAAAACTAACGTGCGCTAACTGCTTGGCGCTTTGTGAAACAAGGTTTTTTTTTCCTCAACAATACGAATTGGTCCCCCTCACCACCGAAATTGCCGCCCGGTTCAGATACCCCGGTTTGCTGCGTACACAACCTACAGCAACATTTGCTGTAGCCAGAAGCGGGAGGAGGTACTACTCATACGCGACTCAACTACGCATGCCCATGATGTCGCTCGCAACTGCGTACATGAATCTAATGTAAATAGTTGTTACGTCACGCTCATCGGAGGTAATTCGTTGTCACAAGCAATGCATAGTCTTCTAAAACCTTTTGACACATTTTGCTGTTGGCAAATTCTTGTATGAGCACTGTTTTTTTATGGCGTTTTTCCTATGCAATTTAAGTTTTATTCTGTAGTTCATATTTTGTTGCTACAGTATTATTCTGCAGTAGCGGGATACAGTAATATCCTTTATTAGAGTATCGGCTCTTACAGTCAAAATTACAAAAAGTAACTGAAAACTAAAACAATGAAAATTTCCCAGAATTCTAAAAAATTCCCGCGTTTTTCGCGGTTTTCTCCCGGATGAAAAAATTCCCGGGTATTTCCCTGATCTTCCGGTTGTCCCTGGTCGTATACACGCTGTTTTAATACAATACGTTTACAAAATTTCTCGAACTCTGCAAAGTTTATAAGATCCAGTCAGATGAAAATGAGACAGACATGTGGGTAGGCCTATACTGCCAAGGTTATTTTGACTATACTGCACAAGTCTCACTGGGAAGCCTTTACACATCTTCCTTACAGTCCTGATCTTTCCCCATGTGACTTCCATATTTTTGGAGCTCTTATTAAAGATATTTGTGGCTGTCTATTTGCTTTAGGTGACGAGGTTCACACCTGAGTATAATCGTGATTCTGTAGACAACTGCAAACATTTTTCTAAGAAGGCATTGACTATCTTGCCTCACAGTGGGGTAAACATACATATTAAGTTATGGCATTTATTTTTTAAATAAACCGTTCTTTACTTTTTTCATCTATCTCGTTTTCATGTGACTGCCCCTTATAAAACAGCTTTGGCCTCACTACTAACCAGGAGGGTACTTGCTCCAACCTTGTTTTAAAACATTCAAGTCTGCACCACTGTGCTCTGCAGGCTGCCCAAACAACCTTGCTGCCCTTTTGCAATTTACATACATTTGTTCTCTTGATGGTCTAGTAAGAAGATTAAGGGTCAGAGAGTGAGGGGTTGACCCAACATTATAAGTATGTCACACTATGAGGAACTTTACACCAGATGTTTGAGAGATGGATCCCCAGGCTTAGCACAGAGGCTGAGGATGGTTGTGTATAAAACACAGCCATACTCCAGCCATGACCAAACAAAGGGTTTGTAAAATAATAGAAAATCTGTCTGCCTCCACTATACACCACTAAGGCACTTTAAAATGTTTAGAGCTCTTGCCTTGTGATGTTTCATACGTGACAGCTACCCGAGTTTCTCATTTACGATCAGACCCAGGAACTTTACTGATCCCAATTAAACTACGAGTAATGTGCCTCAGTCATAGATCAGTTTGACTAAAAACATGATGTATGCGATTAAAACACACTTATCTGGGAAAAAATTGAAGCCTGTGTTTGTTGGCATAAATCTAATTTTCTTAATGCTAGTGGCAGTTGTCGAGCATTTGTTTCAAGAAGAAGACATAGAGGATTGAAAAATTGTTCACAAGAAGAGCATCAGACAGGGTTCCTAACTGGACACACTAAGCTGTTGCCAGCTATTGCAAAAGGAGTAACACTTAAAATGCTCATCTGAGGGACATCATTCTCCTGGGTATGTCGATCTGACAGTGCTTCTGAACCTAAAATACAGGATCACATCATAGTGGGACAACAACCCCAGAAGCCCCATTAACACAGTTGCCACATGAGAATTTGTCTCCATAGTGTGTCAGAGGCCTTTTCAACATAAAAAAATGCTATCAAGTGATGACAACATAAAAAAGCCTTTTGTACTGTTTCCCCAACAAGCATTGGGTTGTTAAGTTTATAGCGGCATCAACGGAAAACCACATTTACGGCCACTGTGAAGTTTTTTGTTCTCTAGAACTCATACTAAGCAGCTGTTTACCATTTATTCCAGCGCCTTCTCCATACAACCAGTATGCAATAAATAATTGGGCTGGTGCAACACTTTCCGAGTTTTAGTAATGTGATCATGATTACTTCCCTCTAAGAATCACAGTATTGTATCTCAGGTTCTGTTAAAAGAAGAAGAAGAAGAAGAAGAAGAAGAAGAGGAAGGCATGGGGAGGTAGATTTTTCACTCAATATTTTAAATATTGCAACATGTCTAGTACACTTTGTCTGGCTCTTCAGTGTTGCTGGAGCTCTAGTCCAAACATGTCCTCTCAGTTAATTCCAGATTCTGCTTGGGTGTAGGAAGAAGCTCGTTTGGCATTAGATGGAATTTGTTCAAAGTATTTGAACATTGTCTGGGCTACAACACCCAGAGTAATGCTTACAGCACCATTCCTGAGTGGCCCCTGCAGTACACACATTGCCTTACCGATTGATCTTTCGCAGTGATTCCCATACATCTGCTGATGATTTAAAACAATATACTGCAAAAATTCCTGCAAGGAATACAATAAAGCACTGTGTTTTTGCCCAAGCTATGTGAAAGGCCACCAGATTATAAGCAGATAAATTACACTGAAACTCTCAGTGCCACTTGCTTGTCCCCGACGGCTGGTTTGCACTCCTTGGACCATAATGGGAATGGTCGCCTCCCATGTTTACAGGCAACGTCACAACAGACATATCTGCAACCCTGCAAATGACAGTTACAATTTCTACCGTGTCCTACATATTGAACATTTGTTAAAATACAGCCAAGCTGCTGTAAAGAATCCAGCTGGCTTTGTTTAAGATCCATTTGGGTGGCTTGGAGGTGGGTGTTAATGTACCTAGCAGGTAGACCCAAATGAAAAAGTTGTCATTACAGAGCAAACCCTTCTCCACATCTCCAAGAACAGCAACAGCTAGTATATGAGTGTAAAGCTGCAGGTCGATGGGTGTGGATGACTTGTTAGCAGTGCTGAAACTTTTAGCTTTCTCAGTAGCAACTTGAAATGCAGTATCTTGTCTCCAATCCCACTTCTCTCAATGTTCTCATCCACATGTGTTACAAAGGACACCATTTTTAATTTTAGCAGTTAAGCCTATTTTAATATCCCATCCTATGATTGAAATCCAAGTACCTCATTTTTACACTATTGCCCAAAGGTTTTCAAACACCCTGGGAAAAAAAAAAAAAAAAAAAAAAAAAAAAATAGTTACCAGATTCAAATACAAATTAGCTCTATTGTTTCCCCAGTGTCAGGTTCAATGTAATGTTAAAGAGTTGTGTTCCACATTTTGAAAAATGAAATCGTTCAAAACATAACTTTCCATTGTTATGCTGTTCAGGTTCCAAGCATTGCATGCCGCTTATTTTGTATTGTGGAGGCAGAATATAATCTTTTCTCACTATATAGAGTTCATAGAGCATCTACAAATCTGTGAACACAGTTACAAGTAAGAAAGGGGCCTGTAGTTATGCATGAGATATCAAAGAGTGAACTTCAGGGAGTTCTCAGTGCAAACATCAATAATGGGATGAAGAAAGGAGTTTTCAACAGAACAACATTCTGCAATTGTGTCTTTATGTGCAGCCAGTCTTACTATGTGGCAAATAGCACATAAAGAACATATCTCCTTGGGATGTGTCTATTATACCTCGCAGAGGCATGTGGATAGTGGCCAGAATATGGACTGACCTCTAAACGTAGGTCTAAAGTCATATCAAAGAGTGGTGACAAAAGTATAGTAATCACAAGCTAACATCACTGCTTCAAAACAGCACCTGTTTTAGCAGCAGACCTCAACCATAACAGGGGAAAGCTGGTGAGTAAGTACTGTGAAAAGACTTCTTCAGGCACTGAACCTTAATGGGCATGTGGCACCTGAGAAACCATTACTGACTGCTATTAATGGGCAGAAGAGGCTACACTGGACAAGACAACATGAAAGTTGGACAGTAAATCAATGGAAAGAGGCGCGTTTTACTGAAAAAGCCAAATTTGAAGTCTTTGACAAAAAGCGATGCACATTTGTTCGCTGGTTGCCAGGTGAATGAATGTTACACCAAAGTGTATTTCCAACATTAAACCATGGAAGGGATTCCTTCATAGTCTGAGGATGTTTAGGAGGCAGTAAGACTGGTGACCTTGTACATATAAACGGAACAATGAAGAAAGAGGATTACCATCAGATTCTACAGTATCATGCAAAGCCATGTGGCAAGGGATTTGTCCTACAACAAAATAACAACTCTAAGCACACTTCAAAACTGTGTGAAGTGTATTTGGCAAATTTAGAAAAAAAGAATGAACTGAAAAATATGATCTGGCTGCATCAATCCCCACCAACTGTACTCCTATTGAACTGCTTTAGGATCACTTGGACAGAGAAGTTAAATGAAGGCCTATTACCAACGTTCATTACCTCTGGACCTGACAAAGACGAATGGCGGCATATTACCAAGGAAATCCTGATGAAGCTAACAGCAAGAGTGCCTCGCATATGCAGAGGAGTGATTAAAGCCAAAGGAGGCTACTTTGAGGAGAGTAAAATTTGACTGCATGTATTTAGTTACAATAAAAGATCATTACAAATCTGACTTATAAGTACTTCTAGCATTTCTGGTCCCAATTTTCATTTTTCTCAAGATCACTAATGTTTGAAAACTTTTGAGCGATAGTGTACATGTGTTTGAAAGGCAGAGTACACAAAAGGTATCAGACAGAGGACCTTCCAGTCGAAGAAAGGCACTCCATGCCTGGCAGAAGCACCCTGAAAAATGTTTTCTGTAATTTTTTTATGATTTTGAAAGGAAAATAGAATGAATTATCAGAAAGGTTGTTAACAATTCCTTGCTCCATCCTGGTCCATCTTTTGTGGCAGTTCGTTTACCCTGAAATTAAGGCCTAGGAGGGGAGGATCCTGTGAGGAAAATAAGTCATATGCAAGTTGTTTTGATCCCAAATGTGAGAAACTGCAGTAGCTGTTTGGTGTTTACGAAGCAGTCACACCGAGGTCATGAACACAATTTTCTGAATGCTGTTTCCATCATCTCATTGTGGTAACAAATAGTATTTTTTATATGTCTTTCTCACCATATTATACACAACACACAGGAATGATTACTTTACAGTTTGTACAGACATAAGCATGCATTCCTTCCAAGACACTTAAGAGAACCAGCATCACAATTTCAAAAACTTAACTTCAAGTACGACTAAACAGTCTACTTTGCAATTATTCACATAATTCAGCAAATACATTTATTTCATGTGTATTATTTCCAGTTTCCATACTTCAGAGGAGTGTAACAAATCATGAACCCATAACCCTATTCCTTCCTCCCTACACCCTCCTGATATGGTCAATGCCTCCCCTCAAAGGCCTTTGCGTGTTGCTCTTGTCCAGTTGCAGCAGTGATAAAAGCTGCTTATTTTATAGTTCTCTATTGTTTGTGAAATTCTCCTGTACATTACACCAATTATGCCTGCAACTATCTCTTTTTTAGTTTTCTCTTATGTTTACCTTACAATCCTATTTGTCACTTTGGGAAACGAAATGAACATGAAGTTCAATCACCTAAATACTAAACTTATTTTCAGAGAGATTTAAGATTTTTTATATAAACTATAGTATGGTATAGTCAGTCAGATGATGCAATATCTAAGTCCAAACTGAAGACTACAGAGTTTAACTCTAGCTGCTTGCAGTTTTTTCCTTTCACCTATAACACATACAATTAACTGTTTGCATGAACCAAACAGACAAATTATCTGCCATTATTCCAGAAATGTCTAGGCCATATGGCTAATCTGACTAATAATATCTGGTGCTGCAAAATTAGTCTTTCCGGCAGAGGCCCAAATCTCAACACAGAGCCATCAAACATTTTCTCCTCTCCCTCCCACCTCTCCCCCCCTCCCTCTTTTAGGTTTCCGTAACTCGGTAAAGAATGGAAACCTTATAGGATCACTTTGTTGTGCATCTGTCTGCCAAAACTCTTTCTCAGGAGAAGGTAGACGTAGCAAATTAATTTATGTCACACACCGAGGCCTACAGTCCCTTGTGGTGTGCAAAATTGAAGCACTTAAGTCAAGGCAAGCAAAAGATGCAGTCATTTATGTAACATATTTTGGTACTTGCAAACTCACTCATCAAACTTATAGAGTACATCTCGTTGACCTAGAATCGTGAAATTTGGAAGCAGCAAGGTTTAACAGCAGAAGTACAGGGTTTAAAAAAGGGCCAGAAAATTAATTTGTAATTATATCACATGAGACAATATTTCTTTTGTCATTTGTTATTCAACTTCAAATTTAAAACACACTCTAAAGTCTTTAAATTCCTAGGTTCAGTATCTCTTAAGCATCAGTGTTGATAACAGGCAAAAATCATCGAGTTTCTCTGTTACCAGGATGGATGAACTGTCTATATACATAATTAAATTTGCACGAAACCGTCACAGTGCAAGTCCTACTCGTACCTGGCAAATTTTTTTAAGTGCAAGCACGCATACTTCTCCGGTGCAAATACACAATTAATTTTCTGAAGCAAGACAATATATATATGTGTGAAATATTTAGGTTCGTCCCTTAGTTTGCTGAGGAATCAAAATCAATTGGCACGCTCTAGGTGCTGTAAATTTGCAAAGCATCTGATCCACACTTGTGGGGCTGCACTTTCATTACTTAAGTAATGTGCTGCTGTAACTCATTTTCTGTGTCACTGATCACTCATGTGAAATAGAAGTATGGCCTTGCCTCTGACATTTATGATGGTTCTGTAGTTTTGTGTGTGTGTGTGTGTGTGTGTGTGTGTGTGTGTGTGTGTGTGTGTGTGTGTAGGGGGGGGGGGGAGATACACAGTTAAATGAAAAACTCATTTTACTTTATTTAGAAAACACCAGTGAGTTTGCTACTAATTGAAAATTTGACGTTTCTTCCAGTTTTTGTATACTACCTTTGCTATGCCTAGAATTCCAAACACTTTCAGTCTCACTGCTGCAGAAACTCTGCAGGACTATTACAAATCTTGTTACTGCACATTGCAATACCTTTCTGGCAAGTTCAGTTATTGTGTCTTCTAATTGTTTGCTCTTCTTTATTTAGATGGCCTTTTGCAAAGCTGCTGTGCATTAGGAAGCTCCAGCTTTTCGGATTTTTAAGTTTACAAATAACCTGTTTTCACATTTTTGCATACAAGAGGATAGGCACTAGAATGACTTCTCTGAATTCTTTTTATTTTGTTCCTTGACGATCACATCTTTGTCACAATGACTACACATGCCATTACATTAAATGAATAATCATTATGACAAAAAGAACAACAACAATGATGATGATGATGATGATGATGATGATGACAACAATAATGTGACTGTAGAAGATACTGACAACTGGCAATTGGGAAGGTGACACTAAAGCACGATTGTCAAAAAAGAGCCTTGGCATTAAACTAGAATGATTTGGAGAAAAAAATATCCCAAGGGGGAACTAACTATCATTTTTAGTTGGATGTTAGGTATTCCTGCAGAGGGAAAATGCCATCAGAAGCATCCATTTCCACATCAATTTTTCATTCATTGTGTTATTATTGTGATGACAACTGACCTCCACATGCCCTATCCACAGAGCCTACTTTACACTGACAGACAGGCAGGTCAGTAAAACTATGGACAAACTTGAATGCTGAATTACTGAACAGAAGTTGGGTGTTAGAAAGGGGGAAAACTACACAAAACCACATAGCAGCATATTGTATCTACCACATAATAAAAAGAAAGATGTATTATAGGCCACTGAGGATGCTTTCCACATAAAAGAATTGAAATACATATGACAATAAACAAACTGCCTTCAATTCGCTGCATAGACAGAACATACCTCCAAAAATCTGTAGCAACTAAGGGGGGCAAATAAAAAAATAAATAAATAAAAGAGAGAGAGAGAGAGAGAGAGAGAGAGAGAGAGAGAGAGAGAGAACTTCTTTTATACTGAATGGGAACTGTGGCACCCATAAATATGGCACAATTTTTGATGTGATAATCAACAAATTCACTGATTCCCATTCTCTGCAATCCCATATTTCTCAAATGGGTGGTATACTGATGGATGATGACTTGTCACAAGCATCCTCAGGTAAGAGAATTGCACTTTAACATTTTCGCAGTGAATTAAATGATCAAAGAAATTTTTGGCTTGCAGGTGGTCATTGTTGTCCACACTATGACATTTCAACTGGGACATGCCTGTTATACTCTGACGAGTCACTGAAGACTGACTTGATTGTGGAATGGGGGGAGTCTTCAATGGCTCACCTGAAGATGACTGGCTGGAGCCAAGTCAAAATATTGTGGAGGGTAGAAACCACCACCACCCAGATGCAAGCCTAAAATTTCTTTGCTCACAAAAGTTCCATTTTGCTTCAAACTGAAGCAGTATATTTGCATTAAAAATCGTGGCATGAGCAGGTTCTGCTAACAATGGAGGTATATATGCTCAGGAAAATGCTTTGTACATCCCAAATGGAACACAACACCAGGAAACGATGTCTTTCCAAAATCTCTAGGGATATCTTCAACATTAGAGAGCTGTCAAGAAGAGTGAAAGACTAGGCTGTCAGCCCTAGCCTAAGTAGTAGGTGACATCACGAAAAATTAGAGAATTGCTGGATGGATACCTTTATCGAAGACATGAAACACTTTTAAGTCTGCCCAGATGATAAAGTGATCTCAGAAAGCCATCTTATGGGATTAATTTCAACAAAAATGTTTTGACATTTTCACCTAAGCGGTGCTCTTCAATTTTTCAGTATTTCTGCAAAGGTCTCACAGGAATTTAGCAAGAAAATGGCCATCTGTTTATTCTGTGTTCCTACAAGTACAGGGAACTGTACCCATTAACTAATAACAGAATAAAACATGCTCATGCAGTATTCTATGAAAAATTGAGCAACAGTTCTGTGTTTTATCTTTGGACATGCCTTTCTGTTGACACACTATTAGCATAACATGCTGATTCTGCAAGTAATCATTCCAATGAACCTTGTTTGATATCGCAAAGCAATTTCTCCCTAACAAGTAACACGAAGCTACAAAATCGGAGACCTTGCAAAAGCAAGGCACTAAATAT
This sequence comes from Schistocerca cancellata, assembly GCF_023864275.1. Classification (NCBI taxonomy): domain Eukaryota; kingdom Metazoa; phylum Arthropoda; class Insecta; order Orthoptera; family Acrididae; genus Schistocerca; species Schistocerca cancellata. The sequence continues at coordinate 741,461,293 of NC_064629.1, read as the reverse complement.
AAATAATTATTTTGATATGTTATATTTTATCACTGATTTAAGAGCATGTGTTAGGATTCAAATGCTTGATACCTTCTAAATTTACACTGTTTAGTACCAAACTTTTACAGTCTTGACATTTTGTTATAACTTCCAGCTTTTTCAACAATCAAAGCAGGTAACCTGCAAGGGACACGTATATTAATATTTGTCTCTACTGCAGCCGGGATTTGACTTTATTCGCCACAGTTTTTTACTATCTGCTAGCAGAATTTGCAACAGCTAAAAGTGGTTTTAATTCTGTCAAAAATTTTATAATTCCCGTCACAGGTAGGTGACTTGTCGAAGTAACATCTAACAGCTGCTTTTACTTATTTCATTTTAATGTGGCGACTTTCTAGTTCATGTATTTGCATATTTGTGCTGCATTATCAAGTAATACAAAATATGCCAATTTTCAGGATTTTGTGAAATGTCTCGAGATAAAACTCTGCTACAGTATTACTGAAGTTTTTTAACTGTATACTAAAGTAATACACCTGTACCTATGCTTCAAACCTATTCTCATGATTACCTAGTACTGGTTGCATACCAGGATGAGCAATTATCCTTTATGCCATTATACTTCATAGCTTGAGGAAAAACTTAATCTACAGCTCAAATAAAATTTTTTGTCGAGGCTTTCAGAGCCAATCACCGACGTATTGGCTGTCGGCTTTTGTCTCAGGATTTTCGACCGATGTTCAATTTTCCTGATGTTTTGCCAGTATAAGTGGGTAACATTGTCAAAGGTATGCCTTCTATTGCTAGTCTGTCACCAGCTTTTACAATGTCAGCTTTGACGTGGCCAACCACTTGTGCTGGTGAAACATCAGGAAAATTGTTAAACGTCTGCGAAAGATCCCCAAAGAGACACTAACAGATAATATCTCATCTACACTACTGGCCATTAAAATTGCCACACCAAGAAGAAATGCAGATGATAAACGGGTATTCATTGGTGAAATCTTCTCGGGTGATCAGCCGAGTAAAGGCGTCGTCTTCTCGCAACGTTTCGAAGGGTTTCGTACCCATCATCTTCAAGCGAAGTGTCGAGATGCTGTGTTGCGCGCAACACAGCATCTCGACACTTCGCTTGAAGATGATGGGTACGAAACCCTTCGAAACGTTGCGAGAAGACGACGCCTTTACTCGGCTGATCACCCGAGAAGATTTCACGAATGGAATACGCCGAGAAAGTCTCAAATCACATTTAGGGTATTCATTGGACACACATATTATACTAGAACTGACACGTGATTACACTTTCACACAATTTGGGTGCATAGATCGTGAGAAATCAGTACCCAGAACAACAACCTCTGGCCGTAATAACAGCCTTGACTCGCCTGGGCATTGAGTCAAACAGAGCTTGGATGGCGTGTACAGGTACAGCTGCCCATGCAGCTTCAACCACAGTTCATCAAGAGTAGCGACTGGCGTATTGTGACGAGCCAGTTGCTCGGCCACAATTGACCAGACGTTTTCATTTGGTGAGAGATCTGGAGAATGTGCTGGCCAGGGCAGCAGTCCAACATTTTCTGTATCCAGAAAGGCCCGTACAGGACCTGCATCATGCGGTCGTGCATTATCCTGCTGAAATGTAGGGTTTCGCAGGGATTGAATGAAGGGTAGAGCCACGGGTCGTAACACATCTGAAATGTAACGTCCACTGTTCAAAGTGCCGTCAGTGCGAACAAGAGGTGACTGAGACGTGTACCCAATGGCACCCCATACCATCACGCCGGGTGATACGCCAGTATGACGATGACGAATACACGCTTCCAATGTGCGTTCATCGCAGTGTCGCCAAACACGGATGCAACCATCATGATGCTGTAAACAGAACATGGATTCATCCGACAAAATGACGTTTTGCCATTCGTGTACCCAGGTTTGTCATTGAGTAGACCATCACAGGCGCTCCTGTCTGTGATGCAGCGTCAAGGGTAACCGCAGCCATGGTATCCGAGCTGATAGTCCATGCTCTGCAAATGTTGTCTAACTGTTCGTGCAGATGGTTGTTGTCTTGCAAACGTCCCCATCTGTTGACTCAGGGATTGAGACTTGGCTGCACGATCTGTTACAGCCATGCGGATAAGATGGCTGTCATCTTGACTGCTAGTGATACGAGGCCGTTGGAATCCATATTACCCTCCTGAACCCACCGATTCCATATTCTGCTAACAGTCATTGGATCTCGACCAATGCCAGCAGCAACGTCGCGATATGATAAACAGCAATCGCGATATGCTACGATCTGACCTTTATCAAAGTTGGAAACGTGATGGTAGGCATTTCTCCTCCTTACACGATGCATCACAACAACGTTTCACCAGGCAACGCCGATCAACTGCTGTTTGTGTATGAGAAATCGGTTGGAAACTTTCCTCATGTCAGCACGTTGTAGGTGTCGCCACCTGTGCCAACCTTGTGTGAATGCTCTGAAAAGCTCATCATTTGCATACCACACCATCCTCTTCCTGTCGGTTAAATTTTGTGTCTGTAGCATGTCATCTTCGTCATGTAGCAATTTTAATGGCCAGTAGTGTACAAATTACTTCTGAGAAAACTCTTTTTGGACGTAAGCCAAAGCTCCCTCTGGCTGCAGTGTCACTATTCTCATTTTTATACAAATAGGCACTTCACTTTTACAGAACCTCAACCATGTTGGACATTTATTTTATCACACATTCAAACCAAACAATCAAAAACAAATCATATTCACATAATCCACAAAAATCATGACCTAAAGAAAGCGGTTCGTACAGTTCTTTGGACTGCATCTGAATGAAACCCGATTTCATTCGTGGTCATCACATATTGCACACTTGACAAATATATTAAACAGCCTATGACAATCTTACCCAATGTAACCAGCATGTATGCAAGAAAAATAGTGTACCATAGTTACTTTGAATCTGTGGTTAGGTGTGGTATAACCTTTTAGGAACCCACAGGAATCGTGAAAAGAATACTGACCTTGCAAAAATCACCAATATGTGCCACGAAAAGAACAGAGTGCCTTGTCCACTGTTAAGGGATCTGAGTATATTAATTGTTCTATCCTTTTATGTATATGAACTAATCCTTTTTAGACATAACAAATAGCAAATAACCAGTAAACCCCCAATTCTTTAAATAATTGAAGACAGACACACTTGCACTCCATATTGAGCACAGGAAAGTTTTTCATGCATCTCAATGTTTATGACATAACTCCTGAACGGTGTGTGTGTGTGTGTGTGTGTGTGTGTGTGTGTGTGTGTGTGTGGAGGGGGGGGGGGCTTAGGCTTGTTGCAAGTTGGTAAGTGTGCATGCTCATTCTCAAATACTGGATGAATGAATTTCGTTTATTTGTGCACATGTCTCAAGGCAGAATTTCTCTTTGTAAAACCTTATTGCGTTAACCTATACTTCTTGATGAGTAATCTTAAATTACAAGTTTATGACAGCATTTTAAATTATTTAATAATTATGTGAAAAACTGAAAATAAAATTTGTGTTGCCTTTGGAAGCTGTTAGATAGGAAACCTGCAGTCGGATCTGGGATAGTTAAGATTTCCAGCGAAGAAGGAAAAATTCCTGCTTCATAGCCACTGTCTATAGTCCTTTGAGTGAACTCCACACTATATGGGAATGAAGATTTGTAATTAACTATAAGGCAAAATTTTAGGTAGGACAGTAGTTTTCTGAAGAGAAAATTGTACATCATGTTAGAACATAAGTGCTATTACTTAGTAGAGACGTTCTTGAATGTTTGTCATTTGCAGAGGATGCAGCCAACAGAACAGAAATGCATAAACCTGCAAAATATTTTTTTAAAGAATGAGTCAGTTTTCCAGTAGTGTGTGAAACTGAATGTCATCTTATAATTAGATTTTACACACCAAATACCATAGAGCTAGACTTCATAGTATATCGTAAACTCTTAACTTGTGAGGTACTTATTCTGGGACATAGTTTGTGTGGTAAAGCCTACCAGACTGCTTTACTTAATTATTTCCCCAGATTTATAGAAATCTCAAATCTGACTGTGCAGAATAGTATTTAGTGACTGAACAGCAACTAATAAAATACTATATACTGACATTACTATGTATATATGCTTTGGACAACTTGCTTTAATTCAACATAAAAAATTACAGGAAACTCACTCATTTTGACTGCAATCTTTGTACTAAGTGGATTAGTAAAAATATCAATTTACTGCACATTTAGAGTCAAATGGGAGCCACTCAATCAAGAAAAGCTCGACATATGATAATGTAGTTTGTTTTTGCATTTTTACAATAATCCAAGCTTTGTTACCAATGATGCAGAACAGCAATGTTTTTTAAAGAATACAAAATGTGTGAATAACATTCAGAGCTATCATTTTGTTATTAAAAAAAGTTCACTTATCAATACACGTGCCAAACAACTCAAAGAAACAATACTATTATACTGTAACCAAAAGAATACAGTACATATTTTTTCAATAAGGAAAACTGCTTGCACTTCACAACTGTTCTGCATATTGTTTGTAAAGTTCTTTTTTTCATTCGAGACACTGAATTTTTACAAAAAAAATAAATGTCTCCCTCTTCTCACAATGTTCACATAACAGCTGGTTTTCCTCTTTTCAAGCTTTTCTTTTAGTGTGTAAGTATCCATTTCTTCAGATACCCCCAGAACTCTTCAAATACATGCCTGGACTTCACGATATATTTTCATGTCATGTCATTCAGTCTTTTCAGTTGAAGTTTGACAATAGATTTGGCCAGGTTCTTCATGAAATCAAGCCCATTTGTCTCAGTTATGTTTGAAGGGAGCTATATACCATAAATTATGGGTGACCAAGATACCGGCTTGCGGGCCATGCCCGGGCCCGAGTGCCAAAGTGCTCAGCCTCGCTTCACATTTCCCCCACCGCCTCGGGAAGAGGGGCAAACAGCAAATGTACCCAGTACGGCATTTAAATACCAGTAAAGTTTTACTGTATTGGACTTGTTTTTTATTTCAAATTTCTCAACAACGTAGATCTCAAACAAAATAAGTTTTCAGTATTATTTATTTTTGGCGTGCTGAAGGTGTAATACAATTTTTATCCAGTACAAACTGTAGGCATAGGAACAGGTGAGGCAATTTCACATAGTTTCGCACTCAAGTTGCCACCTAATCGCGACTTATTTAGTTTCATAATCGAAAAGTGATCTTTCATACAAATATGTCAATCAAAATATTGTAGCACTTTTGCAACCTCATTATGGAGACTTGGAAAATCTACATGAGAAAAGCAATGGAGACATCCGGACAGTTTTAACAGAAAAAGATTTTTAATTAAAACCAGTATTACTGTGCAGCTCAATCAGTTACATCAGGACATGCAGAGGGGCACTTTCAGCTGAAACAGCAAACGATCTCAAAAACAGCACAGAAACAGAAGTAAGACTGACAGAGTCCTCATAATATTTATAAAACTATCACTGTAATTCTTGCAAGGACGTAATGAATTCTTCAAACCTCACACTTTCTTTAACAACACTGAGCTTAGGGAACTGAATTGTCTGTCAGATTTTCTTTTTCAATGTATCTCCATCAAATTGGAGAAAATTTACCTTGCAGTGTCTTCTTGTGGGCACTGTGCGGTCAAGTCCACTTAAAAAGCAAAGCCTGCCATTTATTCCGGGTGTTCCAATTTTCGTTCCTGCACTCTTTTTTCCTTCATTAATTCAACAACAGCGAGATTTAAATCAAAAAATAATTCCAGGCATGCCCCTTTTCTTAACCAATGTACTTTCCACTAATATATGAAGTCTCCATAATCTTCATTCATTTCCACTGAAAACTGTTGCAACTGACAATGAAATAATGGATACAGCTTCAGAAATTTTACTATTCATATCATCAGTTTCTTCAAGTGCTATATGCCTGCACATTTAGCACAAAGTGTTTCTTAATGTACAGAACTATGAATCCTGTCTGTCAATCATTTTAATTTTTTGCTCTTTTACTGTCATCTAAAAGTTTTAAATTCTTCCTGTATGGTACAATAATCTCATTTCATATCAAATAAGAAGTACCCGTCACTTATGATGTTTGAGAATTCTCATCCCTCGCTCCATTAGTCCCATTCATTTTACAGGATTGCGATGACAGTTCGCCAGACTGCCCTGTGAACGACCATCATACCACGGACGAATAGAAAAGGGTAAACACTGCTGACACCATGATTCTGATGAACTCAGAGTTGTGCTGACCGCAAAATGCCACACCACAATACTACTTGAAATGCTGCACTGTTCTGGGTACTTCCCAGAAGGACCGAGAAAAGCCAACTGACAGGCCAGGCCTTGGCCTGCCTGCGGCCCACACACGCTGAACATGTGAAGTTTGGCCATGCCATGCACAGCCCTACTATAAATGAATTGATAGCACTAATGTCCAGAATCTGGTAGAGTATTGCCAGCATTTCTCATCCAGAGAATCTACTCCTCCCTTAGTCAGTTTAGAATTTTTTAACATCTCCAGTTTCTAAATGGTGGTGTGAACAGATACCTCATGATACATAGATGATAAAACAATCATTGTCTTGTTCTTTTTTTGGCACATACAAGACTACAGCCTTGCCTTTTGTAAACCCAAATAGACAAACTACTACCTCTGGATTTACTGGGGTGGATTCACTTTGTATCTCTCTTATTTTGCTTCAGTGTCCCTACACGAGTCAGTCCTTGGTCTTCATGATATCGACAAGCTCTACAGAAGAAAACCAATCATCCCTTGTGACATTCTTATATGTTACTTGTATAGGCTCCAATAGGCGTATTGGAGATTGTTTTGAGAACCTTCCATCTTCTTCTGAAAGTATATCTCCATCAGAATCTTTAACAGCATGGATATAACCATCCTGTAAATATCCATTTCTAGTATCTGAAAGACATCAGTTTGATGCCGTATTTGGCAGGTTTCTTAGTCATATATAATTTGCACTTGCAGTGACTACGAATGATTATGAACATATCATCAATGCACGATGAGGTACCAGTGGTATACACAGCTTGGCAATTGTGCACAAACTTCAAAAATAGTTCCGAAGTTGCAACCATAGGATCTGTTTTCCTCCTCTCCTCTCCGGTAGCAGCATTGTTAAAGTGTTGAACTGAAAGTAGTAAACTGAATTGATGTTCACTCATGACACGCCAAAATATCTCTCTACCAGACCTATCTGTTGCAAAAATTGCCCTACTACAATCATGATTTGACTTTAATGCTGCAGAACACAATAAATGTCCTAACAAAGGACAGGGCTCTGTAATGTGTGTCATGTGTATCAGTGCAGTGTGGAACTTTATATTTTGCTTTTCAATTACCATCTTCATGTTAGTCCAAGCTACTATTTCTTTTAACATTTCTTCTGAGGTGGACGGAGAGAAGGAGATACTTTACCTTTACACCTGGCAACTGAAGCACAATATTGTGTTTTTGCATCCTGCTTTTTATGATAAACAGATCACAAGACCACTGGAACCAGTTTTTTCCATAATAAACCTTACTATAAACATTGCTTACTCCAACACCTTTCCTTTTATCAGCAGAAATTTCAGAATTTAATCATCATCATGTACCCTCATGCAGAATTCTTCCTCACACTCATGAACGGCACTTGCATCATTTAAGCACGATTGTATTATAGAACTGAAGTGTGGATCACTTTGGCGAACACTGCTACACATGGGCTTACCTCCACTTGACAATGTTGCTTGTAAGGTGCACAACATAGACCACATTTGCTAACAGTAATGCTACATACTTATATGGATATGGTGTCAGTTCTTTCGGACATGTCTGAAAGAACTGAAACCATATCCATATAAGTATATAGTTCTGGCGATACCGGCCATCACCTTCTTCTTCTTTGCGGATGCACACATATTCCTCGAACTCTTACGGGACTTGGAAGAATGTTTTCCACGAGTAATGTGTGTGCAGGAGGTGTGCGCGAAATAGTCCCTGCAGTCGCACTATCATCTGTGCCCTCGGTGGCTCAGATGGATAGAGCATCTGCCATGTAAGCAGGAGAACCCCGGGTTCGAGTCCCAGTCGGGGCACACATTTTCACCTGTCCCCGTTGATCTATATCAACGCCCATGTGCAGCTGACGGTATTAATATAATTCTAATTTAATAATGCTACAGTTCTTATTCAGTAACAGCTGGAGAAACTGAAACCTCAACAATGCTGAAGGGCATTAAATGCGTAAGGTAGGCAGAAGTGTGGAGAAGCAAACACAAAACAAGGTGCCAGCACAAAACAAGGTGCCAGCACAAAACAAGGTGCCAGCACAAAACAAGGTGCCAGCACAAAACAAGGTGCCAGCACAAAACAAGGTGCCAGCACAAAACAAGGTGCCAGCACAAAACAAGGTGCCAGCACAAAACAAGGTGCCAGCACAAAACAAGGTGCCAGCACAAAACAAGGTGCCAGCACAAAACAAGGTGCCAGCACAAAACAAGGTGCCAGCACAAAACAAGGTGCCAGCACAAAACAAGGTGCCAACACAAAACAAGGTGCCAACACAAAACAAGGTGCCAACACAAAACAAGGTGCCAACACAAAACAAGGTGCCAACACAAAACAAGGTGCCAACACAAAACAAGGTGCCAACACAAAACAAGGTGCCAACACAAAACAAGGTGCCAACACAAAACAAGGTGCCAACATAGAATTTCCGAATCATCAATTGTGAAGGAGGACCACACCTCACAAGGGTTAATGAGGCTCATGTACAATAAATCCTTGATTTAACTTATCTGATGAGATAATAAACTCCCGATTCTGATTCAATTAATGCACAGCATATTCATCTTACCACAATACCCAAGTCAGCAACTAATTTTCCACTACAACTTTTACATTTTAAGTATGTCAAATGATATCCAAATGTAAGCATTTGAATTCATGTATAAGTGTGAGGTACTGTTGGAACAGTACGCTTTCAACAGAGCTATACCAACAGCAACAGGCTGGATTCAAATTTTACAGATTATTGTTAGCCATTAGTGCTTACCTCTTACAAGCACAGAACAGACTTCGTAAAAATAGTTGGGTTGAAAAATTTCTACTATCATATTTACCCACTTTATAAAACCAAATTTCTGTCAAAACAGTAATTTCACGATGCGTGATGAAAAAATGATCTTGTTACATTGAACAGTCTGAAGAACCACTGAATTCACACAAGAAAAAGTTTAATCCCTCTTAGTATGCAGGGTGACAATTATTGAACTATATGAAATAAAATAATTGTAACTTCTGTACAGTTTGTGTTAGGACATCCTAACTGCGTAGTTGGCCACGGGGTACAATGGGAATTAATACACAAATGTATGGTTTGGTTTAGTGATGAAGCCCACTTTCATTTGGATGGGCTTATCAATAAGCAAAATTGGTGCATCTGGGGGACTGAGAATCCGCATTTCACAATTGAGAAGTCACTTCACCCTCAACAGGTGACTGGTGTGCAATGTCCAGTCACAGAATAATTGGTGCGATATTCCTTGAAGGCACAGTGACTACCGAATGGTATGTGAAGGTTTTGGAAGATGATTTCATACCCATTGTCCAAAGTGACCCTGATTTCAACAAGATGTAGTTCATGCAAAATTGAGCTCGACCCCATCAAAGCAGGAGAGTGTTAGATGGCCTGGAGGAGCAGTCTGGGTTTCGCATACTGGTTTTGGGGTACCCAGAGGCTACTGACATGGGCCTCATTTGGCCACCATATTCTCCAGTTCTGAACACATGTGACTTCTTTTTGTGTGGCTATATTTAAGACAACGTGTATAGCAATAGCCCAACTCAATTGCTGAGCTGGAAACAGCCATTCAGGTGGTCACTGACAGCATCGATATTCAGACACTTCACCAGGGCATGCAGAATTTTGCTATTCATCTGTGCCACATCATTGTCAATGATGGCAAGCACATCAAACATGTCATAACCTACATCCGAATATCTGTAGTGACATTTACATGTTGAATAAAGTGTGTGCATGTCATAGTTTGAAACTAATTTAAGATTTTTTTCATATAGTTCAATAATTGTCACCCTGTATGAGCTGTAAGCTACATTTTAAAAGGTTACACAAGCCAAACAATGGCAACAGGAAATAAACTTTAGCTTGCATAAAACCATTTAATTGCCTAATCATTTTCTCACTAACTTCTGTATAATCTAAAAGGAGAAACGTATGTTAAATGTACAAGTAATGCCACTTTAGAATTTGTGCACTTAGAGCGTCCGCAAATAGAGAATTAAATAGAAAAATAAGTGGCTGTATTAAGCAGTAACAAAAACCAAAACAAAAATAAGCAGCATTCATTATTAGTTACTAAATGCACTATACACCAAGCATACAGCACATCACGTTCCCTCATCCTGTTCATGTTTTAATACAAAATCATGAAATATCAGACCATGCAAAATGACTAAATGGGGACTCAAATTACTTCTAAGATCCAAAACACCACGTCATAATGCAAAGCAACATTAAATTTATGTTCAAATCTAGATTCTATTTTAAGCTACAGTACCCTATGGATAACAAATTTTCGTAAGTCTAACACATGTTAATGGAAAAACTTACAATACTTCTTAGTAAACGTTGTCCCACTTTTCTTACAAAACCCATTTTCACTTAGTGAATTGATACACACTGGTTCTTCTACCCTTTATTCACTAACACTTAATTTGCTTCAAATCAGGTACCCAGATTACATAAGAGAGATGTACCATGGTCCTGACAAAGAAAATCTTTTCCAGTCTGTCAGGAAAGCAGGGGGTAGTCATTAGATGGTAAACATTCATGTAAGCTCTGAGTGAATGCTTAGAAGGTGCCTTTTAAAGCCGTAGTATCCCTAAATGACTTAGTCCAACAATTCTAAACCCCCCCTCCCCTCCCCAAAAATATGGGGAACATAACAAAACTGGGTGGCACAGACTTTTTGCAAAGAAACAAAATATGAATTCAAAAATTAACTAACTGAAAGGAAACAAAGTTAAAACTCTTACATTTTGACATAATTAAAATTCACATTTACACTAATATAACATTTATTAACAGGGTTGCATCAGTACTGCACAATGCATTCAATAATCAACCTTTTAGTTCTAAATTAAGAACAAGTTTTGTAATTAATAGTGACACCCTTTGGCCTGGCTTGCACAGCAGATTTTCGAATGACAGTTTAATATTACAGACAGACACAGAGTTCTTTTCTATGTTTCATTGAGAACTGTAGTTTGTCTTTAGGCCAGCTAATATAGAAAATCCAGTTTCGGCAGAGGTAGAATGGTGAAATGGGTAACAGTATATGAAATGCTCTTGTTTTCAGTGCACAAAACTCTTTGTCCTCACTGCCTAAATTTTGAAGAGGAATTTCTCACTGAACATTCTTCTGATTTCAACACTTCCTGTTAAGTCTATGAAGGCTGCTTCTTTAGCAGCTGAGAGACCTTCGTGAGTCTTTTTGCATTTTGTCTATAAGACAGAGCTATAGAGGGCCATAGATTCTGGTTTTATCTATGTAGCAGATCAGTGTTGTTAAATAGCAATAAATTTACTTACTACTTAGTAATTTGTAAGGCTTGTAGCTCTAGTGTCAAAATACTCATCGTATGGGGGGGGGGGGGGGGCGGCGCAATGTAAAATACAACAAAACTGGGTCACAAATTATTGAAAGGTGGAGAAAGATTGACTTGTGTAGATGCCAGGATGGTGCTTAATATAGGTCCAGGCCAACCACCTCTCCTATCCTTGTAACATGTTATTTGTGATGCATGTTTTATATTTTGACCCACTGATTTACACTGTAGTACATTGACAAAGCCATCATTGTGAGATGATCCTCAATTGAATAAAGATAAATAAATAAAATAAAAAATAACACTGCCACTAACAGCATGTTCTACAGAGTTCACATAGAATCATACCAAAACGTTTTATTTTCACAACTTTTAACACAATTGTCAATGTTACCAATAGTGATCTTCTGTAAATTATTTTTCTGTTTTCACCTAATGTTACTTCTGTATCACTATGCTCTTTGATGTAACATCAATGTAAATGTTTTATTTTTTATTTATGATAACGCATTTAATTGTAATTAGTCCATGAATATAATTTCAAAAGAAATGTGCCATAAAAGAATGTAAAAAATACAAAAATTTAATTGTAATACTGGTTCCTGCATAGGGAAAGTATGTTTGTAATCATGTAAAATGTGGAAGCAAGACCCTCCAGTGTGTCACGAGTCAGTCGGTGGCCAGCGGGCCATGCGTGCGAATGTTGTGAACTGAAAGAGGCAAGAAGAACTGCAAGATTATGGTGATTATGCTCTGATGTGGAAGTAATGCACCTTATTATTCATGGTGTACTTTGGTTAGCTCTGTACTACGAAAATCTAATGCTAAGAAGAGACTTAAAAGAGAGTATTGATACTTTTGCCTCCCGTTTTTGAATAGCACTAGAGAGTGATTCTGTCACCATCTTCATCTCACCTTATCAACTGAGTACTGTATAACTGCATGGACCATTATATGATTTCATTTTCAATAGTAATTTTGTGTTCTGTTAACTCTGTCCTGAGAAACATTTTATCCTTAGTCATTTACCTAGACAAGTGCTAAGATGAATCCAAGTATCCTGTTTTGCTGAACTGAAAAGCAATTATTTTCCTCAACGGCAGTTAACAGACTGTGGAGTTATGAAGTTTTGATATACTCCACATAGTTTTCATGTATAGACAGTTAAAGCACTCAGTTCAAAAATTACTTTGAGATAATAGTGTTTACAATTTCATGTGTGAAGTAGTTAACCGTGTTTCCCATTTTGTGTCATGACTAACATTCTGAATCTACCGATAACTCAGTTTCTGGGTCCCCATGCTGGTTGTTCGGCCAAGTTTAAACGTCACATTACAAAAAAAAGCAATAAAAAAATAAGCAACGGGCTACAATTATTCAAACTATACTGGATCCAGTAGAGGAAAGCATATTAACAGGGGAAATACAGTTGGATCTGATGTCATTGCTTCAATCTTTCCCAACCCACCAGTCACACTACAGTGGCAAATGTATTGTGTATCTGGATTCCAACTTAAACATGAAAAAGCTGCACGAGTTTTTTGTGATAAAGACCCAGAATTGACAGTGAAGTATGAATATTATCTCAAATACTTCAATGAAAATTTTCATCATAGACAAGTAGATGTATGTTCTGCCTGTGAGGAGCTTCTAGCCAAAATTAAATCTCTGTTCCTGAATGAAGTTGCAAAACAAGTGGCCGACGCAGAATCAGTGATGTGATAAAACTGTGATTTAGTCGGCCTGGTGTTTGATTATATGCAAAATGTTCCCCTTCCTTGTCTTCCTGTACAGGAAATGTTCTACTTATGAAAACTGTGGCTTTTTGTATTTGGAATCCATAATCTGAAAGACAACACAGCACAGTTTTACTGCTACCTATAAGAAAAAGGCAACCGTGGTCCCAATGAAGTGTACACATTTCTCAGTGACTACATAAGTGGACTACCTGACTCAATGAAAGAACTAAATATGCTCAGTGATTCTTGTGGCAGGCAAAATAAAAACAACAATGTTGCACACTGATTTATCTCACAGTGACTGGGAAGTTTTAGATAATTCAGCATTATTTTCCTGTCTGAGGTCACTCCTTCCTCCCATGTGATAGGGATTGTTGCATAATAAAGAGTCTTATGACAACAAGATAGAATATACTCTGTCAAATTGTACATTGAGATGATAGGTAATTCAATAAAAACACTAACTTCATTTCAGGTCAAGATTATTGAACTTAAAGATATTACTGGATTTAAGGAATGATGGCCACACCACTTTAAAAGATCTTCATTTGCCAAAAATGTCAAGCAAAGGAAAGATTTTTTCACTTGCTAAATTTTGGCATTTGACCTATAACCATCAAAATTTGTTCAGAATGGATAGATGGACTGCTTCTCAATACATACAGGCTAATCAAAGGAAAATAAATACCTGATTATCCCAGAACTATGGCATACAAAAGTAAGATTCTTATAAAATGAAGAATCTGCAAGACCTCAATAAAATAGTGAAGTACATTCCATTAGAGCATCAAGAGTTTTTTTAACAACATTCTTCAGTAGCCTACAGGAAATTATTATTTCCAGTCTGATGGAAATTAGGACTTCCAAAAAGACAACACAGTACAATCTGATTAAGATTAAAAAGTGTTAAAGAATATTGTTAATTAAAATTTTTATATTGTATTGCAGTACATTGTTGTTCTTAAGATGTTTTACTAAATAAATATCAGTGTTTTCAAATGGTTAGAAACATAAATAAAAATAGTTGTGCAAACCTATGTTACTGTGACATTCTTTGTAAACTCCCCACGAGAGGATCCTTTATTGGAAAATGGACGAATGTCCACCAACTTCCAAAGAGGATGGCTTCAAAAATATTTATCAAATGTGCTGGAATGACTCATTACTGTGTACAGATAACCTTGTTCTACAAGTTTTTACTGGATCACTAAATTGTAGGAACAGTATTGTAAGTGTTAACAAGTTTTTTTTAGTTTTCTCTAAACAGAGTTGGACTTTCTTCGTTTTTCCAATCAGTCTTTCAATTATCATCCTCATCCTACTGTAATGTACAGATTATAGTTATTGAGAGCCAGTTGTTGCATACACACATTAATAATTCTCCAATGTAGTTGAAGTCAATTCACTGGAACATTACTTGTTAAACTGTGCTACTGTCCTACACATTATCAGCAAAACAGAAGTTTAGCCTCAAGTAAAAGTAACCCACATAATTAGCTTTCTTTATAACTCAAACTAGTACCATTATTTTTTACATAATTATAGTTTGCTTGATTACTAATAGAACCTTGGTTCAATTCCCATTTGTTTTGCTATTGTTTCCTCTTAATAACAACATTTCTACAATCGAAAAATAGTCTGATACATTTCCACACAGTCATGGTCACAAAAAGCTTTCACGGGAATAACATTATCAATATAGTACTAATATAATAGCAGCTGGTAGTGTTATAAACTCTCAAGCAACCCACTGTTTACTACTGTACAGGTCACTGGCTTTCTCAAGATGATCAAGAGTAAATGGCTGGGAATAACAGTAAAAGAAGATCTCTATACCTTTGGGGAGTGCAAGGGGAGGGGGCCGCACAGCCCCCTCTTAGCTCTCTGAGGAAGAAAAAAATGTATCAGATCTTTTTTCCTTGAGAAAATGATTTTAATGTTGTTATTACACATTATTAACAGGGCTGGAACTGGAACTTTTTTTATGGCTACTCAGAAGTCGCCATTCATGTTCCAAAACATTAAAAATATTCCACAAGCCCACGTCGACGGCCAGCCATTAATATTCTACTCCGGCAATTGCTGGGACCAGAGAAGCTATGCTTTTCACACATTCTCAACAAACTGTGTTCTGACAATGCTACAAGGGCTGGCTGAACAAGCAGCAATGTGTTATCGGTGGCAATCGCAAGCTGGGAAAAATACTTCTGCCGAGGAATGAACTAAGTAATCTAAATGCACTTCGTAGGCATTATCAGTTATGCTTCCTTTCAATGTGATTATAACATCCATTCAAAGCCACGACACAACCACCGAATTATTTCAGCATTTATCATCAGAACTGGAAAAATAATGTAGACTCTACACTTCTCCTGGTGTTGTTACACTTACATGGCCTGTACTGCGGAATAGTGTAAATTAACACTTTGTGCACTACATTAAATATTTCCAATGGATGTTAGCCCAGATTTTGCGCTCCTTACAGAACTGATGCATATTTACATTCACTTGGTATACAATAGGTTTGAAACTTGCTGTTCTAAAATGAATGCTGTGTATACAGTTGCAGGCATAGAGTTTTTGTTAACACTGTTCTATAGAAGTATATTAAACTATCACAACAACCAACAAACAAACAAGCAGTAGTAATCTTTTTCTGTCCGTAGGTTTAGTTTTTCTTCCGCTACTCTGTTTAGATGCTTCAGTTTTCCACAAACACTGTATCTTATTGTGACACTGTACTCATAATAGATTCATAGTATTAGTCATGGACAGATCAATTAATTAGATACCAACAACTCCTCTCACTGTATATCTGCAAGGCCCAACACAATGGTAATCATCAATACCACAATGACTTCAGAATGCATCCTGAAACTTGACAAGTACGGCGAAGGAAGCATCTCGTAGCTTGTTTAAAGGAACAGTTACATAATTTGCCTAGAGTCAGGTTTGAGTGTGATAGTGCCATCAAAATCTTGGTTGCAGTCACAAGACTGTTCTGTAGTGTATGCAGATGTCTATGTGATTTATTACATTTCCTCCATATTGAATGGAGTTCATTACTAAAGCATATGAACTTTGTCTTGTAATGACTAATTTCAGTACAAATCCATCATAAAAACACTACACCCATATTTAACTGTCTCTTCATAAATAACAGCCGTCAAGGTAAATTTATAAAATCATTATATAATTGACAAATCACCTATGAATATTTTGATGCACAATATGTACAACTACAGAGTATCAATTACAAAAACCTCAAGGGGAGACTGGAGAAGTACAGGCAGAACTTACTCTAATTTTGTTTAGAGAAAGCCAGAAAACCAAAATCTTTGTGATGGGACAGATTTGAGCCTCATTCATCCTGTACACTAGTCCAGTACCTTCTCCACTATGCCACCTTACTTGGTTCATTTCAATTAAGTTACATAAATGAGATGCTTGCCGCAGGGTATTTTGTCCAACCTATGCATTTGGTTTGTATTTTCCCCCCTCAATTGTTTCTATGCCCCACCTTAATTTGATAGCAATGCAGCATGGATTTGTTAAGATTATTCATAAGTTCCTCAACAATGGAGGAAGAAGGAAGGGGAAGGGCGCATTTTGCTGGTACCCAACAAGAGCCAGCTGCACACTTTGAAGCAGTCATGGGAGAACCTTGTTACTGAGTAAGTATCACTAATTTCCTACAGCTGGGAGCACATTACCCATGTACACTCGTGCTCATAAATTAAGGATAATCGCAGAATGTGGTGCCACACAAAGTGGCACTACACAAAACTGGTGCTAATAGCATAGGCACATAGGGAACACACACGACGCAGATCTGTAAGTTCACGGTATTGGTGCCAAGTTGAAAAACCATCCCGAAACACATGCGCTACAAAACGCCACTGTTTCCTGCGCATGTACACCGACACCGATATGGGATATGATCACCATGTACATGTACACAGGCCACACAACGGGTTGGCATACTCTGGATCAGGTGGTCTAGCAGCTGCTGGGGTATAGCCACCCATTCTTCTGTCAGAGCTCCTGAAGTGTCCTAGGGGTTTGAAGACGTGCAACTATACATCATCAGCCGAGAGCATCCCAGACATGTTTGATGGGGTTTAGGTCTGGAGAACGGGCAGACCACTCCATTCGCCTGATATCTTCTGTTTCAAGGTACTTCTCCACTATGGCAGCTCAGTGGGGCCGGCGTTACCATCCATCAGGAGGAAGGTGAGACCCACTGCATCCCTGAAAAGGTGGGCATACTGGTGCAAAATGACATCCGGATACACCTGACCTTCTACAGTTCCCCTGTCAAAGACATGCAGGGGTGTACGTGCACCAATCATAATCCCACTCCACAACACCAAACCACGACCTCCATACAGGTCCCTCTCAAGGACATTAAGGGGTTGGTATCTGGTTTCCGGTTCATGCCAGATGAAAACCGGCGAGAAACACTATTCAAACTATACCTGGACTCATCCGTGAACATAACCTGGGACCACTGTTCCAATGACCATGTACTGTGTTATTGACACCAGACTTTATGGGCTCTCCTGTGACCAGAGGTCAGTGGAATGCACCTTACAGGTCTCCAGGTGAATAAACCATGTGTGTTCAGTCGTCTGTAGACTGTGTATCTGGAGACAACTGTTCCAGTGGCTGCTGTAAGGCCTCAAGCAAGGCTACCTGCAGTACTCTGTGACCATCTGCGGGCACTGATGGTGTGTTATCTGTCTTCTTGTGGCGTTTTGCACTGTGGACGTCCCGTACTGTAGCACCTGGACACGTTTTATGTCTACTGGAATTGTTGCCATAATCTTGGGATCACACCTTGTGGCACACGGAGGGCGCATGCTGTGTTTGACCAGCCTCCAATCGCCCTAGTATTCTACCCCTCATAACGTCATCAATGTGTCCTTTGAGCCATTTTCAACACACAGTCACCATTAGCATGTCTGAAAACGTCTGTACACTTACTCGCTGCACCATACTCTGACATGCACCAACACACCTCTGCATATGTGGACTGCTGCCAGCGCCACCATGCGGTGACCGCAGGTCAAATGCGCCGCATGGTCATACTCTGAGGTGATTTAAACTCGTGAACCACCCACCAGAGAGTTGTTTCACCATTTATCAACATTATCCTGAATTTATGAGCACGAGTGTAAATTATATGTTGGCATGCTGAAACGTACTACCTCTGACTCATTTTTAACTCAAAGCTTTTTAAATAAAACAAAATTCATTAAAAATCTACATCTTTATTCGTCGTGTCCACATATTTATTTCTCAATATAGTCACCCAGGTGATAAGCTGCTTTCTTCCAACAACAGACCTGTTTGTTGATACCCTCACTATAGCATGTTTTACTGCTGATGGAGCCACAATTTCACTTCTGTTTGCACTGCTTCAATCGCTATCAAAGTGAAGTCCTTGTAAGTGTTCCTTAAGTTCTGAAAAGAGATGAAATTATCTGATGGGGACAAGTCTGAACTGTAAATCTACATCTATATCTATATCTGTATCGTAGTCAGTAATCCACCGTACGGAGCATGGAGGAGGGTATCTTGCACCACTACTAGTCATTTGCTCTCCTGTTCCACTCGCAAACAGAATGAGGGACAAATGGCTCCAGATGAGCCCTAATTCCTCATATATTATCTTTGTGGTCCTAATGTGATATGCTTGTTGGAGGCAATAGAATTTTGCAATCAGTTTCAAATGGCGGTTCCATAAATTTTCTCAATAGTGTTCCTTGAAAAAAATGTCTTCTTCCCTCCAAGGATTCCCATTTGAGTTCCTGAAGCATCTCTAACAGCTGAGAGTTCTTCGATCCCATCAGCAACACATTTAGCAAACCTATCTGAACTACTTCAATGTCTTCCTTTAACCTGACCTAGTACAGATCCAAAACACTCAAGCAGCACTCAAGAATAGGTACCACTAGCAAACTATATGCTGTCTCCTTTATAGATGAACCACACTTTCCTAGAATTCTCCCTACAAACTGAAGTCTACCACCAGCATTCGCTACCACAACCCTCACATGCTTGTTCAGTTTCATATTGCTTTTCAGTGTTCTGTCCAGATGTTTAAATATCATGACTGTCAAGCAGGAGACCAATAATGCTGTATATGGACATCACGGGTTTGTTTTTGCTATTCATCCACATTAATTTACATTTTTCTTGTATAGTGCACCCCTGACCTATCAAGAAGAGTCCTACAAATCCCCAACCGATAACGCATATATAGAAATCTGCAGCCAAGACCATCACGGAGTTGATGAATTCTTTGACACTGCACTCAGCTCCAAACCAAAGGTTCCCAATCAACTATGAGAACAATGACACAAATTGTGAGCCCTACTTTCATACCACATGTGAGAACAGCCTTCACCACTTGTGCCAGCCACTTGTTTGACCTGATAACCTCAGAATCCGTGCGATAGGCATCGCCTGAGCCGACATGAGCCACAACTTGCAGATGACTGCACCCCGCACGTTCGACAGCTGCAGGCAAGGCCACCTCAACATCTCTGATGAGGTCCCCTGACAGACATGCCAAGTGCACATTGGCGTTCTTTCAAGTCTCAAATTCTATCTGCTTAAGGTGCTCTGAAACACGCATAACGCTGGAAATCCCAACAACTAGTAAACCACCCCCCCCCCCACCCCCCATGTGTCTGCTGAAGCCCTGCTGAAGGAGCAGCCACCTGTCCACTCACAGGTTGAATAGGCGAGGCCCGGCAGCTAGCCTTCGCATTGGCCCTCTTTCTTGAATGATGCAGAAGTGTTCCCACAATGTGCCACATTCTCTGCCACTGCTACACCCCAAGGCAGTAGCTCGAATGTGACTGACTGTAGCCAAAAGCTCATTCAGCTGTTCAGAAACTGCGGCCAGCTCATCCTGTGTCCACATGCAGCATGTGGCCAGCTCATCCTGTGTCCACATGCAGCATGTGGCCAGCTCATCCTGTGTCCACATGCAGCATGTGGCCAGCTCATCCTGTGTCCACATGCAGCATGTGGCCAGCTCATCCTGTGTCCACATGCAGCATGCGCCAATCCTACCCATCCTAGCAAGACAAACTGAAGTAGTAAACTAAAAAAGCAGACAGAATCCTAGCTATGCACCTTGCTTCCCTCCTGATGTGTCACTAAAGGCTGCTGATGCTTAAATGAGCTATGGAGCTGGGCGTTCAGAAGAAATGAAAACCGCTCTACAGACTGCCCGAATTTAAAGTTACAAAATGTGAGCTTACACCTCTTAAACAGGAAAAACATGCACAAAATTTAAGAAATATACTGCAACAAAATACAGAGAAACATGAAACACTTAATGTGCCACTCTGTAGCTGTGTATCAGTTAAGAGCTGGGGCCTGAATGTGTCTCATCGGTTGCAGTATGCAGTCATCCACTCAAGCTGAGGTTAGCACAACCGTTTCCTTCATTATGAGCATGAACAACCCAACATTTGCATACTACTAATGTCAAGACAATCATCACTGTACATAGCATTCATTTTTGTATGGATTTAAATTGGAGTTACATTTTTTGTGGTTAGAAACTTTATTACAGCATGCTGTTTCTCATGCACTGACAGTTATGTTACACACCACCGTGTTACGTGCTACAATTCAGAGCCATCTAGTGGCACAGCATTGCAACTTGGGTCAGCAAAGTAGAGAAGTCAACCAAGTGATACGCTCAACAAGATACCTTAACAAATACTGCGAACAGAATAAAAAAAAAAAAATCTGAGGCATTGCTTTTCAGCACGGTCTCATATCTTCTTCACAAAAACTCTTTCACTAACAAAGCTCTACAGAGACAGTAATTACCTTTACAGCTTTTTTCTGTTGGTGAAAAATTACCCTGATATGTTCCATGGCATACAGATGTGAATGAAAGAGCACACAGATTAGTGAATTCCTACATATTATTGGGTATTTGAAAGTATATTCAACATTCGATAATTAGTGTGAAATGAAATGTTATCACTGTGTAATGTATGGCACTCAGTTTCATTCCCTTACTGTTTCAAGCATTATACAACTCTAGGCATGAGTCACTTTGTTCATCCATTAATTTACACTAGCAATTTTCACATCCACATACTGATGTTCTCTATTTTTATGAGCGTTCTGAGGTGACTGGCTACAATCATATAGATGTAGAAATTCTGTGTATGTGGTCAAAATGTAACATCAATATTAATACGTCTCCCTCCAGGTGCAAAATGTGGTCTGTTATAGCGACATCAAAATCCAGAATACTGCAAGAAAGTTCTCCCACGCATGCAGAAAATATAGTTTAACAACAAAATGAAACAGAGTAGATTTCCACTCAACATGGAGAAGGCGTTAAGCAGCAAACAGGCACATTTAAAATTACATTTAAATTGTTTCATATATTGTTATTGCATCCAAGAGCTGTCAATGTCTACAATGTTTTTTGTAGTATATGTGGGTTATGTGCTTAGTTTATGCTGAGGAAAGCAATAGTTTCTAATGAATACTTAGAAGTAAAGTGACAGATCCTTCTGACCAATGATAAACCATTTTTAACATCTACAGTTCAAATAATTTGAAGCACTTGCCCGCAAAAGGCAAAGGTCTCAAGTTTGAATCTCTCTGTTTTGATCTGGTGGGAAGTTTAAGCAAAAATGACTAGAAGTTTAAGGTCACATGACAGTGTCAACACAATCAAACACAGAAGTTATATAGTTCAAGAACTATTTTCTTGACACGAGTATCACATTGTCCTATAGTGAGCAAAGGATCATTAATCTTTTTCCCATTTTGAGGAATGTCCTGTTATTAACTTACCTTTGTGATTCAATGTTTTTATTCTTTTAGAGCCACAAAATTTATTATTACAGCTGACATCAATTCTGCAGTACAGATTTATTAAAGTAATTAGTAGCATAAAAACTTCACACAGAAAACAATTACAGCATAATTACATTTCACTCTGAACAGGGAACACTTCACAACTTTGTTCAAGCAGCAACCTGCTGTAAATCTACCAGTCCTATGTGTCACAAAAACACAATACTATTCAATGAGATTGTGTCAACTCTTATGTGCAGACAACAACTTCGATCTCAATATGAATAATAAAATGAGTGCTAGAATAGGCTCACAACTGTCCGAACTCATCAGCATTAACCTGCCTTACAAAACCAAAACAGTTCCACAACAGGTTCCCCTCATCCTCACAATTTTCTGTCTTTACATTCAATGGGAAATGAAGTCTTAAGTTTTCAAGGCAAAACTTGGGTGTATAAAATTAGATTTTTCCTCAAAAATCATTCTGTCTTTACTCTGATAATGCTACAGCACTTTAGTGCTGTCTGGAGTGATTAGCGTCAGCACAAGGTTGAATATCCTGTGTAAGTCCAATTAACTCTTGTTATTTTTGTCGTTTTCAGCATTGCGTATCCTACTTCTCTCACTGTCCAACTCACATGTCCATCAAAGATTCTTATACAAGTGTTGAATGAAAAGTAATGCCTCCACCTTTGTTAATTGGCTTTGGATGGGACTATTTTAATAAATGAAGTTCAGAAATAATCCTTAGCATGTCATCCTTAATTACCAACATTCACTTTCCCACATAATCATCAGCCAATTAGATACACTTCTGCCTAATGATGAACAAGTTTTCTGTAGCCATCACGGAAGAAGTCGACACACTGTTGCCGCAACTACAGTTTCACAGTACTCTCAACGTCTTCATCAGAAGCATATTGATGTCCCCGCAGAATGTCTTTCATTATCAGGAACAGATGGTGCTAAATCTGGACTGTATGGAGGATGCCGTACAGTGGTGAGATTCAGTCTCTGAAGTTCTGTTGTGGTGGCACATGAAGTGTGTAGTATGGCATTGTCATGCTGCAGGAAAAAATTTCCCTTTTCCTTTCGGACCCTTGTTAGCAGTCGTTTCAGCGTTCGCAGCATTGTGACATAATGCTATGAATTTATTGTCGTTCAACGATCAAGGAAATAAACATGGATAACACCATCTGTGTCCCAGAACACTGTGGCCATGATTTTTCCAGCTGAGGACTGTATCTTTAATTTCTTTTTCTGGGGCGAGCCTTTGTGTCGATATTCCATAGACTGACATTTCATCTCTGGGTGGTAATGGTGTACCCATTTAATGTCTCCTGTCACAATTGAATGGAGAAAGGCATCACTTTCTTCTCTTAACGCAAGAGGAGTTCCTGGCAAATTTCAAGTCTGTGCGCTTTCATTTCAGGAGTCAGCATCCAGGGTACCCATTGTGCCCAGATCTTCCGATAGCAAAGCAAAGCAATAATGTGACCCACATGTTATTGTGAAATGCCAATTGTGCTTGCAATTTCTTTCCGAGTGATACAACAATTGTTCTGAATTAATCTGTCAGCAATTTGCTTGTGAAACTCTGTGGTTGCTGTCACAGGACGCCCAACTCTATCATGCAAGGTCAGATGTTCCCGCCTCAACAGCTTTAAACTTACTCACCCAACAACGCACAGTACTCACATCAACACAATCACTGTGAACTTCATTAATTATCTGATGAATCTCCTTTTGGGCGACATCATCTGCTGTCAAGATTTCAATGACTGCACGTTGCTTAAATCACATTGACCGATTGTTTGGGCAGGGTACCATACTTTACACTGTAACAATACAAGCAATCAATGCTAAGGCTGCCTGCCAACCAGAGCTGTGGAGGAGTACCTGCCGCATACCAATGCTGCCAACTGTTTGAGAGTTATGAAGGTGGAGGCATTGCTTTTCAGTCAACCCTTGTATTTAACACTTTTGCATGCCTAAAATCTTTGTCCTTGTCAGATAATGAAGCCCTCTTTCCCCTGGCCTGTAAGCAAACCAGTCTCATGAAGTATTCAATGCATATAGAGTACTCAAGCAGTTGATAACTGCTTGCTCTGCAGTTCATGTAGCACAACAATGTCTCATCATTCTATTTTCCTCCCTCTGTTATTCATTAGTTTCCCTGGTTGTTTGTAACTTCTTCAAGCTGCCTGTGGAACTTATCATCACTTTGGGACAATGGATTCTTTCGGAGGTATATGGCAGCTTAGACATAGTATGTCGGATGTATGCACCTGCACCTGCAAGATGATACATAAGTATCACAAATCAGTTCAGATATAACCCAATTAAAGCTACCCTCATTTAGATGATACTCTGTTCCAAAGTTATACATATATATTTTAAATAACGGTAAATATTAACTAAAAAACATATGTATATGCATTTCTTCAAAAGATATCACCCAATGAGCAATTCCTGATAAAAATCAATAGAGAAACATTATTTTAAAAAACTTTTGCTTCTACTTTATTGGCACAGAACATGTTATGTTTGTTCTAAATTTCTTCTAGGAAAAGAGCTGTCAAAGGGAGGTAACCACACAGCCCATGACTGCAGCACATAAGAACGCACAGCTAATCCCGCGCGGCACAGATGTTCAATTTCTTTTTTAACAAAGGTACAGTGCATGCAGATGCTGCCACATTTAAAACACACACACACAAAAATTTACTACTTCCCCTACAATTGCCACAATGTATAATCAAATGTTAGGAAATAATGCATACTTACATATATGCAATAATCAACTGTTAATTAGAAATGGCAATACAGTGAAAATGAGTTACTCATACAAAAATTAAAGCAATAAGAAACCCTGGTCTTTCAGCATATAATTTGCAAGACTTCTTAGAGTGAGTAGGGCACTATATTCCTAGTGGATTGGGGAGAGTGAGGGAGGGGGGAAAGAGGGAAGGAGGGGAGGGGGGAAAGAGGGAAGGAGGGAACGAGGGGAGGGGGGAAAGAGGGAAGGAGGGAACGAGGGGAGGGGGGAAAGAGGGAAGGAGGGAACGAGGGGAGGGGGGGAGAGGGAAGGAGGGAACGAGGGGAGGGGGGGAGAGGGAAGGAGGGAACGAGGGGAGGAGGGAGAGGGAAGGAGGGAACGAGGGGAGGGGGGAGAGGGAAGGAGGGAACGAGGGGAGGGGGGGAGAGGGAAGGAGGGAAGGAGGGGAGGGGGGAGAGGGAAGGAGGGAGGGGGCAGGGGGCAGAGGGAAGGAGGGAGAGGGAAGGAGGGAGAGGGAAGGAGGGAGAGCGAAGGAGGGGCAGGGGGGAGAGCGAAGGAGGGGCAGGGGGGGAGCGAAGGAGGGGCAGGGGGGAGAGCGAAGGAGGTGCAGGGGGGGAGAGCGAAGGAGGGGCAGGGGGGGAGAGCGAAGGAGGGGCAGGGGGGGGAGAGCGAAGGAGGGGCAGGGGGGGAGAGCGAAGGAGGGGCAGGGGGGGAGAGCGAAGGAGGGGCAGGGGGGAGAGCGAAGGAGGGGCAGGGGGGGGAGAGCGAAGGAGGGGCAAGGGGGGGAGAGCGAAGGAGGGGCAGGGGGGGAGAGCGAAGGAGGGGCAGGGGGGAGAGCGAAGGAGGGGCAGGGGGGGAGAGCGAAGGAGGGGCAGGGGGGGAGAGCGAAGGAGGGGCAGGGGGGGAGAGCGAAGGAGGGGCAGGGGGGGGAGCGAAGGAGGGGCAGGGGGGGAGAGCGAAGGAGGGGCAGGGGGGGAGAGCGAAGGAGGGGCAGGGGGGGAGAGCGAAGGAGGGGCAGGGGGGGAGAGCGAAGGAGGGGCAGGGGGGGAGAGCGAAGGAGGGGCAGGGGGGGAGAGCGAAGGAGGGGCAGGGGGGGAGAGCGAAGGAGGGGCAGGGGGGAGAGCGAAGGAGGGGCAGGGGGGGAGAGCGAAGGAGGGGCAGGGGGGGAGAGCGAAGGAGGGGCAGGGGGGGAGAGCGAAGGAGGGGCAGGGGGGGAGAGCGAAGGAGGGGCAGGGGGGGAGAGCGAAGGAGGGGCAGGGGGGGAGAGCGAAGGAGGGGCGGGGGGGAGAGCGAAGGAGGGGCAGGGGGGGAGAGCGAAGGAGGGGCGGGGGGGAGAGCGAAGGAGCGGCGGGGGGGAGAGCGAAGGAGCGGCGGGGGGGAGAGGGAAGGAGGGAGAGGGAAGGAGGGAGAGCGAAGGAGGGGCGGGGGGGGGGAGCGAAGGAGGGGCGGGGGGGGGAGCGAAGGAGGGGCGGGGGGGAGAGCGAAGGAGGGGCAAGGGGGGGAGAGCGAAGGAGGGGCAGGGGGGGAGAGCGAAGGAGGGGCAGGGGGGAGAGCGAAGGAGGGGCAGGGGGGGAGAGCGAAGGAGGGGCAGGGGGGGAGAGCGAAGGAGGGGCAGGGGGGGAGAGCGAAGGAGGGGCAGGGGGGGAGAGCGAAGGAGGGGCAGGGGGGGAGAGCGAAGGAGGGGCAGGGGGGGAGAGCGAAGGAGGGGCAGGGGGGGAGAGCGAAGGAGGGGCAGGGGGGGAGAGCGAAGGAGGGGCAGGGGGGGGAGAGCGAAGGAGGGGCAGGGGGGGAGAGCGAAGGAGGGGCAGGGGGGGAGAGCGAAGGAGGGGCAGGGGGGGAGAGCGAAGGAGGGGCAGGGGGGAGAGCGAAGGAGGGGCAGGGGGGGAGAGCGAAGGAGGGGCAGGGGGGAGAGCGAAGGAGGGGCAGGGGGGGAGAGCGAAGGAGGGGCGGGGGGGAGAGCGAAGGAGGGGCAGGGGGGGAGAGCGAAGGAGGGGCGGGGGGGAGAGCGAAGGAGGGGCAGGGGGGGAGAGCGAAGGAGGGGCGGGGGGGGAGAGCGAAGGAGCGGCGGGGGGGAGAGCGAAGGAGCGGCGGGGGGGAGAGGGAAGGAGGGAGAGGGAAGGAGGGAGAGCGAAGGAGGGGCGGGGGGGGGGGAGCGAAGGAGGGGCGGGGGGGGAGCGAAGGAGGGGCGGGGGGGAGAGCGAAGGAGGGGCGGGGGGGGAGAGCGAAGGAGGGGCAGGGGGGGAGAGCGAAGGAGGGGCAGGGGGGGAGAGCGAAGGAGGGGCGGGGGGGAGAGCGAAGGAGGGGCGGGGGGGAGAGCGAAGGAGGGGCGGGGGGGGGAGAGCGAAGGAGGGGCGGGGGGGGAGAGCGAAGGAGGGGCGGGGGGGGGAGAGCGAAGGAGGGGCGGGGGGGGGAGAGCGAAGGAGGGGCGGGGGGGGGAGAGCGAAGGAGGCGCGGGGGGGGAGAGCGAAGGAGGGGCGGGGGGGGAGAGCGAAGGAGGGGCGGGGGGGGGAGAGCGAAGGAGGGGCGGGGGGGGAGAGCGAAGGAGGGGCGGGGGGGGAGAGCGAAGGAGGGGCGGGGGGGGAGAGCGAAGGTGGGGCGGGGGGGAGAGCGAAGGTGGGGCGGGGGGGAGAGCGAAGGAGGGGCGGGGGGGGGAGAGCGAAGGAGGGGCGGGGGGGGAGAGCGAAGGAGCGGCGGGGGGGGAGAGCGAAGGAGCGGCGGGGGGGGAGAGCGAAGGAGCGGCGGGGGGGGGAGCGAAGGAGCGGCGGGGGGGGGGGGAGCGAAGGAGCGGCGGGGGGGGAGAGCGAAGGAGCGGCGGGGGGGGGAGAGCGAAGGAGCGGCGGGGGGGAGAGCGAAGGAGCGGCGGGGGGGGAGAGCGAAGGAGCGGCGGGGGGGGAGAGCGAAGGAGCGGCGGGGGGGGGAGAGCGAAGGAGCGGCGGGGGGGGAGAGCGAAGGAGCGGCGGGGGGGGAGAGCGAAGGAGCGGCGGGGGGGGAGAGCGAAGGAGCGGCGGGGGGGAGAGCGAAGGAGCGGCGGGGGGGAGAGCGAAGGAGCGGCGGGGGGGGGAGAGCGAAGGAGCGGCGGGGGGGGAGAGCGAAGGAGCGGCGGGGGGGAGAGCGAAGGAGCGGCGGGGGGGAGAGCGAAGGAGCGGCGGGGGGGAGAGCGAAGGAGCGGCGGGGGGGAGAGCGAAGGAGCGGCGGGGGGGAGAGCGAAGGAGCGGCGGGGGGGAGAGCGAAGGAGCGGCGGGGGGGAGAGCGAAGGAGCGGCGGGGGGGGAGAGCGAAGGAGCGGCGGGGGGGGAGAGCGAAGGAGGGGCGGGGGGGAGAGCGAAGGAGGGGCAGGGGGGGAGAGCGAAGGAGGGGCAGGGGGGGAGAGCGAAGGAGGGGCAGGGGGGGAGAGCGAAGGAGGGGCAGGGGGGGAGAGCGAAGGAGGGGCAGGGGGGAGAGCGAAGGAGGGGCAGGGGGGAGAGCGAAGGAGGGGCAGGGGGGGAGAGCGAAGGAGGGGCAGGGGGGGAGAGCGAAGGAGGGGCAGGGGGGGAGAGCGAAGGAGGGGCAGGGGGGGAGAGCGAAGGAGGGGCAGGGGGGGAGAGCGAAGGAGGGGCAGGGGGGGAGAGCGAAGGAGGGGCAGGGGGGGAGAGCGAAGGAGGGGCAGGGGGGGAGAGCGAAGGAGGGGCAGGGGGGGAGAGCGAAGGAGGGGCAGGGGGGGAGAGCGAAGGAGGGGCAGGGGGGAGAGCGAAGGAGGGGCAGGGGGGGAGAGCGAAGGAGGGGCAGGGGGGGAGAGCGAAGGAGGGGCAGGGGGGGGCAGGGGGGGAGAGCGAAGGAGGGGCAGGGGGGGAGAGCGAAGGAGGGGCATGGGGGGAGAGCGAAGGAGGGGCATGGGGGGAGAGCGAAGGAGGGGCATGGGGGGAGAGCGAAGGAGGGGCATGGGGGGAGAGCGAAGGAGGGGCATGGGGGGAGAGCGAAGGAGGGGCATGGGGGGAGAGCGAAGGAGGGGCATGGGGGGAGAGCGAAGGAGGGGCATGGGGGGAGAGCGAAGGAGGGGCATGGGGGGAGAGCGAAGGAGGGGCATGGGGGGAGAGCGAAGGAGGGGCATGGGGGGAGAGCGAAGGAGGGGCATGGGGGGGAGAGCGAAGGAGGGGCATGGGGGGAGAGCGAAGGAGGGGCATGGGGGGAGAGCGAAGGAGGGGCAGGGGGGGAGAGCGAAGGAGGGGCAGGGGGGGAGCGAAGGAGGGGCATGGGGGGAGAGCGAAGGAGGGGCATGGGGGGAGAGCAAAGGAGGGGCAGGGGGAGAGCGAAGGAGGGGCAGAGCGAGGGGCAGGCGGGGGGAGGGGGGCAGAGCGAGGGGCAGGCGGGACAGAGGGGGGAGGGGGTGGGGGGTGGGGGGAGGGGGGAGAGCGAGGGGCTGGCGGGACGGAGGGGGGAGGGGGGAGAGCGAGGGGCAGGCGGGACGGGGGGGGAGGGGGGGAGAGCGAGGGGCAGGCGGGACGGGGGGAGGGGGGAGTGCGAGGGGCAGGCGGGACGGGTGGTGGGGGGCAGAGCGAGGGGCAGGCGGGACGGGTGGTGGGGGGCAGAGCGAGGGGCAGGCGGGACGGGGTGAGGGGGGAGGGGGGAGAGCGAGGGGCA
Organism: Schistocerca cancellata; assembly: GCF_023864275.1. Lineage (NCBI taxonomy): Eukaryota > Metazoa > Arthropoda > Insecta > Orthoptera > Acrididae > Schistocerca > Schistocerca cancellata. The sequence goes on along the minus strand of NC_064629.1, from coordinate 741,431,666 downwards.
GGCGGGACGGGGGAGGGGGGAGAGCGAGGGGCAGGCGGGACTGGGGGAGGGGGGAGAGCGAGGGGCAGGCGGGACGGGGGGAGGGGGGAGAGCGAGGGGCAGGCGGGACGGGGGGAGGGGGGAGAGCGAGGGGCAGGCGGGACGGGGGGAGGGGGGAGAGCGAGGGGCAGGCGGGACGGGGGGAGGGGGGAGAGCGAGGGGCAGGCGGGACGGGGGGAGGGGGGAGAGCGAGGGGCAGGCGGGACGGGGGGAGGGGGGAGAGCGAGGGGCAGGCGGGACGGGGGGAGGGGGGAGAGCGAGGGGCAGGCGGGACGGGGGGAGGGGGGAGAGCGAGGGGCAGGCGGGACGGGGGGAGAGCGAGGGGCAGGCGGGACGGGGGGAGAGCGAGGGGCAGGCGGGACGGGGGGAGAGCGAGGGGCAGGCGGGACGGGGGGAGAGCGAGGGGCAGGCGGGACGGGGGGAGAGCGAGGGGCAGGCGGGACGGGGGGAGAGCGAGGGGCAGGCGGGACGGGGGGGAGAGCGAGGGGCAGGCGGGACGGGGGGAGAGCGAGGGGCAGGCGGGACGGGGGGAGAGCGAGGGGCAGGCGGGACGGGGGGAGAGCGAGGGGCAGGCGGGACGGGGGGAGAGCGAGGGGCAGGCGGGACGGGGGGAGAGCGAGGGGCAGGCGGGACGGGGGGAGAGCGAGGGGCAGGCGGGACGGGGGGAGAGCGAGGGGCAGGCGGGACGGGGGGAGAGCGAGGGGCAGGCGGGACGGGGGGGAGAGCGAGGGGCAGGCGGGACGGGGGGAGAGCGAGGGGCAGGCGGGACGGGGGGAGAGCGAGGGGCAGGCGGGACGGGGGAGAGCGAGGGGCAGGCGGGACGGGGGGAGAGCGAGGGGCAGGCGGGACGGGGGGAGAGCGAGGGGCAGGCGGGACGGGGGGAGAGCGAGGGGCAGGCGGGACGGGGGGAGAGCGAGGGGCAGGCGGGACGGGGGGAGAGCGAGGGGCAGGCGGGACGGGGGGAGAGCGAGGGGCAGGCGGGACGGGGGGAGAGCGAGGGGCAGGCGGGACGGGGGGAGAGCGAGGGGCAGGCGGGACGGGGGGAGGGGGGAGAGCGAGGGGCAGGCGGGACGGGGGGAGGGGGGGAGAGCGAGGGGCAGGCGGGACGGAGGGAGGGGGGAGAGCGAGGGGCAGGCGGGACGGGGGGAGGGGGGAGAGCGAGGGGCAGGCGGGACGGGGGGAGGGGGGAGAGCGAGGGGCAGGCGGGACGGGGGGAGGGGGGAGAGCGAGGGGCAGGCGGGACGGGGGGAGGGGGGAGAGCGAGGGGCAGGCGGGACGGGGGGAGGGGGGGGAGAGCGAGGGGCAGGCGGGACGGGGGGAGAGCGAGGGGCAGGCGGCACGGGGGGGAGAGCGAGGGGCGCAGGCAGGACAGAGGGGTGGAGAGCGAGGGGGGCAGGCGGGTGGGAGGGGGGGAGAGAGAGAGGGGGCAGGTAGAGAGAGAGAGAGAGAGAGAGAGAGAGAGAGAGAGAGAGAGAGAGAGAGAGAGGCGGGGAGGGGCAGGCGGGTGAGGGGGGGAGAGAGGGGCCGGCGGGGGGGAGAGCAGATACACAGTTATTTGCATCTCACTTGAGACAGTGAATTTACATCACTTAGTTGCAGTATGATGGACACAGAAATTGTGGGAGAGTTTTAAGCAGATTGTAAATTGTGGTCTCTAGAGTTACGTGCCTAGTAAGGAGAGAAAGGATGGGAAACACCCACCATGGTTTTAAAGGGGATTCTGACTGTATAAATCACAATATCCTTTTAAGTAAATTAGAATATTATAGTGTAACGGGAAATGCTGCAAAATAGTTCAAATCTTCTATATTCGGCAGGAAAAAACGGGTGTTATTAGGAAAGAGACATGTATTAAGCTATCAGGCATCATCCAACTGGGAACTAATTACATATGGGGTCCCACAATGTGCAACTTTAGGGCCCTTACTTTTTCTTTTGTATATGAATGGCCTTTCATCAGTAACATTACCAGATGCCAAGTTCTTTTTATTTGCCAATGATACAAACATTGCAATAAACAGCAAATCAAGTGTAGTCTTAGAAACATCGGCTAGTAAAAATACTTGAGGACATTAATCACTGGTTCCTAGCTAATTCTTTGTCACTAGAAAAAACACACTACATGCAGTTCAGAACTTTTAAGGGGTGTCCCACGAGTATATGCCTAACATACAATGACAAGCAGATAGAAGAAGTGGACAATGTTAAATTCCTGGGATTACAGCTTGATACTAAATTGAACTGGGAGGAGCACACCACAGAACTGTTGAAGGATCTTAACAAATGTCTCTGAGCACTATGGAACTTTACTTCTGAGGTCATCAGTCCCCTGTATCTTAACAAATCTGTATTTGCAATGCAAATTGTGTCACACATAGGGGACATAAAAATGAAAAAGCTGGCATACTATACTTACTTTCATTCCATAATGTCATATGGGATTATTTTTTGGGGTAATTCAACAAGCCAAGCTAAAGTTTTCCAGGCACAAAAACGTGCAGTAAGAGATATATGTGGTGTGAAGTCAAGAACATCCTGCAGAAGCCTGTTTAGGGAACTAGGGATACTAACTACTGCTTCCCAATATATTTATTCCCTAATGAAATTTGTCATTAAAACTACATCACTTTTTCAAACCACCAGCTCAATTCATGAAATCAATACTAGAAATAAGAATAATCTTCACAAGGATTTGCTTGTCACTCTTTTACAAAAAAAGGTGTGTATTATTCAGGAACACACATTTTCAATAACTTGCCAGCACCCATAAAATGCTTAACAATGAATGAAATTCAGTTCAAGAGAAGCCTAAAGGATTTATTGGTGGCCAATTCCTTCTACTCCATTGATGAATTCCTCAGTAGAACCAATTGATTTGTGTGTGTGTGTGTGTGTGTGTGTGTGTGTGTGTGTGTGTGTGTGTGTGTACAATCTAACTTCTGCACCATTTCATGCAGTAATGTGTTCATTGTAAATAAGTATTATAGTAGTTCTATTGCAAGTTTATTACTTTATAAATAAAAAAACCTTTCTTTTAAATCAGTGCATTAGTGTTTGTAGAATGATTCTTTCATATAGTGTTCATTAAAAAAATGACGATCATCCCACTTGGGACCTGTGGAATGGTACATCAGCTTATTTGTTTCAGTTGTAAATATTTGTCATGTATTGTTTTTCTGACATGTTCTACATCCTGGAGGACCACCTCACTACGGATCAATTGGAATGGAAGTTAATCTAATCTAATGGCTCATCTTCAGAGTATGCAATGTTTCCAAGTAGAGAAGGAATTAGTATATTTCATCATAATATAAGAGGCATTAGAGATAAAGTTAGTGAACTGCTTATAGATGTTGAATCTGAAATTATAGGTATGTTAGAGCACCACTTAAATAATTTGACGATTGCAAGGCTTCCTTTACCAGGATACAGATTAGTTGGCTGTTTTTGAAGGAGTTCCTTGTGGAGTTGGGGAGTGGCTATGTACGTAAAAAACAGTATGCCATTTGAGTCCATAGATGTATCACGGCACTGTAGTGAACAGGTATTTGAATGCTGTGCAGGGGCAGCAGGAGCAGTTGAATTTAGCAAAAACTAAACTTTCTAATGGTGGTTGTTTATAGGTCCCTTAACTCCAACTACAGAGCATTTCTCCTCAAGCTACACCTACACTCACTTTGTAGGAAGTACCGGAAATTAGTTGTATGTGGTGACTTCAGTATAAATTTTGTATATGATGGTGCAAGGAAAAGGATGTTGGTAGATCTCCTAAATTCATTTGATTTGATGCAGACTGTGTTTTTTCCAACTAAGGTGCAGCATAGTAGCACAGCCATAGACAATATTTTTATTCATTTTTCATTACTAGATGGGCATTCAGTTAGTAAAAGGGTGAATGGCCTTTCACACCATGATCCACAAATTTTAACACTAAAATGCTTTTGTACTCAAACAAATGTCACATATAATTACAAACTATGTAGGAAAGTTAATCCAACAGCATTTTTAAACCTTGCCAAGGAACAAGAGTGGCAGGATGATTATAGTGCCGATAACATACGTGATAAATATAATGCTTTCCTGAAGACATGTCTAGTGCTCTTTGAGAGCTGTTTTCCATCAGAATGTTCTAGACGGGGTACTAGCAGTAATAGGCAGCCTGGGTGGCAGACTAGTTGCGTAAGGGTATCATGTAGTACAAAGTGGGAATTATATCGAAATGTTAAAACTAGTCAACCTAGCTGCAGTAGCCCATTATAAACAGTACTGTAAGGTGCTTAAAAATGTTATTAGGAAGGCAAAGTATGTGGTATGCAAACAGAATAGCTAATTCACAGGATAGAATTAGAACCATATGGTCAGTTGTGAAGGAAGTGTCTTGTCAGCAGCACAAGGTTGGCAGCCCGAGAACTCTTCGCCAATACAAAGTCAGTTTGTAGTAAAAATATTTCTGTTACTGATAAATCCGATATATGTACGGTATTTAACAATCATTTTTTGAGCATTGCTGGTGAATTAAATAAAAATTTAGTTTCTACAGGGAATCATATAAATCTCTTGGCAAATGCCTTTCTGAGATTGATGTCAAACACTCCTCTGTGATACAGGCAGGGGGGAGGGGGGATTGAGTCAATAATTAATTAAATCACTGAAGACTAAGGACTCTCATGGTTATGATGGAGTGCCTAGCAGAATATTAAAGTACTGTGCTGCACATGTTAGCCATGTATTTAGCCATATTTGTAATTTTTTCCTTTAGGAATGGCCAGTTTCCTGAACGATTAAAGTACTCAGTAGTAAAGCCACTTTATAAAAAGGGAGAAAGGGATGATGTAGACAATTTTAGACCTATTTCTATGCCATCAATGTTTGCTAAAGTTATTGAAAAGGCTGTGTATGTAAGGATAATTGATCATTTTATATAACATGATTTGCTATCAAATGTACAGTTCGGCTTTAGAAGTCACTTAACAACTTACTCTGTGAAGTACTGAATGGGTTAAGCAAAAGGTTTCGAATGCTAGGCATATTTTTTGATTTAACTAAGGTGTTTGTTTGTGTTGATCATAAAATCATTGCTCCAGAAGCTGGACCATTACGGAATACAGGGAGTAGCTCACAACTGGTTCATCTCTTTACTTTAACAACAGACAGCAAAAGGTCATCATTCACAACAGTGAGAAAGGCTGTGGATGTGGGGTCTGAGTGGGGTGTGCCCCAGGGATCAGTGTTGGGGCCACTTCTGTTCCTTATTTATGTAATGATATGCCCTGTAGTATTGTGAGTAATGCAAATATTTCTGTTTGCTGGTGACACTGACTTGGTAGTAAAGAATGTTGTGTGCAACATTGGCTCAGTTTCAAGTAGTGCAGTTCATGACCTCTTGTAGAAAATAAAGTAATGCTAAATCATAGTAAGACTCAGTTTTTACAGCATCTAACACACAATTTAACAAGACCTGTTATTTTAATTTCACAGAATGAGCATATGATTAGTGAAACTGAACAGTTCAAATTTATAGGTGTTCAGATAGACAGTAAACTGTCGTGGAAAGCCCACATTCAGGATCTTGTTCAAAGACTTAATGCTGCTATTTTTACTATTCGAACGTTATCTGAACTGAGTGATCGATCAACACAAAAATTAGTCAACTCTGCTTATTTTCATTTGCTCATGCTGTATGGTATTATATTTTGGGGTAACCCTTCCCATGCTAAGAGGATATTTTTGGCTCAGAAATGGGCAATAAGTGGTGCCATTTCGCGAACCTCTTGTAGACCCCTGTTCACGAGTCTGGGTATTTTGACATTGGCCTCTCAATATATATATCCCTTACTGTCATTTCTTGTTAACAATATTAGCTTATTCCCAAGAATAAGCAGCTTTCACTCACTTAATACTCGGCAGAAATCGAACATGCATTTTGATCGGACTTCAAATATTGTGTAGAAAGGTGTGCAATATACTGCTGCATCCATTTTCAATAAGCTACCACTCGAATTCAAAAATCTTAGGAGTAATCCATGCACTTTCAAATCTAAACTGAAGAGTTTCCTCATGGGCCTCTCCTCCTATTCTGTCGAGAATTTCCTTGAAAAATTAAGCCGATTCTTGTGGTATTGTTGATTGTGTTTACTTAAACTTATGGATTGACTTGTTCCAGGTTCATAAACATTTGATTTTTATCTGTTATTACTTTTATGTTGTAATTTCATGTACTGACCCATTCCATAACCTTGGAGATTTGCTTCTCAATTTTGTCCTACAGAACTTGACGTGTAAATGAATAGAAAATAAAAATGACCAATGTTCATCAGAGACAAGGGTATCATCATCAGAAGTGCCCCAGTGAATGTGATAGGACTACTGTTGTTCTCTACATACATAAATAATTTGATGGACAGGGTGGGCAGCATTTGTTTGTTGATGATACTGTGGTGTACAGTAAGGTGTTGAAGTTGAGTGATTATAGGAGGACGTAAGATGAATTCGAAAACATTTCTAGTTGGTGTGATGAATGGCAGCTAGCTCTAAATGTGGAAAGATCTAAGTTAATGTGAATGAGTAGCAAGAACAAACCTGTAATGTTTGGTTACAGTATTACTAGAGTCCTGCTTGACACAGTCAAGTCATTTAAATATCTGGGCGTAAGGTTGCAAAGTGATATAAAATGTAGTGAGCATGTGAGAACTGCGGTAGGGAAGGCAAACAGTCTCCTTAGGAAAGAGCAGTTCACCTGTAAAGAAGACTGCAAATAGGACACTGGTGAGACCTATTCTTGAGTACTGGTCACGTGTTTGGGATCCATACCAGGTTGGATTAAAGCAATACATCAAAGCGAAGAATTTTAAGAGCAAAGAAGTCACTGGAGGAACCAGGGGAATGGGCTCCCACAAGGTAGTGTTTTGTCCCCTCTACTTTTTCAATCTGTATACAAATGACCAACCAGTTGGACCAATGACACAAAGTTTTATCTATGCTGATGATTTATCCATTGCCTGCCAATCCAGATCAATCAAACAGATTGAGAGAAACGTAACAAATGCGTTAGAAGTAGTAACTGAATATAACAATGGGAACCAGCTTCAACTGAACCCAGCAAAGACAGACATTTTTTATTTCATCTGGACAGTAAGGAATCAACAGGGAATGACAACTGCAATGAAACTCAGTTAAACTAAAACATTACCCAAATCCAGTTTATCTTTGAGTCATGTCAGATCAAACACTGTCTTACAAGAAAAAACTAGAGTGAAAGTTAACACATGGAATGGTATAATCTGCAGACGTACAAACACACACTATGAACATACAAACTCACACTGGGAAGCAAATCTTTAAATTCTATGTGCATCATCCCTGACATTGTGCTTTGCTCCAGCTGAATATGCATGCTCCATATGGAGGAGAATGACACATGTTCAGACATTAGATGCAGCACTGAATTACTTGTCGATTAATTACAGGATGCCTGAAGCCTACAAGCCGTGATCTGCTTTAGTGTGTTGTGGAATAGCCCCCCCGCAGATCAGACAGCAAACGTTTGCAATGGTCAAACGAAGCAGGCAGTGCAAAGATAGAAGACATTCCCTGCACACACATCATCCAGCGGTGGCAAGACTTAAATCCAGGAAAGATTTCAAAAAAGTCTAACGTCCACTAAACGAAAGCCAATCTAGAACTAGAGAATCAATGTGGGAGCAGGAATTGGATAAAGGCAGTCTGAACAGTTGGAACATTAAATAAGAACTTCCTGCTGGATCACAATTGGAACGGTGAGTCTGGAAGAGCCTAAACAGACTTAGGTGTCAAATGGGAAGGTCACAGGATAACCCTTTCAAGTGGGGATACATCGAAAATGAGCCCTACTGATGTGGAGGAAAACAAATGATGAAACACCTGTTGACCTGTCCATCCTTGCTGGCCCCATGCACTTTCCAAGACCTCTGGTTGGCCAATGATGCTGCAGTGAAGTGTGCTCAACACTGGAGAGAGATATGAGCCTTGCTTTAGACAATGACGACAACCTACGATACGTGAAGATCATGAATGTATATATGAATGTATAACTATTATTTACTTGTATTTGTAACCTAGTATATATAGCCTATTAATTAATTAATTACAGATGTAGCTCAGACACGGTTAAATAAATAAATTGAAGTAATTCAGAGGTGGGCTGCTAGATTTGCTACTGATAGGTTCAAAGAAAAAACAATTTTTATGGAGATGCTTCATGTACATCATCTACATCTACATGGATACTCTGCAAATCACATTTAAGTGCCTGGCAGAGGGTTCATCGAACCACCTTCACAATTCTCTATTATTCCAATCTTATATAGTGAGCGGAAAGAATGAACACCTATATCTTTCTGTATGAGCTGTGATTTCCCTTGTTTTATCGTGGTGATCGTTTCTCCCTATTTAGGTCGGAGTTAACAAAATATTTTCGCATTCTGAGGAAAAAGTGGGTGATTGGAATTTCGTGAGAAGATTCTGTCGCAACGAAATGTGTTTCTCGTATACATGGGCACATGGGGTGTTTCTGCACTAGCAGTTTCTGTTCCTCCACATGTGTCCTGAACCAACTAATGTTCCACTGTAATACAGGAGCCACCTACCATGAGGATTGCACTTTTACCCCGTCTTTCCGCTAGGGAGCGGAGTCCATAATGGGTGGGGTCTCAGTCTTAGGGCGAGATGATTGCCCCAATCTGCATGGTCTTATAAATCTTGTTGGCCCCACCACAGGAGGTAAGTCATGTGGTTTCAATCTCTTGTATTTTCCATTCTTCAAAGAAGACTTGACAGTTCCTACTCCAGACAGAGCAAGTCCCAGAGTAATTCACACATTTTGAAGAGTTGAACATCTGACTACTCCATGGGCAGCCTTACCGCATTTGCCACAAATGGCTTCTCCCTTACAGCCCAGAATGGTGTGCCCAAATCACCGGAATTCGAAACAGTGGGTTGGGGACATAGGGTCACACAGTTAAGCAAATAAAACCTGCCTTAATAATTTCTGTGAGTTTTGTGCTACTGAGAGTAAGGATGACTCAGTTGGATTTAATCAGATCGCCTTCCATGCTTTTCATAATATCCTGCACATCTACAATGCCTTCTTGGCCTATTCAGCTTTCAAGTCATCTCTGCAGATGTCCACCGGGTCTCCGCATGTCGCAACACCTTTACTGTAGTTTAATGTGGCATAGAGATCAGTCTCAATGGCATATTACCTAAGGCTTCTGGCCTTCTGCAGGTTTGCTACTTGTTGGGAATTTGATGTTTGCACCAACACTGCCCATTTCGTAACCACTTAACTGATTTTAAAGTACCTGAAATCTCCTCTAAACCATTCCATATTTAAAAAGGAGACACTTTTTCAGAGCTCTATTTCCTTTTAACCAATAAAAACATACTCTGAACAGCAACATGCTTTCCGTCACTAAACGTATTAGAATTCTTTAATATCCCTGAGTTTGGAGGAATGGCTACACGAGCCCCCTTATTTGTTTGGATGTTAGTGCCTATGAGCATCTTGGTCCCATGAGCAGCCAGGGATATGAAAGTCCACCTAGACAGAGCCCAGTGTGTCTAAGGTACTCTCATACAACTGAGGTGCGGCAGGTTCCCCCTAGGTTGTCCTCTAATGACTGTTCAATCTCAACAGCCGTGCATCTCATCAGTGAGCAGCACATCTGCAGATTGAGGTTTTTTTTTTTTTTTTTAATAGAAGTTTTTACTATGCTTGTGATCTGGGAGGTCAAGCCGAGGTTCCTGTTCCTTTGACACACAAAGTTTCACTGCCGAGCCATACAGTGGTCGATGAAGCATGCCCAGAGCTTATGGTGATGGGGGACTGGCAGCAGAAATATTTCTGTTACTGATAAGCCAGAAATACGTACAGTATAGTCTGTCTGTAAACTCAAGAGCGAACAGCGCTTTTGGTGGGGGAAGTGGCCTTTCCTGGAAGAATGCTGCCACCGGCCTACAGGGGCACCCAAAATCTGTTGCCTGTTATCTGTCTAGCGTTGTAGATCGGCGTGCATTGATACACATCATTTCTGTTCATGGGATCTTAGTTGCCAATGTCAGCGAGTTAATTTTGTGTACTTCTGGATATCAGAGAAAGCACTGGCATAAGTGTATAGTATGTAATGGGGAATATTTTGAAGTGGATATCCAATTTTGAAAAGTGATATCCAGAAGTGATGGATAATAGTCTAGCATTGCAAGAAAATGTGCAGAATACTAAGAAGAGGAGGTATTTGTGGAGTAACGAGCGTCTGATCATTTCTAATGTTATTACAGCGTATATTAAAGAGGCGATCCAAGTAGAACTGTTGGCTAATATTAACAGTACCAATCAAAGACCTGCAATTTATGCAAAAGTCAGTATTACCCAATAGGACGCATAAGGAAGGAATGCAAAAATAAGCCGCATGGTTTACTGGAATCACCATGAAGGAAAACTAATAATTTTGGGAGGAAACCCATCGTTATAGACAGTTTCAAAATCACATAAAACCTTTGATGCTTATGGAACACTAAATCTCTGTCTCTGTCACTATTCACCTGATTCTGAGACATATTGCTTAAAACATGTGCGCAATAGCTATTCTAAACACTGGTGAAATTTCCTTCGAAACATGTACACCGATTCTGAACTTCTAAGCAAAAAGCTTGACATACAAGGTGCGTTCGCATATTAATTTTTATATTTTGGTAAGAACTTTATTTGTTAATCTACAGCAATGTAATCCTCTTCAAAATATTCCCCATTACATACTATACACTTATGCCAGTGCTTTCTCTGATTCCCGAAACACTTTAGGGACTGTTTCTTCAGGATAGTTTATAGGTCTCTCAACTGTGCATTTTTAATCTCATCAATGCTTGTAAAACCACTGTACTTAAAGGCCTGCTTTGAAATGTTGGTTTACCCATAACAGGCTCACCAAAAGCAATATTTAACATTTCTAAAAATTTCATCCACTTTATTCAATTCTTATAACAAAATTTAATACAGATTCTCTAATTTATTTTTATACAAAAAAAAAAAATGTTGATGCTACCAAAACACATGTAACCTTTCTGACAGCTGACAACAGAGTGAATACCCAATATGGATAACATATTACACATACTTTTGAGACATGTTTATGAAGACAGTGACAAAAAAGTAGTGCAAATCGGACTAATACAACACACAAAATTATAAATTACTGCTTACTTTTTAAACGCTCTTCATGTTGCAAGAATTGTTAAGTTTCAATGCAGTACTCCAAAGAAAACTTCTACCTTTTAGTAGAAACACAAAGTAAGAACAAGCCTTAAATTCTACAGACTGATTACATTATATGGGGTTCGTTTTACGAATAGCAATAGAGGAACATACATTCACATGAACAGGCATTTGGTTCTATGTTTGTAGTAGAATCCTGATTTCCATTTTTATGTTAATATTATTTACTCTATAATGTTGTGTTTCGGAAGAAGCTATCTTTTTTTTTTTTTTTTTCTTACAGTCTTAATGCATTCGTATAAAAATAAATGGAGCCGAGATGTATCTATCTGTACGCGGCGGTTCCACAGATTTAAAGCACGCACCGCGGCAGGGCCGGTACTATGTTGTGAAACAGCCTGTAGAAGCGCCATATGATGTAGCTGGGTTGGCAGGGTGGGGACTCCGCTCGCTCATCAGTTACCGACAGACTATATTTAACAATCATTTTCTGGGCAGTGCTGGTGAATTAAATAAAAACTTAGTTTCTACAGGGAATCATGTAACTCTCTTGGTGAATGCCTTTCCAAGACTGATGTCCGAAATACTCTGAAATACTACTCTATGATACTGACGAGGAGGAGATTGAGTCAATAATTAAATCACTGAAGACTAAGGACTCTCATGGATATGATGGAGTGCCTAGCAGGATATTAAAGTACTGTACTGCACATGTTAGCCTTGTATTTAGCCATATTTGTAATTTTTCCTTTAGGAATGGACAGTTTCCTGAACGATTAAAGTACTCAGTAGTAAAGCTGCTTTATCAAAAGAAAGAAAGGTATAATGTAGACAATTTTAGGCCTATTTCTTTGCCATCACTGTTTGCTAAAGTTATTGAAAAGGCTGTGTATGGAAGGATAATTTATCATTTTATATCACACGATTTGCTATCAAATGTACAGTCTGGTTTTAGAAGTCACTTAACCCACTTAACACCTGAAAATGCTATATTATCTTTTTCTCCGTGAGGTACTGGATGGGTTAAACAAAAGGTTTTGAACAATAGGCATATTTTTTTATTTAACTTAGGGGTTTGATTGTGTTGATCACAAAATAATGCTCCAGAAGTTGGACCATTTTTGGAATATGGGGAGTAGCTCACAACTGGTTCATCTCTTACTTTAAGAACGGACAGCAAAAGGTCCTAATGCACGGTATTGAGAATGGCTGTGATGTGGAGTCTGAGTGTGGTACGGTCAAGTGGGAGGGTTTCCCCAGGGATCAGTGTTGGGGTCACTCCTGTTCCTTATTTATATAAATGATATGCCCTCTAGTATTATGGGTAACTTTAAAATAATTCTGTTTGCTGATGACACTAGCTTGGTAGTAAAGGATGCTGTCTGCAACATTGGCTCGGTTTCAAATAATGCAGTACGTGACATAAGTTCGTGGGTTGTAGAAAATAAACTAACACTAAATTACAGAGAGACTCTTATTTTACAGTTTCTAACACACAATTCAACAAAACCTGACGTTTTAATTTCAGAGAATGGACATATGATTAGCAAAACTGAACAGTTCAAATTTCTAGGCATTCAGATAGATACCAAACTGTCATGGAAAGCCCACATTCAGGATCTTGATCAAAGACTTAATGCTGCCACTTTTACTATCTGAAGTAAGTGATCATTCAACACAAAAATTAGTCTACTTTGCTTGTTTTGGGGTAACTCTTCCCATGATGACTCTAGGAATATACTATAATCCCCTATGTATCTCCCACATAGGGATCATAAGAATAACATCAGAATAATTACTGCATGGATAGAGGCATTCAAACAATCACTCTTCCCATGTTCCACAAGTGAACGGAACAGGAAGAAACCCAAATAACTGATACTGAGAGACATATCCTCCACCATGCACCTTACATTGGTTTGCAGGGTATAATGGAGGCTTGCAGAGTGTAGATATAGATGTACATGTACATGTAGATTTAACACACACACACACACACACACACACACACACACACACACACACACACGCTTCTTTAAGACTTCAGAAAGGCAAACCTATGTCAAAGCTGGTAAGGCAATGCCACTGTTATATTTTATTTTCTAGTAAATACACGATTACTCTCCAACATTAGCTTTGACAAGTTACAAAAACAGAGGGTAGATAAATTTACTTAACTTATCAGGCACTATTAACTTAATTAAGTATCAGTGGTGTAGTATTATTAGAAAGTATCATCACTGGACTTTTACATTGAAACTGACAGTAGTAGACTCTTCATATACACAGAACAGTTAAACATCTTTAATACAACTTGTGAAACTGGACAGGAAACATAGAATTCAGACACGGAAACAAAAATGTACATTCATTGTGGCTACTTGGAATATTCAGGAGGAAACAACATATGGAGGTTTTCAATGAAACTAAATCAAAATAGACATTTGTGAACTGGGAACGGAAAGGTGGAACACTCATTTCTACAGTAGAGTCAGCAAAAGCAAAACAGCCAAAGAGTAGTGTGTCTATAATGGCACACAAAAAATAAGGTTAAAAACGGCAAACAAACTGATGAGAGAATTATATAGGTGGAATTCTAAAAGTAGTTAAAACCACCATTACATTACACTGGTTTCCAAAATGAAAGGCACCACAATGGTTCATTAGGATGTTTGTTTATTTTATTGTATAGTCCATACATATTGAAGCTATTTAAGCTTTTAAAGACAGTTCAATATTGAATGTTTAAAATGGCATGCGTTTTAACTCTTGGGTATGATGTGGCATAGTATGGCACCATTGCTGTCTTGTTGCACTAAATTCTGGACAGCGTAGAGAAACCTACAGGGCCCATTTCAATAGCATTATTAGCAGCACAAATGAATTATGAATTTCAACAAAAGTACCTGCAATTATTTAGGTGTTTCCTTGTAACAGGATGCCCCTGTATTGTATTTCACCGCATGGCAGAACCCTACCCACCCATGGGAGAGGGTATGTAGAGACCGTCAGGCCATTTCTGGGATCCATGTGTCTAATTGTGGTGGACAATGCGTCCAACTTCCCTTACATACCACTGATAGCAACAGCGATGGCCAGAGCTACTGTCTATGCACTGGCAATGATCTTCGACACTGAAGGTTACAACACATCTTGTTCAACATCAAAATCTACATCTACACTCTGCACACCACCTAACATCATGTGGCAGATGGTACCCGGTATCACTACTACTAATTTCCTTCCCTGTTCCACTCGTAAATAGAACAAGGCAAAAAAGATTGTCAATATGCTTGCATATGAAGCTACCTTCTCTTATCTTCATGGTCCTTACATGCAAATATGTTGGAAGCGACAATCATTCTGCAGTCAGCTTCAAATGCCAGTTCTCTAAATTTTCTCAATAGTGTTCCTCGAAAATAATGTCACCTTCCCTCCAGGGATCACCATATGAGTTCCCGAAGTATCTACGTAACATTTGTATTTTGTTTTGAACCTACTGATAACAAATCTAGCAGCCCACCTCTGAAATGCTTCGATGTATTCCTTTAATCCGACCTGGTATAGATCCCGTACACTCAAGCAGTACTCAAGACTAGGTCGTACTAGCATCCTGTATGCTGTCTCCTTTACAGATAACCACACTTCCCTAGAATTGCCTCAATAAACAGTCTACCATTCACCTTTCCTACTGAAATTCTCACACACCCGTTCCATTTCATATCATATGGCTAGATATTTAAACAACTTTACAATGTGAAGGAGGACACTACTATGCTGTATCTGAACATCATGGGTTTGTGTTCCCTACTCATCTGCATTAAATTACATCTTTCTACATTTAAAGCTAACTGCCATTCGTGACACCAGCTAGAAATTTTGTCTACATCACCATGTATCCTCCTACAGTCACTCAATTTAGACACCTTACTGTACACCACAGCACCAACACCAAACAACTGCAGGTTGCTGCCCACACTGTCCGCAAAACCATTTATGTATAGGTAACTACAGTGGTCCTATCACACTTCCTTGGGGCACTCCTGACGGTACCCTTATCTCTGATGAACACTCACCAATGAGGACAACATACTGGGTTCTATACATTAAGCAGGCCTCTAGCCACTCGCATATCTGTGAACCTATTCCGTATGCTCATACCTTCATTTACAGCCTGCAATGGGGCACTGTGTCAAATGCTTTCTGGAACTCTAGAAATATTGACTCTGCCTGTTGTCCTTCACCAATAGTTGCAGTATATCATGTGAGAAAAGGGCAAGCTGAGTTTCGCACAAGTGATGCTGCCTAAAACCACTAATTCGTGGACATAAGCTTCTCAGCCTAAAAAAAATTATTATATTGAAACTGAGAATATGTTCAAGGGTTCTGCAACAAACTGGCATTAGGGATATTGGTCTGTAATTTTGCGAGTCCGTTCTTTTGCCCCTCTTATACCCAGCAGTCACATCCACGTTTGCCAGTCACTTGGGGCTTTGCACTGGGTGAAATATTCACAATAAATGCATGCTAGGTAAGGGGTCAATGCCGTGAAGTATTCTTTTAAAAAACCATACAAGGATTCCGTCCACATCTGGTGACGGACTTGTTTCCAACTCCTTCAGTCATTTCTCTATGCCAGATATACTTGTTACTATGCTGTCCATAGAGGAGTCAGTCTGGTCACGACGGTATGTTTGTACAGTTCTCCTGCATGAACTATTTCTTGAATGCAAAATTTAAACCTTCAGCTTTCATTTTGTATCTTCAACTGTCTATGTCAGACTCACTTAGCGATATTATACATGACCAGAATTTTCTCTGGTTCTCTGCCAGATCTTTTTCTTAGCTGACAGTGGTACTAGTTGTATACTTTGCGCATAGATCTTTTCACACATGCATGAATCTCTAATAAACTTTGCTAGTCATTTCTGCATTCTCTTTTGAACCGAGAGTGCAACAGCATCTACTTCCTCAGCAGTTTCTGAATCTCATTATTCAACCACAGTAGGTCCTCCCTATCCTTAATCCACTTCCTAGTCAAAAGTCAAAGTTTACAGTCTGCTTAAACTTTGCCTACAATTCCTCTACGTCCATACTACTAGAACTGAGTGATGTCAATTCATTGTCTTACGTGAAACGCTAAGAACTGCTTATCTGTTCTTTCTAGCAGAAACACTCTCCTATCCTTCTTGACTGATTAACTTTCATAACCATAGCTGCTATAATGAAATCACAATCACTAATCCCAGTTTCTATACTAATGTTGTCAGTAAGGTGTGGCCTATTTGTATCTACAAGGTCTAAGCTATTTCCATTGTGTGTGGGCTGCTGAATCAGCTGCTGAAGAAAGTTTTCAGAAAATGTGAATCCCCTGCAATGAATTCATAGACATCCCAGTGTATACTCTGTACATTAAAGCTGCCTCCATCTAGTCTACATGATCTTGGTATTTCTGCACTACTGACCATAGACTTTCTTTGAATGACTCTAGAACTGTCACAGCAGAATCAGGTAGCTGATAAAAACATCCAATAATTAATGAGGTTTCACCTAGACTTGTTATATGTGACTAGGTAACTTCACTGTCACTCTCAGCTTCGACCTCAATAGGGAGATATTTTTGTCAATTGCGATGAACACTCATTAAATAGCTCAACGCTTTCGATGTTTGATTTCAGCCAGTTCTTGGTCCAGAAAATAATTTGAGCGCAATCACTTTCCTGGAGGGCATTAAGTTCGGGAACTTTATTATGAATACTTCGACAATTTACTGATAAAATTTTGACTGTCTGAGCATTGTCAGACTTTAAACTGTTTTGCCAGTGAAACGAAATTCAGCACTTTACCACTGCCCTCTTTCACCCACAAAGTCAACACTGTGTTGAACAATTGATCAGGACTTTCAAATCTCAAATGTGTACAGGCCTGACTGATGACACACAGCAAGGATGCACTGCCAGGTCTTGTTTTTACATAGCAGCATGCAGTGGTGAACAATGTACATGAACTGAGTCTTTCGAATGATGCATGCGCCATACACTGTTAGACCTGTTTCTTCCAGTTCAGCATACCTAGCCCACATGCTGTTAGGCCTGCTACAACTAAAGATGATGTAGCAGGCTATGGGAGGTGACAGTTTTTTTGCTTTTGCAGCCAATCAGGAACAGTTTGCTCACCACCATATTTAACAATCATTTCTTCAAATGTAGTAGAAAGTAAATGGAAAAATCTCTCACAGGAAAACTCCCAGCAGTATGTTGAAAAATCACCCCTCATAAAATTCAATCTCATTAATGTGTCACCAACGTCAATTCCCGATATCAAGAAAATTATACATTCTCTCAAATACAAAAGCTAATCTGTTTTTGATGGTGTTTCCAATAGAGTACTAAATGTGGCATTTTTCCAGAGAGACTGAAATATGGCCGTGTCAACTTCTCTCTCTCTGAAAGGTGATAAGATATATCAAGAACTACTGTCCTGTTTCTCTGCTGACATTTTCCAAAATTTTTGAGATGATTCTGTATTCTAGAACAGTATCTCACCTTAGCAACAATAATATTCTCAGTAAATCACAGCTTGGGTTTCTGAATGGTTGCTCTATTGAGAATTCCATTTACATGTTCACTCACCACATTTTGCAAGCAGTGTATAATAGAATAGCACCAGTTGGTATTTCCTGTGACCTATTTGAGGCATCCAACTGTGTATATCACAGTATTCTCCATGATAAATTTAAGTTTTATGGGATTGGTGGTATAGGCACTCAATGGATGTCATACCTAATCAAAAGAATGCAGGAAGTCGTACTCACTAATTCAACCAATATAGTCCATGAACATAATTCTAACTGGTGAGAAATCATGTATGAGGGTTTCCAAGACTCGATCTTAGGACCACTATTGTTCCTCATATCTGCAAACAATCTTCTGTCTAGTACACAACAAGCATAATTACTTCTTTTTGCAGATGACACTAGTATTGTAATCAAGTCACACACACACACACACACACACACACACACACACACACACACACACACACACACACACACAACAAATGGAAAACAAAGTCTCTAAAACAGGGTGTGTATGTGGACAAAAAAAAAAAAATCCAGGATTTTTCTATCTTATACTTTTTCCCGGGTGAAAATACACTTTTTCCGTTTAAGTGACAGTATATCTACCCTCTGAACTGTAGAACTTATCAATCCTTTCAATAGTTAACGTTTTATACACCACCGTAGAACTTCCCGGCACATTAGTAAACGAAACCCAGCATTAAAATAAATAAAAAGTTCTGGAATATGCTTTGATGTGCAGCAACATGTACGCTGCATATTTCGGTATTACGAAAGTATAAATTTGAATTCCAACAAACACAGTACTTTAGTTTTTGAAGAATTGAAATCGAGATTGCAATGCCCTCTTGTAAGCAAGTCATAGATCAATGTCACGTCATCTCGCCAGCCTATGACAACAAATATTTAGAACATACGACAGATGATGTAGCGAGCCAACAGCAACATCACTGTTAAGCAGCACGAACACACAAATAGGCAAAGTGAATGGTTTAAATTAATATACATAGTGTAGCTACATGAAAAGTTATGCTTTCACGTATAATATTGGTCTCCAAGATTAATAAGCTGCAAGAGAAGCTAAGCTTTCACATGTAATCTTGGTCTTTTTTGCCTGTGTTTCGGTTTAAGATACATCACACAAATGTGCCAGTAAAATTTAAAGTAATGACAAAAATGTCTGGTCTTCTGAGCTCGAAATTCTTTTCAGTGGCTGGTCCTCGTGTTAAAGAGAGAGAGTCAGACGCTCTGTGATACAAGAAATTCATCGCACATTCTCACACGTAACAATTTACTTTGGCTAAAAGGTAATTTGCTTTGAAAATAATGCTTTTCCAACCACCATTCGCAATATTTTCTTGAGACTTGTTAGAAAGAGGTTTGTTTCAGCTGTTGCCAGAGAGCGCTGCCGGAAAACAGGTGTTAATGCGCGTGCGCAGCTACGATGACGTAGGAAGCCCGTAGTTAGTACATATAAAGCATTAAGAGACCTTACATTACGCCATAAGGAAACAGGACAACACACTCCAAGAGCATCGAAATTTCGTAAACCATACTAAAATGCACGATTCGACTTGAAATGCACACTTGTATTTTCAGATTCACAATGAAGTATTTATTTTTTTATTTGTCGTATGACAATACAGACACACAAGAAAGAAACAGACAAATCACTAATATAACAAACGTTAATAATTGTAAACAAACATCACTAATATAACAAAGTTTAAGGATTACAAACAAACATCAAGTCTATTGATAAAACCTATCGGATTTGGAGTTGCAAGCAGGAAGTCGTCGGGGCTCCCATTATAGGCTCTTCTGGAACACTCTTCAACAATGTGCCTGATGGTCTAATTTTCTCCGCAGTCACACTGAGGGGATGGTATTTTACCCCATTTATACAGGGAGTAAGCACATCTGCCATGACGAGTTCGAATCCTATTTAGAGTGGAGCACGTTTTGCATGGTAGGTCAAAACCAGGTGGCTTTTGTGTGATGCAAGGCATGTTATGACTTTGCCATGCATTTCATTTTTCAGACCATGCGTTTGTGATACTGAACCCTTCTTGTGCACAGGTCCTTGATGTTCTTGTTGGTGGGTTCCTAGATCGAAGCCTATTAGTGTTTGCAGCCTCAGTGTCTTGGTAGATTGGCAGGCTTCGATTTCCCCATGATTTTGAATTCATGTACAAGGGTGTCAGTACGTCGCAGGTGTGGCGGCGGATGTGGCTCAATATTGGGAGCCATTACATTGGAGTGAGTTTAATTACTCCAGAAATCATCCTTAGAGTGTTATTCTCCTGGACATCCACCTTTTTTACATGTGGGCTGTTTAGCCAAATCGGAGCACAGTACTCGGCAGCCAAGAATACAATTGCTAAAGCAGAGGTGCGGAGAGTGGAGGCCGATGCTTCCAAGGTAGTACCTCAGAGCTTTTGAATAATCTTGTTTCTTGCCTTTAATTTTTTGGCAGTCTTTGTTAGGTGCTCTATAAAAGATAGTGTTCTGTCCAGCGTCATGCCCAAGTACTTCGGAGTTTTACTGTACCTGACAATGGTGTTTTCAAATCGAATGTTGAGTTCCTTTCCAGCAAGTTTGTAGTCGAGGTGGAAGCAACTAACCTCTGTTTTGGAAGCATTTGGTTGATGCCTCCACTTACGGAAATATTCACCCATCATCTTCAGGTCTTTCCTTAGGATGTCCTCAGATGCTTCAATTGTGCTACATCTTGTAGCTAGGGCCCAATCGTCAGCATACCCGAACTTTCTTGATTGTGTTTCCGGGAGGTTTGCAATATAGAGGCTAAACAGCAGTGGGGCGAGCACTGATCCTTGTGGTAAGCCATTCTTTAGTTTTTTGATGGAGCCGTAGTCAGTGCCCATACTTATTTGGAACACCCTATCATTGAGCATGCTGTCTATTAAGCGTGCTATAGATTTGCAAGGAATTACTTGGAGAATTTTGTACATGATGCCTTCTTTCAACACAGTCGTAAACTGCTGAGAGGTCAATAAAGGCCACTGATGTTTTCAATTTTCTCTGGAATCCCACCTCAATGAAGTAGTGAATGACAACACCTGGTCAGTGCAACTTCTTCCTGGCCAAAAGCCCACTTGTTCAACTGGGATCACCCTGAACAATTCTGGGCTGATTCTGTTATATATAAGCCTCTCTAGTAATTTGTAAATTACAGACAGCAGGGCAACTGGTCTGTAGCTTTTTGGGTTGTCAGCTGGCTTCCCAGGCTTTAGAATAGCTATTACCTTACAGCGTTTGAGTTCTTGTGGGATATTGACAGTTTGTATAATGTTTGTAAAAAATCGAGCCAGCCTTACTTTTGTATATTTGCCACAGTTTATTATGAATTCAGGGTGAACGTTGTCAAAACCTGGTGCCTTTGTTGGTTTGACATCTTTCAGAGATTTTTCTGTCTTTGCTAGAGAACTGGCGAGAGCGTTCAGTTTCTGTGGCTTCATTTTTTAAGATTTTGAGTTCTCACTTCACTTGTATTGTGTGTGTTTTATCCTTTGGTGTCCTAGACGTGTTAGATGTGCAGCTATGGCATTTGGTCTTACACCTGCTTTCTGTCGTTGTGCTGGTGGGCCACTCCCTAGTTTTCTCAGCAGTGACCATGCTTGCCTGCTCGAGGTTTGGAAATTGAGGCTTTCTACAGTTTCCGTCCACTTTTGTCTTCTGGCCGCATCCAAGCTGTGAAGCAGCTCATCCACTATTTCCTGATCTTCAGATTCAAGGAAGCTCTGGTATAGTTCTTCGCTGGTTTGGGACCATCCTGGGATGTATTCTTTGCGGTACCCTCTTGGTATGTGCTTCTTGGCCGTGCTTATCATGGCACCAACAAATCTTTCGTAATTTTTCTAGTAGGTGGTATCCATCCCAAACATTTGTCCAGGTCTGTGGAGAACCCAGTACAATTGGCTTTTTTAAAATTACATCTTGGGCGAGGAATAGAGGTAATTAGGGGAATTTGAGTTGCTACCTCTATTATGATTGGACAGTGTTGCAAAATGGGCAGAAGACGAATACTTATGTCATGTATTCGATGCTAAGGATCTATTTACGTTTATATCAGCTGCCTGGAGACAGGAATACAACCATGACCTGCGTTTCGTCCCGTCCAACAACAGACCAACCTCTCATGGCCACGTGTAGAGTTCTGCCCGACTTTCCGCACAGTCAACACCATCCAACAATGAAGTATGTTCCAACCTGATACTAAGCTTTTCAGTGTTGTTTTCGGGATGTAAATTTTCTCTGACTACCATTACTGTATTATCTCATGTTTGGTTTTTTATTATGGTATAATGCCATACTATATGGGAACTATAACTTGGCATGCGGGCACCCTAGTTCCGGATCGGAAACTATCGGCAGCAGTCGGGAGATTTCGTGGTGTCGTGATTTGTACATGTTGCCAACTGTATGGCGTACACTGCATTTGTCGTCCGCCTTGTTGCCTGCTCTGTCGGTCGCTGTGCTGTTGCTGTCAGTGTGTAGCGGCTGTGTTTTCACTGTTTCGAAAATGAGTGATCTGGTTGCTGACCCATCGCAGGAGTTACTGTTGACTCCAGTTCGGGAAACTAATCCGGTTATAAGGACCGCTTGTCGTAAAATGGTGAATGTAGTGAAGTGCTGCGATGATGAAAAAAAAAAAAAAAAAAAAAAAAAAAATATCGCCGTTACAACCAATTTGACAGTCTTCCCTCAGAGCTGCGATGTACACTGGGAATAGCCTGCGTAGTACTGCGAGAGTTAGAGAATTTGCCAGGAATCACCCAGACGTATCCCCAGGAACTCCTGGCAAAGAGAGGTTAGTTTCAATTATAATCCTATAAGAGAATATTTCTAAATAGCTCTACATTTGGTTGTAATTAACTTAAAATGTGTACTCTTTTACTGATAGAGCCAGTGGAAAGACAAGGTGCTTATAGTAATGACTAATGGTACACTAACCCACTTATCAAAATATTCGAATGTAGTTCGTAAAAAAAGTGTTTTATTCTCTTCCACTTAGGAGAATACGCGGGGAAATTGAATCAGTTGTTGGTGACTTCAACAAACGAGTCATCAGGGACACAATAGAAGAGTTTTACACTGAATAGGGCGGCAGCGAAGTCTTAAGCAGTTGACATACTGGCAACAAGGGCCACAAAGTAATTCACTTTCCGCCATGCAATTGCGATTTGAATGCCATTGAGGGGGCGTGGGGAAAAATAAAGACTCTTTCGGGAGAGCAACATTACAGGTGACATGTCATCTGAAAATATTGACTCTTGCAAGTACTTTTTTTTCAGGCTGTTACTGCGGAAGACTGGAAAAGTTACTGCAAAAAGGTGCAAGTGCTTGAGCGGGAGTACTGGAGGCATGGCGGTGTGATAGCGTAGCCATTGACAACCTCACTGTCGACATCGGCACTTCAGATACAAGTGACGAGTCAGAGAAAACGATTACGTGCGAAAGTGAAACTGTTAGTGCATCGGAATTAGAAGCTTCAGCAAAATTGGCCTGTTTCATCCTTGTTTTATTATACAATAATACTGAAATGTGTGGCATCCAGTAACTTTAAAAAATAAACAGTAAGCTATCTTCCATTCCTAGTGTCGTAAATTGTTCTTTTACCTACTTCTAATACCGCATTTATTTTGATAGGTAACTGATAACGAAGAACATTAATGTCTTTATTTAATATGTCAGTACAAACAGTCATCTCAATTCCGATAGCACGAAGTATTTAACTGACGATTAACTCTGTCCTACACATAGTTGCTTTTGTGGATGTTTAAGAAACACGTTTGTGTTGCCTGCACTGCGCACCTGCAGCACATGGAGGCGGAGCTTGTTCTGCTCCTCACCCATCGCGATGCTGATTGGCTGAAAGTTAAAATCAGAAGAATGGGTGAGATCTGAGCGATTGCAACATCTCTGCTACACACGTTCTCGTATTCACAACTAATGTGTGCGAATTTCCTTGCACGTCGGGAGACAGTTATTTAGTTGAAATGGCTGGTTCTGTTGCGTGTTATGTATATGACAGAATATTCAGCGAGAAAGCATTCGAATGCTCATTTGAGAAATGTGCATAAAATACAGCCAGGTGGCTTCTCCATCAGAACTACTGAGGTGCAAAAAAGCAATGTTCTGGTCATGGCTGAAATGTGTTCGGTACTAACTGACACTACAAATTCCACTTTCTTCTTCATGAAGCTCTATGGCACCAATGAAATGGTTCCCCATGCTAGCTACGATAAAGTGCTCAAAAAGTGGCTGCAGCTTAATTTTTTTTGGCTAAGTTGCGACTACATGTAGAGCAGGAGCACATGGTTGAGATGGTAAAACAAAATAGGCCTAGTGAATTCCAAACGAAGGACGGTAAGTGAAATGTACACTGCCTACTTAAATTAATATCGTCCATTGTTGATTATTACAGACCTGCCTGACCTGTGGCTATTAGCTCTTGTTTTTGTTGGTCGACAGAACATGTGCTTATTTGTAACCAGTAACTCGTAAGGGTATCTAACAGTGCAGTTTTTTTTTGTTTTCCTCCTGCTGTTTACTTTGCACTTGTTGAATCTGAACGCAATTGTTTTTCATCGATGCTTTTATTTTAGACTTTCTGAAGTGGAAGTCTGAGGAGGAGAGAGAAACAAAAAGTAGATTTGTCTCTTGTTATGGCACTGCAAAAACCACCTTTCTGTGCCACAGACATGACACATATTCATCGAAGTCAGGTGGCAAAAGGTTGTGTAAGTCCCAGGGTACTTGCAAGGTGGGTAACCATTTCGTTGGTGACAGAACTTCATGAAGAAGAAAGTGGTCATTTACTACAGAACATTGCTTTTCTGTACCTCAGTAGTTCTGATAGAGAAGCCATCACTGGTGAGTATTACCTTAATTGTAGAATTTTGCTGGTCTTTCAGTGATCCCAAGTAAATATGGTGTGAAAGTTTCAGAATACATTGCCAGGCTTTCTTTTAGTTATTTAGTTATATGTAGTTGACTTACTTTTTTGCAGTGACGGAACATTGTTTTTTACTGTTGAGAAATTAATATTGTTATGGATATGTGATCTGGAGCAAAAGATGTGAATACATTGATTGGCAGTTCATATGAATACAATTTCTGATGGTAGCATGAGGTTTGTTTGGGGGAGGAGACCAGACAGCGAGGTCATCGGTCTCATCAGATTAGGGAAGGATGGGGAAGGAAGTCGGCCGTGCCCTTTCAAAGGAACCATCCTGGCATTTGCCTGGAGCAATTTAGGGAAATCATGGAAAACCTAAATCAGGATGGCCGGATGCGGGAGATGGTAGCATCAATGCAGTTGTAAAAGACAAGATGTTGTGAACCATATTGACCACAATAATGGCGATTGTAATGCCATTTACCTGGGTGTGTGACAGCAGGTGTATTACAGTAATACAAGTGTGGAAATAAGTTCTGAAATACTTATGTATTGCCCTGTGTTATTGGATGTGTCATAGTAATTGTTTAAGAATAGATCATTAATGCATCTGAATAGACTAAAGGCAATACATTTATTTTTTCTTGTCCAGCATGTGAAACAGGATGGATCAAACTCAGAACTGGCCTCTTTGTAGTTGGAGTTATTTTAAAAAGTTGCAGGTAAAATTGCTGAGGGGGTCACTTTCCAGAGAATTCTGGATGATGTGTGGGACTCCATTCACTCAAGCGGAGTGGAGAGGCTGCATCTCCCGACTCAACATGACATTCATAACATTAAGAGAGACTTCGCCATTGGTGATGATCACAGCATAGCACTAATGACGTCAGTGTTAGTATGTGGTTGGAGAAAATGAAAGACTGTGTTCTCCTCTATAAGAAAGAGGGTGAGGCCAGGGAAGATTTTGACAGCACTGACTGTGATAGTGTTAATGACTGACTACTAGAAGCAGTTATTGGAGAGATTTGTACATAATATTGTATGTGTAGACTCCACACATTGTACAAATGTTTACAAGTTGTTGGTGACCACATTGTTATTGGTAGACGCCTTTGGTTCAGGTATGCCTGTAGCATTCTGTGTTTCTAATCAGGAGACTACTTTCAAAATGACTCATTTCTTTAGTGCTGTGAGAGAGTCATAAAAATGTCAGTATTCATGTCTGATGACACTAATACTTTCCACAGTGCGTGGTCACGAGTCATGGGACCTGCAGAAAATAATCTGCCGTGTGCTTGGCACATAGACCGCAGCTGGCAGAATAATTTGAAGACAGTCCGAGGCAATGAAGAAAAGAAAGCACTTCTGTGCAAAGCTCTTTGTACATTGCTTGAAGAACCGGACACAGACAATTTTGATGAGCTGCTGGAATCTTTCATCGGGCAGCTTCAAGCAGATGAAGGTACAAGAGATTTTGGTGTATATTTCTCTTCAAATTACTTATTCCGGCCTCAACAGTCAGCATACTGTCACCACCGCAATCTGGGTATGAATACAAATATGCACGTTGAAGTAACGCATCCAGTTTTAAAATATTGTTATCTAGAGGGAAAAAACAAACAATAGACTTGACGAACTACTTGTTGTGTTGATGAAATTAGTGTGTGACAAACTGTGTGCTCGAATGGTTAAACTGTGTAAGGGTGGCCATTCATATAGAATCAATGTTATTGAGGCTCATCACAAAGCTTAATATAGTGTTAAGGAGAGTGACATAACAGTCAATACTGATGGCTCAAAGTCTCGTATGAAATCCCAAACACATTGTGTTGTAACACGTACTGTTATTTTAAATAACATTGAATGTAAATTGGAGTGCAAGATCAT
Source organism: Schistocerca cancellata (assembly GCF_023864275.1). Lineage (NCBI taxonomy): Eukaryota > Metazoa > Arthropoda > Insecta > Orthoptera > Acrididae > Schistocerca > Schistocerca cancellata. Next base: position 741,404,990 of record NC_064629.1, on the reverse strand, counting down.
GTGTTCCAAATGTAATATATGTATACATACTTTCAGTTGTTCCTGTGCGGACAGTTTAATTCATTTGAACATATGCAAACACAATCATGCAGTGTCAATGACGAATACATTACATTCCAGTGCCACATTTACACCAACTGAAGCAATTGTGACGGAAGAGGCTTGTGCCATTTTGTGTTCATTGCAAACAAATACTAATGACCATGAGAACACATCTCTGGCCCGAGAACTAGTGTCCATGTACCAAATTCTGATTAACCGTGTCAGTTCAGGTAAAGTGTCCACAGAAATCCTGAAGTCACTACAGAAAGATGCAGCTCATTTACTGTCACTTTTTCAATCAGACTGCAGGGAAGCTCCACGGCGCCCCAGCAACGAGAGAGTAAAAGTGCAACAAAGACCTGGTAAATGTAACAAACAGCCAAAGGGCAGTTTGAAGAAACCAACCCTTGCTGAAAAAGCCAATATTGTTTCGGCATTGAGGCAGCCTGAAAGTGAAATATTAAATGTTCTCACTGATTCTGACCATAATTACTGTTGGCACTAAGTTTTAGATGTGTGCGCACTTCTGTACATTCCATGGTTTGTAGGCCTACTGGGGAAATTCACCATGTAAAACAAACGAGTAACGCATTGTGCTTGGTACCCCTGTTGGTGATGTGGAAACCCAAGCAATATTAATAAAGAAAATAAAAACTTTTTTGCAATGTTGTCTTTCAATTGATACCTTTATCCTTTTATTTGCATGTGCAATTAAAACCTTGATTGAAAATACTACTTGATTATATTTAAATGAATTGCTGTGTAACTAGTGGAGAAAATTTAGATGTCTGCAGAGCAGTGTGTGTGGCATGAATTTGAAGCCCCTTATCACATGATGGACTGAAGTCTGTTGTAACAATATATTGCAAAATAAAAATGCTTGCATAAAAATTACAAGATTTTTTCACTTCTGAATCACATTTCAATTTGGTTCATTACTAAGAGTTAAACAGAATAAAATTCAGTGCACTTAAACTAAGTATCTGATTCTTCCTTATGTTTATTTAATAGCTCTGAATGTGACAACTTCCTGAAGAATTTTGTACTTGCGTTCCTACAGTAATTATTAACCAAGGAAATTTGTGGTAAAGAATTTCACACATTGTTCAGTCTGAGTAAATAAGGTTTCTACATCATCCAAGGTGCAATTACAGGGCAGGGTGGCACAGTTAGTATGATTTACAGAATATTGAGAATTGTGGTACACCATTTTCTTTACTATAATTAATCATTTCCTTTTCAGTATCATTCCAAGCTGCTTTAGAATTATTTTTAGAGTTTACAGTATCATGTGCTTTACATCTAGCAATTATACTTTTAGTTTTATATACCTTTCCAAGTCTTCAGTACCTTTTGAGGTTCTTCTTTTAGAATAGGAGTTTTTATGTAGATTGATACTGTGCAATGCTTAGTTGGCAGAATTTACCAACCAGTAGGCAGCAAAGAGGGAAACAAACTATTTTGGAGTCTTTCACCCAACTTACTACAAGTTGTCAGTGATACAAACAAATGTGTGTGAGCTGCAGTAACTGTATTCACAGTAAAGATGTGTTTCACCTGTTTTTTTGTTCACACTTCGCTGATGAGAACACTGTGCTGCTAGGAAATTGAAAGCAATAGAAGTACTAATTGATTCTGAGATACCAGAGATTGTGTGAACATGGACCGGAAGAAAATGTAATCAAGATGTACAATGTTCTTCCATTTGACATATGAAGTCTTCCATTTGTAAGGTACGTGACCATTCAGATTTTCCATGTAGTAATTCCACGGAAATGTCTTAATTGCTAAAAACTTTATGTATGATGGGTTTTGAGTCCATCAGATAATTGGGGCAAATTTACACAAAAGACAAATTATTATAGCTAATACATAGTAATTATGAGGCCAAAGTAACAGCAGGAATGGAAATACATACTGAGTTCAAGTACCTACAATATGCTTTCGTAGGCTCATAGAAGTTAGCAATACAAGAAAAACATACCGTCTCATAATTGCTGTTAGACAACATTTGGAACAGAAGATATTATCTGGAACTTCATGTCAGACTGAAGACAGCAGACTTGAGGACTGTATTGTTTTAACTTGGTGCCAGATGGCGTTGATGTCAAAGATTGAGGCAAACCAAGACATAGCTTTTATAATACAGAAAACAATGTCAATATTCCAGCCACATTTTTGGATACAAGATACTTGCATGTTTCAGTGGACAGGGACATAAGGGAGGCAGAGTTGCTGTATATTTAAACAAAAAGGTGGACAGACAGAAACATACAGAAATTGTCTTGAAGCAGCAGCTATACAGAGAAAGGAAGAAGAGCTTAATATTAGGGCAGCACAGATCTCCAAGTTGTCAAGTAAGACATTTTCTCAAGTAACTGCATGTACTACTAGAAAAGGATACCAGAGAATTCACTTACATAGTAGTAGTAGGTGATAATATAAACACACTAGAAGGCAGTTCTCATTCAAGAGACTTATATGATCAAATCAGAACTTCACAACCTAAATTTGGGGGGCGGGGGGTAGAACTACTATAGGGATGCTGCTGTTCCATCATTTGCAACACTGGTAGATCATGTCATCAGTCTATACAAAAAGTTCAGGTATTACATATTACTTTCAGACCATTGCAAGCTGTTGATAGAAATAATTGACAAATCAAAACACAATGCATACACTTTTATGGATGTAAGACATAGTATAAAAACTAAAGATGTTACACTTAGCTCAGAAAAATGGAGTAATAATAATAAAATTTTATCGTCATCAGTTTGTTAAAGCAATAGACAATGTTAAAAGCATACATTTCCAATGTACTTTAGTTTGCATGAAATGGGTAAAAGCAGAAACCACGTTACCAAACAGTACCTTCCTCTTAAAAAATTCAACAGTGTAAAAAGGATTGTCTACTAGTAGCTTATACAATTTGGCTTTAAAAACATTTACAGGCAATTCTTTAAAATCCTTGCTTAGTCTGTTAAACATCCTTAGTCCAAGGACTACGTAGGAGTTCTGTGATTTACACAGTCTATGATGTGGAATGTCTACACATGTTCTGTTTCTAGTATTATAGCTACAAATATCACTTCTCAATACAAATTTTGAAACATTGTTCCTAATGTACAACAGAACATTATAAATGAATAAGTTTACTATTGTTACACATTGCAATTTAACAAACAGAGGTTTACGGTGTTCTGATTTACTGTAATGAGTAATTATCCTCAATACTTTCTTCTGCAAAAGCAAAATATTTGTGAGAATTACTCCCCCACAATAAAATTCCACACCATATAATCCTTTGGAAGAAAGCAAAATATGTTGATCTTACATAGTTATCTGGAATATATCTTTTTAAATTCCTAATTAAATAAATGACTCTTGAAAGTCTACCTGATGTATTTCTGATGTGTGGTTCCCAGGTCAATTTGTTATCAGTAGTAGTAACACCTAAAATTCCAACAGTTTCTAGTTCATGGTAATTAGGGATCTCCTTCAAGCTAACGTTAAGTTCCTGGGGTTTACTTTTAGCAAGAAACCATTCGCTCTGAAATGTAATGAAGATTGAGCAAGGGTACTTTTGGTAAATGTTTTCAGTGCAGCTAGATCTGTGCTTTTATTTAGAAAAGTTGTGTCATCAGCATACTTCCATTCTGCCCTCGCCAGCGCTGTTCTCCACTGTCCTCTGACTCAGATTTTATATCTTCTTCCACATCATCTATCCACTGTTTTCGTGGCCTTCCTCTGTCTGGCCTCCATTCAAAAATCTTTTTTGTTGTTCTTCCAGTACCCATCCTGAGGACATGCCCAAGCTAGGCTATTCTTTTACTTTTTATAATTCCTTGTATGAAGTAGTCTAGCTCAGTACTCATTCTAGATCTCCAGAAACCATTATTATCCTAGATTGCCCAACAGATCTTACGCAGCAATCTATGTTCAAATATCCTGAGCTGTTGCTCATCACCACTCGTTAACGTCCATGTTTCGCATCTGTAGGTTACGGCTGGCCTCATCATGACCTTATATAGTTGCAGCTTCAGCTGCATATTTAATAACCTAGAGGCCAACAATTTCTTAAACATGGGAGCATCTATTACCACTTAGGATGCGCAGTTTTATTCCAGTTAACATGGAATTTGTGCTGCTAATATTAGAGCCCAACTAGTCAAAGTTCTGCACATGTTCAAAATTGAAACTGCCTGCTGATAATCTATCCACGTTATTTTCCTTCCTGGTGAAATTCATGTACTTAGTCTTTGTTTCATTTATAGAAAGGCCTCTAGGTCTTGTGGCTTCTTTCATCTCACATATTGGCCTCTATAGTGACATCCTTTTACTAATAATTGTTACATCATTGGCATATGTACATATCTGAGTCTACTTTGTGCCTATGTAACCAGATATCCGAAGCTTCTGCATGGCTGCTTTGAGTCAGATTGAAAAGCATTGTAGAGAGTGTGTCCCCTCGTCTGACACCTTTACTAATGCTAAACCAATTGGTCAGTTCTCCATCCCCCTCGCACTGCAACCTTGGAACCTGTCAATGTTGCTTGAATGAGTGAGACATACTTCGATGGCATACCAAGCAGCAACAAATCATTCAGCATTTGTGCTCTATCTAGACTATAAAAGGCCTGCTTGAAGTCCACCCAGAGGTTATGAAGCTCAATGTTATACTCTCATGTCTTTTCATGTATTTACCTCAACACAAATATCTGGTCTGTTGTTCAGCTATTAGGTCGAAATCCACACTGATACTCCCCCAAAATCTCTTCTGAATATGGTGATAATCTGTTGCAGATAATACTCGAGAAGATCTGATAGGTTACATTCAGCAAGGTAATTCCTCGGTAATTTGAACAGCAGGTCTTGTCTCCTTTCTTGTGTATTGGTTGGATTACACCTACGATCCATTCTTCTGGGATTCTTTCCTGATTCCATATTAACTTAAGTTTGTGGGTCTGCTTTTGAAGATCAGTTCCCCATTTTTTTAGCAGTTCTGCAATTATTTCATTGGTTCCTGGTGCTTTATAATTTTTTAAACAACGCACTAACTTCCATACTTCCTATTATGTTGGATCCTCTATTTCTGAATCTATGGTATAATAGAGTGGCTGCCCATTCCTCGTAGGATTGCCCTCCAAATTCCCTTGAAATATTCTCGCCATCTATCCACAACATCTTGTTTATCTGTCAGCAAATTTCTCTCTTTGTCCTTACAAGACGTTATTTTTGGTCTATATTCCTGAGTTCCTTTCTTGTAGTATTTTCTGCTTTCATTCCTTTTTTACTGCTCTTCCATCTCCTATCTTTCTCTTCATGGCTTCCTTTTTCTCCTCCTGCATACCCTTGCTGCCTCTATTCTATTTTCATTATATAATGCCTGATTTGATCTAGTATTCTGCTGCAAGCATTTCAGCCTTGCTTTCTTTTTCTGTTCCACTGTGTCTACATTCATCATACCAGTCTTCATTCTCAAGTCTCCTTACTTCTCCCAGTATTTCATGTGCTGTTGTCCTAATGACATCTTTAATAGAGTTCCATTCTTTGTCTATATCATCTCCACCATCTTTTGTTTGTAACTTGTGTCTCAATCTGTTCGGGTACTCCTGAACAGTAGACCTATCTTTCAGTTGTTCTATATTCCATTTCTTTACTCTGGTACTACTTCCTCTGCCAGCCACGGCAAGTTTCTGTCTCACTTTGGCTCCTAGTAGGTAATGGTCAGAACCAAAATTAGCTCCTTGGAAAGTGCGCACAATTACCACATCACATGCCCACCTCTTTGATGTCAATATATGGTCCATTTGGCTGGCTTCATTTGTTTCTGGTATTTTCCACCCTTACCAAACACACTTCTGAATGCCTCTTTCTTTCCCAGTTTTCCAGTATAGTCGCCAAGAACTATTTTGGGATCATATTTGGGTATTCTGTCGCACACCTCCTGTAGTTTATCATAGAAGATGTCTACAGTATCTTCATCTGATTCTTCCATTGGTGCATATACATTAACAAAGGCCACACTGTGAAATCTGCCTTTCATACGTAGAGTACATATTCTTTCATTATATGGTGTGAAGGCAATAACTGATCTATGCATATCCTTGGAGACTATAAACCCAACTCCATACTCCCCTTGTCTTTCATCTTTTCCTGAATAGTACATTGAGAATTTCTGCTTATAAATCTCTTCTCTTCCCTTCCACCTGATTTCCTGCAGTGCAACATCTCCTATTCCATACCTTAGCACCTCTTCTGCAACACTATTCATCACTCCTGTTTGCAACAGTGTGCGCACGTTCCATGTTCCAAACATAAGCATTGATAAATCCATATTTCTAGATAGTTTGTCTACTTAGGGGCAGTCCGGAATTCCTTGTTGAATTATTCGCAATAATAGATTTTTTACAAGGCAGGGGTATCAGCCCTGTGCTCAACTCCCAACCTGGAAGACCAGGCTTTCATTTCAGGGTTAGCTCCCTTAGAGGGGTTGACGACCTAGCCTATAGAGTTCCCCCCCCCCCACCCTATGGTGTGGGACACACATCGTCTAGCTCCTCAATTGAGACCACTCCGGCTGGTACATATCTCAACCTCATCAGAGCACACAAACCCTCCCACCCAGCACTGGAGGTGCCTATGGTAACGCAGTGTCCCCTGGGAGGGGATCATTAATCATTAACAGAAACAATAAAGATCCAAGCACTCCAGACCTATATAAACAAAATTTGTCTTAGTGATTAAAATTCTTCTGGGTATTAAGCCACGTCATTGCTAAAAAACTAACAACAATAATAAACTAAAACTGACATTTTGGCCAAATTGCAATGGTCTTCCTCAGGGCACAACTTGTTTTGCATGGGGATAGGTGCTTCTATTTATTACAGACTATCAATGTCTGACGGCACTGTTGTAAAACTTTTAATTGGTCCTCTAATATGATTGGCTAGTCATGACGTAAGGCAAGACTGAAGGAAAGAGGCTATTCATGGATGTCCATGTTGTGAATGATTGGTAGCAGTCCACCAATCAGCGTTCGGCTTCTGGTCAGCAAGTTTTCTTCCTGGTGTGCACGGAAGTGGACTGACAAATTTGACTTCTTTCTACCAATGCACACAACTTGTTGGCAGTTCTCTAGGAAAGATTTAAACATGTTTATACTGTTGCCATCAAAACTGTAATAGAGTAGCTTAGTCAACAAAGTATTATGCTCTACAGAATCAAACCCCCCTGTTCAGGTCACAAAACATAGCCGGAGCATAGCCCCTAACCTTGAACACAAATTTTACTTGGGAACTTGGGAATCCATTGAGTCAGTTGCGGATTTACCTCTCCTGACCCCAAATTGTTTACCACTGATTATATTTGATTTGCCCAAATAAACACCAACTTTTTTTATACATTATTGTTTCAAAAATTTTAGAAAAAAAAGGAGTTATCGATATGGGCCTATAGCTAGTGGGACAGTTCTTTTCAACTTTTTTATACATGGGCACAACTAGAAAGTTGTACTTTCTCAAGGAACTTACCTCCATCTAGAGATTTATTTACACAATAAGTTAAAGGATAAATTATGCCGTCAATAACATCTTTAAACAAATTACATGAACAAATCATAGTAATCAACACTAGCTGAAGGTTTGAAATTTTTCCCTATTTTCAGGACAGTACTTTGATACACTCCTGTGAAAGGCTTTTCAAAGCAGTTGTCGCTGATACTAAGTGCGGTTTCGGGAGGTTTGTTTATTAACTACTGATTTCTTCAAGAGAACAGGTGTTCTATGGGTCGGAGCTTGGAATGTCAGATCCCTTAATCAGGCAGGTAGGTTAGAAAATTTAAAAAGGGATATGTTCAGGCTAAAGCTAGATATAGTGGGAATTAGTGAGGTTCGGTGGCAGGAGGAACAAGACTTGTGGTCAGGTGAATATAAGATTATAAATACAAAATCAAACAGGGGTAATGTAGGAATAGGTTTAATAATGAATAAAGAAATAGGAGCTTCGATAGGCTACTACGAGTAGCATAGTGAATGCATTATTGTCGCCAAGGTAGACACAAAGCCCAGGCGTGCCACAGTAGTACAAGTTTATATGCCAATTAGGTCCACAGATGAAGAGATTGACGAAATGTATGATGTTAAAAAAAAAAATATTCAGTTAGTGAAGGGAGCTGAAAATTTTAGTTATGGGGGACTGGAATTGGATAGTAGGAAAAGAAAGAGAAGGAGTAGTAGTAGTAGTAGTAGTAGTAGTAGTAGGTAAATATGGAATGGGGGGTAAGGAATGAGAGAGGAAGCCACCTGGTAGAATTTCATGCAGACCATAGCTTAATCATAGCTAACACTTGGTTTAAGAATCATGAAAGAAGGTTGTATATGTGGAAGAGGCCTCGAGACACTGGAAGATTTCAGATAGGTTATATAATGGTAAGAGAGAGATTTAGGAACCAGGTTTTAAATTGTAAGGCATTTTCAGAGACAAATGTGGACTCTGACCACAATTTATTGGTTATGAACTGTAGATTAAAACTGAAGAAACTGCAAAAAGGTGGGAATTTAAGGAGAAGGGACCTGGATAAACTGAAAGAACCAAAGGTTTGTAGAGTGTTTCCAAGAAAGCATTAGAGAATAATTGACAAGAAAGGGGGAAAGAAATATGGTAGAAGAAGAATGGGTAGTTTTGAGAGATCAAATACTGAAGGCAGCAGAGTAGGTAAAAAGATGAGGGTTAGTATAAATCCTTGGGTAACAGAAAAGGTACTGAATTTAATTGATGACAGGAGAAAATATAAAAAAGCAGTAAATGAAGCAGGCAAAAAGGAATACAAACATCTTAAAAATGAGTGACTGGAAGTGCAAAATGGCAAAGCAGGGATGGCTAGAGGACAAATGTAAGGATGTAGAGGCATATATCACTAGGGGGTAAGACAGATGCTGCCTACAGGAAAATTAAAGGAACCTTTGGATGAAGACAAACACTTGTATGAATATCAAAAGCTCAGATGGAAAACCAGTTCTAAGCAAAGAAGGGAAAGCAGAAAGGTGGAAGGAGCATTAGAGGGTCTATACAAGGGTGACGTACTTGTGGGCAAAATTATGGAAATGGAAGAGGACATAGATGAAAATGAAATGGGGGATACGATACTGTGTGAAGAATTTGACAGAGCACTGAAAGGTCCCAGAAGTAGACAACATTCCATTAGAACTACTGATAGCCTTGGGAGAGCCAGCCAGAACTAAACTCTACCATCTGGTGAGCAAGATGTATGAGACAGGCGAAATTCCCTTAGACTTCACGAAGAATATAGTAATTCCAATCCCAAAGAAATCAGGTGTTGACATGTGCGAAAATTACTGAACTATCAGTTCAAGAAGTCATGGCTGAAAAATACTAACATGAATTCTTTACAGATGAATGGAAAAACTGGTAGAACCCAACCTTGGGGAGGTCAGTTTGTATTCCATAGAAATGTAGGAAAAAAGAGACAATACTGACCCTTCGACTTATCTTAGAAGTTAGATTAAGGAAAGGCAAACCTATGTTTCTAGCATTTGAAGACTAAGAGAAAGCAGGGAGTAAAAGGCTATTTACAATTTGTACAGAAACCAGGTGGCAGTTATAAGAGTTGAGGGGCATGAAATAGAAGCTGTGGTTGCGCAGGGAGTGAGACAGGGTTGCAGCCTGATGCTGAGGGAATTAGATTAGGAAATAAGACACTTAAAGTAGTATATGAGTGTTGCTATTTGGGGAGCATAATAAATTATGATGGTCATAGTAGAGGATATAAAATGTAGACTGGCTAAGGCAAGGAAAGAGTTTCTGAAGAAGAGAAATTTGTTAATACTGAGTATATATTTAAGTGTCAAGAAGTCTTTCTTGAAAGTATTTGTATGGAATGGAGCCATAGTTTAGACAAGATGAGAATACAAAGATTCTAGAAGTGGTGCTACAGAAGAATCCTGAAGATTCACGTAACTACTGTGGAGGTACTGAATAGAATTGGGGAGAAGAGGAATTCGTGGCATGACTTTACTAGAAGAAGGGATAGGTTGGTAGGACATGTTATGAGGCATCATGGGATCAACCATTTAGTATTGGAGGGAAGTGCAGCAGGTAAAAATCTTAGAGGGAGACCAAGGCATGAATACACTGAGCAGATTCAGAAGGATGTAGGTTGCCGTAGTTACTCAGAGATGAAGAAGCTTGCACAGGATAGAGTAGCATGGAGAGCTGCATCAAACCAGTCTCTGGACTGAAGACAACAACAACAATTTCTTCAATGGATTGGATACAAAGTTTCTTACATTCTTCTGGGGTGATGGCTATATTCTCTTTATGTGTAGGGTAAACAATAGAGTTAATTACACTTACAGCTTCATTGTATTATTTTCTTTTTTTACTTTTCAATGTTTAATATATCATGTAGTTTCTTTGCCTCATTGATTGCCTTCTTATACTTAGCTCTAGCATACAATTCTTTACACACTTCTGATTTACCAGTTCCATAGAGTCCAGAATATAGCATAACAGTAACACGGTTATAGAAAATCCATGGATAAACATTGGGGCTATAAAATATTTTATGCTGTAATAAAAGCAAAAATATAATGAGAAAGAAATGGATAACACCAGTCATTCAATGGGCAAGAGGGAACCTGAAAAATTCATGAGAGGCACAAAAAAATATTGAAAATCAAACCAGTAGTGAAGACTACACAAACAGAGAGAGAGAGAGAGAGAGAGAGAGAGAGAGAGAGAGAGAGAGAGAGAGAGATTCCCACAGATCGCTAAAGGAAATAAAGATGATGTACTTCAAGAAAGCAAGTACCCACTTAATATGGCAAAGACTGTCTGGACTTTGATTAGCACAGACAGAAATGAAATAAGTGCCAACAATAATGAAAACTTAATACCTAAAAAAAAAAAAAAAAAAAAAAAAAAGGAAAGGAATTTTTGGACCCACACTTCATCACTTCCATTTTCTATGAACACAATCTTAACTGTGGTAGACAATCTCATATGACAAAATCCCACAAAACAAAATGAATAATGTATTTCTTTAAGCAATGTAAATGTAACAATGTTTATTCCTTTCAAACAAATTATACGGAAATATAAGAAATAATCTGCAAAATGAAAAAAATGCCATAGGGCCTGATGACATTTGTACAAGAGCAGTTAATTACTGTTCAGAGTTTCCAGTAGAGCCACTGACATTTCTAATAAAGAAGTGCACGGAAGAATCCCTGAGCCTCAAAACCAACACAGTATTGGGCCAACTGCTTTTCACTCTCGATATAAATGATATGAGTACACTAAAGGGTTTAAATGTCATCATCATACATGCTGATGATATGGTCAACAGAGACGACCAATTCCACCCGTCAGCTTTGACCAATGACGTAAGGGTGGTGTTGTGCATGACGTATGATGGTGCGGAGTTTAGTTTGTGTGGAGGGTGAAGGTCGGGGAGGGGGGAGTAGGTTGTAGGTGGGTTGGGAGTTTGTTTTGGTGTGTGTGTGTGTGTTTTTGGGGTCACTGACCTAGGGTGTAGTGCCAGAACTTTTTTGTGCCAAGTAGTCATCTTTTTGGGTCTATTATTTGTGTGTTATGATGTTCAGTGGAGTTTTTGTGTGTTGGTGTTATTTACTGCACATGTTGGTGGTTGATGTTTTGGTATCGGCACTTGTGGTCTATTTATGTAACTTAGGGGAAGTACTCAATTTCAATTTTTTTGGTATCGTCAGTTGTATTTGAGGCGAGCAGTGTCACCACACCCAAGATTTGTCGGATTCCACTATCAAACTGAACCTGCAATCTAAAGAATCATGTAGACATTATGGACCATGAAATCATGAAAGAAATAATCACTGACATGGGAAAGCTCAATGGAAAGACTTGTCATAAATGAAACAACTATCAGGGCAAACCAGTGCATAACACACATGACAAATCCATTTACATGACTATTACAAGCAAACTGATTAAATGGAATAGGCCTACTCTTTTTGCATGAACACCTACAATGTTTTTAAAGCACACAGCCTATGAACTCTGCACTGACTACCGACTGTGTGTGGGATGGAACACTGCAAGAATCTTAAGCACCTGAACCAATAATGAAATAAAATCTCTTTACAGATATAGAAGCACAGTAACAAAATCCAATACTGACAAGTCTAACAACTATCACAAGTAGCTTCCTTAGGACCTCTAATTATATTATCTGACAACTGAAGAAACTTCTTTTCTTTTATCCAAGGAATGTATGATAATACAATATTGTGTCAGTTAAATATACTTAAACCGAGCGTCAAATACGATCCTATATTTTGACTGATGTCATAATCGTAAATTCGACGAATAATTTGTCGATACACAGAATAACATATTACTAGGAAACCAAGTTCAACGAGAATACCAAACCACTCATAACACCTTGACAACCCACAGCACCGACAGATGCAACGTGTATCAAATTTTGTTGGAAAGGTTCTTCCATATTTTTGTAAATGGGAACCATTATGTTAAACCATTTTACGTACAAGGAAAATGTTATATGGTCTTACACTTGCTACACGGCTACCCTTAACTTGTTTGTAGTTTACATGGGAACAACCGAGTTAAGAAAAATCAGTTGTTGGTATTTCAAATTACTCGCAATTCAATGCCAATAAACTCTTGGAAAAAAATAAAAAAACACCATAATATTAACGTAGCTGTATTGTTTCGCTTTTAATCACAACAAACATGTACTGTAAACAATCATAAGAGAACTGTAACAGTATAGATTTCAAAATTCATTCATAGTGAACAAGCCACCAACAAAACAACGTAAAGTATACTCACATATACACAGCTGAATTACGTATGCATAATACGACCACACGACGATCGTAACTATGAAGAGTACAGGAACCCATTTAACAGTTTGGAAGCACCACATATACAGTTTTGTACGGTTATGATCGTTAGTGTTCGATGGCATCATTTGAAACATCCATACACTTTCATTTCTCTGTCACACACACATATCTACACTACAAAACATAGCATGACAACTTCACATCCGTATACCCAACGTGATTCCATTCAACTACCTAAGTACAAAACAAAGATATTTCAGTTACGTGACACTCCCACCAAAGATTTGTCATGTTTCACCTCACCCTGCAAATCGATAAATTAATCACAGACCATATATAGGCGTGAAAGGTGATCTGAGTAATTTTAAAAAAGTTTGCTCTGGCCCGTTTAAAATAATATAGGTATAATATTGAGGGCTATTTACATTTCTTTCATGTCATTGTCAAGCTTGTGACTTTTGCAAAGACCATACCGGTACTAAGGTGTACAATTATCTTACAGAGCAAACCTTGATCATAGTAGCGACAATAATAATAAATTACTCAGATTTAACACAAGTCTTGCAGTAATATGCTGAACATAATACTGCTAATGACACTACCCCTAATACCATTATTCCTAATAAAAATAACAATAATGAAATAGTCTCATTTTCATTTTTTAAAGCAGTTAACTTCGGCTGCGGGAATGATGAGTGGCTTGAGTAGCCCAGTAGTACAGTTGCCATTAGATACCCGGATGTAGAAGTAGGGTCGTCGTCAAGAAATCGTAAAATGAATGCCAAAGTAAAGAGTACTTCGAGATTGACACTCACAATTATAGTAGGAGTTACTCATTATTCCTCAGCGAAATCAAATTATACAGTCATGATGGCACAACAAAATAAAATTATCCGGAGCGTCTTGGAAATCCAAAAGAGACACAAAAACTAAAATCCAAATCCAGCACTTTCTTGGTAACTTTAAATACAAATTTATAAATGCCAGCCACCAAGATGAAATAGCTGAGTGAAGCTCTCCTCGAAAATAAAATTCTGCTTTCCAAAATGCTATTCCACTCTACTCCTATCTTAGGTAATGAGGCCATGGATCTTCTGAAAGGATCTGGATTGTGCAAAATAAGCCAAATGCACATAGCCTCTGTTGTGTCTAGACAAGACAGTCTAGACACAAGGCGAGGAAACCGAAAGGGCACGCGTCAACTCACGCCGGCTGGCGTTAAGTCTGAAACAGGATACGTAATGAATGCTATAAAGAAAAGTACGTAGCTGCTGGAATACTTAACTTTAATCCATCATTTGTATACAGCATTCTTGATCATACAAGTGAGACTCTCTCTAGAAATGGTTAATGGCGCCTTGCTAGGTCGTAGCCATGGACTTAGCTGAAGGCTATTCTAACTATCTCTCGGCAAATGAGAGAAAGGCTTCGTCAGCGTAGTCGCTAGCAAAGTCGTCCGTACAACTGGGACGAGTGCTAGTACGTCTCTCTAGACCTGCCGTGTGGTGGCGCTCGGTCTGCAATTACTGACAGTGGCGACACGCGGGTCCGACATGTACTAATGGACCGCGGCCGATTTAAAGCTACCACCTAGCAAGTGTGATGTCTGACGGTGACACCACATTTCTCCCCCACAAATCGGCGAACGGTCGTGTTATAAGGCTTCCGCCCGCCGTGGGGAGGGCCCCATGTTGACGTATGCGATGAGGTGGGGAGCCTAACAACAGCCGAGGCTGTGCCACCCGCACCCGGCCATTCGGTCCGAGGGGAGCTAGGAAACGCCTGGAAACCTAGTCCAGGGTGCACATCAACATGCGGTGTACGCGCCCGTGTAGAGACAGGAGGGGCCGAAGGATCGACCTCCATTGCGTCGGGGTATCCGACGCGCGATGACGCCATGTTGTCCGGAGCGGGCAAGAGTTCCATGGCGGAGGACAGCTGGTCACGGGAAGCGATTGGCGGAGCGTGACCCAGGGAGGCGCTTGGCGGCTGCAGCGAAGCGTCCACTGCGGGCGGCGCTGGCGGGAGAACAGGCGGCGGCGGCGGCGGCGCGTCGCCATTGGGCAAAATGGAAGGCATCGTCGGTAACACCTGGGGATGAGGCGAGCCAGTAGATGGGTCCCCAGGGCGCTGACCTGACGGCACCGTCGCTGAAAGCAGACGGGGAGCGGCAGAACCCGTGCGACGACAGAGGCGCAGCTGATTGAGATGCCGACGCACCTCACCAGAGGCCCCCAAAACCAAATACATCGCGCAGCCGAGGCAGCGAAGAATGCGCCCTGCGAGCCAACGCCGTGAACCGCGATAGTTGCGATAGAATACAACGTCGCCTGGAGCAAAAGCAGGAGTCTGCCGCTGCACAGGAACCTGATGCGGCGGATGCAGCAAAGACATCAAGGTTCGATGAGGATGACCATGGAGCAACTCAGCCAGCAAGCGACCATCCCGGGGCTGAGAGCGATACGAGGACAAAAAGAGCAATAACGCGTCCTCCCGAGAATGCGACTCTTTCAACTTCAACATCTGTGACTTGAAAGTCCGGACCAAACGTTCAGCGGCACCGTTTGACTGAGGCGAAAACGGCGCAGATGTCAGATGTTGAATACCATTGGCCTTGCAGAATGACTGAAATTCTGCGGAAATGAATTTTGGACCATTGTCGGAAACAATAGTCTGTGGAAGACCTTCTATGCAAAAGATAGCAGACAACGCTTGGATGGTGGCAGACGACGTCGTGGAAGACATCCGGACAACAAACGGAAAATTACTGAATGAATCTACCACAACCAAGCTTCGAGCATTCCAGAATGGACCAGCAAAATCGATGTGCAAGCGTTGCCAAGGGAAAGTGGCTTTTGGCCATGCAAAGAATTTCCGCGGTGGCGCGGATTGTTGTTCGGCACACGCCATGCAAGAAGAGCACATATTCGTAATTGCAGCATCGATTCCGAACCAAGTACAGTGCCGACGAGCAAGTTGTTTCGTTCGCACTATACCCCAATGTCCTTGGTGGAGAAGCTGTAAGACAGAGGACTGTAACGAACGTGGGACCACGACTCTGGACTGATCATTATCAGAACGCAACAACAAAACACCACGTTGTACAAAAAGTCTCTCCTTGTGAGCAAAAAATCGGCGAACCAACGGATCCTCGATCCGTGACTTTGACAAGGGCCATTGCGTAGCAACAAAACGCAAAACGGTAGCAAGGACAGGGTCAGCAGCTGTGGTTGTAGCTACACGACGAAAATCAATCGGAAACGATTCGACCACGTCATCAGTTTCCGCATCAATGAACATGCAAGCAAGTTCGGAAGAATCGAATGCTTTATCCTCAGCAACAGGCAAACGGGACAACGCATCGGCGTTTCCGTGCTTAGCAGTGGACCGATACAAGATATCGTAGCGGTACTGCGAGAGGAAAATAGACCAGCGAATGAATTTCTGCGCTGTACGCGGAGGTACAGGCTTGTTCGTATGAAAAAGCGATGTCAAAGGTTTGTGGTCTGTGATGATGGTAAAGTGACGACCATACAAGAAATCATGAAACTTTTTAATACCAAACACGACAGCCAAAGCTTCTTTCTCGATCTGTGAATAATATCTTTGCGCAGACGACAGCAATTTGGACGCAAAGGCAATAGGGCGATCATGCAAACCATCTTTGTGCGCAAGCACAGCACCGATCCCGAAATCCGATGCATCTACCATCAACAAAAGGGGTTTCTGGGGATCGAATGGCGTAAGGCAAGTATTTGAAAGCAACGCCGATTTCAACTGGCGAAAGGCGCGTTCGCATTCCGTCGTCCAGGCGAACGGAACACCTTTACGGCGTAAGCGATGAAGCGGAGCTGAAATGGAAGAGGCGTGCGGAATATATTTATTATAATAGTTAATTTTTCCCAACACACTCTGTAGCTGCTTCAAATTCTGTGGCGAAGGCAAGTCCTGTATGGCACGGAGGTGCTCTGGACTCGGATGTATGCCTTGGGCATTGATTACATGTCCCAGATATGGTAAGTCACGAGCAAAAAACACACATTTGTCCTTCCTCAAGCGAAGACCATTCTGTCGCAAGACCTGAAATAATGTACGTAGATTGATTAAATGGTCTTCTGCTGTCTTTCCGGAGATCACAATATCGTCCAGATAGTTTGCTGCAGTAGGGACCGACGCACAAACAGTTTGTAAATATTGCTGAAACAATGCAGGGGCGGATGCACACCCGAATGGTAGTCTTTTGAATCGGTACAAACCAAGATGCGTGTTAACCACCAATACGCGCTGGGATTCTTCGTCCACCGGTATTTACAAGTACGCATCTGCTAGGTCCAACTTTGAAAAATATTTTCCCGGGCACAGTTTGTCAAAAAGATCTTCCGGGCGGGGTAAAGGAAAAGTTGCAGTCACTAGTTGTGGATTCACAGTTGCCTTGAAGTCCACGCAAAGTCTCAATTTTCCGGAAGGTTTGTGCAAAATTACTAAGGGTGAGGCCCAGAGAGAAGCCTGCACACGCTCAATTACACCTTGTGATTCTAAATCATTTAATGTTCTTGTGACCTCATCACGCAATGCGTGGGGAACATTGTGCGCTCTGATAAATTTCGGTTGCGCGTTGACTTTCAGTTCCAAATTTGCTTCATAGTTCTTAGCGCAACCAAGGTCCGGTGCAAAAATGTCTGCAAATTCTTCACATAGACGAGAAACACTGGCTGAAGGCACAGTCTGGTTCACTGATAGGACCTGATTTACGATAGACAAGTTAAACAACTGAAATAAATCTAAACCAAACAAGTTCACTGCAGAAGAAGAACGAAGAACGTAAAAAGACACAAGTTTTGTTTGTCCCTTGTATGTTGCCAGACGGCTGCACTGTCCTAAAACATGGATAAGCTGTCCTGAATAACTAGTGAGCTGAACATTTGTGGCACGCAACGGAGGTGCGCCCAGTTGTTTGTACGTGTCGTGATTGAGTAGTGAAACCGCAGCTCCGGTATCGAGCTGGAATGGTATCACGTTGCATTTCCAAGTCTACAAAAAGTTTATGGTCCTGCTGACGACAAGAGCGACTGTTTGGTGCAACGTGAACTGTTTCTGGGACAGAAGCACTGGCGACTTGACGGGATTTCCGTCGACGTCGATGCACAGTATTTGTGGGACGAACTCGGGTCACTGTTAGAGAGAGTAGCACTGGACGGTGTGGAATTAACTACATGAATATCCATGGGCGAAGGGTCACGAGCCTGAGTGTCCTTGGTTCGATTCCGGCGCGAAGCAAAGGGCCTGGAATGGTTGTGAGTGTCCTTTCGGAGCTTTTTCTGGCAAACACTTTTAACATGTCCTTTTTTATTACAGAAAAAGCAAATAGCTTGGCGTGACGGGCAATTCTCACGCGAATGTCTAGTTGCACACTGCGGGCATGATTTCAGCACTGCATTTGCTTGCTTGCGCGGCACACGTGGCTGCGCGGACGTGCGCGAGGGTTGTTTACAGTTCCGTGCAGCTCGCCCGGCGGGCCGGTTAATGTGACACACAGCTGGCGAAGTTTCAAATGATTCCTGAGCAAAGTCAAGTGTGTCTTGCCTATCCAATATGTCTATCACTTGTTGAAGGGAGGGATTGACTAGTTTCTACATCTGTTCCCGCATGCGAACATCAGAAACGTTTTGTGCAATTGCATCACGCACCATAGTATCTGAATAAGGGAGTCCACATTCACACTCAAAAGCACAATCCCTTGTAAGGCCTTGCAATGTTGCAACCCACTCCCGATTAGTTTGACCGGCCATACGTTTTGTACGAAAGAACGTATACCTTTTTGCGACGACATTGACTGTGTCTTTGAAATATGCATCCAATGCCGACAAAATTTCTTCGTAGGACAGAGTTGCTACGTCGTGTCAGGGAAACAATTTTACTATCACACGGTAGGTGGACACACCTACACACGAAAGCAAAAACGGCTGCCGCTCATTACCTTGAATTCTGTAGGCGGCGAGATGGATTCCAAATTGGCGTGACCACTCCGTCCATGTTTCCTTGGCCACATCGTATGGCCGAAACTGGGGTGCAACAGCATGTTGTGGCGGTGGTAGCGGTGAAGCTGCGGCGGCCGCATCGTTTTTCAGCGCACGTTGACCCTGGACGAGCTGTCCAAGGGCATCCAATAAGGCCTGCGTCTGCTGATTCTGCAAGCGATAAAATTCAGACAGTACATCTGGAGAATGTGGCGAAGCCATGACACAAGTAAATTAGGGCAAAGCAAGTAGAAAGAACAAGATCCTTTTTGATCCGCATCGCCAGTTATGTTGTGTCTAGACAAGACAGTCTAGACACAAGGCGAGGAAACCGAAAGGGCACGCGTCAACTCACGCCGGCTGGCGTTAAGTCTGAAACAGGATACGTAATGAATGCTATAAAGAAAAGTACGTAGCTGCTGGAATACTTAACTTTAATCCATCATTTGTATACAGCATTCTTGATCATACAAGTGAGACTCTCTCTAGAAATGGTTAATGGCGCCTTGCTAGGTCGTAGCCATGGACTTAGCTGAAGGCTATTCTAACTATCTCTCGGCAAATGAGAGAAAGGCTTCGTCAGTGTAGTCGCTAGCAAAGTCGTCCGTACAACTGGGACGAGTGCTAGTACGTCTCTCTAGACCTGCCGTGTGGTGGCGCTCGGTCTGCAGTTACTGACAGCGGCGGCACGCGGGTCCGACATGTACTAATGGACCGCGGCCGATTTAAAGCTACCACCTAGCAAGTGTGATGTCTGGTGGTGACACCACAGCCTCTGTTATAGTCAGTGAGGTGAAAAGGATTGTCACTAAAATTCAAAATAAAAATTCGTCTAGCTTTGACGATATTTCCACTAACGTACTTCAGCACTGTCATACTTCCATTTGTGTACTACTTTGCCTTATATTTAAAGAATCCCTTCTACAAGATACTGTCCCAGACAGAAAGAAGTATGATGATGCGAAATCAGTATACTAGAAAAAACTGATGCTTCAAATTATTGCCCTGTTTTCCTTTTAACATGCTTCTCCAGTATTCTCGAGAAACTTAAATATAAGAGAACTGTGGAACAGCTGAACATCTATAGGGCTCTTAGCTATTGTCAATTTCGGTTCCAAACAGGCGTATCACCTGAGATACTATACTTTCTTTACCAATAATGTTTTGGAAGCTATGAACAATAGATTGGTTTCAGCTGGTATATTTTGCGATTTAAACAAAGCTGTCGTCTGAACCATGAAATCCTCCTTTCAAAAGTGGTATAATACAGTCAAAGTGACACAATGGGAATGAGGCTTCGCTCATACCTGACTGATAAAAAGCAGATGGTGTCGTTGAATGATGGAGATGTCACAACGGCCTCATCTGGTTGGGCAACAGTATGTAAAGGAGTGCCTCAAGGTTCTGTGCTGGACCCCTTACTCTTCCCTTTTTTTAAATGACCTTCCACTTTGTACAAAAGCTACTAACAAATTTACTTTCTTTCCACATGGTACATATTACATACCTTTTAGTTGAAAAAACACCTGACAATGACAGTGCAACATTTGCCAACTTTGTGTGCCATGATGTCCATAACTGGTTCAGCTGCAGTGACCTGAATTTAAAAAAAAGAAACATTTCTTTGGGTCTCAGAAAGTCAGGGAGGACATAAGTCTAAGCTGTAATGATCAAAATAAATAGCAAATTGATTCTTCAAAATTTGTATGCCTGCACATTGACAATAAACTAAACTGGTCTTGCCATGTTCCAGACTTGAAAAAAAGACTTAGTTCAGCAACGTAAGCTCTATTTATGATAGCAGTAACTGCAAATATTGACACTGTTAAGGCTGCTTATTTTGGCTATTTTCAATCATTTTTGCTCTGTGGAAAAATATTTTGGGGTAAGCAACCAATGTCAAATAAAGTATTTGCCACTCAGAAAAGACCAATCCAAATTCTAAGTGGAGTTAACAGAATCCATTCATGCAGAAATCTTTTTAAAATACATATAAAATTAACAACAACCTCACAATATATCCTATTCCTTATGTGATTTATTGTTAAGAAATTCCCCATGCAGAAAATCAATAGCATATACAATGACTATGACACAAGATCAAAATATGACTTGCACATTGATAGAAACAACTTGAGTCTAGTACAAAAGGTCATGTACTACTGAAGCACGAAAGCATTTAATGCACTCCCATTGGACATAAAACATTTTAACAGTGTAATGCCACAGTTTAAGAGTACATTGAAACAATACCTTTTGAATGATTTCTTGAAGCCTTCAGCTGCCATTTTCTTTATTTCCTGTATGATTGTACAATTTCAGCCTTAGGCCATTTTCAAGTATCTAAAACGGAAGTTTGATACATTGGATACATTAATGACACTTGTGATTTTTATGTAGGAACAAGTCATATCAGTAGATATACTAGGCACGTTATAACTTACTTTACAGATGATTTTTAGGTAACATATTATATCATATACGTCGTTGCGCCTATAACATCAAATCACGCTCATAAATTAGTTTGAGGTGTTGACACTATTTTAGAAGCACATCACTTTCGTGCAGTTGTTTGCAAAGCTCTTAAATAACGTTTTTAACACTAGGAAGATTATAATTATTTTACAGAATTTTGCTATTTAACCTGCATATGCTTTTGTTCTCTGTTGTATTTAATTATCGTTCTTCATTGGTGTAAATGTGACTATATGCAATTTCTTTAAAATAACTTGTAAATATTTGTTCTGTTATTGTAGGCACACATCATTTTTGAATAGTTGGTACAGAGATCTTATATGTCACATTTATCACAGTATTCTAATGAGATAGTACTGAGAACCACAAGGGTCAAGTAAAAATGCTTTATGGTTGCTTGATGTTTTGCATTACAGTCATATCTATTAATGAGTGTAGTGATAGTTTTACATTCTGTGCTTCTGTAATGCTTCGCCCTAGAACTGGTAGAAAGTTGTCTAGGAATTTCCCATTTTGCAGGTCTTTTTGATCTCTTAAAACTTTGTCTGATTGATCTTTTAGATGTATTCTTTAATGTAAATATTTCTACATTGTACTGCTGAAATTTGCTATTACCAATTTGTGGCCGAACACGATAACCTGTGTCAGCACAGAAATTTTTATTCAGGCTAATGACATACTTAAAGCCTAGGAAATTTATAGTTTTTAATGTGGAATAATTGTAATTTACTATTTGATTGTTTTATACCACTGTTTCATTGCAGAAAATGCCTAAACTTGTAATTATTAGCATATTTTGTTCCTAGACACATATTAAAACTTGTGTCTATTAGCCCTATTCTCATCTATAATTATGACTCATTCCATATCCATGCAGATCTTTCGTATACTGGATCAAAAGAACAAGAATAAATAAATAAATGATTCTATTGCAAGAAATGCTTTTCACAAGCGAAGAAATCTTTAAATTGTGTAGATATTTTTTTTAAGAGAAAGGCCCAAAAGACAGTCATGAAGAACAACTTAGCTCTCAGCACATCCACTACTGTTAATAATAGGTCTGTCTGAATGTCTGATACTGTCAATAACAGACTGTTTTCTAACACTGAGGTTTCAAAACAAAATTGATATTTCTATTAATGTACATGCTCTAACAAACGATAAAACCCGGAAGAACGCTGATAAAACAGACAAATTGTATAATAAGGTGGTTACCAGAGTGGTTAAGATCGCAAAACGCCATATGAAAATCTTATTGGGTGACATTAATGTCAGAGTTTATTTATTGTTTTAGTCTTTTCATCTCATGTACTGGTAGTACAATGTACAAGTTGATATAGGACTTAACTCTAATCATTACAGAGAACAGTTCTCAAGGTTATATGTAGTTCTACATGTTATAAATTACAAAAGTTACCGATCTATACATTAATTGTAGTTCAAGTAGTTAGTTACTGAATAGAAGCAGTGGTACTATAAATATTATCTAAGAGATCCTTTAAAAGCATTAATATTAAGTATTTATTTTAAATATTTGGTAACTTGCTGAATAGTTTAATCCCATATAGCAAGCACCTTTCTGATACAAACTTGTATTAGCTGGGAGTAAATGCAAGTTGCCTTTTAATCTAGTGTTGTGATTATATAAATCACAATTTTTTTCTGATCTATTACCATTTCCAATTACATTTTTTTAATGCAAATTAATGTGGTAAGAATAAACATGCATGCTAGTGGTAGCATTTTCATCTTTAAAAAACTGACTTACATGACTATCTAGCTTTGCTTCCTGTAATAATCCTAGTGGCTCCTTTCTGGATTCTGAAGGTCCCTGCGCTGCTGGTGAATTTGCCCAGAATATAAGTTGAGATTTTAAATATGCTTTAAAATATGCATTTTAAGCAGATATTAGTGCCTATGCGTATGCCTCCTGCTAGAGCCCTTAAGAGATAACAGCCTGTAATGTGTTTGTCATTAATGTATTCGGCATTTTTGTCTCATATCAGGTATCTTCGAATCCAAATGGCAAGAAATTTTGTTACCTCTTTATTTATTCATTGGTTTATGTGGGAATTATAATTTTCCATTAATGTCCACCCATTACTGGCACCTGCCCAGAAAGCAAACATTATGGCGATCACCCAACACAATAATGAGCGAATTCCACACAGACCATGTTGCTTCATCTTGAAAGTGCGCTCCAACATAATGAATATCAAAGTCAAAAATAGGATAAATGTAAATTATCATCACCATGTTTCAGTAATAAAGTGCAGACTCATACCTGTTAACAGAAGGAACAACACAGCAGCTGTATCCCAGTTTGACACCAATAAACGAAATGAAAAAGAAAATGAATTCAAAGACCTAGCTCAACCAGTGGAGAAACATTTAAAAAATACATAAGATAGTTGGTTAAGGCTGTCAAAAAACAACAGGGATCAAAAAGAGGAAGCTATACTCTTAGCATAGGCCTAATGATAACAGTGAACAAGGACTGTTTAACTGCCTAGAGGAAATGTCACACTTCCAAGAAGGAAGAGGAGTGCATCATATATCAAACCCAAGCATTAGAAACAGCAATGGCCATACATACTGAGAAGACGAAATATGAAAAGAACTCATCAACAAGATGGACAAAACTGTGAATGAAATTAGTCCCGCAAATACCACAGAAGCTTTAAAACGAGAATATAAGTATACAAAGCCCCCTCCCACTGTTCTCAAAGGAAAAATGGAACCTTGAAAATGTGAAATGAAGAAAACTGTGAAATCATTGCTCACCACTTTAGGAAAAGCAGATGCAAGAAAATCTATTAGTCCCATTAGAACTTTAAACCAAGAGTTCAGAATTGACTTATTCCTCCCTGGGATTGGCAACAGTTTTTTGGCAGGTTTGTGGAGGTATGTGGCTTTAGATGTCTATGCACAGGTCATGTAATTCGTGTAAATAATGGACCATCGATTTGCGTATGTTGTGATGGTACCTGATAGCAACCCAGACGAGTCCCATAGGATTTATATCAGGCGAATTTGGTCGCTGAGACATCAACATGAGTTCGCTATAATGCTCCTCAAACCACTGTAGCACGATTCTGACTCCGAGACAGAGACAATTATACTGCTGAAAGGTGACATCGTCATCAGAGAAGACATCAAGCATGAAAGGATGCAGGTGGTTCACAGCTGTCAGCGTGTCTTCGATTACTACCACAGGCCCCATGCAAGCGCAGGAGAATGCCTCCAATAACTTAATACTGCTCCCACCAGCCTTCATCTGTGGTTCACTGCACATTTCGAGCCAATGTTCACCTCGATGACGGCGTTTGTGGAGACGAACATCGACGTACTGCAGCAAAAATGTGATTCATTTGAAGAGCCGACACGTTTCCATTGATCAACGGTCGGATCCCGGTGGTTCCTTGCGTACTGCATTCATAATTGACGATGTCGTTGGGTCTACCTGTGGACACACAAGGATACTCTGTTATGGAGCTCCATGTTCAACAATGTCCGATGAATGGTGTACTGCAATAAATTTATACATGGATTGTGATCTTCTGGCAGAGATGGCACAGATCACCATCTATCCTAATTTATATAGCAGGCAAGCCTCCAAATACCACGTTCTGTGAAGAGTCGTGGACGTCCAACCATTTAGTACCTAGTGGTAGTTTCATTGTCTTTCTACCTCTTTCTGTAGATGTTCAGGACAGTAGAAGGTGAACATACGACCAACTTCGCCCTTTTCAAGATACCCGCTCACAGACTTTGCTTAATAATAATCTGCTCTTTGTTAAAGCCGCTTATTTCAATGGAACTCCTCATTTGCTGCCCATATCTTCGCTAGGGTGATGCCCCGTCCATGTCTGCTCAGCTTACATACTTTTGTTACCGAGTCACTTGCCAGCAATGCCTCCAGGTGCCGTCCAACGTCGTAGTGGGCAGTGGTCAAGTCGTGTTGGCCCATCAGTGTATATTTGTTTTGATGTTCTCTACTTCTTGTATTAATTTGAATGAATAGTTTCAGAACACACTGTCTACAACAGATGCACGCGCTCTACTGCCCACGTGAGCAGTTTGCGTACAGTGGGGTTTTGATCACGTCAGTACAAATGACTCGCTTATCATCATGTCGAGACAGACAGATTCTCAGTTTGATGAAGTGTGCACCTCATGTATTTGCAATTGAATACTGAAATGCCTCACCATGTGCAGAGTTGGGGGCAGAGCACCGCCAGTACTTCAGATAGACTTCAACTGTGAGGACCATTGATGGTACATACTGCACACCCTTAGCCTGTTTAAGGGTTGGAGCAGCGTCTGTACAGTATGCATATATTTCTGAGAGGAGACCTACAAAGTACATAATCGACAGTACATTCATCTCCTCTTTCACGATACCGATAACCTGATTATTGACAGGTGCTATGCCATAAAGAATTATTGGTTGCATAACTAGAGTTGTCGAGTGCGTTGGGTGGCACCTTATTATTTTGTAGGGATCACAGCCCTTCACCTAATAGATGAAGCTGTCAGTGTCCATATGAAGTAACTTTGGATCACAGCCATTCACCTAATAGATGAAGCTATCAGTATCCATATTAAGTAACTTTGGATCTATGAAGTGAGTTTTCCCAAATTCATGATGGAACTGGTACATATGGAGTTTGGATAGGTCCAGTATACACATACCGACAGAAACAGGTTTTATGAACTCTACTGAAACCTTAGCAATCTTCAGAGCAACGAAACCTTTGTTGAAGATCGTAGCCCATTTAAAATTTAGACTGGCTATATAATCTGCTCTGCCATAGTCCATAGTTTTGTTAAAAATTGCAATGCACATAAGCTTTTAAAATTCTTTCTGAAATGTACACATCTCGAGAGCCCTCTTTTTCGTATGTAAATCAATGTATTCCTTCAATCAGGGACACTGTTTGGAGGAAATAGAGCGAATTACCCTATCCAGTTGCAACTCCAACTTGAGACATTGGTCGAGATTACGATAATATCGTATGTACCTTGTTTCACCTCCAGTATTGTCATCATAGGAAGCGTTTTCCAGAATCTGATGATCTGGAAAAAACAATAAATCACTATGCTCGTCATGAAAACTTATAGGGTGTTTTAAATCTACCTCTAAAGTGTACCCTGTTTCAGAACCTTCTCGTATATGTTCGATTCTTTTACCCAACCTGGTGCATTCCTTATTGGAAGCCATCGAAACCCTTCAACAGGAAGAGGTTGCTGCATAGCTTGCCTGTTGGTTTACATCGAAGTACATAATGTAGCTTAAATCACCAGATACCTTGAACTGTTCATGCATTCATGGCTTGTTTGCCTTGGTGTGCCTATGGACACATCGACAAGGCTGCCGTGAATCCCTAGTTCAACAAACAACAACATGTCTACATTGGTCAAGAGTTCAGTTTTGACCTGTGTCCTTGTCAACATAGCACTCCACGAAAGTCCTGCTAGATGTAGTTGTAAACAGGATCCAGTTCGCATGTATGCAGGCATACACTCTGGAATCGTTTGAACATATCTGTAAGTAAGCGCATTTCCATACCCACATAAAGTATCACATACTCCTTTAAATTAGGGATATCAATTCTTGCCATACACACACTGCATTCCCATACTCCACATCTGACATGGCTGAAGGGTGCGTTTTAGGTGGAAACGTAAGATTAGGTCAACCTAATGGAAGGACTGGAGCCCCACATAGTTGCTGCAACATTTACTCCCCTTTAAATATAGCTTCCTTTACTGAATTATTGAAAGACTCGAGTAGATACCTCAATTTTAAATGTAATAAAGAGTAATTAAGCAGACACCACATGTGACGCTTCACAGTACATGAGTTTAATTAGAAAAATATTCTAAGAGCTGCCACAATTTTAAATTACCAATAAACAGTTATTATGCAAATAGCCCCAAATGTCTTCTTATGTTAGTATACCCCAGCTTAAAATAAATATTCTAACAGTTGCCACATTTTTTTTTTTAAACGGAAGAACAGTTATTAAACAGACAACTCATATGACATCTTATTATTCATCAGTTTAAGAAAGATATTCTGACAAATGTCACAATTTAAAAAAAAATATCAAACTAATTATTAAGTAGATAGCTCATATAACTTTTTAGTATTCAACAGCTTAAGTAAAATACTCTAACAGCTGCCACTTTTTTTTTAGAATAGTAACACAGTTATTAAACAGACATCTCATATGACTTCTTGTTATTCACCAGCCTACGAAAAACATTCTAACAGCCACTGCAGTTTTTTAAAATAGCAAACAGGTACTTAATCAGGCATCTGAAACACTAAGTTGCTATGTACTAGCTCAAGCCACAATTGTGTTTCAAGAACATGCTTATACTTTAGTACCAACAGTTTAAACCCAAAGAAAATAAGTCAGAAACCAAGAAACATGTGTGGAAATACTTAACTTAAGAGGGGCAAATCAGTTCCAAATCGCATTTGCAATCAGAACTTAGGCGAATGTACCATGCCCCTAGTAACAGACATTGGTCTCCAGAACAGCAAGTTGTAGTCGATGCAAACCAGGCTCATGACTCTTCCCAGAAGCAGTTGATTGAATCCACTAAACGTCAGTATCCCAACACACTAGTTCACACTGTCGAGAGACAGACCAAACTTCAGCAAGGTAATCATCCCCACCAAAGGGAGTATTTAATCTTCGTGTCAGACCACGTTGACTCACACTGAATCACACTCCATTCCATTTCCCTTCCCTCTTTCTGTGAGTGAGCACTGATGGCACCACCAGAAGTACTGTACACTATCAAGGTAACAATACTGAACCAGAGCAGAAATCAATAAGGGACATAGGCAACCCTGGTCAACGTCTCCCAGTCAAACCCAAAGATGCCCTGCTGGGGAAATGGTATCTTGGGTAGAAGGTTAAGATGAGGCTAACTACCCTCCCTAACCTGACTAAGATGTACTCTCGAGATTTTCCCATTCGAATCATTGTGGACCAGGATATTAACTGGTCTCAGAAACCTTAAAATTTTACAGGAGCCTATAAAACGGTGAATCAGTGTACTAGAAGTCGTTGCTCCTTCTTTAGTCCCAACATTAAACCAGTGCATGAACATGTGGTCTCTAACCTTCTCCTCGAACCCACGGCTCCCACAACTGTACCTACATGCCTGAATCTACACTGGTGTCCAAAATTAAAGCAACAAATCGCGATTTCCTTGTCCTGTGTCTAATTCACAATATAATCTTACAGATTGTCAACACATGTCGGTACCATCATGTTCTGCACGGAGCATGGCATCCCAGCCAATGAACAACCACGCCAAGAATGACTTCAGGGCACCTATGAAGCAGGGTAGTGGTTGCCAGGTATCTCACAATCATAATCGCTCTGTACACATTCATAGACAGTACAATGTGGCACAGAAAAGACGCCTACCAGACTGTTTGTGGTGGAGGGCCATGGGAAGAATGGAAGTAGGAGAGTCGTGAACTGATGTGGCCCAAAGGCTTCATGTGAATCGTTGTGTTGTTTCTCGGATGTGGTGACAGTTTAGAGAGACCGAAACTGTATCTCGAAGATCAGAGCAGGGCCGACCAAGTGGGTCATCAGAAAGATAGGACGTTTATTTGGCTGTAAGGCCAAGACAGTAGCGTCGTAGTACTGCACAGCAACTGGCATCTGACACCACAGTATCCACTGAACGTGTTGTATCGAGGAAAACAGTGTACAAAAGTCGTCAGCAACGTGCCCTTTACTATGAGATACAAGCTGTATTTGTACCTCTGATGTGTCTTTACAGAATGTAACGTCTATAGTGGAGTCTTCAAGATGCCACCTGGACGGTCGAACCGTGGGCCAATATTCTTTTCACACATCAGTCCCAATTTCGTCTTTTAGAGTGCTTCTCGACGGATTCGCGTCTGGAGGCACCGTGGAACGATTGCAGGACCGAAACGTTGTAGAATAAGGCCGATATCGAGGAGGATCCCTAATGGTATGGGGAGGGAGGATATTGACCTTTTGAATTCCTTTTCATGAAACTGTACAGATTAATCGGCAACGTTTAACTACTGTCAGGTATCGTGACGAGATCTTGGGAGCTCATGTATAGTTGTTGCGAGGTGCTGTGGTCCCAGACTTCGTACTGACGAACGATAATGCTCGACCTAACAGTGCACAGGTGGTTGATGTTTCCTCGGAAATCTTCCGATTTGAATCTCATACAGCATGTCTGAGTTGCTCTAGGGAGATGTGGTGCACCATTTCAGCATCCACCAACCACTGCCCGAGACTTGCGAGCAGCTTTGCAGAGAGAGTGGGCTTTATTGCCTAAACATGATATTGATGACATCATTCCCAGCATGTCCCGTCGTTGTCAGGCATTTATTGCTGCCAGAGGTGGTCACACCCCAAACTGAGTACATTAACGAGTTGTTGGAATTTGTGTGCAAATCCGTTAAGTTGGGGAAAAAATGAACAGTTTTGCCTACCATTACGTACGTTGCAGCTGTTTATTTTCTGTATTATTTACACTGTTTTTACTTCACTATCACCTATTATACTGTTTTGTGGCAACATAAATGCAACCTCGCAAAATTTCCGTTTGTTGCTCTAATTTTGAGCACCTCTGTATGTGCAACCTCTGTGTTGTCCCGTTCTTTCCCAATTATCTCTGATGGTCTGAGGAGTGATTTGCACAGGAAGCAATTTGTCAGTGGTCCAATGGTTAGAAAATAAAGAGTTCATTGGATAGAAGAGGATTAGAGAGGCTGCAGTGGCCTTGATAGCCTGATGCAGAGCAGTATTAAATGCAAGATTTAAGCAGGGGGTCAAGCACTCTTCCCTCAAATTCTCCTAATAAACCGAAGTTGACCACTCGCCTTCCCTGCCACAGTTCTCACGAGCTTGCTGCATTTCATATCGCCTTGCAACGCTACCCCCAGATATTTAAACGACTTAACTGTGTCAAACAGGATACTAGTAACATTTTAACCAAATATTACAGGCTTGTTCCTCCTACTCATCTGCATTAACGTATTTTTTTTCCACATTTAGACCTAGCTGCCATTCATCACACCAACTAGAAATTAAACTACTGGCCATAAAAATTGCTACACCAAGAAGAAATGCAGACGATAAACGGGTATTCAATCGACAAATATATTATACTAGAACTGACATGTGATTACATTTTCACGCAATTTGGGTGCATAGATCCTGAGAAATCAGTACCCAGAACAACCATCTCTAGCCATAATAACGGCCTTGGTACGCGTGGGCATTGAGTCAAACAAAGCTTGGATGGCGTGTACAGGTACAGCTGCCCATGCAGCTGCAACACGGTACCACAGTTCGTCAAGAGTAGCGACTGGCGTATTGTGACGACACAGTTGCTTGGCAACCGTTGACCAGACGTTTTCAATTGGTGAGAGATCTGGAGAATGTGCTGGCCAGGGCAGCAGTCGAACATTTTCTGTATCCAGAAAGGCCTGTACAGGGCCTGCAACATGCGGTTGTGCATTATCCTACTGAAATGTAGGGTTTCGCAGGGATCGAATGAAGGGTAGAGCTACGGGTCGTAACACATCTGAAATGTAACGTCCACCGTTTAGAGTGCCGTCAATGCGAAGAAGAGGTGGCCAAGACGTGTAACCAATGGCACCCATACCATCACGCCGGGTGATACGCCAGTATGGCGATGACGAATACACGCTTCCAATGTGCGTTCACCTCGATGTCGCCAAACACGGATGCGACCATCATGGTGCTGTAAACAGAAACTGGATTCATCCGAAAAAATGACGTTTTGCCATTCGTGCACCGAGGTTCGTCGTTGAGTACACCATCACAGGCGCTCCTGTCTGTGATGCAGCGTCAAGGGTAACCGCAGCCATGGTCTCCGAGCTGATAGTCCATGCTGCTGCAAACGTCGTGGAACTGTTCGTGCAGATGGTTGTTGTCTTGCAAACGTCCCCATCTGTTGACTCAGGGATCGAGACGTGGCTGCATGATCCGTTACAGCCATTCGGATAAGATGCCTGTCATCTCGACTGCTAGTGATACGAGGCCATTGGGATCCAGAACGGCGTTCCGTATTACCCTCCTGATACCACCGATTCCATATTCTGCTAACAGACATTGTATCTCGAACAACGCGAGCACCAATGTCGCGATACGAAAAACCGCAATCGCGATAGGCTACAATCCGACCTTTATCAAAGTCAGAAACGTGATGGTACGCATTTTTTCTCCTTAAACGGGTCATCACAACAACGTTTCACCAGGCAACGCCGGTCAACTGCTGTTTGTGTATGAGAAATCGGTTGGAAACTTTCCTCATGTCAGCACGTTGTAGGTTTCGCCACCGGCGCCAACCTTGTGTGAATGCTCTGAAAAGCTAATAATTTGCATATCATAGCATCTTCTTCCTGTCGGTTAAATTTCACGTCTCTAGCACGTCATCTTCGTGGTGTAGCAATTATAATGGCCAGTAGTGTATGTCTAATACGTCTTACATCCTCATACAATCATTTAACTTCTGTAACGTCCCCTTAGAACAATTTATACAAGACTGTGCTTAAACTGACACACAATATTTTTTAGCGCAACGCAATCTGACTTTCAGAAATCCCTACAAAGGAATGGCCCTGACTAACATTAATCTGTACCTTGCACAAATCACTTACCTCACCAAAAATCTTCGTTACTCGAACTACTGCAATACAGCGAGCGCCACTACTGCCAGCTAAATAAAAGATTCAAACTACGGAAGGCACTAACTACTAGTAGGCATAGTTAGCAAATGAAAGATTTTAATAGAGAACAAACAATGTATTTACCTTAATAGTGTAGAAAAAGCATAATATACATAGCAGTTCATAATATCCATTCTGTACTCAAAAATCCGCCATCTCATTTCCCACATCCACCACTGCTGGCGGCTCACCTCCAACTGCGCAACACTACGCGCTGTTCACATCCAGCTGCCGCTGCCCAACACTATAATGGCAGACAACAATGCAAACCTGCCACAGACTGCACACAGCACATTCAGTGATTTTCATATAGAGCGCTACGTAACGTTGCCAATAAGAAAACATAAACAGCCTACTTACATAGCCCCCATGCTCCCCACAAAAAATTTTACAAATTGTTTTGGGCAGTGGCCAATAATGATTTGATAAAATTTTTCGTAATTACAGTAAGAAAGATATCAAATGCACACACCTATTGATACAATGTTGGTCAAAAGCTAAAATTTTCTCACAGTCCATAAAGATAGTCCTGATCATTCATCATGATAGTAATTACAGTTTTTTTTCACAAAGTCTCATTAGTAAAAGAAATTGCACACAGAAGTAGTGGATTTCCATGCAATCTTGACGAAGTAGTGTTGTCCTTCCAACGGAAAGACAGTGCTGACTCTTGACATGCAGACAGGTAATGGGCCACAACAGAGCAAACCCACCGCAGAGTCATTCGACGTTTTGAAGAATATTGGTAGACCCACTGTAGTCCTGGTAGAAATTACAGTATTGGTGGGCCACCAGAGGCGCAGACCCACTGCAGTCCTTGTAGAAATAATGGTATTGGTTGGCCACCAGAGGTGCAGACCCACTGCAGTCCTTGTAGAAATAATGATATTGGTGAGTCATCACAGGTGCAGACCCACTGTAGTCCTTGTAGAGACGGCCAGCAGCCATCTGTTGCGACTGTGCAGGTGCACAATCACCATCGAAGAGTCTTGCAGAGAAGATACCAAGTCCATAAACCACCACTTGTGCACGCACAAAGATTTTGGAATTGTCTTTAGAACTCTTGTAGACAGTATAGCAAGTCCATAAACCACCACTTGTACACTCACGAAGTTTTTGGAATTGTCCTTAGAACCAGCAATGCTGTTATCCAGTCCCTTGCTGAATTATTAACACACGTGTAAATACTAACAGTCCCTACTTCTCACCTATTGTCCATATACTATGACCAACAGAAACGTGTGCAGTGAAATGTAACTTACAAGTTAATAATATGATGAACTGGTGTCAATTACAATTTTATAACATAAGAATACAATTACAAAGGTACAAAATACATCATTAAAGACATAACAATACAGATAACATTTGTAGTAATACAGGCTTTACAAAAGAATCAAAATAACGTATACATCAGTGTTACAGGAATTATGACATGAGTACATACATAAAAGATCAGAAAAACTTTTGAAACATCAACTTCACACATGAGCATTAAAACAAAACAGAATAAATAATGTCTAAACATATTTACAAGGTAAATAACATATTATTAATGCCAATTATATTTGAGGATAACAGTATTCCTCATCATAGTGAATGTAGCTAAGTATTAGAAGAAGAAAACATTCTATGAAACTACACAGAGACAGGAAGAAAACAAATACCCAAGGGTACACAAACATATAGTGGGACAACACAAAGGAAAGGACAGGGTTCGTTTTCAGTATAACATTTGGTTACTGCAGTCCAACCCAAAACTTCGATCTTTCGTCTTATTTCAACCTTTGCTTCCACCAAAAAAAAATCCTATCCAAGCATGCTTTCTGTATTTTTCTCGTATAACCTCTCAGTGCATTTCTTCAAATTCATCGCAACTCATTCTCTTATAGGCTACCCCCTCTTAAGCTAACTTAAATCTACTGAGCTCAGATGCGAAACTAAGGGACGAGGCAATGCAGCAGCACAAAACAATTAACACAAACAGCAATGACAAAAAAAATGAAAAATTGCAAAGCAAGCTACAGTAAATCTAAATTACCAAGCAATGCAACATTACAACTAATATGAGCCAATGTGCAGCAACAAGAAAAATAAACCAGTAGTAAAACTAGCTTAACAGAGTAATATAAAGTGAAATTTAGTAGCACTATGCCTGGCAAACAGCAGCAGTAAGTGCTATAACTTATATCTAAGCATGACAAAGCTCAAGCAGAAAAAATAGTACACTAAAGACAACAATGCAGACAAGGGAAATGTATATTCACATCTTAATGTCTATGTAATTAAAGTGGTGCACCACAAAAACTAATTCTACAAAAAATTACCAAGTAATTGAAAAGAAAATTATATATGTAGTTATTGTTATCAGTCCCTTCTTATTGTTCTTTCCATTCCAAGAGCTCCTTTTTCGAAGAATGTTGATCATAAAATAATTATTTAATAGATCTGTCGACAGAAAGTGTTCACATTAGCAAATGCATTTAAGTTTATTTTATAAAACCAATGCTGCAACACAGCTGGAAAACAGATATCAAATGAAATAAGCAATTACGCAAACCAAAGCATAAAAACATCATTCAATAGCTATGTGGCATTTCGTAAGTCAGTAGCTCTCAACTCTCGTAGAAAGACACTTGTCATAATCAGGTTTGTAGATGTAAGAATATTTCCCATCAATTCATAAGCATTTCAGTAAGTAACACAAAGTACGATAAATTATGTTTCCAAGTAATGAGCGTGTCGTATTTGCGATGCTTTCTACAAAGGAATGTCAATAGTGAGGATAATGGCCCCTCTTTTTTTTTCTCCACCTGCGCCTCTGAAAGGCACACCCTAATGCCTTTTTTTTTTCGGGCGTCTGCCGCACAGCTGGGTGCCCACGACGCATTACGTGAAGGTGGTCACTTAACTTTCTTACCGAAATATTTAAGACAGCAGTTTCCGCTACAGTGACAGTCTCATATAAAAATATTTCACAGGTCAAGAATTTGCGTTACAAATCTGTAGAAACAAAATGCT
This sequence comes from Schistocerca cancellata, assembly GCF_023864275.1. Classification (NCBI taxonomy): domain Eukaryota; kingdom Metazoa; phylum Arthropoda; class Insecta; order Orthoptera; family Acrididae; genus Schistocerca; species Schistocerca cancellata. Next base: position 741,369,792 of record NC_064629.1, on the reverse strand, counting down.
ATTGATATAACAGTGTCCAAAAAATTTTCGTCAGCATTGTAATACATTCACGCATTTAAATACATTTCATAGCTCTTAAAGTACGATTCTTGGTTTCCAACAACCTTTCTCACAAACCAGAGTCCCTAACCACTACTCATTATTCCTTACCTTATTTGTCGACACTTCTTCAATATTTCATCACAACAGATACGTAGAATAATCAAATAACTCATATAGCATCAGCCTATTAATCATAAACATACCTCAGCAGCATAATACACATCGTCATCGTAATAATAACATCATAATACCTCAGTCAAATCTCAAAAACGTCGTAGCTTTCTGCAATAATTTCAGAACCTAAAGAAAATTCTCTGCTAATGTCAAAAGTGTCATCTGCCTCAAACGTACTTTAAAAATCGTGATCCCATACCAAATATATCATTCAAAGCTCTCATAATATCACAATGGGTCCGAAAAAATATGAACATTTCACAAAGTACAGACAAAATACAATTTTGTAAGTGTGAAGTTATCCAACGGTGTAATGACGTAAACATCTGTCACTGCCATAGTAAAAAAGTTTGTCTCTCTCAGTTAAATGATCAGATAGCTGTGTAATTTGTGTTAGAGAAATACGGTACCGATGTGTAAAGGTGTATAAGCAAAAACCATATTAGCTAGGGCTCCTTATGTACGCCCCTGAGGATTAATGTAATTATACCCCCAGATGTTACAAATTACAGCAATGGAATGAAATGAATCATGGAAAACTTTTGTATCATTGTACTTCAAATATCTTTAAAAAATAAATGTTTTAAGTACAAAATTAATCACTCAAATACGTGTACTGTAGCGCTAAACTGTGCATCTTGTTGTAAGATAATCTCTGTGGAAGTGTCGTAGTTATCGTCCTCCGAAAGCTAAGTTCTGCAGAAGTCAATGTACTTACCTCATGATAAACAAAAGTGAAATGCTTTGCGTATAGATATCGTAGTTATTACGCTTATTGTTGTGATGAAGAAAGTACTATGCTGTAATGCATTGTTATGCTACAGAAAAGGCATTCTCATTGTAACTATACCACAAAAGTTACTACTAAAACCTGTTTTACTTTACAGAAGAATTCAGAAAAACTGTGCAGATATAAAACAGGTACACCGCAAATGCAACATTGTAAATTGTCACTCATTAGTAATGTCGTGATATAATCGTGTAGCTGTCACATAAACTAACCACTGTCTCATCTGGTATCTCACAGAAAGAACCTTAAATCCAGAATGTATTTTCAAGTAAACCAAAATGTTGCATTAGAATCACATTAGCAGTACTGGTAAATGTTCTAAGTATGTGAGTCTTATAGTCGTTACGTGATCGTGCAGCTAAGAAGCAAGAATGTACAAATAACAACATTGTGTCGTCTGTTCACTATAAGAATGCATTCGTAATTTCTGTTTAAATAAGTTCTCTTGGTTCTTGACTGGATATTTAACTTCAAACATTGTTGCATGGTAACAGTTTCTTAAGTGTGACAACGCATACTAGAAATGTGAAGTGAAAAATTTTATAGCAAAGACTAAATTAAAAAAACAGTTTATCTCTCAATAAACGGTTTTACATGTGAGATGTGGAGTAACCCTTTGCTCTTCTCAGTACGCAGAGTTTCAACTTGAATGCAATTATCATGCGGTATTCGTCCGTAAAGAATACTGGAATTTTGCTCAAGGTTAGCGTCAATGTTATTTTTCCCTGAGCCAGCGGGCGCAAGTGGCTGCCTGCAGTGTGAGTCATTGTCTGTTTCTTTGTTGGCGCGTGTCATTACTGCGATTAGGAGGCCTAACTTCTACAAATTTGCCTTGCCCAGCTCTGTTAGAATCCCGCCAGTTCTGATGAAATTTAGGTCTGTCGTTATGATTATATCGTCTGTCGTCATGTTGGTAGATTCCATAGTTTCTTTCTTGTCTGTCACGTGGTGGAGAATTTCTCCCTGAGTCGTAACTGCGCGCTGGACCGTTGCGTCTAAAGTTATTCTGTCTCCCTTGATAATAATTATTTTGGTTCCCATATTGTCTGTTTCTATGGTTGTCTCTGTCATATTCATTACTATGGAAAAGCGATCTTTCCCTGTAACTATTATTCTGCCAACGGTTGTCATACAGATGGTGTCTGTTTTGATTGTTTGTGTTGTGAGAATAGCCTTGTCGTGTCCAGTTATTACTTCTTTCATCGCGGAATTGCGACGGATGTGACCTGTAATTGTTGTGTTCCTGTTTTCGCGTTATGCGATTGTCAATGTCAATTTCTAATTCTTGTAAGAGCCCCTGAAAAGCTTCAATGTCGTCTTTGCAACGTCCTGCCAAAATAATATGTCGTAAATGTTCAGGTAATTTGATTAAGCAAATGTGGATGAGTTCTGAGGGGCTGTATGGGTTTGACAGGTACTGATTCTTGTGCAACATGTCTTCAAAATATTTCACAATACTGGAAAATTCAGATTGTTCGAAATGTTTCATCATTATGATGCTATGTTTTACTCGGTCTTGTGTAGTTTGAGACCGATATGCTGAGAGGAAGGCATGATAAAATTCTCCTTCACTGTGACAATCGTGAATGACCGATTGCATTCTTACAGCTGGTTCATTCTCCAAGTAGCCACACATAAATTCTAATCTGTGTTCTAATGACCAGTTGGGAGGAAAACAATGAGAGAATTGATGGAGCCACGCTTGTGAATGAATGTTGTTGGCAGAATTCTTAAACGTTTTGAATTTACGTGTAGTAATGAACAGCTTATAGTCAAAATCATCATGTCGGCGAGTCGCATGTCGGTCATTGTTACGTCGTGTCGGCGGTTCCATCTCAAAATTCGGTGCACATTGCCAATTTCTTTCATAACTTCCGAAATGCCCTGTGTTATTATTTTGTGGCTGTTCCGTATTTCTACACTCCTGGAAATTGAAATAAGAACACCGTGAATTCATTGTCCCAGGAAGGGGAAACTTTATTGACACATTCCTGGGGTCAGATACATCACATGATCACACTGACAGAACCACAGGCACATAGACACAGGCAACAGAGCATGCACAATGTCGGCACTAGTACAGTGTATATCCACCTTTCGCAGCAATGCAGGCTGCTATTCTCCCATGGAGACGATCGTAGAGATGCTGGATGTAGTCCTGTGGAACGGCTTGCCATGCCACTTCCACCTGGCGCCTCAGTTGGACCAGCGTTCGTGCTGGACGTGCAAACCGCGTGAGACGACGCTTCATCCAGTCCCAAACATGCTCAATGGGGGACAGATCCGGAGATCTTGCTGGCAAGGGTAGTTGACTTACACCTTCTAGAGCACGTTGGGTGGCACGGGATACATGCGGACGTGCATTGTCCTGTTGGAACAGCAAGTTCCCTTGCCGGTCTAGGAATGGTAGAACGATGGGTTCGATGACGGTTTGGATGTACCATGCACTATTCAGTGTCCCCTCGACGATCACCAGTGGTGTACAGCCAGTGTAGGAGATCGCTCCCCACACCATGATGCCGGGTGTTGGCCCTGTGTGCCTCGGTCGTATGCAGTCCTGATTGTGGCGCTCACCTGCACGGCGCCAAACACGCATACGACCATCATTGGCACCAAGGCAGAAGCGACTCTCATCGCTGAAGACGACACGTCTCCATTCGTCCCTCCATTCACGCCTGTCGCGACATCACTGGATGCGGGCTGCACGATGTTGGGGCGTGAGCGGAAGACGGCCTAACGGTGTGCGGGACCGTAGCCCAGCTTCATGGAGACGGTCGCGAATGGTCCTCGCCGATACCCCAGGAGCAACAGTGTCCCTAATTTGCTGGGAAGTGGCGGTGCGGTCCCCTACGGCACTGCGTAGGATCCTACGGTCTTGGCGTGCATCCGTGCGACTGGCGACAACATCGATATACTGTGGAGACCTCACGCCCCACGTGTTGAGCAATTCGGCGGTACGTCCACCGGCCTCCCGCATGCCCACTATACGCCCTCGCTCAAGTCCGTCAACTGCACATACGGTTCACGTCCACGCTGTCGCGGCATGCTACCAGTGTTAAAGACTGCGATGGAGCTCCGTATGCCACGGCAAACTGGCTGACACTGACGGCGGCGGTGCACAAATGCTGCGCAGCTAGCGCCATTCGACGGCCAACACCGTGGTTCCTGGTGTGTCCGCTGTGCCGTGCGTGTGATTATTGCTTGTACAGCCCTCTCGCAGTGTCCGGAGCATGTATGGTGGATCTGACACACCGGTGTCAATGTGTTCTTTTTTCCATTTCCAGGAGTGTATGTCCCTCTTCCCGTATTGGGGCGCGAGTGTCCTCTGAAATACGTAATTCTTGTATAACCTGTGTCAGCTGATCTTGTACTTCCCGGATTTCTCTTTGGTGTTGCGTATTAATTTGATTCTGATTTTGTTTCAATTTCCTAATTTGTTTGCCCTCTTCTGTGTCATTAAAGACTACTGGTTTTGTGTCATTCAGATTATCATCTACCTTCGTAGATAAATTATTTAGCTGATCCGAAAGTTCAACTACTTTCTCTGATAATGAACTAATTTCCTCCATGTGTCTTTCTGAACCAATTTTCAGAGTATCTACTGTGTCCTTTAAGTTTTCTTGAGTTTTTGCAAGTTGCGTAACCGAATCGGTAGATGCAACTGAGTCAATTTTAGCTTGCAAGGTGTCGTGATTTTCATGAACAATATTTTGGAGTCCTTTTATGGCTGCTTCGTGATTCTGTAATGCATTTTCATGCCGCGGAAAAATGGGTTGAAAATGCTCACAAATTTGTGTTTTTACATCATTACAGACTTTTTGACATTTCGATTCAATGTTATGTAACTCAGTAGTTAAATCTTCACGTGTTTGTTCAAGCTTATGTTCCACTGAGTCTAACTTTTGAAGCTTTTGTTCCATCGTGTCTAACTTTTGAAGATTTTGTTCCATTGTGTCTAACTGTTGCTGTGTTTGTCTCTGGTGTTGTTCCATTGTGTCCAACGTTTGAAGATTTTGTTCCATTGTGTCTAACTTTTGAAGCCTTTGATGTGTTTGTCTCTGATTTTGTTCCATTTGTTGCATTAGCTGTAATAACAATGCATTAGTGTCAGGAATATGTTCCTCAGTGCTTTTCGTCAGTGAATTTGCACCGGCAACATTCACATTTTGACAAGCAGAAAATGTGTCTTGACTTATTTGAGAAAACGGTGAGGACGCAAAACCTGAATCTACAGTATTTGCAAAATTGTGTCCTGTCATTTCGGATTCCTGAGGCGAGCTGTTGCCGAGCGATCGATCGATAATGCTTCCCTGTTCACTAATTGTTTCACTGACTATGCCATTGTTTGCCGCCCGCTCCATTTCCCTATGCACAATTACCAAATTACTACTTTGAATTTCTGTTAATTCACTACACAGTGGTGCTGATAAGCTACGCTCGTCGTCACTATTATTTCTCAGCTTACTTTGGAGCCTAGTGTTACGTTTTTCACACGCCATTATTGTCACAATATTTCACACGACAACACAGAAAAACACAATTTGAAGAGCAAAAATAGGGGAACACATTAACATAGCACTGAAAATAATATGTAGTTAATTGCAAGCGCAGCTGCGAAATACTTGGTGCAAATCTACATGCATGCCACAACTGTTTTACTGTACAACAATGAAAGACTCCAATTACAAAGGAAATTCTCTCTATAATTACGCGCTAGCAATAAACAAAAGCTACACTAATTACACAAACCACAAGAAAAAATCAGAAGATTCCAGTGAGGTATCCTCGGCTAAGGGTCGACATATGAAACGTCCCCTTAGAAAAATTATACACGACTGTGCTTAAACTGACACACAATATTTTTTAGCGCAACGCAGTCTGACTTTCAGAAATCCCTACAAAGGAATGGCCCTGACTAACATTAACCTGTACCTTTCACAAATCACTTACCTCACCAAAAATCTTCGTTACTCGAACTACTGCAATACAGCGAGCGCCACTACTGCCAGCTAAATAAAAGATTCAAACTACGGAAGGCACTAACTACTAGTAGGCATAGTTAGCAAATGAAAGATTTTAATAGAGAACAAACAATGTATTTACCTTAATAGTGTTGAAAAAGCATAATATACATAGCAGTTCATAAGATCCATTCTGTACTCAAAAATCCGCCATCTCATTTCCCACATCCACCACTGCTGGCGGCTCACCTCCAACTGCGCAACGCTACGCGCTGTTCACATCCAGCTGCCGCTGCCCAACACTACAATGGCAGACAACAATGCAAACTAGCCACAGACTGCACACAGCACAGCCAGTGATTTTCATATAGAGCGCTACGTAACGTTGCCAATAAGAAAACATAAACAGCCTACTTACACTTCGACTCCTTACCGTACACCACAGAATCGTCTCCAAACAACCGCAGATCGCTGCCCAAGGCGTCCACCAACTCATTTATGTATATAGAGAACAACAGCTGTCCTATCACACTTCCCTGAGGCACTCCTGACGATACCTTTGTCTCTGATGAACACTCCTCGTCGAGGACAGCATACTGGGCTGTATCACTTAAGAAGTCTTCAAGCCACTCACATATCTGTGAACTTATTCAATATGCTCGTACCTTCGTTAACAGGCTTTAATGGGGCACCAGATAAAACGGATTCCGGAAATGGACTCTGCCTATTACCCTTCATCCATAGTTCGTAATATATCATGTGAGAAAAGGGCAAGCTGACTTTCCCACGAGCGAGGCTGTCTAAAACTATGCTAATTCGAGTCCATAAGCTTCTCAGTCTCAAGAAAGTTTAATATATTCGAACTGAGAATATGTTCAAGTATTATGCAGCAGCCGAAGTTATGGATATTGGTCTGTAATTTTACGGGTCCATTCTTTTACCCTTCTTATGCATTGGAGTTACCTGCGCTTTTTTCATGTCGCTTAGGACTTTGTGCTGGACGAGAGATTCGCGATTAATGCAAACTAGGTAAGGGGCCAATGCTGTAGAGTACTCATTGTAAAATCGAATTGTGATTCCATCCGGACCTGGTGGCTTATTTGCTTTCGAATTTTTCAGTTGTTTCTCTAGGCCAGGGATGCTTATTACGATGTCGTCCATATGAGAGGCTGTCCGGTGGTCAAATGACGGTATGTTTATACGGTTCTCCTGTGTGAACGATTTATTGAACGTGAAATATAAAAACTTCGGCTTTCGTTTTGCTATCTTTAGCTGCCACAGCGGACAGGTCAGGGAAGGACTGAATGGAAGCCTTAGACCTGCTTAGTGATTTTACGTATGACCAGAATTTTTTCGCGTTCCCTGCGCGATCTTTTGCTAAGCTGTGACCATGTTAGTTGTTGTATGCTTCGCGCACAGACCTTTTGGCATACCACGAATCTCAACTAACCTGTGCTTGTCGTCATTAGTGTGTTCTCTTCCGAACCGAGAGCGCAAAAGCCTCTGTTTCCTCAGTATCTACTGAACTTCGTTATTACACCATGGTTGGTCTATCCCATCCTTTATCACCTTTTTGATTGATTTATTTTGTTTTGTAATCATAGTTGCTATAACTGCATCATGATCACTAATTCTCGTTTCGATAGTGACACTGTCGATAACGTCCGGCCTTTGCGCGTGGGCTGCCGATCTAGCTGCTCAAGACAGTTTTCAGGAAACATGTTTAAAAATATTTCGCATGAATGTCTGTCTTTAGCCCACCGTAATGAATCCATAAGAATCCCAGTCTATACTCTACAGCAGTGATTCTCAAACTTTTTGAGCTTCGGGCGCATTTAAAAGGCCGCAAATAATTGTGGGCGCACTATACATATTGGTCTATTGATAGTGACTGGGCCAAATATCTCACGAAATAAGCACCAAACGAAAAAACTACAAAGAACGAAACTAGTTTAGCTTGAAGGGGGAAACCAGATGGCGCTATTGTTGGCCCGCTAGATGGCGCTACCATAGGTCAAACCGATACCAACTGCGTTTTTTTAAAAATAGGAACCTCGATTTTTTATTACATATTCGTGTAGTACGTAAAGAAATATGAATGTTTTAGTTGGACCACTTTTTTCGCTTTGTGATAGATCGCGCTGTAACAGTCAAGTGGCTCTGAGCATTAGGGGGCTTAACTGCTGAGGTCATCAGTCCCCTAGAGCTTAGAACTACTTAAACCTAAGGACATCACACACATCCATGCCCGAGGCAGGAATCGAACCTGCGCTACTGTCTGGAACCGCGCGACCGCTACGGCGCGTGTTCGAATCCTGCCTCGGGCCTCGGGCATGGATGCGCGGTACCAGACTGTAGCGTCTAGAACCGCTTGGCCACTCCGGCCAGCGCTGTAACAGTCACAAACCTGTAATATACGTGGTATCACGTAACATTCCGCCAGTGCCTACGGTATTTGCTTCGTGATACATTACCCGTGTAAAATGGACCGTTTAACAATTGCGGAAAATGTCGATATCGTGTTGATGTATGGCTATTGTGATCAAAATGCCCAACGGGCGTGTGATATGTTTGCTGCTCGGTATCCTGGACGACATCATCCAACTGTCCGGGCCGTTTGCCGGATGGTTACGTTATTTAAGGAAACAGGAAGTGTTCCCCACATGTGAAACGTCAACCACGACCTGCAACAAATGATGATTCCCAAGTAGGTGTTTTAGCTGCTGTCGCGGGCACATCAGTAGCAGACAAATTGCGCGAGAATCGGGAATCTCAGAAACGTCGGTGTTGAGAATGCTATATCAACATCGATTGCACCCGTACCATATTTCTGTGCACCAGAAATTGCATGGCAACGACTTTGAACGTCGTGTACAGTTCTGCCACTGGGCACAAGAGAAATTACGGAACGATGAAGATTTTTTGCACGCGTTCTATTTAGCAACAAAGCATCATTCACCAACAGCGATAACGTAAACCGGCATAATATGCACTATTGGGCAACGGAAGGCTGCAACAATTGGAACATCAGCGACCTTGGCTGGTTAATATATGGTGCATCATTATGGGAGGAAGGATAATTGGCCCCCATTTTATCGATGGCAATCTAAATGTTTCAATGTATGCTGATCTCCTACGTAATGTTCTACCGATGTTACTACAAGATGTTTCACTGCATGACAGAATGGCGATGTACTTCCAACATGATGGATGACTGGCACATAGCTCGTGCGCAGTTGAAGCGGTATTGAATAGCATATTTCATGACAGGTGGATTGGTCGTCGAAGCACCATACCATGGCCCGCTCGTTCACCGGATCTGACGGCCTCGGATTTCTTTCTGTGGGGAAAGTTGAAGGATATTTGCTATCGTGATCCACCGACAACGCCTGACAACATGCGTCAGCGCATTGTCAATGCATGTGCGAACATTACGGAAGGCGAACTACTTGCTGTTGAGAGGAATGTCGTTACACGAATAGCCAAATACATTGAGGTTGACGGTCATCATTTTGAGCATTTATTGCATTGATGTGGTATTTACAGGTAATCACGCTGTAACAGCATGCGTTCTCAGAAATGATAAGTTCAGAAAGGTACATGTATCACATTGGAACAAACGAAATAAAATGTTCAAACGTACCTACGTTCTGTATTTTAATTTAAAAAACCTACCTGTTACCAACTGTTCGTCTAAAATTGTGAGCCATATGTTTGTGACTATTACAGCGCTATCTATCACAAAGCGAAAAAAGTGGTCCAACTAAAACATTCATATTTCTTTACGTACTAGACGAATATATAATAAACAATCGAGGTTCCTATTTAAAAAAAAAACGCAGTTGATATCCGTTTGACCTTTGGCAGCGCCATCTGGCGGGCCAACCATAGCGCCATCTGGTTTCCCTCTTCAAGCTAGACAAGTTTCGTTATTTGTAGTTTTTTGACGCTTATTTCGTGAGATATTTGGTCTGGTCACGATCAATGGACCACCCTGTATACACATTTCTGAGGAATATTTTACAACAGTCAATACAGGAAATAAATACTGTGATAAAATAACAATTAAGTCATTTAATTTTGAATTTCGAGTCGAGACTACATAAAACACAATTTACATTAATAAAAAACATACGTTATCACAATATGAACAAATAATTTTTGTATAAAAAATGCGAGAGATTCATGTCACCCAAATGCCACGGCCGAGCGCCGTGTTGCCTCCTACTCTGCCAAGACGGAAGGCAAGAGAAATTATTAAGTGGAACGTATTGAAATGAAATAATGCAATAAAATTAAGGATTAATTCAAATTATAGAGGAAAGTAATAATGTAATACAAATGAAACGTGCCTTACGTTAACTCTTTCTAGTGTTTATGAGCAACTTGAGCTAGATGTGTCCTCTCGATTTCTTCAATGTTTGGAGATATAGTTGAAAGATAAACTCTCATTCCTTCGTCAACGCACTGAAGAGTTCCTCTCTTTTTTCATTTAATTGAGATGAGGGCTGAAAATCCAAATTTACATAAATATGACGTCGAAAATTGAAGTGAAATGTTCAAAGCTTTTTAGGTATCGACACATGTTCTTCTTTTATAGAAATACGAAAGGCTTCAAGAGACAATTCCTTATGCTTAATCATCAGTCCACGATCAGTAGATATAGCTGTCACTCCTTCTTCATCTGTTAATGTTAAACCGAAATCACCTGAAGCTTCCATGAATGGGTTTCGAATCCAGTTGTACTGTTTAGTGTTGAGGGATGGAAAATATGAACTGAGTTTCTCTTGTAAACTTGTTAAATGATCTACTGTTGGAAGTATTTCATTTCTACATATGCTTCTTACTAAAGGGAACATTTCCAAGTTACCTTCAACAGCTTTCCTTTTCCATATTCGTAGTTTTCTGTGAAACGCTTTAATTTTGTCGGTAGATGTAAGGATATTTTCTTCTTTCCCTTGCATGTTAGTGTCCAAAATATTGAACTGCTTTAATATATCGGCCAAGCATTGCAATCTGGCAATCCAAAATTCACCCCGAAGGAGGCTGCAAAAATGTAAATGTTTTATTTCTTGGAAAAACACGAGACGTTCTTGTCGTAGCTCATGCACATGAATAAGTACGAGGGTAAGTCAATTATTATCAGCAATTTAGTTATATTTTTGTTTATTTTGGTAGTACTGCCATTTTACATTGACGACGCACGCTTTGTTTATTTGTTGTTACATCTTTGCAAATTTTCAAGCTGCCAGGTTAGTTTCGTTATCGCTGCCGTGCTATTAATCATGGCAGCTCCGTTGTCTATTTGCACGAAAGAAGAGCAACGTTCACTGATCCGGTTTTGTGGTCGGAAGGAGTATCAGTGGCCGAAATTCATCGAAGGCTTTCGGTACAGTACAAGAACAGTGTTTTGCCATGACAGAGTGTCTACGAATGGATTGGAAAGTTCCGAAATGGTCGCACAAGTGCTACGTACGATGAAGGAGCCGGACGACCGTTTACCGCCACAAATGTGGAAGCCACTGAGCGTTCACGTGAAATGATTCTCTTAGACAGACGATTAACGAACGACGAAGTGGCACATCGTCTGCAAAATAGTTACGGTTCTGTCTACGAAATCGTCCGTAACAGACTTGGCTTTCATAAAGTTTGTGCAAGATGGGTCCCGAAACAACTCACACACTTGCATAACAAACGCGCTTGGACATCTGCAAAAAACATTTGGATCGCTATGATAACGAAGGCGACAACTTCTTAGACAGGATCATTACTGGTGACGAAACATGGAGCCATCATTACGAGCCGGAGAGTAAACGGCAGAGTATGGAATGGAAGAAAAGTCAAGACCCAACCGTCCGCAGAAAACTGATGCTTACGGTTTTTTGCGATGCACAGGGTCTAGTACTGGAACGTTGTGGGGCAAGGGGCGCAACAATAAATAGTGTACCTTACAGTGAGATGCTTACTGCCAGGCTAAAGCCTGAAATTCGAAGCAAACGACGAGGATTGCTGTCAAAAGGTGTTGTGTTGTTGCACGACAATACCAGTCCGCGTACTGCTACCCACACTACCGAAACGCTCCAGAAACTCAAATTTGAAATACTGGATCATCCTCCATATAGTCCCGATCTTGCCCCTTCCGACTGTCACTTGTTTGGTCCACTCAAACAGGCATTAAGGGGCCGTCGATTTGCCTTGGACGAAGCAGTGAAAAAAGCGGTGCATTCCTGGCTCAAAGCTCAATCGAGAACCTTCTTTTACGAGGGCATCAGGAAGCCAGTACAACGATGGACCAAGTGCGTTGAAACGCAAGGAGACTATGTCGAGAAATGACGTTCTTGTAAGTTTCCTATTTGATTACAATAAAATTTTATAACTATGTTGAGTATAATAATAAACTTACCCTCGTACTTTCCTCCACTACAACCACCTGACTTGTGTGTGTAAAAGCAATCGTCTGTGTTCTGACTCCAAATCTATACAAAGTTTATTGAATAAACGGGTTTTGACAGGTATTGTTTTAATAAAATTTATCATCTGAACAACATGCTCAAAGACTTCTCTCAGTTTTTCTCCAAATGTTTTTGCTATTAAGACCTCTCTTTGAAGGAAGCAGTGAGTCACAATAACATCTTAATTTTAATTTATTTTATTTTATTTTATTTTTTTTTTTTTTTTTACAAAAGAAAGAAGTCCCTTAACACAGCCTACCATTGAAGGTGCGCCATTTGTACAAATGCCTACACACGACTTCCATGTTAACTGCCACTTATTAAGATAATCATTTAAAATGTTGAAAACGTCCTCACCTTTAGTAGAAACACTTAATTCTTTGCAAAAAAAGAAACTGGTTTACTATTTGATCTTGATTAATGAAACGGACTACTGCTAAGAGTTGCGATTGGTTGATAATGTCTGTTGATTCATCAGCTTGCAAAGCAAAGTTTGAGTGCTTGAGTTTATTACTGCATACATTTTTCTGAATATCAGTAAACATTTCTATAATACGTCTGTGAACTGTATCATTCGACATAGGAATCTTGCTTAATTTCATAGCTGCTTCATTTACTAGCATCGTCATATGACCATAATATTGCAAGCAGGCAAACTAAGTGACTCATCTATTGTATGATCTTTCATACTCTTTGCTTTTAGTTCAGAGACTTGGTAGGAAGCGACCAGAGATTTATCAGAAACAGACATTACACCTTTAAAAGTTTGAGTCTCGGTCCGGCACACAGTTTTAATCTGCCGGGAAGTTTCATATCTGCGCCCACTCCGCTGCAGAGTGCAAATCTCATTCTGGAAACTTTTAAAAGAATCTGGTGCCCTTGTTTGCTGTTCAGGCAATCTCTCGAAATAGCTTTCAGGTTTATCTTGCAAATGTGAATGCATTGCTTTAAATTGCTTGTTCAGTTTACTAGGAAGCAGAGATTCATTTATCATTTTATACCCACATACTAAGTATAGTGGGAAAGGATAATCTTCACTCCCAGTCCAAGGGAAACCATAGCTTTAGTAGCTTTCATTGTACTTACGAATAGGCCGCTGTTCTGATTTTTTACTTGCACTTAGCATTTGTTCACTTCCAGAATCGGATTCTTCTATGGAATGCTTGTTTTTCAGAAAAATTTCCATTTTATTCTGTTGTATTTTGCATGTAAGATTCACTTCTAGCGATTTGAAAATAATCAGTACGCTGTTCACAAAACAAGCCCCACGTACGCTAACAACACCTCACTGACATATCACCTGAAAGTTCTGCGATAACGTCAAGCGCACAACAATGGAAACTCGTTTTCCTTCTGGGCCTGGATTTTTGTGCCTCCATGGGTTAACAGTGCTGCCAACGTTAACCGTGCTAGAAGCTTCTGTCATGAATCTGCTGGATCATAAATTGCAGTATAAATGACGCTCAGGAGAAGCAAGGCATCATGAACAATGACGATCGTGTTCACATGTGCTACTCATCTGTAGCAAGGAACATGATATGAAATTCTTATAGTCGCGGACAGCTCGACGTCAAACAATAAGCAGCTCTCATAGATGATATCCTCTCCCAGTTTCCCTTTTCAATATTACACTACTGGCCATTAAAATTGCTACACGGCGAAGATGACGTGCTACAGACGCGAAATTTAACCGACAGGAAGAAGATGCTGTGGTATGCAAATGATTAGATTTTCAGAGCTTTCACACAAAGTTGGCGCCAGTGGCGACACCTACAACGTGCTGACATGAGGAAAGTTTCCAACCGATTTCTCATACACAAACAGCAGTTGATCGGCATTGCCTGGTGAAACGTTGCTGTGATGCCTCGTGTAAGGAGGAGAAATGCGTACCATCACGTTTCCGACTTTGATAAAGGTCGGATTGTAGCCTATCGCGATTGCGGTTTATCGTATCGCGACATTGCTGTTCGCGTTGGTCGAGATCCAATGACTGTTAGCAGAATATGGAATCAGTGGGTTCAGGAGGGTAATACGGAACGCCGTGCTGGATCCCAACGGCCTTGTATCACTAACAGTCGAGATGACAGGCATCTTATCCGAATGGCTGTAACGGATCGTGCAGCCACGTCTCGATCCCTGAGTCAACAGATGGGGACGTTTGCAAGACAACAATCATCTGCACGAACAGTTCGACGACGTTTGCAGCAGCATGGACTATCAGCTCGGAGACCATAGCTGCGGTTACCCTTGACACTGCATCACGGACAGGAGCGCCTGCGATGGTGTACTCAATGACGAACCTGGGTGCACGAATGGCAAAACATCATTGTTTTGGATGAATCCAGGTTCTGTTTACAGCATCATGATGGTCGCATCCGTGTTTGGCGACATCGAGGTGAATGCACATTGGAAGCGTGTATTCGTCATCGCCAGACTAGCGTATCACCCGGCGTGATGGTATGGGGTGCCATTGGTTACACGTCTCGGTCACCTCTTGTTCGCATTGACGGCAATTTGAATACTGGACCTTGCATTTCAGATGTGTTACGACCTGTGGCTCTGCCCTTCATTCGATCCCTGCAAAACCTTACATTTCAGCAGGATAATGCACGACCGCATGTTGCAGGTTCTGTACGGGCCTTTCTGGATGCAGAAAATGTTCGACTGCTGCCCTGGCCAGCACATTCTCCAGATCTCTCACCAATTGAAAACGAGTGGTCAATGGTGGCCGAGCAACTGGCTCGTCACAATACGCCAGTTACTACTCGTGATGAACTGTGGTATCGTGTTGAAGCTGCATGGGCAACTGTATCTGTACACGCCATCCAGGCTCTGTTTGACTCAATGCCCAGGCATATCAAGGCCGTTATTACGGCCAGAGGTGGTTGTTCTGGGTACTGATTTCTCACGATCTATGCAGCCAAATTGCGTGAAAACGTAATCATATGTCACTTCTAGTATAATATATTTATCCAATGAATACCCGTTTATCGTCTGCATTTCTTCTTGGTGTAGCAATTTTAATGGACAGTAGTGTATTTTATTGAAAACAGAAGGGTATGCATTTTCAATAAAATATTATTATAAAGTGACTGGTTGCAGATGTTAACTATAATTTTTTGATTCACTGTCACGGTATGTAAATAGGTCACATTGGCCCATAATAATAATATGCAATTCACTTCCTACGCGCTGTTGCAGCGCCACTTGGAGTTATGTGGAGTAAGTTCGTTATCATCGGTAACTACACGAAACCTTCCGAATTCTATGGACAAGTTTTGATCACTTGTATAGCTCACAAGCCTACCATCATATAAGAAAAACGTCCATAGGCAATCAACTGCGAAACGAAAGCACGACAAGATGAGATAATATCAGTAAGAGTTTCCGTTGGAAAAATCCGTCAGTCGTCAAATATTTTTTCACCGTTTTCCCCTGATTCTGAACGTTTGGATCTGAACAGAACTCCATTAACGCTTGAAAACACTGTGGTTTAACTCAGTGTTTATTTACAAACTTTAAGAGCGACACAAGTGTCGTGTCATTTGGTTATGGAAAGAAGGTACGGAACGAGGCGTCCGAAAACAATGTGCACGGCACCTTTAGAGCGAAGGTTGGTGAGAGAGGGGGATGGTTAGGAAAATTTCACTGCCAGTGCTAGTCATCCACGGATGCCTGTGCGTGTGGTACCTACCAGCGACTACTATCAAAAATTGTGAAATTAAAGTAAGGCTATTGTAATACAGTTTTAGTGCAAGGAGTTGAAGAAAATGGCATTTGAGGCATTCACTAATTGTGAATGACCATAAAGCATTATATTGTAAGAAACTTGCAGTTCAGAGTTGCAGTCTCGAACTGCAAGTTTTTTGCAACATGTCAAATAAGTTACTGTGTTGGCCTCACAAAACTTTACCATGAATAAAGTGTTACATTTATAGATACAGCTACTTTCATTATTAAATGAATTAATCACTCCCACCACTGCATATTGTTATGATTCTAGTAATTTGACAATTATGTGACCATTTTGTTTCTCCAGACCGCAGCATTCTGCCATCCGACTAACTGTTTTTCTCGCCCCACTGCGAAATACACTTTCCCTAGAATTCCTTACACTTCTCGGTGGTGTAAGGGATGATCTCGATGGGCTAGCAATGGCTGTATCATCACTCAATTTTTGTAAATACGTTTTCCCAGTCCCCAAACAGCCGCTACTGTTAGATAACTAAGATTTGCAGCAATGAAGAGAGGAGGCAGTCGGCGGGAAATGTTCCGAATGCTGGTGGCACTACAAGGAGAATAAGCCACCTTATTTCCTTAAGCAAACTGAACTATTCGACAAAACTTACGGACTCACTCTGTATTATACCTGTTGTGAAATGGATAAAATTGAGTAGATGTGTGTTCTTTTGTATTTGGCCATTTGTTTTCCTAAAATATTACAGGGCGCACTCGTTAATGTCCTAGGGCGCACCAGTGCGCCCTGGCGCACGCTTTGAGAACCACTGTTCTATATTTTAAAGTCGCCTCCAACTAGTATTACATGACCTGGGTATTTCCGCGCTTCTGACGATAGAATTTCTATGAATGACACCAGAACTGTCACAGCGGAGTCTAGTGGCCGGTAAAACGTCCAGCAGTTAACTAGTTTCACCTACACCTGTTATACGGGACCAGATAACTTCACTGTCACACTCAGCTTCGACGACAATAGAGACAATATTTTTGTCAACTGCAATGAGCGCTTCTCCTCCTGTGGCCTATGATCTGTCTTTCTGATATACATTCCACGACTAGCTGAATATCTCAGATCTTTCCACTTCGGTTTTCATCCAGCTCTCGATCGCATGAATAATTTTAGCATGAGAACTTTCCTGCAGGGCAGTTAATTCGGGAACTTTGTTACGAATACTTCGATAGTTTACTGATAAAATTTTGACAGTCGAACTGTCTTTACTCTGATCGCCGTCTGGCTTCTCTTGTTGCAAATAGACGGCCGAGTATTTAGCAGAGCATTACTGTGTAGCCTAAAAAACCCTCATCCCACAAGTACTCTGTTACCTGAATAGCTAATTCCTCTGTTCAGTGCACCCCTGACCTATCAAGCGGAGTACTAAATATCCCCAACTGGTAATGCACGTCATGAAATCCGCAGCCATGACCGTCACAAAGTCGACGAATCCTTTGGATGAGACCCTCAACTCAGCTCCAAACCAAAGAAACCCGATTAACTCTGGGAACAATGTTGCAGATTGCGAGTTCTGCTTGCAGCTCTCGTGCAAGGCCAGCAGTTTTCACCACCTCCGCCAGTTGCCTTCATGAACTGAGGATAACCTCAGAACCCATGAAAAAAAGGCGGCGCCGACGTGAGCCATGACTTGCAGGCGACTACACCTTGCACGCTCGATAGCCGCAGGTAAAGCCGCCTCCACATCTCAGATGTGGTCCCCAACAGACATACTGGGGCCGGCCGTTGTGACCGAGCGGTTCTAGGCGCTACAGTCTGGAACCACGCGACCACTGCGGTCGCAGGTTCGAATCCTGCCTCGGGCATGGATGTGTGTGATGTCCTTAGGTTAGTTAGGTTTAAGTAGTTCTAACTTCTAGGGGACTGATGACCTCAACAGTTAAGTCCCATCGTGCTCAGAGCCATTTAGACATACTGGGTGTGCTTTGGCTTTCTTTCCAGCCCTGAACGCTATTTGCCAAAGGAGTGCCATAATACGCATAACACTGGAGCTCCTGATAACTAGTAAACCTCTCTCCCCACGTTCCTTCTCAGACCCTGCTGAAGGAGAGGCCACCTGCCCACTCTCAGCGTGAATGGGTGAGGCCAGGTGGTCAGTCTCCACATTGACCCTCTCCACATTGGCGACACAAGCACGTTGCCACCCTGCTGTGAGGGCGGATCCACAATTTAAAGTACATTAGGAGATGTCCCGGAAGCAGAGCCCATGTGCAAAACAAGCAACAACTGAGGTGTGCCATGTGA
Source organism: Schistocerca cancellata (assembly GCF_023864275.1). NCBI lineage: Eukaryota > Metazoa > Arthropoda > Insecta > Orthoptera > Acrididae > Schistocerca > Schistocerca cancellata. The sequence goes on along the minus strand of NC_064629.1, from coordinate 741,351,381 downwards.
CGTGCCAGAATCTCCGCCACCGCTACACACAGAAACAACAGCCTCAAGGTGACTCACCATAGCCATTCAGATGTTCCCAAACTGCTGTCAGCTCCTCGTGCAGCCACAGACAACAAGCACGCATAATGACCATCCTAGCAAGGCTAACTGAAGAAGTAAAATAAATCAGACATAATCCTAGGTATGCAGCTTGATACCCTACTGATGTGTCTCCAATGGACGCTGATGCGTTACTGAACTATGTAACTGGCTGTTCAATGAGCAACTATTGCGCTACAGACTGCATAAATTCACCCTTACAAGAACGCGAGATTGAACCTCTTAAACAGAAAAACACGCTCGGAATTTAATAAATGTACTACGAAGGAAACACAGAAAAAGGTAAACACTTAACTTTCCGCTCTGTTGATGTATATCAGCAGAGAGCTGGAGCCTGACTCAGCAGCTCACTCGGGGAATGATCTGTACCCAAAGACTGAAAGTTGCACAGATCACTCCAATATTCAAGAAAAAAGCAATAGTAGTAAGCCACTAAATTGCAGGCCCATATCATTCACGTCGATATGCAGTAGGATTTTGGAAGATATATTGTATTTGAACAAGGAAATGTTACAGGCCCTCTGGTGTTCCTTACCTCTATAAACGGTTTACGAGACAACATGAGCAGCCGTCTCAGGTTGTTTGCAGAAAATACTGTTTTCTAGCGTCTAGTAAAGTTATCAGAAGATCAGAACCAATTGCAAAACTATTTGGATAAGATAATTGGATGGTCCGAAAATTAGCAATTGCCCCTAAATAATGAAAAGTGTGAGGCCATCCACGTGAGTGGTAAATGGATTCCATTAAACTTCCGTTACACGATAAATCAGTCAAATCTAAAGGACGTAATTCAAAAGCTGAAATTTGAAAGAAAACACAGAAAATGTTGCGGAGAAGGCGAACCAAGGACTACGTTCTATTTTCAGAACACTTAGAAGATGCAAAATATCTACTGAAGAGACTGCCTACACATTACGCTTGTCCGTCCTCTGTTGAAGTACTGCTGTGCAGTGTGGGATCCTTACTGTATGGGAAGAACGGAGAACATTGAGAAATTTCAAAGAACGACAGCACGTTTTGTATTATCGAGAAATAGGGTAGAGAGTGTCAAGTATATGATAAAGTATTCGGAGTGGAAATTATTAAAACAAAAGCGATTTTCGTTGCAGCAGAATATTCTCACGACATTTCAATCGCGAACTTTTTCCTCTGAATGCGAAAATATTTTCTTGACGCCGACCTACATAGGGAGTAATGATCATCATAATAGAATAAGGGAAATCGGAACTCTCACGGAATGATATAGCTCTTCTTTTTTTCCGCGCGCTGTTCAACAGTAGAATAATAGAGGATTATTGTGAAAGTGATTCGATGAACCCTCTGCAGGCACCTAAGCTTGATTTGCAGAGTAGCCATGTAGGTGTAGATGTAGGAAGGGAAAACACAATTGGCTTGTACACTGGATGAGAAGATATTGTTTACTGATGGATGCTATAGAAGGAACAGTGAATGGAAGAAGAAGTAGCGGAAGTTAGCAGGTGGTGGATAGTATAAGGATGGGGAACAGTTATGAGAACAAGAAGAGGATAGCAAATACCACGACTGCAAGGTGAGCTATATGTGAAGACGTACCCTTGGGCAGAACACTGATGATGATGATGAATCTTATTGCTTAGGCAAACTCGCGGGATGAAGCCATACATAGAGATTAAGGCACAAAACTACAAGATTCAGAAGAATTTTTTTCAAAATCATGAACAATGGCGTATTCATTAATCCATGCGAAATATGCAGAGATGAAGATCATTAGACTTGCAACTTCACTGAAGGCAGGTTCGAGGTAGCTACACTCATTGCAAAGCCTAAATTTGAAATGTATACTATTTTTGACGAAAATCTTATCTGTGACTAAATTTCGTTTTCGACAAACCAATAGCAGTTGGATCGGCGGTTTTACATATTTCGCAAACAGTCCTTTCCTGTTTTTGTTATGGGTATATACTGAACAAATCCCAACCAAATTGTGCAACACTGTGCTACACAGATACTGACAGGTTCACATTCCACATAAAGACCACCAATATCTATGAGGATATCAAGAGTGATGTTCATATAAGATTTGATACTTTGCGATTCCCAGCGAATGAAAAATACGATATGCCGCTAGGCACTAAACAAGTGGTTGGTTTGATGAAAGAGGAACTGAATGGGGAGCCTATCGTAGAACCTGTGATACCACGTGCAAAAATGTTGTATGTGCTTGAGATCGAGTCTGGGCACATAATGCACAGAGCATTAAGTGCAAAACACTGTTCTAGGCTCTTCTAGGCTCATCATTGACGATAACGAGCAATGCGTCCTGTATTCGAAAGTGAAAACAACTGAGAAGTTTGTTAATCACTCGACGCAGCATGTTTTTTGGCTATTAAACAACTTAAACTCTCTTTGTGGACTCAGAATGACGAACCATATGTACTTCTTAACAATATACATACACACACACAAACACACACACACACACACACACACACACACACACACACACACATATATATATATATATATATATATATATATATATATATATATATATATACTTAATTTTTGGCGATTCGATGAAATTTTTTTTCAGGAAGACTCACCACAGCAAGAAATATGCAACCGGCCTAGTGATTCTCCAACAGAAAGAGGTACCTACTCAACGGTCTGAAGATGACCACAGTAGTGGTCGAAACCGGTCACCTTGATAAATAAATAGTGATCAAGACTGTTTTTGATAGTAAACAGTAATTTGTGATATCTAACTCGAAATTCTTCATCCCACTTAATCCTGCTACCTCAACTGTTTGAAATTCATAACCACATATTACAACTTTACAAATTTTTATTATATTTTTTGTTCAAGTTTATAACTCGGTCATATTTCATAATAGGCATATGAATTTTCATAGATTCTACTATACTTATTGTAATCAGCCCATCTAAGAATAGAATCTCCTGCTCTTGAATGCCAAGTGAACATTACAGTAAGCTCTCTCTCCTACATAATTTCCGTATAATCTTTGAAAAATCCACCAAGCATTCCAAGCAGAGAAAGCACCTCAATTTTCTTACTCTTTGTTTTCCATTATTAAGTATATGTCCTTATATACTTATTTTGTCGGCAAGAGATGAAGTTAAATGTAACAAAACTGATGATGAAATAAAATGATATTCTATTGTATATACACTCCTGGAAATGGAAAAAAGAACACATTGACACCGGTGTGTCAGACCCACCATACTTGCTCCGGACACTGCGAGAGGTCTGTACAAGCAATGATCACACGCACGGCACAGCGGACACACCAGGAACCGCGGTGTTGGCCGTCGAATGGCGCTAGCTGCGCAGCATTTGTGCACCGCCGCCGTCAGTGTCAGCCAGTTTGCTGTGGCATACGGAGCTCCATCGCAGTCTTTAACACTGGCAGCATGTCGCGACAGCGTGGACGTGAAGTGATGTGCAGTTGACGGACTTTGAGCGAGGGCGTATAGTGGGCATGCGGGAGGCCGGGTGGACGTACCGCTGAATTGCTCAACACGTGGGGCGTGAGGTCTCCACAGTACATCGATGTTGTCGCCAGTGGTCGGCGGAAGGTGCACGTGCCCGTCGACCTGGGACCGGACTGCAGCGACGCACGGATGCACGCCAAGACCGTAGGATCCTACGCAGTGCCGTAGGGGACCGCACCGCCACTTCCCAGCAAATTAGGGACACTGTTGCTCCTGGGGTATCGGCGAGGACCATTCGCAACCGTCTCCATGAAGCTGGGCTACGGTCCCGCACACCGTTAGGCCGTCTTCCGCTCACGCCCCAACATCGTGCAGCCCGCCTCCAGTGGTGTCGCGACAGGCGTGAATGGAGGGACGAATGGAGACGAGTCGTCTTCAGCGATGAGAGTCGCTTCTGCCTTGGTGCCAATGATGGTCGTATGCGTGTTTGGCGCCATGCAGGTGAGCGCCACAATCAGGACTGCATACGACCGAGGCACACAGGGCCAACACCCAGCATCATGGTGTGGGGAGCGATCTCCTACACTGGCCGTACACCACTGGTGATCGTCGAGGGGACACTGAATAGTGCACGGTACATCCAAACCGTCATAGAACCCATCGTTCTACCATTCCTAGACCGGCAAGGGAACTTGCTGTTCCAACAGGACAATGCACGTCCGCATGTATCCCGTGCCACCCAACATGCTCTAGAAGGTGTAAGTCAACTACCCTGGCCAGCAAGATCTCCGGATCTGTCCCCCATTGAGCATGTTTGGGACTGGATGAAGCGTCGTCTCACGCGGTCTGCACGTCCATCACGAACGCTGGTCCAACTGAGGCGCCAGGTGGAAATGGCATGGCAAGCCGTTCCACAGGACTACATCCAGCATCTCTACGATCGTCTCCATGGGAGAATAGCAGGCTGCATTGCTGCGAAAGGTGGATATACACTGTACTAGTGCCGACATTGTGCATGCTCTGTTGCCTGTGTCTATGTGCCTGTGGTTCTGTCAGTGTGATCATGTGATGTATCTGACCCCAGGAATGTGTCGATAAAGTTTTCCCTTCCTGGGACAATGAATTCACGGTGTTCTTATTTCAATTTCCAGGAGTGTAGAATATTATTTGCATTTTTATGGTTATAAAATCAAATAGATCTTCCATGTAACTGTCAATTAATTTTTTCTTGGATTTTCCATCATGTACCAGGTAATTTTATCCATCAACTTTAACAGTCCTAAAGCTCATGTATAACTGAGCATGGTTAGGAGATACTCATTCATCACCAAAATATATATTAATCTCAGTACCAATGTTATGGGTATTTAAATTATTTTTGCTTTCCTCATTCACAGGGGATGAGTAAAACTGATAGCTCTCTGTTTTGTTCATTTATTATTAAAGAAAAAAATTATTAAGATGTTTTTAAAAAAAACTGTCACAAAAGTTCCATTTAAGTCAATTAAGCTATCATTTTCATCTGATACAATTATTTTTAATTCCCATATAATATCAAAAATTGGAATAAGGATTGGATTATGTGGTTCATGAATTATTGGTCCATTAAACTCAACATCAGGCCTGAATGAAGCAATATATTTGTTTCCTGATGAAAGTGATCAGTATGCTTCACAAACATTCCATCAACTAAATTAAAATTAATATTAGTTAACTCAAATAGAATAATTTTAGGAACATTATTAGCTTCAGTATTTCGAAAACTAAATCCTACTACACTTCCAATACTATCTTTTATATCCACCTATAATTAAATAAAACTCAATAATAATTCTATTTAAAATTTCATCTACTGTAATGTTTATATTAGGCTTTTTTGAATGAACAAATTTTTCTAAACTTTGGCCTACAGGGTTTTCTATCATTTCTCTATCACAATATAATTTTTAATTTTTGTGTAATATCTGGAGTTCAAATGTTGTATGAAAAACAAATAGTGCAACATTATTAAAACTTCCTCGTATAGCCAGAGTCAATCTTTTTTAACAACAAATGACTTTCCATTGAACTGAAATACGCAACTCATCTCATATTAATAAAAATATATTCAAATAAATGATAACTGATTGGGAATAAAAAATGAGAATTCCCGAGAAAGAATCGAAAATAAACATGGTAAGGTTTTACCAAATTCTATTCAGTGAGCAATAATAGGACCAAATGGTTGTAGCTGATAATTATACAGAGTCCACCAAAAAATGTATACACTCTTTGCCAGGTTCTATCGAGATATCGATATTGTCGTTCGATTTGAGTTATGGGTGTTTTGTAGTATGGTCTTTGGCTCTACAGATGTTAGTACTTTCATCTCGGTATTCATAAAACAAGATGGCTGGAGCATGCTTCACATTTGAGCAATGAAAATGTATTGTGAAGTGGTTTTTCAAGTTTGACAATGCCATTGCAGTGCAATGTCAGTGGAGGCGGGAATGTGAAACAGAACTGCCAACCTGCCTAATTCAATGCAAAATGGCTCTCAACACAATGGGACTTAACATCTGAGGTCATCAGTCCCTTAGAACTACTTAAACCTAACTAACATAAGGGCATCACACACGTCCATGCCCAAGGCAGGATTCGAACGTGCGACTGTAGCAGTCGCACAATTCCAGACTGAAGCGCCTAGAACTGTTCGGCACCTGTGACTGGCAATTCAATGCATCCTTTACAGGTTTGAATTGCTGGGAACGATTTGTGGTATTCCCAAACGAAGATCAGGAAGACAGTGTACAGCTACAAGTCCTGCTTTGTCGGCTCTCATGTTGAAAACGTTTGTTAATTATCCACAGAAGTCTGCTACACAATGTGTATGTGCAGTGGGGTTTAGCAGTACAAGTGTACGAAGAATTCTGATAGCTGCAAAGTGGAAAGTTTACATTCCATGATTACTGCACACGATTAGTGATGACGATCCTGATCACCAGATACAATTTTGCAAATGGTATCAGCAAATGGTAACTGATGGAGAATATTTTGTGATGAAGGTAGTGTGGAGAGACGAGTCACAATTCAAACTCAATGGAAACGTGAATCGGCATAACAGTGTGTACAGGGCACTGGAAAATCCGCATGTTTATGTGGATAAAGCGGTGAATCGACCAGGGGTTCATGTGTGGTGTGGATTATCTTCTAGGGGCTTAATAGGACCCTTTTTCATTGAAGCTACCATCACTGGAGAGGTATACCTGGAAATGTTATGCATATAAATTTTTCCAGATATACATGCACTTTATAGAGCTGATGAAGAGGCCTTCTACCAACAGGACGTGGTGCCACCACACTACCACCTAGCCGTATGAGCTTTATTGGATGACAATTTTCTGGGGCAGTCGATTGGATGAAGAGGGTCCATTGAGTTTCCTTCACAGTCGCCAGATCTAACACATATGGACTTTTACTTGTGGGGAGCTGTGAAAGATAACGTCTATCGATGAAAACCATGCGCACTGGAGGAAATTTGCCAGGAGATTACAGTGACATATGTGGCAGTTACCACTGTAACATTGACTGATGTAGTTGCAGCGACCACTCGTCGCTCTGTTATGTGTATAGCCGCCAACAGTTAACATTTTGAACATTTAAAGTAACCTTGTGCTAAATTGAAGGTCGTAAAATATGTGTGATCAATTATTAAAAGTAAAATAAACACATAAGTAATAATTTCGTTCCTTAAGGTCTATATATATTTTCCTGGAGGAGGCTGCATTCTGGCTCCAGGATGGTTAAATTGGAATAAGATAAACCACCTGTATATTTATTGAAAAAGTGTAAACTAACTGAAATGACAAAAGAATTCATGTAGAAAAGTTGAAGAAAAAATAATGAGAAGATTACTATTTTAATTAAGAATAATAACTGGGAAACCTAAGAAAGGGAAATACAGATGTGAAATTAAATATTTGCTAACCATTTTTATCCTTATTAAATGAGCACTCTAAAAGAAGATATTGCATACATATTAGACCATGATGGTGGTGTTTTATCTGAACATATAAACTAATTTATTGAAGCTCATGAACTGCATTAGAATACAAAAAATATAAAAAAATTGGTCAACGTTATATTAATTGTTCATAGGCTAGTAAAGAAGCTAAATGTGGGTCAGATATGTGTGGCTGCCATTTTTTCTAAGTGTAAAACCAGGATACATTATCTTATTTATTTTTATAAATCCATATTTCTTAACAACATAAATGTTAAATGTTAAAAATAAGTTTCGTTAATTTATTCTATCCTTAGTAAATGGTTTCATAATATGACTCAGTTAAAAAGCTAAACAAAATAGAAAAATATTTAAAGAATTAAAAGAAGAATTTTAAAAAAATAGATGAAGCAACCAAGAAGAGAATATGAAAAATATAAAAAAAGGACAGAAAATTGTTATTAATGCAATCGAAAAAGTTAATGAAGTAATTGATGGATAATGTGACAATGTGCTGAAAGCTACTGAAAAAGATAAAAAAGCTGAAAAACAAGTTGTACCTTACACTCATATCATCAAGAGGAATTTGGAGCTACACCACAAATTATACAGTATGATAGTCCTCAACAGGACTGTACTTTAAGCTTTAAGTGAATCAGAAATACAGAATGTGTTGAGTAAATATGAAGAATATGTTAAAGAGAGAAAAAAGATGGCTCATGCTCAGGGTGTTGTTAAAAATAAAGGAGGGTAATGTTAGGAAAATAAGTATAAGTGGAAGAATGTTTAAGGACATCAGTCATAGTGAAGACGCAGTTTTCGGATTAAGACCTTTTGGTGCCTGTAAATGCATTGGCAATAAACCAATAAAATTTGATAGAGATAATTTAATGATCAATAGACAGAATATGAAGGTACAGTTGGACTAATGAATCTGTTAACTATAACACACATTATTATAGATGATGTGGGTGAACAGTTTGATAGAACTGATTAAGAAATTATGCATATATATTATTTTATTCAAATGCATTGTATTCTAAAAAGAATCCAAATAAAATAAAACCAAGTAGAGGTATGAAATACAATAGTTTGATGAAAAATTTTTCATAACCACTTCATAAATTTAAGACGATTACCATCAATACAGATACTTCAGAAGTAGATGAGAAACTAGCTGAAGGTTTAATAAAGAAATATACAGAAAAAGCAATTCAGTGTGTATAGTAGAACGATGTTTGAGATTTTATCGATAGATTAGCAGTAATTCCTAAAGACAAATTAGCTGGAAATAGAAATTATCATAATGAAGATGTTGGAATAACATATATGTTAATGAGTAAATTTAGTGATTTCATTACAAATAATCCAAAAGGAATTCCATATTTGACTAGATTTCCCAATAAGCTTCCTCACAAATTTTGGGAAAGTGAAAAATATGGGAAAGGATTCGTAAATGGGGCTTCAGATTATTTACCAATGCCAGAGATGCATCTATCAGGCTACACATACTGTGGACCTTTTAGCAAACTAGACGAAAGGCACACACCGAAATAAGGCATAAATCCACTAGACAAAACTTGTAAACTACATGATATAGCCTACAAGCATAATAAAGATTTAGAATCTATACATCAAGCCAACAAAGAACTGCAAAAGAGAGAATGTGTGCTGAAGTAATGTCGCTTGGCAAAACATTAGCAGCAACAGTAGTTAGAGGAATAATATATGGAAAACGAAAATTATGGATGGATATTAATGTTGATGACAACTGATGTGCTTTATAAAAACATTAATCCTTATAACATTTTTACAGTTATAAGTGAACAATTTTACTATTGATCATACTTTCAAAGCAAAGTCAATTAAAATTAATTTCAGTAATGATAAATTACACAGTATTTATAATTTTTTAACTAATGCACAGAAAAGAAAGAGAGATTAAAAATATGGTGACGGTTTAGTTATAACGCAAGTACTTCCATCTAACAAAAATGGAAGAAGGCTCAGGACTAACAAAACATGAGGGTGGTTTTCTGGCATTACTTTCGGTGGCAATACCATAGCTACAAGCTATTGGCTCACTAGTTGGTGGAGCAGCCAGTATTGCAAAAGCAGCAATGTACAAGAAAAAAGGTGATGCGAATTAGAGGAACAAAAAAGACATAATTAAGCAATGTGGAAGAAGGAACCAGAATAAAAAAGTTGTCGGAAAATAATCTTTATGTACCCTAATGCATTAAGAAATTCTGAGGTAGAAAAACTTGCTAAAATTTAATAGTAACACTTTCATGATGTTTTTATGGTTGATGAATTGCCTAATCAGCCTAGAGAATATGAATATGGAATAATAAACTTAGGTATATCTTATCATGCTGGCACACATTGGATATCTTATTATAAGAAAAAGATACAAAAATTATTTGATTCCTTTGGAGAAAATACGCCTGAAGGGTTGGTCATATATCATGGCTCAGTTTATGGCCATTTGTGTATATTTGTTTCTAACAATAATGTCAGAAATTGTAAGACACCGTCTAAAGACAATGTCAGCTGGCATAAATTTAATGGTATTTTGAATTTAATAAAGGAACAGTTTTGGAACAAAGACATGGTCTAACAGTAACTACAAGATCAATGAGTAACCAAACTTAGAAAAATAAAAAAAGAATTGAAATAAAAAATTGATAATTTTCAATTAAATATTAAAAAAGAAATAAATTAAAAAACAAAAAAATAATTTAACACTTCAGCAATAATCTAAGTGTTTTCTTCTAATACCTATGCAGAGTTAAAATAAAAGATTCAAATATTTCAATCATTAGTAGATGAAAAAATAGAGAATGTTATTAAGCAATTTCAGAATGAATTAAGTAAAATTTTTAAAGCACCTAAAATGTATATTGATTTTAAACATAGAAGACTTGTAGATATAAAAGATCCTGTACATGGTTATAATGCCTGAACCAAACAATATTTAGAAAATGAGTTTGAGTCAGTCACAGCAGACTTTAGTCTACAACTAAACAGTCGTATTTGAAAAACTGATTTTGCACATATTCTAATGATTCTAATGATGTAATGTCATCAAAGAAGAAAAAAAATGTTGTCACAAAGGCTGGATGCAAAAATATTCTAACACAGTTCAATAAAATACATACATTTTATGATAGCGATATAGAAGATTATCATGTAACCTAAATAACATCAATATAACTATTAATCACATGCTATGTTAGTTTAATAGATTAGAAAGTAGAGGTTTTGACAAACAAGAAACACAATTTTGAGTCCTCATTTATACTTAAAAAGTTATTGTAATTGATAAAAGCATAGAAAAAGACTTCGATTTTAATATTTTGTTAAGTGAATTTATTAATGTATGTGAACTATTTCTAACCAACGATTAAAAATGTTGCATAAATGAAATTTTCTAGGTCTAAAATTGAAAGGTATAATTAAAACTGTCACAGTTGATGCAAAACAAATTTTATTTGGTGAAATTTTACCTTATATAAATGAATAACTCTAATCGCATTTCAGACAGTCATATTAGGTGGCTAAAATGTAAAAATTTATTGACGCACATTATACAAATAGAATAACAAAAACTGGAAGACAAAGAATTGATAGGAGTTGCATAATATTTAAAGGAAGGAAAAATAAATTTGTTAAATATATTTTGTAGGTGGTGGTTAACTTTTCTTGAAGAAATTATTAATGAATTGCATAAACCAGTTTCATTTGGTGTAGATGATTATGGCAACCTGATTTAGTAGGAAAGGAACCAGGCAACTTGAAAGCAATTTTAAAAGCTAATAAAGGTTATAAACATTTGTTGACTGTAATCGGTTTTTCAAAATTTGCTTGGGCTATTCAAGTTAAGAATAAAACTACTAGAGATATTTTAGAAAGTTTTGAACAAAATGTAAAGCAAAGATGTCAAAGACATTGACAAACAGATGATGATAAAGAATTTTACAATAAAGATCTTCAAGAACTTATGAAAAATGTAGTATTAATGCTTATTCAACTTTTACTGAATTAAGATCATCTGTTGCTGAAAGATTTAATAGAACACTTAAAGAAAAGATGTGGAAAAATTTTTGTAAACAGATTGAACTAGTTGAAAAATGTTTTGATGAATACAATAATACAAGGCATTCAACAATAAAAACGAAAGCCAAAGAAGTTGTTGACAAAGATTATAAGCCTTCTCTCATTGTATCTAATGATTAAGCAAGTTGCAGACTAAAGCCAACTTCAGCTGATGCTAAGTTTGAAATAGGATATAAAGTTTCAATCAACACTCTTGAAGGAATATTTGAAAAAGGTTATACAGCTAACTGGTCAATAGAAACTTTTGTAATTGAAGACATTATTCATTCTAATCCAGTTACATATAAACTGAAAGCTGTCAAAGGAAAATTTTATTAATATGACTGTCATAAGACAAAATATCTCGATCTATATCTTGTTTGCAAAGTTTTGAGAAAGAAAGGCAATCAAGTATATGTTAAATGGTGGGGATTTGATAATGCACGTAATAGTTGGGTAAGAAAGGGCAACATTATTTTATGAAAGTGACAGCCGAAGCAGTGCTAGCTGAAGCGGCCTTGGGACTACACCCAGTGTTTAGAGTGTATCTTGTAATAGTTGTTGTTCAGTATATGTGTTGGTTAATGAAAAATAATTTTATGATCAATAATTATAAACCTGCAACATTAATAAATACTACATTATACTTTATATTTGATTGTTAAGAACGATTTGTTCCTGCAGATATTTTCATATGTTTTTCTCTAGTGTGGTCACAAATTGTTTTTCTTGATTTTCATGTTCCAGTATTCCCAAAATATCATTAGCTTTAAACTATGGATTATTATTTTTATCAATAATCCTGTTTTTCTGAAATATATTCAGCATTAGTAGTGCTTGGAAGTGCTTTGACTTATTAGAGTTTTTTATTTTTATAAACAAACATTTTGTATATATAAATGTATTGCACAATAAAATCTAGAAATGTAATGCTTTCATATTCTTTATCTATTTGTTTTCGTCATGATGGTGTATCACCATTCATAGTTCAATTAACCTATGAGAATGTGATTTTTTATACAATGTAGATGGAGAAGAAATATGTATTTTTTATATACTACAAAAACAGAGGTAAAATTTTTATTCCATTGTATTCCCAAATATTCCTTCAGTAAAATTAAACATTGATTTATTTTTGTCTATTTATTTCAGTTCAGTCTGGATTAAATGGATAAAAGAAAAAATATCATTCATGATCATCACATTTTCCTTCAAATTAAGGAAACCAAATACCTTTAAGTGAAGTACCTGAATTTATCTAATCGATGTTCTTTCAAATTAATTCAAATATATCCATTACAGATGCTTCAGTATTAGATGTTGGAATTGGCTCATTCAAAGAAAATAATTTCATTAGGAACAAATATTTTTGTCATATTCATATTCTAAGGCTAATGGAGTATTATATTTTTACAGTATATTCTGCTTTGTATTTTTGAAGGATTTAATTTTGCAGTGGCTCATTTCACAGCCTCAAATTAAAAGGTAGAACAAAACAACTAGGCATAAAAGGTTATTCTAAACTGAGAGAATAACAACTTGTTGATGTTGTTAGGAATGACAATAATAATGAAATCATACCTAATGAACAACAACTTATTCTAATGATTCATCTTATGTGTAAAAATTTAAATTTCAGACAATTATATGAAATGCATTTAGTATAAGAAACACATGGAAATATAGTTGTTGATTATATAAAAAAGAAAATCCATTTACTGAATCTGATTGGACATATATACCAACAAAAGAAAATTATCTGAAGATTTTGTGAGATAATTTAAAGACAAATAAGTTTGAAATAATGTTTGAAGATATTGAATATTATCTGAAGATTTTGTGAGAGAATTTCAGGACAATATAAAGTGTATCAAAGATTATCTGAAGATTTTATGAGAGAATTTCAAGTTAAAGTAAGTTGGGTATATACACTCATCAAAAAAAGTTTTGCATCACCTTAATTCCGAGAGTTCCAGAATCTGTGCAGAAAATAGGAATAGAGACCAACATAAACATCATTTCTGTCCTTTTTATTGCCCATGAAAACCACACTTTGGATGTTGTACCACAATACAGCGAGGCCTTCAGAGGTGGTGGCCCAGGTAGCTGTACACACCGGTACCTCTAGTACTCAGTAGCATGTCCTCTTACATTGATGCATTCCTGGTTTCGTCATGGCATACTATACACATGCTCATCAAGGCACTGTTGGTCCAGATTGTCCCACTCCTCAACAACGATTCGGTGTAGATTTCTCAGAGTGGTTGGTGGGTCACATCGTCCTTAAACAGCCCATTTCAATCTATACCAGACATGTTTGATAGGGTTCATGTCTGGAGAACATGCTGCCCAGAGTGATGTCGTTATCCTAAAGGAAGTCATTCACAAAATGTGCACAATGGGGGCGCGCATTGTCGTCCATGAAGACGAATGCTTCACCAATATGCTGCTGATAGGGTTGCACTATCGGACAGAGGATGGCATTCACGTATTGTACAGCCGTTACGGTATCTTCCATGACCTCCAGCAGAGTATGTCGGCCCCACATAATGCTACCCCATAACGACAGGGATCCTCCACCTTGCTACACTCGCTGGACAGTGTGTCTACGACGTTCAGCGTGACTGGGTTGCCTCCAAACACGTCTCTGACGATTGTCTGGTTGAAGGCATATGCGACACTCTGATGTGAAGAGAACATGATGACAATACTGTGCGGTCTACTCAGCATGTATTTCGGCCCATATGTACCACACTACATGGTGTTGTGGTTGCAAAGATGGGCCTCGCCATGTACGTCGGGAGTGAAGTTGCGCATCATGCAGCCTATTGCGCACAGTTTGACTTCTAACACGATGTCCTGTGGCTGCACGAAAAGCATTATTCAACATGGTGGCGTTGCTGTCAGTGTTTCTCCATGCCATAATCCGTAGGTAGCAGTCATCCAGTGCAGTAGTTGCCCTTGGATGGCCTGAGCGGGGCATTTCATTGACAGTTTCTGTCTCTTTGTAACTCCTCCATGTCCGAAAAACATCGCTTTGGTTCACTCCGAGACACCTGGACACTTCCTTTGTTGAGAGCCCTTCCTGACACAAACTGACAATGCGGACGCGATCGAACCGCTACCAAAATTTATCAGTATCCTTCATAAGAAAAATAACGAAACATGAAAAGTGAAATATTATCTACTAGAGAGGAAGACATGCTTAACTGACTAAATCACCAAATTGTAAAAGAAAAAGAATGTCTTGATAAATGGTTGGATGATCATTTCTCTTGTCCAGTGTGTAGAAGTGTTGTTAAAAATGTTTAGGTTGAGAAATTATTATACTTCGTGCAGCGAGAGGTAAGACAGTATAAGACTGTGCCGAAGACTGAATACATCATTAGTGAGTTCTGCTTATGTGTATGTATCCTAAATACTGAAATAATTGGCCCAACAAACAGTTCGTAAAGGTTTTTTCATCCTTTGGTAGAAATTTACTGAATTAAATTTACAATTAAGACTTAATATTTCTTCACAATTTGTGTTCTATCTTCGATTCTGTATAACTGCTTTTGTAAATTTTTTCATTGTGGTCTAATAAAATAATAATTAAATTCACACTCATCATTAAATAATTTGAAAAGAACGAATATTGATCTTAAATTAGGGTCTTCAGTTTGTTGTACAACATGTCATAAAATTCTGTCTATTTCTCTGTTTTTTCTTCTTATTTTATTCCCACAGCATTGTCAACTGTTCCATGTAAGTTTCGTATGTGATCTGTTAGAATTTTATTTCAATTTGCCAAGTGTGTTATTTGACTTTGATATATCTCTTTCGTTATTTCCTTTTTAATCTTATATTCTCCATGTTCTCTAATACATTCTAAGACTTCTGCACATCGTATCCTGGATCTTATAACTCAAGAATATAGATCAGGCTAATCGACAAAGTTTCTTGATTTTTGTACATATTTGTGTAGTGTCGTTTTACTACTGCTGAAATTTTCACATCTTTTACAATTTTATTCGTTAACATGGAGTTTTATAGCATCTCAAGAACAACTGTATCCTAAAAGATCAGCAAGTTGATTTGCATAAAACCATGTTATTTTCATCAGTAATCCAAACACATGCTTAATATTTGCATGTAAGATTATTGTTGATGAGATCTATGACTGACTCCATTTAGTAGAATAAATTTTTATAGGAAACATTTTTTTAGATTCATTAATAAATATAGTAGATTTTTCATTTCCTTTCAATACCCACAATCTCGATATTAATCTTTTTGTATATTTTGTTAACAACATCATAAATGTTAAAATCTGTTGCATCTAGATTAAATCTAACGATTTCATATGATAACTTATTCTTAATGGAACTTCCTCCTTCTTCCCTCTATTTCTATGATTATACTCATTACATTCTATAGTTTGTTTATATCCAAGAAAACATAGATCCATCCTATATTTGACAATATGAAACACTGCCAACACAGATTGATCCTCAAACTAATTCTTCATAATGTTAATGTATTCTTGCTTTTTACTCCTAGTTAATAGATTTAAATAAAGGTCGAAATCTTTTAATTAATCTATCTACAATATTGCTTCTTGTTATTGTTTTATGTTTTTGTATAAGAGAAGATAATCCTTTTCTGTTGATACATACTGTATGTGTTAGTATATTTAAGGATGTTGATGTTGATAACTTTACCATTTCTTAACATTATTGTCAATGTCTTTGATAGCTTTATCTGTTTTCTAGTATGCTAGACTGTCAGGAATATGACTAGCCATAAACCAAGGATTATTCTTTTTATCACTTACCACAAATACTTGCTTACCATTGTATGTAAGCTTGTCGATGCTGATGTCTCGAAATGATTCAGTTTAATAGAAATTTTTTTTATTACTCATAATATTTAATACTGATAGCAGTAAACCATCATCATTAATTCCGCAGGTAGTAACTTTTTATAAAACACATTGTAAGAACTAGAAAATTGCACTTTTTTATAAATAAAACCTTTTCTATATAAATGGAAGCCATCAAATCTTAAATGTGGAAATACTGTGGAGCTGAAAAATCATTTTCTTTCACAGAAAAACACAAAAGACAGTTATAGGACAATGTGCAGACAATTTGTAAATGAATATCCTGTAAGAGTATACAGTAGTAAATGAATTTCTTGTGTGTGTGTGCAGAAGAAAAACGTTTCTATATATTACTATAAAAATCATTTAAAACGATTGCCAAGTGAAGAACATTCGAAAACATTGTTGCCAGCTAAAAATGATTAACAAGAAACTGAGACTGATACTCACAAGAAAAATGTGTTCATGGTCAAGAAATTAAAGATTTACATTATTTTTACTCAAGTCTATCATGTAAACACAAACATATAAGTATATGTAAGAAAGGTACTCGAGAGTATGCTAAAAACAAGAAAGCTGTTTTTAAAATTTTCTCAAAATAGGTTTATCGTATAAAAACTAAAATGGAGCAATTCATGATTGCAGCCATGGTGCAGCAGGAACATGGGTTCCTGGAAGATCACCGAAGTTAGGTGCTGTCAGACTTGACTAGCACTTGAATGAGTGACTGTCCAGTCCAAGCGATGTTGGCAAGCTAGGTGGAATCAGTCCTTGTGAGGTCGGTTGAGGAACTAATTGACAACCGCCAGGAGAGTGGTGTACTGACCTCACACAATTCCATATCTGCATTCAGTGATACCTATAGACTGAGTATGACATGGTGGTCAGTCAGCAATGTGGGATCTTCCAAGAACTGTTCACACAGGGTGAGCAATAATTAGAACAGAATAAGCAAAGATGAATTAATTAATTCAATTATATCACATAATTTACCTATTCCTACACACACTCTCTACAGGGTGAAAAGTATTTAAACCGACAAACTCTGGGAGGTTGCAGAGGACATCAAAACAAATATTTTTCCCTAATGTCATTTTTTCCTATGAGGAGTATTTAAACTGGTAGAGGAAGATTTCTCTGGTGGCAAATTAATTAAACCAACAAAAACTTTTCCATTTTTTACGACCAAGAGACAACACATTAACACAACCCAATTTCAATAACAGTAGATTTTCAAAAATGCCTCCATTGACACTTAAACAAAGGTTACACCATTGGATCATGTTCTGTCTGACACTGAATTGTTCCTGCTGCTGCTACTATCTGGGCAACCAGATCCTCTTCTGATGCAACAGGAGTTGCGTAAACAAGGTTGCACGTCTCTCCCCACACAAATAAGTCCAGAGAGGACATATCTGGGGATCGAGCAGGCCATGGAACAGGACCACCTCTGCCAATCCACGTTTCTGGGAACCGTCGGTCCAGGAATCGACGCACACGACGACTGAAATGTGCTGGCGCCTTGTCATGTTGGAACTGCATGCATTGTCTTGTAGTGAGCGGGACGTCTTCTAGCAATTCTGGCAATGCTCTGACGAAAAATTGTAATAGTGCCTGCCATTTAATGGCCTAGGTAGCAGATACAGCACAATTAAACAGTCCCGCACATTAACGAAGAACCGCACTTGATTAGCGGTAGTAACTGTGGCATATGGGTTATCCTCACTCCAAACATGCGAATTGTGCATGTTGAAGACTCCATCACGCCCGAACGTTGCTTCATCAGTAAACAACACAGAGGATGGAGATGTAGGATGCATTTCACACTCTTCCAGGTACCACTGAGAAAACTGTGTTCTGGGTGGATAATCAACTAGTTCCAGGATGCGGACACGCTTTAAGTGAAATGGGCGTAACAACTGTTGTGTTCTTACATTCGTCTGATTCGTCCCCATGTTTCGTGCAATTGCACGGGTGCTGGTTGAAGGATCCCGCTCCACATGCTGCAAGACAGCTTTCTCAAATTGCAGTGTTCTTACCATGCGACAGCGCCCCTGTCCAGGTAATCTGCTAAATGACCCAGTCTCACACAAAAAAAATTGTGTGAAATCTTATGGGACTTAACTACTAAGGTCATCAGTCCCTAAGCTTACACACTACTTAACCTAAATTATCCTAAGGACAAACACACAACCACGCCTGAGGGAGGACTCGAACCTCCGCCGGGACCAGCCACACAGTCCATGACTGCAGCGCCTTAGACCGCACGGCTAATCCCGTGCGGCGGTCTCACGCAGACGTTGGTACACAGCAGCAAAGGTCGTATGATGCGGGATATGGCGATTAGGATATTGTTGTTGATAAACCCGCTGTGCAGTTCGTCCATTGTGGTGCGCTACGTAGTATGCACCAACCATATCAGTGTACTCACTCCAGGTATATCGCTCTATTAGTAAACAGAGACAATGCACTACTACATTGGTTGACAGCAGAGCATAATACGCCCTCTAACAACTGAAGATCGGAATACGGCCTCTAACAACTGAATAGCGTAATATGGCCTCCACCGGTTTAAATAATCCTCATAGTAAAAAATGACATAGGGAAAAATATTTGTTTTGATGTCCCCTACAAGCTCCCAGAGTTTGTCGGTTTAAATACTTTTCACCCTGTATAATATGAGAGTAGTTGAACTCTAAGCTAGAGTTAAAAATGTTGGTATTAGAGGCTACAGTCAATTAAAGAAATCGAAATTAATTGATTCATTTATTTTACAAGAGTTTCCGTATTGTCAAGAATTATTTCAAAAGACTAAAGAATCTAACAAATTATTTTTATAGATTTGATGATGATGTCATTGACAAAACTCGACCACTGAGACAAGAAAAAATAGTGAGACTAATCAAATAAATACGTTCAGTAGAAAACTGTTTGAGCAAGAAAAAGAGCACAGACTGTCTGAAATGGAATTTTTTGAGAATAAAGAAATAATATCTAAATTTGATGAAAAATTTAAAGCTTGGTCTTTTGACTACGAAATTGTCTTTAGCGATGCTAACATCACTAAAGTCGGTTCCATGACTGAGAATTAATTCTGTTGTACAAAATAGAACTGACTTCAGAAAAGGATAAAAATTGAATATTACAACAGCGAATCCAATATTGTGTTATCCAATTTCTACAGGATATAAAGCATAAAACAGTCACATTGAACAGTATGTTCAAGTTTTGTGTAATAATGTCAGAGGTATATTAACATCTGATGAGTCTACTGATACAACAAATATAACATTTAATATTCAAATGTTAATAATTCCAAGAGGCAGCGAAGGTAATAAATTTAGCTGGCAATAGAAAGACTGAAAGATACATTACTAGATTTAATAATAGTTTTAACCTATGTTGTCCTAGAGGAATAATAGTTACATTAACACATCACACAGATTTAGTCTTTGGCAGAGAACTAACTACACATGGAATTAAGAAAATTAGAGAAGGAAATAAATACAAATTATAGAAAGAGTTAGCCAGGATATTATGTAGCCAATTAAGCAAATACAAAGAAGAAGGATTTAGTCTAGAAGATACTAAAAATGTTTAGCAGCTATTGGATATTGAAATAAATCTTGTATGCACTGAAAATTTAAATTCAGTTATCTATCATGGTCCTGAGAAAGCAATAAAATACACGTGTATAAAAGTCACAACCATTTTGATGTAAATAACAGCATGTCAACATTCTTAGGGTTACCATATTTCTGTGGTAAATGTGACAAAACACATAACAACAAGAACAAACATAAATGCAAAATGGAAAGAAAAATGTGTATATTATGCAGTGGTACAGGATTGTTATAGGTTATAAATGTGAAGGATATAAAAGGATTTTTTTTGAAATCCAAACAACATCAATGTGGCATTGAAATATGTAGAAACTGTGGTCTAGAAGTAGAAATTAAAAATCTTAAATGTTACACATAACACAAAATACGAAAAGGTGGTATATAGGAGAGAAAATTTCGTGACAGTATTATGAAAAGGATAATTGCTGCTCGCCATATAGTGGAGATGCTGAGTCACAGATAGGCACAACAAAAAGACTGTTAGAAAGTGATCTTTTGGCCTAGAGGGTCATCTTCAAAATTAGACAAAGTACACACTCACAGCAACGCAAAACTAACTCTCTCTCTCTCTCTCTCTCTCTCTCTCTCTCTCTCTCTCTCTCTGTGTCTCTCTCTCTCTCTCTCTCTCTCTCTCTCTCTCTCTCTCTCTCTCTCTCTCTCTCTCTCACACACACACACACACACACACACACACACACACACACACACACACTCACACTCACAAACACACACACACACACACACACACACACACACACACACACACAACCAACCCACAGTCCATGGCAGCTGAAGCCAGACTGTGAGTAGTAGTGCATGATGGAGGAGGCAACTGGGTGGTGGGGGTAAGGAGGAGACTGGAATAGGAAGGGGAGGGATAGCAGGGTAGGGGTAAGTGAGAACATATAGTGCAGAATATATAGTTAAAGATTGCCAAAAATATAATAAATATTGTTCTTATGTTGATGAAGAATACAGTAATTACTATATATTTGAATTTTCGAAATGCAACAATGCAATTATAGGAAAACAGTTTAAGTGCCATAAATTGGATTCCCAAATGGAATTTCTTGTACCTATACTGAAAAATATATGTCGTTTGATTATGAGCCTCAACAAGAACCAGAAATATACATTAAAAATCTGATAATAATTCAAAATTTTAATGGTGGTAATGTTTATAAATTTAAAACAAATGATGAATTCTATAGGTGGATTATATCTAGTAAACGTAATAAATATACATTTATAAGTCATTAAGCTAAAGGTTGAGATTCACAATCCATTCTTAAGTATTGTGTTGAAAATGCTATACAATCATATACTGTCTACACAGGAACTAAGTTATTGTTACTTTAGATAAAGCAATTAGGTTTAAAAATTATAGATAGTAGTAATTTTATACAATGTCCACTTAGTAGCTTGCTAGAAATCTTTGGTTTGAAAGAATTAAAGGAAGATTACTTCCCACATTTATTCAATACATGGGAAAATGTAAATTACATGGGCCTGATTTCTGATATAATATATTATGGATTTGATACTATGAAACCAAAAGGTAGGGAAATAATTCTGAAATGGCATAGTCAAAAAGTTACAGAAGCTTGTGTGTTCAGTATGAAAAAAGAAATTAATCAATACTCTAATTTTGATGTAAGTATGTTAAGAAGAGGGTGTTTATAATTGTGAAGACAACAGTTCATAGAAATAGCTAATATAAATCCATTTTGTTATTTAACATTGCTGGAGGTTGTATGGCCATATAAAGATCTAAATATTGGCCTGATGGAAGAACTGCTGTATTAGAGGAAGAACAAAAAGAAATTATACTAGGGAGACTATTGTGTGACTAAACAATAAAAATATGGTCCTAATGGCAGTGAAGTGAATATAGCTGGGTCAAAAGCAGATGGTTTTGATAAAGTAAACAATACTATTTATCAATACCATGCCATGGTTCTAAAATGTTTTAAAACTGAAACGATTTACAATCAGTGGATGTTTTATATCAAAAAGACCTTGGCAAGAAGTACAGTAATACGATATTGAGCCTATTACTTAGTATCAATGTGGGAAAGTAGTTGGATTAACTCAGCAGGTACAAAAAACTTAAGAAATTAAAACAGTTATCTGAAGTTGTTGAACCACTGAAACCAAGAGATGTTTTATGGTGGTCATACAAATACAATAAAATTAAGAGCTAAAGAAGATGGTGCTAATAAACAATGAGATATGCTGATGAGTGCAGTCTCTACCCAACTGTACAATATTATGATTATTATTCTGTAGTTGATCCAGCAAAAATATATAAGCCAAAATGTTATTCTAAAATGTAGGATGGGTTTATAAAATGTAAAATAGTGGCATCTAGAGGATTGTATCGCTCTGTTTGACCTGTACAAATGAAAACTGATAAAAATGGAAAACTGTTGTTTCCTTTACGTCTAAGTTTTGCAGAAGAAAGAATAAATAAATAAAAATAATAAAAATAACTAGAAGAACAAGAAGAACAGAAAATGAACCATCTATACTTAGCATTTCCACTCTGTGAGCTTTGCAATTAATCATAATATTAACAATGATAATAAATGTAATCACAATTATGATGAAAGAAGTTTCATTGGTACATGAATGACTGTTACAGTAAATATAGCTATAGAAAAATGGTATAAAATTTTAAATATCTATGAGGTGTGGAACTTTAAAAATTGTGTTAAAATCTTTAAGAAAGTAAAATTACATCAAGTCCCAATAATTTTGAAAATAATAAGATATAAATAAAATATGTAAAAGAAAATATAGGTTTTGACTCCTTATCCTTATAAGATAAAAGAAAAACGAGAAAAACGAGCTGTTGCTAAGAAATGTTAAATTCATTAGGAGGAAACTTTGGACAGTGACAAAATATGAGTAAAACTTAGTATGTGACAGATTTACAACAATTTTACTAGTACTATTGGATGCTCAATTAGATGACATAGATATAAATTTTGTTTTTTGACAATGTGGTTCAGATGTAATACAATTTCAATTATTATGTAAAAAATAATACATCTATAAATACATTTATAGCACCATGCACTACATCAGATTCAAGGCTCAAATTACACAGTGTTTTAGATGAGCTGTTATATATATTTTGATATGGACAGTATGCAATATATATTGATAATTGTGAAAATACTGTGGAAACAAGTTGTATGCTAGATGAATGGACAGATGAATTAAGAAGTAACAGGGTTATGGACTGGGTTTCAATTGGACCAAATTTTTTTTTATTTTGAGAAACATGATAAAACTACAGAGATGAAAATAAAGGGTATCACTTTAAATTAAAAGAATATCTAAAAGCTGAATTGTGAATGTATAATAAAATTAACTGAGAATGAAGTGAAAGAAAAGGTACAAATAGAATATAACCAAATAACTAGAGATGTAAATACTAAAAGTTTAAAAAACGAAATAGTTGCGAAAGAATACTCACTTCAGTATGATAAATGAATGGTTCTAGAAAATTAATGATATACTGCATACAGATAAATAATTATTTCAAGTTTCTGCTATCAGTCACTTTTTATTTTATGCTTAATCTAACACAATGCAACACGTTTCCAACATTTCTTTTCATCTTGAGGCGTTTATACGTACATAAATACACAGAGAAATGTTACTTTAAAATAAACAGTCTTAAAAAGATTAATAGAGAATACTTCGTCCATTGTTTTTTTATTGTAGCTGCTGGTGTGGCATTTGGGGGAAGGAGGGGGTAGTGTATGGTTAGAAATCGAAGTCAGTGATGTTTTCTGCTGGTTTTCTTATTTATTTATTGTTCCGTGGGACCAAATTAAGGAGAAGTCTCCATGGTCATGGAACGAGTCAATACATGAAATCATAACATGATATTAGAAACAGATAAAATGAAATATAAAAAAAAATATTCAGGTGACAAGTTGTAAGTTTAAATAAAGAAAATCGACAATGTAACACTGGAATTTGTTTAATTTTTTAGCTCTTCCAGGAGCTCCTCGACAGAATAGAAGGAGTGAGCCATGAGGAAACTCTTCAGTTTAGACTTAAAAGAGTTTGGGCTACTGCTAAGATTTTTTAGTTCTTGTGGTAGCTTATTGAAAATGGTTGCAGCAGAATACTGCACTCCTTTCTGCACAAGAGTCAAGGAAGTGCATTCCACATGCAGATTTGATTTCTGTCTAGTATTAACTGAGTGAACGCTGCTAACTCTTGGCAATAGGCTAATATTGCTAACAACAAACGACATTAAAGAAAATATATACTGTGAGGGCAATGTCAGAATTCCCAGACTATTGAATAGGAGTCGACAAGAGGTTCTCCAACTTACACCACATATAGCTCGAACAGCCCGTTTTTGAGCCAAAAATACCCTTTTTGAATCATAAGAATTACCCCAAAAAATAATTCCATACAACATAAGCGTATGAAAATATGCGAAGTAGACTACTTTTCGTGTTGAAGTGTCACTTATTTCAGATACTGTTCTAATGGTAAATAAAGCAGTTTCTGAACAAGATCCTGGACATGGGCTTTCCACAACAGCTTACTATCTATCCAAACGCCTAGGAACTTGAACTGTTCTGTCTCGCTTATAATATGCCCATTCTGTCTGATCAAAATATCGATTCTTGTTGAATTGTGAGTTAGAAACTGTAAAAACTGAGTCTTACTGTGATTTAGCATCAAATTATTTTCCACAAGCGACGAACTTATTTCATAAACTACATTATTTGCTACTGTTTCAATACCACACACAAGATCCTTCAGTATCAAGCTGGTGTCATCAGCAAACAGAAATATTTTTGAATCACCTGTAATACTAGAAGGCATATCATTTATGTAAATAAGAAACAGCAGTGGCCCCAGCACCGACCCTTGGGGAATGCCCCACTTAATAGTGCCCCATTGGGACTGAACATCACTACCATTCTCAATATTGCGGATAATGACCTTCTGCTTTCTGTTCTTAAAGTAAGAGGCGAACCAATTGTAAGCTACTCCCCTTACTCCATAATGGTCCAACTTCTGCAGTAATATTTTGTGGTCAACACAGTCAAAAGCCTTCGTTAAATCAAAGAAAACACCTAGCGTTCGCAACCTTTTATTTAATCCGTCCAAAACCTCACAGAGAAAAGAGAATATAGCATTTTCAGGTGTTAAACTATTTCTAAAACCAAACTGAACATTTGACAGCAAATTATGTGAATTTAAATGCTGCAGTAATCTTGTATATACAACCTTCTCGATAACTTTAGTAAACACCGATGGCATAGAAATAGGTCTAAAATTGACAACATTATCAATGTCTCCCTTTTTATAAAGTGGCTTCACTACCGAGTACTTTAATCGGTCAGGAAACCGACCACTCCTAAAGGAAAAGTTACAGATATGGCTAAGTACTGGGCTAACATACATAGAACAATACTTCAGTATTCTGCTAGATACCCCGTCATATCCACGAGAGTTCTTAGTCTTTAGTGATTTAATTATTAAGTCAATCTCCCTCTTCTCAGTATCATGGAGGAGTATTTCAAGTAACAGTCTCGGAACACTTTTTTCTAAGAGCGCTATATGATTCCCTGCTGGGGCTTGGTTTCTATTTAGTTCACCTGCTATATTCAGAAAGTGATTATTAAGTACTGTACATATATGCGATTTATCAGTAACACGGACATTCCCACTACGCACTGATTCTATATCCTCGATCTGTCTCTGCAGACCAGCCACTTCCTTTATGACTGACCATATGGTTTTAATTTTATCCTGAGACTTAGCTAATCTATCTGCATACCACATACTTTTTGCCTTCCTAATAACATTTTTAAGCTCCTTACAATGCTGTTTGTAATGGGCTACTGCATTTAGATTTTGATTGTTTCTAACGTTTTGATATAATTGCCACTTTGTTCTACAAGATGTTCTTACTCCTCTAGTCAGCCACCCAGGCTGCCTGTTTGTGCTAGTACCCTGTTTTGAACGTTCTAACGGAAAGCAACTTTCAAAGAGCCTGAGAAAAGCATTATATTTATCGTCTACTGTATCAGCGCTATAAACATCTTGCCACTCTTGTTCCTTGATAAGGTTTACAAAGGTCTCTACAGCAACTGGATCAGCTTTCCTAAACAGCTGATGACTATATTTAACATGTGTTGCAGCACAAAAATCTTTTAGAGTTAAAATTTGCGCATCATGATCTGAAAGGCCATTCACCTTTTTGCTAACAGAAAGCCCTTCTAGTAATGAGGAATGAACAAAAATGTTGTCTATGGTTGTTCTACTGTTCCCTTGCACTCTCGTTGGAAAGAATACAGTTTGCATAAGATTATATGAATTAAAGAGGTCTACCAGCATCCTCTTCCTTGCTTAATCACTTATACAATTAATATTGAAGTCACCACATATAACTAACTTTTTGTATTTCCTATAAAGTGAACCAAGAACTTCCTCTAGCTTTAGCAAAAATGTTGTGAAATTGGAGTCTGGGGATCTATAAACAACAACAGTTAGAAGTTTAGCTACATTAACTTTAACCACACCTGCACAACATTCAAACACCTTTTCAGTACAGTACTTTGAAACATCAATTGACTCAAATGGGATGCCGTTTTTCACATACATGGCTACTCCACCACACCGCAAAGAGCTCCTCGAAAAGCTGCCAGCCAACCTGTATCCTGGTAAAGGAAGCCTCTGAATTGTCTCCTTATTTAAAAAGTGTTCACATATACCAATAATTTCAGAGTCAACATCTATAAGCAGTTCACTAACTTTATCTCTAATACCTTGTATATTTTGATGAAATATACTAATTCCCTCTTTACTCAGATGCCTAAGCTTTGTCAAAAGTGGTTCCTTTGTTAGAGAGACTTCCCTTAAGCAGGAATACCTATCAGCTGACTTCAATCTAAAAAAGGTGCAGCTCTAACACCCACTACTGCAGGAATTTTCCCATGAGTGATCCCACCAACCCCACCTACGCTGTCACCTATAAGCTTTGCCAACCTCCCCTTCCCATACCTGTTGAGGTGCAGGCCATGTCTAGTGAAACCTGACCTGCTGACAGACTCCACCGACACCACTGAAATGTGACCCATGCTTTCTGTCATCAGCGCACCCCCAAGTCTCATGTTATTACGCCTGACGGCTTTATTAAGATGAGGCCGATCGAGACGCTGAAACAGTTCCACGAAATGCACATTCGTGTTGTCAGTCTGAGTGGCAATGTATGTATATCACAGCCTCTATAGGATGCAGATAGATTTGTATCAGTTATGTGTTACGAAAATAATGTGAAAGGCTTTTATATGACAGTTGATCACTTTCAATTTCATCATCTTGCTGCTTCATTTGCATCACTAGTGTAATGGTGGAGCTGTTGATTGACATTACACTGTTGCACGTTATATTATGTCATACAGATGTTAAAATTTATTAATAAAATTTTATTCTATATAAATGGAAGCCTTACTGAAGAAGCTCAACAATGCTAGCAATACTAATTTTGTTTAAAAAGATTAATGAGCAAGAAGTAACATTACTGGCTGTGAGTACTTAATTACTAGACATTGAGGTAAAATATATTTGGAATTGAATAATAAATTCAAATTTATTCTGCCAAACAGATATTTGAAATTCATTAGTTTTGGAGATTTACAGTTTTTTGAAGGAGAGAATATTAAACTGAAATAAAATGAAATGAAGAAACTTGAAAATAAAAATATTAATTTCATGATCTAGAACTTTTGGTTAAAATTTTTTCAGGTTATATATATTTATTTTGCTGTTTTTAGCTCATGGGAGCTTGAGAAGAATGTTATCAAATTTCCTGCAAAATGCACTGTACAGTCCTGCTTAGTAGTTAGAATTAGAGATGATAAAATATCATAAAATTTAATTGTAATTGAGAGTAAAGTAAAGTGCTATCTTTAGCTTTGGTTTAATTTTGTGTCTCAAATTATTTTTTAAAAGTTAATTTTAGTGTGCTGGATTTTTATATAGTAGTAGTAAGTGTTTATGTTGAGTACAGCTGGCATGTTTTTATTGCACACCATTTTTAATAAATCAGTTAAATCAAAATAAATTAAATTAAATTAAAATAAACTTCATTAATACATAAGAAAATCAAATTATTTAATAAGTTCATCAAAAAACGGGTTTGCAATAAAAACATGCCAACTGCACTCAATGTACCCACTTGCTACTATGTTACTGCCCATGATCACTCCAGTGACAGCAGCAGCGACAGCAGCCCAGGGCGACAGGTCCTCTATTCATAGGCTGTGCACAGAGGAAGGGGAGTTACTTACACAGGGGCAGCCCTTGACCAAGGCAACTACTCTCATACACTGATGTGCACTGGTGTAGCGAAAACTGAGTCTCCCGCAGTATAGTGGGAATCACTGTGCAGGGTACGGAAGTCTAGTGTAGGGTCCATGAGTACAACATACACCTTTCACTGTAGATTCCGCCCAGCCATTATTTTTTATAAGTTTAGTATGATCATATAGTGTTATGTGGACTCTGATGGTTACATCACACACTAAATTGAAGTGGGATAAGTTCATTTGAAGTTAAACGCTTCTTGTGTATGCTGTGGTCTGTCTTCCCAAAAAAAGTGATTATTCGCAGAGAAAATCGACAGAATTTTGACAAATCGCCTAAAAACTGTAAAAAGTATCTCCAGGTTATACTCTGTGGTGTTAGTTGTTATACATTTAAAGCTCTGTATTTAAATGCGTTTTCTTGAAAAAGTACATATTAGCATAATACCGATAAAACTTTAATGAGTCACCTAAAATTCAAAATGTCATCATATGACATCCCTTAAATCAACATATTTTTCGTAGGTTTCCCAGAAATCGATAAAACAGCAGCGAAATCCATATTAATGTCTGTTGTCTGAAAATGTGTAAAATGAGTTACCAAAGCCACATTTACATGTATGTTCTTAAACAGTGGGGGGGGATAGCAACAAAGACCATATTTACATGTATTTTCTTATATAATGTGAGGAAATCATTAAAAAAGCAATGAAACGTGCATCTTATTACAAATTAGCCGCTAAACTATGAATTATGTTGTATGTCGCAGAAAATGGCATTGGATGCTGAACATTCATAAAAAGTAGGCCAAAACTGCTGAGTGCTATGCTACGCTGGAAATTTGCAACAACACTCGAATTTACCAAGAACAAGAATGACAATCTTGGGATGATGCTAAGGAGGTGGTGGTATTTGGGAACAACCAGTAGCAGCACAGGTCATAAATTAACAACATTAAAAAGGACTGTTATCACTTTATTTCTCAAGGAAGATCGCCAAACAGCTGTATGTATCTGAGAAGTTAATTTATTTTATTTTGACTACCAATTCCAGCATTTCAATATGCCACCTTCAGGCCCCATATGCATTTGATATTCAGATGTATTGACATTGGCACATTGAAGCCATAAGTGGCTGGATATCGTGAATTTGTTATTCGAGTGATATACTGTGAATAGCGTCATATGTTGGTGTGCCTGAAAAGTATGCACTGTGGCGTTAGCTGTTACACATTTAAAGCTCTGCATTTAAATAAATGTTCTTGAAAAAGTGGGTTTTACGGAATGCTGATGGCAATATCGATAAAAATTTAATAAATCACCAAAAATTAAAAGTGCCATCATATAATGATAGTTTTTAATCATTTAAAGTCATTCATCCTTTAAAGTTATCACTTAAAGCTATTAGCATTGATCAATTGAGTAAACCTGCATCCATCTTGTATAATAATTACGGTAATTATGATGACAGCAACTGCCCATTAAGTATGAACAAAGTAAACAAAAAATACGCCCACATGAACAGTTTTCTTAAATAAGGACCATTAAATTAGGCTTGCGCAGTGGCTGCTTTGTTTGCTTGCCTCCCATTGCTCCACATCCGCCTTCGCCCCTAGCTGTTGTATATCTGATGTGTGAAATATGATGAATATCTCTCTCTCTCTCTCTCTCTCTTTCTGTGTGTGTGTGTGTGTGTGTGTGTGTGTGTGTGTGTGTGTGTGTGTCTCAGAGAGAGAGAGAGAGAAAGCGTGAGAGAGAGAGAGCGATGGAGAGAGAATGATTACTTTGCATGAGAGAGATCACATATAAAATAGAGAGATAAGAAAATACTTTGACTGAGAGAGGTGTTTTAGAAGTATAGTATCTGACGTAAGAAATACAGAGAGGTTACATGTTTCTTTTGAGCGCATAATTTGCCACGAAGAGACTACATTTTATGTATGTAATGCACGAAATAATGAGACTTTCAAGCTGAATATGTTTGCCTTTCAGGGAAATAATTATTATCTTTGACTTTCAAGTGGAGGTTCATAATTTTTGCTATATGAAAATATATGATAATGATTATTTCCCTGAAAGGCAAACATATTCAACTTGAAAGCGGCACTATTTTGAGCATTAGAAACATAAAATGTCGTCTGTGTATGCGAAATTCTGTGCTCCATACAAAGATGTTAACATCTCTGTATTTCATACGTCATATACTACACTTGTTAGAAACCTCTGTCAATAAAAGCCTTTTTATCTATCTATTTTATGTGTTAAAAATACAGGGTACTCCTGTGATCTCTCTCATACAAAGTAATCAATCTCTCTCACCAACACACACACTCTCTCTCTCTCTCTCTCTCTCTCTCTCTCTCTCTCTCTCTCTCAATAAAAATTAAGAACCTCCATTTCTTCACACCATTTAAGTACTTTGCTCTCATTGGTTACAAAAATAGGAGGGGGAACACATAATTGGTCTGTTTACATCATGTCTTGCATTTTTTAATACTCTACTGTGGTTTTCTGGGGATAAGGAGGTGGAGAGGGCATGACTTGATATGTACAGTCGTGCTCAAAAGTATCCGAACGACCTGAATTGCATTTCACCTGATTCGCATGCAACCCACATAATGCAGCTGTCTAGTAGGTCCTCTAATCGCTCCTTGGTACTGTCGTTTGACTATTGAAAATGGTTGCAACAAGTCACCACCAGAAATCACTGCTCTGTATAGCATAACTCAAGATAAAAAGTAATACCAAGGTACTACCAATATCAGGGAACACCTTCTCACAGATAAGACTGTCCTCAAGGCTTGTAAGCTCATATTTATTACAATAAATGACATACCTGAAATGTTACCACTCTCATTATTACGTCAGATAGGTAATGCACGTTGTAAGTTCGTCATATTCATGATTTCCTCTTCAAAGTAACATACCGTACTTATTGTTTAACATAGAAAGACATTAAAAATTTAAGTTGTTCACGAGCAGCTAGTTGAGAATATGTATGAACTGCAAATGACACGACGAACCATCTCGTTTTGCATATGGATTCAAACCCAGATCATGCAGACTAAGCAAAGACTTCATGACTGACGGAAACTAACAGTCATTCCTGACTAGGAATACAGAGAGTGATATACCTCGATTTTAGACAGTATTACTTAGCAAATATCAACTTTAAATTACATAACATAAACATTTTTAACGGACGCAACGAATTCCTACCCAGCATCTATTGTCCTTGTTAACGAACGACGAGAAATGTTAAATATTACTTCTTCACAAGTAACTTACTTGTAATGCTGTGAGGTAAAGCTTTGTGTTGGACAGGGATTCGAAACCAGAACCTAATCGGATTGTTATCGAAGCACTATCAACTGTGACATATCGGTTTTTCTCGGCAGTAGCTAGATGCTTTAACTGAAACGACGAGATGAAACATTAATTTTTTCCTTCCCACGACTCCAAGCTGACAGATATCGCTGTTATATTCTAGAGAAAACGAACTTTAAATATGGGTTTGTTACACCAGCAGCGACATGTGAGCATGTTTGAACTAGAAATAATATTACGAAGAGTTCAGTGCTGACTGGGAATCGAACCCCACACATATCGTTGTTGACTGCACACAAAGAGACGTCAGCTACCGAATTTTTCTCCACCAGCAGCTCAGAATAACATCCTTGAACTTACAAGCGATCTCGCAAATAGTTTTGTGTCTCACTGGGCGTCAAAAACGTTAGATATCGTTAGTGTTGATAACGAATGAAAATACATTACAAATAAAAGTTATTATCCACCAGCAAATCATCAGCAGAAGTCGGAATCGAACCCAGACCATAAGTATACGAACCCATTATCAATAAAACAGACTACCAACTCCTCTTCTCTGTGACTCATTTTTCCATCATAACAATGTTGCGCCACACTGCATGAGAATTCTAACACACAGGCGCCCCATAGTGGTTTGCAGCATATACAGTATATTCATTTACTTGGTTGATCGAATCGCTATGAAGTAGCTGCCTCGGCTACCCAGTGCATACATTCATCTGTATTTTGTAATCACCGAAATAATATCATGTAACTGTCACCTACACAGAACTGCCAACAGTGTAGGATACAGAAATTTAAATAGGAAGTGTTGCTTTCCACTTGAGCTACTCTATTGTGCTATGTGCTTGTTGAAAACGTCGTGCAGTACAAAAGGAAAGCTGTAGCTGTCTTTCTCTCAGAAGTCTAGATCTGGTCATATGCATTATCTAACAGCACTGTGGAATGCAGAAGTTCTGGAGGAATTGTTGTTGACTTCTGGCGCTGCTGTAGCTATGTGTCAGTTAGTAGCATAACGGTAAATGTCACTAATTCGAGTACATTCACTGCTACATTTTTTAAAATGTAATTCTGCTGTCTGCTGAAATTATCAATCTAATAGAACTTTGAACATAATTCCCTACACTTCTCAACCCAAAATACTCACATGTTTAAAAAAGGACTAACTTCTGCAACATTTTGTTTTCATAGGTTTAATGGACAACCATGCAGCAGATGCATCTCGAAACTTTTGTATTATGTATGGAAAGAGAGCATCGTGCCAAAATATGTCAGAAAATTATTTTCTTCATAAGCTGTCTTGTGGCAATGGCATTTTATTCTCCATCAAACCTTGTTTGACAGCTTTAACGCAGAATAAATGTTCTACGTGGATGTAAACTGCATGTGCATTGTCAGACTGTTATAGATAACATCAGAGAATTCGCATATATCGTTGATGATTAATTTCTCTCTCATGTTTACTATTGTTTTAACAACACTAAACGAAACCTTACGAAAATTGTGCACTGTATTATAAGAAATGAAATAAAACTACCCACAATAAGTCTGTTTCAATAAAACCGTGTATCTGTACACAAGCATGCCTCTATCGGTACGAATTAGTAAAATACAACTCACTTAGATTTCGATTGGGTCTGTGTTTGATTGGTATGCTGTGTCATACTCAGGTGGTATGCAAATGTGGCATTTCATAAATAAAGTTATGTATTCCTAGAAACCGGAAAATTTGCTTGTCAGCAGCAGAAAGAGGCGTGACCTGTTGTGTACCATTGTAAGTTTTTCACCATTTCACTATGAGCTGAAAGTATTTTCTTGCGATTTCCTTATCGATGTTTGATCTGACAGCTTGTAGCTATCTCACAGAAGGGATAAAAACGTTACAGTCAGCAAGACTGGAGGCGCAAACCATAACAGACGCTTTTTCAGAGGTCAGCACGTTATGCAGAGCAAGGGAAGAGACCTGTGACTTGGCTTCCTCTTGCGAGGCCAATAGCGGCTAGAACTGGTAAACCGCTATTGAAAGGACGAGATTACTTGCGATTTCCATGTGCAACGACTTTTCTGGTCTGAAAACCGTAAATTTACAACCTTTTGTTACTCCTCAAGCGATAATAACTCATATTATTCTATGGAAATGATAGGAAAAATCAAGTGAACTTTGAGTCTTAATTCCGTGCACACCAGGAACAAACTCGTCGATCACAGAGTTGCCAAACATACCTTGCCTTGTTGCCAAATCTCAGTTACAGTACCAGCAAGAAGAAGACAAACCAATGTGATCCTACAGCGGGCGGGGAAGTGACCATAGCTGGCGTCTCAAAGACGCGGCTGCTACGGCCTGGAAAACGTAATCCGCCTGTTGCACAGTTCTGTAACTAGGTTTAGGGACTGGAGCGTAGTTACTACTAATACTCAAAACTCACTGCAAACCAAGCATCATAAAGCAGTAACTCTCATAGTTGTTTTTATATTTCTTTCGTAAGTGTACTTAAAACTAGGAATCTCATTGACAGACGTTTTCGTGCCTCGCCAATAGTCGAGCACAACAAACATGTAAAAATAAAAAAGAATGTGTGTGTGTGTGTGTGTGTGTGTGTGAGCGAGAGAGAGAGAGAGAGAGAGAGATAAAAATAAAAAAGAATGAGAGAGAGAGTAAAAAATTGTTGTAAAGAAATTAAATCATGGTATGTAAAGAAATCTTTCATTAGAATGACATGTTCCACATCATTACGAAATGTTGCATTCATGATCTATGGAACAAGTATTAATCTAATCTAATCTAATTCTATCGTATTGCTGACTAGGCATGAATTACCGAAATTTTCGCCAATATCAGTAACCTAACCTAACTTCAATAAAAAGACGACAGTTTTTGTAATAAACTGGGACTCCTATCAAGACCCTTTCGTCCCTGTTAACTAACGACAAAAGATGTCTCATATACCTCCATTCAGAAGTAACAAGGTGTGCATGCATTTAAAGATAAAGTGCATGATGTGAAGTTCTGTTATGGAGATACGAACCCAACACGTAATCAGATTGTTAACTAAGTAAAATCGAATGCTACAAATCAGTTTTTCTTACCAGCTTCCATTCGCATCAACTATTTCTACATTCTCGTGCAATTGAGGAAATTCTACTTATATGATCACAAGACTGCACATAGATGCAATCGATTTCGAGGTTCAAAGTGTTTGTTACCTTACCTTACCGCCTTAAACATCATGTTCCTTCATTACCAACTGGGCAGAGACGGTTTACGTTAAGAAATGACATAGGTGAAAGTCATGGCAAACAGAAATACTGTCACCAGTAGACCTACTTACATCACAATATTTTATTTTATTTGATGAACCGATGGCCATTTAAAGGAACAGGGTTCTTATTTTACTCGTACTTGATTGAAATGGAGACATTGAAAAATTTGGTGCTGGACTGTGATTCGAATTCGTATCTCCTCTTTCGAGGATCTGAAACTCTCCGAAAAGTATAGTTAAATTATTTCGTTCCTTTTCCCAAGACTGCAATCTTCTCTAGGTCTCCTCCAAAGGCAAGTATGTGGATCCGAATCCTGCTCCAGTACAAAAATAATCATAATTTCATTTCAATCCCTATCACGTAATGATGTGGAAGATGTCATTCTAATGAAAGATTTCTTTACATACCATGATTCAATTTCTTTACAACAATTTTTTACTCTCTCTCTCATTCTTTTTTATTTTTATCTCTCTCTCTCTCTCTCTCTCTCTCTCTCTCTCACACACACACACACACACACACACACACACACACACACACATTCTTTTTTTTTTTTTACATGTTTGTTGTGCTCGACTATTGGCGAGGCACGAAAACGTCTGTCAATGAGTTTCCTAGTTTTAAGTACACTTACGAAAGAAATATAAAAACAACTATGAGAGTTACTGCTTTATGATGCTTGGTTTGCAGTGAGTTTTGAGTATTAGTAGTAACTACGCTCCAGTCCCTAAACTTAGTTACAGAACTGTGCAACAGGCGGATTACGTTTTCCAGGCCGTAGCAGCCGCGTCTTTGAGACGCCAGCTATGGTCACTTCCCCGCCCGCTGTAGGATCACATTGGTTCGTCTTCTTCTTGCTGGTACTGTAACTGAGATTTGGCAACAAGGCAAGGTATGTTTGGCGACTCTGTGATCGACGAGTTTGTTCTCTTCCCTAGCTCTGCATAACGTGCTGACCGCTGAAAAAGCGTCTGTTATGGTTTGCGCCTCCAGTCTTGCGGACTGTAACGTTTTTATCCCTTCTGTGAGAGAGCTACAAGCAGTCAGATCAAACATCGATAAGGAAATCGCAAGAAAATACTTTCAGCTCATAGTGCAATGGTGAAAAACTTACAATGGTACACAACAGGTCACGCCTCTTTCTGCTGCTGACAAGCAAATTTTCGGTTTCTAGGAATACATAACTTTATTTATGAACTGCCACATTTGCATACCACCTGAGTATGACACAGCATACCAATCAAACACAGACCCAATCGAAATCTAAGTGAGTAGTATTTTACTGATTCGTACCGATAGAGGCATGCTTGTGTACAGATACCCAGTTTTATTGAAACAGACTTATTGTGGGTAGTTTTATTTCATTTCTTATAATACATTGCACAATTTTCGTAAGGTTTCGTTTAGTGTTGTTAAAACAATAGTAAACATGAGAGAGAAATTAATCATCAACGATATATGCGAATTCTCTGATGTTATCTATAACAGTCTGACAATGCACATGCAGTTTACATCCATGTAGAAAACTTGTTCTGCGATAAAGCTGCCAAACAATGTTTGATGGAGAATAAAACGCCATTGCCACACGACATCTAATGTAGAAAATACTTTTCTGACGTATTTTGACACGATGCTCTCTTTCCATACATAATACAAAAGTTTCGAGATGCATCTGCTGCCTGAATGTCTATTAAACCTATGAAAACAAAATGTTGCAGACGTTAGTCCTTTTTGCACATGTGAATGTTGTGGGTTGAGAAGTGAAGGGAATTATGTTCAAAGTTCCATTAGATTGATAACTTCAGCAGACATGTCAGCTATCTTGATTGCATCAAAATATTCGAGGACTGAGAAACAAAATTAATGAATTAATTATCTGGATAGATGAATTAGAGTCTTCAATCCCAGCTGACATAATCTGCCTCTCTGAACATCATATGGCCACTGGTATAGAACTTTTAAGTGTTACACAGTTTAGGTTAGCATCTCACTTTTGTAGATCAGAAATGGAGAAAGGAGGAGTTGCCACATTCATCAGGAACTGTCATAAATTTAAGAACATAGACATTCATAAATTTTGCCTAGAACAGCATATGGAAGCATGTGCAAGAGAAGTAGAATTTCCCATCAATCCTTCATAATATTAAGTGTATATTGAGCACCTGCCAGTAACTTTAATCTGTTCGTAAACCACCTTGAAGCTGTACTGGCCCATTTAACAACCGAAAACAAAGAAATAGTGGTTGTTGGTGATTTCAATGTAGATTTTCTTAAAGACTCTCGCAATAAGAACTTATTTGAGTTAGTAACACTGTCATTCAACTTAATTCCCACTGTAAAGCTCCCAGTAGCCAATTGCCTACTAACAGCCATTGATAATATCTATATACAAAAGTCCAATGAACAAAAGTATATTACAAAACCAATAATCAATGGCCTCTCAGACCATGACATGCAGTTCCTTCTGTTAAATGTTGATACTGAACGGAATATAACATCTGTTAAATCTGAGCTCAAGATGGTAATCAATAAGCCAAAAATTGATTATTTTAGGATACTCCTCAGAGACATTCACTGTGAAAGGGTACAGCACTGCCCGACATTGAAAATAGGTACAAGATTCTTCGTTATTCTTGTCAGGACAACATATTTTTTGTAATAATAACTCAATTTCACTTAATACACCGAAGCCAGTTAGCAGTGTAGGAAAGAAGGACAATTTATTTATTTAATTGACCACATGTGCACTTCCACAAAATAAATCTCTACATCTAGTTTGGTGAGATCTGTGAAATGAATGAATGTATGGTAGTCTGCTAACCGCACATAGTGAATGTGCAATATATGATCATCTTTGAAACGGTCCTTTGGTCACCTTTGGTGGAACCAAAGAGATGAAATTTACCTGAGCTTTGACCGCCTGAAACGAGGCTGACCAATATGGTAGCACGGTGCTCCCCCACCTCGGCGGAGGTGCGAGATGACCTGAAGAACGGCCATGTTTCAGCACTCTGGCGCGGGATCTTGTGTTGGTAAGACCTGTCTTAGGTGTGCTCCCTAATGACAAAAGAGTGGAAAGAATGTTATGGATGTGAAATACTTAAGAGAATTTTGGAATAATAATTTCTCTATTTCAGGAACTTTTGGGGGGAGAATTAAATGACAGGCAGGTAATATTAAGGGGATTGTAGCAATCTTTGGAAGTGACCAACGGTCACAATGAAACCACGTGTAGCAATAAGTTGAAATACTTGTGAGTGCTAGTACTAAGTTGAAATACTTCCGAGTGCTAAAGTTAGCTGAATTACTGGCTTGTGTACTATAAGTTGGAAATATTTAAGAAATGGTGTGTGCAGGATTTTAAATTAGAGACGAGTACTTCCACGTGGTGAGTAGTGTGTGAGTCTCAATCTGTGTATGAGACAAAGATTAGATTAGATTAGATTTACTTTCATTCCAATTGATCCATAGTGAGGAGGTCCTCCAGGATGTGGAACATGTCAGAAAAACAACAATACATGACAAATATTTACAACTAAAACAAATAAGCTAATGTACCATTCCACAGGTCCCAAGTGGAATGATTGTCATTTTTTAATGAACACTAAGAGTCATTTTACAAATACTAATGCACTGAATTTAAAATAAAAAAGTTTTTTATTTATTTATAAGGTAATAAACATGTAATACAACTACTGTAATACTTATTTACAATGAACACATTACTGCACTGAAATGGTGCAGAAGTTAGATTATACTTACACACTTACACACACACCCACACACACACAACACACACACACACACACACACACACATACACACACACACACACACACACACACACACACACAGACACACACACACACAGACACACAAATTTTCAGTGAACACATTACTGCACTGAAATTGTGCAGAAGTTATGTTGTACTTATATACAAATCAGTTGGTTTTACTAAGAAGTTCATCAATGGAGTAGAAGGAGTTGGCCACCAATAAATCCTTTAGGCTTCTCTTAAACTGAATTTCATTGGTTGTTAAGCTTTTTATGGCTGCTGGCAAGTTACTGAAAATGTGTGTTCCTGAATAATGCACACCTTTTTGTACAAGACTAAGTGACTTTAAATCCTTGTGAAGATTATTCTTATTTCTAGTATTGATTCCAAGAATTGAGCTGCTGGTTTGAAAAAGTGATATATTTTTAATGACAAATTTCATTAAGGAATAAATATATTGGGAAGCTGTAGTTAGTATCCCTAGTTCCCTAAACAGGCTTCTGCAGGATGTTCTTGAGTTCACACCACATATAATTCTTACTGCACGTTTTTGTGCTTGGAAAAATTTAGCTTGGCTTGATGAATTACCCCAAAAAATAATCCCATATGACATTATGGAATGAAAGTAAGCATAGTATGCCAGCTTTTTCATTTTTATATCCCCGATGTCTGACAAAATTCGCATTGCAAATAGAGATTTGTTAAGACGCTTCAGCAGTTCTGTGGTGTGCTCCTCCCAGTTGAATTTATTATCAAGCTGTAATCCCAAGAATTTAACACTATCCACTTCTTCTATCTTCTTGTCATCGTATGTTAGACATATACTCTTGGGACACCCCTTACAAGTTCTGAACTGCATTTAGTGTGTTTTTTCAAAGTTTAGTGACAAAGAATTGGCTAAGAACCAGTGATTAATGTCCACAAATATTTTATTGCCTGATCTTTGTAAGACTACACTTGATTTGCTATTTATTGCAATGTTTGAAACATCAGCAAACAAAACAAACTTGGCATCTGGTAATGTTACTGATGAAAGGTCATTGATATACACAAGAAAAAGTAAGGGCCCCAAAATGGAACCACATGTAATTAGTTCCCAGTTGGATGATGCCTGATGGCTTGATACATGTCTCTTTCCTAATAACACCCTTTGTTTCCTGCCAGAGATATACGATTTGAACCATTTTGCAGCATTTCCTGTTACACTATAATATTCTAGTTTACTTAAAAGGATATTGTGATTTACACAGTCAAATGCCTTTGACAGATCACAAAATATACCAGTTGCCTGCAATTTTTTGTCTTATGAATTAAGCACATTTTCACTGTAAGTGTAGATAGCCTTCTCAATATCAGAACCTTTTAGAAATCCAAACTGTGACTTTGACAGTATGTTATTTGAGATAATATGGTTATAAAGACGACTGTAAATTACTTTTTCGAAAATTTTTGAGAATGCTGGCAACAGTGAAATTGGACGGAAATTTGATGCTATTTCTTTATCTCCCTTCTTAAACAGTGGCTTAACTTCAGCATATTTCAGC
Organism: Schistocerca cancellata; assembly: GCF_023864275.1. Lineage (NCBI taxonomy): Eukaryota > Metazoa > Arthropoda > Insecta > Orthoptera > Acrididae > Schistocerca > Schistocerca cancellata. The sequence continues at coordinate 741,311,025 of NC_064629.1, read as the reverse complement.
CATTCAGGACATATTCCACTGATAAACGACTGGTTACACAGATAACTTAATATGTTACTTAGCTCAGAATCACATTCTTTAATTAACTTTGTTGATATTTCATCATATCCACTAGATGTTTTTGATTTTAAAGATTTTATGATGGACATTATTTCTGTTGGGGTAGTGAGGGTCAAATTCATATTATGGAAGTTACTTGAAATGTCTGGTCTAAGGTAATCCATAGCAGCATCTACCGAACCTGACAACCCCATCTTTTCAGAAACAGTTATAAAATGTTTGTTAAAAAGTTCTGCAACACTATACACATCTGTCACCAATGTATCATTTACTCTTAATGCTATTTGTTCCTCTTCATGTCTGGTTCTACCGGTCTCCTCCTTCACTATATCCCATATTGTTTTTATTTTGTTATCTGATATGACTATCTTTTCCTTGTAATATATTTGCTTTGACGTCCGTATTACAGTCTTTAATATTTTGCAGTATTTCTTATAATGTGCTATAGCATCAACATTGGAAATGTTTCGGATTGACAGATACAATTTTCTTTTTGTTTTACAAGATACCACTATTCCTCGAGCAATCCATGGCTTCTTTGTAGACTTTGCTCTAACCTTGGTAAGTTTTGGGGGAAAGCAGTGTTCAAATAAGGTAAGCACTTTATTAGCAAAAATGTTATATTTTTCATTCATGCCATGAGCACTGTAAACATCAGTCCAGTGAATGTCTCTGAGGAGTGTCCTAAAATAGTCAATTTTTGGCTTACTGATTACCCTCTTGAGCTCAGATTTAACAGATTTTATATCCTGTTCAGTATTAACATTTAACAGAAGGAACTGCATGTCATGGTCTGAGAGGCCATTGACTATTGGTTTTGTAATATAATTTTGTTCATTGGACTTTTCTATAAAGATATTATCAATGGATGTTTGTGAGCAAGTGGCTATCCTAGTGGGAAACTTTACTGTGGGAATTAAGTTGAATGATAGTGTTACTAACTCAAATAAGTTCTTATTGGGAGAGTCTTTAAGGAAATCTACATTGAAATCACCAGCAACCACTATTTCTTTGTTTTTGGTTGTTAAATGGGCCAGTACAGCTTCAAGGTGGTTTACAAACAGATTAAAGTTACCTGCAGGTGCTCGATATACACTTAATATTATGAAAGATTTTTTGTGAAAATCTAATACTGTTGCACATGCTTCCATATGCTGTTCTAGGCAAAATTTATGAATGTCTATGTTCTTAAATTTATGACAGTTCCTGATGAATGTGGCAACTCCTCCTTTCTCCATTTCTGATCTACAAAAGTGAGATGCTAACCTAAACCCTGTAACACTTAAAAGTTCTATACCAGTGGTCACATGATGTTCAGAGAGGCAGATTATGTCAGCTGGGTTTGAAGACTCTAAATCATCTATGCAGATAGTTAATTCATTAATTTTATTTCTAAGTCCTCGAATATTTTGATGCAATAAAGATAGCTGACGTTTCACATTGACTGAGTTAAAATTGGGTGGAGTTAAAATATTTGCTGACAGTTGAAAATTCTTAACCAATGGCTGTTTATGCTGATGTAATAAGCTGGAATTATGTTTTTTGATTTCTTTCTCAAACTGAAGGTTTGTCTCAGTTCTAACCTCTCTTAAAATTTGCTTTCTTTCTGTCCTCCCTACCCTAAAAAAGGGTCTTTTCTGAATCCTATAACCACTGGTATTTTACCACTCATGACAGTGCCTCCCCCCTTTAACTTTCCTGCTATTTCCCCAGCCAATTTACCCTTCCCCTTCCTGTTGAGGTGAAGGCCATGCCTAGTATAATCCCACCTACTGAGAGAATCAAAATGAACCACACCAATGTGTGACCCCGCACCCGACATGAGCAGCCGTTCCAGCTCCAAATTAACTCTCTTGACAGAAGAGTTCAAATGAGGTCGGTCATGGCGCCCAAGAACAGATACAAACTCAACACTAGTATGCTTCGATGCTGATGCAATCTTCGCCAGGTCACACTCTATACTGTACCCAGGATCTCTGTCAATACTGTTACCTGCCCCACCCACTATAACCACGGTGTCTTCCTTAGTGAAATCTTTGCAAAGTGATCCTAAATCCTCTCTCACCTGCTCCAGACCAGCACTAGGTTTAAAAAAATTGGTGACCTGGTATTCTGATCCTAGTTCATCTTGCAAAAGTTGGCCGACACCTCTTCCATGCGAACTACCTAACAACAACACTTTCTTTCTCTTTACTGATTTCCCTACATTCTTACTTTTCAATTTGCTGCTGAGAGTTTGTTGTGCCCTGTCTACACCTGCAACTGCTTGAGGCTCACCAGCTTCTGACTGAAGCAACAGGTAAAATCTATTTTCCACATTCACCATAAAGCTGTCAGACAAAGTTCTAGGCCTGTTCCTCCTGTTGCCTGTTGCCACTTCCCACCTCTCTTTACCCTTCTCCCTCCTTAACCTGTCAAGATCTCTCCTGGCCTTGTCTAACTCAGCCTGAAGGGCGGCAATTTTCCCTTCCTGTTCTAGTATCTTCCTATCTCTACTACAAATCCTACAAAACCACTGATGAGTCTCATTTACTTCCCCTATTCCCACGCCACTACAGTCACCCACATGGAAAAAACTACAGCATCCATCACACCAAAGCCCCGACCTAACAATTCTACGGCAAGTCAAGCACTTTTCACTCATGATAAACGTAATAGTTTATTAAGAATAAGTCAGTTAAATTACAGATAAACACGAAAATATGGTTACACAAATTTGACCTATACGCAACTGCGTGTAAACAAAAACAAAAGTGCAAAGTTTCTGAAACAAGTTAAACTTTACGCTACTTTCCGGAAATGCTAGTTAAATAATGAAGAGGTACGCTAAGTTAAATTGCTGGAGAGAGCAAGGAACAACTAAACGAAATTCTATAGATTTGCTGCAGCAGAACGTAAACAGAAAATACGACTGTACGGTCTTTTCGCGTTTTCTGCTATATTACGCAAAGAAAAATGAAACCTTCAATGGTACACTTAAACGGCACACTAATACACTTATTTACCACGTAATCAGTACTAATCTATATGTTTTATAATCTGAAATAACTTATCTTTACGAGAACACCAAAACTCGCGCTAGTCGTCTGGCTGCAGGGCTGCCAACTAACGAGAAGTACTCGTCCATGGTATCAGTTGAGGAGTCGCGTGTGTGACGGATATGTTCTTAATATTACTTTGCGTGTTATGTTTCAGTGTGATGCTTGATTCAAACTCTAATACTCTGAGAGAGAAGTAAGGTGAGTTAGCCGTCTATCCAGCAACGCCACTTGGCTTGCATTGCACAGGAAGACGTGCATATATCCTTCAGAGTTCGTAGTAGGAAAGAAAAGTTACGAAGTGGGGCAGTGTCGTGTGAAACTGGGATGAATACTAACTGAAGTGGGGAAGCTGAAAGTGAAGTGATTCTAATGCTGTGACTATTCTTTGTGATTGTATTCTATGCTGCCAGTGTAGTGTATTTCACGTAATTTAATTATGTGTGGTTTGTATGGGAGAGTAGCAAGATAGGTTCAGAGGCAGTGGGTTATGCATGTTCCTTTTTGTACCGCTCGGTCTGGAGGAAATTTTCGTGATGATGGGTGTGAGAGTCGAAGTGTGAGATACAGCAAACGATCCACCACCCTATCCAGGAAGTGCACTGTAGCGTTAGATAATTACGAGACCATAAGATAGAGAATCACCAATGTAAAGCCATGCCCAGTGGGCGGAGTTTATCATGTGTAATTATTGTTGTATAAAATGTAATGGTGTGTTTAAGTTATCTTCAAATCATAGCAGAAGTTATCGGAATAAAAAAGATAGTGAAAAGAAAAAGATTGGTGGCCTTGTTCTTCGAATAGTGTGTAGTCATGATACCCAGAATTTATAATGTGTGCGCCATTCATATTCAATGCAGTGGCCACATGTTGGTCAAAGCCGTTGGGTAAGAAAGACAATGTGGTAATGCCAGAGCGTAGTGAACAATCAGAGTTGTGTAAATTCCCAATAGTCAGATGTGCATTATCCATTTCCGTTGCGTAATATTCAAACAGGAGAATAATTTGTAGCTTAATTGTGAGTACTAGAGATCATAATCAGTCATTCATGTTACTCGATAAATAAGAAGAAATCCACTCGCTTGGCAGACCACTCGGCTCGCAGGCCTGACTGCTTGATGCCATAGTATGAGCAAGGCATGTGGGTGCCTCTCAACTGGACTGATGTTCCAGTGCTCATGGCATGAATGAAAAATATAACACTTTTGCTAATAAAGTGCTTACCTTATTCGAACACTGTTTTCCCCTATAACATAACAAGGTTAGAGCAAAGTCTACAAAGAAGCCATGGACTACTCAAGGAATATGGGTATCTTGTAAAACAAAAAGAAAACTGTATCTGTCAATCCAAAACAGTTCCGATGTTGATGCTATAGCACATTACAAGAAATACTGCAAAATATTAAAGACTGTAATACGGACATCAAAGCATACTTATACCAGATAACAAAATAAAGACTATATGGGATATAGCGAAGGAGGAGACCGGTAGAACCAGACATGAAGAGGGACAAATAGCATTAAGAGTAAATGATACATTGCTGACAGACATGTATAGTGTTGCAGAACTTTTTAACAAATATTTTATAACTGTTACTAACAAGATGGGGATGTCAGGTTCTGTAGATGATGCTATGGAATACCTCAGACCAGACATTTCAAGTAACTTCCATAATATGAATTTGACCCTCACTACCCCAACAGAAATAATATCCATCATAAAATCTTTAAAATCAAAAACATCTAGTGGGTATGATGAACTATCAACAAAGTTAATTAAAGAGTGTGATTCTGAGTTAAGTAACATATTAAACTATCTGTGTAACCAGTCATTTATCAGTGGCATATTTCCTGAATGGTTGAAATATGCTGAAGTTAAGCCACTGTTTAAGAAGGGATATAAAGAAATAGCATCAAATTTCAATCCAATTCCACTTTTGCCAGCATTCTCAAAAATTTTAGAAATAGTAATGTACAATCGGCTTTATAACCATCTTATCTCAAATAACATACTGTCAAAGTCACAGTTCGGATTTCTAAATGGTTCTGATATTGAGAAGGCTATCTACACATACAGTGAACATGTGCTTAATCCATTAGATAAAAAATTGCAGGCAACTGGTATATTTTGTGATCTGTCGAAGGCATCTGACTGTGTAAATCACAATATCCTTGTAAGTAAATTAGAATATTATAGTGTAATAGGAAATGCTGCAAAATGGTTAAAATCTTATATCTCAGGTAGGAAGCAAAGGGTGTTACTAGGAAAGGGACATTTATCAAGCTATCAGGCATCATCCAACTGGGAACTAATTACATGTGGGGTCCCACAAGGTTCCATTTTAGGGCCCCTGCTTTTTCTTGTGTATATCAATGACCTTTCATCAGTGACATTACCAGAAGCCAAGTTCATTTTGTTTGCCGATGATACAAACATTGCAATAAATAGCAAATCAAGTGTAGTCTTAGAATGGTCAGCTGATAAAATATTTATGGACATTAATCACTGGTTCCTAGCCAATTCTTTGTCACTAAACTTTGAATAAACACACTACATGGAGTTCAGAACTTTTAAGGGGTGTCCCAAGAGTATATGCCTAACATACAATGACAAGCAGATAAAAGAAGTGGACATTGTTAAATTCTTGGGATTACAGCTTGATAATAAATTCAACTGGGAGGAGCACAACACAGAACTGCTGAAGCGTCTTAACAAATCTCTATTTGCAATGCGAATTGTGTCAGACATAGGGTATATAAAAATGAAAAAGCTGGCATACTATGCTTAATTTCATTCCATAATGTCATATGGGATTATTTTTTGGGGCAATTCATCAAGTCAAGCTAAATTTTTCTGGGCACAAAAACGTGCAGTAAGAGTTATATGTGGTGTGAACTCAAGAACATCCTGCAGAAGCTTGTTTAGGGAACTAGGGATACTAACTACTGCTTCCCAATATATTTATTGCTTAGTGAAATTTGTCATTAAAAATATATCACTTTTTCAAACCAACAGCTCCGTTCATGGAATCAATACTAGAAATAAGAATAATCTTTACAAGGATTTAAAGTCACTTAGTCCTGTACAAAAAGGTGTGTATTATTCAGGAACACACATTTTCAGTAACTTGCCAGCAGCCATAAAAAGCTTAACAACCAATGAAATTCAGTTTAAGAGAAGCCTAAAGGATTTATTGGTGGCCAACTCCTACTCTATTGGTGAATTTCTCAGTAGAACCAACTGATTAGTGTGTATATAAGTTCAATATAACAGTGCATTAGCATTTGTAAAATGATTCTTTCGTATAGTGTTCATCAAAAAATGACGACCATGCCACTTGGGACCTGTGGAATGGTACATTAGCTAATTTGTTTGAGTTGTATATATTTGTCATGTATTGTTGTTTTTCTGACATGTTCTACATCCTGCAGTACCTCCTCACTATGGATCAATTGGAATGAAAGTAAATCTAATCTAAACTAAACAGCAGAATTACATTTTAAAAAATGTGGCACTGAATGTACTCGAACTAGTGACGTTTACCATTATGCTACTAACTGACATAGCTACAGCAGCACCAGAAGTCAACAACAATTCCTCCAGAACTTCTGCATTCCACAGTGCTGTGAGATAGTGCATATGACCAGATCTAGACGTCTGAGAGAAAGACAGTTGCAGCTTTTCTTTTGCACTGCACGACGTTTCCAACAAACACATAGCACAATAGAGTAGCTCAAGTGTAAAGCAACATTTCCTATTTAAATTTCTGTATCCTACACTGTTGGCAGTTCTGTGTAGGTGACAGTTACGTGATATTATTTCGGTGATTACAAAATAGAGATGAATGTATGCACTGGGTAGCCGAGGTAGCTAGTTCATGGCGATTTGGTCAACCAAGTAAATGAATATACTGTACATGCTGCAAACCACTACAGGGAGCCTGTGTGTTAGAATTCTCATCCAGTGTGGCGCAACGTTGTTATGATGGAAAAATGAGTCACAGAGAAGAGGAGTTGATAGTCTGTTGTATTGATGATAGGTTCATATACTTATGGTCTGGGTTCCATTCCAACTTCTGCTGATGATTTGCTGGTCGATAATAATTTTTATTTGTAATGTATTTTCATTCGTTATCAACACTAACGATATCTAACGCTTTTGACGTCCAGTGAGACACAAAACTATTTGCGAGATCGCTGTAAGTTCAAGGATGTTATTCCGAGCTGCTGGTCTAGAAAAATTCGGTAGCTGACGTCTCTTTGTATGCAGTCAACAACGATATGTGTGGGGTTCGATTCCCAGTCAGCACTGAACTCTTCGTAATACAGTATTATTTCTAGTTCAAACATGCTCACATGTCGCTGCTGGTGTAACAAACCCATATTTAACGTTCGTTTTCTCTAGAATATAACAGCGATAGGTGGCAGGTTGGAGTCCTGGGAAGGAAAAAATTAATATTTTGTCTTGTCGTTTTAGTTAAAACATCTACCTACTGCCGAGAAAAACCGATATGTCACAGTTGATTGTGCTTCGATAACAATCCGATCAGGTTCTGGTTTCGAATCCCTGTCCAACACAAAGCTTTACCTCACAGCATTACAAGTAAGTTACTTGTGAAGAAGTAATATTTAACATTTCTCGTCGTTCGTTAACAAGGACAATAGATGCTGGGTAGGAATTCGTCGCGTCCGTTAAAAATGTTTATGTTATGTAATTTAAAGTTGATATTTACTAAGTAATACTGTCTAAAATCGAGGTATATCACTCTCTGTGTGCCTAGCCAGGAATGACTGTTAGTTTCCGTCAGTCGCGAAGTCTTTGCTTAGTCTGCATGACCTGGGTTTGAATCCATATGCAAAACGTGATGGTTCGTCGTGTCATTTGCAGTTCATACATATTCTCAACTAGCTGCTCGTGAATAACTTAAATTTTTAATGTAATTTTGTGTTAAATAATAAGTACAATATACGACGAACTTATTACGTGCATTACGTATCTGACGTAATAATGAGAGTGGTAACATTTCAGGTATGTAATTAATTGTAATAAATATGAGGTTACAAGCCTTAAGGACAGTCTTATCTGTTATCTGTGATAAGGTGTTCCCTGATATTGGTAGTACCTTGGTATTACTTTTTATCTTGAGTTATGCTATACAGAGCAGTGTTTTCTAGTGGTGACTTGTTGCAACCATTTTCAATAGTCAAACGACAGTACCAAGGAGTGATTAGAGGACCTACTAGACAGCTGCGTTATGTGGGTTGCATGCGAATCAGGTGAAATGTAGTTCAGGTCGTTCGGATACTTTTGAGCACGACTGTACATCGGAAATAATTTAGTTTGACACCATTTTAATACTACTCTGTGATCGGTTGGAGATTAGGGGGGCATATGGTATAGAACACACAACTGGTCTGTTTTCATCATTTTGTTGTACTATGGTTGGACGGAGGTAAGGAAAATTGGGGACAGGTGAGAGAGATAGGTCTTTAATTTCCCAGGCTACTTTCTAATCCTATACTCTGAAGAGCAGATGGAGGAGGATGCGTGTAAAGCACAATTGTAGTCCCTGTTTCCCTATACGTAGAGGGTTTTAAAATATCCGTTAACACAACTGTTCTCGTTCCAGCATCTTGGGATTTTAATGCTGTACTATGATTGGCTGGAGGTGAGTAGTACTACGCTGTAAATGAGTGGAGATGGGGGAGGAGGACATGGTTTTTAAATTTCTACTATTGCAGTTTGATTACTTCTGCCATCTCGGTTTTTGTAATACTGTATTGTGATTGACTGGATATAAGGAGGGGGTGGAAAGGGGGTGTGGCTTCACCTGGAAAAGCATGATGACGTCACTGATAACAGCGATGATGTAACTGATGACATCACTGCTAAGTAAGATGATTTCGCTAGGTTAACGACCTAGGCCACATGTTATCCCAAATGTTAACAAAGTGGGCCAGATAGTACATATGTATGCGACTCACACGTCATCCTGTTCTGACAAAAGACACATAGAAAGACATTTCTGCAACATAAATAGAGAAGTACATTGGATTCTATATCTCAGCAGTTTGTATCATCTATCCCAGCGCTCTCTTAAGAAATTAGCCCCTCCCTTATGAAGGTTATACTCTTGGATAAAACAAATTTTACAAGACACTCCACAGGACAATGACACAGTGGAACGTTGGGGCACAACATTTAGGAAATTCTGATCCACTCTGTGCATAGTGATGAGAGCCGGGAGCCTAAAGCTGAAGACAATGAGCACAGTGGCTCATCTGAATAGGTTAACCAGTAAAGGTTGGATCACAATGTTACAGCAGTGGGTTCAGACATGGAAACCAAACATGCTCCAAACGAACACTGCGGCTGAGCTCAGAATTGGCAAAAGGAAAGTAACAAGGGCTAGCAAAAACTACACATCAGCTAGTTTGTCACTTACCTTAATTCAAGATAACCGCTGTAACCTTGGGAGTATTCTGGCTGTCCGAGTATTTCACTTATTGACCTCCGGCATTTGTTGGGAAGGTGCACCACAAATGATTTTTCGCAGAGCTTTGTCAACAACGTAAAGCAAACAATCTCTGTTGACAGTTTATGGCGAAAGTTTTTAATATTGCACTGCCTGCGTGTCTAAAACGTGACATCAGATCCGCACTCTTGTGTGCAGACGTCTGATTCAAAAGGAAACGCGTGGCATTATGCTCGACTGTGCATTGCAGCTAACACCAATGCTCATCGCAAATAATTTAGAAATCTCAAGGAACCAACTGATGTCTATGTTTGTCGTTATATATATTGAGATGTGGGACATTCGCAGTCCGGTGTAACAGGCTGTGTTCTGTCTTCCGGCAGGGTTTGGTACTTCTGAAAGAATCTTGTCCATCAGATGTGATGTACTTTGCAACCTTGACAATCTCCACTGCCGTTTCCGAATGAGTGAACTGCGCCACCATCTATCTTTGGTATAGAACTTGTCACACTTGTCACCCAAGTTTGCTCTTAGAAATATTGTATAACGGAAATCACGGACAGCAAACCTCCATCTCTATGCATTCTACGTACTAAGCAGAACAACAGCGAGACATTCCGACCCATAGTATAGCATTTGCGTAGTACACTTGTTGTCTATGCTGCTCTAGCTGGGATGTAATTTTCTCAGAACGAGAGTTACAGCATTGGAACGAGAATAAAGTGCACCCTACCCATGCTCATCTTCCTTACGATCTCGATGAGCTCAATGTAAAAGGTCTACCAATAAGTTATTAAGCGAATCCTTGTTCTGATTTTCAGTCAGTGACATGAGGTTGTAAGGTTCCGGCTGACCTGTGCATACGTTTATTTGACAGTTGTTTTGTGTGTGTGTGTGTGTTTGTGTGTGTGTGTGTGTGTGTGTGTGTGTGTGTGTGTGTGTGTCTGTGTGAGCGAGAGAGAGAGAGAGAGAGAGAGAGAGAGAGAGAGGGGGGGGGGGGGTTGTGGTGACCTAGTGTTACTCTACTAGAATCTTAACAGCTTCCAAGAAACGATAATCAAAGCCTTGCCGTGAAGTACCAATGTTCGTCTTCCCTATACCGAGGATGAGCTCAATAAAAAAAAATCGACTATATTGGCTAACAAAAGGACTTACAACACTAGCATGTTGTTGGCGGAATCACACCCACGTTCATCAGAAATGGTTTAGAAGTCTCGTGGAAGCGTTTGATGTCTGTGTCTGTGGTTTATGTATATTTTAATGTCGTATATTTGCAGTCCAATATAATGTATTTTGTTCTGTCTTCCAGCAGCCTGGGTATCAGTGGTACATTTAGTTACAGTCAGTTTGGATATAAATCTAATCATTAAGTTTCATAGTTGCGTCGATCCTGTATCAGTATTAGGAACTGATGAGATGCTACTGGAGAGTTTGCACACATTTCTCTAACAATGTCCTTGACAGTTATTGTATGTGAGAGGGAGAGAGATAAAGAAATCAGGGTTCCTCTTTCATGTATATTGAGATGTAAGATTTTGCAGTCCAAAATCAAGAGGGCTACTCTGTCATGTCTAAGACTGTTTACAACACTTGTAAACACAACACTTTCACGCTACTTCTACTACGCCGAAAGCGAGGGATGACTGAAGCTGTGTGTGTGTGTGTGTGTGTGTCTATGTGTGTGTGGGAGTGAAAGAGAGAGAGAGAGAGAGAGAGAGAGAGAGAGAGAGAGAGATTGTGTTCCTATCCTGCTACACGCATCGTACATGCCGCACGGTCTTAGGTGCCTTGCCACGGTTCACGCGGCTGCCCCCGTCGGAGTTTCGAGTCCTCCCTCGGGCATGGGTGTGTGTGTTGTCCTTAGTGTAAGTTAAGTTAGATTAAGTAGTGTGTTAACCGCGGGACCGATCCCCCGCAGTTGGGCTCAAATGGTTCAAATGGCTCTGAGCACTATGGGACTTAACTTCTGAGGTCATCAGTCCCCTAGAACTTAGAACTACTTAAACCTAACTAAGCTAAGGACATCATACACATCCATGCCCGAGGCAGGATTCGAACCTGCGACCGTAGCGGTCGCGCGGTTCCAGACTGTAGCGCCTAGAACCGCTCGGCCACTCTGGTCGGCAGTAGTTTGGTCCCATAGGAACATACCACCACCACCACCACCACCAGCTACTACACACATGACGAAACAGCTGGATGGAAGACTTAGATTCGTTGTGAGGGGTGGTTTCTCGGAATGTGACATGTTCTGTAAAAAATTTCAATCTCCGACTTTATCCTCCGAGTGCGAAAATATTTTGTTGACGGCCACCTACATAGAGAGCAATGACCATCATAAGAAAATCAGAGCTCTCACGGAGAGAGTTAATTGTTCATTTCTTTCCTGCTCGGTGTTCGAGTCTGTAATGGCCGTGAATTAGTGTGGAAAGGATTCGATGAACCCTGTGCATCTCACTTAAATGTGAACTGCAGAGTAGTCATGTAGCTATACATGAATAGTTATTAGCAAATTAACGGTGGCTGTTGAATTCAGTGACTTCGGTGTTATATTCTTTGTTTACAACATTAAATTCGATTTAGTGGATAGAATATTCGTTTTAAAAAAGTGTAAAACTACATCTGGAGAATGAGTTTTTACTTCTTTAGATACAAACTGAACTGTCCTCGAGTATCCTTTGGCAGTTTCATAGGGCCACAGACGCATCACCTTCCTCATTTAAGTTCTCAGAGCATATCTGTTACTCTTTCATATGTATATGATACTGTGTGAGAGTCACTTAAAATGCAGTGTTAGCTTGGATATTGGTTTGGGGCCATAAGAAATGGTAGTTTACATGTAGAAAATGCTACGAATGACCAAGGAATACCATGGCTTTCCGATCTATAGTATGATGCTTTCAAGCAGAAATGTTCAGGAGTCAAATAGATCGCTTAAAGCACTCACTTCCAACTTACGATGATTCTTTTTCGTAATAGACCATATTTTCACCGTATGAGTTGGTTGGTTGGTTTGGGGGAGTAAAGGGACCAGACTGCTACGGTCATCGGTCCCACCGTATGAGTATCACACGCAAATATTATGCAAATCAAGCAATGAAATTTTCGTCAGAAATAGCTCGTAGCACAAAATATATCTGAGGTCTCCTCCACTTCAATCTTTCCAGTAAACATATCTGTTGAAAAAAAAAAAAATGAAAAAAACATCCTGAGGCTCACACAGACTGGCGATCACGAAGCGCGCCGTCCGTCGGCTGGCAGAGAAAGACACACAAGCGCCGTCCATGCCCTCCCGTATCGAACGCATGCGTGCAGGGAATACAACTATCGGAAACAAGAAATTGAGCAATCGGGTATCTTGCGTCGCGATTGGATTTTTAAAAGTACTATAGACTTGCTAAATTTGTTCTCTCCGCTACATTCGGAAGAAGATGGAGGAGGAGGTAGGTTCTACTGCGTGATAAGATAAAGACAACAACAAATACTACTGCGAGGCAGAGTCCACTGCAGTGTACTGAGAAGCACTAAACACGACACACTCAAACCACAATCCGATCTGTATTAGTAGTAGTTGTGTGGATAGATGTTGTAAATCGCTATCAGTCGGGACGAGGTTTTTAAAGCACTATTGAATTCCTAAACTGCTCCTCTCCACTACATTCGGAAGAAGGAAAGCTCTACTGTGTGATACGATAGAGACAACAGCAAATAGCACTGCAAGACAAAGTTCACTGCAATGTATTGGGAAGTGCTAAACACAACACACTTAAACCATGACCCAGTCCATAGGAGTAGCTGCTGTGGGTAGATGTCGCAGATCGCTGAGACATTCGCACATCCAGCGCACTCACCTCCTAGACGTCCACACATAAGCGTCCGTCCACTAGCACACCGTCAGCGCCGACGTTCAGGACTGGAGGAAACTACAGCGGAGACAGCAGCCGCAGACGTGTATGTGCGTGTATGTCAGAGTGCATCACCCTCGACCGTGGAGGGCATCCAGGAATGATTGCAGTGGTAGGAATTCGGATGTTATCAATATGTCCAGCATAGACAGCCATCACTTTGAATCTTCCCTCACGCAACACACACGTCCCCCTCTGTTTCGAGTCCTCGTGACCGTGGCTGCAGCCAGCCGCGGTGCATTGTGAAACAAGTAGCTGCAGCTTGTATGTATACAGTAGTTCTAAACATTTATTTATTTTATTTAGCGTATGGCTCATAACATCACAGTAAAAATTACAGAAACAACACGATTAAAAAAAATCATATATGTATAAACAGAACAATAAATAATAGTTTTATATAAGGACACCACCAATTGTAAATTTACACTCACAAAAGAGCAATCACAAACAAACGTCCAGCTTAGATAATATATAGTCGATTGCCTCTTGGGTCACCATTAGGAAATCCTGTGGGTCACCCTCATATGCCCTTAGTGGGCATTCCTGCGCGATGTGTTTGACCGTCTGTCTCTCAGCGCCACAGTCGCAAGCGGCCGAAGGAAGTTTACCCCATCTGTGTAAGGAGTCGGCGCATCTCCCACAGTTGGCTCTGATGCGATTAAGAGTTGACCAAAGTTTGCGAGGGCAATCAAATCCTTTTGGTTTACTAAAGGCATACTGTGACAGTTTACTGCTGTTCTGCTCTCCCATTCCTCTTTCCATCGGTCATTTATTTTAAAGTTGGTTTGGTGCAGCGCCTGTGCGGTCTTTAGTGGAGGATGCCTAGACCGGAGTCGGTTTCCTTGGATGTCGTGAGTATCTTCATGGATTTGTAATTGAGGGTTGGTCATGATTTTTTGAAATTCTCTAACCAGAGCGTGAGTTCTAAACAATTCCACCCCGACATATGCCTACAACTTTAAAAAATCTACTTTACCCAATCCGAGGCAACGATGTTGTTGACCGTACTCCTCGAATTTCTCACGTGAAATGTAGATTTCTCCCTTTTATACGAGTTATTTTCGAAGATAGAAGGAATCGGTCCATACACGCGTTCTCACATCGCTAAACTATCGACAATTTTGTGGAAAATCCTGTACAGGACTATGGCATAGGCTATATTCCCTCCAAGTATTCTCTCATGACGTAGAAAAATATATTTTCTTACCTGCCATGTCCTGCATCACAGGACTAGGATATTAAACTAATTTTTGGCTCATGATGGGGTGCTAAGATCTAGCCGGCCAGAGTGGCCGAGCGGTTCTAGGCGCTTCAGTCTGGAACCGCGCGACCGCTACGGTCGCAGGTTCGAATCCCGCCTCGGGCATAGATGTATGTGATGTCCTTAGGTTAGTTAGGTTTAAGTAGTTCTAAGTTCTAGGGGACTGATGACCTCAGATGTTAAGTCCCATAGTGCTCAGGGCCATTTTGCTAAGATCTACCACTGTCGCAGGATGCCTCGTCACTTTCAGACTCTCTCTTAAGGTACCAGCACAGAGAAGTTGTAAATATAAGGTTTATACTATGTATCACTTTATAAATTTAGAAATACATCTGATTTTATTACGATGGTCATCTCCCCCTGTGTATGCGAGAGATTCAAATATCGTTAAAGGATAAGAGTCACTCCGCATGGCGAGAAATTTTTCTTTTTCAGCACTGTCTGAGGCACCTTGTCATGGTCCGTGCGGCTCCCTTCGTCATAGGTCCGACTCCTCCCTCGGGCATGGGAGTGTGTGTTGTCCATAGCGTAAGTTAGTTTAAGTTAGATTAGATAGTGTGTAAGCTTAACGACCGATGACCTCAGCAGTTTGGTCCCATAAGACCTTATCACAAATTTCCAAATTTTCTTTTTCAGCAGTCGGGTTACACTCGCCAGGTAGTTGAAATGGGAATACCTGGAGGGAAGACGATGTTCTTTCGGAGGAACACTACAGAGAACTGACATTTAAAACTGGCCACAGAACGATTCTACCGCTGGCAACATACATCTCGCGTAAGGACCGCCCTATTAAAAACACGATCACAACGACTATTTTACTGTCACCCTGCAAAAAAAAACAGGTCTTGTATCTACAGGCACATAGAAGAGTCGTTGATAGCGTTACCCTTTCTGGCAGAAATGTTGTCTGAGATTTGGAATCAAGTCTTTCCATTCAACCACGTACCTGCGTTTAATCCTATGGTGATGTCTTTATGATTACAGCCACTAGTCAATCATATTGATGCCACACTCATACCTCGAAACGAGTCACCTCTTTTGATCTCATCTGCTAACGTGGTTTTTTAGGCAGCCCCTATACATCTTGCAAGTGTTCCTCAATCTCTGCGGCGCCCTCCCTGCAGGTTTGTGCATGTGAACATTCCAGTTTAAGTCAGAAAGCGCTATATCTACCACCTTCTGCACCTCTTGCAGGATGAGGTTGATCTGAGTTGATGCAACCTGACGGAAATGGGAAATTGTTGTCATAGCTCCACCAACAGTGTACGATGTGAAAGTCTAACGCCAAACGAAGCTTTCTCCTGCAACATACGAGGTGCGACAATGAAGTAATGAGACTAATGTGAAAAAAATGTTGCTTACCATTTTAGTCAAGTTTACTGTTTCCAGAATGAAATTCTCACTCTGCAGCGGGGTGTGCGCTGATATGAAACTTCCTGGCAGATTAAAACTGTGTGCCCGACCGAGACTCGAACTCGGGACCTTTGCCTTTCGCGGGCAAGTGCTCTCACTGGCTAAGCCATGTCTCCGCAATATACTATCTTTCAGGAGTGCTAGTTCTGCAAGTTTCGCAGGAGAGCTTCTGTAAAGATTGGAAGGTAGGAGACGAGATACTGGCAGAAGAAAAGCTGTGAGAACCGGACGTGAGTCGTGCTTCGGTAGCTCAGATGGTAGAGCACTTGCCCGCGAAAGGCAAAGGTCCCGAGTTCGAGTCTCGGTCTTGCACACAGTTTTAATCTGCCAGGAAGTTTCATATCAGCGCACACTCCGCTGTAGAGTGAGAATTTCATTCTGGAAACATCCCCCAGGCTGTGGCTAAGCCATGTCTCCGCAATATCCTTTCTTTCAGGAGTGCTAGTTCTGCAAGTTTCGCAGGAGAGCTTCTGTAAAGATTGGAAGGTAGGAGACGAGATACTGGCAAAAGTAAAGCTGTGAGTACCGGACGTGAGTCGTGCTTCGGTAGCTCAGATGGTAGAGCACTTGCCCGCGAAAGGCAAAGGTCCCGAGTTCGAGTCTCGGTCGGACACACAGCTTATTCTGCCAGGAAGTTTCAAGTTTACTGTTGTCTCCTTCAGAGTAGTTCCCTTCTGATTGCACACACTTTTTCCAGCGCTTCTGCCATAGATGGTAATATTTCTGGAACTCATATTCTGTAATATCCTCCGAGACCGTCGTCACAGCTTTTTTGACATCTTGTGTTGTTTGAAAATGGTGTCCCTTGACCGCCGTTTTGACTCTTGGAAACAGAAAAAAGTCTGGTGAATAAGGTGGCTGTGGTAGTAGTGAAATTTGTTTTGAGGTTAAAAATTGCTGTACTGACGGAGCAGTATGGGATGGCGTATTATCGTGATGCAGAATCCAATTATCAGCAATGTTGGCACAGGCACGAAGAACTCTTTTACGAAGTCTTTCTAAAATTTCTTTGTAGTACTATTGGTTAACTGTTTGTCCAGGAGGCACCCACTCTTTATGAACAATTCCCTTGGAGTCAAAGAAGTGCACAAGCATGCATTTCACTTTTGACTTGGAGATGCGAGCTTTTTTTGGTCTGGGTGATCCCTTTGAGCACCATTGCGAATGTGGTGTCACCGCCAGACACCACACTTGCTAGGTGGTAGTCTTTAAATCGGCCGCGGTCCGTTAGTATACGTCGGACCCGCGTGTCGCCACTATCAGTGATTGCAGACCGAGCGCCGCCACACGGCAGGTCTAGAGAGACTTCCTAGAACTAGCCCCAGTTGTACAGCCGACTTTGCTAGCGATGGTTCACTGACAAAATACGCTCTCATTTGCCGAGACGATAGTTAGCATAGCCTTCAGCTACGTCATTTGCTACGACCTAGCAAGGCGCCATTACCAGTTACTATTCATGCTGTAAAACATGTACCATCAAGAGCAATGTTCACCATTTATGGATTAAAGTTAAGTATTCCACAGCTACGTCCATTTTTGCTAGTCTAATTTCCGTGACCTGTTCCAGACCTCACGCCAGCCTGCGTGAGCTAAAACGCGTGCCTTTCGGCTTCCTCTCACACCGGGTTGGCTCTCTTGCCAATCCACAACAGCGAACTTTGGCGTTTTGTCAATGGATCGTACTGAAAAAAACAACTTTCATCACCAGTGATAACACGGCTCAACAATTCTGGATTGAATTCCATTTGCTCTAACAGATCGGCTGCCACATTTTTCCCTGTTTCTCGCTGTTGTGGAGTGAGATTTTTGGGAACCATTTTTGTACAAATCTTTCTCATACCAAGATCTTCAGTTATTATTAGATGAACCGTTACTCAATTGATGTTCAGTTCTTCTGCAATCATTTTCACCGATAATCTTCGATCAGATCGTACGAGTTCAATCACCCTGACCAATTTACATCCGTCGAGTGAGGTTGATGGTCGTCCACTGCGGTCTTCATCTTCAACATTCGTTCTGCCTTCACTAAACATTTTATGCCAACGAAAAACTTGAGCTCTAGGCATAACCTCCTCTCCAAAAGCCTTCTGAAGTTTACCATAAGTTGTCATCGCGTTTTCACACAATTTAACGCAAAAAGAAATGGCATACTGTTGCGCAACATTATACGGCTCCATTTCTGTGACGAGAGACACAAACGTGTTAACTTATTACAGTACAACTCACGACTGAGCAGTTGCATAGATGTGCTGCTTGGACTAGAAGCAGCTTATAGACCAAGGTCAAAGATATTGTACCTACGCAAGCCTGCAGGGCTGCCACAACTTGTAAAGAAAATCAGTCTCATTACTTTATTGTCGCACCTCGTAAAGTAGTAGTAGAAAAAGACACATTATTAGAACTGGAAGAAGGACAAGGATTTATGTACCGCTTTGCGTTGCATCTCCAAAGTACATACGGGAGATTTGCTCCCTTAGGGCGTATTCACGTCTGTCACCCAAACATTCTGTCTGTCATCGTCATTTTGTGTCATCGAACAGAGAATAAAAAATTACAAACTATAAAATGTCTCCTGTCATGCGGTAGAGAACTCGATAAGATTTTACTGTGTCCCTGTCTTCTGATATACATATCGAAAACAAATACCGTCTGCATGCTGACATCGAGTTTATGCGCTGGCCCCATTAAATAGGCAGGTATTGATCCACTCGGCGATCGAAATTGTCTGCACAGATCAGTGTAAAGTGGCATCGGCTCTACTGTAGGAGGACCATATCCCACAGATTATCAGTCACAAGAGAGCGTCCCTGGTTTGTTGTTTGATACAGGGACAAAAATGCAGAAGGCATCACAACATATGGAAACTGGAAGAGTGGTGTGGCATTGTGGAGCGTTTCCAGACAGCTATCCAAAGGTGATTGACAGCCTCTACATTTAAACTTAGCTTCACAAACAGCCATCTGCGACACATGCACAGAGGCAGACAGGCAGAAAGTAGAGCAATTGCACTGCAGCTGTAGAATATGTGGTTGGAGGTGAGTGGCTGCATTCGAGTGCAGTACTATACTATATCGTCCAACCAGAAAAATAGTGCATTTGTGCTAGGCGTTGACAACTGTAATAGACTCCTGGAAATTGAAATAAGAACACCGTGAATTCATTGTCCCAGGAAGGGGAAACTTTATTGACACATTCCTGGGGTCAGATACATCACATTATCACACTGACAGAACCACAGGCACATAGACACAGGCAACAGACCATGCACAATGTCGGCACTAGTACAGTGTATATCCACCTTTCGCAGCAATGCAGGCTGCTATTCTCCCATGGAGACGATCGTAGAGATGCTGGATGTAGTCCTATGGAACGGCTTGCCATGCCATTTCCACCTGGCGCCTCAGTTGGACCAGCGTTCGTGCTGGACGTGCAGACCGCGTGAGACGACGCTTCATCCAGTTCCAAACATGCTCAATGGGGGACAGATCCGGAGATCTTGCTGGCCTGGGTAGTTGACTTACACCTTCTAGAGCACGTTGGGTGGCACGGGATACATGCGGACGTGCATTGTCCTGTTGGAACAGCAAGTTCCCTTGCCGGTCTAGGAATGGTAGAACGATGGGTTCGATGACGGTTTGGATGTACCGTGCACTATTCAGTGTCCCCTCGACGATCACCAGTGGTGTACGGCCAGTGTAGGAGATCGCTCCCCACACCATGATGCCGGGTGTTGGCCCTGTGTGCCTCGGTCGTATGCAGTCCTGATTGTGGCGCTCACCTGCACGGCGCCAAACACGCATACGACCATCATTGGCACCAAGGCAGAAGCGACTCTCATCGCTGAAGACGACACGTCTCCATTCGTCCCTCCATTCACGCCTGTCGCGACACCACTGGAGGCGGGCTGCACGATGTTGGGGCGTGAGCGGAAGACGGCCTAACGGTGTGCGGGACCGTAGCCCAGCTTCATGGAGACGGTTGCGAATGGTCCTCGCCGATACCCCAGGAGCAACAGTGTCCCTAATTTGCTGGGAAGTGGCGGTGCGGTCCCCTACGGCATTGCGTAGGATCCTACGGTCTTGGCATGCATCCGTGCGTCGCTGCGGTCCGGTCCCAGGTCGACGGGCACGTGCACCTTCCGCCGACCACTGGCGACAACATCGATGTACTGTGGAGACCTCACGCCCCACGTGTTGAGCAATTCGGCGGTACGTCCACCCGGCCTCCCGCATGCCCACTATACGCCCTCGCTCAAAGTCCGTCAACTGCACATACGGTTCACGTCCACGCTGTCGCGGCATGCTACCAGTGTTAAAGACTGCGATGGAGCTCCGTATGCCACGGCAAACTGGCTGACACTGACGGCGGCGGTGCACAAATGCTGCGCAGCTAGCGCCATTCGACGGCCAACACCGCGGTTCCTGGTGTGTCCGCTGTGCCGTGCGTGTGATCATTGCTTGTACAGCCCTCTCGCAGTGTCCGGAGCAAGTATGGTGGGTCTGACACACCGGTGTCAATGTGTTCTTTTTTCCATTTCCAGGAGTGTACATTTACAAGAAGTTTTAGAATGTGGAACGAGAGTTGCTGTCATGATCGCATGGGTAAAAGTGAAATAAAGTCGGTAAAATTTCGAAAAATGACGGTAAATACGTATAAATTGAGGGAAAATACGCCGAAATGTGGGGATGTTGAGGGAGTACTTACATGTCTTCTGCTTGGCGCAGAACAAATCATGTACAGGGGAACGCGTATGCGACAGTAAGAGAAATATGAGGAAACGTTGACATGAAAGCACTGGAAATCACAGAAACAGTCATTCTTCTCGACAGTGATAATACGGCTGGAATAGAATGCTTAACGCGGATGAGCGCCAGCTGTAGAGTAATACATTTATACATGTCGGATCACAAGCCCAGGTGTGAGCCCAAAGTTACCGGCAATCGCCTTATAGATATTTTATAAAGTGTCCTTAGCTAAAGAGCGTTGTTTTACCGGCTGGGGTGACTGCAGTATACAGCTATAGACTGGACCGCGTGTTTAACCCTGTGCAGAACTGTTTAGGCGTTTTAAACCCTAACCAACAGTATTTGCAATGTGCTTCTGTATACCTTCCGCCATTCACAACCTTGCGGCGTCAGCTAACAAACAGTTGCAGTGTGGCAACATTCTACTACATGTCTTTTGAGGTAATAGTGATACATGCAAGTCGATTACTGTCTTTGATGCTTTCCTCGAAAAGAGAGCCATCTTCCATTAAGCTAACACGGATCTTCATTAAAGGGTGATAGGAAGTAGATGGGGCGATCGGTTGAGAGAGATAGAGAGAGAGGTAGAGGGAGACATTACTGCAGGTCATTTATCAAGCATTTAACCATTTTTTCCCCGTTGTTCTCTCGTGGTGCATCAGTTGTGTGGTACAACCTGAGGTCGACTCCTATACAATTACGTTTTCTGTGTGACTTAGAGCACTATCTACCAGTGATCGTTAACAGCAAACCTTGGAGACGTTAACCACAGTTATCAGAGGACTTACAAGTCATGTGTGATGAAACACATCCATCCTGTTTCGGTACCCTCCTCTAGACGAACGAAGATATATGTGAAGTAGCCCATTTCTCTGCCACATCTAGGACATAAATCGAGTCTTCAGTTTCATATTGGTACAAAATGACTGATACTGTACTTTTCATGTTCGTCCTGTCCTAAATGCGATCATGTGGATCATTGGGGAGAGGGCATTCATGCACCTCTGGAAACCTATGTAGTGTTTGTGTTACAAAGAATTGATGTTTTCATTGATATGCAAGTTAGTAGTTTTATCACTTTACAGTTTGTCACTGCTGCCGGGGTGGCCGAGCGGTTCTAGGCGCTACAGTGTGGACCCACGCGACCGCTACGGTCGCAGGTTCGAATCCTGCCTCAGGCATAGATGTGTGTGATGTCCTTAGGTTAGTTAGGTTTTAAGTAGTTCTAAGTTCTAGGGGACTGGTGACCTCAGAAGTTAAGTCCCATAGTGTTCAGAGCCATTTGAACCATTTTAGCCAGTTTGTCACTATAGTTTATCACAGAGAAACTTGCATGGAGAATCTATGTCATACACTGGGGATGTATTTCTTACACTGGAGTATTAACAGCGTTGTGTTCCACATGATTAATAGGTCGGAAGCTGTATCGCTATAGCGTTATAGCGTGTTTTAAGTGGCGATCCGTGTAGCCTTAGGAATGCATGTGTTTATGTTCTCTCTTACCAATATCTTCTTGGCATTGACTTCAGAAACTAGAACAGTACTTCTGAATGAACAGCGCAGCACATCTACATAAAATGCTTCAAACTACGGCCGTCTGGAGCTCCATAATGCATAAAATCCGCACGTTTCTCCTTCTTAATCATCTTTTATATCATCACAACTACACACCGATAAGGGACGCTAACATCCTCCACATGTGCTCATCTGGGGAGACCATGTGCACGTGGATGTGTGCCATGAGTAAGATTGGTGCGGAACAGAAAAAAAAGGTTCAAATGGCTCTGAGCACTATGGGACTTAACTTCTGAGGTCATCAGTCCCCTAGAACTTAAACCTAACTAACCTAAGGACATCCCACACATCCATGCCCGAGGCAGGATTCGAACCCGCGACCGTAGCGGTCGCGCGGTTGGCGGAACAGCAGTTACGGACTCAGTTCGCTCTGCTCCTTCATGAAACTTGGAATGTAGCGGTGTGCTTCTTTCAGCTGCAAATTAAATTAGCGATTATCCCAAGAGTGCGAGTATGCTCTGTGGCTTCCATCAAAATAGGGAAAGATGGGCAATCGTAAATTACGCACTATGATCGAAGTGCTAGAAAACTTGTAGATCGTTGTCTGGTATACCTATGTACATTCGCAATCTAGTATATGAGACACGCAAGGTAGTGGGCGGGGGGGGGGGGGGGGTGGTTTAGCGATGATACAGAAATTGGGAAGCACGTTGCCACATCATTAGTCGGTGTTGAAATTATGCAAAACTGGTAAACTTGCTAAAATTGGTTGCACTATCAACTATGATGCTTATTACAGTACAGTACAGTCTTTTTCATCCCATCCGCCCACTGTTACGCTGTTGATTACCATATAATAATTGATTGACATAGCTTGTTTGAGATAGAGAAATAGTCTTGGCGGAGGATCAACACATTCTGGGGATGCCTAGCACCGCAACAGTAATTGGGCACATGTCTGCAATATGATAAATGAAACGAAACAGAACACAGAGGCGATTGCTATCCTGTCATTGTGAAAGATGAGTTTAAGTGTAGAGGCTGTCAATCAACTTCGGACAGCTGTTTGGAAACGCTCCACAATGCCACTAAACTCTTCCAGTTTGCATATGTTGTGATTGTATTTTACTTAAAATCATCCTATGTGGGTGTTGTGGGAGCAGCAGCGTAACTTACACTGTGCCATGTCCAGCTTTCAGTCAGAACATAGATCAAAACATGTTAATGCCAATTTAGAAACTGACGCAGACCTCGAAGCCATGGTGGAGACATGTTGGTGTACAAAGCTATGTCATACTCTGCTTTTACAGAAGAAAAAAACAATGTATCAAACAAGAAAACAGAGACCCTCTCTTGCAACTGATAGACTGTGGGATATGGTCCTCCTACAAAACAGGTGATAACACTTTACTCTGGTCTGTGCAGCCGACTTCGATCAATCAGTGGATCAATATCTGCACATTTAATGGGAGTCAGCGCATATGCTCAGTGCCAGAACGCAGATGGAATTTGTTTTCGATATATTGATCGTGACCGGGCCAAATATCTCACGAAATAAGCGTCAAAGGAAAAAACCACAAAGATCGAAACTTGCCTAGCTTGAAGGGGGAAACCAGATGGCGCTATGGTTGGCCCGCTAGTTGGCGCTGCCATAGGTCAAACGGATATCAACTGCGTTTTTTTTAGGTAGGAACCCCATTTTTTATTACATATTCGTGTAGTACGTAAGGAAATATGAATTTTTTAGTTGGACCACTTTTTTCGCTTTGTTATAGATGGCGCTGTAATAGTCACAAACATATGGCTCACAACTTTAGACGAACAGTTTGTAACAGGTAGGGTTTCTAAATTAAAATACAGAACGTAGTGAAACGTCCCCTTGGAAAAATTTATACATGACTGTGTTTAAACTGACACACAGTATATTTACGCAACGCAATCTGACTTTCAAAAATCCCTACAAAAGAATGGCCCTGACTAACATCAACCTATACCTTTCACAAATCACTTACCTCACCAAAAATCTTCGTTACTCAAACTACTGCAATACAGCGAGCGCCACTACTGCCAGCTAAATAGAAGATTCAAACTACTGAAGGCACTAACTACTGATAGGCTTAGTTAGCAAATGAAAGATTTTGATATAGAACAAACAATGTATTTACCTCAACAGTGTTCAAAAGTCATAATGTATATAGCAGTTCATGACATCCAGTATTACAAATTTCAAAACTCCGCCATCTCTCTCCCTACATCCACTACTGCTGGCGGCTCACCTCCAACTGCGCAACGCTACGCGCTGTTAACATCCAGCTGCCCAACATTACAATGGCAGACAACAATGCAAACTAGCCACAGACTGCACACAGCGCATACAGAGCGCTACGTGGCGTTACCAATATAAAAACCTAAACAGCCTACTTACATAGCCCCCATGCTCCCCACAAAAATTTTACAAATTGTTTTGGGCAGTGGCCAATAATGATTTGAAAATTTTTTTCATAATTACAATAGCAAAGAAATCAAAGGCACACACGTATTGATACAATGTTGGTCAAAGCTATAAAATTTTCTCACAGTCCATAAAGACAGTCCTGATCATTCATCACAGTAAAATTGCAGTGTTTTTCTCAAAGTCTGAGCAGTAAAAGAGAATGCACATGGAAGTAGTGGATTTCCATGCAGTCTTGAAGAAGTAGTGTTGTCCAAACGGAAAGACAGTGGTGACTCTTGACATGCAGACAGGTAATGCGCCACAACAGAGCAAACCCACAGCAGAGTCAGTTGAAGTTTTGAAGAATATTGGTAGGTAGGTCATCACAGAGCAGACCCACTGTAGTCCTGGTAGAGAGTATGGTATTGGTGGGCCACCAGAGGTGTAGACCCACTGTAGTCCTGGTAGAGATTGTGGTATTGGTGGGCCACCAGAGGTGCAGACCCACTGTAGTCCTTGTAGAGATAGCTAGCAGCCATCCGTTGCGACTGTGCAGGTGCACAATCACCATCGAAGAGTCTTGCAGAGAATATAGCAAGTCCATAAACCACCACTTGTGCAGTCACAAAGTTTCTGGAATTGTCCATAGAAGTCTTGCAGACAATATAGCAAGTCCATAAACCACCCCTTGTACACTCACAAAGTTTTTGGAATTGTCCTTAGAACCAGCAATGCTGTTAATCAGTCCCTTGCTGAATTATTAACACACATCGAAACACTAACAGTCCCAACTTCTCACATATTTTACATATACTATGACCATCAGAAATTTGATGAAGTGGTGTCAATTACAATTTTATAACATGAGAATACAATAACAAAGGTACAAAATACATCATTAAAGAACATAATAGTGCAGATAACATTTGTAGCAATATGGGCTTTAAAAAGGAATCGAACTAACATATACATCAGTGTTACATGAATTATGACGTAAGTAAATACATAAAAGATCAGAATAACTTTTGAAACATCAACTTTACACATGAGCATTAAAACAAAACAGAATAAATAACGTCTAAGCATCTTTACAAGGTAAATAACATATTATCAGAAAAATTCTACAACATAAATCTTATTAGCTAGACACATACAGACAGGAAAAACTGAAATTCACATAGTGTAATAACACAAAAATACAGGACAGGGTTTGTTTTCAGTGTAACATTTCTTACTGCAGTCCAACCCAAAACTTCATTCCATAGATCTTTCGTCTTATTTGAACATTTGTTTCCACCAAAAAAATCCTATTCAAGCATGCTTTCTGTATTTATATGTTCACATATTTCTTACCTCATTATTTATATTCCATTATCTTACCTCATCATTTATTTCCAAGAAAATCCTACCTAAACCTGTTGTCCCTAAACCCTACTTTTTTTGTTCATATCCTCTTTCAAAATACTTGTTTGGCCAAACCATTTTCTTATAGATTCTCAATGCATTTTTTCCAATTCATCATAGTTAGTTTCTTATATAGTCTACCCCCTCTTAAGCTAACTTAAATCTACTGAGCTCAGATATATATACCAAGGAATGAGGCAATGCAGCAGCACATAATAAATTAACACAAACAACAATGACAAAAAATGCCAATTTGCAAAGCAAGCAGCAGTAAATCTAAATTAACCGATAAAATGCAAAATTACAACTAATATGAGCCAATGTGCAGCAACAAGTAAAATAAATCAGTATTAAAACTGGCTTAACAGAGTAATATAAAGTGAAATTTAGTAGCACTATGCCTGGCAAACAGCAGCAGCAAATGCAGTAACTTATATCTAAACATGACATAGCTCAAGCAGAAAAAAATATTGCACTAAAGACAACAATGCAGACAAGGGAAACGTATATTCACATCTTAATGTCTATGTAATTAAAGTGGTGCACCACAAAAACTAATTCAAAAAATTACCAAGTACTTGAAAAGAAAATTAGATATGCAGTTACTGTTATTAGTCCCTTCTTATTGTTCTTTCCATTCCAAGAGCTCCTTTTTCGAAGAATGTGGATCAGAAAATAATTATTTAATAGATCTGTTGACAGAAAGTGCTCACCTTAGCAGATGCATTTAAGTTTATTTTATAAAACCAATGCTGCAACACAGCTGGAAAACAGATATCAAATGAAATAAGCAATTACGCAAACCAAAGCATAAAAACATCATTCAATAGCTATGTGGCATTTCGTAAGTCAGTAGCTCTCAACTCTCGTAGAGAGACACTTGTCATAATCAGGTTGGCAGATGTAAGAATATTTCCAGTAAGTAGCACAAAGTACGATATGTTTCCAAGTAATGACCATATCGTATTTGCGATGCTTTCTACAATAGAATGTCAATAGCGAGGATAATGGCCTCCTTTCTTCTCCCCCTGTGCCTCTGAAAGGCACACACTAATGGCTTTTTTCCAGGCGACTGTCGCACAGCTGGGTGCCCACAATGCATTATGTGAAGGTGTCACTTAACTTCCTTACCGAAATATTTACGACACCAGTTTGCACTAGAGTGACAGTCTCATATAAAATATTTCACAGGTCGAGAATTTGCGTTGCAAATGTGTAGAAACAAAATCCTATGAATATAACAGTGTGCATAAAAATTTTCGCCTGCGTTGTGATACATTCACGCATTTACACACATTTCATAACTCTTAAAGTACGATTCTCAGCTTATTGATCATAAACATACCTCAACAGCATAATACACATCGTCATCGTAATAATAACATCATAACAGATCAATCACATCTCAGAATCGTCGCAGCTTATTTCAATAATTTCAAGACCTTCAATAAAGTCATCTGCCTCAAACGTACTTCAAAAATCATGGTCCCTTACCAAATACATCATTCAAAGCTCTCATAGTATCACAATGGTTCCGAAAAAATATGAACAGTTCACAAAGTACAGGCAAAATACAGTTTCATAAGTGTGAAGTTACCCAACTGTGTATTTGCGTAAACATGTGTCACTGATGTAGTAAAAAAAATGTTTATCTCTCAGTTAAATGATCAGATAACTGTGTAATTTGTGTGTTAGAGAAATATGGTACCGATGTGTAAAGTTGTATAAGCAAATACCATATTAGCTAGGGCTCCTTGTGCTTGCCAAACACATGGTACACAAAGTAGGCGTGTACCCACTGAGGATTAATGTAATTATACCCTCAGGTGTTACAGATTACAGCAATGGAATGAAATGTATCACAGAAAACCTTTGTATCATTGTACTTCAAATATCTTTAAAAATAAATGATTTAAGTACAAAATTAATCACTCAAATATGTGTACTGTAGCGCTAAACTGTGCGTCTTGTTGTAAGATAATCTCTGTGGAAGTGTCATAGTTATCGTCCTCCGAAAGCTAAGTTCTGCAGAAGCCAATGTACTTACCTCATGATAAACAAAAGTGAAATGCTTTGCGTATAGATATCTTAGTTATTACGCTTATTGCCGTGATGAAGAAAGTACTGTGCTGGAACGTATTGTTGTGCTACAGAAAAGGCTGTCTCCTTGTAGCTATACCACAAAAGTTACTACTAAAACATGTTTTACTTTCCAGAAGAATTCAGAAAAACTGTGCAGATATAAAAGAGAAACACTGCAAAAGCAACATTGTAAATTGTCACTCATTAGTAGCGTCATGATAAAATCGTGTAGCTGTCACATAGACTAACCACTGTGTCATCTGGTATCTCACAGAAAGTACTTTAAATCCAGAATGTATTTTCAAGTAAACCAAAATGTTGCATTAAAATCCCATTAGCAGTATATGTTCTAAGTATGTAAGCCTTATAGTCGTTACGTAATCGTACAACTAACAAGCAAGAATGTACACACACAATAACACTGTGTCGTCTGTTCACAATAACAATTCATTCGTTATTTCTGTTTAAATAAGTTCTCTTGGTTCTTGATTGGATATTTAACTTCAAACATTGTTGCATGGTAACAGTTTCTAAGTCTGACAATGCATACTAGCAATGTAAAGTGAAAAGTTATATGGCAAAGACTAAGTTAAAAAAACAGATTATTTCTCAATAAACGGTTTTACATGTGAAATGTGGTGCAATCCTTTACTCTTCATAGTACTCACAGTTTGAACTTGAATACAATTATCATGCGGTATATGTCGGTAAAGAATACTGGAATTTTTCTCAAGGTTAGCCTCTATGTTATTTTTCTCTGAGCCAGCTGGCGCACGTGGCTGCCTGCGGTGCGAGTCATTGTCTGTCTCTTTGTTGGCGCACGTCGTTATTAGGATTAGGAGACCTAAATTCTGAAAATACACCTTGTCGAGAGGGCCCTGCTCTGTTTGAATCCCACCAGTTCTGATGCAATTCAGGTCTGTCGTTATGATCATATCGTCTGTCGTCATGTCGGTAGGTTCCATAATTTCTTTCTTGTCGGTCACGTGGTGGAGAATTTCTCCCTGAATCGTAACTGCGCGCTGGACCGTTGCATCTGAAGTTATTCTGTCTTCCTTGATAATAATTATTTTGGTTTCCATATTGTCTGTTTCTCTGATTGTCTCTGTGATAGTCATTACCGCAGAGAGGTGATCTTTCCCTGTAATTATTACTACTCTGCCAACGGTTGTCATACGGGTGGTGTCTGTTTTGGTCACGATTTACGTTGTAAAAATAGCCTTGTCGTGTATTATTTCTGTCATCGCGGATTTGTGACAGATGTGACCTGTAATTGTTGTGCTCCTGTTTTCGCGTTCCGCGATTGTCAGTGTCAATTTCCAGTTCTTGTAACAGTCCCTGAAAAGCTTCAATGTCGTCTTTGCAACGTCCTGCTAAAATAATATGTCGTAAATGTTCAGACAGTTTGATTAAGCAAATGTGGATGAGTTCTGAGGGGCTGTATGGGTTTGAAAGATGCTGATTCTTATGCAACATGTCTCCAAAATATTTCATAAGACTGGAAAATTCAGATTGTTCGAAACGTTTCATCATTATGATGCTATGTTTTACTCGGTCTTGTGTAGCTTGAGACCAATACGCTGAGAGGAAGGCATGATAAAATTCTCCTTCACTGTGACAATCGTGAATGGCCGATCGCATTCTTACAGCTGGTTCATTCTCCAAGTAGCCACACATAAATTCTAACCTGTGCTCCAATGACCAGTTGGGAGGAAGTCAATGAGAGAATTGATGAAGCCATGCTTGTGTAAGAATGTCGTTGTCAGAATTCTTAAATGATTTGAATTTACGTGTAGTAATGAACAGCTTATAGTCAAAATCATCGTGTGGGCGAGTCGCATATCAGTCATTGTTACTTCGTTTCGGCGGTTCCATCTCAAAATCCAATACGCCTTGCCAATTTCTTTCATAATTTCCGAAGTGTCCTGTGTTATTATTTTGTGGTTGTTCCTTATTTCTATGCCCCTCTTCCCGTACTGGAGCGCGAGTGTCCTCTGAAATATGTAATTCTTGTATTACTTGTGCCAACTGATCTTGTACTTCCCGGATTTCTCTTTTGTACTGTGTATTGATTTGATTTTGATTTTGTTTGAATTTTCTAATTTGTTCATACTCTTCAGTGTCCGTGAAGGCTACAAGTCTTGTGTCATTCAGATCATCATCTACCTTTGTAGATAAGTTAGTGAACTGATCTGAAAGTTCGGCTACTTTATCCAATAGTGAAATTATTTCCTCTGTGTGTTTTTCTGAACTAAGTTTCAGAGTGTCCATTTGTGTTGAAATCGTATCTACTGTGTCCTTTAAGTTTTCCCGAGTTTTTGGAAGTTGCATAACCGAATCGGTAGATGCAATTGAGTAAATTTTAGCTTGCAAGGTGTCGTGATTTTCATGAACAATAGTTTGCAGTTCTTTTATGGCTGCTTTGTGATTCTGTAATGCATTTTCATGACGCGAAAAATAGGTTGGATATGCTCACAAATTTGTGTTTTTACGTCATTACAGACTTTTTGACATTTCGATTCAATGTTATGTAACTCAGTAGTTAAATCTTCACGTGTGGTGTCTAACTTCCGAAGATTTTGTTCCATTGTGTCTAACTGTTGCTGTGTTTGTCTCTGATTTTGTTCCATTGTGTCTAACTTTTGAAGCTTTTGCTGTGTTTGTCTCTGATTTTGTTCCATTGTGTCTAACTGTTGCTGTGTTTGTCTCTCGTGTTGTTCCATTGTGTCTAACTTTTGAAGATTTTGTTCCATTGTGTCTAACTTTTGAAGCTTTTGCTGTGTTTTTCCCATTTGTTGTATTAATTGTAATAACAATGCACTGGTGTCTGAAACATGTTCCTCGGTGCTTTTCGGTAGTGAATTTGCACTGGCAACATTCACATTTTGACAAGCAGAAAATGTGTCTTGACTTATTTGAGAAAATGGTGAGGACCCAAAACCTGAATCTATAGCATTTGCGAGATTGTGTCCTGTCATTTCGGATTCCTGAGGCGAGCTATTGCCGACCGATCGATCGATAATGCTTCCCTGTTCACTAATTGTTTCGCTGCCTACACCATTATTTGCAGCCCACTCCATTTCCCTATGCACAATTACCAAATTACTAGTTTGAACATTAGTTAATTCATTACACGGTGGCGCTAACACACTGCTTTTGTCTTCACTGTCATTTCTCAGTTTACTTTGGAGCCTAGTATTACGTTTTTCACACACCATTATTGTCACAATATTTCACACGACAACACAGAAAGGCACAATTTGAAGAGCAAAAATAAGAGAACACATTAACATAGCACTGAAAATAATATCTAGTTAATTGCAAGCGCAGCTGCGAAATACTTGATGCAAATTTACATGCGTGCCACACCTGTTTTACTGTACAACAATGAAAGACTGCAACTACAAAGGAGATTCTCTCTACAATTACGCACTAGCAATAAACAAAATCTACACTAATAACACAAACTACAAGAAAAAATCAGAAGATTCCAGGTTCGAATCCTGGCAGGGTCGCCATATGAAACGTCCCCTTGGAAAAATTTATACATAACTGTGTTTAAGTTGGCGTATTAAGGTGCAAAATATCAAATCCATGTTTCTTAGGAAAAATATACACTACCTCGATCATCTCCAAAAAGTCTTCTTGCGTAACCAGTAGATTCTTAGATGAGTGTTGCATGTGGCTGCAGTGTTGCCCACGCTTAATGCAATAGCACGGTAAGTCTTGTCCTCAACATGTTGGTTCGTCTAGCAACAATATATTCGAAGTAACTTTTAAAGTCACCACCACATCGAGCAAGTTATGGGCTGCAGCCATTAAATAACTATGAATACACAGGAACTTATCTGTAAATATTTTATGTGAAAACTCGAAAATAGAGGAAACTAGCAGTTCCAAAAAAATGTTCAAATGTGTGTGAAATCTTATGGGACTTAACTGCTATGGTCACCAGTCCATAAGCTTACACACTACCTAACCTAAATTATCCTAAGGACAAACACACGGCCGCGCAGGATTAGCTGAGCGGTCTAAGGCGCTGCAGTCATGGACTGTGCAGCTGGACCTGGCGGAGATTCGAGTCCTCCCTCGGGCATGGATGTGTGTGTTTGTCCTTAGGATAATTTAGGTTAAGTAGTGTGTAAGCTTAGGGGATGATGACCTTAGCAGTTAAGTCCCATAAGATTTCACACACATTGGAACATTTTTGAGAAACACACACACCCATACCTGAGGGAGGACTCGAACCTCCGCCGGGACCAGCCACACAGTGCATGACTGCAGCGCCTTAGACCGCTCGGCTAATCCCTCGAGGCTAGCAGTTCCACTCGTATTTGTTAACAAATAACGATATCAATGATATAACGGATTGTACTTTAGAAGGTAAACTAAGATTTTAATACTCATAATCATATGTGTTTCTCGTGTCTAGGGAATGAGTGAATGTCTTTTCCACCAGTGTTTTACCATATCGATGCAGCAACACATCAAGATCGATTTCCCCTCAACCAAATAAAGACAGGAAATGGTTAGAAGTGCAGTATACTTCACAGTCGAACAAGAGGCATCTGGAACTCTCAGACCTGCTGGAATGATGACACAAAGAGAGAGAGAATTGTATCGGCTTGTCTCACTACAGCCTCTAGCCCCAAGAAAGAAATGTGTCATTACAAGTATTGGAACAAGGCGGGTACCATTCCATTGGCGGTACTATTCCAAAGTACCGTTATCCATTATGACAGCCATGACATCAGAGACACCCCCCCCCCCCCCCCCGCCTACATATACGCACGAGGCATAGCCTTTCATAAATGTTTTCATAACACCGCCACCATTCCAAAGCACCGTTCTTCAACAACAACAAGGTCGCACCCAGTGTATCCACCACGTGATGCGTGTCTAGTTCCTATTGCCGTGGCGTGGTGCGAGAGAGAGAGAGATAGCGTCATCTCTCTATGTCACACCCCCGCGACTACATACACGCGCTAGGCAGGACCTAAATAAATCAGTGCACGGTCCACCTCACTCTCACACTGCTCGTATACTTCGTTCGTCCAGTACTTGTCACGTCTTCGTAATTAAACGTGCAAAAATGAAGTGTTCACGATCCGCCAGTGGCAGCAGCAGCAGCAGCAGCAGCAGCAGCAAACTTGCTCGTGTGGACGAAGTGCCCTCGTGGTTCTAGTCTGCTGTCCCGCTCGTCGTCAGCTGGCCAGTCACCGCCACAAAGTGTAACTGCACTCACTAAGGATGCGATATTTTATACATGATTACTTATTGCCTAAGCCACTTCCTCTTACATCATCACGTACAATACATTACAATTATTTTACAGAAAGACATTTCTTAAACAAAATTTTCAAAACAAAATTATAAAAACAAGCATGATGGTCTTTTCCTGTGGATAAAATAAACGTTTATTAATTTAGTCATCCCATCACCACATGGTCTCTAACTACTAATTTCTCTATTTCTACTTTCTACAGTTGACGTCAACATGCTACTACTACATACCGTGACCTTTTATAGTAAACTCCTTTCCCTGGCGTCGCTCAATTGCTGCTATTATCTGTGAACAATTAAAAACATTTGTTGCATATTATTGTAGGTTACTGTAACTCTGAATTTCTCCTATACCCCTTTGATGTTGTGCTTGTTTGACTGGTTATGGCACTGGTCTTCCGCTCCTAGTCTGCTTCTGTCTGTAACGGTAGGCTAAATTCAACGTCATGCTTATCTGTTGAACAAAACAAGAGTTAGTTTTGCACGTTACAGCACTTAAAAATCAGTGACAGTGGTCAAGGTTCATGGCTGGACTTCAGAGCATCTATCTTTTGTGGTGAACTTCATTATATTCCTTTAAACTGAATGGCGTGTTGTTTTACCGTCTCTGCTTAACGCAAATAGTTAAGCCCAGACTCGGCTAGCGTCGCTAATACGTCTCTACAATACTCCTACGGCGCAAATCATCAATAAGGTCTGTCGATCACGCTATTGCTTGCGACCAGCCACCTGATTTACGTCTTTCTATGACGGCTCAAAACTCGCCTTTTCACACAACATCCTCATCGCTCCCATTACGAATTATCCATGTTTGGTGCGTCCCTATCGCCTAATTGCGATTGAATGGCCACCGGATAATCGTTTTGATCACCGTACTCACACTAGCAACACAATTGAGAAAACAGGTGCGTCTAACACTACTGCGTCGGACAGACCACCTCATAATTATCACACGAAACACGCACTATCGCCATACGCTAATAACGCAACGGGTGGGTCCTGAACACTACCGCGTCGGACATCACACCCTGCACTCGTCTCAAGAAACGCAACACATTCGGTGGGACGCAATGTCCACCTACCACATCACAACACGCTCAACACACCCCAAGTCCATCCACCACAGATCCAGATTTTGTCCTGAAAGTTCTCCTGTCCAATAGCCTTGCCATAAAATTTTGTATAGGAAGATATCTACATAAGATGAAACTAGGCAGTTTGATTATAAACACTTTCTGTCGGTACGCAAGTTCCAGCACTATAAGGATGATAATAATACGTTGCATCCAAAAACGTTCATTGGACAGTTTGATCTAACGTTACCACCACAGTGGCCGTTAATGTACAAACTTGACTTTGTGTGTGCGCACTTGGAAGGTGCATCAGCAGAAAGTATGCGTAGTGTTGCTAAAGGTTGCAGAACGTACCAAGGATTCCGCGACGCATTTATGAGCAGATATTGGTCAAAGGAGACCCAAAACAGAATTAAACAGGAAATCCTTATGACACGCGACTTCGAGAGCTCAGGTTTCCTAAGTGCTGTGAAATTTTTTGAGAACATGCTGAAAAGAATCAGTATCTGGACCAACCGTGCAGCCCTGGGGAAATTATACGCGTATGCTATATGAAGTTGCCACTTACATATCAGCAGACGCTAGCTGACAGATGCGGAAATGACGTAGAAGCATTTAAAGGCATTCTTAGGGAACTGGAGTTTGCCTATAACGAGCAGCAGGTGCGTGAGAAGAAGAAGCAAAGGGAACCGCATGAGTAAGGTCAAGACGCGAATATAGAGAGGAACAGAAACCAGATGAGGAATAACTATGCCGGTAACGGTAACAATAGGGGAAACAACCCACAGTGGCGCGATAATAGACGACAAAATTGCCGCCACAGGAACGTAGGTGGAACCAGGGTAATGATAACTGGAACCCAGCCAATCAAAATGGAAGGGATCAACCAGTGCAGAACTGGAGAGCGAGTGAAGACCGCAATCCAGAACGTGCGCAAATAATCGAAATACGTCCGGTGAACCCTGGCCGTACGCAAACTGCGCTAAACAGACAAGAATGACTAGGGCGGAACACTCGGCAGCGGAAGAACGCGGCCGGGAACAAAGTAGTGTATAATTAGATTCGATTTTTGTGATTTGTTGGCGATGTTTATTTGTATTAGTATAGGCAGTGTTTTATTTGTGTTTTGTCATTATTTGTTTTATGTTGTGTGTATTTATTTTGCTATTTTTCATGTGCTTGTCTTATTTTGGTATGGATTGTGTCTATATTATGTGTTTGATGTTACATTTTGTTGTATAGGGGCCACTGGGTCGCTTAGTATAGAAAATTTGCTTCAGCTATGAAACAAACAATATTTAGAAGTATTAGATTAATTATAGAAGGGGTTATCTTATGTAGATAACTTCCTATACAAAATTTTATGGCAAGGCAATTGGACAGGAGAACTTTCAGGACAAAATCTGGATCTGTGGTGGATGGACTTGGGGTGTGTTGAGCGTGTTGTGATGTGGTAGGTGGACATTGCGTCCCACCGAATGTGTTGCGTTTCTTGAGACGAGTGCAGGGTGTGATGTCCGACGCGGTAGTGTTCAGGACCCACCCGTTGCGTTATTAGCGCATGGCGATAGTGGGTGTTTCGTGTGATAATTATGAGGTGGTCTGTCCGACGCAGTAGTGTTAGACGCACCTGTTTTCTCAATTGTGTTGCTAGTGTGAGTACAGTGATCGAAACGATTATCCGGTGGCCATTCAATCGCAATTAGGCGATAGGGACGCACCAAACATGGATAATTCGTAATGGGAGCGATGAGGATGTTGTGTGAAAAGGCGAGTTTTGAGCCGTCATAGAAAGACGTAAATCAGGTGGCTGGTCGCACGCAATAGCGTGATCGATAGACCTTATTGATGATTTGCGCCGTAGGAGTGTTGTAGAGACGTATTAGCGACGCTAGCCGAGTCTGGGCTTAACTATTTGAGTTAAGCAGAGACGGTAAAACAACACGCCATTCAGTTTAAAGGAATATAATGAAGTTCACCACAAAAGATAGATGCTCTGAAGTCCAGCCATGAACCTTGACCACTATCACTGATTTTTAAGTGCTGTAACGTGCAAAACTAACTCTTGTTTTGTTCAACAGATAAGCATGACGTTGAATTAAGCCTACTGTTACAGACAGAAGCAGACTAGGAGCGGAAGACCAATGCCATAACCAGTCAAACAAGCACAACATCAAAGGGGTATCGGAGAAATTCGGAGTTACAGTAACCCACAATAATGTGCAACAAATGTTTTTAATTGTTCACAGATAATAGCAGCAACTGAGCGACGCCAGGGAAAGGAGTTTACTATAAAAGGTCACGGTATGTAGTAGTAGCATGTTGACGTCAACTGTAGAAAGTAGAAATAGAGAAATTAGTAGTTAGAGACCATGTGGTGATGGGATGACTAAATTAATAAACGTTTATTTTATCCACAGGAAAAGACCATCATGCTTGTTTTTATAATTTTGTTTTGAAAATTTTGTTTAAGAAATGTCTTTCTGTAAAATAATTGTAATGTATTGTACGTGATGATGTAAGAGGAAGTGGCTTAGGCAATAAGTAATCATGTATAAAATATCGCATCCTTAGTGAGTGCAGTTACACTTTGTGGCGGTGACTGGCCAGCTGACGACGAGCGGGACAGCAGACTAGAACCACGAGGGAACTTCATCCACATGAGCACGTTTGCTGCTCCTGCTGCTGCCACTGGCGGATCGTGAACGCTTCATTTTTGCACGTTTAATTACGAAGACGTGACAAGTACTGGACGAACGAAGTATACGAGCAGTGTGAGAGTGAGGTGGACCGTGCATTGATTTATACAGGTCCTGCCTAGCGCGTGTATGTAGGCGCGGGGGTGTGACATAGAGAGATGACCCTATCTCTCTCTCTCTCACACCGTGCCACAGCAATATCAACTAGACACGCACCACGTGGTAGATACACTGGGTGCGACCTTGTTGTTTTCATGGATAACGGTACTATGGAATGGTACAGGCAATTGAATGGTACCGGCCTTGTTCCAGTACTATTACAGACCACACCATCTCACAGGGCAACAAGGATTCGTGGAACTTTCATTCAAAGTTGTTTTCTGAAAATACTCTTTTCTGTTCGCACGCTGGCCATACCGGTTGCTCGGACGCTGGACAGTCTGTCACTGTGACTACCAAGCAGTCAACTGGGCAGTTTACAGGGTTGGAATAATCGTCCAGCACAAATACTCGCCGTACTGAATCTGAGAAAATTTAACGTAAAAATCGGAGAATACTCATAACAGATGCGATTGCAAAGGGTGCAAACACATACCGAGTATTAATTCGCTATTCACGCACTCAGAGGGCAACACGGTTAGATCAACCACACCCTTGTACCCTGCCTGCACAGATTCATGAGGCTCATTGGCGGTTCGCGCTTTAAGGCGGAGATGTTCGATTGTTCCCGCCACCTGCTGCTTCCACCTCGCGTCCAGACTCCAAACCACGTAGTCCTAGGAAACCAGCAACATATTTATAACTGATATGACAATTATGTATTATGACTGAAGCACCAAACTGGTGACATTCGACAATGAGTGAAATATCGGAAGTACCTTCTCTTGACGTCTGCAGCTCTGGAAATATCAATTCCCCACCTTAATCTATACGCTCCTTATGCCTGGACATAATTTTCCATGTAAAATCTTCCACCCCCCTTAAGGCTATCGATGCACTGAAATCGCAGTTTTCTATGTCAAATCCATACCTCTCTTATGACTGCGCGTAGTCCCACTCACATCATTTTCTTTGCACATGTTGGAACACTGACCACAGAAACTTTAGACTCCAACACATACACATTTCAGACAAACAGTGAAATTGCCGTTTGTATGAATATAGCACCCAAAAAATTACGGTATGTCCACACTCACACCAGGTAAGTGTCTGGATTCTGCTCAGCCATAGTAATTACTTCACATTTAGTTCTTCCAGCCAATCAGAAACGACAATAGACTACAAGTATTTTCAGTTAGCACTTCCGGAAGGTGCTGTATCCTGCTATGGCTCTCTCAAACAAGTGTTGTAAAGCACAAGCGTCCAGCACTATATGATAATCACAGTGCTCGAACAGACAAAAGTGTTGGAAAGATATCACTAATGTGGGTTGGTGTACTGTAATCAACATCGGAATCCATAGTGCGACAAAGGACATGTGAGGATCTGCTTAAGGGAACCGATGAGAGGACGTTCCGCATATCCATGATGTTACAGCCATATTGCTTACCCTGTTTGTACACAATGGCAGACCCAGTTGAACCCTTGCATTGGAATATAGTGCAGGTGTTTGTCAAATGAATCTGTCACCCCCTACGATCCGATATACTCATCAATGCCTTAAAATCACAGCTCCCTACGTCAAATCTATCCTCCCTTCGTGACTAGATATATGTAATTTTTTACAGGAATAGTAGTCTGATCACTCCCACTCGCGTGTGGTGTATTTCAGTACACTAACCACAGTAACTCTACATTCCAAAAACATAACAATCCCGACAAGTAGCGTGATTATCATTTGTAGGTGTACAGCTTTCGAGAAATTGTGGTATGTCCACACTTAACACCAGCTGGGTGTTGTTTCACACTGCCCATCATAGCTTCTCTGTAGCAAAACATTCCCTGTCACCGCCATTATCACATATTTGTCGAGAAATAAAAGGCATAATTACAATGAAAAAGTCCTCACATCTTTCATTTGTGTTACGTACCTTCTTGAAAGATAGTCGGCGTGTAACAGAGCATAACAATATTTGTTTATGGTTCATTTAAATTTTTTATAATTGTTTTACTTTAAAATTTTTGCATATTGGTACTATATTTTCTATATATGTAAAGTGCGTTATACTGGAGATTGAAGTTCTTTGTATTGTATGTCAGTAATGTAAGTAAATACCATGTAAATTATTTATTATGGTTGATTATTTTCTGATGACCTTTCGTATTTAAAAATATTTCTGTGTATAAATTGTTTATGTTGATGTAAATTTGACAATTTAAGAAATGGTCACGCTTACCAACAATATAAGAAATAGGTGTTATTTAAAGGCCAGTCTACTTTTGTTTAAAACTAAAGTAGCTCTGGGGAATGGAAAAGGTGGCAAGGGCAAATTGGCGCGCTACCTAGAGGAGGCGCGGGAAGTACGTCACACAGTCTGTAGGCAGCAGTGATTGAGGCGACACCTTTGTGGAGGAGCAGGAGAAGCTTTGCCTGCAAATTCTTACAAAATGCCTCGGATGGAGACTGCAAGCGGCTTATGGCATAGCTGCGAGTTGTCGGGCTACTGTAAGTAGAATTGACCAACGCCAAGAAGAGAAATTGAGCCCATACAGCAAAAGACTTGCAGGCTGAACTGTGGGTAGCGTAGTCGCCATAATTGTTCGCCACACCCAAGCATGCAGTCACCAGATAAGACTCCATTTTGTAAAATTATTTTTGTACAGCGTGAATCATTACTTTAAACTGTGTTTTTAATAATCATTCTTGACCTTAAGCGAAAGTGGTTCACCCTGTTATTTCATCCTAAGGTAATTTCCAAGAAAGATTTCCTATCGAAGTCGAGTGTCCAAATGATACATATCAAACGAGCGATCGTAAATTGATCAAGCGACTCTGGTGGCGGGCGTTGTGATCATTATTTGTGGTCGTCATTTTTATCTGTTTTCCGTCGTTCCCTTAATTGCTCTAAATTACATACCTCCGCGAATTACTTGTGAGTTGCTAGGGAATCAGTGACGATTTATGTCGTTAGTGAGTGGGATGTCTGGTGTTTTTGACGTTTCTTCGGCGGATTCTCTCACATGGAAAAATCTAATTCCATGTTTATCCAGCGTAGAAAATTGCTTGACTTTTTGTCGCAGATATGGAGTACTACCGGACGAGGAAAGAAGGGACTGTGTAGACTGTGGTGGTGTGAAGTGTGTAAAACTTCGTAAGAACAGTTTCGATGCTGAAATATCGTTTACAATTTCATTGCGGACAGTGCGGAAAACGAACGAGTATCAGGAAGAATACATGGTTCGACTCTTCCAAATTATCCATCCAGACCACCGTAATGAACTTTCACATGATAACAACACCGACGACGAGTAAGGTAAGTCGTCTCCTTTGCAACGCTCTTCTTTTGTCGTTGCTGTAGCGATCCCCATAAACATACTCTTAACGCTCGCCACCAGAGTCGCATGATGGATTTAGGACCGCACGTTCGATACGTATCGTTTGGACAGCGCGACTTCGATAGGCAATCATTCTTGGAAATTACCCATCCTAATCATATACGTATATAGGGTTCCTTCCTGGTGTTTGATGAATCCGAGTATCCTATTTTGCAGTCTTATGAAGTGCAAAGTTAATATAAAGAGGCACAATGTAAATTGTTTTTGTGTTTTCTTAATTATTGTAAAGTGTTATAGTAAAATTCAATCAGAGTGTAGCCAAGTTACTAGAATCTATGACTATACAGAGTTAATTGAAATAATAATAGGTTTTGAATGTTAATTCCAGCAAGAAAGAGGTTTTCTTGAAGTGAAATGTTCAGTATAAAAAGTGTGTGCTTTAGTATTTAAGTATTTTAGTATTTAAGTTGCTTATTTTAAAAAATGATTTTCTTTAGATTCTCCTAGCCAATTTTTTTTTAGCTTCCTTGAAGTTATCTACAGGGCTTTTTCTCTTTTTAAAACGTAATGTTTAGGGGTGTAGTAGTCAAAAAGAAATTCCATTGTCTGCACTAATATTGTTTACGTGGAGTAATATTAATTTGAAGAACCAAATTAAACAGTAGGAAAAAAGTAGGCAAAAACTCATACTTCTGCTTTTCCAGTACTTCACTGTTTCACTGCCTGGATAGGCTGGCGACCATAAGTACAGGGTTATTACAAATGATTGAAGCGATTTCACAGCTCTACAATAACTTTATTATTTGAGATATTTTCACAATGCTTTGCACACACATACAAAAACTCAAAAAGTTTTTTTAGGCATTCACAAATGTTCGATATGTGCCCCTTTAGTGATTCGGCAGACATCAAGCCGAGAATCAAGTTCCTCCCACACTCGGCGCAGCATGTCCCCATCAATGAGTTCGAAAGCATCGTTGATGCGAGCTCGCAGTTCTGGCGCATTTCTTGGTAGAGGAGGTTTAAACACTGAATCTTTCACATAACCCCACAGAAAGAAATCACATGGGGTTAAGTCGGGAGAGCGTGGAGGCCATGACATGAATTGCTGATCATGATCTCCACCACGACTGATCCATCGGTTTTCCAATCTCCTGTTTAAGAAATGCCGAACATCATGATGGAAGTGCGGCGGAGCACCATCCTGTTGAAAGATGAAGTCGGCGCTGTCGGTCTCCAGTTGTGGCATGAGCCAATTTTCCAGTATGTCCAGATACACGTGTCCTGTAACGTTTTTTTCGCAGAAGAAAAAGGGGCCGTAAACTTTAAACCGTGAGATTGCACAAAACACGTTAACTTTTGGTGAATTGCGAATTTGCTGCACGAATGTGTGAGGATTCTCTACCGCCCAGATTCGCACATTGTGTCTATTCACTTCACCATTAAGAAAAAATGTTGCTTCATCACTGAAAACAAGTTTCGCACTGAACGCATCCTCTTCCATGAGCTGTTGCAACCGCGCCGAAAATTCAGAGTTTGACTTTGTCATCGGGTGTCAGGGCTTGTAGCAATTGTAAACGGTAAGGCTTCTGCTTTAGCCTTTTCCGTAATATTTTCCAAACCGTCGGCTGTGGTACGTTTAGCTCCCTGCTTGCTTTATTCGTCGACTTCCGCGGGCTACGCGTGAAACTTGCCCGCACGCGTTCAACGGTTTCTTCGCTCACTGCAGGCCGACCCGTTGATTTCCCCTTACAGAGGCATCCAGAAGCTTTAAACTGCGCATACCATCGCCGAATGGAGTTAGCAGTTGGTGGATCTTTGTTGAACTTCGTCCTGAAGTGTCGTTGCACTGTTATAACTGACTGATGTGAGTGCATTTCAAGCACGACATACGCTTTCTCGGCTCCTGTCGCCATTTTGTCTCACTGCGCTCTCGAGCGCTCTGGCGGCAGAAACCTGAAGTGCGGCTTCAGCCGAACAAAACTTTATGAGTTTTTCTACGTATCTGTAGTGTGTCGTGACCATATGTCAATGAATGGAGCTACAGTGAATTTATGAAATCGCTCCAATCATTTGTAATAGCCCTGTACATGTTTTAAACCACTAAATGAACTTGGAACTGAGTTTTCCTAGCTTCAGCATAATATTATTCATACTGCGTTTCTATTTAACCGCTGGATAAAATCTTAGGAAAAGCATTGAACAGTCTGCTTTACTTACCCATTAGACACAACACACGTTCAAATCTTGTAAAAAGGGTAACTCTATTGATTAACTTTTCTTATTAAGAGGATTATCCTCCCATAGAGTACTTTATTTGGAAACTAAACTAAATTTTAGTAGGAGGGTTATAGGTGGCTTTTCCCGTAATAGGGCTGCTTGTTCTGCTGGGGTATAGTATACGTGACAATATAGAAAAAGGTTCTTCTCTTATTTTGATAAAAGCATACTAAATTACAATAGTAATGGCTGGGTTATAAGAGCAGGAACAGCTAACACACTTAACATAGAAAGAGTAACACAGAAAGGTCAAGGTAAT
Organism: Schistocerca cancellata; assembly: GCF_023864275.1. Taxonomy (NCBI): domain Eukaryota; kingdom Metazoa; phylum Arthropoda; class Insecta; order Orthoptera; family Acrididae; genus Schistocerca; species Schistocerca cancellata. The sequence continues at coordinate 741,267,660 of NC_064629.1, read as the reverse complement.
TCCATGAAAACGCCACTTTAACCCCCCCCTCCCCCCCCCCCCGCCTCCCAGGCGTCTCCTCCTCACGAGGTGTCTCGATTTTGCCACTTCCACGAAAAGATTTGACGTTCAGGGACTCTACCCCATCAGAACTGAGAACGGACTACAGGCATTTTGCCCTTAGGATGTCATAAATATGTGGATCAGATTCCAAATTTCACAATGAGTGCTGCATCATCATACAGTGATGTGATAGATGATGGCTATTGGTATATTCCCATCAACACTCTGTCCTTGCGGTATCACTCAACGATTCAATGGATGGCGCCGAGTCCAGTACCTACCTCCACCATGCTGTTTGAAAGCCTCAGTACGCTTCCGTTACTCAGAGCCACAACAGAGAAAGGAATGGAATGGAAAGAATTTCATATACCCAAACGAACATGTAACTACCCTCATTCATCCACATTGCGGAGAGGATGGGCAAAATCTACGTTCCTTAGCCGAAACACTTTATATATGCGGTGATATTTTATTACCATTAACCATCTGTCCCTGTGTGTATGGGACTCACAAAGTATTCTCGCCTTCGTAGGATAAAGCCAGAGACTGAAATACCTCACCAACATCTTTGATGATTATCATTCCAGCAAACGAATCTTATCCATAGTAGCACTGTCTCCTCTATTTCGAAGCAAGCTGGCCCTTCATTGAACCTAACTACTAAGGATCCTGAGCAAAACTCTAGATGGTCTTTCTCTATGCACTCTTCCTCTGCCTTTGACCAACCCTCTTTCTCTGCCTCGTGATGACTGGGTGTTGTGTGCTGTCCTTAGGTTAGTTAGGTTTAAGTAGTTCTAAGTTCTAGGGGACTGATGACCATAGGTGTTAAGTCCCATAGTGCTCAGACCCATTTGAACCATTTTTTTACCAGCCCTCCCTGGAACATTGTCTCTGATTTAATTTGGAACTGAGTAGAAGTGCCGTGCAGTTAAAGGCGCTGCAGTCTGGAACTGCTAGACCGCTACGGTCGCAGGTTCGAATCCTGCCTCGGGCATGGATGTTTGTGATGTCCTTAGGTTAGTTAGGTTTAACTAGTTCTAAGTTCTAGGGGACTAATGACCTCAGCAGTTGAGTCCCATAGTGCTCAGAGCCATTTGAACAATTTTTTTGAGTAGAAGTAGGAGGGTACTATACCCGCTACATTCAACGTCTCGTGAACAAACAGAATGAGCTTAGTTCCATGTAAGCAATACACGTCGATATTCTGCTTTCGGAAAGAGTATAACATGTGTTACAAACTTGTACAACTGACCAACACTACTGATATAGACCGGTATTCTCATTCCAATATTGTAACTGCCATTCTACAAAGACTGTTCTGCACCAGTCTTACTCACGTTACCCATCCAATTACACATGATCTCTCCAGATGTATGCATGCTGAGTAGGTTAGCACTTCTTATTGGCGTGTAGTAGATACCAGCCTTCTACATTTGAGGTGTTGTGGTGGTATAACAGACGATGAATGAGAAGATGAAAATGCATGATGACGATCCAGATGGAAGGAGTTTTGTTGTAGTGTTTGGACTCCACGCCAAGAAGGTACTGGAAAGAGAGAAATGATTGTAGAACAAACACGTGGGCCTAAGGCTACGTGGTTCTGCACTTACACATACTTCAATGTTAAAGCAGTGTGGTTTCTCATATATTAGTCATATATTTCCAGTCTAGGAAATATATTTCCAGCACCTGACACACATTCACCCTTCATGTTTTATATCCCACTCACAATGCAGAGAGACTTTAAGATGATAAAATTACTACCTTATACACCAAAGGAAAAAAAAACACAGATTTTTTGTGATACTTGCACTATATAGCTTTCCAACAGTGTATAGCGCTCACTGTTCACGTCCTACTATGGTTTGGGAATTACACTATGCTCCCATCAGTCCTATAAAATGATAGTCAGCAACAGAAAATACGTGAAACAACGACATCTTATGAGGAAATGGACAAATGCGAGAGAGAGCACTGCCCCACTTTGCATTGTTAGCAAATTTACTCAAGTTGGCAGCTCCAAGATGGCGAACCCAAAATGACGGATCTAAGATTGCGGCCACATTTGTGGCAATGTCGAACTGACGTCATGGCTGGAAATTCAAATTTTAGTGGGAAAGTAGGTCAATTGGTCTACCTTAACTAACCCTACTTCACCTACCCCTCCACCTGCCCCTCCCCTCACAACACCAAACCGGAAATTGGCAGGAAAAGGACTCTGTCTGTGCTGGGCTGCCAGATAGGATGGATGTTAAGTCTTTATTTTTGTATTCAGAGCAGTATATTGTTTATTTAAACAATTTGAGTTACCTTTGATCAAGCACTAAACAGTAGCTCCATTAAGTGTGTTCACCTTCAGATCCAGAGACCAATTCACCTAGTTCACGGCACCACCACCAGATGGCGCTGTTGGCCCTCCCCTGCCCCCGCCCCCACCCCTATCCCTTTCCCCTGTCCCATCTGGAAATTGGCGGGAAATTCGCCCAGTCTGTGTCAAGCTGCTGGACTGGGAGGACTCACAATGACAGGCTAATATAGCGTGCACCAGGTATTGTTCAAACAATTTGTTTAAGAATATTGTTTACTTATTTCGAAGGTGATGCTGCTGTTTAAGCAATTTAGACAACATTAAACAATTGGGATACTTTTTTTGTTTATTCCAATACCGAAAGGAACCACGTAATTATACTGTCACAGATCATGCTAAACATATATGAAAAACTTTTTCACACATGCTCTATGCACCAGAGTTGCGTCCGCTGGAAGAAAGCATGCACTGCGCTGCTCCACACTGGCCACCGGCAACCGCAGGGGTCGCACTAAGCACTTCCTATCGTGCTGGAAATACCTCGGCCTTCTCTGTGGCACACAGAAATCCCTTATCGCTGAACAAAAACTGCTTCAGGAGTTATTAAATCTGATGTTTAAGCAATGTGCGGAATATTGTCACATATACATCTTGAAGATGTCACAGGAACTAAATGTACCACTGCAAAGAGAGAGAGAGAGAGCTTTGCAGATAATGCAAGAATGCTTAAACAATTTGTGATGTAACTACACGTTTTATTCCAAGGAATGCCGTCACACTTGAATTCCGACTCTAAAAAGATGTTGCCGGGTTCTGGAACACTTGTGAAACCTCTCAGTCTTCATCCAGCCTTCCTCCCAGAGACACTTCGGGCACTTTTGTGGGATATAGATCCCGAAACCGATATCCACTACAATATCCGATTTTACACACCAAAACGACGGTTTTTGGAAGTCGAAATAAATATCTCTGTAACTCTGAACAGGACGCTCACTACTTTCCGATTTTTAGCTGCTTGCTTGAAGGCACTGCCAGAGAGAGAAAAATTTCGGAGTCCTACAGCTGCTGTGGTGTTCACCACTTTTCACAAACGCTGAGTGGGCTCAGTTTATATTTTCTGCTGGAGTCAGGGATGTTAAGGCTCTTATTTTTTATTTTCCTCACTTTTCGAAGCACACTAGAGTCTGAGCACAGAAGGGAAAAATCAGAACAATTACATATCTGGAAGTTCATGACATATTTAGAATCCCACAACAGATCGAGAAAAAAGAATGTAAACAGAATTCAAAGCACCGTCCTACGGACGAGAAAAATAGCTGGAATTTTCGATGAATTTTCGATGTCCTACAACTGCTGGTCTGGAGATATTCTAAAGCCACAACGGTGGGTGGGGCAGTATCCCAGATCAGTCTGTAGGGGCTGCAATGCCTCCCATAAAGGATATCTTGTGGCTATCTGTTATGGAACTTATGTGAATGGGGTATTCTGATTGGTTCTCACTGAATTTACCCGAAAAATTGCTGCTGCCTGTATGGGACACCTGGCTGCCTCTTTCTGAAGATGGACAATTTACTAGAATTTCAGTGACAAACTTTTTTGTGCAGATCGAAAAACATACACCAGTCATTTTGTACTGACAGTTAAACGCTGCAAAAATGATCTACAGTCACGAAATATGGAAACTACAGTCAAAGACACTTCCTCAATTAGACTAATCTGCCACTGTCAAGGAAAGCTTGAATTTGTTGGCGTGAAACCGAACTCCAACCAGGCTGTGTCACCACCATACTATATCGATGTAGTAAACACAGTTTGCATTCTGCACCGCACAAAATCATCACTTCTGCATCCTGCATGTAGCTATCGACCACCAGACACTCATACATATACTGCGAAGACAGACAGATCCCAAAACACCATAAGCACATTAACCGTATAGTCGCAGCACTAGATATTTCCCGCGAGGTCGGTCGGACATACACCGCAACCGACAGCCGACAGTTACGAGGCAACTGCCCTGCACACGCTGGCCGATGCGCGAACTGAGCGCCTTCCGCGCACAGCGTAACTCTCTGAACTGGTGTAAAAGGGCTGGGATGGTACACCCGGCAGAAAGGTGTCTGATGATGATACTGCTTCCGATCTAGGCTACTTGCTGCGGTGGTTTCTGCAACGCGTTGCGGTCATCTCCAGACTCTGGAATTACAAGAACATACACTATGTGATCAAAAGTATCCGGCATCACCAAAAACACTGTTGGTAGAGCACTTGCCCGCGAAAGGCAAAGGTCCCGAGTTCGAGTCTCGGTCGGGCACACAGTTTTAATCTGCCAGGAAGTTTCATAACAGTGCACACTCCGCTGCAGAGTGAAAATCTCATTCTGGAAACATCCCCCAGGCTGTGGCTAAGCCATGTCTCCACAGTATCCTTTCTTTCAGGAGTGCTAGTTCTGCTAGGTTCGCAGGAGAGCTTCTGTAAAGTTTGGAAGGTAGGAGACGGATACTGGCAGAAGTAAAGCTGTGAGTACCGGGCGTGAGTCGTGCTTTGGTAGCTCAGTTGGTAGAGCACTTGCCCGCGAAAGGCAAAGGTCCCGAGTTCCAGTCTCGGTCGGGCACACAGTTTTAATCTGCCAGGAAGTTTCATATCAGCGCACACTCCGCTGCAGAGTGAAAATCTCATTCTGGAAACATCCCCCAGGCTGTGGCTAAGCCATGTCTCCACAGTATCCTTTCTTTCAGGAGTGCTAGTTCTGCTAGGTTCGCAGGAGAGCTTCTGTAAAGTTTGGAAGGTAGGAGACGGATACTGGCAGAAGTAAAGCTGTGAGTACCGGGCGTGAGTCGTGCTTCGGTAGCTCAGTTGGTAGAGCACTTGCCCGCGAAAGGCAAAGGTCCCGAGTTCGAGTCTCGGTCGGGCACACAGTTTTAATCTGCCAGGAAGTTTCATGTGTCATTTGATTTTCTTGTGAGTGGTAGCAGTGTGTCTTCAAAAGAGAGACATAAACGTTTTATAAGCGACCAGATATTAAAAACACGATCACAATGACTGTGTTACTGTCACCCTGCATGAGAAGGTGTCTTGGTTCTACACATGCACACGAGTATTGCTAACAATAGAGGAATGTTGGATAAGGGTGGAAACTGTCAGGATGTGCCTTATTAAAACTCATCCAAGTTAAAAAGTGATTTTTATTTCCAGCTACAGTGCCCTCATTCCTCTCAGTCTGTGTCACCAGGTCCCACTATGCTGAGGACACCACTTCACTGTCTGCAAAACGGCTTGGCGCGGAATGGCTGCCTCAGTGACACATGCAACGCCCTGCTGTGTGTCGGCCTTGTACGGCCACAGAGCTGCGCCAGCAGTTGACTCAGCAGTCTTTGCCCCTGCTGCCTCAGCACTGCCCGCGGGGTAGCTGCAAGGCGATCTCCAGCGTGCTTCCTCGCCAGTGTGGCTAAGATCGTGGCAACAACAAGTGCCTGTGATCTGGCATCCAAATCTGTGGCCCTCGCATCTGGATGCCTCCGGCTTGTGTTGGGAGCCAACAAGGCTGCCCGCAGTAGTGAGCCTTGGCATGGCCCGCCACTGGCTGGCTAAGGACCCTGTGTTGGCCTCAGAGGGTCGAACCAGTGACCTGCCGTGGACTGGAATGCTGGCGCCCCATCTGCTGCTGCATGTAGCTGGTGGTGTGACATACCCTGCCGTCCTGGAGAGCTGTCACACTTGAAGGCCTTGTTCGTGAACCGGCGCCTATTTATACACGAGTGTGTGCCTCTATTTTGATAATGCGCTCCTCTGAGTCATCTACTCATAACACCTGGGTTGGGCCAGTGGGCCCCTTCTGCCTGTAACTTGCGCCATGGAAACCGCTGCGTTCACTCTTTTCAGTGGGTCTGCGGCCCTGTGGCCTCCATTCTACTTTGCAACCACTGGTAGATGTCAACAGGCCCTGTAACTTGTGCGTTCAGAAATATTGCGCCGAAACTAACCTTCTCCCAACTTAAACGGTAGTGCTGCTATACAAGCTTTATAAATTGAGGAATCGTATTGCTTCTGAATGAAGTGGTCATCCACACAAATACTGTGACACTGAATATAATTGGTGATTACTGGGGTGTGTTAACAAAATGAAAGCGCAGGTGCATACCACCAGTTGTGCAAGCCTGTAATAAAATCACCCTTCTCACCTAATTTAGAAAGTGATTCAACTAAGGAATGTGGTATTAAGCCAATATTTACAACTCAATATTGCTGCCACTAGATATTTCTCACTCTAACAAACTGTATTTGTAACACTTTCTATCTCAATTCCACGTCAGAGGTCTGTGATATATCCACTGGGCTATAGGCGAGGAAGGATGATGGTTGATTGGGAATGGTCATGTACAGTAGATAGTGTGCTATGTGAGAAATCACTTTAAAAAATGGAACACTACATTGAAGTCATAAGAAATGTAGAAAATGCTATTATTTTGTACCATCCAACAGAGAAAATCTACAAAGTATAAAAACCTCCACTAACATGATCTGATAGAGAACTCAATAAGATTTTTCTGTATATCTCTCTTGTGATATATCAAGAAACAAATACTGTCTGCGTCTCAACACTAACGATATGTGATGATCCCATTACATATACATATATTGATCCACTGGAGCAGGTGATCAGTGATTGAAGTCGATTGCACAGACCAGTTTAAAGTTTCATTGCCTATACTGTCAGAGGACCATATTGCACAGACGGTCAGTCACAAGAGAGGGATCTTGCATTGTTGTTTGATACACTGTGTTTTTTGCTATAACACATTAAAGTAGTGTATGTCTACAGCTTTGCACACCATAATACATTTTGTTTTTCCACCACGACTTTGAGATCTGTTTCAGGTGCTAAACTGGCATTAACATGTTTCGATTCATTGTCTCTCAAAGAAAAGTGGACATTGTACAGTATAAATTATGCTGCTGCTCCGAAAACAAAGAGGATGATTGAAATTAAAGACAGAGATGGTGCTACTTACGGACAAAAATGCAGAAGACATCACAACATATGGAAACTGGAAGAGTTTTGTGACATTGTGGTGCATTTCCAAACAGCTGTTTGAAGGTAATGACCTCTATATTTAATCCAATCTTTGACAGTGACAGGGTAGCAGACAACTTGGTGTTCCATTTTGATTGATTAATCATACTGCAGTCACGTACACGATCACTGTCTCGGTGCTTACCATCCCCAGAAGGTGTTGCTCCCACCAAGACTCTCTCTCCATGTCAAACAAGTGATGTCAGTCTATCATTATGTGACCAACAATACCAGTGGACGGATGGGATGGAAAAGACACCATTGATACGAGACAATGTACTGTAATAAGCATCACACTCGATAGTGCTAACAATTTTAGCAATTTTACCATTTTTTCTGTAATTTCAAGACTAATCAATGACACGGCAGAATGCTCACTAATTTCTGTATCGTTGCTACACCACCCCTCCACTACTTTGCGAGTACCAGTGTAAGACGTCACCTTCATTGCTTACATATTCGGCCCTCACAATCATATTCTGCACATCAAGACGCTTCATTCGAACCCAAACTCGATAGGATAAAGTCAATGTTGTATGAATTCATATAAACAATATGCAAATAACAAGTAAATCGCAAATGCGCACTGTGGTTGAAATACTCGAGGCTGGCGTACACACACACATTCAAGACACAAGGGTCACAAAAGCTTTTTAGTTCGGGAGAGGCAAAATGCATGCCAGGAGGCTGGTCCCTTCAGAGGACGAGTCAACCTATCTATGTTGGCCGGCGACCGCCCATAGAGCAGACAGCATTTGCCTGAGTGAAAGGGAGAATCACCCCGTGTTCGGCTTAAAAGCAAATTCCGCTACATTGTGTGGGAGTGCCTAGCCTACGCATTCTTTACAAACATAGCATGCAGTTTCAAAGGTTTTCACAGGGAGACAGCAAACGCCAAATGCTGATGCTACAGATTTCCAGATTGGTCGCCTTAAACGAAACGTCATTCTCCCGTTTTAGAAGAGCAATGCTGATTGGCAGACGATATTCCCGATGCCTTGAGCTGAAGGAGTAATGGAAGAGACCAAAAGATATACCCCTTCACGTCTGGCGTGGAGAGGGGATGATCCATTGTCGATCTTGGAGCGAGAACATGTAACGAGAGCGTGTGCGCTCATACGTGTACTCAAAGAGCGAGGAACAAGTCTCTCCTCAGTACTTCACTGGGAGAGCACTGCTGTCGAGAGCGAATCAGAGTGCCACTCTATATTGAGTCCTTGCGATTAAATGTTGTTCACTTTGTCGGCCGCCACACTTACTGTGCGGTGTTAACGGACAGAGTTATAGTTAAACACCTGCGACTGAATTTTTGAGTGGCATCGCGGTGGACTTGTTATCTGACCAGTGTACCACGCCAATAATTAGACTAGGGGAGAATAGGATTCCTTGACTTCATCAAGGCGTAGGGAGAGTTTGATTGGCGAAGGTCAATCCAGATAGGACGAGAGTTATCTTATTTGTCAGCAGCGAGCGGCGCAGACAGCAGTCATCGCAGCTTACGGTATTCTGCGCTACAGCTCTTGCGAGCCCCATATTTCCTCCACAACAGTGCACTTCGTTGCATTTCACACGCGACAGCCTCGACCGTACCTAGCAACATTCTAACGGATAATTATTCAAGTTGTGTAGGTGCGGCTCTCAGCCATTCTGCCAAGTCAATAACAATCTTAAACTTTGTATAGAAATTTCATTAGCAAATCCTATCCTTAAGAGGTAACTTCATGTTCCCAAAAGAACCCAGTAATAACTTGTTCAGTTCATAACTAAAACTGCCATTGTGATATCTCAGAATTTTTGCAAAAAAGATAATAATTTTCGTTAGTTTCATGTTTTTCTTACACTAACTAGCACTATTCCAGTACCCAAGTATCCCAATAGTTACGTAAGAAAGTTTGTGAATTTTTGTGTCATTTCCTTACAGCGGACGAGTCCAGAAGGTATTTATTGCTGAAAGTTTTTCAGGCATTTCTCTTTAGAACGTTAGGAGCGTCTGTCTGACTTCTGTAGTAGTGTGGGGGTGGAAATTGTATCTTGCAGGAGCCACAGGCTAAAGGGTACATCTCAGATTAATCCGTTGCACATGTTGCTCACACCAGATACTAGATTGAAAATGCAGATAGATGACAGTGGAGTAGGCTCATTCATTCTTAATTCTCGAACATATACACTAAAGTATACCAGTCAGTGTCCTATAGCGATGCAGTTAGGTTATCTACATATTTCTAGCACCTCAATCATAGTGCATAATTTACCTTTACAACTACCCATCTTTCCCTGTGTGGATGGGAGTCACAGAACATTCTCACATTCTTAGGCTAAAGTCAGAGATTGAAAGTTGTCCTTGCACTGTCACTGACCAACCCTCCCTGCACTACTGTCACCAACTTAATTTGCAGCTGACCAGGCATAGGAGGCTACTATACGTGCTACATTCCACGTCTCGTGAAGGAACAGGGCGAGCCGAGTCCATAGCTAACATTCAGTGAAGACTGTTCCGCAGCAGTCTTATTCACAGCACCCATCCAAGCACACAAGATATCTCCAGATGGGCGCGTGTCGAGGAGGTTAGCACTCCTGATTGATGTATAGTAGGTATGAGATTGTTGTGATGATATAACAGACAGTTAAGAAGAAAGGGGTGGTTTGTGTATCATGGAACTCCAGACGGATGGAGTTTGAAGCATTTTACGTAAATCAACTGCACTATCAATTCTAAAGTATTGTTCTAGTGTCTGACGTCAGTGCTAAGAAGGTATTGGCAAGGTAGATCATAGAACATAAACATGAGCACTCCTAAGGCTACATGGTTCTGCACTTAAATAGAGTATAATGTTAAAGCCAGATCATTTCCAAAATATTAGTCATACGGAGTGAAATATACTTAATAATCTAATTTATATATGTCCAACATCTGACATACATCAACCCAGCAAGTTTCTTTCTCACTCACTAAGGTGACAAACTTTAAGATAGTAAAACTATTTACTTCTACACAAAAAAGTTGAGTCTTTGTGATGCTTGCACAGTACAGCTCGAGGTGGCGCAGTGGTTAGCACACTGGACTCGCATTCGGGAGGACGACGGTTCAATCCCGTCTCCGGCCATCCTGATTTAGGTTTTCCGTGATTTCCCTAAATCGCTTGAGGCAAATGCCGGGATGGTTCCTTTGAAAGGGCACGGCCGATTTCCTTCCCTATCCTTCCCTCACCCGAGCTTGCGCTCCGTCTCTAATGACCTCGTTGTCGACGGGACGTTAAACACTAATATCCTCCCACAGTACAGCTTTGTGTAGATGCATAGCGCCCACTGTTCACATCTGATCAGGGTTCAGAAATTATACTACGCTCACGTCAGTCCTATGAAATGATCATTAACGACAGAGAATGCCTCTTACAACGAAACAGGCATACGCATAGCAGTGGCGTTTGACAAGTGAAATTACACGTCATGCTGCCACTAAAAATGTAAACAGGACATCTGGAAAGCAGACGTCTACGCATGGATTGGAGTACATCACAGATACCTGCCACTAACTTAGAAGCACCGTAGTTATTAAACCGAAGACTCTATTTGTGTCCAAGATGTGGCAAGGAACGGAGTACATTGTATAAATCTTGGTTCATCTAGAGGAATGTGCCGAACAAGTTTTCCGCCGATGGACGTGTTTCATCACACATGAGTTGAAAGTCCTCTGATGGCTGTGGTATGGAGAGGTTTGCTGTTAACAATCGCAGGTAGATAGAGCTCTAAGGGATACAAAGAACACACAATTGTATATGAGTCGAACGCAGATTATACCACACAACTGATACACCCCAAGAGGACAACGGAGAAAATGGTTAAATGCACGATAAATGACCCGCAAGCAACATCTTCCTCTCAGTCTATCATTAAATCGCACCTCTCAACAACCTCTTCTCAACCGATCACTCCATCCACTTTCTGTCATCCTTTAACGCATATGCAAATAAATTTAGGGGTAAATGGTTCTCATTTCCAGGAAAGCATCAAAGACTGTTAGCTGACACCTCATGGTTGAGACTGGTGCAGAGTACAGAGAAGCGCATAATAAATACTGTTTGTTAAGATTTAAAACACCTAAACATTCCTGCACAGGATCAAACATACAATCCATTCTGTAGTTGTATATTACAGTCCCACAGCTGGTAATACAACGCTGTTCAGCTAAGGACACACTATAAAAATTTGTAAGGTGGTTGCTGATAATTTTGCAGTCAACTATATAAATTTATTACTCTACATCTTGTGGTCATTCACGTTAAACATTCTATTCCAACCGTATAATCGCTGTCGACAAAAAATGACAGTTTTCCTGGTTCTTGGTGCTTTCATGTCAACGTTTCCTCGTATTCCTCTTGCTACCACATACAAGAATTGTCCCACACAAAGTAGAAGACAGGCAAGTACTCCCTCAATTTCCCTGCATTTCGGCGTATTATCCCTCAATTTATGCGTATTTCCCGCCAATTTACGTAATTTCAGACACTAGAACAACACTTCAGAATTGATAGAGAAGTTGATATACGTAAAATGCTTCAAATTCCGTCCGTAATGAGTTCCATCTTGCATAAACCACACGTTTCTTCTTAACCGTCTGTTATATCACCACAACACTCTCATATCTACTATACACCGATAAGGGGTGCCAATCTCCTCAATATGCGTGCATCTGGAGAGATCTTGTGCACTTGGACGGGTGTTGTGAGTAAGGCTGGTGCAGAACAGTCTTCTGGGGATGGCCAGCATGGAAATGGTGATCACATACATGACTGAAATATGAGTAATCAATGAAAACGGAACACTGAGGCATCTGCTACCCAATCACTGTCAAAGATGAGATTGTATATAGAGGTCATCATCTTCGGACAACAATTTGGAAACGCTCCACACTAGCGAAAAAGTCTTCCAGTTTCCTTATGTTGTGATGTCTTCCTCTTCTCTGTCAATAAGAAGTACTGCCTGTGTCTTTTATTTCAGTCATCCTGTGTGTTGTGGGAGCAGCAGCATAATTTACACCATATGATGTCCAGTTTTATGTGAGAGCCAATGGATCGAAAGGCAGACTGTGCAATATGTTTCTCCAACAGTACAGGCGATGAAGCTTTACACTGGCCTGTGCAAGCGACTTTGATCACTGGTCACCTGCTCCAGTGGATCAATACATGTATATTTAATGGGCTCAGCACATTGGAAGAGAGAGATACGGTAAAATCTTATCAAGTTCTCAAACTGATCACATTAGTGGAGTTTTTTATAGTTTGTAGTTTTTCTCTGTTGGAAGGTACAAAATAACCATTCTATAGATAATGTTTAGGTGACAGACATGAATGCACCTTCGCTTTCGGTCTGTTAGTACACACCACAGCGATCACTGTCTGTATTCAATGTAGCGGTATTTGTGTGGAAGACCACTTCATTCGGAAGCAATACCATACCTCGATTTATAAAGCTTGTATAGTTTTTAACATGGAAATCATTAGCGATACTCGTGTGCACCTGTAGAACCAAAGCACCTTTTCATTGTGTCCAGTCATAAGAATGATATACACTCCTGGAAATTGAAATAAGAACACCGTGAATTCATTATCCCAGGAAGGGGAAACTTTATTGACACATTCCTGGGGTCAGATACATCACATGATCACACTGACAGAACCACAGGCACATAGACACAGGCAACAGAGCATGCACAATGTCGGCACTAGTACAGTGTATATCCACCTTTCGCAGCAATGCAGGCTGCTATTCTCCCATGGAGACGATCGTAGAGATGCTGGATGTAGTCCTGTGGAACGGCTTGCCATGCCATTTCCACCTGGCGCCTCAGTTGGACCAGCGTTCGTGCTGGACGTGCAGACCGCGTGAGACAACGCTTCATCCAGTCCCAAACATGCTCAATGGGGGACAGATCCGGAGATCTTGCTGGGCAGGGTAGTTGACTTACACCTTCTAGAGCACGTTGGGTGGCACGGGATACATGCGGACGTGCATTGTCCTGTTGGAACAGCAAGTTCCCTTGCCGGTCTAGGAATGGTAGAACGATGGGTTCGATGACGGTTTGGATGTACCGTGCACTATTCAGTGTCCCCTCGACGATCACCAGTGGTGTACGGCCAGTGTAGGAGATGGCTCCCCACACCATGATGCCGGGTGTTGGTCCTGTGTGCCTCGGTCGTATGCAGTCCTGATTGTGGCGCTCACCTGCACGGCGCCAAACACGCATACGACCATCATTGGCACCAAGGCAGAAGCGACTCTCATCGCTGAAGACGACACGTCTCCATTCGTCCCTCCATTCACGCCTGTCGCGACACCACTGGAGGCGGGCTGCACGATGTTGGGGCGTGAGCGGAAGACGGCCTAACGGTGTGCGGGACCGTAGCCCAGCTTCATGGAGACGGTTGCGAATGGTCCTCGCCGATACTCCAGGAGCAACAGTGTCCCTAATTTGCTGGGAAGTGGCGGTGCGGTCCCCTACGGCACTGCGTAGGATCCTACGGTCTTGGCGTGCATCCGTGCGTCGCTGCGGTCCGGTCCCAGGTCGACGGGCACGTGCACCTTCCGCCGACCACTGGCGACAACATCGATGTACTGTGGAGACCTCACGCCCCACGTGTTGAGCAATTCGGCGGTACGTCCACCCGGCCTCCCGCATGCCCACTATACGCCCTCGCTCAAAGTCCGTCAACTGCACATACGGTTCACGTCCACGCTGTCGCGGCATGCTACCAGTGTTAAAGACTGCGATGGAGCTCCGTATGCCACGGCAAACTGGCTGACACTGACGGCGGCGGTGCACAAATGCTGCGCAGCTAGCGCCATTCAACGGCCAACACCGCGGTTCCTGGTGTGTCCGCTGTGCCGTGCGCGTGATCATTGCTTGTACAGCCCTCTCGCAGTGTCCGGAGCAAGTATGGTGGGTCTGACACACCGGTGTCAATGTGTTCTTTTTTCCATTTCCAGGAGTGTAGATGTTGATATTTCCAGAGCCATGGTCGTGAGAAGGAGGTATCTGCGATACTTCGCTCATTGTCAAATGTCGCCATATTGGCGCTACTAACGTAACATTTAATTGTAATTACGCAGATAAATATGTGGCTGCTTTTGTAGAACGATCCTGCCTGGCGTGCGGACGTGTGACAGAGGCAGCCGGTGACCGGAAGTAATTGACATCTCCAGCTTACGGTGTTGGGAGTATTCTCCGTGGAAATTTAAGAAGATTCAATATGGGTGAGTGTTTACACTGGACAATTATTTCCTTCATGTAAACTGATCAGTTGACGCCTTGTACTCACATTCTACATATTTCCCATCTTTATTTGTTTGAGAGAACATCGATTGTGACGTGTGTTGTTTGCAAGATGGTGTAATTTCGATGGAAGAGACCTGTATTGTTTCTCTAGAGAACAGAAATACTTCTAATTATGAATATTATAACATTAGTTGAGTTTTTAAAGTACAAGGATGATGTGGAATCTGTTATATCATTGACATTGGTATTCGTTAAAAAATTCGAGTTGAACTACCAGTGTCATCTATTTTCGAGTTTTCACGTACAAATCTTCGCAGATGAAATAAGTTCCTGTGCATTCATAGTTACTTAATGGTTTTTAGCATGTCACCCCTTAATGACCTCGCAAAAGTTTTGGCTCTCTAGAGATATAGTTTTCACTCTTCGGAATAATACTGCGCAAGCAATCTGTAGCATATTGCTGTGTGGTTGATATAGAAAACAGTCGTGTAAAATGTTATAATATTCGGGAAACCATGTGAAAATACATAACATTCTGGAAATTTTTATATGCTACTCCACAATTTCAGCATAAAAAGGTCACAAATACGGTCGTTTTGGCGTGTATAATCAGATATTGCCGCTGATATCGCTTTCGAGATCGGTAAATTAATTCGCGCTTCTCACTGAGCGAGCTCAGAAAGTAAATATTCTTGTGATCCCAGAGTCTGGAGATGGCAGAAACCACAGCAGCAAGCAGGCCAGGCTGGAAACAGTACTGTTAGCGGCGTTTGTGCCGAGGGAATCAGCCCAGCATTTGTATACCAGTTCGGAGGGTGACTGCTGTCCGCACAGGGCGCCCTGATCGCGCGTGAGGTCAGTGCGTGTGGGTGCAGTTTCCTTGTGACCGTCGGCCGCGGTGGATGACCTACCTAACTTACTGGTGAAGTACTTTCATCGGTGGGGGATATCTTGTACTACGTTGCATGTGCTTCCGTTTTTGGGATCTGTGGTTCTCCGTGGTATATGTAGGAGTGTCTGGTGACCGATAGCTATATGTAGGATGTGGAAGTGATGCTTTTGTACGGTGCAGAATACAAATTGTGTTTGCTACAGCGACGTATAGATATGTTATAGTGGTACAATCGTTTGTGGTGAAGTAGCCTGGTTGGAGATAATTGAAGCTTTCCTCACAGTAGCAGAGCAGTGTAATTGACTAAATGTCTTTGGCGATAGTTTCCATACTTCGTGATTTGTAGAATCCCTTTGCAAGGTTTAACTGTTTGTGCTGTATGGCTGCTGTGTGTTTTTCCATCAGTAAAAAGAAAAAAGTTTTCCGCTGAAATTCTCGTTATTTGTCTGCCTGTAGAAAGTGGCCACAGACTAGCAGCAGGATTTTGGTGGCAAAATTGAGTAAGAACCAATCAGGATGCTCCATTCACTGGAAGTTCCATGATGTCAGACTGTCACAAGGTATCCTTTGTGGGGGCATAGGAGTCTCTACAGACTGGTCCGAAGAAGACAGGGGCAGAGCAATGCATTTACGGAAAATTCCGTGACGTCAGAGAGTCACGTGATGTCTTCTTTGATCGTGTGTTTAGAGACGAGTTGGAGCAGACTAGTCTGCTCTAGTTCGGACAGGTGGGATTTAGTCCACCACCCGCCATTGTGGCTTTAGAGCATCTCCAGACCCGCAGTTGCAGGACATCGAACATTCACCGAAAATTCCAGCTATTTTTATCGTCTGTAGTATAGTGGTTGGAATTCTAGGAGAATCTTTTAGACACCCAATCTGGTGCGTGTCTTAGCTTTTTTGGCGATCTGTTGTGCATTTTGTAATATGCCATGAACCTTTAGATATGCAACTGTTCTGATTTTCCTATCTGCGCCTGGACACCAGTGTGGGTTTCCCATTACAGAGCTGTGCGAAAACAGGGGAAAATAAAAAATGACTGTCTTACATCCCTTACTCCAGCAGCAAAAATAAACTAAGCCCACTCAGCATTTCAGGAAAGTGTTGAGCAGAGCACCACAGTAGCTGCAGGTCTTTGAAATTTTTTTCTGTCTGACAGTGCCTCCATAAAAGCAGCTGAAACTCGAAAAGTAGGGGGGGGGGATGGTGAAAAGTGGGGGAGCGGGGGCAGTGGAATACACAGAAAATAAATAAAGTGTACTAACCTAAGGTTCCCCTCCAGCAGTTGAGCACAGACTGCCCATTTCCCACATTTTTTAAGTTCAAATGGTTCTGAGCACTATGGGACTTAACATTTGAGGTCATCAGTCCCCTAGAACTTAGAACTACTTAAACCTAACTAACCTAAGGACATCACACACATCCATGCCCGAGGCAGGATTCGGACTTGCTACCGTAGTGGTCGCGCGGTTCCAAACTGAAGCGCCTAGAACCGCTCGGCAACAACGGCCGGCCCTTTTTTTAGGCGCAAAGTGATGGTAAAGAGGTATGGATGACGTCCAAAGTACTGGGGGAGGAATGAGGGGAGTTAGGTTAGTGGAGGTAGCCCAACTGACCTATCACCCACCAAAAAATTTGAATTTCCCACCTTTTTTAGGGGAGTGAAGTGGTAGAGGGGGCTGAGTGAGTGATGTCATAGAAGTGGGGAAGTGGTGGAGAGAGGTAGGTTAGTGGGAGTAGCCCAACTGACCTATTTCCTGCCAAAAAAATTTGAATTTCTCTTCATACTGTCAGTTGGACATTGCCACATCTATGTCCTGGGGGACCTGTGGTGTGGGAGGAGTGGGAGGAAGTTTGGCAATAACTCTCTTTGTTCCTCTATAACTGTGATGTTTGATGATCTGTCGAAATGTGTGGTTATTAGATGTGACATTACTGACATTTCATTTTTTACATATTGTATTTGACTACCTTTAGTGAATATATCATTACATAAAATGGACATTCGATTTTTAGAACGTGTGTCATTAGGGAAGAAGACCATATTGCTGTTAATAGGAGGCAATTCAGAGGATAATTTAGTCGATACCTGATTTGAAAAAAATGTTCAAATGTGTGTGAATTCCTAAGGGACCAAACTGCTGGGGTCACTACTTAAACTAACTTACGCTAAGAACAACACACACACCCATACCAGAGGGAGGACTCGAGCCTCCGGCGGGAGGGGCCGCGCATCCCGTGGCATAGCACCTCAAACCGCGCAGCTACTCCACGCGGCGATACCTGATTTGACAAGTCGTTAAATTTAGTAGACATTTCAGATGATACTTTAGTTGACATATCATTCTTCTGTAACACTTGCTACAACCTAGCATTTATATCTGGTATTCACAGTATTATTGAGATCGCCTTCAGATCGTGAGTCACCGTCATGTACTGAACCGTTCACATTGTCTTCAACTATGTCATCATACTCATTCTTGTCAGCAATAGAGTCAGTATCATGTTGATTTGCTGGATACATTTTGCTCCGTTTTACGATCTGTACCATAACAATACAATGTGACTGGATATATACATTTTTGGTACAACGTAATTCAAAATAAACTCGGCATCTAAGCAATTAATTATACTAAGCGAGAATGGCTACGTGGGAGCAGTGGCATAGTGATGCGCCAGTATGCGCTCCTGTGACACGGATTCAGCCATCTTGAACGCCTAATTAGCTGCTATAGTTGGACTACATTTAATATACATACAGTATTCATACAGTTTTTTTCCAATGTCCTATCTGAAAAGAGCCAGTGTGATATTTCCCGTAAAGTAAGTTCTAGGGTCAAGATAGAATGTAAACTGTTCTGAGACGGGACATATCACAAGCACTATATTGGAATAAAAATGGTCACGTTCATTTTACAGTTAGTGGTAGATTGAAG
This sequence comes from Schistocerca cancellata, assembly GCF_023864275.1. Taxonomy (NCBI): domain Eukaryota; kingdom Metazoa; phylum Arthropoda; class Insecta; order Orthoptera; family Acrididae; genus Schistocerca; species Schistocerca cancellata. The sequence goes on along the minus strand of NC_064629.1, from coordinate 741,249,135 downwards.
CACAACTTCCCAATTAGCTGTCATATGCACCCTATTGGCTTAGATTTTCCGTTCTCAGAAAACCAGCTGTAGCAGAGTAGTCGGGTTGACCATGTTAAAAGTGGCACAGTGCAATGGCGTTTGATGCCGAGTAAGCAAACGGGGCAGACATGGACGGAGGATCACTCTAGCAAAGATATGGGCTGCAAATGGGGAAATCCTTGGAGATAAGCGACTTTGACAAAGGGCAGAGTTTTATTACACAGAACCTGAGCACGAATATCTCGAAAATGGCGAAGCTGGTCGAATATTCATGTGCTACTGTCGTGAGCATCTGGAAAGAGGACAGTGAAAGTACTACTAGGCACTAAATGGTTGGACGTCCTCGGCTCTTCACAGAACGTGGGTTTCGGAGGTTTGTCTGCTCTATACTGTAGGACAGATGGTGACCTGTGGCATCTCTGCTGAAAGAGCACAATGCTGGTGTACGCGCAAGTGTTTTGGAGCACACTGTTCATCGTACACTGTTGAACATGGAGCTCCACAGCAGACCACCCTCGCGTGTTCACATGTTGACCCAACGGCATATCCAATTACGATTGCAGTGAGCACGGGATCGGGATTCGACCGTCGATCACTGTAGACGTGTCGGCTCTTAGGGTGAACCACATTTTTGCTACACTAGGTCGCTGGTCGTCTCCACAAACGCCGTCATCGAGGTGAACGACGGCTCGTAATATGCAGCGCCACGGACGCAGGCTAGTGGCAGCTGTATTATGTTATGGCAGACATTCTCCTGCGCTTGCGCGGGACCTGTGGTAGTAATCGAAGACGCGGTGGCAGCTGCGAACTATCTGCATCCCTTCATGCTGATGTCTCCCCTGACGGTGATGTCGTCTTTCAGCAGTATAACTGTACGTGCCGCAGAACCAGAACCACGCTACAGTGGTTTGAGGAGCATTATATTGAACTCAAGTTGATGCCTGGGAAACCAAATTCGTCTGATGTAATTCTATGGAACCCATCTGGATCGCTATCTGTCGCCATCACCCCGTACACAAATCAGTGGCCCGTTATTTACGCGAATTACATGACCTGTGTGCCAGCCGCTGTAGCCGAGAGGTTCTAGGCGCTTCAGTCCGGAACTGTGCTGCTGCTACGGTCGCAGGTTCTAATCGTGCCTCGGGCATAGATGTGTGGTGTCCTTAGGTTAGTTAGGTTTAAGTAGTTCTAAGTCTAGGGGACCGATGACCTCAGATGTTAAGTCCCATAATGCTTAGAGCCATTTTTGAATATGACATGTGCATAGACATCCAAAACAACTTACCTTCACAAACCTACCAAAAAAACGTCGGATCCCTGATACGCAGAATCAGTAAAGTATTCCGTTCCAAAGACGAACAAACGAGTTATTATGCAGATATTCTTCATGTTTTAGCTCACCAGTGCATGTTGCAATGCGTGATAAAATTAATCAGTATTGAGAACAATATTAGACTGTAAGTTCAGAAAGAGAAGACGCAAATATCCGTCTCACAGCACGTACACGGCATGTAGTCATTGCACCATCAAACTTTAGTTTCCCAGTGGAATTTAACAGCTAAAACAAAATTTACTAATACAGATAATAAGTGGGAATTAATATCTGCATTGAAATAAACAATAAGTTATTTGAGTCTGAATTAACCTTATTATTCAGAATTAAACTAAAACTACAGACCTGGAGTACTTACGTATGTCATTACGAAAGAAAGAACAGAAATCAAGCCGCGCGGGATTAGCCGAGCGGTCAGAGGCGCTGCAGTCATGGACTGTGCGGCTGGTCCCGGCGGAGGTTCGAATCCTCCCTCGGGCATGGGTGTCTGTGTTTGTCCTTAGGATAATTTAGGTTAAGTAGTGTGTAAGCTTATGGACTGATGACCTTAGCAGTTAAGTCCCATAAGATTTCACTCACATTTGAACATTTTTGAACAGAAATCAAGCGAAGTGCAAGAAGGACTCTTAGTCAGCCCGCCTTCCTTTTTACAAAAGAAAATCTAACATACCCCATCGACTTCAGCATATTGAGTCCAATGACACACACACTATTTTATTACATTGTTTAACGAACTCATATACTTTAATGTATTACAAAGTTTATTTGTTGTTCACACAGTGTTTTTTTATGATTTTATCTTCTTATGTATACAATAGTTTTCAATTTTTGTTGTATTTGCACACACACACACACACACACACACACACACACACACACACACACACACACACGAAGTGCTGAAAAATTCAAGGTACACTATGTTATCAAAAGTATCCGGACACCCGGCTGAAAATGACTTATTTCGTGGCGCCCTCCATCGGTAATGTTGGAATTCAATATGGTGTCGGCCAAGCCTTAGCCTTGATGACAGCTTCCACTCTCGCGGGCATACGTTCAATCAGGTGCTGGAAGGGCACTTGGGAAATGGCAGCCCATTATTCACGGAGTGCTGTACTGAGGAGAGGTATCGATGTCGGTCAGTGAGGCCTGGCACGAAGTCGGCGTTCCAAAACATTACATCCCCGACTTGCTCTTCAACAGTGTGAAGCTAGAAGGTGCTTAAAACATTCATGTAGACCTATGTTGTGATAGTGCTACGCCATGAAAAACACGACCACACCATAACACCACCGCCTCCGAATTTTACTGTTGGCACTACACACGCTGGCAGTGGACGTTCACCGGGCATTCGCCATACCCACGCCCTGCCATCGGAACGCCACATAGTGTACCGTGATTCGTCACTCCAAACAACGTTTTTCCACTGTTCAGTAGTCCAGTGTTTATACTCCTTGCACCAAGCGAGGCGTCGTTTGGCATTTACTGGCGTGATGTGTGGTTTACGGGCAGCTGCTCTATCATGAAATCCAAGTTTTCTCACCTCCCGCCTAACTATCATAGTACGTGCAGTGGATCCTGATGCAGTTTAGAATTCCTGTGTGGTGGTCTGGATAGATGTCAGCCTTTTACACATTATGACCCTCTTCAACTGTCGGCAGTCTCTGTCAGTCAATAGACGAGGTCGGCCAGTACGTTCTTGTGCTGTACGTGTCCCTTCGCTTTACCAATTCACTATCACATCGGAAACAGTGGACCTAGGGATGTCTAGGAGTGTGGAAATCTCGCGTACAGACGTATGACACAAGTGACACCCAATCACCTGACCACGTTCGAAGTCCGTGAGTTTCGTGGAGCGCCCTATTCTGCTCTCTCACGACGTGTAATGACTGAGGTCGTTGATATGGAGTACCTGGTAGTAGGTGTCAGCACAATGCACTTAATATGAAACACATATGTTTTTGGGGGTGTCTGGATACTTTTGGTCACATAGTGTACATCAGTTAAGAACATATCAGCATTTCACATTTTCAATGGATTGTCTCATGCTTACATTAACCTTATATAAGTATATACATATATCAGGTTGGTTATTGCCTTAATATTAATACTCCTGAGTGAACAGTAGACTGTATAATAATGTCATGGGGCTAGGGCCTCCCGTCGGGTAGACCGGTCGCGTGGTGCAAATATTTTAAGTTGACACCACTTCGGTAACTTGCATGTCGATGGGGATGAGGACAACACAACATCCAGTCCCTCAGCAGAGAAAATCTAAAATCTCCAATCCAGCTGGGCTGGGAAATGAACCTGCGCCCTTTTGCATAGCATTCCGTTGCTCTGGCCACTCAGCTATCTCTCTCTCTCTCTCTCTCTCTCTCTCTTTTTTTTTGAATTATGTTCAAAGTTCCATTTAATTGATGACTTCAGCAGACAGCAGAATTGCGGTTAAAAAAATGTAGCAGCGAATGTAATAGAACTCGCGACGTCTTTGCTACAGTGCGCGACGCTTACCATTACGCTACTTTTTTTTCCCCCCTAGACCTCTTCCACTTCAGGCGTTGGCCTCTATCATCCATACCACCCCCAAAATCCAATCTAACCTAAAAATAAAAAACAAATCTAGTGCCACCGCCACTTTCACTCTAACCTACTTTTCTTTTTTTTTTTTTGATAATATATAAAGAAACTGAATAAATCTTCTTTCAGTGACAAACTGTCCAATACCCGTAAAACAGAAGAACACAAAATCAATCAGACATTTCTGATTTGTTTTACGTTACGGCTTCTGTCAAAATTAGTTTTCCTAAGGCACTTTGACTTACCGTACTATAAAAATAAATAAATAAATAAATAATTGCCAACTTAATTATAATGAAGCAAACTTAGTATCGACTCACTGTAGTGTTGTGCACCAACCAAAAATTACCGCTTCATTACAGCAAAGTGTGAAGTAAGAAATTTTGAAACAAAGCTTTGTATTTCCGACTCGTTTTAAGGTTGTGGTGCTCTTCCATTATATACTGTATGTACTCGTCTATACTCGCATGTGTATTCGTAATTGCTAAATATGCAAACTGGCCGATGATCCAAGTGTAGCTATTGTGCTTTGCTGCAGGAAAGAAATGCCAGTCTGGTTGAAGTACATCTTTACGTGTTATAGCAGAGTCTGTAGTTCTAGTAATTGTTGCGAGTTTTTTTCTAGTCCAGTTCCATATGTGGTATTGGTCTCGGCAGATGAGAATGTGTGCCAAGGTATCTATAGTATGGCAATGATCGCAGTACGGACTCTGCTTCATTTTGATATTGTGCAGCTTTTCACCTGTGGGGAGCTTCTCGTTTACAATGTCATACCATGTGGACACTACTTTGGAGTTGAGAATGGGATTGTTAGTATTTTGCCAGACGTTACTCCAGTTGACCGCTGGATATTTCGCTTCCGTTGGGTTTTGCCTATGGTGTCTCGTAAGGTGGTAATAGGTCCTTCTGGTGTTAAGCAGCTGTGAAGTATCTTGAATATAGCTCATTTCCCATTTCCAGGTAGTAAGTCCGGACGTGATCGAGTTGATCGCTGATGCGACCAACATCGACTGGGGCCTTTTTGCTCGTTGGCGGTAACCTGTAGAATAACGTTTTCGTAATTGTCGGATGGGGTGTCTGCAGTATTTTGCGGATACAGTCCATATATATGGCAGTGCATTGGTTCTTGATGTCTTTGACGGCCAAAATACCTGCGGCGCGGGTTAACACTATGGTTGGCATGGTGACTTTAAAGATGTTTCCGCTCCATATGAGCCAATACGCTCCAGCTAAAAGCTTTTGCGCTGTATCCTTGTGTACTGGTAACACTGCTGCAATGTGATGTATTTTGCGTAGCGCATGGAGAGTAGCCCTGAATATATTTAGTTCATGGTCCCAGTTGGCTACTGTCATCTCTCTTGGGTTGGACATTAGAATCATACCTAAGTGGTTCGTATTCTCTGTCGTTTGTAGCCATGTTCTTTGAATGTTCTCCGTATGGGGTCCGACAGGTAAAATTTTCTATTTGTGTTCATTGAGTTTGGCTCCGGACGAAGTGACGTAAACGTGGATTATTTGTTGAACGACTTCAATTTCTGAGTGCGTGTTAACTACTACACTGATGTCATCAGCATAAGCGTGACACACGGTTTTTGTACCCAGCACCTGTAGACCTTGTAACCTGTGATGCAGGTTTAACAGTAACGGTTCTACGGCGATTGCGTATAGTGCCATAGAAAGGGGGCAGCCTTGTCTCACAGATTGCTTGATCGGGACTGGTGAACTTAGCTGACCATTAATTTTGATTCGAGAGGAAGTTCTGACTGTACATTTGCGTATGATCTGAATAAAATCAGCACCGAATCCCATCCGTTGCGTTACATTTAGTTGAAAGTGGTGGCTGATGCGGTCAAAAGCCTTATCGAAGTCTAAAAACATGAGACCAACATTGCATTTACATAGCCACGACAAATATATAATGTCCTTATATTCACATAATGCATTCGACATAGATCTCCCAGGGACAGCACGCATTTGATAAGGGCCAAGTACTTTTGGCAGTACCGTCTCCAGTCTACAGTTTATGAGTCGGGTGAAGATTTTATAGTCGGAATTGAGCAAAGTTAGTGGTCGAAAATCCTTCAGCGTAGTGCTACGTGGTTTTTTGGGGATCAGGACAATCAGTCCTTCGGTAAACTGAGATGGCATCTGCACGTCTCCCAATAATTCATTGCATATTTTGATGAATTCCGGTCCTATGATGTGCCAAAAACAAGTATAAAATTCTATGGGTAGGCCATATAAACCAGCAGATTTCTTTGTAGGCGAATCTTTGATTATGGCACATACTTCTTCCTCAGTTATGTTGGCTACAAGATCGGCGTTGTCAGTCGGATGGACCTTGGGTTGAATGTAGGATAAAAGCGGCTCATTTGCCGTCGAATCAGTCGCCGGCACGGAGTAAAAATCTGTATAATGTTGCACCACGTAGTTTTTTACTGTAACTTGTTGATCGTATTTGTTCCCCTGTTCATCACTGAGAGTATGGAGTAACTTTTGTTGACCGCTCTTGGCTTCCCGTATCACGTGATATACGGACGTATTCTCCTGCGTCAGTTCAATCGGAGGATGCGATCGAACATTTTTCCCTCTAGTGATTGTCGTACCAACACCGTTATTCTTGCTTTAGTGCGTTTTATTCTAGAACTGTTTGCTACTAATCCCATGGGGTCATCATATAGTTCGCGGAGGCAAAGAAAGTGATACTCCGAGGTGCGTTTTCGCCAGTACGCTTTCATGTGATCATATCATGCGATGCATTTTTTTTATCTGCGGTTTCGCAGACTGTAGCCACCACATGATGCGTGTTGGATATCTGGATTGCGTCCGAAGACAACGCTACCATGTATCATGGATCTCCCGTTTCAGTACTGCGTCCTCCGAAAGTGACACGTTTAGCTGCCATACGCCCCTTCCCAGGAATGTTTTTTTGTTTAGTGTGCTGTGCGGTTATATGAAATGCGCAGTGATCCGAGAAGTTAAGAGGCCAAATTTCGTAGTCAGTTACATTATGGATAAAACCTTTCGTTACATACAGTCTGTCTAGTCTGCTTGCCGAAGTACTGGATACGTACGTGTATCCTCGGGTGTGCGGGCGAAGATGGCACCAAGCATCTATCGTATCTAGTCCGTTAGTTAACAACAACAGCTCCTCACAGAAGTTGAAGTTCGGGACTTGATCTTCTGGATGCAATACGCAGTTAAAATCTCCACCCAAAATCATGTGCAGTCGAGGATCCATTATTAATGGGACAATTTCGACCCGGAACAAATTGCCCCTTGTTCGTTTTCCGCTGGATCCAGAGGGAGCATATACAGGGTGTTACAAAAAGGCCAAACTTTCAGGAAACATTTCTCACACACAAAGAAAGAAAATATGTTATGTGGACATGTGTCCGGAAACGCTTACTTTCCATGTTAGAGCTCATTTTATTACTTCTCTTCAAATCACATTAATCATGGAATGGAAATACACAGCAACAGAACGTACCAGCGTGACTTCAAACACTTTGTTACAGGAAATGTTCGAAATGTCCTCCGTTAGCGAGGATACATGCATCCACCCTCCGTCGCATGGAATCCCTGATGCGCTGATGCAGCCCTGGAGAATGGCGTATTGTATCACAGCCGTCCACAATACGAGCACGAAGAGTCTCTACATTTGGTACCGGGGTTGCGTAGACAAGAGCTTTCAAATGCCCCCATAAATGAAAGTCAAGAGGGTTGAGCTCAGGAGAGCGTGGAGACCATGGAATTGGTCCGCCTCTACCAACCCATCGATCACCGAATCTGTTGTCGAGAAGCGTACGAACACTTCGACTGAAATATGCAGGAGCTCCATCGTGCATGAACCACATGTTGTGTCGTACTTGTAACGGCACATGTTCTAGCAGCACAGGTAGAGTATCCCGTATGAAATCATGATAACGTGCTCCATTGAGCGTAGGTGGAAGAACATGGGGCCCAATCAAGACATCACCAACAATGCCTGCCCAAACGTTCACAGAAAATCTGTGTTGATGACGTGATTGCACAATTGCGTGCGGATTCTCGTCAGCCCACACATGTTGATTGTGAAAATTTACAATTTGATCACGTTGGAATGAAGCCTCATCCGTAAAGAGAACATTTACACTGAAATGAGGATTGACACATTGCTGGATGAACCATTCGCAGAAGTGTACCCGTGGAGGCCAATCAGCTGCTGATAGTGCCTGCACACGCTGTACATGGTACGGAAACAACTGGTTATCCCGTAGCACTCTCCATACAGTGACGTGGTCAACGTTACCTTGTACAGCAGCAACTTCTCTGACGCTGACATTAGGGTTATCGTCAACTGCACGAAGAATTGCCTCGTCCATTGCAGGTGTCCTCGTCGTTCTAGGTCTTCCCCAGTCGCGAGTCATAGGCTGGAATGTTCCGTGCTCCCTAAGACGCCGATCAGTTGCTTCGAACGTCTTCCTGTCGGGACACCTTCGTTCTGGAAATCTGTCTCGATACAAACGTACCGCGCCACGGCTATTGCCCCGTGCTAATCCATATATCTAATGGGCATCTGGTAATTCCGCATTTGTAAACATTGCACTGACTGCAAAACCACGTTCGTGATGAACACTAACCTGTTGATTCTACGTACTGATGTGCTTGATGCTAGTACTGTAGAGCAATGAGTCACATGTCAACACAAGCACCGAAGTCAACATTACCTTCCTTCAATTGGGCCAACTGGCGGTGAAGCGAGGAAGTACAGTACATACTGACGAAACTAAAATGAGCTCTAACATGGAAATTAAGCGTTTCCGGACACATGTCCACATAACATCTTTTCTTTATTTGTGTTTGAGGAATGTTTCCTGAAAGTTTGGCCGTACCTTTTTGTATCGCCCTGTATATTAACAAGAAGTAGATCACATATTTGTGCAGTTATGCCTCGTCCAGATTCAAGTATGGCTTTTGCTGTACATGGTATGCCGTGTTTGAACAATATTCCCGTTCCACATTCATTGCCTATGTTTAAGATCGCCTCATATCCGTACACATCCGCTATTTTGGTCGTAACTACCCCTTGTAACATCTCTATGTTAATGTCGGCGGCATATAAGTAGTCCTTCACAGATTGTAACTTTACGTCCGAAACTATTCTGTTTACATTGAGCGTGGTGATTTTATACGCCTGCGTCATTCGGTAGTCCAACTTGCGAGTGCCGGGGCTAGCAGTGTATTTAACACTAAATTCTGCTAGAATCTTCATATGGAAATTATGCTCTAAGCCCCCCCCCCCTTTTCTAACTCCGACTTTTGCTGTTGCACACGGATTAAGAAGAAACGCGAACTGACTGTAATCGACCCTGCAAGTGGAGTAGAAAAGAGTTTGACACCTGGAATAATTTTATTTAATGGAAATTAATTAAATAAAGGAAAGTTTCATTAACGTAGTGAGAAATGAAAGGGTTGCTCTACCGATTAACAGAATGAAAGTTCTGTCCAAAATAACAATTTGATTTAATATGACTAAACTCAAAATAATAAACAAAACACATGAAACATTTACAATAGATCAAATTGGATACTCAAATAAATGCTGTGAAGGTGAAGTTGTCCATAAACTAGAGTGTGACATTTATGACGATGTGGTATATGGAGCTATTCCTTGCAACTCAAATCTTAAGAGAAACACCCAGCCAACCCAACATTAATTGCTGCTACAGTAGTGAGAACTCAGACAATGAACATCCAAGACAGAAACACGTAAGAAAAGGCGGGAACAGGCGCACTCTGCTGAGCTCTTATTATCACAGAGCAAAATTCCCTAATCTGCCAGAGCTGCAGACATACATTACCAAGCTGTCTTCTTAACTGCAAGGATACGATCTGGCGTACCAGAAGCGATGGCTGGTTGCTTCGACGTCCCGTCGTGGTGATGATAATGTCACGGAAGGCAGTCTTGTAACCTACTCCGACCGAAAGGCGAGAGCCGACTCTTTCAAGAGCACCCGTACAAGCCGAACACAGAACATTCCCGTCCCCACGACAGTGGTCGTGGTTAAACGTTCCAATCAGCAACTCGAAAACCGGCGGATAATTCCACTCTATTGCCGAAGCACTACCATTCCACCAATGGAGATTCTTGGCGCCAATTTCTGCGCCGATTTTGCTACGTCACAGAGCTATGCCCTGAGCAAGCCAATCACAGTTACGATTTTGCAGAAAACGCGGGAATTTGCCCGCCAAGACTGCCTGGGAACACAAGTCATTCCCACGCCTCGCTGGTAGCCCGCCAGAAAGTGTTTTCACTAATTTTGCTACGTCACAGAGCTATGCCCTGAGCAAGCCAATCACAGTTACGATTTTGCAGAAAACGCGGGAATTTGCCCGCCAAGACTGCCTGGGAACACAAGTCATTCCCACGCCTCGCTGGTAGCCCGCCAGAAAGTGTTTTCACTAAGTTTTTGCGAAGTAACGGAATCTCTAGCCCAGCCGCTCCTTCTGGCCCCTCTGGGCGTGTCGCTCCCGCTCTTATGACAATGTCGGCGTCTGGAAAGCATCCACTCGACTCCCTCAGACCCGTCGGCTTAACCCTCCCTAGATCAGCAGAACCTGCCTGTCACCGGAACACCTGGGTGACGAGAGACGTTGCGTGGGAAGTCCGCGTGGGAAGGAATAGCAACTTTTCACCGTATGCAATTAGAGAGGAAAATCGAATTACTCAGAGTGAGATAGAAATATGAGAGGGGGCTCCTGCCACCTCTCAAACTAAGCGCATTCAGTGTTGTCAGACCATGCTGTCCCCGTATCAGGTCCACAGCGGTCAACAGTTTCCATTGGTTCTTCAATTGGAGGGGCGAGGTTCATATGTACGTCCTCATTTGGGTTGGGGACGTCTGGTTTTCCGATGTCTACCACGCCTTGCTTTCCACTTCGATCTGTTTTAAGAATTTTTTTGTTTCGTGAGAGTTTTTTCTCCAGTTCTTGAATCTCTTCAGAGCTCTGTTTTCGCGTTTGCCGTTTAGGTTTCACTGGCTGCTGTCTTATGTTGTCTTCCTCAGCATTCATAAAATCTTCTAAGCGGGTGGAGTTTCGAGCCAGATTGTCTACCGTGCTCTTGGTGGATGATGGTGTGAATAGAGAAACCGGTTCACTGTGAGACTGCTCATTCAGGGATGGTTCTTGCATGTCATTCTCAACAACGGAGGAATCGGAGAATTTGCTGTGGCTCCCAATATCTTTCGGTGTCTGTTGTGTTGAAACCGTTACAGCTGTCACGATTTCATTAGGTTCGGGTGGTCTCGCTTCTGTTGAGTCAGTGGTGGCAATCAGGGCTTCTTCTCGGGTTGGATGGTTCTCCGTGTTCACATCAGGGCTTGGGGTCAGAACTTGGCCGCGGGCAGCCGTAGCGTAAGTTGCTGGCAGCGCAGTCATAGCCGGCGGTCGCGGCGCCTCGCCAGCCTGCAGCTGCACCACCCGCCGCTGTAAACACTCAGCGCGGACGTGGCCGGGAGAGCTGCACGCCGAGCACGCCCTCAGCTGGCCGTCGTATATAACGATACCTCGGTATCCACAGACGCTGATTTATGACGGTACATGCTTGTGCAAATCGACCTTTACTTGTCTCACTCCGTTGAGAACATGGAATTTGCGCGCGTGGGACCACCGTTCAGCAACATTACTGAGAACTTTACTGTGCGGCGCTTTCACTGCGTTTATCGGTTCTGCTGGTACTTCGAATGGTAAGTCAAATATCCTGATCGTTCGTATTCCAAAGCCCGCATGTATTACGGTGACTTCGCCTACGTTTCCATCACAATGTTTAAACTTCATAATTCCTGCGCAAGACTCAACTATTTTGTCACATAAGTTAGCATTCCTCAATTTCACAAATACAACGCTGTTCACTATCGAAAGATGCATTCCAATGACATCCTCTGAATCAACTTTCACTTCGTATTCCAACCAATCTTCGATTTCGTGTAGTTTAGGTCGGGCGTAATTACGACCAAACGAGAATTTCAAAGTATCTTGTCTGTTCAAGTGGGCCAACACGGATTCATATTTCAAATTTCAATAAGCGTAGAAGTTCTGCAACGATGCAAGAAGCACTGCGACTTACCACGCCGAAGCACAGCAGACCGCGGTGCACGAAACTCAGCACACGTCCGCACAGCACGGCTGACGCGGAGAGACAGCTATCAGGGCAGACACAGCAGACTGTAAGGTAAAAATATGTAGAAATACCTAACAGGTTTAGACAAACATCTTCAGTCTCAACATCCAGCTATAGACGAGATGAAACCATGCAGGTTGGCTATGATATGTCGGAGTTTCCAGTCACGTGAATGACTGTCAGGTTATTTACATACCCTAGACCGGTTGCAGTGCATTATCAGAGCCCACAGTTGATAACTGTACTGCTGTGAGTCACGCAGCAACCAGCACTTCGGGCAGTGGGGTGGAGGGTGCAACGTTTACTGTGATGCCATGTGACAGCTCATGCAATGAAGCGATGTCAGTGTGAACCACTTAGTCCCGTCTTAACTGGTTCAGGGGAGAGTTGGCTGGCTGATGGTCCTACACATCAGCCTGTTCTCTGACCCAAGGTGCTGTGGTGCAAGCTGCCTGGCTCCAGAGTTGTGCAGAAACTTATGATCCCACCAGCACAGTGCACACAGACATCGGTGGAGATAGTGTGGGGGTGGCGGCATGGGGCAAGGGGGAGCATGGACCTTTTCCCTCGCCCAGTGTGATTTTAAATAAAGACACATTTGTTCCTACTACTCAGTATACAGTTTAGATTTCGACTTACAATGCCATATGACAAAATGCTCTGACCAAATATAAATAACTATTTAAACAAGGGAAGTTGCTTAATTTAGAACAGGCAGGATTCAATTACACAGCGACCTAGCAGCTATAAATAGCCCTTCATGCCTGTACAGGCAATTCGTCTCCCTTTGTCCTGTCATCTCAGATTCTGACATCATAGAAGACCTGTGCCAGTATCAGGCCTCGGATTCTGACGTCATACAAAGGCTATGCCAGTATTCCAGATCTATCATCTTGGTTTCTGATGTTATAGAACTGCGCCAGTATGCCCTGGTCGCCATGTAGGACCACCATCTTGTATTCCAGGCCAGCCATTTGGGATTCTGATGTCATATTAAGGCTGTGCCAGTATCCCAGGTCTCGGATTCTAATGTAATAGAGCCAGCATGCCCAGGTCGTCATATTCGATCGCCATATTGGATTTTTGAATTTCTCACCAATCCATATTTAGTCCTGCTTACACAGTAGTAGGGGAAAACTGAACCAACATTTGAAGTTTCCACCGAACTTTGAATTTCCCACCATTTTATGCATGGAGCAATTTGCCTTTGGGGTGGGGAAATCCTACAACTCATGGATGACGTCCTGACACGTCATTGGTGACGCACTTTTCACCAGAACCCTCTTTGCCTATCTACTCACACATGCCACTGATTCAGCTGTTGGTGGCCCTGACCACGATTGCCTTAACTGCTGCGATGGCGTCCTCTGATGTTTAATGCCGAAGGCAGTTCACTGTGGTCCCATTATCCTGCAACACGGGATGGTAGATGACCTCTTGACTTCTTCTTGCTTCACTTCTGCTGTACACTAAAAAAAGGACTGCTCTGTCTGTTCACTGAACCTGACCTACCTTGAAAGCTCAAACTGATTAATCCTAAGACGGAGCTTGCTAGTTCTCGTAAGAGAAAATCCCATCTTCCATACTCTAAGGCACCTTACTCCTTAGTAAATGTATTCAGCCAGATATCGAAACCTGGAACCCACATGTGGCATCACTTGTAGACGTAATAAGCATATGTGGATCGCAAACATACTTATTCAGAAACTCTTGTTAGGATCAGAGGTGACCCAAGATTTGAGATAATTCATTTCTCGGTACACGAGCGGCTGCATACAGGTGTGAAGCGGTGACGGGGTCAAGCTGACATTTATCAGGTCTCTGAGGCTGGAGTCAGTACAGAATGACTCGGATGTTATGCTAAGGAGATAGGTATGGTGATGAGAAGGAGATGAGACCCTGGGGTGGCTTACTGGTCTGATTTTTATTGCTTCTTCAGACGTTAGCAATGAACGTGCTGAAGAGCACTGGCACTCGTTTATAAAAACGTAGACGACGCTTTCTAAATTCTCCAGTCAATGAACTGAACAATAATGTACAGTAGTACAGACCACAAACCATGGAAGTGGCAGATTCTATTGCTCTAACTGACCCTTACGTTCAAGTAATCGTCATATACAGACATGGCTACATGTGATAAATGTATAATGATTACCAATAATCCTAATCCAGAGGTACATACAGCCAAGCTTCGCATCTACTTGTAAGTGTACAAGCTTATCAGAAGATTATGCTCACTCACGTAACATACGGATCATTCAATGCTGGTAGAACTATTCTGGTCGCTGCCGCTCTTCTGCTCGCTGAACTCTTACGGCAAGAAAAAAGGAATGAAAGTGGGATAGAGTTAATACTTTCATCTTTCTTTACCTCCGCTGCATTATTGCAGATGACGTGTCACTGAGCACATTTGTACTGTGCATGCAGTACACGTCAGGTGCCTAGTTGTTTCCACTGCCCTGTGTGGAATACATAAGTTCTTGTACACTTCACTAACCTGATGTCTTCATGATGATGATGTCCCCAGCGCAGAAAATAGCACGCAGGTCGTGGATTCATTTTCTTGAGGCTGAAATTAACTTCGCAAGGAACTACTGCTACGAATAAACTATAACTCATTTGGGATGCCACTCGCGTTTTTATTGATATAGACACGAGAAACTATTCTTGATCACAACGTACTGAACATATCTTTCCACAGTCATTATATCTGGCTAAAATAACATGAAATACATCCTGCCACAGACAACATGTCTGTCTACTGGAACCGTCAGAACTGGAGAATAAAATTACATGAATCAAATACTACTATTACAGACAACATGTCTGTACCTAGCGACGGTCGGAAGTGTAGTAAATAAAATTGCATGAAACAAATACTGCTATAACAGACAACATGTCTGTCTACTGGAAGGGTCAGAACTGGGGAGCCGGACTGCCCGAGACACTTCGCGCGCCAAGCCAGCAAGGCGTGACCCGAACGCTACCGAAGTGCATCGGCAGTAATATCGTAGTCTTTTGTTTTAGTAATACTTTGATTTTAATAATTTTGAAATGACTGATTGATAGCTGGCTGTTGAGAGACGTTTATTTAAAAAAATGAAGTAATTTGGATGACATGTTTAATTAATAATAGCAACTAAAGTTTAACGTTTTGGCGCCCTACCGCCGAACACAGCAGCCAGTCACAGAGCAGCAGCATCATGCAGGCGTCTTTCTCACGGGAATGCTACCGAATCTAACATCTGTCACAGGTACCTCATCCCACATTGCGTCATCTCTATGCTTCTTGCATCTCCACTGCCCTGGGAATAGCTTCATGGAGCCTAATATGATGGCTGAATAAGCCAGAAATGTTACACTCTGCCTTACTTGACGTTCAAGGGACTCTGTATACAGCATTTGGGGCTGTTTGTTTACAAATGGGATGTGACTGCTTAGCTCTTTATTTCCAATTCACAATCAGTGACCGTGAAGTGAACGGTTTCTACATCTAAATCTACGTGATTACTCTGCTATTCACAATAAAGTGCCTGGCAAAGGGTTCAATGAACCATCTTCATGCTGTCTCTTTGCCGTTCCACTCTCGAACGGCACGCGAGGAAAAACGAGCACTTAAATTTTTCTGTGCGAGCCCTGATTTATCTTATTTTATCGTAATGATCATTTTTCCCTATGTAGGTGGGTGCCAACAGAATGTTTTCGCAATCGGAGGAGAAAACTGGTGATTGAAATTTCATGAGAAGATCCCGTCGCAACGAAAAACGCCTTTGTTTTACTGATTGCCACTCCAATTCACGTATCACGCCTGTGACACTATCTCCCCTATTTCGTGATAATACAAAACGAGCTTCCCTTCTTTGTACTTCTTCGATATCATCCGTCAGTCCCACCTGATGCGGATCCCACACCGCACAGCATTACTCCAGAATAGGGCGGACAAGCGTAGTGTAAGCAGTAGACCTGTTGCACCTTCTAAGTGTTCTGCCAATGAATCGCAGTCTTTGGTTTGCTCTACCCACAATATTATCTATGTGATCGTTCCAATTTAGGTTATTTGTAATTGGAATCCCTAAGTATTTAGTTAAATTTACAGCCCTCAGATTTGTGTGACTTATCGCGTAATCGAAATTTAGCTGATTTCTTATAGTACTCATGTGAATAACATCACACTTTTCTTTATTCAGAGTCAATTGCCACTTTTCGCACCATACATATATCTTATCTAAATCATTTTGCAAGTCGTTTTGATCACCTGATGACTTTACAAGACGGTAAATGACAGCATTATCTGCAAACAATCTAAGACGGCTACTCAGATTGTCTCCTATGTCGTTAATATAGATCAGGAACAATAGAGGGCCTATAACACTTCCTTGGGGAACGCCGGATATTACTTCTGTTTTACTCGATGACTTTCCGTCTATTACTACGAACTGTGATCTTTCTGACAGGAAAGCAGTTTGGTTAGAAGACGCTTGTGAGGAACGGTGTCGAATGCATTCTGGAAATTTAAAAATATAGAATCAATTTGACATCCCCTGTCGATAGCACTCATTACTTTATGACTATAAAGAGCTAGTTGTGTTTCACAAGAACGATATTTTCTGAATCCGTTCTGAGTATGTGTCAGTAAATCGTTTTCTTAGAGGTACTTCATAATGTTCGAATATAGTATATGTTCTAAAACCCTACTGCAAATCGACGTTAGTGATATAGGCCTGTAATTCAGCTGATTACTCCTACTTCCCTTTTTGGGTATTGGTGTGACTTGAGAAATTTTCCAGTCTTTAGGTACGGATCTTTCTGTGAGCGAGTGGTTGTACATAATTTTAAAATATGGAGCTATTTTATCAGCATATTCTGAGAGGAACCTGACTGGTATACAATCTGGACCGGAGGCCTTGCCTTTATTAAGTGATTTAAGCTGCTTTGTTACACCGAGGATATCTACTTCTATGTTTCTTATCTTGGCAGTTGTTCTTGACTGGAATTCAGGAACATTTACTTCATCTTCTTTGGTGAAGGAGTTTCGGAAAACCGTGTTTACTAACTCTGCTTTAGTGACACTGTCATCAGTGACTTCACCGTTGTTATCGCGCAGTGAAGGTATTGATTGCGTCTTGCCACTGGTGTGCTTTATGTATGACCAGAATCTCTTTGCGTTTTCTGCCAGATTTCGAGACAGAATTTCGTTGTGGAAATTATTAAAAGCATCTCGCATTGAAGTACGCGCTATATTTCGAACTTCTGTAAAACTTTGCCAATCTTGGGGATTTTGCGTTCTTTTAAATTTGGCATGCTTTTTTCGTTGCTTCTCAATGTGTATGACCTCTTACTGGACTGACGAAAGCGTCTTGCACTGTACGAATCTACCTAAGTTACAAGGCTTATAGCTTATGTCCATGCTTAGATGATTCTTCTTTTTTTTCTGGCAATCCCTCATGATTCGGTCATTATAAATAGAATACTCGACCAAAAATTTAAGAAGAGGCAGACATTTGTGAGACAATTCCCTTAAGATCTATATAGCGACTAACTCTCAAAACATTGCAACGTCACAATATGCGAGTAAGGAACATGGAAGTGTGCAACCGGCCTTTTGTGACCGAGCGGTTCTAGGCGCTTGAGTCAGGAACTGTGCTGCTGCTACGGCCGCAGGTTCGAATCCTGCCTCGGGCATTGATGTGTGTGATGTCCTTAGGTTAGTTAGGTGTAAGTAGTAGTAAGTCTAGGGGACTGATGACCTCAGATGTTAAGTCCCATAGTGCTGGGAGACATTTGAACCATTGTTTTGGAAGTGTGCACTCACGAACTCCATCCCCTTGCAACCGTGCCGGCGTGCTATCACTGATAACACAACTTCAGCAGAAATAATTCAGAGACACTGATACACAAACTCGCAGGAACATAAATACTACAAATAATACTGAGTTCGAAAGGATGGGCCGTGAATAAAGTAGGAGAGGCGATGCACAGAGAATACATTATCACGTGCAGTGCGTTTGCTGGGACGGATGTATTTAGTCGAGACACGGCATAAATCTGGTAGCCGCGCCCGTTAAACGCAAGCCACGCGACGCATCGATTCATTAGGCCGGCCGCTTCGTTACGGCCGAGCGACTTCCTAATGAGGTGGAAACTGCCGAGGGGTGGCAGCGGTGGGCGTGGCCTCCCGCACGCGGCAACCAGCGATTGGAGCCCGGACGACCAATGGCAACCGAGAGGGGCGGTGCCGCGGTCGCGTACGCGGTACGCCCCGCGGATGCTGCGGAGCCAGTGCGGAAGCCGCGGGCGATGTGAGCGCATGGAGGCGGCGCGCAGCGCGTTCTCCATCGATGCCCTGATGGCGCGCGCCGACGCCGCGCCGCCCCCGCAGCCGCAGCCGCAGGCGTCGGCGCCGCTGCCGCTGCAGCTGGGTCTGGGGCTGCCACTGGGGCTGCCTCTGCCACTGCAGCTGCCGCTGCTGTACGGCGCCTGGCTACCCGTGTCGGCGCCGCCACCACCCCCGCAGCAGCCGCCCCCGCCGCCTCCCCCCTCGCACAGCCCACCGGCGCCGGCTCCCGCCCCTGCGTCCGTGCCAGCGTCTGCCGTTGACGGTACCTCCGTCGCAGGTCAGTCCCTAGGCTCGACAAAGAAGGCCAAGCTTGTCCATTTTGGATACTGACTGTGTATTAATTGAGTATAAATGGAGACAACCGTGACCAGTCAGTTATCAAATTGTTGTTTATTCCTGTACACTAGTTTATGAGCCTTTTCCGATAGTAGGGAAGATGAATGGTCTACATCAGCTTATTGGGAAAATTCTAGGAAAGTTTCGCTCGTCTATAAACGAGATATCGTGTAGAACAATTTGTTACCGGTAGGTCCTTCCACACCCGAGTGCTACGAAAATCCTCCATGATCTCAAACGGATATCGCTGGAGGTTAGACGACGTTCTTTTCGAGAAATACTGTTGGTTTAGAGTGCCGGCGTTTACGACTGACTGCAGAAATATTCTACAGCAGCCAACGTAGGCCGACATTTCGACTAAAGACAGAGACGGAAAAACAAGAAAATTATGGCTCGTACGGGAGCATACAGATAGTCGTTTTTCCCTTCCTCCGTTCGCGAGTAAAACTGGAATGGAAATGACTAGAAGTGATACAAGTTACCCTCTAACATGCGCCGTTTGGTGCCTTGCGGAGTACGCACGTAGGTATAGATTTCAGATGGATCATGTAGGGGCTACGTATTTGTTATTGTAGCGAGATGCTGGTCACTGGCTCTGTGACTGAAAATGGAAAGCACTTTGATGTAGCTCCACGGATGACAGTTACATGATTTGTTATATGCAAAAACTAATTTCCTTATTCAGTGCATCAGTATGGGCGGTATTGTAGATTGGTGCAGGGGCTGGCAGTTGACCCTCATGCCAGGAATCTCAAGGAAATGTAGTTCTTCCACAAAACAATTGTGTGACCGATTGTCGAGTACTGTTCATCAGTCTGGGACCCATATCAAGGAGAATTAAAATAAGAGATAGAGAAATTTCAACAAAGAGCGATAAGTTTCGTCATGGGAATGCTTAGTAAGCGCGAGAGCGTAACGGGAATGCCAAACAAACTCCAATGGCAGACGTTACAGGTTAGGCGTTGCGTATCGCACACACTTTTACTATCAAATTCCGAGAGTACGGTTCCGGGAAGAGCCGGGCAACATATTACTTCCTTCCACATACGCCATGCGAAATTTGTGACGGTGACAAGAGAATCAGAAAATGAGCTAATTCCGAAGTTTGTCGACAATCATTGTTCCCATGCGACATTCGTGAAAAGAACAGGGAAGAGGTGAACAGATAGTTATAGCCTACCAGGCGTACCCTCCGCCACAGACCGTAAAGTTGCCTGCGGAGTGTAGATATAAGTGTAGACTGTTGACGATATTCACATGGAAGTTTCCATTTTCATTGCTTGTTTACTGTGTAGCCAATAGGCAATGAAAATGGGTGGGAAGCGCCAGCTAGGTACGAACATCAGTATCGCCCGTACTGCCAAAGTAAGTAAAGATATTGGTTTTTCGACACAACTTGCGATGTAGCTGTCATTAATGGGATACTCAATGTGTTGCTCAGTCAGTCGTATCTTTCTGCCACAGAGCCAGTACCCAGTATCATACTACGAAATGAGAATGTAAGCCCCGCATGCCCCATCTGAAAATGAACCAGGAGAAGTGTAGGGAAATAAACAAGTATTTGATAAGCTTTTATCTGTATTTATACTGAAAGATCTGTCTTAGTCGATAAACTACGACAATCTGGTACTTCTCTGTCACTCGAATCACAGCGGTGAACAGCGGTGGTGACTTCCACCTAGTGCATGAAAGGGGTGGTATCGAAACCAAAGAACGGATCTCAAATTTTAGAGGAAACGGCTGTGAAAACGTAACTCGAAATGGCTCGAAGGCATTTTATCCAATATTGCAACTGCGCCACCACGCTCGTTTGGCCAGGCTGCCAATTAGCTGCGAAATATATAAAAAAAACGTAGGAAGGTGGCTCCAAATGGTCAATTAACACAGTAGAAATACGACACTGAGTATGTCATAATTTAGGGCTATAAAACCCAAGATTTGCGAAAACCGTTCGTCATGTGAATTATTTATTTATATATTTCATTAACGGTACAGAGTAACCCACCGCCTTGAAATGTAAGGTGGGTCGGATGCTTCTGAATCTAATAGCAAAGACTTCTCATTTTACAATCTTATTGGTATACAGTTTTTAATGCTTTTTTTTAGTAATATAAAGAACGTAATATATAAAGATTTCTCTGAGGTTACAGCGAACTGAATGCTTAACAATTGTTAAAATGGTCCCATATAATTTGTTACTACCTAGTTGATGAGAAAATAATTTATATAATGCAAATGTGAATGTCGAATGAAGCGTAGGTCCTACTGTATGTTTATAAATAAACTGCAGAGGTGATGAAATGATTTTTCTTTTTGTATTTCACAAGAGCTGCAATTTATTTTTTCGTAAGCAGGGACTTCAGGAAGTAAGTTACACATCCCGTCCCACGCTAAGACCATTACACAACAAGAGCGGCGCATTGTCAGAAAAGAGTAACTGTTCCGGGTTTCCTACAGACACAGTTCTGCTGCGATACGAATAACAGACGCAAAACACTGTGGGAGGGAAATGGAGCGCCAACTGGAAACGTGCTCCAAAGCTGAAGTACGTGGGACAGCAGATTCTTCTGGACAAAACGTGTAAACAGCACACAGATTGACGTGGGAACTCGGGCGGTGTGTGCAACGTCGCGTCCAGTCGTAGTGAAATAGTGCCAGAGACGAGGGCGATGCTGAGCGGGAAGCGGGCTGTGCGATTTCCTGCAAGCTGAAAGAACTTCTTGTAGGAAAGAGCTTTTCCAACAGTGATGATGATCACACAACGGTTCACGAATAGCACCGTGACGAGGGAGCCGATTTTTATCTTCGAGGCATTGTACGATTGCTAGAATATTACAATTGTTGTTTATAGAGATTTAGTGGCTAGGCTGAAAAATAGTGCCATATAACAGTTTGACTTTGAAGTGTTGTGCAACATTCAATAAAAGTTACTTGGCCTGCCATAATAATATATGACTTACATTTTGAAGTCCCCTCGTATGCTACTTTATTTTTTCATACTATTGGGCTGGTGCACAAGTTCATAGCGTTTTCCGTAAGTTCAATAGACACAACAGACATACATACTAGAGATTTCAGGAAGGCATTTGATACGGTTCCGCACTTACGTTTAGTGAAAAAAATACGAGCTTACGGAATATCGGACCAGGTTTGTGATTGGATTCAGGATTTCCTAGAAGAAAGAACACAACATGTCATTCTTAACGGTTCAAAATCTGCAGATGTAGAGGTAATTTCGGGAGTACCGCAAGGAAGCGTGATAGGACCTTTATTGTTTACAATATACATAAATGACTTAGTTGACAACATCGGTAGCTCCGTGAGGCTATTTGCAGATGACACGGTTGTCTACAAGAAAGTAGCAACATCAGAAGACTCGTACGTACTCCAGGAAGACCTGCAGAGGATTAATGCATGGTGCGACAGCTGGCAGCTTTCCCTAAACGTAGATAAATGTAATATAATGCGCATACATAGGGGCAGAAATCCATTCCAGTACGATTATGCCATAGGTGGTAAATCATTGGAAGCGGTAACGACCGTAAAATACTTAGGAGTTACTATCCGGAGCGATCTGAAGTGGAATGATCACATAAAACAAATAGTGGGAAAAGCAGGCGCCAGGTTGAGATTCATAGGAAGAATTCTAAGAAAATGTGACTCATCGACGAAAGAAGTAGCTTACAAAACGCTTGTTCGTCCGATTCTTGAGTATTGCTCATCAGTATGGGACCCTTACCAGGTTGGATTAATAGAAGAGATAGACATGATCCAGCGAAAAGCAGCGCGATTCGTCATGGGGACATTTAGTCAGCGCGAGAGCGTTACGGAGATGCTGAACAAGCTCCAGTGGCGGACACTTCAAGAAAGGCGTTACGCAATACGGAGAGGTTTATTATCGAAATTACGAGAGAGCACATTCCGGGAAGAGATGGGCAACATATTACTACCGCCCACATATATCTCGCGTAATGATCACAACGAAAAGATCCGAGAAATTAGAGCAAATACGGAGACTTACAAGCAGTCGTTCTTCCCACGCACAATTCGTGAATGGAACAGGGAAGGGGGGATCAGATAGTGGTACAATAAGTACCCTCCGCCACACACCGTAAGGTGGTTCGCGGAGTATAGATGTAGATGTAGATGTAGATGTAGATTTAGTCATCAATAATATATTCTCCTTCACTATTTATAACAGTCTGCCAACGGTGGGGTAACTTTCCCATTCCGCGACTGCGGGAATCACGTGATTTTGAGGCGAAGAAGCTATGTTTGGAGTGCACTTTAATCCGGAAATGAAATTTCTCGAAGGTTGTTCGGTAGACGGAGCAAGACGTGAAAATCTGAGAGCTCGAGATCAGCTGAATAAGATGGGTGCGGAATGACTTCCAAACCCAACTCCTGTATAGCGATTCTTGTCAGTCTAGCAGAATGCGGGTGGGCGTTATTGTAGAGTACCATCACTTCACACAAACTTCCTGGACTGCATCTGCAAGACAATAAATGTCAGCAGTGATAATTATACCTCGGGGAAGCATATCGTAGTACACCACACAGTTGCTGTTCCACCAGATGCATAGCATTATCTTTTGCGGATACCGCAAGTTTTTGTACAGGGAGCTGGTGCTTTGTTTGAGCTCAACCATTCCTTTCTTTTCCTTATGTTAGCATAAAGAGCACCATTTATCGTCGCCAGTACCGATATAGGATACGATTGGCTTGTTTTGTTCACGAGCAAATTGATGACGAGAAAGCAGAGATGCACATATCGCCACCCGCTGATTTTAGTTATTTTCGCTTTACGCATGCGGTACGGTACCCATACGCCCGATTTTTGAACCTTCCCCATTGCGTGAAAACGTCGCATGGTGGTGGAATAATCAGAGAGCATCACATTTTCCAGTTCTCGAGTACACGGATCATTGCGCACTATTGCGTTTAAACGATTTTCTACAAACTCCGTAGATATCACTGAACGTGGAGAGTCACTAATGTCAAAAGATCTCCCTTAAAACGAGAAAACCATTTTCTTGCCATGCTCTGTCGGATGGCACTATCCCCGCACTCGGCGCAAATGTTTCTGGCTGCCTCCGCTGTTGTCATCCCTGTATTGAACTCAGACAGAAGAAACTGTCGGAAACGTTCCGATTTCTCCGCTTGGCATTCTATTTTCTAGCGTCCACAGCTCCACTCACGATCTCCAAATGACAAAATGATAATATGTATACTCAAACAACAACAGTGAAGTACAACTCAAAAATGACAATCGATAAATAAACGCATTTTGCTTTGTCTTATTTATGGTACAGCTGCACAGCTACTGTAATGAAAATGAAGAATTACCATTAGGAAAAATAGAAAGACAGAAAATTTCGTTATTTGAGGAATATTTCTCAAAAATAAGTTACACATTTCTTAATAATGACCTTACAATTAGCTTTTGCGCTGAAAGAAGAATTAGGGGAATGAACATAATACACAGAAAGGACGAAAAGCGAAAAATATGATCGACAGAAATTTGTAAAATGAAACGTACGGACGAAAAGATTCAGACGCTATATAAACAAAAGCAAAAACACTCTCCACCTTTACACATCTTAGACGGGAACGACACTATACCGTACACATAATCAGTACTCTTTCGAGTTAGTACCGCAATTAGACTGTTGTTTATTTACAGTGTTACATTTACACTTACACAATCATGATTTCGGCTTTTAATATTGTGCCCTTTAGCACGACACTGTGCCATCTTAGGCAATTTATAACACTTAAAACACTTGATAATGGCACTTTAAAAGCCGAAATCATGATTGTGTAAGTGTAAATGTAACACTGTAAGTGTAAATGTAACATTGTAAATAAACAACAGTCTAATGGCGGTACTGACTTTAAAGAAATATATTATGACTGTGGCTTCACATTATGAAAAAATTAGTAAGCTTTCAATTCTTCATAGAACAGAAAAGAGGAGCTACAGGAAATTTATATAGTAGGTGGAGATTAAGATAAGCTCCAGTAACATTTTAAACGAACGAACCACGTTTATAAATAGAAAATAAATATAATGCGAACTTAGACACGATTATTCTCGGTGCGCAGATAATTTAGGAGAAAATACAGCCCGAAATTTTCTGATCAATGAAGAAACTACTTTCATCTAAGATAATAAAATGTTATCAGACTATGTATCTCTGAGATAAAAATACATCGTACAGTTACATCACAGGTATGTCAAAACAAAATAATTTAATAGTCCACGATTACTGTTAAAGATGTCGTTAATGTGTGTAAATAGTGTCCATACTGCCAACATACAGGGTGTAACGGACGTAAGTGCAGATATTTCTATCGGTGACTGAGGGCGGTGTTCTGAACAATATTACATCAGTCTTTACGTCAGTTGCAAACTGAAAATTATAGCTATTACAAGTTGTACGTTTTTAGGTTCGCTATTACCTCCAAGTACACGCAGCAAGAGCAAGTCATTAACACTTATTTTCTCCTGGGTAATAAGTCATATGTTGAAGAGTGGACGCGTGGACGCAAAGTGATTAGTTGGTACTAACAAGGTAGTCCACTTAGTGTTGCAGCTCCGTCCGTGAAGAAAGCATCAGGTAGTAAATTATGTGACGTGTTTGTGGGAAGAAAAGATAACCAACACATTGATTTGCGTACATATTAAAAATATCTGCACTTAGATCCGTTATGCCATGTATATATAAGCTATGCTCGAAACTAGGAGCAGAAAAATAAAATATCTTAAAAAAGAATAAATCGCGGTTCTAGTGGAATACACATAGTGCAAATACTTTTCGTATCTGCGCTTTATAGAAACTACGGAACATAAAATACGAGAAATATTCTGCATAAGTATTACTGCCTTTCTTCACAGCTTAATATCGTACAAAGACACGGGGATGACGTTAAAAATTCCGAATCCTCTTACACAAGCTGCTTTCTCCTACGCTCCCAAAAATTTCATTAAGTCACAGTTACCATAACACAGCTACGTTGTTTTAAAATATTCGTACTCGAATAAATTTTATCTAGTTTCTCGTTCACTTCAGTGAGCTGTAGTCAGCAGTGAATATGAAGTCTTTATACAGGGAACAGAGTGGATCCGCCAGGAGAACAGACTTCAACCAACGTTTCAAAATCTACTGACAACTTGTGAAAGCCGGTACACGTGTAGATCGAGGGGAAGTCACGGTTTATTACTGTATTTAAGTTGCCTCACCCCCACTCTTAACGAACTACAGATACCGAAGAATCCAATAATAGTAAGAAATATATATAAATTGTATCAATATGATAATAATAGTAAAATGAAAATGCTATGTGGCTAGGGCCTCCCGTCGGGTAGATCGTTCGCCTGGTGTAAGTCTTTCGAGTTGACGCCATTTCGGCGACTTGCGTGTCGATGTGGATAAAATGATGATGATAAAGACAACACAACACCCAGTCCCTGAGCGGAGAAAATCTCCGACCCAGCCGGGAATCGAACCCGGGCCGTTAGGTATGACATTCCGTCGAAAGACCACTCTTTTTGTTGTTGATCTTATTTTGTTCTATATTGTTCGTTGAATTTGTTAGTGGCGGACGTCCGATGACATTCGTTCAGGTTGTTCATTGATCCGTTCACTCAGTTTTTTATTACAGAGGATAACTAAACCCTCTGACCGAACACGCTGAGCTACCGTGCCGGCGTTCAGCTACTAGAGACGGACATAATAATAGCAATAATAATAATAATAATAATTTGCTTACATCAATTCTTAGTACTTTTTTGCATAACTTCCAAAAAATTACAATTCGGAGATATATATAACTACAAAAGCATTTGTCCCAAAATTTGTGAAGTACTTGTGTCGCTGCAATAATTTAAGAACTATAATAGCTACCAAACGTCACACCTTCCACAATGTCCCAATTTAAACGGTATAAAAATGGAAGTGTGCACACGCGTACATCATTTCACGTAACACTACGATCGTGGATACTAGTCTGATGATTGTGTGTATGTGAGCATGTAAATGTCTGGTAATGCTGTTGGATCTCTGACTCATTTCCGCCTACATTCGGAAAACTAGTCTTTCTGTAATTTATTTCTGTTCTTTGTGGATCATCTTTTCCTTTGTGTCTCTCCTTACTCAATTTCCGGTGGACTGTCTATCCTTCCCGTGGACTCACGAAACCTGTCATACGTGTTGTTTGTACCAGGCATGATCAGCCTCGACATTTTCGAGACTTAGTATTCGTGCTACTTGTTCTTCGAAAGCTAACTGAAAATTAAAATGTTAGATTGCAGCACACATTTGAACAGTACATAAGGACGAGCTTGCAACATAAATATCGTTTTCTTTACGGATGGATGATGACGTCACTTTGAAACTAGTTCGTGCCAGCAATACCAAATTTCAAAGATTTACTGCAATGCCAGTGTGAGATCATTTGATTGTACGTGGTGTTTAAAAAGTCTCTCCGCAGTGCCGTATGATTGTTAGCGGCGCGTGCCGTATGCCGCAGTGAATATACCGAAATGAAACTCAGTGAAATACAAGTTATTAATTTATTGAATATTCAGTTTTACTTAAAAATTTTCACATTAATTGTTGAAAATGTCCCCCCTGTTGTTGAATACACAATTCAATTCGTCTAATCATGTTTCCAAACACAAGCTGTAACATTTCTTCTGTAACAGAAGCAGTGAAAGTGGAGTTTGCAGTTTTCAATTGATCTATGGATTTTGGACGGTTCTTGTAGACAGTTGCTTTCGCCGCACCCCAGAAGAAAAAGTCAGATGGTGTTAGGCCAAGCGATCGTGAAAGCCAAAGTCCCTGTGAAATTATGCGATCACCAAAAACATCAGCAAGCAGTGACACTGAAACGCGAGCTGTATGCGCGGTTGAACCGTCTTGTTGAAAATAACCGTTCAGTATTTCACTTAACACAAGTTCCCCTATGAATGGGTACAGAATATCACTGCAGTATCGTTGTGCGTTTATTGATTCGTTGAAAAATATGGGACCCACAATCCGACGTCTAGAAATTGCAATCCAAACTCCTATTTTCACAGAATGAAGTGGTTCCTCATGAATACACAATGGATTTGCGGTACTCCACATACGAGAATTTTGCGAATTCATGTACCTGGATAAATGAAACCACGCCTCATCAGTGAAAAACGTTTCATTAAGAATATCCCTTCCATTTTATTGAACAATAATGCACTCTCTTGCCATGATCAGTATTTTTCAGTTCTTGCACGACTGTAACTTTGTATGGGAAAAGTTCTAATTTTTTTCTTACAGCTGTGTAGGCCGTTCCGACTCTAACATCGATTCCCTGGGCGAGTTTTCGTAGTGACTTGTTCTGACTCACGGACATTTTATCGGAAACATCGAGTAGTTTATCCTCAGACAAAACGCTAGGACGACCACTTCTCGGTGCATCTGTCACTGAACCCGTAATTCGAAACTTGTTAATCAAATCTCGCACAGTATCACGACGTGGGAGTGTTGTCTCCGGGAAAACTGAATTAAATGTTTGAAGAACTGAAACTGTGTATTTACCGCCAGCTTTGAACACTTGTTCGACTAAAAACACACGTTCTTCGATGGTTAGCATTTTAACAGTGACAAAAACGAAACAAACGAACAAAGGAACTCAACTTAAACGTTCGCGTCAACGCGTAACGACACACACCAACGATACTACTGACGCTGGCTGAGATAAAAGAAACAGTGGAATGTTGGGAGAGTCCACTTGAAGGGAAGAAACCCAGGCAGGCGAACAATCATACGGCAGGCGCGGCTAATAATCATACGGCAGTACGAAGAGACTTTTTGAACACCCCGTAGAAGTCTTGCTGTTTGAAGCGTCGTCGCGCCACGTTTTTGACCATTACAGTGGAAGGTGTAGGCACCTTGGTGACAAATTTAAAACTTATGCATCGCAATGCAAGTCAATTGCGGGGTTTGAAAAAGTGGTCCTTTTCGTGGAGCAGTGTTTAACGAAGTACTACCAGAAGAAAGCTGCGCAAATATTCTGTCAGATCTTGATAAGATTTCAAAACGGTGCGTACGTTGCCATATTGCTTTAAAATGTACAGAAACTATAATTTTTCGCTTCTCAAAACGAAAAAACGTAGTGTCTTATGACTGCAACATCAACGAGTCACAAATGGAATAATCCAACCAATACAGATGGCTCGGTGTAACAATTTCTAGCTACGTGAAATGGAACGATCCCATAGGCTCAACCGTAGGTAAAGCAGGTGACAGACTTCGGTTCATTCGTAGCGTAACGGGGAAAATGCAATGAGTCTACAAAGGAGAGTGTCTACAAGAAACATGTTTTACCCATCTTATAATATTTCTCACTTGCGTGGGATCCTTACCAAATAGTACCAACAGAGCTACGAAATCTGTAAAAAGAAGGGTAGCACGAATGGTCACATGTATTTTGACCCATGGGAGAGTCACGGAAACGCTGAAAAAACTGAAGAACGGGTGGTTGAAGATACACGTAAACCATCCCGTGATAGCCTAGTCTCAAGAAGCAATTTTAAGTGAGGAATCTAGGAATATACTCCAACCCCTTACGTACTGCTTCCCTAGCGACCGTATGTGCAGTATTATAGTAATTACAGCGCACGAAGACGCGTTAAGTAATCATTCTTTCCGTGCTCCATACTCGAATGGAACAGGAAGAAGGACTAATAAAAGGTGCAAATGTAAAGTACTCTCCGCAATACACCGAGTATAAATGCCAAACATTGAGTATCTTTGTATTTGACACTCGTATTGGATGAATACAAGAACTGGCATATTTTATAGTGGCAGTACTAATTCGCGATGTGGGTGCGTTTTCGAATACTTTATGTACTTCAGTGTATCGGTTATGTGGCGTTGCCACAAGCACGCTTGAAGGCGAAATTTCATAATTTAGAAATCGATCGTTTAAATAAAACACCATTAACAAAACATCCGAGTAGATTACTCGATAACAGCATATTAGGTACGACTGCTGTTTGTGAATGCACATAGTCGTCCCAAAATATGATACCATAGGAGACAGTAAACAGAATATAAGAAGAACAACAAACTTTGGAGTTTCAAAATCAGTGACAGTGGAGATTATTCTTACAGAGGAGATAACAGCATTCTGGATTTTGCAGACCGACTCTTGTTGGGGTTTACCGTTGGCGATAAATTACTGGGAACAGTAAAAGCCGCAAGTTATCTAGGAGCATCCAAAAAATAAGGACTGTATACATCTAGATGCAGGAAAGACAGATTCTAGACTGGGGTTAACTAGCCTACTCCTAAGAGGATGAGCTCGTAATTCACCTACGAAACTTAGGAAAAAAGAACATCGTTCTACCGAATCTTGAGCACTGAGTCAGTCGGCGAATATTACCTGAGAGGAGTTGGAATCATCTCGCCAACCCTCCCTCCCATACCCCAAAGAGAATTTTACCAATAAAGTTTATATTTTTAGATACATCAGTTTCCAAATTTCTCAGATAATTTTCGGAGAATAAAGTAGCGTGAAATCTGAGACTCTCGAAATGTCACAGGTTTTAGAGAATTACAAGCAGTATTTAACACAGGACTTGCCTGGAGACTATCTCACATGGATGAGCCTGCGGCCTGAGCGGTAACATTCCAGTCAGGGAAAGCTGTCTCCATTCATAGGCTGCCAACAACAAATGTGAGGGGATTCAAGACTCCACAGGCAGACTCGACAAATCGTAGGATGCAGTGAATTAGAAGTTACCTGAGAGTACCTTTCCATTTCATAAAAAACGTTAAGGAATTGTTTTTAAATCTATAACCTAGATGTGAAACCATAACCTATGTGTAAAAAGAACATATCATGTAATATTTCAGGACACCCACTGAAGATGCCTTGTAAAAAAGGCGAAACGCGTCTGGGTGCATAAATAAAAATAAAAATTTCGATGAATTTCGATGTGCAGCATGCAAAAAAGACATTTTCTTTGAAACAACTGCAATTTAAATCGTAGGATGTTGGGTAAGGCAAGACAGAAAGGAAAATAAAGGCCCTTAAAAATATAAAAAAACACTGATTTTCTCTAATATAGGCGAAAATAAATGTATAACGGGTACTCAAATGAAAACTAGCCACATGGAAAAAAGTAAGTAAACTATTTATTATTTCAAAATAGTCACCATAGCTGTGAGGCAAGATGGTCAATGCCTTCACGGAGAAATGTCTGCGGTTGTCCAAGAACCACGATTTTACCCACGCGTGCACATCTTTGTCCGAAGCAAATGTATAACCACGAATGTCTTTCTTCAGGGCTCCAAGCATACGGAAACTACATGGCGAGAGATCGGATTGTATGGAGGATACGTTAGGGCTTCCCAGCGAAGCTTCTGCAGCGTAGTTGAAACAACAGGCATGTGTGCTACAGGAAAGTCACGATGATCTTTTTCTTTGATTACAGTGGCCCGCTGCTTATTCAATTTCTGGAACACGGCGCCAAGTTAATGCTAGCGGCATGTGGACACTTTGCAAAAATTGAGACGCGCCGTCAAGTCCAAACGCCCAGAAATGTTGACAGACGACGTCATTCAGTGGTAGGATAATACCAGATCACGTGTCTCCAAGGGTCCGTCGACTACGCTGCAGATGTTTCGCTGGGATCCCCTTACACATTATACATACAGTCCCGATCTCTCCATATGCCATTTCCATATTTTTGATGCCCTGAAGAAAGACATTCGTGGTTGTCGATTTGTTTCGGACGAAGAGATACACGCCTGGGTGCAATCACGGTTCCGTAGGCAACCGCAAATATTCTTTCATAAAGGCAATGACGGTCTTGTCTCCCATTGGGATACGTGTATTTACAGTTATGGCGATTACTTTTGAATTAATGGAAAGGTTACTAGTTTCTCCCATCTGTGTCGTTTGGTTATGATGGTCCCTTATTAGCCGGCCGGTGTGGCCGAGCGGTTCTAGGGGCTTCAGTCTGGACCCGCGCGACCGTTACGGCCACAGGTTTGAATCCTGCCTCGGGCATGGATGTGTGTGACGTCCTTAGGTTAGTTAGGTTTAAGTAGTTCTAAGTTCAAGGGGACTGATGACCTCAGATGTTGAGTCCCGTAGTGCTCAGAACCATTTGAACCATTTTTTTGGTCCCTTATACTACAATAAACAGCAGTCCCTACCATTTATACGACTCGTAGCCATGGTTTGCAGATGTGTAGCTATTCACAATGATAGTGAAACACTAAAAATGATAAATGCACACAACGACTGTACAGCGTGTTAAAGATAAAGTGTTTCACTGTGTAATTTACAAGATAAGTGTAATAAGTGAACGGGATGTTTATTTGGATAGGCAAAATAAAAAAATTACTCTTTGTACTGCGAAAATCGTCTGTTTAGTTATTTTCCTGAGAGTTACAGAACCGAGTTGTAATTTTTTAAATGTATATTATTTTTCGGGTACCGTACCTCAATCGGCAAAAACGGCAGTGGCGTATTACATGGATTAAGCTTAAATCGTAGTAAAACAAATCTAACGTACTGTCAGCTAAAGCACTAATGTGTTGCGATGCACTGGAATGTTGTGTTATCCGTCTGTATGTCAGTCTGTCTGTCAGTTCGACTATTAGGCGCCTTTTACTTAGCAACGGCCGGCCGGGGTGGCCGAGCGGTTCTAGACGCTACAGTCTGGAGCCGCGCGACCGCTACGGTCACAGTTTCGAATTCTGCCTCGGGCATGGATGTGTGTGATGTCCTTAGGTTAGTTAGGTTTAAGTAGTTCTAAGTTCTAGGGGACTGATGACCTTGGCAGTTAAGTCCCATAGTGCCCAGAGCCATTTGAACCATTTTTGAACTTAGCAATAGGTAGACATATCAAATGAAATTTATGTCGCAGATTGGCGGTGTGTAAAATTTAAGATCCAACGTCAGTGCAATTAAAAGATACGGCCATTTATGTCACAAATTTCAATACTCGCAAACTCACTCATCAAGACTAGTAGGGTACCCCCCGTTGCCATAGAATCATGAAATTTGACAAGAAGGAAGATTTCACAGAACAAATAAGGAAAAATTCGAAAATTGTTAATTTGTAATAATGTCGTAAAACTATTTTGTTGCCATTTGTTGTCCTTTTGTCTGTCTTTCCGTCTGTTAAAATGCCTTTTTCTCAGGAACGGGTAGAGGTATCAAGATGAAATTTACGTCAAATATCAAGTCTGCTGTTCCTTCTTAAGCTCCTAAGTCAATGCATTCAAAAGACACGATCGTTTGTAAATATCCATTTTTTTTTCAGGAGCGAGTAGAGGTATCAAGTTGAAATTTATATCAAATACTAAGGTTCACGATTCCTTGGAGGCGTATATAATTTGTTCTTCTAAGTCAATGTAGTCAAAAGTTATGGCCATATACGTCACATATTTTGAGACTAGCAAACTCACTCAGCAAAACCTATAGATCATTATTTATCTACATGTCGGGCCCTGTGCTCTAGTGGAGCCGGTGCGGTAGCTTAGCATGTTCAGTCAGAGGGCTGGTTGCCCTCTACAATAAACAGAGCTATTCAACAATGAATTTAGACCAAACACCTAGAATAGCGAATGAAAAAAAAGTGGTGGAAGGAAAACCGAGAGGTCGCGGGATAGAATCTCGGTCAGACAACGGATATCTCAAATCTTAGTTTTAAACTAGCTTTTACCTCTCGAAGACGTGATTCGGGTTCCACGTTCAGCTGTAGGTTCCCTTTTCCTGGCTGGATAACTATGGTAGGTAATGGACACACAAGTCGTCGAAGTGGCGTCCAGTAGAAAGACCTGCACCGGACCATTGAACCACACGAAATGATGATTATTATTATTATTATTTTGTACGGAATTATCAAAGTGCGAGTAATAACGTACTTTTCCGGTTTCTTTTCTGTCATGTAGTTGATATACTCAAAGCAAATCAAATTTCTATAAATATTACTAAGGGAGCAAGAAACGTTCAAGGATTCTGGAGTAAATTAAACAAGTTGTACATAATTGTCTGTCTTCAGATGGATGTTCTGGTGGCGGAATGTTCATTTAAGTGTACTGTTCAAACGAGTGCTCACTTTCCTCAATGCGCAACTCACTGCACTTTCTAAACGATCTGCGGACAACGTGTGGCAGCAAATAAGCTGACGTTAGTGACTGAAAAACGAGCGGAGATATAATCGTAATTGGAAGAAGAAATCAGTATTTGCTTCCAGGCTCGGTATAAGGGCGTAGACCAGGATAGAAATTTTTTAGTCTAATTTTTTAACTGGCTTAAAACGTTCCTTAGACGGTCTATTTTTAAGATTCATTCATATAAAGTGTGATATAAATGTTGAAATGTGTTGAAACCGCGTTTTACTGCCTGGGGTTCTGGCGCGTCCGACCACTCGAGTGCAACAGATGTAATAAGTACTACAGTAGATACTGACGGAAGAGGGGTTCTGTTAGTGTCGGATAATATCGCAGAGGGCATTAGTATCAACTAAAATACTATTCTCAATAAGATTACCCTTCATAACATGAATCGTTTATGGTAAACAGTCTGAAAGTAGGTGCTTGTCTCGCGTTCGTTTAACTTGCTTTTCATATTAATTTAAACTTGAGTGCTTGAAAATGACAGACAAATTTATTTATACGGACAGAAAAGGTTCGAAAAATAATTCCAGTCCTGCAAAAAAGTTTCAATTGGTAAGCGGAAGCCAGTTAATCGTTACAATTTCGTCAAAATGAGAGTGTTTCGACATTGGCGCAAAACAGACCAAATGTACGGTGTTGGCATTGCCGATTAAAGCTCTGTTCAATTTCAATATTAAAAAACACAACTTAAAAATTTAAACACTTGTTTTTTTTTAATTTTTCAAGTTGGCGGGAGCAAATACTC
The DNA here is from genome assembly GCF_023864275.1 of Schistocerca cancellata. Lineage (NCBI taxonomy): Eukaryota > Metazoa > Arthropoda > Insecta > Orthoptera > Acrididae > Schistocerca > Schistocerca cancellata. Next base: position 741,214,437 of record NC_064629.1, on the reverse strand, counting down.
ATGAAATATACATGCAATTGCATTATGCCTTTTTGTAACTTTTGAGTCGGCGTTTGTTCTGATGTAGTACGTAGCATATTTGGGATATATTTTAAGTTCGATTTTAGAGTGCCGTCATTTTGTTAGAAAAATATTGTTTAAGCTTCCTTACGTCCTACGGTAGACATTATCAGTAGTTTCAAAACAGTTCAGGAAAGTTTGTTCTAGGCTGAGAATTGTGGCGTTCAGACCTTCCACCAATCGCCCTCGCACTCCGGAAAACCCTCTCGTCGATGTCGTGTAGTGTTCTCTGAGTGCAAGTTTTTGTACTTAAAAATACATTATACAAATTTTAGGGTGTGCACTAAAGGTCTAAAATCAGTTTTGTAATTTGTTTGTTATTTTATTGAAAAAAAAATCGTGGATATTGTTTCCAAAATCGTGCGTCACCCTGGTCTAGGCCCTAAAGACCGCACGGGATCTGTAACACTAACGAACTACTGAGTCCCTATTCACCCATATGTAAGCCTACTTACACTTTATAATGCATTATTTTACTTACATATAACGATTGAAGGTAATGTCTAATAATATTTGATTTTACTTATTTCAACAAAACAGTTACTATATAGTTTTAAGCACAATCGTTACAGTCTCAGTTACGGCTTACGCCAACAGGAATAAAGCGGAAGAACAAGTTTACATTATAACACTACTACAATCTGTAGATTCAGTCATTAGTCAATTTTTTTAAATTAAAACACGCTCTGAAGGACTATTATAAATAAAATTATCATCTTGTAATGGAATTGCATGATGTACTGAGTGTTCTAGTTAATGATGTGGATTACCACAATTTTCGCTCACGTTACTCGTAGCAAGTCCATAGAAGTGTATTCAGCTTGCCTTTAATGATAAACCTCCATCACAGAGGTAAAATAAAATTTTAATCCACGACAAATCGTTTAGGAACAGAAACTAGCCAAGTGACCAGTGTGTTCTTACTCTTTTTCTTTCTTTTTTTTAAGTGGGAGGACTGAACTAATCGCTGGCCAAGATTTTTACCGTCGTTAGAATTGTCAGCTTGCAGTACTGACAGTTGCTCGCCGTTGTAGAGGCTGACTCTAGCGACTCTCCTGGTATTAATTATGAATTAATACAGAGCACCTTTCAAATTGAAATGCATAATATTATAAGCTTTGACCTCTGGACATAATAAAATTTCGCAACACTCTCCACACGACTATGTGACACAGCCCAACGATGCGAAAGTCTGGTATACGTTGTGCTTAGCGGCGGAAATTATCTTGCTCATGCTGAGCACAACACTTGACGATAATGTTGATGATTAGTGAAAACCACCACAGCTGCATTATTTTACATTTATTGTGTTATGTATTGTTTCGTTCGTTCAACATCATCAGGTTACCAAGCTGTGCTTTTAAGTCACTACGCGAATGCTCTGCTTGTCGTATGTGATGTTAAAGAACAAACAGCTTGGCGGAAGAATGGCGATTAGGCACGGCATGCGGCGTACAGTAAACGTGCTATTGTACGCAGCATGCTTGTCTGCTAGCCATACTTCAGCCAGACGGTAGAAAGAATGTTTTGGATTTGGTCTTTAACTTTACATACGACAACCATACCATTTGTGTAATGACTCAATCACAGCTCAGCAGCCTGATGATGTTCGACGAATGAAACCGCTCGTAACACAGTAAATTTGTAATGGAAGTGGAAATGCCGTGTGGCTAGGGCTCCCGTCGGCTAGACCGTTCGCCTGGTGCAAGTCTTTCGAGTTGACGCCACGTCGGCGACATGCGTGTTGATGGGAATGAAACGATGATGATAAGGACAACACAACACCGAGTCTCTGAGCGGAGAAAAATCTCCGACCCAGCCTGGAATCGAACCCGGGCCGTCAGGTATGACATCCCATCGCGCTGACCACTTTTTTTTTTTTTTTTTAATCTCATTTTGTTCGCTTTTGTTCGTTGCATCTGCTCGAGGCGGACGTCGTAAGACATCGGTTTAGTTCGTCGTTGATCGATTAACTCAGTTTCTTTATTACAGAGGGCACGTAACCCTCTGACCGAATACGCTCAGCTACCGTGCCGGCATCCACTCAGCTACCAGGGGCGGACAATTTGTGATAACACAATGGAGGTGGTTTTCATTTATCTTAACCTTAGCGGCGGAAGCTGGAAACCGATACTGGGATATTCATCGGAAGACAATGAGAATTCTGTCGTATATGAATGGATTGAACTCAAGCATGCATAAAAACTTTATAGACATACATTCAAACATCATACACACAAATGGCAAAGGCTGAATACAAAATTAAAGACACGTAAAACAGGAATGCAAAAATAGCACTGAGTAAGTAACCTTAGCTTACACCAATAACTGTCAGCCTTTTAATTAAGCTATTTCGTTTAGAGCGTACGTCGTTCGGTACGAGGTTATTTCCACAATTTAAAGTAAACGAGTCGAGAACACAACATGTCGATAACAATATCGTGCCAATTTGTAATACGTGGCATTAACGAAGCAGCATAGCGACGAATGTATTCTTCGAACGTTCAAAAATATACATAATGTTATGCGAACTAGCTATTATCTCTGTTACTTTAAAAATAGTGCCTAATCATACGAACAGACTCCTAAACAGTATTATTGTCTTCAGTAAAAGCTGTTAGCTATTAATTTTTCGCCAAATAACTGGGCAATCCATCTGCGGGGCCGCTGACATGTGGTATACGGATAAAGCGTTTCATTCACTGTTTGGCGAAGAGAAGCGCCCATAAATGTTACTTGTGCATAAATTGTGAAGGTGATAAAAGGAAATGCTCCAGCTTTTTCTTAAATACAACAGGGTATTAAATTTGTGTCTGATCTGATTGTTAGACTCTTCCGCCAAAACAGTGACCAAGAAAGAGTTTGAGAACGTTTTATTTCACCGATGGGTAGAGACGATATACTATATAAGTGAAATATTTGAGTTGTGATTATACTGAGAGGATATGTACGTGAGCTGTGAAGCAAGGTACTTAGGGGCATCCACACTGAGGACCTGGTGAAAAAGCCATAGCATACGCTTACGGTAGTCGTGCAATTTGTCTTGCTGCAACCTTACAAAATGCGTACGTATGCCACTGAAATGGTCAAACAGGTAGATATGGCAGCTTAACGCACAGCACCATTTATAGTTGGCTCTAGCCGTCTAGACTTTTCACTCGTCGAAGTGTGCTGGTTCACATCGAAATTGTGGAAACTCGGCAGAAGGAGTGACGGCACAAGTTTCGGTTTCAATTATGTTCCGAAAGGTTTGTAGAGCATAGATCTAATCGAAAGTCTTCGTGCTTGTGGTGACAATGTTCTCAGCTCAGATGAGGTGCTTATCATTGGCTAGCACTTCATATTCGACAAACTGTCTCTAATGAAATCGTCGTCGACAGCCGTCGAATCCTATCATTTAGTCCCTTTGGAGTGAGCGCATTTTAACAACAGCTACAGGAAGCGATGGGACTCGTTGCATTATCGCCCACCGTTTCTTTTTACGAAGAAATGTAAAAGAATGTCGCGTTCACCGCGCAAAGTGACATCAGAAATGATGTTGTTACGCAGATTTTCACTTTTTTCGGAAAAAATTCTGCTCAAGTTAAAAATTTTCTCAAGATTCAGACAGTCACTGCTTCATCAGTATAACGAATGTAAACAAAATATTTGAAAACTGTTTTCAAGAGCAGTTCAAGGCTATATACGTGGCATCAAGGGGGGCTTTGCATTGTTCAAAATGGTTCAAATGGCTCTGAGCACTATGGGACTTAACATCTGAGGTCATGAGTCCCCTAGAACTTAGAACTACTTAAACCTAACTAACCTAAGGACATCACACACATCCATGCCCGGGGTAGGATTCGACCCTACGACCGTAGCAGTCACGCGGTTCCGAACTGAAGCGCCTAGCACCGCTCGGCCACCGCAGCCGGCTTTGAATTGTTGCTGAAATTGTGTGTTACCCGAGAAAACTGACCCATGATTGCGAAGTTAGCACAGAGAAAGAGAAACGGAACATATCGTAGAATGAAAACTTGGATTTCTTGTCAAAGTGGTAGCATGATTACGTTTACTTTTCAGATCAACAGGTTCTGTTGAAGTCTCCGCTCATTTCGTATCTCAGAGATCGATTTTGAGTGCTCGATCAATACGTAATAGATTTATGGCCCTTGGTTAATCATAACCTAATTCTTCACATAACAAACGTTTGAGTTGATGTAAAATGACAAACTTTCGGCTGTTACATAAAGTTGCTTGAAATTAACAGTCACTTTACGTATCAATCTTTTTACTTGCATTTACTTTATCAGCTTTCTTAAGTTTTTGTATTTAGTCTCTCTGTTAGAAATTATCCCCAGCATTATTAACATTTATTGGAAGTTAGAAACACACCTTATTAGCAATGACATATAGGTTCTGTGCGGGATAGCTGCCATAACCTACTCCTGCAAAGTCTCATAGGAGAGTACTGCTCAATTTGTTTTTCGACACTTCTTTTGAAAAGTCTTCTGAAAGAATTGAAGTACCGCATTCGGGATAAAGGACCAAATAGTTCGATGCAGGTAACTTGTTTCATCCAAAAGACGACGTTTTAATTCATTAGAACAAAGGTTACTTACGCTGTACTTTGACCTAGAAAAATCCAAGTCCAGGTTTGCAATCTATGACCAAAATGCAACCTCTCTGTTTATACGTGTGAACCACATTCTGTAGGATTTTGATGTCAAACTTGGACTGGTTTCTGTTTTTGGTTTATTAAACGCATTTCTGTTTTCGATTTATTGAACACTTAGTAGTGGTTATTGATGCCATAAGAAAGACATCACAAGCCACAATAATAAATAAAGTCACCTCAGCTGAAGGTGGCAATTGTGGATAGTTGTCTGTGTGCTAGGCAGAGTGACTGCAGCAGCAGTGTCAGATGATCAGATTCAAATAAACAGTATGGCACCATCACTGATGACGGCAGATTTAAGTGGAGTACTGTGTTGTTTAATGTTGAATGATAATAAACAATCATCATGCCAAGTTCTCTTTTATTTTTCAACCATTTAAAATCACCTCAGACATTCGGAGTCGTAGACCTACAGCCCTGGACGTAACAAATCAAAATAAGTATAAATATATCCACGAGAGCTGTGGACTGAGATTTTACTAATAAGAGCTTACTTTTTATGCCAATACAACTCCATCAGTCCTATCTGGTGAGGCTTACATACCGCACAGCAATACTGTAGCAAAGGACAGTCAGGTGTTGCGTAGGCAGTCTGTTAAATGGATTTTTTTGCGTCTGTTATGTATTCTGCCAATAAAACGCAGTCTTTGGTTCGTCTTACACAAAATATTTTCTACGTGATCGTTCCAGTTCAAGTTGTGCGTAACTGCAGTACCTAGGTATTTAGCCAAACTGACAGCCTTTTCATTCGTGCGATTTATCGTGTAACAGAAATTTAACGGATTGTACTTAGTACTCGTGAGGACAACCTCAAATTTTTATTATTTAGGGTGAACTGACGCTTTTTAGCACAGTACATATGCCTTGTTTAAATAATTTTGTAACTAGTTTCGATCTTTTTATGATTTTACTGGACAGTAGATGAGAGCATCATATACAAACGGATTAAGAGGTGTGTTCAGGTAGGCTCATAAATCGTTTATACAGATTAGGAACTGCAAAGGGCCTATGATAGATCCTTGGGGAACGCCAGGTATCACTTCTGTTTTACCCGATGCCGTTTCGTCAATTACTGCTAACTATGACCTTTCTGACAGGAAATCACGAATCCAGTTGCACAACTGAGACGATACTCCACATGCACGCAATTTTATTGGAAGCCACTGGTGGGGGACAGTATCAAAAACCTTTTGGAATCTAGAAATGTAGAAACCATTTAAGATCCCCTTTCGATCGTGCTCATTACTTCGTGCTAGTTGTGTTGCGAAAGAGCGAAATTTTACGAATACGTGCCTATTGTGTGTCAATAGATCGTTTTGTTCGAGGTAATGTATATTAATGAATTCTTCTCGGGTTATCAACCGAGTGGTGGCGTCGTCTTGTCGCATCCTTTCGCCATCCTTTAGTTTTTGATACTTGGTCCTAGTAATAATATCTTATAAGGAATCAGATATTTGTAAAGATCGTATTCTGGTTATCAGTTAAGACTTTGACAGAGTATCAAACACCCGTCGAAACGCTAGAAAGACGAAATATTCCTACTCACCTTCATCTACTATCTGCAATATATCGTGTATAAAAAAAAAACTAGGTGTGCTTCCCAGGAGTGGTTTTTCTTGATTCGTTGAGAGAAACGTCTTTTCTTCCAGTAGAGTGCTCGAGCTTAGAATGAGAATACATTCAATAATCCTCCAGCTGGTGTCTGTTGTATTGGTCAGAAATTCGGTAATTCTTTCTTGTCTCCTTATTGCAAATCGGGGTGGCCACCGATCTTTCTGATTCCCGTGGGTCCTTTCGACAAAATTAATCTAAGATACATGCTGATTCCGCAGCGTTATCAATGTGAAATGGAATAAATGTGGTACAGGTCAGGACCTGGTGCTTTCTTCGATTTGAGTACCCTCAACTGCTTTTCAATGCTGCGAGTACCTATTTCACTCTTTCATTCGTGGTTATTCAGGACGATCAAACATTAGTATGGTAGTATCTTCATCCATGAATATATTTTTAAATGCGAAATGTAATCTTTCTCTTATATATCTCTCTGTTGTCCTTATTTTCAACAACATATTGATTCACTGGAAATTAAACGGAACGTTTCGATCCATTCATTGACTTTCCATAGATAGAGAACGTTCTACTAGTTTAAGGTAGAGCTATCTTCAAGATCTGACTGGTGAAATTATTGCAGGTTCCACGTATACTTGCTTAGCCCTTTTTCGAGATGCACGCATTGTTATTATTTTTTCTCTATCAGTTTCGACCCATTTTGGCGAGAGTATAGCGATCTATGTTTTCGTAGCATTTGCCAAATGGTAGGACCAGACCTTGGTGGAGCTTTGACGTTTTTAGTACGTGGTACAAGTTTGTCTCGACCACGATTAAAGATGTATTTCAGCTAAAACCATAACTCTTCTGCGAACGTCACATTTGTTCAAAAGACAATCAGTTCTTTGTCTAATTAATATGCTACTATGTGTCTGTCCTACCAAACACAAATACTCTCCATACCTATTACAAGTGGTGCGCTGTTAGACGTTATTATTGTAGTAAAGGAGCACTGAAATGGCTGTTAAATTGCTACATGAAAAACAGCTGGCACTACACGTGCGGCTAATTTCTGTGAGGATACCGCGAAACTCATTTGCTTTAATCGTGGAATGCTTTCCTGCAACAGGGCTGCAAATGATAATAATGTTTCTTCACTTGGCTACGTGCCAGGTGATGGTATGGTATTTTATGTTTTATCGTCTGTAAAACCTATTTATGCAAACAACAAAAGATGCTCGGAGGTTCGAAGGAAGCAAGAGAACAAGAAATGGAACGAGACAACTATTAAAAAGAAGGAGACAGTTTCAGTTAAGTAACTGAACATGTTGATTTAAATAAAAGTATGTCTTCAAGATACAATGAAAATTTGAGAAGAGAAGCCGCTGGAAACATTAACAATATGAAGAAAACAAAATACATGCAGATTTTGGGTAGACATAACATTTTATCATTTCAGATGACAGGTGGCACTGTGATGAACAACGAAATGCTGCAAGTATTTAAAGATTTCTTTAAGTTTATAAACAGTTCAAGAAATGAATCAGAAACAGAGAAAGCTAATAATTAAAATAACGGTATTTTTTAAAATAATTCCAGATTAAGTGCATAAAGATTTTGCTCTGTCAAAACTGAGGAGCCGGATAGAGGTGATGTAATTTCCATAGAAAGTTTTTAAACTGGAAGGAAACAAATGCAAACGCAACAAATAAAATCATGTACTCAACGTCAGAGTAGCAAACGAATTCTTCGAATCTAGCGTAATGCTGTAATTATTTTACTTCACAAGAAAGAAGAAAGATGAGAAATAAAATATCTATTGGCCTGTCAGTCTCTTCTCCGTGATGTAGAAGATTTTCACCAAAGTCATCACGAAGTACATTGATGAGACATGCAATTTGAAACAAGCAAAGGGAAAAAACCGTTTAGAAGTGGATATACCATAATGAGCCGTTTACAAGTCGTGAAGAGAATTATAGAATGTAGCACTGAGTATGAATTAACGCTATGACTTCGATTCATAGGTTTTCATAAAGCTGCAACTCGCTTGCAACAAAATGTTTACTAACAGATATGAGAAACAGCGCATTGATTTTGCCAATGTTAGTATGTATACATTAATGCCACATCTTCCGTTACATTTCATTAGATTAGTGGGAAGTTCAAAGGTGGGCAGCATTCATGGAGAGGGATCTGTATTACTAAAACTATGGTCAGTAGTCATCGAGAATAATTTCACGTCCTCAGAGTGGGAAAACGAAGAAGGAACGCGTTTTAATAGAGCCTGACGACATTTTACTATTTGCTCTAGTGCACTTAAATGTTAACAATAAGTGGGAAATGTTAATGAGGCAAGTTATGAAGCTACGATAGGGCTTAAATTTTTTGCAATAAGCACATCGAAAAGAAAAAAAATGTATGAAGTAACTAGAATTAGTTGATTAGTGTTAGTATTTAGAGTGGCTGACAGCAAAGATTGGATGGACAGCAAAATAATTAAACGGCTGAGTAAAATGGTGCGATGTGTTTTCGATAAGTTTTGGAAATTGGTCTGCCACCAGGTCACTGATTCATTGATTTTTGAGGGAGGATAACAGGCGTAGCACAGCGCCCCATTCCAGTCCTTATCAGCATTCCTCCTGCGCAAGAGAGCTTCTGTAAAGTTTGGAAGGTAGAAGGCGAGGTACTGGCAGAAGTGAAGCTGTGAGGACGGGGCGTGAGTCGTGCTTGGGTAGCTCACATGATGGAGCACTTGCGCGTGAAAGGCAAAGGTCCTGAGTTCGAGTCTCGGTCCGGCACACAGTTTTAATCTGCCAGGTAGTTTCAGCAGTAGACCAGTCTATAGTGCGGCTCCGGGCTGTCACGGATGCAGATGGTCGTCACACTGAACAACATTTGTTCAAAATGGTTCAAATGGCTCTGAGCACTATGGGACTCAACATCTATGGTCATCAGTCCCCTAGAACTTAGAAGTACTTAAACCTAACTAAGCTAAGGACATCACACAACACCCAGTCATCACGAGGCAGAGAAAATCCCTGACCCCGCCGGGAATCGAACCCGGGAACCCGGGCGTGGGAAGCGAGAACGCTACCACACGACCACGAGCTGCGGACGAACAATGTTTGTAACATGGAACGTAAACGTGGTTCGCAGTTAACAAATACTGTCCTCTAATGTGGAAATTAAAATGCTTTTCTTTCAATGGTTTATTAGTTATTTCTCTTCCGCCTGTCCTCTTTTAACATTCTTGAAACTTCGTAAGTGAACTACTACGGAATACACAGCGTCTGTCTTCAAGCGTCTGTTTGTTCAGTGTTGTTAGGTTTTGCGTAACGCTGCCCCTTACCTACGGTTGAGGCCATTTTATCATTCCATTTCACACTGCTACAAATTGTTACCGGTCCCAGATCGGATCCACCCGACCGAAAAGGCTCTCACTTCTACAGACGTTCTCTCTCCATTGTTACGGCTGTACCGCTCGCCAAATGCTGGTGCCCGTGCTGAAAGACGGCGTTCCGACCAATATCAAATATTAATAATCCGATGTTTTGAACTGATATCTTCGCTCGACAACGGACTAAATTTCTTTTAATTATATTCCATAGATACTACGTTGCATCAAATTAGCCGGCCGTTGTGGTCGAGCGGTTCTAGGCGCTTCAATCCGGAACCGCGCCACCACTACGGTCGCAGGTTCGAATCCTGCCTCGGGCATGGATGTGTGTGATGTCCTTAGGTTAGTTAGGTTTAAGTAGTTCTAAGTTCTAGGGGACTGATGTCCTCAGATGTTAAGTCCCATAGTGCTCAGAGCCATTTTTTTGCATCAAATTACGGAAAACAGTGTGCGAAATTTTAAAGATTTTACAGAAGAAAAAACGCACTGCGTAAACTTTGCGTATTGTTGATTTTAGCTCATACCTTACAGTGAATAGAAGGTAGACAAGATATCGAAATCGCATTTAAAACTGAGAGCAGAAAGATATTTCACTACCGAGTTGTTAGATTTTATATACTGTGAACGGTGACGCGCGCCGCGTCCATTGACGTCATTGCGCATCTCAAAGCCTGTGGTTATAACAATCCTAATATTTCATAAACAATTCTAGATATCGAAACGAGGTTTTTCACATGATAGCACGCAATGAGGTTATGCTAAATACTCGAAACTATTTTATTCACCGAGGTATGGAAAGCCGGCCTCTGTGGCCGAACGGGTCTAGGCGCTTCAGTCCGGAACCGCGCTGCTGCTGCGGTCGCAGGTTCGAATCCTGCCTCGGGCATGCATGTGTGTGACGTCCTTAGGTTAGTTAGGTTTAAGTAGTCTAAGTCTAGGGGACTGATGACCTCAGATGTTAAGTCCCATAGTGCTTGGAGCTTGGAGATATGGAAGTAACTCTTCTAGAGCAGGGAGAGGTTGGCAGCTCATGATGCAAACAGACGTCCATAGCACTGTAGGCGAACCCGAGCGGAGCATTTATACACATCCTCACCACCTGCGGAACAGCGTACCAGGACGTCCACAGCAGCGAAAGCGTTAACAAGGGTCGGTGTGCGAACCAGCCTGGATGTGGTTTTCAGGCGGTTTCTCGCACCAGCTGAACACCGGGCTGGTATCTGAGTTCACCCTCAGTTACACGACTGGCACATATTTAGAAAGCTTTCGCTAATTTTCATACGAATAATACTATATGCTCACAGTTGGGTTATATATTTCTGTCCTGGGGGGGTGGGTTCTGGGGTTGCGACAGGAAGGGCACCTGGCAACCGCTTGCATCAATCGTGCCAAATATTTTAATAACCGTGCCGATTCTACGCCGATGCAGCACAAAGGCAGAAGAAAACGGAGAAGATTCGTTCATATTGTTACAGCGAGTTAATTACATGATTTGACTGACTAATAATGTTGTCATAGGCTACCACTTTTGTGCGTTTTGTGAAGTGCGCTCTTTTACGTTTCTGGATATTAAAACAATACGCCAATATTTACACCATTTTGAAATCCTATTAAGAGCTGACTGAATACTTGTGTAGCTTCTTCCGGGCAGAATTTCATTATATTTAAGTGCATCAGCCGCCAAAATTCTGACATTGCTGTAAATATTGTTAGCCAGTTCGTATGCACATGGGTCGCAACACACTTCCCTGAGGTACACTTGAAGTTACTTCTATTTCTGCCCCTGACTCCATTCGAGATAACATACTGCATACTCCCTACCAAGAAATCATCCCTGCGCTCGCAAATTGTGTTTGAGGCCCCATATAGTCGTCGTTTTAATGATAGACGTCAGTATCATGCAGATGGGGTGAACACGGTAAGTGCCATAACACGATTTCTCAGAAACGTCGCTTACTGGAAGTGGCATCAAAGTAAGCGTACCCGTGTCTCGGCTTATCCGTAGATACTCGACTGTTTCTGAGAAAACTGTGGTCAAAACGAGTAAACATTTCAGCAGAAGCGCTGGCACAAAGGCTAGTGTCCCACCATCGCACTTTTGCCCTTCGTATTCGAAACCCGATTTTATTTTCATTTTTGTTTCCATTTATCTGCTCATAGCCGTACTACACGAATGTTTTCTAATTTATATTGAAATTTCGTTGTCCTTATTCATCCACTAATTGTACATCTTGTGCACTAATTAAAATAAAACAATAAATGAATGAGAAAACTATTAGAAATTGTTTTCGGTGAAATTCACGTAGTGTATCTTGATGCATAATCGATTTCAAGCGCCAGTTTTGGGTAAAGTGATGCGTTATGCGTGGTTCGCAGCGAAATTATTGCCAACACATGAAATCTTCGGCAGTGTTAAATACAGTAGAGCGTCGATTATCCGAACGTCGGTCAACCGAACGACCGCTTAACCGAACTGTGTACTCGCTAGCACTTGTTACTCACTCTCGCACCCTATCGTCCATCATCCCCCTCACTCCCAAACCAAGTTTCCCACAGTAGTTGCCGCACTGGACCACCGCTGGCGGAACATTGCTTCTAATGGGGCCTTCACAAGGCGCTGCTGACCGGCCAAGCCGCCAGTCGCTGTGTTTCAACAATCAGCACACTTCTGTCGGTTTGGCACTGGCAGTAGAAGTAGCGGCAGTATCAAAGCTGTTTACAGCAACAGCTGCGCCACCTAAGAGTTGAGGCGTGCCGCTTCGCGCAGTATGAAGGACTGCGCGCCCCCAAGAAGAGCTTCTCACGGTGCAACTCTGTTACGACCACTTGTGTGCTGCTGCGCGAAGAAGTGAACTTGACGATACAAAATGCTTAAACGTTAACGTGTTGTCCTTTCTATGAGGGACAAGTACGAGATTATTAAAAGGTTAGAAGAAGGTGAATCTGCAACCACTTTATCCAATGAGTACGAGGTGGGGATGTCGACAATTACGGATATATAAAAAAAAAACAAAAAACAAAAGGCGAGCATAGCAAATTTTATAGCTATGCTTGATTCTACTGATGGATCAACAAGCCGTAAAACTATGAAGCTCGCCACTAACACACATCCAGATGATGCTGTTTACAAGTGGAGTTACACAAAAGAGATCGGAAGGAGAACCTATCTCAGGTCCCATTCTGTGTGAGAAGGCAATGCAGTTCAACGAAAAACTTGGAGGGCCTTCGAACTTTAAAGCGAGCACGGGCTGGTTAAAACGCTTCAAGTCAAGACACGGCATTCGTGAGCTTACAATACAGGGAGAAAAACTTTCGGCTGATTCTTCAGCAGCTGATTCTTTCAAAGTCAAACTAGGGGACGTATTAAGGGAAGAAGATTATGCTCTCGAAAACGTTTACAATGCTGATGAAACTGGACTTAACTGGAAAGCTTTACCGAGAAAAACTCTTGTTTCACGTCATGAATTAGCAGCACCTGGTCCTAAAACAAGCAAGGACCGTATTACAGCTTTGGCTTGTGCTAATGCTACTGGAAGTCACCGACTATGTTCGTCATTGGTAAATGTAAAAAACCGCGTTGTTTCAAGCACCTTAATATGTCAGCCTTGCCTGTTGTGTACACCTCAGAAAAGAGTGCCTGGATGGATAGTACGATTTTTATGAAGTGGTTTCTGGACGTTTTCGTACCCTCTGTAAAAGCTCATCAGCTAAAGAATGGGAAGAGGTAGAAAACACTACTTCTCCTTGACAGACAAGACAGACAGACAGACAGACAGACAAGAAATCATAAGAATATTGACTTGAAAGACGCGTCCTACATGATCAGCGCAGCATGGAATAGTGTAAAGGAAGAGAATTTGAAGAAAGCCTGGAATAAAATTTTGGACACAGAAGAAAATTCACAAGGTATGATTGAAAATGACGAACAGAATGATACGTCCGAAATTCTCGGTATGCTAAAAGAAATAGATTGCCACGAATGTGATGAAGAAGACGTTCATGAATCAAATTCTCTTCCTTTACACTATTCCATGCTGCGCTGATCATGTAGGACGTGTCTTTCAAGTCAATATTCTTATGATTTCTTAAGAGACTTCCTTCTCCATCCTCTTCTCTTTCTAACAATAACTTACGCAACAATTCTTTCCTGTAATATCTTTTGAAAGTCTCAATAACGCCTTGATCCATGGGCTGTAATGAGGTCTTCAGATCCGTCATGTGATATTTGAAACGAAAAAGACCTCCTTATTACAGCCCATGGATCAAGGCGTTATTGAGACTTTCAAAAGATATTACAGGAAAGAATTGCTGCGCAAGTTATTGTTAGAAAGAGAAGAGGATGGAGAAGGAAGTCTCTTAAGAAATCATAAGAATATTGACTTGAAAGACGCGTCCTACATGATCAGCGCAGCATGGAATAGTGTAAAGGAAGAGAATTTGAAGAAAGCCTGGAATAAAATTTTGGACACAGAAGAAAATTCACAAGGTATGATTGAAAATGACGAACAGAATGATACGTCCGAAATTCTCGGTATGCTAAAAGAAATAGATTGCCACGAATGTGATGAAGAAGACGTTCATGAATCAAATTCTCTTCCTTTACACTATTCCATGCTGCGCTGATCATGCAGGACGTGTCTTTCAAGTCAATATTCTTATGATTTCTTAAGAGACTTCCTTCTCCATCCTCTTCTCTTTCTAACAGTAACTTACGCAACAATTCTTTCCTGTAATATCTTTTGAAAGTCTCAATAACGCCTTGATCCATGGGCTGTAATGAGGTCTTCAGATCCGTCATGTGATATTTGAAACGAAAAAGACCTCCTTATTACAGCCCATGGATCAAGGCGTTATTGAGACTTTCAAAAGATATTACAGGAAAGAATTGTTGCGTAAGTTATTGTTAGAAAGAGAAGAGGATGGAGAAGGAAGTCTCTTAAGAAATCATAAGAATATTGACTTGAAAGACACGTCCTACATGATCAGCGCAGCATGGAATAGTGTAAAGGAAGAGAATTTGAAGAAAGCCTGGAATAAAATTTTGGACACAGAAGAAAATTCACAAGGTATGATTGAAAATGACGAACAGAATGATACGTCCGAAATTCTCGGTATGCTAAAAGAAATAGATTGCCACGAATGTGATGAAGAAGACGTTCATGAATCAAATTCTCTTCCTTTACACTATTCCATGCTGCGCTGATCATGCAGGACGTGTCTTTCAAGTCAATATTCTTATGATTTCTTAAGAGACTTCCTTCTCCATCCTCTTCTCTTTCTAACAGTAACTTACGCAACAATTCTTTCCTGTAATATCTTTTGAAAGTCTCAATAACGCCTTGATCCATGGGCTGTAATGAGGTCTTCAGATCCGTCATGTGATATTTGAAACGAAAAAGACCTCCTTATTACAGCCCATGGATCAAGGCGTTATTGAGACTTTCAAAAGATATTACAGGAAAGAATTGCTGCGTAAGTTATTGTTAGAAAGAGAAGAGGATGGAGAAGGAAGTCTCTTAAGAAATCATAAGAATATTGACTTGAAAGACGCGTCCTACATGATCAGCGCAGCATGGAATAGTGTAAAGGAAGAGAATTTGAAGAAAGCCTGGAATAAAATTTTGGACACAGAAGAAAATTCACAAGGTATGATTGAAAATGACGAACAGAATGATACGTCCGAAATTCTCGGTATGCTAAAAGAAATAGATTGCCACGAATGTGATGAAGAAGACGTTCATGAATGGATGAATATCGATGATGCAGATCTAGGACACCAAATCCTGCAGGACAGCGAGATTGTAAACGTCGTCACTGATAAAGATGACGCCACCAGCATCCCATCAATCAGTGCTCCAGGAAGTGAAGTTGAAAGTATACCAACAGCTTCTGAGGCGTTCACTTGTTTAGAGACTGCCTTGCGATGGTTTGAAGCCCAAGATGAAAGTGACCAATTTCAGATATCTGTAATGAAAAAAGTACGTGACTAAGCTGCTCGTAAGCGTGTAGGCTTGCTTAGACAGACCAAAATAAAGGATTTTTTTTAAACGTTAATTTTGTATACTGTGTGTATTGTTCATGCAAAATGCGTATGTAATATGTATATATTTTTGTTTAATAAACTGTGCCACATACTATATATTCCTGCTGAAGTTGCCTTTGTATGTTACTTTGTAATACTAAAAGAGATGCCTGTTTTTATGAATAAATTTGCTGTACAGTACTTCTTTTTGGCAAATATACATGTACAGTTTGATTATCCGAACAAACCAGTTTTCCGAACACCCGTGTCCCCCAATTACTTCGGATAATCGACGCTCTACTGTACTTTCCTTTCCCGAGTGAGATTCGCACGAGGAAATGTTACTGTAGTGAATGTATGTTTCGAATGTTTCTGCGTTCGGTAGTGTCCAAGGGAATGCATCAAATCTTCCTCATGAATAAAAATAAAAGTTAATAGAAGAAAATGGAAATGAGGGTTCGGCTTGTGGGCCGGGAGTCCCCCATTCTGGGAAGTTCGGGCGCCGAGGGCAAGTACTTATTGTATTCGACGCCACATTGGGCAACTTGCGCATCAGAGATGGGGATGAAATGACAACACAACACTCAGTCCCAGAGCGGAGAAAATTTCCTGCCCCCTTGGCGTGGCATTCCGCCGCGCTTACCACTCAGATAACGGGGGCGGACATTAATAGAACAATTGATATAAGAATGAAATATAAGAATATGAGAATTTAAAAATATTGTAACCGCCTGAAAATAGCATATACAAATATATAAGAAGTCTATGACACTTATTGTCAAGCGCAGTTGACATTTTACAATTAACGCAACTCCCTTGCATCCCCTAACTTGATAAGAAACGTTCCTGTAATAACCTTCTGTGAACATGGATAGATAAATGAAAAAAGATAAATAATGAATAAAAACAATATTCGGATTTCGAACATGAGGCACAAAACTGAGAGACCGCGCCGCTAGCCAATCTGCCACCATTCCAGTTGACATTATTGAGCGCTAAAGAGCGTGTAAATTACGTCGAAAACTTTGACCTTCGTTTTCTCAGGAAAAGGACTAGTATCTATGTTCGCTTATTTTAACTCTTCTTCGACTGAGCGAAGTTTCTGGGAAATCTGGTTATGACACTTGCTGTGCTCTGCTGGTGAGTCAAATGCTTTTCGAAAGTAAAAAAAAAAGATCCACTCGATTGCCTTCATCATTTGATGATGTCATGCGAGAAAAGCGCAAGTTTGATTTCGGATGATCGATATTTTCGTAATCCCTAGTTATTGGCATTAGAGAGGGAGCAGATGTTCCAACTGGGAAGAATGAAGAAGGAAACTGACTGTGTTCCTCAGAAGGATCTGTTCCGACATTCTCTTTACGAATTTTACGGAAACCACGGAAAACTTAGGTCTGGATGACTGGTCGGATATTTGAACCACTATTCTTCATACTATAAGTCTAGTGTGTCTACATGATTCTATTCATGAGGCAATCTGTTTGATGTGTTCATATTATCTGGCTACCTCGAGCGCCATTGTGGTCTCATGTCTTGCTCAGCTGGTGCATATGTATTATTTGTGTGGTAGTACTTCAATCTGTATATCGAGGAAGCAATGATGGAAATAAAAGAAAGGTTCAGGAGTGGAATTAAAATACAAGGTGAAAGGATATCAGTGATACGATTCGCTGATGACATTGCTATCCTGAGTGAAAGTGAAGAAGAATTAAATGATCTGCTGAACGGAATGAACAGTCTAATGAGTACACAGTATGGTTTGAGAGTAAATCGGAGAAAGACGAAGGTAATGCGAAGTAGTAGAAATGAGAACAGCGAGAAACTTAACATCAGGATTGATGGTCACGAAGTCAATGAAGTTAAGGAATTCTGCTACCTAGGCAGTAAAATAACCAATGACGGACGGAGCAAGGAGGACATCAAAAGCAGACTCGCTTTGGCAAAAAAGGCATTTCTGGCCAAGAGAAGTCTACTAATATCAAATACCGGCCTTAATTTGAGGAAGAAATTTCTGAGGATATACGTCTGGAGTATAGCATTGTATGGTAGTGAAACATGGACTGTGGGAAAACCGGAACAGAAGAGAATCGAAGCATTTGAGATGTGGTGCTATAGACGAATGTTGAAAATTAGGTGGACGGATAAGGTAAGGAATGAGGAGGTTCTACGCAGAATCGGAGAGGAAAGGAATATGTGGAAAACACTGATAAGGAGAAGGGACAGGATGATAGGACATCTGCTAAGACGTAAGGGAATGGCTTCCATGGTACTAGAAGGAGCTGTAGAGGGCAAAAACTGTAGAGGAAGACAGAGATTGGAATACGTCAAGCAAATAATTGAGGACGTAGGTTGCAAATGCTACTCTGAGATGAAGAGGTTAGCACAGGAAAGGAATTCGTGGCGGGCCGCATCAAACCAGTCAGTAGACTGATGACCAACAAAAAAAAAAGTACTTCGTTTCCGAGATATGACTTGACAAATGGCGGACCTCTGATCTTTAATGTACAGGGTGGTTATAATTAAACTTTCGCTTCTTGGGAAGGCCCCCATGAAAAACGAATGCTTGAAGGACAACGAATCTTCGTGGAAACATTTGTAAGAATATGCGATACAGAAATAACAAATAAACCATTGAAAGAAACATTTTAATTTCAACATCGGAGGGTAACATTTGTTAATTATGTACCGTGTCTACTTTCCAGGTTACAAACATTGCTGAACCTGACGACCATTTTCACCCACGATAGCTCGAAACTGCGTTAAAGACATCATTTCTTGAATGGCAGACCGTGGAATGTCCAGCTGAAGTGACACAGCTCATGTACTGCTTGATGATCGCACGTTGCGTCCAGAATTCTCAGCCTTAGCTCTAGCAAATTCTTCAACAGTATGTGGCACAATTGGCCGTCGGCCCCTCCACGAGCTGTTCCCAAATCGCCAGTTAATTTGAACTTTCTAATCATCTTCTTCAACCCCGATGAGGAAAGAGAAACTCTCCATATTTTTTCAGTACGTCAATACTCGCGAAGAGCAACACTATTGCTTTCGTTTTGATAAAACCCCTTACAACTAAAGCCCTCCTCGCCTTATCCAGATCCATGTTGACTTTCTGCAGCTGTAATGCAGAATGATGCTTCCATTTTAACCATACGTGACCGTACCAGTGATGGCGCCTAACGTCAAGTCATGACACCAACACTACTAATAAAGCAAATCCTGCAGTGCACAGTCTGAACACCATTCCTATAAAGTTCGGTACCCGTAAGTTAATAGTTTTCCGTCTACACTGGTTAAAGTAGCGAAAGATATAACCACCTTGTACAACCACCGCAGTATGTTAATTAGAACTAAAATGTAACATCGAAGAGTGAATGAATGTTTAATGACGTATCTTTCAATATGAATAAATATTACATAGAGGTATTGGTAACTAAATTCACAACTGTAAGCCATTATTTATGCACGATTGCGGTGGATATCCACAACAACTAGTTTGTCCACTACCGTGACTAGCATCCCATGAAGATTTAGACAGACAAGCTCAACAGCCGATTTAATATAATTTAAAAACGAAATCGAGGAATGCTGGGTTGCAGATCTTTCTGCAAGAGACGAGGGACGTCAAAACGAGACGTTAAGTGGAAGAACAGAGACTAGCGTCAAAGCCGCGTAGCACTTATCATCCCCTACCAACCTAAAGAGAAGTTCATGTATGCTAGGCTGTTTCTTCTCGACATGTATGTTTATTAATTTTTTATTGTATTTCTTTTGCTTCCAGCTGAGCAACAGTTTAGCCACTTACGTTGTTATTTAATTTAATTGCAGTTGCATATTCATTTGTTGTGTTAACAGTGAATTTTCAATACATCCCACTATGTCTCAGTTACGGTTATCACTAGAAATAAGTTAAACATCTAAACGTTCTTATTCTTATGCTGAGGATTTTAATAATTGGCACTCATATTTTACTCGAGTAACTAGAGAAATTCAAATCACTGCTATGTTTAAAGTATTTAGCTGGTTCCAAAAATGAACAGCATCGAGACAGAAGTGATGACACTTTCTGCAGGACCTGACCATCATTTTGCAGGACAATGCTCAAGCACGTACAGTGCAAGCTGTTACTGATTTGTTTGGCTGATGGGGCTGCTAAGCGCTATACTACCTACCCCGTAAGTTCAAATCGATTTCTAAACTGAAGAAAACACTTCACGACATTCACTTCAGAACTGATACAAATTCGTCGGGCAATAGACCGCGCCGCTCGGACTGTCAACAGAACTTGCACTGCTAAGAGTGTCCTACGACTTCCACGTCGCTGACAACGGGTTATACACAATGCTGGTGACTACTTTGAAGGTCAGTAGAATTTTGAAACACGTATCTATTTTGAACGAGCTGTAAATAAATAGTTGCCACTATTGAAGTTCCAACCCTCGAATATGCCCAAATCTACATTTATAGTACTGAGTATTCTTTATTGTAAACACCTATTTTGCAATATTTATTTTCTGTAACACTTATTATTTTGTAATATTTATTTATCTCTCAAAATTGATTTTCTGTAGGAGTACGTAAGTTACTGTTTACTGTAATATGAAATCATTTTATTTTGTTTTTATGTGCTACCATAGATTTCTGACACGTTCCATATCCTGTGATATTGACAAAACATGGCTCACTGGAACAAGAAATAAATAAATAAAATGTGGTTGCGTGTAAGTCTTAGTGCTAGTGTCGTATTACTGAACTCAAGTATGAAGATGGTGTGCGACAGTGTCGTTGAATGTTCAGTTGCGCAGATCAGTCTTTGGACACTAGTCTAGTCCTAAAAGCAGTGAATGGTGCCCAACAAAAGTAGTAGAATGTTCAGTGGCTCAACTAGTCACCGACTATAAACACAGTCCTGATGTAATCTTAGGGAATACTTTGGATACAGTTGACAATGTGCGTTGGTATTGTCAAACTAACCCGTTGATACACTCTGACCAGAGCTGTAAATCCGCGTTTTGGAAGTAGATGTTTCTTGGGAACTATTTGCGTGACGTAAGAAGGAAGCACATAGTCTGTGTCGCGTGCGATCTGTGTATCGTGTGGTCCTATATTGCGCCTCTCTGGAGACTGGACTTGGCGTGTGGCGCCCTCCCTGTGAATGGTTGTGTACCATATATCCTGGCGGACACAGCCAGTCATTAACTTTCTGCGCCCGCCCGTTTTTCCATTCAATATTGTCGCTAATACATTTCTAAATACTTAGTTTTACGTCCTCATGAATGTTAGTATGTTTGTTGGAAAGAGGGAGATCTCTTCTAAGCATGGTCCCGATGATAAGTATCATAGTTTGATGTACAGGACGCGTAACCATTGCCTGCCAGTGGGACACTGAGTTCCTATAACTAATACAATTGGAATCTGGTCAATCTTGAGAGTGTGGAACAGAGTAACTCCTCGTAATATTAAGAAATGAGAATATTTTCCTCCCTCTTCATTCCTTTACGTAACTGTCCAACCAGCAACGTTACAGTGTGGCCAGTGTAACCCCTCATTTGGATGCCACAACTACCAATCCTACATGGAAGCCACCTCTGACTAAGCTGCCCATCTGCGTTATTCTGGAGAAGGGAAAGCCAACTATGTTTGTTGGAGGAACTGCCGCTGACGCTACACAGAAGCGACGTGTCTTAAGATTCCAGGGGAGCGTGCCACCCACGCCGCGCCGGAACCGGTGCGTCACCAGCGTCTGTGGTCGTACATGAGAATCGTGACGTCTGTTTGGCAGCCAGCTCGTGTTCATCTCGATAAGCCGGCCTGTCACCTCCGCTCATTGCTAGCCTGCACGGCGGCGGCTTGCACTTCCCCCAATCGCTCGGGAGTTGGAAGACCCACTTCTGATAGAACCGGGGTTTCACAGACTGGAAGTGAATAAGCGTTCCGCTATACACTATTAACACGGTGTTTTCTCGACATTTTGCTGATACGTACTTCTTTAAAACGTTGTTATGATTTTTGTGTTATTAGTTATGATTTAAAACTGATGTAACACCTGAATAAAGCAAGATATTCTCTCATTTTTAAAGATTTTATCAACCTTAAAAATAAACAAGGAGTTCCATCAGAGTATCAGGATTCTCAAAGTGTTCCTCAGAGGAGAAGTTTGGGAACCTCTGTGCTAGACCATGTCTTCAGGAGGTCTCGTTCTTTTGGAGACCGACATTTGGTTGCCATTAGGTACTGACAGTGTGAATCCTACGATCTGAACGCTTGTGCTTTTTCAGTTAATTAGTATTTGCGAGCTAACGGGCTGCACTGATGCCGTCAGTAACGTACCAAAGGGAGCCTGACAGTGTGTTGCGACTTTCGCCGTGCAAAGTATCTTGCCTCTCAGTTCTGAAGTAGGAAACTTTTTCGGGCGAGAAATTTTCGCCTGTTTGAAGAAAAAACCCAACTTCGTCCCTACCTCAAATTAAGAACCGATTTTGGACGTTATTAGATACTATCGAGTTCTATCCTATATGTAAATTTCAAAATTTGTACGTGATTAAATGTCGTGCCCTTCACGAGGTAAATATTGGTAAAATTGAAAAAAAATTCCGGATCCTATACATAATAAACACAGTGCGATACAGAATTTGGAAATATTCGTTGCCAAGAGGGAATTTTGGTAATCAATGGAAAAAAAAATATTTCAGCAAGTTTAATAGTTGTTGAGATATGATAAATTTCAAGCCAATTCCAGAACGGGAAAGCTTCACCTTCTTAAAATAAACTAACTTAACTGGGGCCCCAATTAAATTTAAGAACATAGTTTTGAAGATTTTGGAGACGCTTATGGAGATCGATACCATTCCAGACTTTTACATGACTTTTAAGGAAACTGAGACTATAAAGCGATATTTTGCTGCCGTGGAGAGCTGTGGTGGCTGCCTTTTGGCGACAACGTTCCAAGTTTGGGCCTTAATCGTGAGATGGTAACTAATTCAAATGAGACTACAGCAGTCGGAGTGAGGGAGTGAGCCATCGACTTTGCGTCGCCATTGTTGGTAGGTTGCAATTTGAAGGAGAGAGTTGTGTGGAATATTAGTGAATAATAAAGGTGAAATAAATGTCTGCAATGGGTAAGAAGAGGAAATGCAATTTGAGGAAAAATTCTAATTAGAGAATTCAGATGGCAATAAGAAGTTGTTAAGCAAGTTGTGTTCAGGTTTAAAGTAACTCAAGTGTTTCTGTTAACAATCTGGTGTACGTGATAAGAAACAGGAATTGTCATAAAGATGTTTCATTTATACTACAATGATTTTCATTGGGAATTTTTCAGAATGCCATTGACCAAAGTAAAAATAGTATTGGAAAAACAGTGAAGAGTACGAATTAAAATTTGTAAGAGTTGTAATGTCCAATAAACAGTGACTGTAATCACAAGTTGCTGCCAATCACGAATAATCTCAGTTTCAGTACGCAGAATTCCACGAACAATGTTAATCTACATTAAATTCTTTTGAATATTAGGCCGAGTCATTTTGCAACTCAAAAGCAGCTACACAAGAAAACCGTCGTTTCGTCCGTCTTTGTAGCGGTCCTCTCCAGGTAGGCGAAACTGCTGGCTTTTGTTGATGAACTTTCTCATCTACATCTACATACATATACCGCAAGTCACTATACAGTGCATGACGGAGATTACCTTTTACCACTCCTAGTCAATTCCTTCCCTGTTCCACTCCCAAACTGAGCATGGGAAAAACAGATGTACGAGCCCTAATTCCTTTTATGGTTCAAATGGCTCTGAGCACTATGGGACTCAACTGCTGTGGTCATAAGTCCCCTAGAACTTAGAACTACTTAAACCCAACTAACCTAAGGACATCACACACATCCATGCCCGAGGCAGGATTCGAACCTGCGACCGTAGCGGTCGTGCGGTTCCAGACTGTAGCGCCTTTAACCGCTCGGCCACTCCGGCCGGCAATTCCTTTTATGTTATCGTTGTGGCCCTTACGCGAGATATACGTTGATGGCAAGAGAATCTTTCTGCAGTCAGTCGCAAATGACGGTTCTCTAAACTTTCTAAACAGTAATCATCTTTTGGACGTTGATGTTCTTTTTCTTTCCGTGGTTACTGCTCTACAACTTTTCTGAATAATATTTACTGAACAAAACGTCTTCTTCTCTCCAGGGATTCCCATTTGAGTTCGCAGAGCGTTTGAGTTATACTTGCGTGTCGATCGAAACCAACGGCAACAAATTTAGCAGCACGCTTCCGAATTCCTTCGATGTCTTCCTTTCATTCGACGTAGTGGTGATTCAAAACACTCCAGCAAGACGCAAGAACGGGTCACACAACTGTGTTTATAGATGAGCTACACGTCCCTAGAATTCCCCTAATAAACCCAAGTCAGCCACGTTTCTCCCTTTTTTGCACTTCACGTCACTGCCAACGTATTTATAGATATGACTGTGTCATTCACTACATCTCCAATACCGTATTCGATTATTAATTTGGAAGAAGCACCAAATAAAAATTCTGTCTAAGTCATTCTGCGTATCCTCCTACGGTCACTCACCGACGACGCTTTTCCTTACACTACAGCGTCATCAGCAAACAGTAACAGATTGCTGCCCACCCTATCCGTCAAACAACAAGAACGGCCAAATCACACTTGAGCAACGCGAATAACATACTATCTTGCAATGAATGTGTTGACATAGATTTTTCATAAATCTCGTTAAGAGAGAAAGATGTTAAGAACAGAGGATATAATTACAAGCCACAAAGAGAAACACTACAATACGAAGGGAAAAGTAAGTTCAGAGAATGTAACATCGGAAGAAGTACTGAAAAATAATTAATTCTAGTTCACTGGAATAAATTCATTCGACTACTTTGCTGTTGAAACCCTGTAAAACCACAAAAACACATAAAGCAAGGCAACCTGTACACTACCATCTTTACAATTAAAGTGATTAGAGGTCAGCAATCAAAACAAAATAGAAAATACACAAGTTTTAGTTTTTGGGCCTACATCAGAAAACCATCCATAGATCTTGTCTAATAAAACGAAACGCACTGAAGATGTTACGCAATTTTCGAATCATATATTGGTAGAAAAAGGAAAACACAGGGGTTTGCAGAAGGTAGAATATTTTTTTTTTTAAAAAAAACAAGTTTGGTTCGCAAAGACGGAAAAAATGTCAGTAGAAACTTCCAATCCCAGCAAGGTGATTAAACTAAATACAGAAGTTTTCCGTACAAGCGAAACATAAATCATATAGCTGTGTCTGTTTATTTTTGCCTATGTTTCCTTTTCTGACGGGCACAAGTGAACAGTTTAAGTGATGATTAGCATATATGAGCTTCTAACATAACATGGCACTCAGATTTTCAAAGACAAAACTCATTTCGCCTTTTCTGTTATCTGCACGACACGAAATTTCTCCAAAAAAGTATTTCGCGGGATGCACTCCAGCAGGGTTTCCAAAAAGGGCACTGGAGTCAGATAGTAAAATATTCCGTTGTGGCATCCCTCACCTTGTCTCCCGCAATTGCTAGTGCTTACAGATGAATGTCTATTTTTCCCCTTGCTGCCTTATCTCGATGGAGCTTCCAGACAGCACGAAGTTTTGAGTACAATTGTAGTTATACTTTACTTATTAAACACAAAGACTTATGACATTTATAACAAATGCTGTCACACTATGTGCCACAGTGGTTGGGAGACTGAGCGCACATTTTGGACTCTGGTTGATATCCCTGTCTAGCCATCCAGTTTCAACTTTTCCGTCCTTTTCCAAAATAGTTTAATCAAAATGTCGTGACCGTATCTCTCAAAGGTACAAGGCAAATTTCCTTCCCTTCATTATTACAACCCAAATCTATTCATCTCGAATGACATAGCCGACGACGGGACTTTATACTTTAATCTCTCCTTTTCATGTTAAGGTGCGGAAGCGCCGACGATGAGGTTATTGGTGGCGGTGCAAACGCTGAGATTGAAGTATGGAAAAAGTGATCATCTCCTTTTTGAAGCAGCCATCGCGACGTTTGTCTTAAGAGATTTGGGGAAACCGCATAAAACCTAAATCTTGATAGCAGAAAGAGGCTATGAAGCACGCCCTCCTGCATGCGAGTCCATAGTCCTATTGCTGCGACAGCTCCGTTAATCAAAAACATTCGCTAACTCCTCTTCTGTTACTGCTGTCCGCATCAGCAGCAAGCTACCCTGCACTTGGAGCACAGTTCAGTGCTCTGTTGCTTTCAAGAAAAGCTGACGCGCTTCCGTCTGTCAATGTCATAATGTTTCCTCAAAAATTAAGGTATATAGCCACTACAGGCCGTGTGAAAGAGTGAAGCAATGGCTCTCCTTCTTCCGCAATCTACATCACTTGCTTTTCGTCATTCTGTCTCTCTCTTCCACCTGTTCTTTCATTTCCATTTCTACTAGCGGTCACGGTTTGATATACCTGCTTATAATATCTCTTTATTGATGTACTTGTCACGAGCAAAATAATATTAACTCTGTTTAAATGTAGGATGTATCGTAATTAATGGCGTAGCCGTATACAGATGAAAGTGTACAATACTAGAAGGAAAAAACTCTAGAGTACAGCCGGCCGGTGTGGCCGAGCGGTTCTATGAGCTTCAGTCTGGAACCGCGCGACCGCTACGGTCGCAGGTTCGAATCCTGCCTCGGGAATGGATGTGTGTGATGTCCTTAGGTTAGTTAGGTTTAGGTAGTTCTAAGTTCTAGGGGACTGATGACCTCAGATGTTAAGTCCCATAGTGCTCATAGCCATTTGAACCTCTAGAGTACATGGGCTCTAAAATGCATACCTTCTAAGCTATGAGCACTTCTTCCTGTGAAACTAAATATCTTCTACTGAAAGCTCTTCCACATTATGGGAGGAGGCAGTACGGATCAAAACAAGATAAAAAAAGTCTAGTAAACGCGGGCTCTAAAATGCATACCTTAAGAGGTGTGACCGATAGTTCACTAGGAGAGTTGTATTACACGGTAGCGAAGATGAACAAGTGCTCATAGTTCTTAAGGTATGTATTTTAGAGCCGATATTTTCTGGACTCTTTTTCTTATCCTGCTCCGTACTACTATCTCTCAAAACATGGAAAGCAAAGAGCTTGCGGTAGAAGAGATTTGTTTCAAAGTATTGAAAATGAAGTGTTCGTAGCTCTTAAGATATGCAGTTTAGAGCCCATGTTACTAGACTATTTTTGCTTCTAGTATCATGTACATTCAACTGTATCCGTTTACGTCATTAATGATGGTAAACCCTGCATATACTGACTGGAATGGTACGGCTCCTGCCGCATTACGTATTTCAGCCTTCATAATAACGATATATCGATAATTTTTACTTATGGACCGTCTGACAGCAACTGAATAAAACACAGTTTTAGTGGCATACGCGTTTCGCCTTTATTTTCTGCAAGGCCTCATCAGTGGTCTGGAATATGTACATATGTTTGCTATTTAATTTACATTTTTGTCACTGTACCTATAGATTATAAACAGTTCTGGTGGTTTGGTATTTCCTATTAAGTAGTAATGTTTTGAACTGTACTTATAGGTTGCGTAGACAATTTCTTACATATTACGCTCCTGTTGAATTTTTGGTGTTGTTCTTCTTGTTATGAATGCCAATTTGCGGTTTTTCCCACATTCCACAGCACTATGAACTGACCGCTTGTTTCAATGCAATGATTTGATTTCTGATGCCGACTGTCAAATGTTTTTACCAAAGATTGAATGCTATTGCCGAACTTTCGGGTGTAATTATTGAAGTATCTGAGATCTGTTCGTGTATGCATTTGTGTGTGCGTTTGTGTGTGTGTGTGTGTGTGTGTGTGTGTGTGTGTGTTTTGGTGTGATATAATTTTTTTGTGCTGTGTGTATGTGTGTGTTTCGGTATATATATATATATATATATATATATATATATATATATATATATATATATATTGCTGTGTGTGTGTGTTTTGGTGTGATATTTGTGTGTGTGTGTGTGTGTGTGTCCAGAAGGTGAAGGGGGAAAGAGTTTTTTTTTTTTGTTTTAGCTTATCATTTCCTTTATTAAGTGTAGTAGGGAGCCTGCGCTGATGTGTGTTTGTTCATTTATCACATGTTTGTTTTCTGCTATGGCGTTCTGGATGTGGAAGTTTTCTTGCGTTTGTATAAAATGTTTGTCATGGTTGCTTATTCTCATTATTTTCATTTCTTGTTCCATGTTTTTAGGATGATGGTTATGGTTTTTTAAATGTTCTGCAAATGTGGAATGGTTTGTTTCATACTTCCAACATCTGATATGTTCTTTGTATCGTGTTTCAAAATTCCTGCATGTCATGCCTATGTATACTGCATCACAACTTTGACATTCAAGTTTGTATATTCCTGATTGTTGGAATTTGTCCCTCTTGGTAGCTGGCTGGCTTAGGTGTGATTGGAGGGTTTGCCCAGGCTTATATGCTATACTGAAGCCCTGTCTCTTTAGGATGTTTGCAACTCTGTGTGTTAGTTTATGTGTGTAGGTCATGGTGTACCATCTGGTTCTTTTCTGTGTGGTGTTGTCATTATGTGTGTTTGTTGAGTGTGTTTGTAAGTTTTCAGCTTGTGAGTTCTCTTGTATTCTGGAAATGTTGTGTTTGTTTTGTATTTGTGTTTTTATTTTTTGATTGAGCCTGTGTACTACACGTGCGTCATACCCGTTGTTCCTAGCTATTTGTATGATTGTACTCATTTCTTGTTCATAGTTTCTCTTGTTGAGTGGGATTCTGTTTAATCTATGTAACATGTGTGTTAGTGCTGCAAGTTTCTGGCTGTGGGGGTGGTTTGATGTGGAATCTATTATTGTGTGTGTGGCTGTTGGTTTTCTAAAGATGTTAAATGTATGTTTGCCATTTTCTTTTTTTTATTGTAATGTCAAGGAAATTTATTTGATTTTCTTTTTCTTTTTCAAGTGTGAATTTTATGTTCTGATGAGCTTTGTTTATTTCCGAATAGAGTTCATCTGTTTTTTTACTTGGCTCATATTCTGTCCCTTCAATCCGCGGTCTTCCTTGGCGTCCTCTGTTTGTCTGTCTACAAATATTTTCGAATATATTATAGGGTATTCTTTCTTGGCCCATTTTCTTTCGAACCAACCAAAAAAGTTGTTTGCGCTCTGTTTCATCCGTTTCCGTCTCTTTCTTCTGTATTATTACCCGTACATCCTCATTTTTATTATATTCCAAACGGGAGATCCTTTATTCTCGCCATAGAAATTCCATTTCCATGGCTTCGATCTCCTTGCGATTCTGTATTGTATGTAACCTATTGTAATGAATTTACTGTCGAAAATGTAGAATGTCCCTTTATGTGTAACAGTGGGCCGTGCGGTCCTAATATTTCCAGGTTATATTAATTAATAAATTGCCACTTGGATACCTCAGCAGGCAAGTTTACATGACTGACATAATACAGCGGCTCCTGTTAATGCTAGAGGTGCGTTGACAAGCGTGGCCGCCACGCCCGCTAGATCGGTCAGAGCCCTGTGATGGCAGTAATTGAGCGGGAACATTTTTTAGCTCGTGGCGAAAATAGATGAAAGTGTGACGCACGGATTAAAAATAAGAGCGGCCCGTGCGTCGCAACGTACGGTAGCGCAGTTAACATTCACAAGCTGCGTACGTCGCCACCATACATTTTCTGTAAGTTTCGTTATTCTACTGTTTTGCAAGAATGTGCTCAATAGGTTAAAGCGCAGATGTTCTGACATCGCAGAGACCACAACTTTGAGTGTAAGAAAGTACAAATAAAACGTATGTCAGGTTGGACTTTTAACACCTCAGAACGAAATGTTGGAGTCTTCATAGTAAGATGATATACACTGCCACAAAAACAAAAACGAATTAGCTCTGAACATTCCACAATTCCGTTGTACCACTTGGATATCGAAAATTTTATTTATCTCTAAAAGACTTAATTTCCGATTAAAAGTTGATCATACAATTTTGATTCTGCATCTCCATACATACTCCGCAAGCCGGCGGTGGGTACCCTGTACCACTAATAGTCTTTTCCTTTCCTGTTCTACTTGCAAATAGAGCGAGGGGAAAACGATTCTCTACATGCCCCCGTATGGGTCCTAATGTCTCGTATCTTATCTTCGTAGTCCTTACGCGAAATGTATGTTGTGGCAGTAGGATTGTGTGTGGTAGTCAGCTTCATATGCTGGTTCCCTAAATTCGCTCAGGAGTGTTCCTCGAAAAGAACATCCTTTTCCGTCCAGTGATTCCCATTTGAGTTCTCGAAGCATCTCTATAACACTTGCGAGTTGTTCGAGCCTACCAGTAACAAAGCTAGCTGTCTGCCTCTGAATTGCCTCGATGTCTCCTTTTAATCCGAGCCGCGCGGGATTAGCCGAGCGGTCTTAGGCGCTGCAGTCATGGAGTGTGCGGCTGATCCCGGCGGAGGTTCGAGTCCTCCCTCGGGCACGGGTGTGTGTGTTTGTCCTTAGGATAATTTAGGTTATGTAGTGTGTAGGCTTAGGGTCTGAGCACTATGGCTCTGAGCACTATGGGACTTAACATGTCAGGCCATCAGTCCCCTAGAACTTAGAACTACTTAAACCTATCTGACCTAAGGACATCACACACATCCATGCCCGAGGCAGGATTCGAACCTGCGACCGTAGCGGTCGCGCAGCTCCAGACTGAAGCGCCTAGAACCGCTCGGCCACCAGCGGCCGGCTGTAAGCTTAGGGACTGATGACCTTAGCAGTTAAGTCCCATAAGATTTCACACACATTTGAACATTTTTTTAATCCGACCTGGTTCGTATTTCAAACACTCGAGCAGTACTCAGGAATAGGTCGTACTATCGTCCAATATGCGGTCTCCTTTACAGATCAATCAAGTTTTCCCCAAAATCTCCCAATGGACAGAAGCCGAAGTCTCGCCTTCCCTACCATAATCCTCACATCCTGGTTCCATTTCATATCGCTCTGCAACTATACGACCAAATACTGAAGCGACATGACTGTGTCAAGCAGGACACTAATAATGCTGCTTCTGAACATTACGGGTTTGTTTTTCCCATTCATCCCCATTGACTTACATTTTTTTTACGTTTAGATATAGCTCCCATTCATCACACCAACTAGAAGTTTTGTATAGGTCTTCTTGTGTCCTCCTACAGTCACTCAGCTTCGACAGCTTTCCCTACATCACAGCATCATTAACAAACAACCGCAGGTTGCCTCCCTATCGTCTCCGTAAGATCATGCATGTATATAGAGAACAACAGCGCTCCTATCACACTTTCCTGGGGCTCTCCTGACGGTACCCTTGCCTCTGGTGGACACTCGCCGATGATGACAACATACTGAGTTCTATTACTTAAGAAGTCTTCGAGACACTCACGTATCTGGGAACCTATTCCAAGTGCATAAAACATTCTCGGACTCCTTGCCGCGTCAGTTCAGGGTAAAACGTCAAGCTTTCGATGATTTCCACCATCGTTTGCGTCGGGAGGACCTATTTAATATTCTCGTAACTTCCTTAATAATCTGCAGTGGGGCACCGTGTCAAATGTTTTCCGGAAATCTAGGAATATGTAATCTGCCTGTTGCCCTTCATCTATAGTTCGCTGTATGTTACAAAAAGGGAAGTTGAGTTTCGCACGGCCGACGCTTTCTAAAATCGTGCTGATTAGTGGAAATAAGCTTCTTGGTCTAAAGTAAATTTATTATATTCGAACTGTAAATGTTTCAAGAACTGTACAGCAAACCGACGTTAAGGATATTGGTCTGTAATTTTGCAGGCCCGTTCTTTTACAATTTTTGTATACAGCACTCACCTGCCTTCTTTTCTAATCACTTGGGACTTTTGTGCTGGGCGAAAGATTCGCGATAAATGAAAG
Source organism: Schistocerca cancellata (assembly GCF_023864275.1). Lineage (NCBI taxonomy): Eukaryota > Metazoa > Arthropoda > Insecta > Orthoptera > Acrididae > Schistocerca > Schistocerca cancellata. The sequence continues at coordinate 741,182,848 of NC_064629.1, read as the reverse complement.
CCAAGTACGGGGCAAGTGCCCTGGCATACTATTTTGGAAAACCGATTTGGGATTCCATTCGGACCTGGCGAGTTACCTGTTTTCAACTATTTCAGCTGTTTCTCTACGTCAGGGATGCTTGTTATTATGCCGTCCATACGGGAGTCTGTTCCGTGGTCGAATGACGGTATGTTTGTACGTCCATCTTGCGTAAACAATTTCTAAAATGCGAATTTAGAATTTTAGCTTTTTTTTACTATCTTCTACTGCCACACCAGACTGGTCTAGTGCCCTAGCGTACTATTTGTAAAACCGATTTGGGATTTCATCCGGACCTGGCGAGTTACCTGTTTTCAACTATTTCAGGTGTTTCTCTATGCCAGGCATGTTTGTTATTATGTCGTCCATACGGGAGTCTGTTCCGTGGTTAAATGACGGTATGCTTGTACGACCATCCTGCGTGAACGATTTCTTAAATTAGAAATTAGAATTTTGGCTTTTTTTACTATCTTCTACTGCCACACTAGACTGGTCAATCTGCGACTGGATGGAAGCATTAGACCCACTTAGCGATATTACATAGGGTCTCAGTCAGATCTTTTCACAGACGCACTAATCTCTACTAACTATTGCCTGTCGTCATTTGCAAGTTCTCTTTTGAACTGAGAGTGCAATAGCCTTTGCTTCCTCAGCATTTTCAGAATTTAGTTTTTCAACCATGGTGAGTCTTTTCGTCCTAAATCCACTTACTAAGCACATAGTTCTCTAGAACACAACTCACCATATTCTCATTAAAGTTTGCCCATAATCCCCCTATGTCCACCTTGCTGCAACTATGTGTAGTCAGTTCATTGTGTAAGTGAAACGACAACAGCTGCTTATTTTCTTTTTCTAATAGAAACACTGTCCTTGTCTACATGACTGTTTTATTAACTTTCGCAACCATGGTTGCTATAATGACATCATGACCACTAATCTCCGTCCCTGTACTGAGCTGCCGACAAGGTCCTACCTGTTTGTTCCTACAAGGTCTAAGATATCTCCACTGCGTGTGAGCTGCCGAACTAGCTGCTCGAGACAGTTTTCGGAAAACGTATTCAAAAATACCTTACAAGACTGTCTGTACCTTCTGCAATGAACCTATAGATTTCCCAGTCTATACTGGGTCGTTAAAGTCTCCTTCATTTAGCACTGCATGATATGGGTGCTTATGAGCTACTGACCGCAGACTTTCTTTGAATGGCTGTGAAACTGTCACAGTGGAGTCGGATGGCCGATGAAAACATTTAACAACTACCTTGGTTTCAACTAGACCTGTTATACGCGACCAGATAACTTCACTGTTATACTCAACTTCGACTTCAATGGAGACAATATTTTTCAATTGCAATCAACACTCTCCTGCCTATGGCGTCTAATCTGTCATTCAAATATACGTTCCATGACTCGGTAAATATCTCAGATGGCTGTGAAACTAATAACATTAGTTGATTAATCAGGATAAAAAGTCTGATGTCAGTTTCTGTGTTAATACTGCAATATCTGGGTTCTAAATTAACTTGTAGTTACCTCAACGAGATATACACCCTGTTCACTTTAGGTAGTGAGTTGTTTACTGAACGAAGTTTCTAAGGTATTAAACACAATATTTAGTTCTGAAAAACCCTCAACTCTGCTTATAAAACACACAGATAAGTATCGAACATATCTGTGATTTATTTAATTCATTTTATTTATTAATTATTCTCAAAGTATTAAAGTTACAATATACTACACGTAGTTAACGCTAGCGTTCGTGGAGACATAACGCCTGCTCCTTTCACCGCCACCATCTGTCATCACGGTGGCAGGTCTGAAGATGGTCTTAAACAGACCGAAACGGGTAACCTCGTTAAAAAAAAAAAGAAAATTAAGTTTCTTGCGGTTATGAGTGTTCATGTCCATTCTTAAGTAATAAAAACACCGCTGTTCTCCAAGAGACATGTTCTCGAAAATTAAAATTTGCAATTTTGTTTTTGGAATGTGTAGCTCGAGTCAGGCCAAATAAATGTTGCTCATCATGTCTTTCATGCAACGTCCAGCGGCGATGGTAACGGTCAGTTTGTTGCCGGTTACAAACAAAATTATTTTTCAAGTGGAATATTGTGTGCCCATTCGCCCGTGTGATCCCAGATTAGTCTAGCGCGATACTCGTTTCACCAATACGTATTAAGAGGGGCATTAAAACACGAGGAATAACGAGCACTCCAGAGGCGACAGCACCTCCCGGGCCCGCTGACTGCTGCCGAAATGTAGAAGCGCGCTACTCAGTCGTTGCTCGAGTACCAGTTATCCCTTGTGATTTATTTTTCCTGTTAAGAAATATCGATAAAACGGATATCGCATTAGATTAATCTGGTAGGTCTCAATCGAATGAGCACGTAATATTCACATTTAAAAATCATTTTCTTTGGAAAGGGAAACAAAACGATCCATTCCGTCGGCGCTGGGCGTCGCATGTGATGAACAGTATTTGTGGAGCTGACACCAGCTACACATTGCAAAAACGAAATTTGAAATATCTGCCGAAACGACAAGAAAATGCACTTGACGATCTTTAGCAGACACACCTACTATATCAGGGGTGCACTACACAAAGGAAGCAGATTCGCGTGTAAAGAGTAGTTGTGGGGTGGACACGTGGCTAGGCGGTAGTTTGAGGTACTCTGATGAACACTCGCCGGTCGATACGCAGAAAGGGCGGTCAGACCGCGTTCAGAGTAAAGACACACCGACTGTCAAATTATCAGTAAACTGTTAATGTATTCGTAACAAAGTTCCAGAATTTACTGCCGTCCAGGAAAGTTCTCACGCTCAAATTGTTCTTGGGGCCGAGAGCTGACTGAAACCTGAAATGCCGTAACAGCTCATGTAACTGCTCTTACTGAATAATCTACGGTGATAGTAGCTAACGTTTTCGTCTTTTTCTTCAACGTTTGCCTCGTGGTTCCGATCAAGATGGGAAATCGCCCGCCATCGATTTTGGCTTGAGTCTACCGCAGCACTCACTGGAAGGCACTCTGTGCACGATCGGTTGTATTCGTGTTTTAACTGTTTGTGTGTTTTATGTGGGAACCAACACGACATTTTCCTGGATGAGATTGAAAAACCACTCAATTATAAAATCTGTCAGCAATCACAATCAGGCTGGCTTATTATTACTGATTAAGTTTTTTATTTGGCTCGGATTTATTGAACCACACCGCAGATTGACCACCATTTCTGACAATAGTTATCTCTGTAAACTTTGAAACCTATTGTCATTGATAAGGCGTGACACACGTCTCCGATCCTTGTCGGTTAGGATCTTTGTACGATTACTGTTCGTACAGTATGATACGTGGCCTCGAATGGCGCTCCATTCCTTGTAAACACGTTGGACCTTTCGCGTTGAGACACCAACAAATCGGGCAACTTCACTCACGGTGTGGTTAGGGACACGTTCAAATATGACAGCTCCTTCCTGTTTTGTGACATCTACCCACCTCGTTGCTCTGATTCCACACAACAGACTGGTACGTACGCAGTACTTAATTGTCATGACTTAACGTCAGCGGTGGGGGGTCGTATGAGCGCCTGGAACCAGTTCCACTCCATCTGCACAGCTCCAAATTCAGTGTTGTGCAGTGTACAGAGAGGCAGGGATGTCCCACTTCGTTGTGGTTCCACGGTACGGTTTTGCGTTTACGAACTGTTTAACGCCAATAGGTTTATTGTGAGACGCTTGAAGCACCAGTCTTCAGTTTGTTGTTACAGCTGTGTATTGAATACATTACGTGGAAGCACTTTTCGCTATTTTATCCGCTTCCGTAACGGTGGTTGCTAAACTGACGAATGTGCGGTTGCACTCGATTCCTAGGTGACCGGCTCGAATTCTGGTGGAGGCAGAAATTTTTACCGCCAGAAGATGATTGCCAACGGGAGTTTGTGGTCATCGAGGAGGAGGGGGGACGCCGAAAGAGGAAACAATTTCTGTCAAAAAGTGAGGAGTAGGTACCACAGGAGAAAAGAAGAGAGCATGCGACACAGATCGAAGTACAGCATAGTGCACCTACGAAAAAGCAGGAAAAAAATTTTTGGTGAAAATTCAGAACTCTTGAGGAATTTCATTTTCAACCTCTCCCTGGGGTCCAGTTCCAAGTATCCTTCATACTTCCATTTGAGTGTCTTTTTTAACCAATAAAGGGTTCCCCTTTTACTAATTTCCAAGTCAAATGGACATATTCCTAGAATAAATAACCAAGTATCATAAGGGGCAGTGCAGTAGGCGCCCGTTAATCTTAATAAACCTCCTCGTTGAACTCTTCTCACTAATGAGGCTGCCTTCACGAGCTGCAATATCCTACGACTGATGATAATTTAGACTGGCGGTATGCTTTGATTGTCTGATTGTTTTCTCGGGATGCCTAAATTGTCTATTTGCGATGGCTATAATATTGTTCATCACGTTTGTATCTTTACTGCATGGTTCCTCTATATGATGTGCAAAGATACGACGTTCGTTCAGGAATACTCCTAAATATCTCGTTATTGCGTTTCTTCTAATCGATACATCATTTAATTTTATTTTAGCGTTTCTTGCTAGGCCCTCTTTCAGCAAAAGGTGCTTAATTTTGTGAGGTTCTAGTGACGACCTGACGCTTCGACACCATCCTTCAAGTTCACGGAGCGCTGCATTACATTCGTCTTTTATAATTCTTCTGGAGTCACCACTTGCAATGAACAGCATATCATATGCAAATGCGCCAGTCATGTCATGTTATCGCTGTCACGTAACTTCTGAAGTGTGGGCTCCAATGCTACATCCCAAAACTCTTGACAGTCTTTTGTTAGTCTTCCTTATTTCCTTTCTTGGACATATTAAATAATCATGTCCCCCGCACCACCTATTCTCTCAGACAGTTATACTTCGCCTCTGAACACTCCAACTTCCTAAGGCGACTAAGGAAAGCCGGCCGTGGTGGCCAAGCGGTTAAAGGCGCTACAGTCTGGAACCGCGGGACCGCTACGGTCGCAAGTTCGAATCCTGCCTCGGGCATGGATGTGTGTGATGTCCTTAGGTTAGTTAGGTTTAATTAGTTCTAAGTTCTAGGCGACTGATGACCTTAGAAGTTAAGTCACATAGTGCTCAGATCCATTTGAACCATTTGACTAAGGAAAGGCGGCCTCCATAGGTTATCGAAGGTGCCAGCAGTACGGATCACAATCGCTAGAGCGTACGTTGGATAAGTGTCTGTCGCTAGCGAGATCGCCTTACTAATTGCCTCTTCAGCTGAACTGCCTCTTCTAAGGCTGCAGTGGTGAGGGCTCGTCCTGTGTAGCAGTCTGTGATCTTGTAATCTCTTGCACTATAATTTTTCAAATATTTTGCCAAGATCGTTGAAAAGACAAATTGATCTGTATGATTTGGGTGTAATCGGATCCTTGCCTTGCCCTTTATTAATTATCACCACTTCAGCATTCTTCCACGGCGCACGCCCCTACCTTGCAAGAACCAATCGTTGTACAGTTCGCGCAAGTAATATCTAATTGGTCACATAAGGCTTATATTACTTCGGCTGGGATCCCATGAGATCGTGGAGATCTTTTATTTCCAGTCTTAAACGTTTTTACCTAATTTCTTAGCCGCGTGGTCTTAGGCGTCTTGTCATGGTCCACGCGGACCGATGACCTAAGCAGTTTGGTACCATAAGATCTTACTACAATTTTTTTTACTAATTTCTTCTCGTGCGAAGGAGTACACAAGTTTATTGTTTCTATAGTCTTCGCATAACAATTTTCCTGACCTACTCTGATCTTCTGTTTCACCCTCTTCTCTGTCATCGAGAAGCAGTGTTTCCAGTTTCTGTTACTGGCCCATCATTCGATCTGAGAGCGGATAAGACTATTGGTGATCGTATTTTCTCCCAGACCATTTTGTATAGTATACCCCAGTGATCGGTTTCTATGTTAATCTACACGAATTGCTTCCTTCGTTCCATTTTTGCTTTCTATAACTCATCCCCAGAACGTTGGGTAACATATCTGTATCTATGCAGTCTTCGTATTCTTTCTCCTTGGGTCATGCTGCTCTGGTATAGCTTCCTGACCCTTTTTGTTTTACATATTAATTTCTGCAATGCCTTGGTCCAGATGCTAGGTACTCCTGGAGCAGGGTCTACCCTGACAGATATCGACGTTTCCATTGCAGTACGTATGGCCGATATCAGTTCTTCCACTTTAAAGTCTACACCATCACCCAGCGATGGACTTCCTGGACAATGAAGCACTCTTCTGAGTTCTTCTCATTTAACTTCCTTGATGCTGTATTCGGACCTTAAACGATCGTTTCCTGTAGTACCTTGGATTTCCCTTCCAGTGATGGTACAGTGTACGATACTGTGATCACTCGATGTGATACCACTCTCAGCCCCCCAGCCTTTCACACGGTGCGCCACTGTGGTATTTGCTAGAGTGACGCCTATGTTTGACCTTTCTCTGACCTCCCTTCGTAGGTTGGCAGATTGAAAGTTGTATTCAGTACTTGTAGCATGAGTTCCATCTCTTCTTCTAGTTGCCTTCCACGGCCATCAGTTAGGCGGATATACCACAATACTGACTTCGCATCTGCATCAGTGGAACACACAAGAGGCTAACTCGTCCTTCGTGACTAATATCCCTTAGCCTTAGCATATACGAGCGGCGTTTGAAAAGTCCGTGCAAAAATAAAAACTACTTTGTGTTCGGGGTAAACCTTTTTTACTTTTTTGACATAGTCTCCTTTTCGACTTACACACTTCGTCCAACGCTGTTCTAATTTGTTGATCCCTTCCAAATAATAGGGATTGTCCCAGTCTGCAAAATAGCTCTTTGTTGCTTCAATCACCTCCTCGTTTGAATAAAATCTTTGTCCCGCCAGCCATTTCTTAAAATTGGGGAACGAATAGTAGTCCGAGGGAGCCAAGTCTGGAGAATAGGGAGGATGTGAAACGACTTGGAGTCCTATTTTCATTAATTTTGCGACCACAACTGCTGAGGTGTGTGCTGATGCATTGTCGTGATGGTAAAGGACTTTTTTGCGGTCCAATCGCCGGCGTTTCTCTTGCAGCTCGGTTTTCAAACGGTCGAATAACGATGAATAATGTGCACCTGTAGTAGTTTTACCCTTTTCCAGATAGTCGATGAGTATTACCCCTTGCGAATCCCAAAAGACAGTCGCCATAACTTTTCCGACCGAAGGAATGGTCTTCACCTTTTTTGGTGCAGATTGTCCCTTGGTAACCCATTGTTTTGATTGTTCTTTGGTCTCAGGAGAATAGTAATGTATCCATGTTTCATCCTCAGTGACGAAACGACACCAGCAGCATTTTAAGTACAAACTTTGAGAGCAGCACTCCGAGTGAGAGAAACAGGCTTGTCGGAGGTTGTCGACGCTGGCAAACAGCGATACGGAGTTGGCGTCCTAATTATCTGACTGAGAACTCTGAATAAAAAAATAAAAAAATGGGTTTTTAAAGGATTGTGGCTGCGCACTATTTCTCCCTTCCTATAGTCGGCCCACCAATACACCGGCACTTTACAGTCTTCAGCCAATCCGACAATTGCCTCTGCACCCCCAGGGCGTCTCTGGCCAATTACATTCAGATTCCTGCCCTTCTCCTACTCCTTAAGTAGGGATGTATTTGAGATTTACACTAACAAACTCCAAGTTTGGTAGCTACAGCGTTCAGCTGAACGGTAAACGTCACTGCCCTTCCGCTTATGGACAGCGACAACAGTGTCTTGTGCCACTTGGTCCCGCCCAGAGACCGTTCGTGGGTGGGACCGCTTTTGTAACACTCTAAGCAGCGCAAACCCACTGACGTTCTCAGGAGCAAGTATCGAGCTTGCTGCCTTTGCTAAGGCGTACCTTTTCGTGATAATCTTCTACTGTGATGCCTTAGATCAGCGTCAAGGTCGGCGGATGGAGGTAGCAGTTAATTCTCTGAAGTGAACTTCTCTCATGGAACAGCTGCCCGGAGTGTCTGCAATCCGTAGGACTCTTGCGTTGCTGCTGACCTCCGGTAACCTGAACGCTACCACTTTTGCCTGCTCTCTGAATTGTGTCTTTGATTTCCCATCCTGGAGTGCCCTTGCTGGTTTCCAACAGCCTTCAGCTTAACAATGCACAAGTCATTACATCGTCAATACATGACATCCAGGCCGGCCGGTGTGGCCGAGCGGTTCTAGGTGCTTCAGTCTGGAACTGCGCTGCTGCTACGGTCGCAGGTTGGAATCCTGCCTTGGGCATGGCTGTATGTGATGTCTTTAGGTTAGTTAGGTTTAAGTAGTTCTAAGTTCTAGGGGACTGATGACCTCAGATGTTAAGTCCCATAGTGCTCAGAGCCATTTGAACCATCTGAACCATGACATCCAGCCTCATGCAGTACGCAGGCACTTACCGTGACCGTAAGTTGTTCTATTTTATCTCCGTTAGCGATGATGCGCATATATTAGCCAATCTACTATTCTCGTCTGTAATCCCATACTATACGACAAAGCGTCATCACAAAGTGCTTGTATAACGTTTCTGGGGAAAATAATTCATTTCTTCTGGAAGAAACCTGTTTCAATAACTTCTCCAGATTTTCTGCTTCTGTTGGCAGATTGTTCATTTTGAGATGGATTCTGTCTTCGAAATTAGGTAGAGGAAGAGTAACATACTCTTCTGGGTGCTTATTCCTTGCGAGATGTTTTAATGCTGCAGTAAGCGTCATCGACTCTTCCAGCGTAGTGAGTTGCGTCACTTTCTTTATGCTTTCATAAATGTGTTGACGATCTATTCCAGCTGTGGTCTGTTGCCTGATTCTCGGCACTAGGTCTTTGTTTCCTGTAATACATTACCACGCCGCTCATCGATTCTATGTATCTATACAAAATCAAGAGACAAATGAATGATATTTGCGCCTGCGGTAGTGTGGACACGCTAGAGCACAGATCGTGGGACTGCGTGCTCTATGAAGACGCGGCGGGAAATGGCCAACAGCCATTAAGAACGTTGGATCCCAAAACAGCAGTGAAGAACGAGTCTTCCTGGTGCATTTGGACGATACTGCAGCCGCAGTATCCAGAAGGCCAAGGAAGACTTCACGAGACATTCAACCACATGTCAGCAAGCTGCCTTCCCGACTAGACAACATGCTCTGCATATGGAGAGAAGACAACTGAGGTCAGCGACCACTGAATAGAATGGTTTCTCATGAATTTACATTGATGTGGTGGAAATGTTCACCGTCGTGTGTAATTTAAAACGTAACAATGAATCATTGAATTGGTTGTCATGCCGTCCCACGCCCAAGGAATCCAGCAGACAATGGATGTTAACTGAAATAGTATGAGGGCGGATCCAGTAGCGGAGAGAACCATCTACAGGTTAAATGCAGTAAAATAAGTTAACAAGAACAGAACAGATTCTGTAGTGCTAACAGTAGTGTTAGTTGTCAGGTAATTGGTTCATGGTTTTATTGTAGTTTTGTAGTAGTAGAAGTAGCTGCAGTCTTTGTAGTATTAGCGTTTTTTATTAAACACCACAAACAAATAATTAATAGAAAATGTATTATTATCGAAGCATATGTGATCTGTATGGCCTATTTTAATTTATCAGATAATATATTGTAATTCTGAAGAATAAATGAAAAAATAAATCACCAGACTTTGAATCCACGTCCTGCATTAAAAATCAAACCTCTCCGCAGTGTTTCATATTGTGAGGACATGTGAGACTGTTGATGTTCCTCCCTCTGTCGGGTGGGGACGTTAATCTCGGCGGAGAGAACTAGGTTTCGTGCGGCATCGGGTGTCATCCTCTCCTTCTCTCATCATTATACAGCACAAACATGAGACGACACTATACACGCAGCTATCATAGTCGCATCTGTCACATACCGTGAGGAAAAGGACCATTGTACACAGATGGACGAAACACTAACCGCTTAGGTGGCTGACCATCCCAGGCAATGATGTCACACAAATCTTCCTTTTCCTTCTCCGATGTTTACTTAAGCTTTTATTAAAGAGAAGTAAAAATGTTTCCTACCTTTATTATGTTTTTTGTTACATGGATACTGTTCGGTGTAAATCAGTCTTGAAGACGTCAAGTGGTTTTACCTTGTAGCCAGTATGAATAAAGAAATTCACATTGCCTGTATTTGAAATTTAATCTTCACTTTCATGTGAAGTATGTGTTTCTCTGAACTATTTTCTTTTCTCCTAGTGTCAATGTATGTTATGTCACTAAAATGTGGCATAGTTTCATAAATTTTCTCTTAGATTTTTCAATGGTTAACAGTTTCGTTTGAAGTAATCGTAATTAATGTGGTCAAGTATCATTTCACCTTACTCTTGTAAGGCAGCTTTCAGCTGGATGATAGGTAAAAGAAGATAGAAACCGCAATAATGCGATGCAGACAACGCAGCAGTCGAAAGCAAAAGACAAGAATTAATATCACATGCAGTCATTGTCAAGTGCCATCATATATCCATGCTTCCTTTGAAAAAATTTCGTAGATCTTAAGTTTTGAATAATTAAATCGTATTGAAACAATATTAATGCTTGTTCTCTGATTTTTTTTACAGCCCCTACTCCATTTTTGCACAAAATGGTACCCTAAATCTATTCCATACCTGTTTCACTGGGGCGAACACACCCCACGTAACATAATGAAAAACTGGAGACAGAACAGAAAAAATTACAAATATTTGCGTACTCGGTATGTAGTCATGGGGCAGTCCAACAATTACGACATCAGTACCGAATAAAGTATTTAATTCCGTCGTGAAAGAGTTAACACAGTGTTCAGACTAAATCGTAACAGTTTTCTAACTTCCTTCCCTTTGGTGGGACGTTACAGCCTCATGGGAAAAGTAAGCAACAGCAGTCGCTAAAAGTAAAAATGCAGGCTGGGTAGCAGTAGGTGTACTATTTATTTCTTAGTTTATTAAGTAATTTCCTGGCCTTCTAATTGAAAATTCATGGTCGATGTATTAGATTGTCATTTCCTTTTGCATAGCCTCAATGATGGCGCTGAAATGAAGTTTGATAGACATACTGAGCTTGCATATTATTGTTCTGATACTTCTGAATTCTGTACATTGTTCCGTAGGACATAATACAGGAAACATAAACATAAAGCCACAATCAATTATCTGGTGTAGGTAGTACTTCTTAAGGTAAGCAAAGAAACGCGTTTTGCACAGAACTGGTGATGCAGCGATAAAAAAACTGGGTTCGTCATTGGGAGGAGCCAGGCTGAAACCCATGTTCAGACGTAGTCAATAGCGCAGTCTGGGTGAAGGTGAAGATAATGCTTTTATCAAACTAACTAAAGAAATTAATGCAAAGGTCCTATCACAGAACTATTCGTATAGGTTAACCGCTACAATTATTGCATTTGCTCCCCTCTTACCAAAAAGTATGGTATGGCTCTGGGGCATAGTACTGCACCTCCAGCAGCAATTTAAGCAGCAGTTAGCACCACACTGGTGCAGCGAAATGTTGCAAATCGGTTACTTCAAGGACAGCGCCGAGCGAGATGCTTCGTAGCTTGCATTCCATTGATCCCAATCCACCGCCTTTTGCGACTTCAGTGGTGTTAAGAGAGAGCTTATGGGAAGGTAGGGTGGTGGTCTGTTGTGTTTTTCTGATGAAAGCTCGTTCTGGCTCGGTGCCAGCGATGGCTGTGTGTTGGTTAGGAGGAGACCAGATGAGGGTCTGCAACCAACCTGTCTGTGTGATAAACTCACCAGACCTACACCTCACCTTACCGTCTGGGTTGTGATTTCATATGACAGTAGGAGCCAGTATCGCGGTTATCTCACACACCCTGACTGCAAATTTGTACGCCAGTCTCATGATTCCACCTCTTGTACTGTCATGTATGAACAGCATTGCAGTGGGTGTTTTCCAACAGGATAATGCTCGCCCACATACCACTGTTGTGACCCAGCATGTTCTACAGAGTGGTGATATGTTGCCTTGGCCTGCTCAATCACCAGATATGTCTCCAATTGAGCAAATATGGGAGATCATTGGACGAAATCTCCAGCGTCATCCATAAACAGCAATAGCCGTCCCTGTATTGACCGACCATGTGCAACATAATGCAATTTACAACAACTGTCTGTTCAGTTCTAAGAGTTCACTAAACGACGTTTCCTGTCTGAGTCAGGTACGGTTCTCGCTGAACAGTGGTGCACTGCAGCTTCTGCGGGCTGATCTCCCAAGCGCTCTCGCTGAGGATGTGAACCCTGGAGACTCACTCTCCAGCCCAGCTCGAAGTATTCATTGTGGAGTAGAATGTGAGCCACGGCCTCCAGTCTGGAGACAGAGGCAGGCAGGAAGTGTGTCGGGTGCCGGAACAGGGCAGGCAGCAGTGGCTTCCCTTCCCGATGGTGGACAGCAACAGCTTCCTGGCCCTGCTGTGCAAGCCTCCAGTAGCCAGCAGACTAATAGCGGTCTCTGCACCATATCAGTGATGATAGTGAAGCTGGCGGTGCTGCTCACAGTGAGACTTGCGACTCCATAGATAATTGTAGACGATTAGGTCCGCACAGGATCGACTGATATAGCCTCCCCTGTACCATGGGGCTGCTGCAACTGACAAGGGAACCTCCCCATCGCACCCCCCCCCCCCTCAGATTTAGTTATAAGTTGGCACAGTGGATAGGCCTTGAAAAACTGAACACAGATCAATCGAGAAAACAGGAAGAAGTTGCGTGGAACTATGAAAAAAATAAGTAAAATATACAAACTGAGTAGTCAATGCCAATATAGGCAACATCAAGGACAGTGGGAGTGTAGGAGCGCCGTGGTCCCGTGGTTAGCGAGAGCAGCTACGGAACGAGAGGTCCTAGGTTCAAGTCTTCCCTGGAGTGAAAAGATTATTTTTTTATTTTCAGTTTATGTGGCAAACTCTTATGTTTTCATCACTTTTTTGGGAGTGATTATCACATCCACAAGAAAACCTAAATCGGGCAAGGTAGAAGAATCTTTTTTCAAGTGTACAAGTTAGGTGGGTCGACAACATATTCCTGTCATGTGACGCACATGCCGTCACCAGTGTCGTATAGAATATATCAGACGTGTTTTCCTGTGGAGAAATCGGTTGACCTATGACCTTGCGATCAAATGTTTTCGGTTCCGATTGGAGAGGCACGTCCTTTCGTCTATTAATCGCACGGTTTTGCGGTGCGGTCGCAAAACACAGACACTAAACTTATTACAGTGAACAGAGACGTCAATGAACGAACGGACAGATCATAACTTTGCGAAAATAAAGAAAGTAAAATCTTCATTCGAAGGAAGTCTTGAACCATGGACCTCTCTTTCCGCAGTTCCTCACGCTAACCACGGGACCATAGCGCTCGTAAGCTCACATTCTCCTTGATGTTGCCTATGTCCCGCATGAACTACTCAGTTTGTATATTTTGCTTATTTTTTTCATAGTTCCACACAACTTCTTCCTGTTTTCTCGATTGATCTGTGTTCAGTTTTTCAAGGCCTATCCACTGTGCCAACTTATAACTAAATCTGAGGGGGTGCGATGGGGAGGTTCCCTCGTGAGAGTGATATTAAGAAAGGCGTAGTATTTGTACTGGCGCTTTCTGTGCACTCTATTGCTGTGGTGATAGCAATGACATGTGTACTAGTTCTTCCGTGCAGTCGGCTTTCCTAGTGACTTTAGGCTTTCGTAAGTTCTTCTTTCTGACTCCCTTTTCCGCTGAATCAATGGCTGAATATTTACTGTTGCGTTATTAACTAGGTTTTATTGTGTCACTCTGCTCTGTCACCAGTATGAAGATCTCTGTATGTTGCCATGATGTCACTGTGCTTCACTTGCAGATTGGGGCGCTCGCCTAGTCCCTCACGTCGCAATCGCTTCCGTGTTCAGCTTGGCCTGCTCAGTACTTCCTTCTAGCTTGCAGTTTGTGGGTCACTGATTCAGGCAGCTTAACTTCTGGGATCACCAGTGAAGAATTTTAACAAATTTTTAGTGTTACCTTCCTATACTATTCTGGGATCCAACAAAGCAATGGAGAATTAAAACTTCACAATACACTCTGATGATCAGTTGAAAATCCTAGATGACTAAGAGAATTAGATGAACAACGATTTTGATCTGTCAACGGGTTGCGTGTGGGGCATCCCACACGAAATGGTCCGTCGGAGATACCTGTCCGTGCACGACAGTTGCAGAAAGAAACCCCTCATAAGGGATTTTCCAGCGGGTCATATAAGGGGACTATTCATGGCAGAGATAATGGGTCAAGTGTTCTGGGTAGTTCTTGTCCCAGAGACCATTTGTACACCTGTCAAAAGAACGGACATACTGTAGATGTCCAACAAGAAAAGGTCAAAATTTAAGCATTACACACTTCCTCCAGCCCAGGCAAATTGAGCAAATCGGTTGGTTCTCTCGCATTAGGTGGGGCCTAGGGTGGACCTTAAACGGCATATAAAAACGCCATTTATTTGTGGTCGACTCCTGAGAAAACCGCGAAAAACCATTGTTTTTGGGTCGAAAAGTATCTATTGAGAGGATAGGCCATTTCTGTAAGCAACGAAGGCAAAGGTCAAATGTGGAAAGATAACATAAAATGTTTGTACAAGGGAACTGTACTAGAAGGCAGTATTATACAAATGGAAGAGGACGTGGATGAGAATGAGATGGGAGGTACGATACTGCGAGAAAAGTCTGACAGAGCACTGAAAGACCTAAGTCGAAACAAGGCCCTGGGTTTAGATGACATTCCGTTAGAACTGCTGACAGCCTTGGGAGAGCCAGCCATTTCAAAACTCTTCCATCTGGTGAGCTAGATGTATGAAACAGGCGAATTACCCTCATACTTAAAAAAAGAATATAATAATACCAATTCCAAAGACAGCAGGTGCTGATAGGTGTGAATGTTAACGAACTATTAGTTTAATAAGTCACGGTTGCAAAATATTAACACGAATTCCTTACAGAAGGATGGAAAAACTGGTAGAAGCCAACCTCGGGGAAGATAAGTTTGGATTCCAGCGAAATGTAGGGTCACGCGACGCAATACTGACCATACGACTTATCTTAGAAGATAGGTTAAGGATAGGCAAACCGACGTTTATAGCATTTGTAGACTTAGAGAAAGCTTTTGACAATGTTGGCTGGAATACTCCCTTCGAAATTCTGGCGGTAGTAGAGATAAAATATAGGGAACAGAAGGCTATTTACAACTCGTACTGAAAACAGACGGCAGTTGTAAGAGTCGAGGGGCATGAAAGGGAAGCAGTGGTTGAGAAGGGAGCGAGACAGTGTTGTAGCCTATCCCCGATCTTATTGTCTGTATACTGGCCAAGTAGTAAAGGAAACAAAAGAAAAATTTGGAGTAGGAATTAAAGCCCAGGGAGAAGGAATAAAAGCTCTGAGGTTTGCTGATGACATTGTAATTCTGTCAGAGACAGCAAAGGACTTGGAAGAACAGTTGAATGGAATGGACAGGGTCTTGAAAGGAGGATATAAGATGAATATCAAGAAAAGCAAAACAAGGGCAATGGAATGTAGTCGAATTTCAATCAGGTGATGCTGGCCGAATTATATTAGGAAACGAGGCAATTAATGTAGCAGAAGAGTTTTGCTATTTGGGCAGAAAAGTAACTGATGATGGCCGAAGTAGAGAGGATATAAAATGTAGACGGGCAATGGCAAGCAATGCGTTTCTCAAGAAGAGAAATTTATTGACATCGAACATAGACTCATATGTCAGGAAGTCTTTTCTGAAAGTAATTGTATGGAGCGTAGCCATGTATGGTAGTGAAATATGGACGATAAAGTGTTCACTCCAGAAAAGAATAGAAGCTTTTGAATTGTGGCGCAACAGAAGAATGGATAGGTCACGTGACTAATGAGACAGTACCGAATAGAATTGGGGAGTAAAGAGGTTTGGGGCACAATCTAATTAGAAGAAGAGATCAGTTAATAGGGCATATTCTGAGGCATCCAAGGATCACCAATTTAGTGCTGGAGGGAAGTGTGGGGGTAAAAATCGTAGAGGGAGACCACGAGCTGAGTATAGTAAGCAGATTCAGAACGATGTGGGTTGCAGTAGTTACTCAGAGGTGAAGAGGCTGGCACAGGCTAGAATAGCATGGAGAGCTGCATCAAACCATTCTTCGGACTGAATATCTCAGCACCAACACCACAAACAACAACAATAGCAGATCGTCGAAATTTTTACCAAATGTTCTTAATATGATATGCTCGGGGAAGTTGGAAACTTTTTTATATATCATTATGCGCTACGGAGATTCAGAGATTCAAAGTTATAGTACTTATACAGAAAACAGCAAAAACAGGTTTGCAGCCGTTTTGCACAGTGAGCCGCAGTTATTTAAATAACTAACCATAAGTAATGGCTCAAATTTTTACTGTATATTCTTTAGAAATTTATCTAGAAACACCATTTTTCCATTTTTCTAAAATCTGTATCCGTTATCAAGATATCGAAAAACCACTATTTTTAGGTACCAAAGGTGCTAGTTGTGGGGATGACCACTTATATAATTTCTGTTTATGACAAATCGTTGAAATTTTTATCATTTGTTCTTAAGATGGTGTCCTCGGGCAACGTTGAAACTTTTTTAGATATCATTAACTGTTACTGTGATCCAGAGGTTCAAAGCCACCGTACTTATACACGTAAAATATGCATATACTATCTGGTTGAGGCGTAAATGTAGTTTTAACTGATATAGTGTACAAATGGCAAGGGCTCTAGTGTCATTTGGGGTCACCAAACTATGTTTATAGTCAGTAATTTTCACAAGTAAAGTTCTATGACAAATATGCCGAAAGTGGTACTGAAGTAAAAAAATAATGGTAGAAAAGGGTCTTAACATGCTCGTAAAGGACTTAAAAATTACTCGTAAAAACTATTTAAAATTGGGAAGACTGTAAATTCAGTAAAATATTTCTAATAACACTTTTACTCTTTTAAGACACGAATGGTAGCCGGGCGTTTTCGATGAGTTGCGGTCGAGGAGCAAAGTATCCAAAAATACAAGGAAACGATTTTCTATTAGTATGAGCGGAGTGTGCGCTGATATGAAACTTCCTGGCAGATTAAAACTGTGTGCCCCACCGAGACTCGAACTCGGGACCTTTGCCTTTCGCAGGCAAGCGCTCTACCATCATTTTTTTTTTTAATCTCATTTTGTTCGTTTTTTTCTTTTTTGTTCGTTGAATCTGATCGGGGCGGACGTCGTAAGACATCCTTTTGAGTTCGTTGTTGATCTATTAACTCAGTTTTTTTATTACAGAGGGCAGCTAACCCTCTGACCGAACACGCTGAGCTACCGTGCCGGCGAAGCACGACTCACGCTGGGTCCTCACAGCTTTACTTCTGCCAGTATGTCGTCTCCTACCTTCCAAACTTTACAGAAGCTCTCCTGCGAACCTTGCAGAACTAAGCCATGTCTCCGCAGCATCCTTTCTTTCAGGAGTGCTAGTTTTGCAAGTTTCGCAGGAGAGTTTCTGTAAAGTTTTGGAAGGTAGGAGACGAGATACTGGCAGAAGTAAAGCTGTGAGGACCGAGCGTGAGTCGTGCTTCGGTAGCTCAGATGGATTTTCCTTGTTTCTCTAATAATAAAGTTATGGATATGTGATACTGTAAAAAAAAAAAAAAAAAAAAAAAAAAAGATGGTAGAGCACTTGCCCGCGAAAGGCAAAGGTCCCGAGTTCGAATCTCGGTCAGGCACACAGTTTTAATCTGCCAGGAAGTTTGATATTCTATTAGCTTTATGTTATACGAGCGGTACTTATTTGTGGTTATGTGTGTCGAAGTACATATATGTGTCGAAATGAATAAATAAATTACAATGAAATGAACACCCTTTGCTGCTTACAGGCGTTGACATACGTCAACGGGACGTCAAACGGACAGATGAAAATGTGTGCCCCGACCGGGACTCGAACCCGGGATCTCCTGCTGTCATTTCAGACGCTCTATCCATCTGAGCCAGCGAGGACACAGAGGATAGCGCGACTGCAGGGATTTATCTCTGGCACGCCTCCCGCGAAACCCACATTCTCAACGTATTGTCCCGCACTACATTCGTAGTGCCCCCGCCCATTATACTCATTACTCGCGGCGCGTTGGCGATTCCCGTAAGAGTTCGGGCACTGTTTGTGCATTCGCACAGAAGAAGAAGATGGTCAAGTGGCCGAAAGATCAGATACCATCTTAATATATATATAGCTAAGGCTCACCACTGATGACTGTTTCCGATGTGATAGTGAAGTGGAAACGTGAAGGGACAGGTACAGCACGAAAGCGTAAAGGTCGACCTCGTCTGTTGGCCGACAGAGACCGCTGACAGTTAAAGAGGGTCGTAATGTATAATAGGCAGACATGTAACCAGACCATCACACAGGAATTCCAAACGGCGTCAGTGTTCACTGCAAGTACTATGACAGGTGGGACATGAGAAAACTTGAATTTCATGGTCCAGCAGCTGCTCATAAGCCACACATCACGCCGGTAAATGCCGAACGAAGCCTCGCTTGGTTTATGGAGTGTAAACATTGGACGACTGAACAGTGGAAAAACGTCGTGTGGAGTGACGAATCACGGTACAAAATGTGGCGATCCGATGGCAGGGTGTGGGTATGGCGGATGCCCGGTGAACGTCATCAGCCAGCGTGTGTAGTGCCAACAGTAAAATTCGGAGGCGGTGGTGCTATGGTGTGGTGGTGTTTTTCATGGAGGGGGCTTGCACCCCTTGTTTTTTTGCGTGACACTATCACAGCACAGGCCTAGATTGATGTTTTAAGCGCGTTCTTGCTTCCCACTCTTGAAGAGCAATTCGGAGATGGCGATTGCATCTTTCAACATGATCGAGCTCCTGTTCATAATGCACGGCCTGTAATTGACTGGCCTGCACAGAGGCCTGACCAGAATCCTATAGAAAACCTTTGGGATATTTTGGAATTCCGTCTTCGTGCCAGGCCTCACCGACCGACATCAATACCTCTCCTCAGTGCAACACTCTGTGAAGAATGGCTGCCACTCCCCAAGAAACCTTCCAGCGCCTGATTGAACGTATGTATGCCTGCGAGAGTGGAAGCTCTCATCAAGTCAAGGGGTGGGTCAACACCATGTTGAATTTCGGAATTACCGATGGAGGGCGCGACGAACTTGTAAGTCAGTTTCAGCCAGGTGTCCGGATACTTTTGATCACATAGTGTAGTTCTATTAAAGAAAAGCAAAGTACATGTCATAATTCGATAGCGACAAACGTTAAAAATTACTTGATTGCCGTCGTAAAATTAGTCACATTGTCCATCATAACCTAGTGGAAACAGCACATTAATATTGTAACAAACTGAAAAGTCTCCATCCCTCCTGTCCTTAAGAATGGCTGAGCCACTGTCGCTGCCAGTGGATCAGCCCTCCCTCAAGCTGGCGTCATCACATCAGCTCACAGTATACTAACTCAAAAATTCGAAGCACCCCCGAAATTCTGATTAAACCAATAACCCCTCCCCCCACGGCACCACTGATTGTTTAAAGAAAGCTTCAAATGTCTGATTACTTTAAAAATGAGTTACTGTGTTAAACATTTGATATTAAGCGTTTAAAACTTCTAAGACTGACGACGCAAAACTAAAATTTTACCACATGGAGTCCGAACATCTAGTAAACACTAATTTGTCTATCATTACTTTGTGTAGCTGTAAGTGAGAATAAGTTAAGAAATTGTTTAAAATTGTGTTCAAAATTTGTTGAAAGTCGCAATGTGCTTTCATTATCAAACCCTGGATGAATATAGTCAGGGCAATTTGTGCTTCGTTTTAAGAAAATCTTATTTTTCCGCATCTCAATTTTTATGACGTCTTATACCCTGAACTTTGCGTCGCACAATGATATAATATGGCAGATATATTCAGTCGCTGATGTGGATACAGTTTGAAAAATTTGTTGGAAATATTAGTAAAGAAGTACTAAATTCAAACCTCATGATTGATACTGAAATTTTACTGCATGAGCAGCGAGAATGTGCCAACCGATAATGTTTCTCCATTTCTTTATTTTGTTGCGGTGTCACCGAGAAAAATTTCTAAACGCTATGAAATTATATGTAAAGTTTGACTGAAGTTGTTAAGTGCTCTCATTCTCAAATAATGAGTGAATATAGTCTGGGTAACTTACGTGCATGAAGCTACGCTGCCCCAGGATATTCCCAAAGTTTATAACTTAAATACTCGAATACCTGTCTTAAACCATTAACGTAATATTATACTTTTTAATGAATAGATTTATATATTTTTAAACTCGGTTAATACTTATATGAAATTCTGAACATCGAGTCTTAATCTGCTCATGGAAGGCGTTAGATAGCCAACCTGCAACTGGGATCGGGTACCGGGGTGATCGTTGTAGCCGTTTAGAAATATACGTGTGTGACTAAGCGGGAAGTGGAGGCGTTAGTGTCCATCAGGTGCATGTAGGTAACTGGACTCAAATTAACCCCTACTCGTAGAGGAAATCAACCTCACAAAGCTACAAATATCACATAAAAAGTGTTACAAAACTCAGAAGACAAATGCACTGCACTCCGTCTTCAGGCTACGAGCGGCCCATCGGGACCATCCGACCGCCGTGTCATCCCCGGCTGAGGATGCGTATAGGAGGGGCGTGTGGTCAGCACACCACTCTCCCGGTCGTTGTGATGGTTTTCTTTGACCGGAGCCGCTACTATTCGGTAGAGTAGCTCCTCAGTTGGCATCACGAGGCTGAGTGCACCCCGAAAAATGGCAACAGCACATGGCGGCCGGGATGGTCACCCATCCAAGTGCCGGCCACGCCCGACAGCGCTTAACTTCGGTGATCTGACGGGAACCGGTGTATCCACTGTGGCAAGGCCATTGCCAAAAGACAAATAGATCGAGCAATTATTACATTCGAAGCTGCAGTTCGTCTGAAATCCCCGGTACCCCTCCAGAGTCGAGTGCAGCCCTTGCTGCTGGTCCGTCTACTTGGCCAGTTGCCGTGGTCTACCTACAGATCTGTCTGGTAAGCACATCACAAGTTTCCTTTGAAAGAACTGATCTGCCAGTCTATCCAGCACAGAAAACAACTCCACAAAAACTGGAACATTGCAAACACTCTTGTTTCTCAGGATGCCTTATTCATCTTCTTTAGCTGCCTTGGTATGCATAATTAGTGTTGTGTGTGGACACGAGCTTCTCAGAACGAGGCAGCAGTCGGCGCTGTGAACGGCGTCAATTAGCGCCTGTCGATAACTATTTTGTAGAGATCATTACGTTACAGTTTCCTTCTCATTGTTTGATACGCTGTTTCAATTTAGTAAGAAGTTTATATTCAAAAAGTAAGAACTCAGAGCACTTTCCGCTGGCTACATGTCGTACATCCGGAAGGAGTAAAATAACCACCCCCGGGAAAACCAACGTTGATTTTTAAATCGTCGATCGTGCGAAACGCAACTCGCAAGTGCAGTAGGTAGAGGTAGTCATGAGGTATCGATGTTTCTAGACTTTCTGTATACCAAATAAAATACGTCATGTATGGATTATTTCCCCAGATTTACGACTGAATTAAAAAATTCGTTTCAGCCAAAAAGGAGGACGTTATACTCAGTCGAAATTCGTGTACCAAAACTGCGCCTGCCCCAAGAAAGTGCAAAAGGTGCATTACTATTCGTTATTATTATTATTATTATCATTATTATTACATATTTTACAAAGCATAATGATACCGTGAGACATCTGTGTGTAACCTGCACTATTGCTGCTGTTAGAGACTGTATATTTGTCAATAATAAACTTTTTACAAATTTTGCATTTTCTATGCTACCTATTTTACGTTCTGTATCATGGAGACCATTTGCTCTTCTGTCCTCGGCAGAAGTCTCCCGGAACCAGAAAACCGAACGAGGTAGCCCAGTGGTTAGCACACTGCACTCGTATTCGAGGGGACGACGGTTCAAACCCGCGCCCGGCCACAGTGATTTAGGTTTTTCGTGATTTCCCTAAATCGCTTCAGAAAGATGCCGCGATTGTTCCTTTGAAAGGGCACTGCCGATTTCTTTCCCTATCCTTCCACTCTCTTCACATCGTGTGATGTTTAAAAATACTGAGTTCTACCTTCATTCGGAATCCACGTTAAATTATGGATTCCCCTATTACTGGCTGGGAAAGTCTTTTGGAATGTCGAAGGAAGGCAATGGGATACCACCTCCAATAGGACCATGCCTAGTAAACCACTGCGCTGTTCATACCAGCCTTCAATACATACTTTAAGAGATTAAAAAAATAAAGTCATTAATATTTAAAGATCATAGTCTACTGAAAGCGACGTATCGCCATTAGCGCTTGCAGAGCCTGCGAAAGAGAATTTCTCAGTGACGACTTACGAATACCGCGACATTGCCATAGAAATTGACTACTCTCATATCGCTAAAGAAGTGTAGAGAGCAGAGGCGAACAGTAGGTCGTGATTGTGTTCTTGTAGCGACGTGACATCTACTTGCATGAACATCTGCTGAATTATCGTGTAACTATGTTTCACTTACACTACCGAAGCGTAGCTGCTTTCTCCCTCCCTCCCGCCTCCGTCTCTCTTTCTCTTGCTATGTCTCTCTCGTTCCCAGATGAAAACACAGCGGTGTCGGCACTCAGGCGGAGAGCACAGTTTTCCCTGTCACATAATGAAGTCTAAGTACGATACTGGGAATTTGTAGAACTGTCCCTGGCACAAATTCCTGGAGCTAATCGTCATATGTGTTTTTATGTAATAACTTTTCAGTTTCAGTGCATGCCAGAAGTACTGTCTTGATGGAATTTCTGGCGTCAGAGTGCTGATGTGAAATTATTAGATTATCAAAAATCTGAAATTCTCACTAAAATGCCAAATTAGAACCCTGGAGAAAATGACTCTTCATTATGACATTATGTTGAAATTTTTTGAAACAAGCCGTTTCTAATCGCTATGCGTCTATTTTCATTAAAATATATATCGCGTGTCAAGAACACAAACTGATTTTTTCTGGATCTGATAAAGAGTGTGACCTTACAAATATTGGAAAAAGTGTGTAGTTATCTTTGTAATATCGAATGCGCATAGAAATTTTATGTAAAATAACTGTAGACATCATTTCGAGGCAGTTACTTCCCGTTATCCATTCCAAATACTTCTCTGCACCAGAAAAAAAAATCACCGGCTTTTGATTTTATTTTTGTGTCTAGATCTGATCTGGGTGCTGATGTTAATTAACAGTGAACTATCTTATAAGGAACACCTAAATCAAGATATGTATGTGGCTCACCTAAAATTGAGTAACAATACTATCCCATTAATTTTTGATACCATGTCACACTTTATAAATATCTATGTGCATAACATCAGCATCCAGATCAGATCTAGATACAAAAATAAAATCAAACGCCTCATGGAAAAAACAATACCCCATTGCCAAAACTAATAACGTAATATCTCCTTTCACTCTTCATAAAAAGACCATCAAATGACTGAAATTACTTTCAATGACCAAGAGCAAACATTACTGGATAAAAGATTAAAATATACTCTCGATCCTAGATTCCACAATACTCTACAAAAACAACTAATAGCATCTGCAAAAGTAGCGCTACACTTAGCAAATATACCTATCAAACAAGAGAATGAAATTACTATCAAAAAAGAAAATGCAACGGAAAGAGAGCTCAAAATCAGGAAAAGCTACAGCATCTTCAGATAACAAAATATTACGCCAAATCAATTAAAAATTAAAGAATAACAATGCCCTAGCAATTAAATCAGATGAAGGTAATAATCTAGTTATCACAAACAAAAATGACTACATACAAAAAGTTAACGATTTATTTAATAGCAGTGGTATCGCATAAATAAATAGAAACCCCACGGACAAATTTGAGCACAAACCAAGAAAACAATAAAAGTATGTCATACAACGCTTACAGAATATGAAAAAGGGCATGTATACCTATGAACCTTAGAAAACCAAAGCTCCGTGAACATACTAAGATACACAATGTGTTCCTACACACCATGTAGTAGACAATATTAATAGCCCCACATACTACATACGCAAGAAATTATACAACCTTCTTAACCAATTTTACACATGCAACAAAAACATACAATAAGGAATCCTAGATCATTATCTAAAACATCACAGACATAAAAATACCTCCAAATGCAAGAACTGTAATTTTCGACGTTACTAACCTATACACGAATATCCCAATCCAGGAAACAATAGATATCATAGAACAAAACCTACTGAAATACAGAAAAATCTCAATACAATGCGCTACAGAAATTTTACAACTATCAAAATTTGTCTTTCAACAAAATTACTTCGAGGTTGACAAAAAAATACATACACAAAAGAGATGGAGTCGCGATGGGATGTTGTATTGTTGGAACAGTAGCTGACATATTCCTTCACAGCTTGGAACAAAATTCTTCGAAACAAAGAACGCAACTAATCAAAAATTCATATACTATTACAGATGTGTAGACGACACTTTAATGCTTATAGAACATGCCGTTAACGACATTGACGGAATACGTACAGCACTGAATCAATTACACTCCAAAATGAAATTTACCATAGAACACGAAACTAACAGAACAATTAACTTTCTCGACCTAACTATTAAGAATATTAACAACAAACATTGCTTCTAAATTTGTAGAATCCCTACCACAACAGACTGTATTATTAATGCACACTAATGTCATCGAAAAACCTACAAACTGTCATTCTTCCACACAACAACTTCACAGTTTAATAAATTTCCCACGAGAAGATGAAGCAATTCAGAAGGAAATAAAACTCTTAGAATATATAGCCCAGCAAAACGATTTGATGCTAAAATAGTAACATAATTATACTATAATAAAAAACAATTAGGCACAATATGCATAAAGAAATGGTGGTGGTGGGATCACTCATGGAAAAATTCCTGTAGTAGATGTAGTTAGAGCTGCACATTTTTTAGATTGAAGTCAGCTGATAGGTATACCTGCTTAAAGTAAGTCCCTCTAACTAAGGAATCACATACAGAGGACGTCATGTTTCCAAGTAGAGAAGGAATTAGCATATTTCATCAAAATATAAGAGGTATTAAAGTTAGTGAACTGCATATAGATGTTGACTGTGAAGTTATTGATATATCGAAGCACCACTTAAATAATTTGACAGTTCAGAGACTTCATTTACCAGGATGCAGATTAGCTGGCTGTTTGTCAAGGAGTTCCTTGCGGAGTGGGGGAGTGGCCATGTACGTAAAAAGCAGTATTCCATTTGAGTCCATAGACGTATCACGGCACTGCACTGAACAGATATTCGAATGTTGTGCAGGGGCAGTTGAATTTGGTGAAACTAAACATGTAATTTTTTTTGTTTATAGGTCCTCTAACTCTGACTTCAGAGCATTTCTGCTCAAGTTAGAGAGGCCCTCGATTCACTTTATAGGAGGTACCAGAAATTAGTTGTATGTGGCGACTTAAGTATTAACTTTGTATATAATTGTGCAAGAAAAAGGATGTTGGTAGATCTCCTAAACTGATATGATCTGATGCAGGCTGTGGTTTTTCGAACTAGGGTGCAGGGGAGCAGTAGCACAGCCATAGACAATATTTTTATTGATTCTTCATTAATAGAGGGGAATTCAGTTAGAAAAAGGGTAAATGGCCTTTCAGACTATGATGCGCCAATTTTAAAACTAAAAGGCTTTGCTACTCCAACAAATATCACATATAAATACAAACTACGTAGGAATGTTAATTAAACGGCAATAGAGAGTTTTTAAACTTTGTCATGCAGCAAGAGTGGTAGGATGTTAATAGTGCCGATAACATGGATGACAAATATAACGCTTTCCTTAACACATTTCTCATGCTCTTTGGGTGCTGCTTTCCATTAGAACGTTCTAAAAGGGGTACCAGCACTAAAAGGCATCCTGGGTGGCTGACTAGTGGGATAAGGATATCATCTAGAACAAAATAGGAATTATACAAAAATGTTAGAACTAGTCACAATTAAGCTACAGTAGCCAATTAGAAACAGTACTGTAAGGTGCATAAAAATGTTATTAGGAAGGCAAAGACTATGTGGTACGCAAATGGAATAGTTAGTTCACAGGATAAAATTAAAAACATTTGGTCAGTTGTGAAGGAAGTGTCTGGTCAGCAGCACACGGTCGACGATATAATGTCAGTTCATAGTAAAATATTTCTACTACTGATAAATCAGACAATTTAACAATCATTATTATTTTCTACAGGGAATCATATAAATCTCTTGGCAAATGCCTTTCGTAGATTGATGTCTGAAATACTCCTCTGTGGTACAGACAAAGGGGAGACTGAGTCAATAATTAAATCACTGAAGACTAAGATCTCTCATGGATATGATGGAGTGCCTAGCAGAATGTTAAAGCACTGTGCTGCACATGTTAGCCCTGTATTTAGACATGTTTGTAATTTTTCCTTTAGGAATAGTCAGTATACTGAACAATTAAAGTACTCAGTAGTAAAGCCGCTTTGCAAAAAGGGAGAAAGGGATAATGTAGACAACTTTAGAACTATTTCTATGCCGTCAGTGTTTGGTAAAGTTATTGAAAAGGCTGTTTGTGTAAAGATAATTGATCATTTTATATCACACGATTTAGAAGTCGTTTAACAACTGAAAATGCTATATTCTCTATTCTCTGTGAGGTACTGGATGGGTTAAATGAAAGGTTTCGAACGCTAGGCATATTTTTTGATTTAACTAGGGCGTTTGATTGTGTTGATGACAAAATATTGAACCAGAAGTTGGACCATTACAGAATACGTGGAGTAGCTCACAATTGATTCACCTCTTACTTTAGCAACAGACAGCAAAAGGTCATTATTCACAGTGTTGAGAATGACTGTGATGTGGGGTCTGAGTGCGGTATGGTCAAATGGGCGGTGTCCCACGGATCAGTGTTGGTACCACTCCTGTATCTTATTTATATAAATGATATGCCCTCAAGTTTTATAGGTAACTCTAAAATATTTCTGCATGCTTTGTAGTAAAAGATGTTGAGGGCAACATTGACTCTGTTTCAAATAGTGCAGTTCATGACATAAGTTCATGGCTTGTAGAAAATGAACAAACGCTAAATCACAGTAAGACACAGTTTTTACAGGTTTCTAACACACAATTGAAGGGAACTCGACGTTTTAATTTCACAGAATGGGCATATGATTATTGACAGTGAACAGTTCCAATTTCTAGGTGACCAGGTAGATAGTAAAATATCGTGGAAAGCCCACATTCAAGAACTTGTTCAGATACTTAATGGTACCATTTTTACTATTCGAACGGTATCTGAAGTAAGTGATCGTTCAACACGAACATTAGTCTACTTTGCTTATCTTCATTCACTTATGTCGTATGGTATTATATTCTGGGGTAACTCTTCCCATCCTAAAGGGAGACTTTTGGCTCAGAAACGGGCGGTTCTGGCAATAAGTGGTGTAAGATTGCGAACCTTTTGTCGACCCCTGTTCACTAGCCTGGGTATTTTGACATTGGTCTCTCAATATACATATTCTTTACTGTCATTTCTATTAACAATATCAGCTTATTCCTAAGAATAAGCACCTTTCACTCACTTAATACTTGGCAGAAATCAAACCTGCATTAAGCACCTTTCACTCAGTTAATACTCGGCAGAAATCAAACCTGCATTCGGATCGAACTTCCTTAACTCTTGTGCTGAAAGGTGTGGAGTGTCCTGCTGCATCCATTTTCAATAAGCTAACACAAGAATTCAAAAATCTTAGCAGTAATCCCAGCGCTTTCGAATCGAAACTGAAGAGGCTCTTCATGGGTCACTCCTTCTATTATGTCGAGGAGTTCCTTGAAAAATTCTGCTGATTGTTATGTTGTATTGTTTATTGCGTTTCCTGAAACTTATGGCTTGATTTCATGGCTTTATTGGGTTCCTAAACATTTTACTTTACGTTGTAATTTCATGTATTGACACGTTCCATAACCTTGGAGATTTGCTCCTCAATTTGGTCCCACGAAACTTGACGTGTAAATAAAAATAAAAAAATAGATAACACTAAACATATACACAACGAAAAAGAAGAAAACAACGTATGTCACAACGACTCATCTAAGAAACATTTCAAACAAAATTAACAAATTATTGAACAAAACCGACATCGTTTTTGCGTATCAAAACACACACAGCCTCAAACACAAAATCCACAAGGGCGACTCGAAAATTCCCGTCCTTGAGGAAATAGAGATACAGTCACACGCATACAGCAACCCTGCAAATTTACTGAACGAAAAAAGCGACCTAAAGCTCAAAAAGTACGTAGAAAACTTTGTTCCCCTTATAAATCAAGAAAATGAGTAGAGTAATAAATCAGAGACGTGAAATAACACAAAGGAGTATAAAGCAAAGACATAACATCAGCATAGATCGTAGACAATAACAAAATTATTACGAAAAAAATTCTTAAATAAGACGAAACCAAATTCCAGAAAAAAACATAATTAGAACCAAACCTATAAAAATAATAAAAAACAACACATGACGTATTTATAATGGTAACTATGTAAACATGTAAAATCGCTAATCCATTGTCACCCAAGCTGTGAAGAAAACTAGCGTACAGGGAAACCAACTAAAATCAGCTACGCAACTCTAGTGTACATCTAAGGAGAAAGTAATAATTCTAAAAAAGACAGGACACGGTAGCAATGACATTACATTAAGGTAAAAACACCTAACGATGTGTTATAACTTTCCTGATCATAGTTACGGACCATTATATTAAGACCATCGCTTGCTTATGTGTTTACAGAGCACCTGATGGTGGCAGTATGCCGAAATGGGCTTATCGTGAGTGATTTATGAAATAAAGACCATTTAAAGAGCAGTATAGCTGGCTGATATTCGTAATAATCACGTCATTACGAGACATATTTTGCACTGCGGGCACCAAATAAGAAAAATTATGACTCATTTTACCTATACCGTCAATTTCATAAAATCTTGTTTTAATAAAATATTATGAATCACACAGTCATTATCTGATTCCGACCGGTGCTGGTCTAGTATTTACCGCTAATAAATTTTGGTGAGTGACTGTTGCACTAGACACAGCTGCCAAACGCGTTTTTCGCCTTGCCCGCAGCAGTTCAGCTTTACACGTTCCCGTGTCTTGCCATCCCCTCCTCTGCTGGTGGCGTGCGCCGACTTTTTTCGTGTCCTAGCCACAGCTCCACGTTTCTTTTTTGTCAGGCTTACAAAACAACGTCATTACGCATCAACCAGAAACAAGGTCCGTTGAGCGGCGCGCTGGCGGTCATGAAAGCTCAACACTGCGTCTCGTCTGACTTATTTCACCAGAAAAAAAAAGAAAAAAGAAAAGAGGATGTCGCCTGATCTGTCAACTTCAGATGTCTCCGGCACCGTTTAAGCTATCGTGATTCAGTTTTCACACAGTTGAAATGTAACGAAGTCATCACTAGACGACTTATAACCTCTTACCATAGCGATGTTAATTATTGAGATACCTGTTAAAACTTTTTCTTTTTCATTTTAAACTGTAATCGTTGCTAGCATCGTGTTTCTGAAAGATATATTCGACAGCATTTCACTCTCCAAAACCCGATAAGTAGCTTCAGAGAAATTGCGGTATTTAGAACTTGAGACTTCTCCGTTTTGAACAAAAGAGTGACTGGTATCTTTTGCGGAAGTTCGTGACTCCGTATCCAAATAAGGAGAAATGTACCATCGTCTAAGGAAGAAGCGAAACGTTGAAACTCTGCAGCACTTATTCCCTGTTGCATTTATAGAGGTTAAACACAATCTATAACACTACAGGTTACTACTAAATTAGAAATACACCAATAATTCACTCCTGTGATAGAAATTAGATTTCACCGTGACTGTGTAATTATGGTTAGGGTATCGGTCTACTTTTCGTTTCTCAAAAGATTTCTTTTGAAAGGAAGCAGCAGCAAAACAAACGGAAATCGAAACGAGGTTCTATTAACAATAAAGTAAACTGTAGTCACGTGAAAGAAACCGGTACCCAGTGTAATGAGGCAAAGTTGTACCAAGTACTAGCACTGTTCATAAAGAAAGTTAACTATTTGTATTTACTTTACTTGCTCTTGAAATTCTGTTTTTACGAGACAGTAGCGTACTTTCGCAAGCAACATACCAATGGTTTGACATGAATAACACAGAAATAGTATTAAATGTTTTGGCAACAACTGCCTCTCAATAACACTTACTATCTGTACATTACAGCAGGGAACAGTATGACAATTATAGGCAGTTGATCACAGACTGAGGAGCACTACTAACTCGGACACAAGTATCTATTATCAGTTTAATTATTGAAATTACTGACATGGAAATAGTTTTTAGGTAGTCATATTATCTGTTCTGATTCATCTACTTCTACATCTGCAGTTCACACTGGAATGCCTGACAGAGGGTTTTCCGAAACACTTTCAGACTACTTCAATGCGGTTCCACTCTCTAGCAGCGTTTGACAAAAATGACACTGAAATCTTTCTGTGTGACCTCTGATTTCTCTTATTTTATTATGATAATCATTTCGTTCTATACAGGTTGCTGACAATAAATTATTTTCACATTCAGAGGAGAAATTAGGTGACTGAAATTTCCTTAAGAGATTTCGCGCAACGAAAAAATGGTTCAAATGGCTCTGAGCACTATGGGACTTAACTCCTCAGGTCATCAGTCCCCTAGAACTTAGAACTACTTAAACCTAACTAACCTAAGGACATCACAGACAGCCATGCCCGTGGCAGGATTCGAATCTGCGACCGTAGCGGTCGCGCGGTTCCAGACTGTAGCGCCTAGAACCGCTCGGCCACTCCGGCCGGTCCGCGCAAGGAAAAACGCCTTTATTTTAATGATTGCCATCGCAACCCGTTTATCATATCTGTGACATTCTCTCGTCTATTTCACGACAGTACAAGTTGTTCTCTTACAGAACTTTCACTTCTTTGTACCACATAAGGCACAAATAAACATATAGTCCGTGAATCAGTAGTACTTTTAACAGCAGCAGCCAATTACTTATTGTGGCGCACAGATTTTTTAAAATTGATAGCTGAATTTCATTTATACATTTATTGTAATACGGAAAGCAAAGCTGGCTTGGCTAGCATGGGGGCCCAGAAACTATTCTGTTATTAACTAAGATCAAGGTAGACTAGTTTTGTTACAACACAGTGTGAAAAACACTGCTAATTGCAAACACTTGAAATAAATAGATTATTAAAAACCTGTACATTAATTATTCCTTACCAGCCAGTAAATATGCTGACTTATCACAGCTTTCTACAGGAAGCGTCAATACTGAACCGAAATTCAATAAGAATCATAACTAAGCCAAACACTTTAGATTATTTATTTGCAATTGTATTTTGGTGAAACTTTAATTGTCGTTTTATGAAAAGAACAGTGGAGTACTTCAGAAACAAAACTCACTGAATGGTAAAGCAACCTAATGCTACAGGAAAGTTATTAAATCTTGTTATAGATTTCAATTACTTTTCAGTTCAACAAAATGAGATACTCGAAAACATTGCAGCACTTGGAATACTACCCTGCCCAAGTAAATGGCTAAGAAAAAAATACGGGTGCTCAGCACAAAGTTTAAAGATCGCAAACTAATTTTTGAATAAGAAACCACATGCAGTTCTACAGTACTCAGCTGATTATTTGAAACGATGGTGGTGGCTGTGATGATTTCCTATTGATACTCAAAATGGTAATAAAAATAGCCGTGGCTCTTGCTCTGAAAATTCTCTTCTTAGTGTCGGATTTTCGTAGTATAGCGCTAATCAATGTATGTCATGAATGACGAGCCGAAATTCTTCCAGATCTGCGGTTGTATTAAATAATCTTCCTGCTCTTCTTCCCTCATTCAGCACACAAGATAACACTTTGGATGCTACTAGCCAACACACTCTTGCCACAAAGAAACCTTGCAGTTCGACCGCCAAATCCACCTTCCGTATTGTCGCCAAGTACGTTTCGTTGCAGAAGGACTTTCCTTCATGTTTCAAATTAGTATAAACCTACACTATGTGATCAAAAGTATCCGGATACTCCCAAAAACATACGTTTTTCATATTAGGTGCATTGTGCTGCCACCTACTGCCAGGTGTTCCATATCAGCGACCTGAGTAGTCATTAGACATCGTGAGAGAACAGAATGGAGCGCTCCGTGGAACTCACGGACTTCGAACGTGATTAAGTGATTGGCTGTCACTTGTGTCATACCTCTGTACGCGAGATTTACACACTCATAAACATCCCTAGGTCCACTGTTTTCGATGTGATAGTGAAGTGGAAACGTGAAGGGACACGTACAGCACAAAAGCGTACAGGCCGACTTCGTCTGTTGACTGATAGAGACCTCCGACAGTTGATGAGGTTGGTAATGTGTAATAGGCAGACAGCTATCCAGACCATTACACAGGAATTCCAAACTGCATCAGGATTCACTGCAAGCACTATGACTGTTAGGCGGGAGGTGAGTAAACTTGGATTTCATGGTCAAGTGGTTGCTCATAAGCCACACGTCACGCTGGTAAATGCCAAACGACGCCCCGCATGGTGTAAGGAGCGTAAACAATGGACGATTGAACAGTGGAAAAACGTTGTGTGGAATGACGAATCACGATACATAATATGGCGATCCGATGGCAGGGTGTGGGTATGCCGAATGCCCGGTGAACGTCATCTGCCAGCGTGTCTAGCGCCAACAGTAAAATTCGGAGGCAGTGGTGTTATTGTGTGGTCGAGTTTTTCATGGAGAGGGCTGGCACCCCTAGTCGTTTTGTGTGGCACTATCACAGCACAGGCCTACATTGATGTTTTAAGCACCTTCTTGCTTCCCACTGTTGAAGAGCAATTCGGGGACGGCGACTCGATCTTTCAACACGATCGAGCACCTGTTCATAATGCACGGTCTGTGGCGGAGTCGTTACAGGACAATAACATCCCTGTAATGGACTGGCCTGTACAGAGTCCTGACCTGAATCCTATAGAACACCTTTGTAATGTTTTGGTACGCTGACTTCGTGCCAGACCTCACCGACCGACGTCGATATCTCTCCTCAGTGCAGCACTCCGTGAACAATGGGCGGAGATTGCACAAGAAACCTTCCAGTACCTGACTGAACGTATGCCTGCGAGAGTGGAAGCTCTCATCACGGCTAAGGGTGGGCCAATACCATATTGAACTCCAGCATTACCGATGGAGGGTGCCACGAACTTGTAAGTCATTTTCAGCCAGGTGTCCGGATACTTTTGTTCACATAGTGTATGTTTCCTATACGTGAATCAGTATTAAAAGTAAAGTTTTAACATTTCCATTTTTTACAGAACGTTGCTTTTAAAATTACATTCATAGATTAATTATACTGAGGTAACAAAAGTCATGGCTTAGCGATATACACATATACAGATGGCGGTAATATCGCGTACAAAATGTATAACAGGACAATGCTTTGGCGGAGCTGTCATTTGTACTCAGGTAATTATTGTGAAAAGGTTTCCGACGTGTTTATGGTCGCACGACGGGAATTAACAGACTTTGAACGGGAAATGGTAGTTGGAGTTAGAGGCATTACTCATTCCATTTTGGAAATTGTCAGGGAATTCATTATTCCAAGATTCGCAGTGAAAGAGTATGCCAAGAGCACAAAATTTCAGGCGTTACCTCTTAACCACGGACAACGCAGTGGCCGACGGCCTTTGCTTAACAACCGAGAGCAGCAGCGTTTGCGTAGAGTTGTCTGTGCTAACAATCAAGCAGCACTGCGTGCAATAACAGCAGAAATCAAAGTGGGACGTCAACAAACATATCCGCTAGGTCAGAGTGGCGAAATTTGGCGTTAATTGACTATGACGGCAGACGACCGACGTTAGTTCTTTGCTAACAGCACAACATCGCCTGCAGCGCCCCTCGGATAGACCTTAGATGACTGGAAAATCGTGGTCTAGTTTGATGAGTCCCCATTTCATTTGGTAAGTGCTGATGGTAAGGTTCGAGTGTGGCTCAAACCCCACGAAGCCATAGACCAGAGTTGTCAACAAGGCACAGTACAAGCTAGTGGTGGCTCCATAATGGTGTAGGCTGTGTTTAAATGGAATGGACTGGGTCCTCTGATCCAACTGAACCTGCCGTGCGGTCTAGGGCGCCTTCCCACGGTTCGCGCGGCTCCCCCCGTCGAAGGTTCGAGTTCCCCCTTGGGCATGGGTGTGTGTGTTGTCCTTAGTGTAAGTCAGTTAGATTAAGTAGTGTGTAAGAATAGGGACCGATGACCTCAGCAGTTTGGTCCCATAGTAATTCCCACAAATTTCCAATTTTTCCAACTGAACCGAACTTTGGCTGAAAATGCTTACGTTCGGCAACCTGGAGACCATCTGCAGCCATTCATGAACTTCATGTTCCCAAACAACGAAGGGTGACAATGCGCCATGTCACCATTTTACAGTTTTTAGCAGCTGGTATGAATAACATTCTTGACAATTGAAGGGAATGATTTGACTACCCATCGAACATATATAGGACGTAAGCGAGAGGTGAGTTCGTGCACGAAATACTTCAACGGCAACACTTTGGCAGTTATGGACGGCCATTCATGAACTTCATGTTCCCAAACAACGAAGGATGACAATGCGCCATGTCACCATGCTTCAGTTGTTAGCAGCTGGTATGAATAACATTCTTGACAATTCAAGGGAATGATTTGACTACCCATCGAACATATATAGGACGTAAGTGAGAGGTCAGTACGTGCACGAAATCCTTCAACGGCAACACTTTGGCAGTTATGGACGGCTATGGAGGCAGCATGGCTCCATATTTCTGCAGAGGATTTCCAAAGACTTTCTGAGTCCATGCCACGTCGAGGAGTTGCTACACCACGCCGAGCAGAGAGAGGTGCGACACGATATTTGCATGTATCCCATGACTTTTGTCACCCAAGTGTATATTGACATAAATGGGCATAACTAACGGATAAGACATTTATAGAGATGTTACACCAAGGAGCATGATTGTACAGAAGTTTCATAAAATAATAAGCAGAGAATGAATACAGGTAAGTACAGATAATATCGATATTGGTGTTACACATGACCCAGATTCAGTGATGTTGCCTGTTAAGGACACATCCGTGAAATATCTGTAGCACTTTAAACAGTCTTGGGCGAAAAAAACTACAAATACATCAAAACAGCACACATACGAGGTGTGGCTAGAAAAAAACCGGACTAGTACTGGTGAAACAATAAAACGAATGCAATAAGGCTGAAAGTCGCGTGGCCTGTCACGTGACTCTCGCTCCGCCTACTGCTTGAGTTTCATCTGCCTCCTGCACTCAGTCTGCCCGTGGCGTCTGTTTTAAGTAGTTGACATTTTGTCTGTGCGTCGGAAAATGTTGAGTGTACAGAAAGAACAGCGTGTTAACACCAAATTTTGTTTCAAACTAGGAAAATCTGCAAGTGAAACGTTTATAATGTTACAACAAGTGTACGGCGATGATTGCTTATCATGAACACAAGTGTTTGAGTGGTTTAAACGATTTAAAGATGGCCGCGAAGACACCAGTGATGACACTCGCACTGGCAGACCATTGTCAGCAAAAACTGATGCAAACATTGAAAAAATCGGTAAACTTGTTCGACAAGATCGCCGTTTAACAATCAGAGCAGTGTCTGAGTTAACAGGAGTTGACAAGGAAAGTGTTAGGCAGATTCTTCATGAAAGTTTCAACATGAACAAAGTGTGTTCAAAAATGGTTCCAAAGTGTCTCACAATTGGACAGAAGGAACGCCGAAGAATGATTTGTTCTGACATCCTGGAAAACATTGAAAGTGATCCCACCTTCTTACAAAATGTTATTACTTGCGATGAATCGTGGTTTTTTACTTACGATCCCGAAACTAAACGCCAATCGATGCATTGGAAAACTCCTGGTTCTCCACGACAAAAAAAGCACGAATGTCGAAATCGAAATTCAAGGCAATGATGATTGTTTTTTTTGACATCAAAGGGATTGTGCACATTGATTGGATACCAGAGGGACAAACAGTGAATCAGCATTACTACATTAGCGTCCTGGCTACCCTACGTGAGCGAGTACGGAGAAAACGGAACGATTTGTGGAGAAAAAAGTCATGGATCCTTCACCAAGACAATGCCCCAGCTCACAGTGCGTTGTCAGTGAAGACGTTTTTGGCAAAACACAACATTCCCATCTTAGATCATCCACCCTACTCACCTGATTTGGCCCCCTGTGACTTTTTTCTTTTCCCTAAAGTCAAGTCAGCTTTGAAAGGAACTAGATTTGAGACTGTTGAAGCAGTAAAAGAAAAAGCGACGGAAGTAATGTATGGACTTACCGAAAATGATCTGCAGCATTGCTATGAACACTGGAAAATTCGTATGGAGCGGTGTAGTGACCGAGGAGGAGAGTACATTGAAGGAGATAACATGAAATTGTAAATAATTGTAAATAAATGTTTTTTCCAGCATCAGTCAGGTTTTTTTCTAGCCGCACCTCGTATGCGAATGCAGGCTTTGTCGGCGAATCTTGATGATAAGATCTTCTCGGGTTGACAGTCGAGTCAATGCGTTGTCCTCCGGCAACGTTTCAGCAAATTCCTTACTTGCCATCTTCAGGCGAAGTGTCGGATTCACTGCACTGCACTGCACTGTACAAATGAGCGGACTGGCATAGCGTCCGGTGATGAGGGAGTGTAAGCAGCATGGCTGCTGTTCCTCCTTTGACCTCTTGGGTTGTTCGGTGGGCTCTCATGCGAATGTTCACGTCGCGTCTAGATCTTCATAGCCGCTGGACCTCGGCACCGGTCGGGCCAATCAGGCGCGAGCGGAATCGGTGGGTGGCGCGTGGTGGGGGGAGCCGTGGGCGCCGGGTCCTGGCGCCCTGGGTCGGTATGACATGTCCCGCGGTAAACACAATCACCCCATGACGATCTTCGACGACTAAGTCGAAGAGAAAATCCCAATATCCATTCCCAAATCCTGCTCCTACCCAAATTACTACAATTATCTCGACAAAACTCAGGCAAGTACCAGACACACACAGAACAATCATCACATTTCACAGATACCAAAAAGTACAGAAATAATCACACACACAAGTACACAGGGGAGTAAAAGCCGAAAGGCTACAAACTCCCCCTCACACTTCCCCAAAGAGGGGAAAGTAATAGATGAGAGCAGCAGGCGTCTCGTCTCGGTGCGGCCTGTTTATTCCATCCGCCGCCACCGACCTGCTTTCATCGATGAGGTCTCGTCTTATTCTTGATAATGCTGTGTTCCACGCTGTGCTGAGTTAGAAGCCACTATCCCGGTTGACCAGGCTATCACTGACCCCTATCTCCTCTTTAATAACAGAGTTCCAGAAATATTTCGCTGTGTACAATCTCTTGGTTTCTTCAAACTGAAAGGTGTTTTTCACTGAGGTTGTGCTCTGCTACCGCGGATTTTTCCTTTTGTTAGAGACGAAAGCTTCTCACATGTTCAGAGATGCGTTGTGTGATGCAACGCTGCGTCTGTCCAATATATTGTTTTCCACATTCACAGGAAATGCTGTAGACACGCAGTGTTCTTAGTCCCAAGTTATCCTTCATTGAGCCCAGCATATTACTGATTTTTGCTGGAGGACGGAAGATGGTTTTTATCTTGTTCTTCCGCAGTATCCTTGGCCGTGGGCGGCCCTGCTTGCGGGAGGAACGACAGACCTTTGTTGTTCTCTTCTTCCTGAAGGTTCTTTTCCTTATTATTACTCATCTTGAGAGCACGTCTAATCTGCGTTACGGTGTAGCCATTCTTCTGGAAGGTTGCTGAATCTCAGTAGATAGAATTTCCTTGTCGCATTTGTCATGAGCTCTGCGGACAAGGGTGGTGAGCACGGATTTCTGTTGTGCTGGGTAATGGCAGCTGTTGGCGTTGAGGTACAGGTCTGTGTGTGTATGCGAGACTGTATACAGCGAAAGCTTTCTGGGACTCTATTATTAAAGAGGCAGTGGAGATATGGGTCAGTGATAGCCTGGTCAACCGCGATAGTGGCTTCCAACTCAGCACCGCGTGTAACACAACATTATGAAGAATAAGACCAAAGCGCACCTCCACCATGAGCCAATTCCGC
Organism: Schistocerca cancellata; assembly: GCF_023864275.1. Taxonomy (NCBI): domain Eukaryota; kingdom Metazoa; phylum Arthropoda; class Insecta; order Orthoptera; family Acrididae; genus Schistocerca; species Schistocerca cancellata. The sequence goes on along the minus strand of NC_064629.1, from coordinate 741,144,558 downwards.
TCGCACTGATTAGCCCGACCGGTACCGAGGATGCAGAGAAGCCTGTGGTGCAGCGGCTATATAGACCCGGACGAGACGTGATACCGACACTTCGCCTGAAGATGGCAAGTGAAAAACGTGCCGAAACGTTGCCGGAGGACAACGGTTTGACTCGGCTGTCAACATGAAATGATTTTATCATAAAAACAGCACACACTTTATATAAACTACGATTCAGAGAACATCATTTCATCAGATTTCCATAACAACAACATTAGTCACATTCTGCATAACATACATCATCTTAAAAAACTATGTTACATACGCCACTGGGTAACAATGGGCACACCCACATGAGAATGACGCATATTTAAACGAACACTCAGATGGCCTAATCACCCGAAACCAGTTCGAAATTTAAAAAAATCAGCAGAACAAAAACAGTGTACTTGTTACAAAAAAACAAAAAACAAAAATTGAACATACAATATATAAATGCAAGTGAGAAAATATGTTACAAACTTTTAAATGAATATTTTTTTTTTTTACAATTTATTCAGTATACACAGTTCTTTAATAGAACTTTAAGCAGTTCTTTCACTTTGTTTTAAAGGAAACATCGAACTTTTCAACTTTTTATGATCTCCAAGAGATTTGTCTTTCAGTTTGTATGCAGAAAAAAGGAAAAGTTAGTACTTTCACCAGATAGGTGATATTTGCTGTGTGAACTTTTTATACAGTTCAGCAAAATAACACAACACTGTTAACAATAAGCATAACCCTTTCCAGTGCCCCATCATTACTTAGGCAGTTAACACAAACACTTTTATTTACAAATCTTTTTTTATTAAAGAGACACTTGCTTGGCCACAAATATTGTTGACAGTTTATTTGAAACACTTTTTCTACTCTATTCACGTAGCTGGAAATTATGCTGCCATTACACACGTTGGTAGTCCAGTTTATTAAGATGCAGCTCATTTTGCAATGCAGTTTTTTAGTGTGTCATTTCACTTATCTGGACTGTCCATTTCATTCTATACACCGCTACATCATCATGAATCTGAAACTTAAAGACATATAGTAGCAAAATTACAGCAGTCGGTTTTCACAACAGTATAATAATTGGTTAAAAAACGAATTTTGTAAGAATAAACATTTTATATAGTTTTATTTGTCATATTTTCAGATAGCGCTAATTTTTTTCTGTGCTGCGGACAAAAGGTTTCAGGTCACTCTAATACGGACACCTAATAGTTTCTTTCAAAAATGTTCAAATGTGTGTGAAATCTTATGGGACTTAACTGCTAAGGTCATCAGTCCCTAAGCTTACACACTACTTAAACTAAATTATCCTAAGGCCAAACACACACACCCATGCCCGAGGGAGGACACGAACCTCCGCCGGGATCAGACGCACAGTCCATGACTGCAGCGCCTTAGTTTCTTTCATTTTAGGTACACCAGATAGTATATGTCAGTGTGAGGAGCGCCTTGCACTTCAAATCCGCCATTATAAATATCTTTAAATTTAGATATAAATCTGCTCCTCACCCGCTGATTATGGTAACAGTATGTGTTACTGTACACAGCATAATTTCATTTTCCTGATCTTTCCATTTAAGTCTTAAGCATGTCTCACTACATCTCAAGGGATGTTGTGTACATGTACTTGGTTTATATCAGGGGTCCTTTTTCGTGTTGGCATTTATTGAGAGTGTATAATACCATACAGTAGTTCTGTGTTCACTTCAGGGTTCTTCTGACGTGATTTCATCTTGTACTGCAGAACATTTCATCATGCATTCATTTATTTCAGATGCTTCAACATATTCTTCCTCTGAACTATCTTCAGAATCTGACTATTCTGGGTCACTGATCGTTTCCAACTGAAAGACTTTTCTTAGAAAGCTAATAATTTCTTTACCTGATCTTTTGTCAGAACTTATGCTCATGTTCACGTTTTATTCAGAATGCTAGTTATTCTATTTCTGTCACATCATGTTCTTCGTCTGAGGTGTCATCTTCATCAACTCTAATTACGTCTGCCTTTACTACGTATTTTGTATAGTCATCGTCAACTTCAATAATTCGTAAGCATTCGTTCGAATCTACTTATTCTTGTCCAATGATAAGAGTTGGTTCCATTGGCGTTTCGTTTGTCAGGAATGCTTCGTTAGCAACGCTGAGACTTTCATCTTCCTCCCGTCTTCTCCTGACTGCAGCCATCTATCTTTCCCTACTATTAATTTCAATGTTATTGGCAGCCCGAGTACCGGCACCTTTTTCCTCACTATCTACCACATCTATAATAACTGCTGCTTGCGAACTTTCAGTGGCTCTAAATATTTCAATTTTCTGCTTATTATCGGGACGTCTTATTCTCGATGTCCCTTTTTTTCTTTTCATTACTACCTAACCTTCTGGTCACTTGATTCCTTTTTAAATCTTCTTCTCACATTTTTTTAGCCATTGGTACAAATCATCGATCTGCTCGCATCAATTTGTAACCCCTGACTACTCATTTTCGTAAATTCTATCGTTAGTTAATTAGTTGCGGGAGCTTTCTTCCTCGCCCACGAATCCGAGGCACTTTCATAGAATTCTAATATAACGTCTTCATTCTGTTCAGCTGCCGTAACTATAACTTCCGTCCGTGCAGCTGATCGATCTGATGCATTCGTTGCTGACTGGCACTATGGCCGCGGGCTGCTATTCCCTTCATTGCCTGCCTGCCGTGACTCATTCCTGAACAACCCGTCGTTTCGCTTGTGGCTGTTTGCGGTGCTTCCAGTTGCTCTCTCGTGTACTAAACTCATTACGTCTACGCCAGTGTTGTTTCTTACAATTCGGCCATGAAAATACGTCCACCTTAGTTTGGCCCACAATATACGCGGTCCTCAGTTTTCCGCGATGTTGCTGTCGTGATAACCTCGTGCTGCAAATCCTCTAACGCGATCTGCTGGAGTATCTCGACCTCCACCCCTTCCTCTTTGAACCGTATTCACCCGATATCTATCATCGTCATTTTTTCGTTGTCATTGTGACTTCCTCTGTTGTTATTCCGACGACAATCACGATTTCCTCGCCAGTGATATTCCTTCACCTTCAACTCTTTCCAGAAATGCAGAAAAACTTTTATGATTGCTTTCCACGTATCTCTCCAAATTCTCTGGCAGCTTTCTCCACAGCTCCCAAATAATGTCGGATTCGGATTGTCTACTTCTTAAGAGTGTCAATTTTCGGTACCGGAATTCACAGAAATCTTTCAGGGAGTTTTGGCCCTATTGGCATAATTTGTGACCATTACGAATTCTTGCCACAAACAATCTTGTTTTTGCTCTGACCGGCATTCTTCGGTAAACTTTTGTTTGAAATCATTAAATGCCACGTAATCTGTATTCAGATTTAATCCCCATCATTTAGCATCACGTGCTAATGCATTGCTAAATATGCCAATCTTTTCTGATTTCTTAGATATTCAGGAGGAATCCTTTCGCAATTTTTCAGGAAAACCAATGGGCACCAGTTAGTATGTCTTTTGGCAGGATCAAAGCGTTCTTCACCATCTAATAGTTTATTATAAGACATTCAGTCACACAACTAGGCTTGTTTCTAATTTTCTGTTCAAGGTCATAAATTTTGTCTTGAATTTTGCTAAGTGTTAGGATCACATCTGTTTGAAATTTACCAAGTGTCTTTTCAGAATCAGATCCTGTATTTCTCAAATATGAGATTTCATTTCCACATTCGTCAGCAATTTCAGCTTTCAGACCGAAAACTTTTTACTTACTACTAAAGGTTCTACCGTTTCTTGGATCATTATGAGTTCTGAATCGAACCTTTCATTGATATCATTAATATACCCCTGCATAGTGGGTACATTGGTAATTATGGAATTTCTTTCATCTCCTTGATTAACACAGCCGGCTACTATTACATTAGCAATACACCGATACTGTTACTTCTGTGACAGGAATTAGATTTGACAGTGACTGTGTATTAATGGTGAAGATAACGGACTATTTCTCGTTTCTCAGAAGATTTTTATTGAAAGGATGCAGCACAAAACGAACGCGAAACAAACCGATATTCTGTTAGTAATAACATAAACTGTATATGAATGCGTGGTGTTTGTTCTTTAGGAAACATCGTGGAGCCCAATAGCAGTTAGCGAAATGAACAGACACCACGCGGAATCCTCGGATGTGGTACATGTTATGTAAATCGAAGGAGAAGGTGAGGAAAGGAAACGGAAGAAGGTATTGATGTCAGCTGCATCATGACTTTGTGCGCCATCAGCGGCGGCGAGTGAAAATGTGTGCCGGACTATGATTCGAACCAAGGTTCTCCTGCTTATTAGGCAGTTGCGTTAACCACAGCGCTCCTCCCCCCTCCCCCCCACCATCCACATCCCCAGCAGACTATCTCGGCACGTCTTTCGGCCGACCCACATTTCTCCTTAGCGCCACCAGTCCGGAATCCCTGTCCGTGTCCTCCGTGCTCGGTATTTTGAGATACACACAGGACGTCCGAGCTCCTGTGGGAATCTCAGCCAGAATGTTGGCCATCGGCAGAAATTGCCGAAGCCGTCCTATTCGACCTGTAACAAAGTAATTTTATGGAAGTATCTTTCAATATATTTTTGTCAGCATATATAGGATAATCGAAAAATATTATCTTCTGACAAAGTGGACGAAATGATGATGGGTTGAAACAAATGCCATCTTCTTCTTGCACAAAAACGTGCACCGAGAATAGACTTTGGAAGATAACGCAAAACGGCTACATATGCTGACAGAGGATTCGATCCGAATCGTATCTACCGTTCTCAAGCTACGTTTCCCGCCAATTTGAAAAAATATGGTTTCGAGGAAAACGCTTTTTTAAGTTTTGAGTTACATTTTTTGTATTCAAGTTATACACACCTCTAGCCAGCGACCCCTAGACTATGCTACAATCCTTCCAGATCGAAAAGGAGGGCCTCCTCCATCTTCGTGGTCACGGTGGCACTGAGGGCTTTTTCTGCAGCTTCTCTCATTCGGTTCTAGGCGCTTCAGTCTGGAACCACGCGACCACTACGGTAGCAGGTTCGAATCCTGCCTCGGGCATGGATGTGTGTGCTGTCCTTAGGTTAGTTCGGTTTAACTAGTTCTAAGTTCTAGGGGACTAATGACCTCAGAAGTTGAGTCCCATAGTGCTGAGAGCCATTTGAACCATCTCTCATTCGCTGTTGTGCTAGCTTGAGAGGCATTTTCTCTGCTTTTGTGCAGAAGTTGTAAGAGGCTGGTCCGATCTCAAGTTCAAGCACTTTCGTACTATCCATAAAGCCTGTGAAGCCGTCGTTGAAATTACATGTCGACTACTTTTTCCTGCTCCGAATGGTTTTCGGGGACATTTTTTCACAAATCGCCTTGTAGCTCGACAACGCAGTTTACGTCAAAATTGGAATGAACACTACAATAAAGTAGACACCTCAGAGAACATTTTGAGGAAAAAAATCGAATTTTTGAAATTATCTATGAGGACTTACCTAATAACAACTTTCATCCTGTTTTCGGTCTCACAAGAGCACAAACAACGCATCGTTTATGGCACTCTAACGAATTACTTGCCGATTTGTGAAATATACATCGAAGAACAAAACGTTATGACCACTGCCTACAACGAAATTGGATGCCAGTGGTGGTGTTGTAGGCACGGGACACAACTAGGAATGTATGAAAACAGAGTGGAGATGAATGGGGAATCATCTAGTGACAAAGCACCTCCCTCTTCCACCGAAATGGGAAAATCCACTCGTTAAGCGATTTTACCAAAGGGAAAATTAGTGTGTGCCGGTGCCTGGGAACGAACATCGTGGAAATGGCGAAGCTCGTCGGCTGTTTGGGAGGTCGGAGGCTACCCCACACAGTAAAGCAGGTTATTCGACGATCTGTCAGAGATCTGACGACAGAGTACAGTACTGGTGCAAGTGAAAATGTTTCGCAGAACACCGTTCAGCGAACATTATTGAACATAGGGACCAGCAGCAGACGAACGCTTTGTGGTCCAGTGTTGTTACAGTGACACCATCAATTACGATTGCATCATCTGGATGGATGAATCGTGTTTCTTGTTACACCAGGTCGATATTCATGTTCCTATATACCGTCATGCGGACGAATTAAACTAAGCTAAACTCCGTCCGAACAGGCCTTGGAAGGCCCAACGGAACCGGCCGGCCGCCGTGTCATCCTCAGTCCACAGGCGTCACTGGATGCGGATATGGAGGGGCATGTGGTCAGCACACCACTCTCCCGGCCGTGTGTCAGTTTACGAGACCGGAGCCGCTACTTCTCAAGCAAGTAGCTCCTCAGTTTGCCTCACAAGGGCTGAGTGCTCCCCGCTTGCCAACAGCGCTCGGCAGGCCGGATGGTCACCCATCCAAGTGCTAGCCCAGCCCATTCGGACGAATGGCTGCTCGAAACACATACTGCACTACATACACAGGCTTGTGAAGGCAGTATAGAGGTCCAGTTCCAGACTTCTACAGTCATCAGGACAGAGCCGGGTAAGATGCGGTGACGAGGTCCTAATTACGCTCGAGAACACATCGACAATAGCATATTTATCAGGCAGAAATACAGTATTGTCTTCCAATGCACCGTACTTCAGCCAGACCAGCCTCGTCAGCATATGAATGCCGTCGTGCAATCGACTCGTAGTATCGCCAGTGTACCAAAGAGTCAGGTAGCGGTTGCGACATCACAGCAGCCGTCGACCTGTACAATCCGGTGGCCTCCATCCCTACATATCGATCACCAAAGTGCTCTCGTGGATGTCGAAGATTTGCACGCAGGAGTCTCGACCCAGATCCACGTGAAGTATACACTGGCTCATAGGGGACAGCTCCTCCCCCCCCCCCCCCCTCCCGTTTGGGGAACTGGAGCCAGGCAGCATCGGTGTCTGCCACATGACTGGAATGAGCAGTAGCGGTGCTCCCTCTCTCGAAGACGAATGACGGGCAGCATCCAAGTCACGCCTCTGGCCGACCTGCAAGGTGATGGCCTCTGCACCCCATCAGTGTCGCCTCGGAGGTTGGTAGTGCAGCTGGCAACAACAATGTCCTTCCAGCCATGCTCGCTGATTGATAGACGATTGGAGTCAGCGAGATGTGCCGATGGTTGACGTACATAGCCTCCCCTCTCACTGCATAGTTGCAACTGACACCGCGTCTGATGGCTGACACTACGCACTGGGCATTTGGCAGTCAGTACTCGTCAATCAGCAATCAGGAATGAGACATTTATTAAGACCGGTGGGGAATTCATGTTGGCGCTTTCCCGTGTGCTCTGTAGAGGTCGGGATAAAAATGGCTCTAAGCACTATGGGATTTAACATCTGAGGTCATGCATGAGTCCCCAAGACTTAGAGCTACGTAAGCCTAACTAACCTAAGGACATCACATACATCCATGCCCGAGGCAGGATTCGAACCTGCGACCGTAGCAGCCGCGTGGTTCCGGACTGAAGTGCCTAGAACCACTCGACCACATCGGCCGGCGAGGTTGGGATAGCTATGACATCATGTGTCCTTGTTATCTCTCGCTGTCAGCTCTCCTACTGACTTCAGACTTCTACAACTTCATCTTTCAGGGGTTTGTTTCTGCTGGATCGACACCTGAATATTTAAAACTACTTTCTTACGAAACTCTGCTTTACATCTAGTATGCAGTATCTCTCGGCTCCCATGATGCTTCCCTCGCAGACCTGGGTACTCGATAGTTTTGCGTTAGATCCGTGTTCGCCGCAACTCGCTCGCCATTTCCCCCTAGCTGGTAGTCTATTGGTCATTAACACAGGCAGTCTGCCTTCCAAGAGTTGTCGAGGCAGAACTTGGACGAATTTTTAGTATCTGCTGGGTATACTGTCCTTGAGCGTAACAGCAGTATTACGAGATATTCATCTGGGCTTCCACGGGACCCACGGTAGTAGTCGAAGACACTATGACAGGTGTGGACAAAGTGAACATTACTGTAAACCACCTGGATCCCATCATGCTTCTTATCTTTCCCGACAGTGATGGCTTCTCACAGAGGGCTAACTGTCCATGTCATAAGGCGAGAATAGTGCCACAGTGATTTGAGGAACGGGATAGTTATCTCACGTTGATGTCTTGGCCACCAAGGTTGCGGAATGGAGTACACTGAGCTGCCACCTATGGCAGCAGCAACGCCTTTAACCGGGCTGAGCATCGAGTCGAACTGACAATGAGCTCGGATGACAGATATATGTACTATGTCCAGTGACATTTATTTTTCCATCACGTTGTATATTACTATAAGCTAATTTCGCGTTCTCCCGATTGACGTGGAGGTTAATGAGGTCACGGCCTGTCCGCTAAAATATCTTTGGTCTACTTCACTAGGAAACTACAGACCTGGTGTTTTCATTGCCAACTGTATTGTACAACTTTACTCGTAATAATGTAACATGGATAGTATGGTATTTTAATAAATTCTTCTTCCTCATTACATTTTAATAGTTCAAGGATAAATTGTATGTGTAACAAATACGCTGATTATTTCCAATGACAATTGTTTTACGTATCGTTGCATACAACTTTGAGCTGGTGTATTTGCTTCCCATTGGTGCACGGATTGTGTGGACGCAGTTTGTCCGTTTAATCAATCGTTCTGTTTTATTGGTGAACTGCAGACCTGTTATTTAATGATTAGAATGCAGTGTACAATCGTATTGGATGTTTTTATGTAACATAGCATTACGTTTTTAATGAAGCCTCTCTTGTTACAATTTGTTTAAGTGTAGTTTATCAGTACATGCTGTGGGACAATACCGCTTATTATATCCAACGACATTTTGATCGTTTCTTTTCACGTGATTGAGAGACGGTTTGTCGGATCATGTCTGGCGGATGTGTTATGTGGGTGCGATGCGTGTGCTTGGAGGAAGGGTTTTTTGGTCTGTTTCATTCGCGAGCTGCAGCTGCTTAGATAATTTCACGTTCCATTGATCATTTTGCACGATAAATCGTGATGATGTGGAAAGAGTCTTTTTTCTTTTTTTTTAATGATCGAGAGCATTGTATAATGATGCTATGTAATTTTGTAACAAATTTAGCATTATTTTCGATACAGCCTCTTTCATCATTACGTTTTATTACACAAGCAGAGTCATCTGCGTTTTGAGAAATATTTGTGCTAAATTTTGCGGGAAAGATTTTGTATAATTAATAAAAAAGTAAAGTTTCTTCGAAATTACGTGAACTGATGTACAGCAGCGACATTTAGCTTGCCTGAGTGCAGGCACGTCACTCGACGCTGCATGGCACTATGCTTCGTGTCCTTAAAGTGTCAACATGTAGGGCGCTATGGTGGCCATGAGACCCAAAATTTATGATTTTGTGACAATACTTCTATGGATAATTAATGTGACTATACGTAGGTTGGAACTTAAAATAGTGGCAACTGTTTATTGACGACCGATACAAAAGAGTTACATGTGTGCACCTGTTTACTGTCCTTCAAAGTAGTCACCAGCGTTGTGTAGAACCCGTGGCCAGCGATGTGGAAGGCATAGTATATCGTTAGCAGAGCCTGTGCTGTTGATGGTGCGAACGGAGTGGTCTACTGCCTGTCGCATCTCTGGAACAGTTCTGAAGCGAATGCCACGAAGTGGTTCCTTCATCTTTGGAATCAAATCATAGTCACAAGGACTTAAGTCCGGGGCGTGTGGTGGATGGTACAGTACTTCCCAGTCCCATCGACCGAAGAGAACAGCCACAGCTTGCGCTGTATGCGCCTGCATATTGTCGTGCAAAATGATGGGTGGGGGGTGGGGGGGGGGGGGGGGGTTGCGCAGAAAGTGTCGCAGCGGTGACACTTTCTGCGCAACCCACCCATCATTTTGCACGACAATGCGCGGGCAATCAGCGCTGAAGTAGTTGATGGTGTGAAGGAATAGAGAGCGCGTGGAAAATTCTGATATCAGTTCCGATAAATCCTCAGAGAGCAGCAGCGCAGAGAGACGAAAAATTTGCGATGTGTTGTATATTACGTATAGCCTGCGTCCCCTTCAGAAACAAATATAGGTAAACCGAAGCCAATATCCGAAATCCTAATTCAGTAACTAAAGAAGGAGGAAGAGACAAACTTATTGCCGGCCAGAGTGGCCGAGCGGTTCTAAGCGCTACAGTCTGGTACCGCGCGACCGCTACGGTCGCAGGTTCGAATCCTGCCTCGGGCATGGATGTGTGTGATGTCCTTAGGTTAGTTAGGTTTAAGTAGTTCTGAGTTCTAGGGGACTGATGACCACAGCAGTTAAGTCCCATAGTGCTCAGAGCCATTTGAACCATTTTGAACAAACTTGTTTTTCGCTTTTGTGCTTCGAGTTTTGAACTAGTTTGAAGCAAAATTGGTTCAAAAGGATTTAAGTACCATATGTTACAATAAACCGATGTATGGGCGACATGAATAGCTTGCCATCCTAGCGAAAATTCGCCCCAGCATACTTCTTATTCATAATTTTAGTATTTGCTTGGAGAGCACCTTGAAAGTTTTAGTGAAGGCCTCTCCTTCTCATTTGGAGTTACAGAGTCTAAGGTGAAGTGCAACAGCTTGTAAGGCGACCCATAGGTTTCCTCTGATGTTATTTCGTGAATTGTAATTCTTTTCAACTCCTCGATGTCAAACTATGTTCGCTCCCCACCCCATTCAAAACATCTCTTCTTATCTGCTTATTATCGCAAAGCTTAAAATAATGTAGTGCTGAACACATTTTCGCGATATGACTCTCTAAAAACATTTGTTTACTACAGAGAGCTTGCAAGAAACACACATGAGGGTAAGTGTAACCACATGTGCTAGTCTTTGCGTCACAGTTAATTGGTGCATTCCGCTGGGAGATATCTTATCCACCTGTGCGTCGTGTCACACACATTGTCGCGACGACGTCGGGGTGCTTACAGACGGAACGCAAGCTCGTATTCATTTCAAAGCAACCACTCCGGCATTCGTCTCAGGCCATATAGGTAAACCACCCAAAACCTAAATTTCGATGACCAACCACACGAAAGCGAGTAGTCGCAGATTCAGGCTTTGGTGGTGGCGCGTAATACAGACCCTTTTAGCTTATTAAATCGCGTTAGCTCAACTTGCAAAAATTGGTAGTCCAGAAAAATGCATAATTTTAAAAGAATTTATTCAAATATTTGAGACGCTCGTGTGTCATGTAACTGATTTAAGAAGTTTAATTGCAACAGATTGTCACAACTTTCTCAACGCCTTAATTTCATCGATATACTCATAAAATCGAAGTGTGTACTCACCATTATAAATGATTCGCTTAACACTACGATTGCGAACACAGGCCTGGAGACTATTGTCAGGCTTTTTATTTCAGTCGTTTCCGACTATGTTCATCAGATTAGTCCTCCCGTTTTTTATTCTTTTTAATTTTTTAATCTTTCTGTCTTGCTTTGCTGCCGGTTCTATCTCTGGACTCACAAACCGTGTCGATTTTGTTGGCAACAGTCAGCTACCGTCAGCCGGTCTGGCCGCAAGCGGTTATATGTGGGCTCTCCTTCAACCCCTCAGCCAAGCAAGTTCTGTGTTAAACATAGCTTGTCATTTCCTAAAATTCCTTCTTATTCTCGAGGCACAAGGCTTTAGTGACACTTTTATTTTCCGAATGTTAGCTGAGAATCTTGGAAATTGATGTAGGTAAAAATATAAACGCCTGTAGTAAAATATGCCGCGCTGGATTAGCCGAGCGGTCTGCGGCGCTGCAGTCATGGACTGTGCGGCTGGTCCCGGCGGAGGTTCGAGTTCTCCCTCGGGCATGGGTGTGTGTTTGTTTGTCCTTAGGATAATTTAGGTTAAGTAGTGTGTAAGCTTAGGGACTGATGACCTTAGCAGTTAAGTCCCATAAGATTTCACACACATTCGAACATTTTTAGTAAAATATTCTTCGAGAATGGGAGTCATGACCCCATGACATCTTGGTCCCTCCCCCCATCCCCCCTCTCCCCATCTCCCACCCCTTCAGATGCACGTCCTGAAGACTGAAGACGACTCAAGTAGTCACAATTTGCTGCTCGGTTTTAGGCTTTGACTTTTAGCAACTTGCAACTTGTTTTCGTCGGGGTACAACCGAAATATTAGTACATGTACCTCTCTTCATGAAAGGTCTCGTTATCTTAAGTCGCTGTAGTAGTCTTAGGCCTTAAAGTCATCCATAAAAGAACTTTCAAGCTGCTCAGGCAGCGAGTACGCATAACACACAGCTATCAGCACCTGAAGAAGATAACTGGGTAAGTCGTCGAGACATCGCGCAGAAAAATGGAAACACTAACTCGGCTAAACACGCCATTTGTCAGTTACAGCGAGAAAACCTGAGAGATGTCATTTCTGCTGCCTGAATTATTGGGATTTTGGTTTCCCGCCAGGGCCCGAAACGTTGTTCCATAAACGGCTGCAGTGGAAAATAACCCATCTCATTCAACTTCACTTTCATCACAGACATGTTCCATCCCGTGAGGACGAAGTCTTTCGAGACGATACTGTTGTATAAAACATTCTTGGACTTCTTTCCGCGTAAATTTAGGGTACAGACTCGAGCTTTCGAATATTACCTCCATCGTCTTCGTCAGGAGCAACTGACTGTCGCTCCTGACGAAAACGACGGGGGTAATCGTCGAAAGCTCGAATTGACGTAGCAAGAAGTCCATTCCTGGCTGTCGATGATCCATTTGTATGTTTTCCTGTCTATCCTGCTCATTTAAAACTAGCATCTCTCCATTATTCACCGAGTTATACTCTGTTTTCGCTTTTAAAAACCATTTCTTACTGACGCAAGCAATAAGTGGTTATACTGATCGCTCAAAATGCGAGTTTCGGACACACTAGACGGATAGTTTTTGAAAATCCTATTTAGTTTACGAAAAGCACTCCAGCCCATTTCTACTATTCAGTTTACTTCTTTCCGTGCCTATCCAGCTTTAACTGTACTAAATATAAAATCTCATCAACTCTTTATATGTTTTCATTGCTAGTTTGCACTTTTTTCTTATGTTCTCATGTTTTCTGTTTATCTTATCGAAGAGTAAGCACTTTAAAGAAGCCCTAGATTCCTATGTTTGAAACACTAAAGGTAACAGACGGGAAACCAAAGATATCTTGTATTTCGGGATGACATTGGACTAATTATTTTTGGTACTTTTTGTCGCTCCAATAGTGGATCTAGGGCGTAGAACGCATTTTTTTGTAACATATGGCCCCTTGTGTCGTAATACTGGCTCCCTTCCAGCTGGATATCACAACGACCATTATCGTTTCTCGAGAATACACCCATTACATTCACACTATTAAGTTTCGAAAAATTCAGAACGTCGTGTTCCTGACACGATGCTATCTGTTCTATAAATGATTTGCTGAATTTCACTGTCCCCTATCACACATAAGCCTATGAAAAATACAAATAAAGAGTGCAGATATGGAAATATTATTACTGAGTGATGAAATGGACGGACCTTTGATTCTCACTTAAAAACACGAATATTTTCACAGCTTGCATAAGACAGACGTTAGTAATACAAAAAGAATAGGTTGCACGCAAAGCATTTTATAGCTGTAATAGAATTTCTTCTGTCTCTTGCTACTTCTTTCAGCGCTTCCAGAGCTGTGCAAAAGTGACAAAAATCGTCAAAAATTACAGGGTTCTGCATGAAACAGGACAGAAACTTGGGATGAATTGTGACTTACTCACTGAAAATAAAGAGTTTACCTTTGCGCCAGTCGTCAGGTGGCAGTTCATATGGTTACCGGAAGGGTTCTCCCTTGTGCAGCTAGCATAGTTACAGGTATCACGTACTTGGATGTGTTGGAGGAATGGCTTCTTCCACAGTTGCGAGAACACGCTAAGAATTTCATTTTACAGCAGGATGTAGCACCACATTGGCACTTGGATCTAACAGCATTTCTTAACCATCAGCTGCCTCAACCACAGATCAGCCATAAGGTGAGTACGAACCCAGTATTACGCCGTTTGCCCCTAAACGTCACCTAATTTCACAGTACGTGATTTTTATTTTGTGGGGTTTGTGAAGAGCTCCGTTTCTTTGTCACTCCCCCCCCCCCCCAATTGGTGAACTGCGACGTTGCATAGCAATAGCGTTGAATGCAGTTAACTCCGGATGTGTATGTGACGAGCTAGAATGTCGTCTGGGTTATTTTGAAGAGGCGTTAATTTACAACTTGTAAATATTTCTGAAAAATCACATTGCTGGATGTCACAGCCAGTTTCGATGAGACAGTATACCACCCTCAAATATAAAACGACATTCATTAAGGATGTGTGTCAAATCGTGGCTATGTATATCTAGATCAACGATATACCACTTTACTCTCACCACGTGCTTCTCCCCATTAACTTATTTATTACCTTATGTCTGAGTAGGATGTTTTTCTGCAATCTATCAATGTGACGTTGTTGGTCTATATTGTTGTTCTAAGTACAAGTTGTCAAGATTTGACACAGAGCCTGTAGTTGGTATCGTTTAATACCTGAAATGGGCTGTTGTCCAACCGAAGCTGGTAGTTTTAAATAAAATGACATAAAGTTGGTATGAAAATAATAATTTTTCAGAAATGTAATCTCAATGTTTGCCGTACATCTAGTTCAAAAAATGGTTCAAATGGCTCTGAGCACTATGGGACCTAACATCTGAGGTCATCAGTCCCCTAGAACTTAGAACTACTTAAACCTAACTAACCTAAGGCATCACACACATCCATGTCCGAGGCAGGATTCGAACGTGCGACCGTAGCAGTCGCGCGGTTCCGGACTGAAGCGCCTAGAACCGCTCGGCCACCACGGTCGGCTCCGTACATCTAGTGTAGAGCACAATTAACACTTGTGATAGGTAAAAGGAAATTTAGCTCCTAAATAAAATATAAAAAATGACCCATTGGTTGTATATGTCTGCATGTGAAAGATAGATCCCTCTGAAATCGGATGGGTCTTTTGAAAACAAAAGCTTTGGAGATATGTGCGCTAGTTAAAATTCACTCCAAGCTTTTACCTACATCCGTGTAGGCGATAAAGCCTTGTGAAACTGGGTGACTCTCTTTGAAGCCCTTCTGTTTCTTCTAGTGTGTGAGTGGAAACAGGCCTCTGGAAATATTGTTGCCAGATGACCCAGAATGGAATCGAATTTTTTTCATTTATCGTGTGGAAGCCGGCTGTAGTACTCGGTTTCGAGAAGCTCTTTAGAGAAAACTGTTCATTCGTGTACGTGATATAGCACCTTGCGCTAGGCAAGACTCAAGAAATACTTACCATTACGTTTGTGATCATTCTTTCTTTTCGTCAGTGTTGCCTCTGTTGCTGTGAGGAAACCTTTTGAATGTTCACCACGATTTTATTAGTTGGCTATTTACTCATTTTCGAGTACTCATCAAAGTCAAAGTGAACAGTTACCATATTTTAGCTCTTCAACCTTATTGGACTGACTTTTGCATCGCATTACAGACAGTATCCCTCCTCTGCCTTCTCATGAACGAAACTACATAAACAGGGAATCATTTACTTTTACGAAGCAATCTCAACTGAATAGAATCATTTTGAATTTTTAACAAATTGAAGGAAAATTTAGGTTTTTTAGTAATTATAGTCGTTTTTTAAAACTCGTATCTAAGGTACAAGCGTCGTTCAATAACCAATGCTCCACATTTTTTTACTGAGAACATATTTATTGTTAAGAGTGATAATTTGGTGAAAACATACATCAACATGTCTTGTCCATGTCCTATTTTTCTACATTGTCTCCATCACGTTATATGTCCGTAGGCCATATGTGGAAGACCATGTAATCCCTGCTGGTAAACACTCTTGTCCTGTAGGCGTAGCCCTGTTTTCACTGCATGACTGACACTCTCGGCATCTTCAAGTGTGTTCCCCATAGGGAATCTTTAAGCGGCCAATTGTCGAAGTGTGATGCGCCGGTCGGCACGTATAATGGTGTCCGCACGATTCAGTATTTCTGGAGCAATGGCTGTGACAGGACGTCACGAGCGTGGCTGATCATGGAGCTCTGTTTCTGCATTTCCTGACGCTGTAACTTTCCTTATCGCCCAACTGTACTCCTATCAACTGCAGCATCGCCATACACTGCACACAAACGTTTATGGATGTTCACCACATTTTCTTTTTTTGCACACAAGAATTCAATAACAACACGCTGCTTGTACCGTGGGTCGTATGTAGACGCCATTTTGACGCTGTACAACGGCTCTGCCATCTGCCAGAACGGTTCGAAACTTCACCGGCGAACAGAACAAACATCAGATCTAAAGCACCAACAAGGACGTTTGTCTACGTATATTAATGGCTTTTAAAAGAAAATGTGAGACATTACTTGTTGAACGACCCTCGTATAATTTTTTTGCATTTCCTCCTTTTTTTCTTGTGGGTACTTACTTTGTAAACTAAATTTACATTAAGAAAATATATATACTTTTATAAATAGATTATGACAAATGCTGATAAGTTTCAGCCGATTCAGCTTTCTATATATGCGATCACTGTTTCTTCGCTCGATTTATTTTGTAGTTTGCGATGGCAATCGGATGTGTCCCATATGATTGAAAACAATACCCTACATCTGGCACAACTACTTCTGAACACGATTAACCACTTCATAAAGTTCCAAGATAGGCCGACGTTCTACAAGATGTATCGCAGTCACATGAAACTCTTACAGTAGATTACATTAATACCTGTTCGGTAGATCATGAATACGACACGTCGTAATGACGTGGAACGTGTCAGCTTAACAAAAGGTTTCTTTTCATGAGATAACGCAAAATTTTCGTTTTTTAATAATTGTAAAATTATTAATTTATACCTAAAAATTCATTTATTGAGTAAAAGGGGTTGTCATTCAGAAATTCTTTTAATTTGTTTTAAAATTATGGTTGCCATCTGTCCACTTTTGATGCTATTTGGTAAGTGACGAAAGACTTGTGGAAGCATAATTCACCCCTTTCCGTGGGAAAGTTACATTTGCGAGCTAACATCCCAAAGATGTTCGGCTTCACATGCGATTTCTCTTCGTCGAAATGTCTTAGCTCAATCTCGTCTAGGGGTTGAACCGCACGTGTCGCATTACACGCCTTAAATTAGACACTTGTGACCCTTTGGTTAACTTGACTGGCTGATGGCAAGTTTACGTGATTGTATGAATCATACAACGTTAATACAACATATAACAACGGTGCTAACATTATCGGGAGTAAAATTAACGACCCATAAATTACGTAGGGCACATAGTTGTGATTTGGTTAGAATAATGTTCATTCAGAAAGCAAACTAATAGCGAAAGTGGTCGTATTTAGAATTCCTGTTACACTCGAGCGCATATCCATTTGATACAGTTCGATCATCCACAATCTCATCGCGAATTACAAGTACAATGCTCCACCTCTTTAACTACGCGAAAAGTTCACACTAGGCGCGCGGCTGCTCACCGCTCAGAGATTAAATCCCGCGATACCACTCAACGCGAAATTTTCTACGTCGTTTCACTTCCTAGCTACCTAAAGACCAACCGCCTGCTTTCGTGTCTTCACCAGCACTGTACCCTTTGTTGTCTAGACCAGCACTGTACCGTCCGCTTTTGCGTCTGCACCAGAACTCTACCCTTTGGCCGTCCCCGGCCGCGTTTTTCGTGCGCCGAATATCCTCGCTCAACTGATTAGTGCAGTTCCCTTTCCTGAGGCCGTCCATCTGATTGGCTACAGCTGATTCTACATTATTTTACGTTTTAACATATTTAAATAATCAAAGCTTGATCATTTTCACGTTCTAAATAAAGTAACAAAATATCCATTACATAATAAACGTTAAATTCTTTTACACAAAATCAATACAATTTCCCTCTTAACTTTGAATGTCACGGCCAGTAGCGTTGCACCAATGTGCTTTATGATAAATAAATACAGAACAAAAGTAACTATTATGCACTAAACTTTAAACAAATATTCTATTACCTAATGATTCAATTAGGTGTCATGCTGTCATCGTTCAATGTGTTTTGTGTGGAGGAAACGATGATCTGATGCTTAAGTGAAAATACTGATAATTTAAATTTACTAAATCTGTTAAACAAATAAAGTTACAGAGTTGATATTTACAACATTTGTCATTTTATATACTCTATATGAAATGTCGATCGTTAAGATCGACCAAAGCATTCAGATTTTAGCATTTAAGTCTTTGCTATAAAACTTGTTAAGTTCACTATAACAGTAAATCCTAACCTATTACAGATATGATCAATATTCAAGTTTTATTGGGATCACCTTGAAAATTTATGAAGGTTAGGAGATTAAAATTACTGTGGCTTCATTCTCTGAATTACTACAGAATTAAATAGTTTTCATAAATGTTTCCCTTTATGGCTGTTCTTAGGTCCGCCATATTTAACAATGCTACGTCTCCCTGGCCACGGCTTCTATGAGATTTCCCTATGACGTAGGTTCTCGTTTCTCTCACTCGCACACTACAGCGCTTAGGCCTCACGCAGCATAATAGACTCCTGTGAATTTCTCGATCTCGTGGTGAATCTGCGCTCTTTGTGGCACACGGTCCTGGACGACAGGGTTAGTTTCACAATTCCTGAAGGCTGACTCTTTCGGCAATATATTTAAATGAGAGCGAAATGCTCATTAACTCACATATTTAACCCAGAATATAGAAGATCAGCCTTAATCTTTGTATTGTAGCTATGCACATTGCTATTGCTTTTGGGCTGGGATGGATATCTAATAATGTAAAGAAATATCGAAAAAGTGAATGACGTACCTCATCTCATGTGCAGTGGTTGGGCTTGTTGATCGTACCCTCAATGGTAGGAGGTAGTGCTGCACGTCGCTTCGCTGGTATATTTCTTTCCCAATCACCTTCTTTAAATGTGATGTCTTGGAAACATAAACATTACAAATTTATTTTCCTTGGTGTCCGTTCTGATTTTGTTTACTAGCTTTATGTAGTAAAGAAAACGTAGGTCATTTAATGGTTGCGAAGCAATTCGGAAGCTTACACTCATTTACTAGTGACGCAATAGGCTAGGTTTTTGTTGTAGCTGCTTTGGAATAAACCATTGGAGACCGCGAGACTGGTAAATAAAATAGTAAATCTTACCTCAATGTAAACACGTAGTGGCCTACTATCTATCTCAGGCAGAATCGAACACTGAGCCCCGTGCCCTAAAGTCACGCACGTAGGACCACATCCACTCCGACGTGAGTACTTGGGCTGGGATGATCAGTTGGGCTCATGCACTGCAAGTGCGACGGTATACGTCATCCAGTGACTCACATGTTCAGCATCTGTCATCCACTTTTGTGGTGGTTCCCTACATTTGGGGCCCCATGTGCCTTATATTAAATTAATTTTCTCGGCGTAATCTACATCGCTTCAGGGGTTTTTCGTTGTTAATAAGAATCACCCTGCATATTGTGAAGCTGCTGCGAATATCTATAGTTCCTAAAATAACTGTCTGAAAGATGATCTTGGGTTGGTCCCAGATATTATTCTGATTATACACTTTTGTGGAATTATTACTTTTTCCCTTAATGCTCAATTATCACAAAATATGATGCCACACGAAAGCAGTGAATGAAAATAGACATAGTAGGCTAATCTACTGGTGTGTTTATCGTCAAAATTTGTAGTAACCCTAATAGCTAAAGTAACTGAACTCAAAACGTTTCAGCAGATCACCAATGAGTTTCTTTCAGTTCAATCGTTCATCAATAAACACAACAAAATTTTTTGAATATTCTGCCTCAGCTACAGTCTTCTGTTCAAAGTCTATATTTATTGATGGTGTAATGCTATTTACTGTACTGAACTATATATACTGTGTTTTATCAAAATTTAATGAGAGTCCATTTGCAGGAAACTACTTAATAATTTTCTGAAAGACATTGTTAACAATTTACTCAGCTAATTCTTGATACTTCCGCAGTTTGAGGAATCTGCTGATTTTGTACATTGTAGGAACTGTTTATTTCAACCTTCTGTACTCTTCCTAGCTTTTGACAATGTTGACTGGAATACTCTCTTTCAAATTCTAAAGGTGGCAGGGGTAAAATACAGGGAGCGAAAGGCTATTTACAATTTGTACAGAAACCAGATGGCAGTTATACGAGTTGAGGGGCATGAAAGGAAGCAGCGGTTCGGAAGGGAGTAAGACAGGGTTGTAGCCTCTCCCCGATGTTATTCAATCTGTATATTGAGCAAGCAGTAAAAGAAACAGAAGAAAAATTCGGAGTAGGTATTAAAATCCATGGAGAAGAAATAAAAACTTTGAGGTTCGCCGATGACATTGTAATTCTGTCACAGACAGCAAAGGACTTGGAAGAGCAGTTGAACGGAATGGATGGTGTCTTGAAGGGAGGATATAAGATGAACATCAACAAAAGCAAAACGAGGATAATGGAATATAGTCGAATTAAGTCGGGTGATGTTGAGGGTGTTAGATTAGGAAATGAGACACTTAAAGTAGTAAAGGAGTTTTGCTATTTGGGGAACAAAATAGCTGATGATGGTCGAAGTAGAGAGGATATAAAATGTAGACTGGCAATGGCAAGGAAAGCGTTTCTGAAGAAGAGAAATTTGTTAACATCGAGTATAGATTTAAGTGTCAAGAAGTCTTTTCTGAAAGTATTCGTATGGAGTGTAGCCCTGTATGGAAGTGAAACATGGACGATTAATAGTTTAGACTAGAAGAGAATAGAAGCTTTCGAAATATGGTGCTACAGAAGAATGCTGAAGATTAGATGGGTAGATCACATAACTAATGAGGAAGTATTGAATAGGATTGGGGAGAAGAGAAGTTTGTGGCACAACTTGACCAGAAGAAGGGATCGGCTGGTAGGACATGTTCTGAGGCATCAAGGGATCACCAATTTAGTATTGGAGGGCAGCGTGGAGGGTAAAAATCGTAGGGGGAGACCAAGAGATGAATACACTAAGCAGATTCAGAAGGATGTAGGTTGCAGTAGGTACTGGGAGATGAAGAAGCTTGCACAGGATAGAGTAGCATGGAGAGCTGCATCAAACCAGTCTCAGGACTGAAGACCACAACAACAAACAACATACTCTTGCTGTTAAAAATGAGTTAAATCATTTGTGCAGTGCTTCACTTATATCACAATGCTTAACGCTAGCAATATTAACGCATTTTCCATAATGTTTACTACCATGGGGGGAGGGTACTTGGTGCCAACCACAAAAAATTCGTTAGTTTTTGTTAACTTTCATCAACAACATCCTTTTTAAATGGGTGCTAATGTATACGTAGGGTCCAGAACCTGCAAATATCTTTAAGCACAATCTTAGCAATACCAACACATTTCGCATAATGTGTACGTAGAGAGGAAGCATACTTTATGCCCATCATAAAAAAAAATGTAATAAGTACAGATTTCGTTAATTGTCGTTCAGTTTTATTCACAACATACTTTTTAAAAATCTATAGAAGTTATGAAGGGTTCTGAACTTCAAAATATGAATATGACATATGCTGAGAATAGTCACGTTCACTACTAAAAATTAAGGGTTTTCGTTATGTTTTACTGAAAAATTTAAAACATTTACAGAATGTGGTATATGAAATCATGATAAACAATAAATACTATTTTTAAAAATTTGAAATTAAAGTAAAAGATTAAATTAAAACATTTTCACAAGGTAGGCATAAACTATTCCCACACCCACTCCTGGTATTGCGAGGGTTAAGTTTATCTAGAAGAATGTCGTGATTTACACAATCAAAAGCCTTTGAGAGATCACAAAAAATCCCAATTGACGATTTTCAGTTATTCACAGCATTTAATATTTGCTCAGTGAAAGCTTCTATGGCATTTTCTGTGGTAAAGCCATTCTGAAAACCAGATTACCTTTTGTTAGAACTTTATTCTAGCAAATATAATTAATTTTCCAAGAAATTTGGATAAAGATGTCAGCAGTGACATAAGGTGATAGTTATTGGCATCAGACGTAGCTCCGTTTTTATACAGTTGTTTAAAAATAGCATATTTCAGTCTATGAGGAAAAATGCCATGTTTGAGTGTGTTATAGATATGTGGCTGAGAATTTTGCTTATCTGTTGGGAACAAGCTTTTAGTATTCTTTTGGAAATGCCATCAATTACATGTGATCTTTTACTTTTGAGTGAGTTTATTATTTTCTTAATTTCAGAAAGAGAGGTGGCTAGAATCGTAATTGCATCATATTACACAGACATTGCCTCTTCCATACGTAGCCTTGTCTTTTTTAATGAACATCTGGATCCTATTTTCTTCACATTTGAAAAAACTTCTGACTTCTGACTTCTTGTTAATAACTTTTCATTCAGTCTGATGGTATTATTGTTTTCCTGTGCTCCTGGTTGCTCTGTTTCCCTTTCAACAATATTCCAGATTTTTTAAAATTTTAGTATCAAAGGCGCTAATCTCAGACATAATACACATACTTCATGACTTTTTAATAACTTTCCTTAATATAGCAGAGTAGTTTTTATAATTTTGACTGTTTCTGAATCATGACTCTTCTTTTGTATTAGACAGATTTCCATTTTGTGTTTACAAGAGATTTTTAGTAAAACGCGTTTTTTACGTAGCTCCTTTCAATTACTTTTTACAGTTGTATTAGGGAAATTGTTTCCAAATACACTCATAAACGTATCATGAAATAAATTATATTTTAAATTAACATGAAGTTTCTGGAACACATCATCCCAGTCTAACTGCTGCAAGCTTTGCCTAAAATTGTCAGCTGTTAAATCGTTAATTAAACACACCATTTTGAAGAACTGTTTTTCATTACCGTATGATGCTATGTCATAGACTGTAACTAGTGGTGCGTCATAATCAGAAAGACCATTCTTAACAGGATAAATGTTTATTTCATTAAATTTACCCTAGTGTAAGAAAATACTATCTATCAGTGCGCTGTTCTTCTGCGCTATCTGAGTAGGAAAATGAATAACTGATATCAAATTCAAAGACCTGAGGAATGCTTCAAGGTCATCTGTCCTAACAAACTGCTTCAGAAAATTTACATTGAAATCCCCACAAATAATAATTTGCCTATCATTGCCTGACAGACAGCACGACAAAGAATCCAGGTTTTTCAGAAATACCTGAAAATTTCCTAGTGTGGACCTTATAACACTACTACAACGTTTGCTATGTCGTTATGCAGTTTACTTAGAGACGATAAGATTTTAGTCCTGTCACAAGGAAGCCAAATATAACACTTACTGCCCAACAGATAGTAATGTAGCGGGAAAAACCAAGTACAACACAATACTGTGCCGCTTGTTACGCTGGCACAACGTGTATTACCAAATATGGTATTACGTAACAGTAAATGTTACCCGCTGGGAAGATTTAAGTAAATTGACCGTGAGTTACCTAATGGATTTGGATTATCGAACCTGAATTTAATATAACAGAAGAAACCAGAAAGCTAAAGATAGAAATTTGGAAAATTGGTTAAGTAACCAAGTTTACTTAAATGAAATGGAAAACGGTCGTGAGCCTAATTAGGCATACTAATATGAAACATTAATTTTAAGAATCTGTATTAAATTTTGGTAAAGGAAATGTACCATTACTTCTTTCTTAGAGAAGCGCAATGAACTCTGGACTCGCATTCGGGAGGACGACGGTTCAATCCCGTCTCCGGCCATCCTGATTTAGGTTTTCCGTGATTTCCCTAAATCGCTTGAGGCAAATGCCGGGATGGTTCCTTTGAAAGGGCACGGCCGATTTCCTTCCCTATCCTTCCCTCACCCGAGCTTGCGCTCCGTCTCTAATGACCTCGTTGTCGACGGGACGTTAAACACTAATATCCTCCTCCTCCTCCCCCCCCCCCCCAAGTGGTACAGTGACGCTAGCAGTTATAAATAGTATATGCAAGTTCTCACAGAAACCGTTAACGGATTATTTCTTCTCAATAGTAATTACTTTGTTATATATGAATTATGTGATTACCAAAAGTTATGAAAGTCAGTACTAAACCAGAAATTTGACATGGACTTCGTCCTGCTTCAACAGTTACTTTCCAAATAGTAGAAATATAATTAAAAGTCACTTGCAATAGGATTTTTACACTCATTAAGAAGTAATAGAGTTTCTATTTTAATAGATAAGGGCAATTACAGTAACTTTATCTTTCATAGGCAAAGACGTAGGTGGGGGCCCTCAAACTGTCTTCCCAAATTTTACTACACAAAGTACACAAAACTATAGAATTTCTTCAAAATGCAATTAGTAAGCTCGTTGTTCAAGAATGATTTCTCATATTAAGCAACACAAAAATGAGCACCCTTAAACTGTCCATTACCATAAAGCAAACAAAACACACTTTTCTGAGACAAATTGTGAGATGCAAATTTTGCTGTTATTCTTTCATTAATTTCACTCACCTTGGAGGACTTTTAACAGTTAATGTCAGTGGTCTTTTATACAGGTCATTAAGAATGACTTTAAATGCAATTTACTTTAACTAACCTCAAAATAACCTGCTTCCTTTTATCATTAGCACAACCAGAAATTTTCACTGACAGAATTAAATGCAGTTAATCTTTGAAGCACAAATACTTTGAATTAAAACAAATCAAACATTATGGAGGTTTTCTTAAAAGCAATACTAACTACCTCTCTTGATTTCAATGAAACCCACAGTATTTCTATATATCTTGTTGCATTCCAAATAAAGCAACACCAACAATCGCTTATTTTCAATCGTTTTTCACAAACAGGATACTCGGATGTTAGTAAGTATGTGGAATGGATCCTAAGAGGTATGATGAGAGGAACCAATTCAAGGGTCAGACACACAGTTTAAGATAATTTACCTTATAATTGCAAATTAAACAACACTTAAATATACTGTTCCATACTTTTACATAAATATGACCTCTTACAGTTGCTGAAGTGATGGCGCAATATTGGTGGCAGGTACATAGTGGCTACCTGGTCTTCCCTCTGGATGTAATTTGCCCTATTATTTTCTTGTTAGCGACGAAATTACCAACTTTAGAGCGTTTTCAGTAATAGAGCACCATTTTAGAGTCGTACACACATTAGAGGCCTTTCCATATTAATCCAAGTACTGGATGCTACACTCGGCACTTGCGCTGTCCACTCACTTGCTGCTCAGACCAGACTTTCCAGTAGCTAGCTGGCGACTGACTGTGCTCTCTCACTTGGCACCCAGACTGAGCGCCACATCCATCTTTTAGTCCGCGCCAACCGTATTTTGGCGCGCGCCAACTCACTTCCGTTACAAACGGGAAGTACTGTTGCTTTTCGTTTTATACAACGCAATTCCCTTGGTATGAACCAACTTGTACATAGTTGTAAACATACATCTTTTAAAAAATCTTAATATTTAAATACATTAACATGTCAATACAAAAGCCACATATTTATATAACATTTTCCTCCAATTAATACAATTTAAATGCTAAAGAGAAAACATTTTACACAACTTTCCACTTCATTACAACAGGTCAAAGACATTACATAATAAAAAAATACATACTTGACATTAAACAGAATTAATCAGTACAAAACATTTACAGAATTAATTATGGTGTTACAACCTATACACAATTATAATCATAAAAGTATCATTATGTAGTTTAAGCTTACAGCCACATGTGTCTGTATATTGCTCTACACCAAATTGTTTAGTTTCACAATTTTTCACACTGTGATATCTTTTACATATATGGAAGAAGTAGGATACTAGTACCAATACGAGGGCAGGTAAATATAAGGTGACAAACAAACCGCGTTTTTCCTGTTGTAGAAAGAATACGGGCATGATATCAGCAAAAAACAGTCATCACACATAATTACAGTGGTCACATTCTTCCGCGACGTAACACTTGTGCTGAAGACGGGATGCTGAATGTTTCTTTTGTAGTAGCAACACAGCCAGTGGGGCTGTGCTGCAGTGCACGTGCTGAAACTGTGGTTGGAGGCCATGCGACAAAACCATTGTCGAGGTCACTACACCGGAGCCGTGCGCCGGGCTTGTGCCATCGGCCAGGAGCACAGTCATCGCAGCAGCCGCCAAACGGCACTGATACCCCGAACACGTTCTCATACTTCCGGTGCTTTGGAAACCTGTAGCGGATGGAAAAAGGCATTCTAGAAGAACTAGGTAACATGTGTCATGTGCCACCAGAAACCACACTGACCCTGCCTTTGTCCTGGACAAAGTAGCGGATACCTGCGAAACCCTCACCTCTTCCAAAATGATGAGCTGTGGAACTCTCGAAAAAAGGTCCTCCACTCTATTAAACTGATTAACTAATTAATTAAATCGATACCCTCTGTGTGGGACAGTTTTACCTTGTATTCTATTGATGGATACTAGGACTGGTACATTTAGTGGGAAATTCCGAGACTGGATCCCGGAACTGCCTGATTTCCAAACCCTACTCTTCCCCCTTCCAGATTTTTTCCCTAAAGCCTATTGGTGGATACTGACACACTTAGGTCGTTTGCCAGGAAGTCAGTTACGTTGGATGCAATTGAAAATTTAAAATTTCGTGTCAGTTACGCAACGTCCTTAAACAATTTGCATGAGAGGTTGGACAGATGTGTGCTCACAATACCAGTATCGGAAATAATAAACTGATCAAATGGGAATTTGACATCGCGACTGGAAGTGGTGCTGTATAAAATGATAGTCGGAATTTCAAATTTTTCGGAGAATTTATGCCGTCACGGTTGTAGAATTCCCGATCGCTACAGGTCTGCTCAATGATTTTTTAAAAGTATTGTAGAATTCCTAAGTTGGCTGTCTCTGGAGAAGGAGGAGGAGGAGGAGGAGGAGGAAGGATCTACTGCATGACAGGGTGGTAACAACAACAAATACCACTGCAAGACAGGTCACCAGGGTGTATTGAGAAGCACTAACCACATGCACTTAAATTCCGATGCATTCTATAGTGTCTGGTACAGTTAGATGTAGGAGATTGCGGAAACTTCCGCAGCTCAATGCTGCGCGTTGGCCACGCCGGTAGTTGCAAGCTCATCTCCCAGCATCCACACACCGGCTGTTCCGAATTCTCAGAGGTCGGAGAGAGTGCCACCGTGACCGACCAACTATCAATCGATCAATTTACATTGGGGGAGATAATCGTCCAACGCAAACACTCCAAATATTGAATCTTCTCAAATTTCCACGTTAAAAACGGGGTATATTCGCAACACACGCGATCGCGAAGCCTGTCCAACGCATACTGACAAGGGAACATCCCCATCGCACCCCTCTCAGATTTAGTTATAAGTTGGCACAATGGATAGGCCTTGAAAAACTGAACACAGATCAATCGAGAAAACAGGAAGAAGTTGTGTGGAACTATGAAAAAATAAGCAAAATATACAAACTGGGTCGTCCATGCGTAAGATAGGCAATATTAAGGGCAATGTGAGGAGAGGAGCGCCGTGGTCCCGTGGTTATCGTGAACAGCTGCAGAACGAGAGGTCCTTGGTTCAAATCTGCCCTCCACTGAAAATTTTGCTTTCTTTATTTTCGCAAAGTTATGATCTGTCCATTCGTTCATTGACGTCTCTGTTCACTGTAATAAGTTTAGTGTCTGTGTTTTGCGACCGCACCGCAAAACCGTGTGATTAGTTGACGAAAGGACGTGCATCTCCAATGGGAACCGAAAACATTTGATCGCAAGGTCATAGGTCAACCGATTCCTCCACAGGAAAACACGTCTGATATTTTGTATACGACACTGGTGACAGCATGTGCGTCACATGACAGGAATATGTTGTCGACCCACCTAACTAGTACACTTGGCGAATGGGTGAAAAGTTTCTTCTACCTTGCCCGATTTAGGTTTTCTTGTGGATGTAATAATCACTCCAAAAAAAGTGATGAAAACATAAGAGTTTTTCACATAAACTGAAAATAAAAAGTTAAAATTTTTTGTCAAGGGAAGATTTGAACGAAGGACCTCCCGTTCCGCAGCTGTTCACGCTAACCACGGGACCACGGAGCACCTCGCCTCAAATTGCCCTTAATATTGCTTATCTTACGCATGGACGACCCAGTTTGTATATTTTGCTTATTTTTTCATAGTTCCACACAACTTCTTCCTGTTTTCTCGATAGATCTGTCTTCAGTTTTTCAAGGCCTATCCACTGTGCCAACTTATAACTAAATCTGAGGGGGGTGCGATGGGGATGTTCCCTTGTGAGCATTAGTTCGCTATTCACCCGCCCAGAAGACGCCGCGAATGCTGATGCGAGTTACATTTTGTGTGGCAGCACACCCGCCAAGCCAAGATCTAGGAAATTATTTAACATTCAGGTCCTCCAGCCAATAGAATTCGAGAAAAGTTTGCAGGTATTTTCAGTCGTTGCTTCCAGAAGGCGCTGCATCCTGCCAAGACTCTCTGAAACACGTGTTGTAAAGCACAGGCGTCGAGCACTATGTGATAATCAACACTGCTCCCACGGACGAAAAGGTTGGAAAGACATCACAGACATAGGTTGCTGAACAGTAATAAAACATTGCAGTCGACAGTGCGACAAAAAACATGTGAGCATATGCTAAGAGGAGCCGATGAGAGGACATTCTGCGTATCCATGACGATACTGCCGTATTGCCTGCCCTGTTTGTACACTATAGCAGATCTCGTGGTAACCTTGCATTGGTGTTCATGAAGTGGATCTCTCACCATTTACGGTGGGAATACTCGACAGTATATGCAAATCACAATTCCACCCATCAAATCTATCCTCCCCTTACGGCTAGACATACATAATTTTTTACAGGAATACTAATCTGATATTTTCCCACACACATCTGCTGATATGTCGGAAGACTAGCCACAGTAACTTTAGGTTCCAACAACATAACATTCCCTAGAACTGGTGTGATTATTATTTATAGGTGTATAGCGTCCGAAAATTTATGGTATGTCCACAGCAGCAGAGCAGCTGGGTATCGTTTCGCACAGCCTACTATAGCTTCCCAGTAACAAAACCCTCATGCCACATCGTCGTTACCGCATATTTGTCGTGGAATAAAGGGCGTAATTAGAATTAAAAAGTCGTAGCGTCGTTTATTTATACGCTGAAGCGCCAAAGAAACTGGTATAGATATGCATATTGAAATACAGAGATACGTAAAGAGGCAGGTTGGTTGGTTGGTTATTTGGGGAAGGAGACCCGACAGCGTGGTCATCGGTCTCATCGTATTAGGGAAGGATGGGGAAGGAAGTCGGTCGTGCCCTTTCAGAGGAACCATCCCGGCATTTGCCTGGAGTGATTTAAGGAAATTACGGAAAACCTAAATCAGGATGGCCGGACGCGGGATTGAACCGTCGTCCTCCCGAATGCGAGTCCAGTGTCTAACCACTGCGCCACCTCGCCCGGCAGAATTCGGCGCTGCGGTCGGCAACGCCTATATAAGACAAGTGTCTGGCGCAGTTGTTAGATCGGTTACTGCTGCTACAATGGCAGGTTATAAAGATTTAAGTGAGTTTGAACGTGGTGTTACAGTCGGCGCGGCCGGCCGCGATTACCGAGCGGTTCTAGGCGCTTCAGTCCGGAACCGCGCAACTCCTACGGTCGCAGGTTCGAATCCTGCCTCTGACATGGATGTGTGTGATGTCCTTAGGTTAGTTAGGTTTAAGTAGTTCTAAGTTCTAGGGGACTGATGACCTCAGATGCTAAGTCCCATAGTGCTCAGAGCCATTTGAACCATTTTAGTTGGCGCAAGAGCGATGGGACACAGCATCTCCGAAGTAGCGATGAAGTGGGGATTTTCCCGTACGACCATTTTAAGAGTGTACTGTGAATATCAGGCATCCGGTAAAACATCATTTCTCCAACATCGCTGCGGCCGGAAAAAAAGATCTTGTAAGAACGGGACCAACGACGGCTGAAGATAATCGTACAACGCGACAGAAGTGCAACACTTCCGTAAATTGCTGCAGATTTCAATGCTGGGCCATCAACAAGTGTCAGCGTGCGAACCATTCGGAGCCGAAGGCACGCTGGTGTACCCTTGATGACTGCACGGCAAAAAGCTTTACGCCTCGCCCAGGCCCATCAATACCGACATTAGACTGTTGATGACTGGAAACATGTTGCCTGGTTGGACGAGTCTCGTTCCAAATTCTACTGAGTGAATGGACGTGTACGGGTATGGAGACAACCTCATGAATCCATGGACCCTGCATGACAGCAGGGGTCTGTTAAAGCTGGTGGAGGCTCTGTAATGGTGTGGGGTGTGTGCAGTTGGAGTGATATGCGAGCCCTGATATGTCTAGATACGTATGAAAGCATCCTGTCTGATCACCTGCATCCATCCATGTCCGTTGTGCATTCTGGCGGGCTTAGGCAATTCCAGAAGGACAATGCGACAACTCATACGTCCAGAACTGCTACAGAGTGGCTCTAGGAACACTCTTATGAGTTTAAACACTTCCGCTGGCCACCGAACTCCCTAGACAATAACAATTTTGATCTTATCTGGGATGTCTCGCAACGTGACGTTCCGAAGAGATGTAAACCCCTCGTACTCTCAGGGATTGATGGACAGCCCTGCAGGATTAATTGAGTCAATTCCCTCCAGCACTACCTCAGACATTATTTGGGCCCATGCCACGTCGTGCTCCGGCACGTCTGCGCGCTCGCGGGGGTTCTACACCATATTAGGCAGGTGTACCAGTTTCTTTGGTTCTTCAGTGTATTACGTACTTTTTTTACACTATAGTCGGCGTTTAATTGAGCAGGAAGAACTGATACCCCCAGACAAGTCACAGACCCCTGCTACTTCTCTGAAAATCCATTCACGTTCTGACGGCACTGTTCCATAGTTAGAAGGCTGGCTAGTCATTCGCCCGTCACTGACTAGGTAAACAGGTATCACAACGAGAAAAACATCACACTAACTTACATGAGGAAACCCACAACCATTCAGAGATTTCTGGGACTGCACTAAGAAATTCGGTTAGCATAACACCAAAGATACATCAATATCGAATGACAGTCCATAAATATCCTCTGTACATGTTCTAATCTCCTTTACCGTATTCCTGTGATTACTACACCAGAGCTCCAGACAGAAGGAGTAACCACTTCTGCTATCAATTCTGGAGTATTATTGTAGTGTTTGGATTCAATACCAAGAAGGTACTGAGAAGAGAGAAATCATGGTTCTGCACTTAAGCACGCTATAATGTTAAAGCAGAGTGATTTCCGATATATTAGTCACGTGGAATGAAATGCTGTTAATACTACAGTGCAAGAAATATACACTCCTGGAAATTGAAATAAGAACACCGTGAATTCATTGTCCCAGGAAGGGGAAACTTTATTGACACATTCCTGGGGTCAGATACATCACATGATCACACTGACAGAACCACAGGCACATAGACACAGGCAACAGAGCATGCACAATGTCGGCACTAGTACAGTGTATATCCACCTTTCGCAGCAATGCAGGCTGCTATTCTCCCATGGAGACGATCGTAGAGATGCTGGATGTAGTCCTGTGGAACGGCTTGCCATGCCATTTCCACCTGGCGCCTCAGTTGGACCAGCGTTCGTGCTGGACGTGCAGACCGCGTGAGACGACGCTTCATCCAGTCCCAAACATGCTCAATTGGGGACAGATCCGGAGATCTTGCTGGCCAGGGTAGTTGACTTACACCTTCTAGAGCACGTTGGGTGGCACGGGATACATGCGGACGTGCATTGTCCTGTTGGAACAGCAAGTTCCCTTGCCGGT
Source organism: Schistocerca cancellata (assembly GCF_023864275.1). Taxonomy (NCBI): domain Eukaryota; kingdom Metazoa; phylum Arthropoda; class Insecta; order Orthoptera; family Acrididae; genus Schistocerca; species Schistocerca cancellata. Next base: position 741,112,726 of record NC_064629.1, on the reverse strand, counting down.
CTAGGAATGGTAGAACGATGGGTTCGATGACGGTTTGGATGTACCGTGCACTATTCAGTGTCCCCTCGACGATCACCAGTGGTGTACGGCCAGTGTAGGAGATCGCTCCCCACACCATGATGCCGGGTGTTGGCCCTGTGTGCCTCGGTCGTATGCAGTCCTGATTGTGGCGCTCACCTGCTCCAGGCAAACACGCATACGACCATCATTGGCACCAAGGCAGAAGCGACTCTCATCGCTGACGACGACACGTCTCCATTCGTCCCTCCATTCACGCCTGTCGCGACACCACTGGAGGCGGGCTGCACGATGTTGGGGCGTGAGTGGAAGACGGCCTAACGGTGTGCGGAACCGTAGCCCAGCTTCATGGAGACGGTTGCGAATGGTCCTCGCCGATACCCCAGGAGCAACAGTGTCCCTAATTTGCTGGGAAGTGGCGGTGCGGTCCCCTACGGCACTGCGTAGGATCCTACGGTCTTGGCGTGCATCCGTGCGTCGCTGCGGTCCGGTCCCAGGTCGACGGGCACGTGCACCTTCCGCCGACCACTGGCGACAACATCGATGTACTGTGGAGACCTCACGCCCCACGTGTTGAGCAATTCGGCGGTACGTCCACCCGGCCTCCCGCATGCGCACTATACGCCCTCGCTCAAAGTCCGTCAACTGCACATACGGTTCACGTCCACGCTGTCGCGGCATGCTACCAGTGTTAAAGACTGCGATGGAGCTCCGTATGCCACGGCAAACTGGCTGACACTGACGGCGGCGGTGCACAAATGCTGCGCAGCTAGCGCCATTCGACGGCCAACACCGCGGTTCCTGGTGTGTCCGCTGTGCCGTGCGTGTGATCATTGCTTGTACAGCCCTCTCGCAGTGTCCGGAGCAAGTATGGTGGGTCTGACACACCGGTGTCAATGTGTTCTTTTTTCCATTTCCAGGAGTGTATTTCCAATACCTGACATACATTACCCTCCAAGTTGTCTATCCCATTCACTACTGTGGGAAATTTTAAGATGATAAAACAACTACTTTCTACACCAAAGGAAGAAAAAAATAAATAAATTCTTTGTGATACATGCACTATATAGCTTTTCAGAAGTGTATAGCTCCCACTATTCTCATCTGATTACAGCTCGGAAGTTCTTGCACACACAATATCTGTTAAGCAAATGTATACACCGGGATTGCAGTTCCTTACAAAACCCTGCCACTAAGAATCACTGCAGTCATAAAACTGAAGGTTGGATTTGTGTCCAAGATGTAGCAGGAAAATGGCGTACTTCTCATACATCTTCATTCACCTAGAGGACGGTGCCAAAACAGTTCCGTTGGTTTGGTGGACATGATTTATCAGACATTCGTTGCAAGTCCTCTGCTGACAGCCATATCTCCCTCTCTCCTGTGTGCAATATGCAGCACCAATATGAGGAATAAATGCTCTTCGTGTTTCCAAAACCGGAACACTGTGGCATCTGCTACCCCATCACTGTGTAAGATGAGATGAAATGTGAAGGTCATCACCTTCGGACAGCTGTTTGGAAACACTCCACAATGCAGCAAACTCTTCTATGTTGTGATGTCTTACACATTTTTGTCAATAAGAAACACCGACTCAGTCTTTTATTTCAACCATCCTGTGTGTTGTAAGAGCAGCGTAGTTTATGCCATTCGATGTCCAGCTTTCTGTGAGAGTCAATGAATCTGAAAGTGTTAATGTAGGTTTAGCATCTGACACAGACCTCGAAGTTATTGTAGAAAAACAAAATGAACTGCTGTGTACACTACTGTAGTCATACACTGCTTCAATGTGTTACAGCAGAAGACACTGTATCAAACTGCTTATAAAACAACAGCACAAGAACTCTCTATTGTGACCTGATAGTCTGTGGACATGCTCTTCCTCCAGTACAGCTGACAAAACTTTACACAGGTACGTGGAAGCGACTTCGATCAGTGACCGCCTGCTCCATTGGACCAGAACATATATATTTACTGGGATCGCCAGGTATGGTCGCTGCCAACACACAGACGGTATTTGTTCCCAAAGTATCGGATGAGAGAGATGTGGTAAAATCTTATTGAGTTCCCTACCAGCAACGTTAGCGAACTTTTTATAGTTTGTAGTCTTAATCCATCGTATCGCATGTTACAAAATTAGCTAGGAGAGAGAGAGAGAGAGAGAGAGAAAGAGAGAGAGAGAGAGAGAGAGAGAGAGAGAGAGAGAGAGAGAGAGATTGTGCTGTCAACGAAGACTTTGACATCATTAGACTGTCGTATTTCTAGCGTAGTAATCATAGGAATACAATAAAGGAGATTATGACATGTAGAGGGGGCTATTTAAGGACTGTCAATCGACATTGATGAACTGTAGATGTTATGATTCTTAATTTCTTTGTGCCGCCCGCATATGCTCTACTTTGTTGTGAGAGCCGGCCGAAGTGGCTGTGCGGTTAAAGGCAGTGCAGTCTGGAACCGCAAGACCGCTACGGTCGCAGGTTCGAATCCTGCCTCGGGCATGGATGTTTGTGATGTCTTTAGGTTAGTTAGGTTTAACTGGTTCTAAGTTCTAGGGGACTAATGACCTCCGCAGTTGAGTCCCATAGTGCTCAGAGCCATTTGAACCATTTTGTTGTGAGATTCATCCTGTAAGCTTGTGTGCTACTTTTCTTGTTGTGATAGCTTTCTGCCTAGTCAGTGACAGGTGGATGAGTAGAAAGCCCTCTAACTATGGAACAGTGTTGTCAGAACATGAAAGGATTTCTAAAGAATTAGCAAGGGTCTGTGATTTCTCTGGGGGTATCACTTTTTCCTGCTTGGCATACGCCAACTATCATGCAAGAATTTACTAATATAAATACAACACTCGACGGCTTTTTAATTGTAATTACACCCTACATTTCTCCGCAAATATGTGATAACGATGTGGCAGGAGGGTTTTGCTACTGGTAAGATATAAGCAATGGTTGGCTGTGCGAAATGAAACCCAGCTGGTGTGAGTGTGGGCATAACATAAATTTTCGGATGCTATACACCAATAATTGATAACCGCGATACTTCTAGAGAATGTTATGATGTTGGAAAGCAACGTTACTGTGTTCAGTGTTCCGAAAGAAAAATGACATGAGTGGGGCTACGCCTGGTCGTAAGGGAGGTATGGAATTGTCGGGGAAAATCGCTATTTCGACGCATTGATAGCCATGTAAGGAGTGGGAGAGATTTTACAGGGAAAATTATGTGCACTCACAAGGAGGTTCTAAGTTTATGATGGGATTTGATGTTTGCACAGCGACAGTAGTAATGAGGAGGTATTTCCGGCACTTTGTTCGTTGTCAGACTGCCTCAAATGTAATATTTTGTTGTAAGTAAAAAAAATGGCTCTGACCACTATGGGACTTAACATCTGAGGTCATTAGTCCCCTAGAACTTAGAACTACTTAAACCTAACTAACCTAAGGACATCAAACACATCCATGCCCGAGGCAGGATTCGAACCTGCGACCATAGCAGTCGCGCGGTTCCGGATTGAAGCGCCTAGAACCGCTCGGCCACCACGGCCGGCTATTGTAAGTAGACTGATAAATATGTCACTGGTTTGCTAGGACGACTCCTCTTGGCATCTGGGCGAGTGGAAGAGCTAGCCGGTGACTGATGCTTTGTTCAGGGATTAGCGATGCTTCTAGTCTGCAGGCGTTTCCGCCTTGTGGCTGTAGGGCGACTTGGCGGGCGTGAAGCCACAAAAAAATGTATCTTGCTTACACGCTCGTGGTGCTCTCTGGGAAGGTGAATAGCAAACTAATACTCCGTCAGAGTTGGGCAGTCTTGGCGATCACGTTTGTTTCAAGTTTTCTCAGATATTTACGTGGAAATTTGAGAAAATTCAGTATGGCGAGTGTTTGATCTGGACAAAGAGCTCCCCCATGCAAATTGATCTATTGACGGCTGAGCACTCACGGTAGCACTCTCTGCGATCTCTGAGGCCCCATATTAGCTGGTGTGCCGGGAGATGAGGGTGCAGCTACTGGCATGGCCAACGCCCAGCAGTGGACTGCGGAAATTTCCTCGATCTCCGACACCTAACTGTGACAACTACTACGGAATGGATCGTGGTTTAAGTGTATGTGTTTATTGCATCTCAATACAGTCCGGTGGACACTGTCTCGCAGTAGTATTTGTTTTTGTTACTTTCCTTTCACGCAGTGGACCCTTCCTTCTCCTTCTTCTTCTCCAGAGAGAACCAACCTAGGGATTCTATAGTGCTTAAAAAAAATCACAGAGCAAACCGGTAGTGGTCGGAAATTGCACAACTGTGACGACATAAATTTCCAGCGAAATTTGAAATTCCAACCATCATTTTATACAGCACCATTTCCAGCCGAGATGTCAAATTCCCAATTGATCAAATGTTCAAAGGTGTGTGAAATCTTATGGGACTGACTGACTGCTAGCCGGCCGCGGTGGTCTAGCGGTTCTGGCGCTGCAGTCCGGAACCGCGGGACTGCTACGGTCGCAGGTTCGAATCCTGCCTCGGGCATGGGTGTGTGTGATGTCCTTAGGTTAGTTAGGTTTCAGTAGTTCTAAGTTCTAGGGGACTTATGACCTAAGATGTTGAGTCCCATAGTGCTCAGAGCCACCTGAACCATTTGAACTGACTGCTAAGATCATCAGTCCCTAAGCTTACACACTACGTAACCTAAATTATCCTAAGGACACACACACACACACACACACACACACACACACACACACACACACACACACACACACCCATGGCCGAGGGAGGACTCGAACCTCCGCCGGGACCAGCCGCACAGTCCACGACTGCAGCGCCTAAGACCGGTTGGCTAATCTCGCGCGGCCCCAATTTATCAGTTTATTATTTCCGATACTGGTATTGTGAGCACGCAAATTGTGTAAGGACATTGCGCAACTGAGATGAAATTTTAAATTCGCAGTTGCATCCAACGTCATGGACTTCCTGGCCAACGAGCGAACTGTGTCAGTATCCACCAATAGGCTTTAGGGAAAAAGTCTGGAAGGGGGAAGAGTAGGGTTTGGAAACCAGGTATTTCCAGGATCCAGTCTCACAATTTCCCACTACATGTAGAAGTCCTAGTCTCCACCAATAGAATACAAGGTAAAACTGTCCCAGAGGGACTACAGAGGGTTGAGTAGGGTAGGGGAGGGGGATTCAAGGGAGGAGGGTGGGAAGGGTATGGGAAATCTTGGTCTGTGTATGTCTGCATGTGTTGGATCACAAAAGAAACAGGAAATAACCACTTGAGACAGATATCAGAAGAGAGAGAAAGAGAGAGAGAGAGAGAGAGAGAGAGAGAGAGAGAGAGAGAGAGATAGAGAGATAGAGAGAGAGAGAGAGAGAGATAGGAGGGGGGGGGGGGTGAGAGAGAGAGAGAGAGAGACAGACTGACTGATAGGAGTGGTAGGATGTGTGTCTGGTATCAAAGGAATGCCATCACCTAATGGTTTTGTTTGGGGGATGTGGCGGTCAGTGGTGTGATCCCAGCGCATGGTTCCAATGGAGAGGCCCCGACAGCAATTTGATGGGTGGTGAGGCCCGCAACTGTGTTTTGTGTGCACAGTACAGGATGGCGCTGAGGCTGTATGGCCGCTACACAGGAAGCAGTGCGCTTCTGGTCTTACGCCGCAGCTGCAACGCAAGTGTTTTTTCGTGGAAGAAAGTTAGTACTGTAATTACGTGCAGTGAGTGTTTTTTGCCAATTGCATAATGGTATTCCTTGCACGATCGAAAAAAAGCTATCTGTTTGGTTATTTAATTACCTTTTTATGTATTTTACAAGACCTACACCTTCCACATTTAAATAAACAACCGAGAATGATGAGCTTTTCCCACCAAAGAAAAGAGTGATTCAACCGGTGCGAATTGATATGCAAAGTGAATCTTATAAATAAACAATATATTTTAGTATTATTATGTCCACGTCAGTGTTACTGAATTTCTTGTAATGGGACACTTCCGCTCCACCAGTTCAACGACTTTTCCTGCCAATTTTTTCTGGGAGTAGTGGGGAGCAAGTGAGTGAGGGGATGAGGGAGGGGTCAGGGATGTCCTCTGCTGGTGGCATTCTGAATTAGCTCAGTTGGTCCCTGCATGTCGCGGTGAGCACATACAGAGATTTTTCCCAAGGATTTCGAGAACATTTTCCAACAGAAAAACACCCATAGTTTACAAAAATAAAGAATACGTCCTTCCACAGCAACAACTCAGCACAGACTGAGCGATTTTCCTTCCAGTTTTTTAAATTTTTTTGAGAAGGGAGGGGAGGCAGGGAAGTTGGTGGATTTCTCAGAAAAGGTGGAGTTAATTCATTGGTCGATTGTCCGCCCCGATAGCTGAATGGTCAGCGTGACGGACTGCCGTCCTCAGATGCCCGTGTTCGATTCCCCGCTGGGTCGGGGATTTTCTCCGCTCAGAGTCTGGGTGTTGTGTTGTCTTCATCATAATTTCATCCCCATCCGGTGCGCAGGTCGACTAATGTAGCGTCGAATGTAATAAGACCTGCACCAAGGCGGCCGGACCTGCCGCGTAAGGGGCCTCCCTGCCAATGACGCCAAACGCTCATTTCCATTTTCCATTGATCGATTTACTTAAGTATTCAGTTACTTTGATATCAAAAGCGTGCTTATGTCAGTGAAGGGAAGGGAGGAAGGGGTTGATGATTTCCCGGTAGGGTGGAGGAACGTAAAGGGCAGGGGAGGGGGGGGGCGTTCTCAGAAGGACTGATTATCCACAGGGGGTCATAAATCAATTAACAGAACAATATTAGATTACCCCTCAATGCATGAAACCTGCACAAAAAAGAACCATAGATTTTGGCTTACTGCTTTCCACCTTCTTGCAGTAGCTTACTTAGTTTTGAAACAACACATTATCGATGACGATTAACGAAATGATAAGCTACGAAATGCACGACAATAAAATTTTGTACCGAGTACTTTCTTTAAAATCGTTAGAGCAAGATTATAGATCGACCGGCCAGCGCGTTTACTGTCCACGCAGTGAAGCGAGCCCCTGGCTGCCGTGCCGCTCCCTTGCCCCGCCCCGCCACGCCTGGAAGAAGGGTAGCACTGCGGAAGCTGCCCAGGGTACGGCTCCGCTCTACTCTCGTGCGACGCTCCACAACAATCCGAGACATGAGGGCTCTAACCTTTCCTTGGTCAGTTGTTTTACTGTCCTTTGAGCATATTTCGCAGGACCGTCGAAGAGTCTCATTTACGTCCCAAATTTCATTCCGCTACATTCCACCAATGAAGCCATCTGTCACAACAGCTGAATATAATTCCAGAACTAACTTCTCTATGGCTACTCAAACACTTCGCACTCATGGACGTTTACAAATTTGAACTTATATATATATATATATATATATATATATATATATATATATATATATATATATATATATATATACACTCCTGGAAATTGAAATAAGAACACCGTGAATTCATTGTCCCAGGAAGGGGAAACTTTATTGACACATTCCTGGGGTCAGATAAATCACATGATCACACTGACAGAACCACAGGCACATAGACACAGGCAACAGAGCATGCACAATGTCGGCACTAGTACAGTGTATATCCACCTTTCGCAGCAATGCAGGCTGCTATTCTCCCATGGAGACGATCGTAGAGATGCTGGATGTAGTCCTGTGGAACGGCTTGCCATGCCATTTCCACCTGGCGCCTCAGTTGGACCAGCGTTCGTGCTGGACGTGCAGACCGCGTGAGACGACGCTTCATCCAGTCCCAAACATGCTCAATGGGGGACAGATCCGGAGATCTTGCTGGCCAGGGTAGTTGACTTACACCTTCTAGAGCACGTTGGGTGGCACGGGATACGTGTGGACGTGCATTGTCCTGTTGGAACAGCAAGTTCCCTTGCCGGTCTAGGAATGGTAGAACGATGGGTTCGATGACGGTTTGGATGTACCGTGCACTATTCAGTGTCCCCTCGACGATCACCAGTGGTGTATGGCCAGTGTAGGAGATCGCTCCCCACACCATGATGCCGGGTGTTGGCCCTGTGTGCCTCGGTCGTATGCAGTCCTGATTGTGGCGCTCACCTGCACGGCGCCAAACACGCATACGACCATCATTGGCACCAAGGCAGAAGCGACTCTCATCGCTGAAGACGACACGTCTCCATTCGTCCCTCCATTCACGCCTGTCGCGACACCACTGGAGGCGGGCTGCACGATGTTGGGGCGTGAGCGGAAGACGGCCTAACGGTGTGCGGGACCGTAGCCCAGCTTCATGGAGACGGTTGCGAATGGTCCTCGCCGATACCCCAGGAGCAACAGTGTCCCTAATTTGCTGGGAAGTGGCGGTGCGGTCCCCTACGGCACTGCGTAGGATCCTACGGTCTTGGCGTGCATCCGTGCGTCGCTGCGGTCCGGTCCCAGGTCGACGGGCACGTGCACCTTCCGCCGACCACTGGCGACAACATCGATGTACTGTGGAGACCTCACGCCCCACGTGTTGAGCAATTCGGCGGTACGTCCACCCGACCTCCCGCATGCCCACTATACGCCCTCGCTCAAAGTCCGTCAACTGCACATACGGTTCACGTCCACGCTGTCGCGGCATGCTACCAGTGTTAAAGACAGCGATGGAGCTCCGTATGCCATGGCAAACTGGCTGACACTGACGGCGGCGGTGCACAAATGCTGCGCAGCTAGCGCCATTCGACGGCCAACACCGCGGTTCCTGGTGTGTCCGCTGTGCCGTGCGTGTGATCACTGCTTGTACAGCCCTCTCGCAGTGTCCGGAGCAAGTATGGTGGGTCTGACACACCGGTGTCAATGTGTTCTTTTTTTCATTTCCAGGAGTATATATATATATATATATATATATATATATATATATATATATATAAGTTCAAATTTGTAAACGTGTGTGTGTGTGTGTGTGTGTGTGTGTGTGTGTGTACGTGTGTGTATGGAATGAAAATAACCAAACAACCTAAATTCGGCACTTAATACTTATGCAACATCTTAAGTTTGTGTAAACCTACGTCTCGAATATGAGAAAACTGGCCACTGAGAAATGTTCTCTTTTCTCAAAAAATATGTCCAAAAAAATGAAAAGTTTAATAAATGTTAGAATAAGCGCTAATTTACTGGTTTACGGTGTAATATTAATTTATCTAACAGTTATTACAAAATTAACAACTTATTTTTACGAGTTCAATATTCCAGTGTGTGGCTGCCAGGTTCCCATTAACAATAACAATACATCTTTTCAGCTGAAAACTTGAAAATAGAAGTTGGACACATTTATTAATGAGAGGAGGAACACAAAAATACCTGTGCGGAGATATCAATGGCGCATTAACAATCCTTGGTCGCGACAGTCAAGATTGTCAAAAAGAGCTTTTAGAACAGTAACAGAGAAGGATGCACAGTAACTGGAGCAGCTGAAGCACATCCAGTAGGACCAGTCTGTAGCTCACCGACACCCCCTCCCCCCTCCCGGTCCTCTGGTTTTCCTTAAACCTTAAATGTGATGAGTGTTTTCTCTGAAACCTACCCCGGTCTTTTCCTCCCCTTATACGAGCTTATGCCCGTCCCTAATCCCCTCGTCGTCGCCGGGACGTTAAATCATTATCTCCCATCCATGTGTGGAATACTCATCATTTGGTTATTGTAGCTCCTAGAAAGAAAAATTATTCAGCCTACGTATTCTTAAAAACCACTACATTCAGCTAATTATATTTCAGAATACACCAATTACGTTTAAAAACAGCAGAAAGCTCCAGAATAAGATTTCTAAAGCTGAAGTGATAACAAAATATGAAAAAGGTTTTGCAGTTGCACATTACAAGTTGTAAAAGCGTGTATCCTGTGACCATGTCGGCTCAAAACAGTAGGTAGGTTTAATGTAAGGGAACCACAAGTACACTAAACCGAACAGTTTTCCAGGTCCTAAACAAACTCCAGTGGCGCACATAATATACTGCATGGTTTAACTTCCTAATGTGTATCACAGCTGCTAGATACATGTTCTTATGTGAACTACAAGTAGTAGTTCTGTCTACAGAAACAGCTTTAGATAAATAGTTTAAGTCGATAGTTTAAATTGATTTAATTTAATAATTTAATTATTAAAATAGTTGGTATAAATTACACGAACTATATTTGAAAGCTGCAATTCTTTCCCCAAGTGCACTCAGCCCTTGTGAGGCAAACTGAGGAGTTACTTGATTGAGAAGTAGCGGCTCCGGTCTCGTAAACTGACATACGGTCGGGAGAGCATCCAGTGACGCCTGTGTATGAGGATGACACGGCGGCCGGTCGGTACCGTTGGGCCTTCCAAGGCCTGTTCGTAGAGAGTTTAGTTTATTTTAATTCTTTACTCAAAAGCCAGTGAAAAAACCCACTGAAAAAAGTAACGTTATTCCCATACAGATGACACACAGAAGAACAGTACCTTAGTGAGTCTATGTATAGAGGAAATGTTCAATCTTCTGGCGGCTACTGTGCTTTTGCGAGAAGCCACACGGATTGTATAAGGGGCAATCAAATGAAATCGACACAATGGGTAAAAAAGTAAATATACTGTTTATTATTTCAAAAGTAATCGCCATAACTGTTAATTCATTGATCCCACTGGGAGACAAGGCGGTCATTGCCTCCATGGAAAAATGCTTTTGGGTGCATACGGAACCATGATTGTATTCACGTGTGTAGCTTTTCGTCCGAAGCAAATTGACGGCCACGAACGTCTTTCTTCACGACTGCAAACACATGGAAATTGAATGGAGAGAGATCGAGATGCCGGCCGCTGTGACCGAGCGTTTCTAGGCGCTTCCGTCCGGAACCGCGCTGCTCCTACGGTCGCAGGTTCTAATCCTGCCTCGGGCATGGATGTGTGTGATGTCCTTAGGTTGGTTAGGTCTAAGTAGTTCTAGGTCTATGGGACTGATGACCTCAGATGTTTGGTCCCATAGTGCTTGGAGCCATTTGAACCATTTAGAGATCGAGGTGGTACGGAGGATGTGTAAAGGCTTCCCAGCGAAACTTCTGCAGCGTAGTCGAAATAACAGGCACACCAGCTCCGGAAAAGTCACCACATCCCTTTTCCTTGATTGACTTTCTCAAACACGGCTCCACAAGTAACGTAACAGCGGTACGGGGGCTTTGCAAAAATCGGATTGCGCCATCAGGCCCAGACGCCCACGGATGTTAACGGATGACTTCATTCAACTGCTGGATAATAATCCACCGACATGTTGCCAATGTTGTTTCGACTAAGCTGCGGAGGTTTCGATGGGAAGCCCTTACACATCCTCCATACAATCCCGATCGCTCCCCATTAGAATTTGAAATTTTCTCGTGAAGTAGCGTGCATGTTCAACGAACACCAAGAATAATGAAAGAATAGTCTTGTATTACGATGTTATTTGCGATCTAGAAATAAAAAGAATTCCCCAGATAAAGTAATTTTCATACTCTTTATTTTAGAGTTCCAGATTAGGGATTTTCGTGCTGTGTTATTCATCATCGTCGTTAGTAGCCTCTAGGCTCTGATTGTCTTTTTCGTATTTTTGAGTAGTGTTTATGGATCTAATAACACTGTGCTGTAGCTGGAAATGCAGAAAGTATCTTTATCCTCTTACATTTAGAAGCACTGAAGGCAAAAAAAAAAAAAAATCGGAAAAAGTTTCCACTTCCCAATTATAAACACTGAAACACCAGTAGTAACTCAATTCAATTAAATGCTTATACGCTTTATACAGTAGTAAAATACCCCATGTGAGATGTATTTCCAGCCCTTCACTTTCCGTACCTAATTATTCATCAGAGAATGTAAGTGAACAGTGTAAAAAATCAGGTACAGTTTGCACATAAAAGTTGTATTGTGTGTAAGATGAGTGTAACAGGAAACATACGTCATACACAGCAGCTGAACAATAGAGGGGCCATACCTGTATAAACTGCTTGAGTTAACAGGCATAAATCAGATACTTTCGGGTTGCCTTCGCGCTGTAGCAAATGTTGTGTAAACCTTGCAAGTCCTATAACTTGTTGTCAGGCAGCCCTCTACTTATCTTGAAACGTGAGTTGTCAAAAGCAAGTTACCAAGCAAACCGCATCAGAAATCAAAATTCTGTCTACAAAACTTACTGTGAAAATCTAATCCTAAAATTATCGCCATATATCCTACTTACAGCATGATGATTTATCAATGTTAAATTACGTAAAGGCAACCGACAAGTGGCATGCGAAAGTGCACCGACACTTAGCATCTATAAATAATTACACTGTCGAATTGATACTGAGAGAACTAAAAGCAGTCTGCAATCATACCAAACCGAAAAATATACAAGAGAGGTATAAACATGACAAGTTGCCATTATGAAAGGCCTTTAAGGGGCGACGATTCCTGTCGGACGAAGATAGGGAGCAGGCAATTACGGACTTCTTCACACAGCAGGACACAGTGGTCTACCGAGCGACTATCTTCAACTGTTGCGTGGGTGGGATGGTTGCCTCAATGGTCACGGCGATTTTGCTTGATTAGTATAACGATTCTGGATTGTGCGGACTACGAACGAAATCTGATTGATAGCCTCTTATAAGAATGTATGTATTTATATACAGGGTGTTCCGAAACTATTCTTTCAGATTAATCCAGAAGGAAGCAAACATCGAAACAAATATATTTCGATAAGGAACATATGGTCTCTAAAGTCATCTTGTTACCTTAGGGAACAGTTTGTTAGTTGTGCTGACGTAAGCTGTTATGTCGGTGTCGCTGACTGGGAATGTGTACTGACGTTTTAAACTGCTCTGTGTACAGATGGTTGGCTCTGAGGATCTGCTTGGAACTCACTAATTAATTCGTAAGCATCATTGTCTTGTGACAACGATGGTGACTTCCTCGTAAACACACCAATTCAGTGGCCATCATTACCGTCTTGTGACAGCAACAATGATCATAGAATGTTTTACGTGTTCTGAAATGGCTGACACGCATCTGGTATACTGGTCTGTGAATGGAAATGGACGAGCTGCATTGAGACAGTATCAACAGTGCTTTCCCAACCGACGAGTTCCACAACACCGAACATTCGGCCATCTGCATTGCCTGCAACGTGAAAGGGGCACGTTCCATGCAAGTGTGCATAACACAGGTTGGAAACGAGCAGTGTGAAAGCCCGAAATGGAATACGAAATTAGGCGACATGTTAGAGACACTCTGTCTACAAGTACGCGACGTATTGGTCACATCCCTGGCGTCAGACATAACCTTGTTTAGAATGTGTTACATAACCAGCAGCTTCATCGTTCCCATCTTCACCGAGCGAGGTAGCCCAGTGGTTAACACACTGGACTCGCATTCGGGAGGACGACGGTTCAATCCAGCGTCCGCCCATCCTGTTTTAGGTTTTCCGTGATGCCTTTAAATCGCCCCAGGAAAAGGCCGAGATGGTTCCTTTGAAAGGGCACGGCCGACTTACTTCCACGTCCTTCCCCAATCCGATGAGACCGATGACCTCACTGTTTGGTCTCCTCCCCCAAACAACCCAACCCTTTCCATCTTCAGCACGTGGCAGCACTAGCACCTGAATACTTCCCCAATGCCTGCAGTTCGCTCAGTGGCTTTTACAACAGACTGCCCTGCACACCTTATTTCTGGCTGAGATTCTGTACGCCGACAATGTTTTGTTTACACATGAAGACTGTTTAAATATTCGAAATTCGCTTGATCGTGTACGTGTGAATCTACGAGGTACTCGATCTCGTGCTCATTAACAGTGATTCGGTTTTAGTGTGTGGGCCAGCATTCTCGGTGATAGGGTGATTGGACCATACATTCTTCCATTCCTCCTCATCTGTGGGATGTATCGCGTCTTTGTGGAACATGCGTTTCCATAAATTCTGAAGGTTGTACCTCTGAATGTTACGTAAAAGCTGTACTCCCAGCACGATGAGGCGCCAGCCCATTTCAGCATTGCTATGAGGGATTGTCTGAGAGTCACCTTTGGGAATCGATAAATCGGCCGACGTGGCCCTGTGGCCTGTTCAACCAGGTCACCCCAACTCACATGTTTGGATTCTTCCTTTGGGGGCATATGAAGCTGCTAGCGAATGAAACCGTTATGAAAACAGAAGAAGAGATCGTCGCTAGAATGCCATTGTGGACATGCCAGGAATCTTCGAACGGACACGACAGTCAGTGGTCCGATTATGTACTGCGTGCATACAGGCCAATGGTCACGCAGTCGAGTAATTCCTGTGAATGCCACTGCTGTAATTAGACTTCTAAAATACTGTCTGTGTGAATCGTCCTTACCATTAGAAACTGCAGTCAGAGACCGTGTGTACCATAACTAAATATTTTTGTTTTGATATTCTCTATCTAACGTTGTAATTTGGACGAATAGTTTCGGAACATCCTATATGGAAGTTCGAAATCTCCTCCTAAGCCACTGGATTTATTTCAGCCTACTTGATAAAACATCACTTAGAATCTGGAAAGAATCGCTGTGGGGTAATAACCACTTACCTATCAAAAGGGGGGGAGGTTAAAACACAATTGTAGCCCACGATGCATGAATGCCCAGACCTCATTCATTCAGTGCTTGAGAATGAGAGCACTTAGCGACATGCAACAAAATTTACACTTAATTACAAACCTTTACGAAACATTTTATGGCTGACAACTCTCACATAATGATGAAAAAAACAGTTCGCCAGCCGATGTGGCCGAGCGGTTCTAGGCGCTACAGTCTGGAACCGCGCTGCTGCTACGGTCGCAGGTTCGAATCCTGCCTCGGGCATGGATGTGTGTAATGTCCTTAGGTTAGTTATGTTTAAGTGGTTCTAAGTTCTAGGGGACTGATGACATCAGATGTTAAGTCCCATAGTGCTCAGAGCCATTTTTTTTTAAAGTTCATCGCTTATTATTTTTCGTTGTTCGTGCACTAAAACAGCCATATCAGGCATGGCGTTTTAATTTACTACTACTTTACTACTAACTGTATTCACGACATGTTTTTCAAACAGTATTCACATATACCTGAAAAAGTATAGCATTGTGCGACACATAGTTCACGAGATGTGACGTCATAAACATTGAGCTACGTTAAATCGAAACTACAGTGCGGAATTCGCTAGAGATACAGGCGAAAGAAGTGTAAATATATCAAATTTATGTGTAATATATGTGGGCAAAGTCGAGGGTAAAATACTGCTAAACCCTAGGATCTATATCAACCAAACTTGGTACACGCTTTAGTTACTATCTGGAAAGAAATAATGTGGGGGTAAGATCCAGCTACATCCTATTGAGGTGCAGTTGATAATGAAGAGAGAGAAGGGGAGGACGAGATGGACAGGCAGAGAGGAGAAAGGAGGACATGGACGCAGACATGGGGGAGGTGGGGGAGGTGATGAACAGAGAGAGGGGGCAGGGAGAAATGGGCAGACAGAGGGAAGGGAAGGAGATAGGAAAAGAAAGGAGGGAGACGGTAATGGACCGAGACTGGGGATGGGAGATGAAGAGACAGGGAGGGGAAAAGAGGACATGGACGCATATATGGGGGAAGGTGGGAGAAGAGATGAACGGAGAGAGGGGGAGAGAGAGAAATGGGTACGCAGAGGGAAGGGAAATAGATAGAAAAAGAAAGGAGGGAGAAGGCAATGAACTGAGACTGGAGGTGGAGGCAGTGGACAGAGAGCGAGGGGGAAGGGGGGTGAAGGAGATGGACAGCGAGAGGGTGAGAAGATGGACAGGAAGATGAGGAAGAGGAGACGGACATGAGTGTGCTTACATCATTTCGGAACATTACAGATCAGTCCGCAGCTGTGAAGTTATATGTATCTGCGAGACTTTTTGCATATAAAATAGTACACTTTTTAAGACCTCCTACCATCCCGAAGCGCTATAAACTTCTTGGCACTCTACGAATGCTAGTAAGTCTAATGTTAGCACTTCTCTGTTACATTCTTCATGGTAAGTTCTGCAGCCTCGATGTATCAATTAAATGAAATTCTTTCCTACTTCACACTGTATGTTATTTCATTCGGGCTAGTGATCGAGTTTAACTGTTAGATCATTTTCAAGTATATATTTTTAAAAGTACATGAACTTTCAATTGATTCAAGAACGAGAAAACCAGCGCAGGCGCCCAATTTTAATTGACTGCAAGGTGGTGAAGTGGTTTTCAAGGCTTGGCACGGATGCGGAGGCGTCACGTATAATGCAATAATAATAATACTTATTCCCCCTCTTAGCGTTTTGTATGGGCACAATGAGGCAAGCAGTCACTTTCGAAAGGGATATACAACGTAGCAAATCACAAGGGAACAAATACGATTGTCTCAGTTATGTATAAAAGCAATTAAAATATTAGTTTCTAATGCTCTCACTCACATTATCACTCGTTAACGTAGCAATTCACTTGCACCACTTGACTCATTCAACTTCACTTACACAGTCGTTACTCTTCTAATCAAGCTGTGACAGAAATAATCTTTGCATGAAGGACAGACTAAACACATCACACATCTTCTTGAATTAAGCGCCAGTACATCATTTTCAATTCTTTCTGAAATAAACATAATTACTGACGTTCCTTATATCGAAAGGCAATTCTTTGAAGTTTGTTTTAGTTGGTATAAGAATTTCCCGTCATAAACAATCGTCTGGCCAACACTCAGGAAACTTTAATTAACATGTTTGTTTAATATTTCAGCATCCTAACTGTAGCATTATATTGTTTCTGGCGTTTGTGCTTAAGCCTTTAAGGCTCGATTGTACTGTTTTTCTCTCGTCTACCACGTCATTATTATCATAACGCTTCCTTCGTAAACGTATGCTTTAAAATAACCTAACAGATGAAACTAGCCAACAGTACGAATAAAATAACATTTAACCTGAAGCGGGAATTTCAAGTTATCAGCCCTGCTCCAGACACGTCGGCACCTACAGCAGAGAACAGAGAGTTACTATCTGTGGAGAAAACCACCAGTTTCCTGGCGTGAAGCACAGTTCGGTATTCTACATTCTACATCTACAGCTACATCTACCAACACATCTGTACATATGTGTACACTCAGTAAGCCACTTTACAGCGTGCGGCGGAGCGATTTTTTATCGGTATTAGCGAATTCCTGTGGTACTCCCTTTGTGTATAAAGCGAGGGAAAGGTAATGATCTATCTGTATACGCTACTTACCTTAATCTTCTAATGAATCACACGATGGTGGTAGAAGAATTGTGGCACAGTCATCCGCCAATATCGATTCAACACATTCGGCTAACCGGCTGTCGCAATAAAACTACCGCTATTCTTCCAAATATTCGAATTCAAGTTCCCCGAGCATCTCTGCCACGCATTTGTATAGGCTGCTATCCTAGCACTGGATTTCTGAATTCGTACAATGTGCGCTGTCACGTCTGCTCCAAACACTGCAGCACTACTCGGAAGTAGTCGCACGAGCGTCTGGTACGCGATCTCCTTTACAGATCCACTAAAATCCTTCCATTCGCCTTTCCTGATGCTAAGTATACATATTCGCCCTATTTCACGCCGCTTCTTCTTGTTATCCATAAATATTTAAAAGATTCGACATGCTTCAGATTTTTTCCACTAATCTTGTAGTGAGATACAACCTATTTATTTTACAAATTCAAACATGTTTTTCTTACTCCAATCTGATATTTATTTACGATCCAGATGCAAATTCTTTTCATCTATTATACTGAAGACATCTTCAGTCGATTTAATATCGAATAATACACATTTGAGGTAACTCTCATTTATTATTCCGTCTCAGTTGGACCTCCGTAATTAGATTACATGTTTCGACCGCTCTGGATCATCTTCAGATCTACGTAGTTCTTGTCTACTCAGCACCAGAGTGGTTCAGAGTAGACAAGACGGGTTCTTACGCAACTACTTAGATCTGATGACGATCCAGAGTGATCGTAACGTGTAATATAATTAAAAATATTGCTACTGAGAAGGAACAATAAATGAGAATTATCTTAACCGTCAAGCGGCCTCGCCGATTTTTATAATACAGCGGGCGTTTGGCGTTCTTGGTACGCATGTACAGAATAGCTGCCTTTATATTATCAAGGTAAACATGTATGAGCAAACTCACAGTCTAATCTCAGTTTAATTAAACGAGGAAAATAAACTTACACCACATGAGCTAAAGAACAGTTTCATCCAACAATAATAAAATAAATATTCATTGTATCACTCTGTTGGCACGTGAGCGTATTACCACACAGTAATGATCCACTCGGAGCATTAAACAGCGCATTTGCATCAGATGCCAGCCAACCGCTTATTTCATTGCTAATTACCTTGTAGACAATTGCCTCATCGTGGGACTGCGCTGCTAGTTCAGAATCTGGGTTATTTTCTTGCACTGATCGTAACTTTTTTCTCACCTAGCTCACCGTTTCTTTTATATTACTACTGCTCACTTGGACATATGATAATACAGCTTATCACTATTTTAACTGAAGCAGTGATAAAGGGCTAGGTACCGGCTTGCAGTTGTGAAACAACACTGGAACGGTGTAACACAATGTTATTTTTTGTTGGCGCACTTTATAAATAGGCGCGCGTGCTAGAGGGTTAAATATCTATACAGTTGCTGAATCTCTCAAGCTGATTATGTCAACTGTAGTCGAAAAGCCGTTCACATGAACATAATTTTGCTAAAAGTTACTCATTTGTCCTGTGAAAATCTGTTTTTCCTCTCACCTGATCATAGATTATAGGACGCACGTTTCATTTATGAAAAGTCGACACATATGTACGTGAAGAGCTTTACTACATCTACAGCTACATGGGTACTCTGCGAATCACATTTAAGTGCCTGGCAGAGGGTTAATCGAACCACCTTCACGAATCTCTATTATTCTAATCTCGTATAGCGCGCGGAAAGAAAGAACACCTATATCTATCCGTACGATTCTGATTCCCCTTATATTATTGTGGTGCTCGTTTCTCCTTATGTAGGTCGGTGTCAACAAAATATTTTCGCATTCGAAGGAGAAAGTTGATGATTGGAATTTCGTGAGAAGATTCCGTCGCAACGAAAAACGCCTTTCTTTTAATGATGTCTAGCACAAATCCTGTATCATTTCTGTGACACTCTCTCCCACATTTCGCGATAATACAAAACGCTCTGCCCTTCTTTGAACTTTTTCGCTGTACTGCGTCAGTCCTATCTGGTAAGGTTCCCACATCACGCAGCAGTATTCTAAAAGAGGACGGACAAGCGTAGTGTAGGCGGTCTTCTTAGTAGATCTGTTACATTTCCCAAGTGTCCTGCCAATAAAATGCAGTCTTTCGTTAGCCTTCCCCACAACATTTTCTATGTGTTCCTTCCAGTTTAAGTTGTTCGTAATTTTGATTTTATACTTTTCATACTTCGGTTTTCTTTCGCTAATTCCTGTGAAACAGTTGACTACTTATCTGGGAAGAACTGAATATTTGTGTGTGTTTGTATGTGTACACGTAAGCGCGCGCTTGTGTCTGAGTGCGCTGCTTATAAATGTATAGAATGAAGTTTGGCGTGATGACATGCATACTACTCCATGGGCGGTAACACTACGTTAAGGCGTTACGAGAGTGTGGTTGTGGTTATTTCTGAAGAATGTTGAACCTGGCTGTCAGAGAGTGGCTACAACAACGACCATCTCCAATATTAACTGCTTCCTCCTCTTTCTTTCAAATTATGGCTGTTCTGTAATGACCTTATCGCCGACGGGACGTACAAACCTAATCTTTCAATCTATCGGAGGCAATCGAATATGAAGATTACTGCAATTTATTTTAGTGTCTACACGATATTTCACAGTTGAGATGTGGAAACGCTGTTCATAATTGGTATTCCCGGGGGCCGAGGACTGGGAGATCAATACTGCTGCTCGCTATGACGGCTGCGCGGCCAGACGCAGGGACCGGCAGCCAGCTAAACTTCGCCTCCTCAAATATCATACTCAATATTTCTAGCTATATGCCTACGCTTTTATTTAGTGGTCCAGGGGGTGGCGGTTTCAGAAAATGTGACAACGTTTGGAACAGTAATAACCTCTGAACAGGTTTTAGCTCGAACACTGATAGAGGGTGAACAAGATATTGTAACTTTCTTATAAATTCCAAAATGGAGACGTCGATTATGCGAAACCCACGTTGGACTTCCCTTTCGTGACATACTGAAAGTTATCGATCATGGCAATTAAGTGGAAGCATCATTTCTTTTCCGAAAAACATTTAACTCGGTGCCATACAGACGCTTATGAACAAAAGTACGATTATATGGGCCACAAACCAAATTTGCGACGAGAGTGAGAATTTGTTGATTGAGGGGACACAGCATGTTATCTCGAATGGCGCGTCATAGACACATGTAGAAGTGATTTCAGAAGTACACCAGGAATGTGTATTGGGACCGTTATGGATTTTGTGTATTAATGAGCTGGCAGAGAATATTATTAGTGCCTCAAATGTTTTGAAGAACCTAACAGTAATGAAACACAATCTAAAGAAGTTCCATATATATCCAGTCAGACTTTGTAAGGTGTCAAAGTGGTACACAGATTGGCAACTTATATTAAATGTTCAGAAATTTAAAATTGTGCACATCACAAAACGAAAAACGTAAACCATTTGACTACAAGAGCGACGAGTCATAATACCTATGTGTAACAAATAGTTGGATGTGAAATAGAATGATCATACAGGGTGGTCCATTGATAGTGACCGGGCCAAATATCTCACGAAATAAGCATCAAACGAAAAAACTACAAAGAACGAAACTCGTCTAGCTTGAAGTGGGAAAACCAAATGTAATAAAAAATGGGGGTTCCTATTTAAGGAAACGCAGTTGATATCAGTTTGACCTATGGCAGCGCCATCTAGCGGGCCAACCATAGCGCCATCTGGTTTCCACCTTCCAGCTAGACAAGTTTCGTTCTTTGTAGTTTTTTCGTTTGACGCTTATTTCGTGAGATATTTGGCCCGGTCACGATCGTAGGCTCAGTCTCAGGTAAGGCACGTGGCAGGTTTTGGCTTATTGGCAGAGTAGTACTCAATCTACAAAGGATGTAAGCACTTGTAAGGAACCGAGTGACTTGTGCGTACTTTCTCAGAATGCTACTGAAGTGAGTGTGACACATATCAAATGGGACTGTAGGAAATACTGAATATATACAAAGGAGAACGGTACGAATGGTCACGTTTGTTTGACAAGAGAGTGTCACGGAAATGTTAAAGAACTTGAACTGGCAAAGCCATGAAGACAGTTGCCAATTATTGGCTGAAGCCTACTAACAAAATTTCAGGAACCAATATTAAGTGAAGAATCTAGAGACATTCTTTAGCCTTTATGAATCACTCCAGCAAGTATTCTAAAGACATTTACACTAATTACCTACGCACAGAGTCATTTAAGCAGCCATTGGTCCACGCTCCTGAAATGTTCATGCTCCAATGCCAAAACTGAACAGTTTGATCTCTAACTACGCCACGTCATTGTCAGCTACCCCACGTAACTTATAACGTGGGCACTTCAGTCTCTTCCCACCTAAGAGGTCCAGACTAACGAGCGACACATGAGCCCTTGTGTCTACAAAAATTTATTTTGTTCCAGTCACTGTGCCCAACAGGCATCATTTCGTTTCTGCATACGCGTTTGCAGTACTCGTATTTCGGTTTACTAGGAGTGCCATCTAACGGTTGGGACATTCTCTGTGTCATTTAACGAACGCTTGTCCCGGTACTGCCTATCCTGCTTCCTACTCTGACAATCATATGCCCGGTGCCCCACTTCCCTGCATTCGTAAAATTAAAGTTTGCGGCACTTTTTCTTAACGTGGCCTGTACGTCCTCACCTATAACAATTACCTCCTAGGACGACACTCTTCGGTCATTTCGACCTCAAGTTGCGTGGCAATTATGATAGCAGCGGCTAAATGACTAGGATTTCCATTCTGACCCTTCTCGATGTGTCAACTGGAAGTTCCCGCAAACCACATCTGATTCCCTGTTTTCTGCCACTGTTTTGGCATGCTGTGTCAGTTCAGAGGAGGAATTTTTATAATTCTACTTCAAAATGCTTCTACTGACTGACTGCGATTTTGCGACAGCCCAGTAAGCTGTTCCCTAACAAACTTCGCAATGTTCTGTTTATGGCGCCGTTTGTGAAGTCCATTAGGTATCTGTTCAACTGTTTGCGCTTTTTTAATTCTACTCTGTACATGACATACGTTTTCACGTCAGCAACCAACTGTAACTGGGCCATATACAAGCACTTTCCATCTGTCTCTCGACCTAATTTTGTGGCAGCCTTTAAACGATTAATAAATCAAGACACATTTTCAGTTATTTTTCCTGAGAGAAGAGTCACTAGATTAGCTCCTACAGCAATTACAGATGGCATAAGTACATGCAACAAAGGGAGGAGCAATTTGCTGACCACTTTCCGGCTCTGGGGTACCCAGAGACCACTGGCAAGGGCCTCGATTGGCCACCATATTCCCCGTATGTGAACACATGTGACTCCTTTATGCGGGGCTATATTAGAGACAAGGTGTACAACAATAACCCCAAATCCATTGCTGAGCTGGAAACAGCCATTTAGGAGGTCATCGACAGCATCGATATTCAGACACTTCAGCCGGGCATGCAGAATTTCGCTATTCGTTTGTGCCACATCATTGCCAGTGATGGCAGGCATATCGAACATGTCATAACCTAAATCCGAATATCTGTCGTGACGTTTACGTGTTGAATAAAGTGCATGCACGCCGTAGTTCGTAACTAATTTACGTTGTTTCCATGTAGTTCAATGGAAATGAAATGAGCGTTTGGCGTCATTGGCCGGGAGGCCCCTTACGGGGAAGGTCCGCCCGCTTTAGTGCAGGTCTTATTACATTCGATGCTACATTTGGCGACCTGCGCGCCGGATGGGGATGAGATGATGATGAAGACAACACAACACCCAGTCCCTGAGCGGAGAAAGTACAGAAACGTGTACACTTAGGAGTGTGTGTTTATGTTCTACAATCATTTCTCTCTTTCCAATACATACTTGGTAAGAAATCAAATTACTACAACAATACTACAGAACTGATAGCACAAGTGATTTATGTAAAATGCTTCAAACCTCTTCCATCTTGAGCTCCATCATGCATAAACCATATGGTCCTTCTTCTTCTTAATCGTCTGTTATATCACCACAACATTCTCAAATGTATCAGGCTCATATCTACTATACACGAATGAGGAGTTCTAACCTCCTCAGCATGAGTGCATCTAGAGAGATCGTCCGTAACTGGTTGGGTGACGTGAGCAACATTGGTGCAGAACAGTACTCACATGACAGCAGTTACGGTATTGGAACGCGAACACCAGTCTATATCGCAGGCGTCAGTCGATTGTAGAAGTTTGGAATACGTGTTATGCTCTTTCCGAAATCAAAATATCAGAGTGGACAGATTACATGAAACAAAGCTCGGTCTGTTCCTTAGCTAGACATCTAATGTAACTGGTATAGTGCGCTCCTACTTCTGGTCAGTCCCAAATTAAATCCGAGACAATGTTGCGAGGAAGGTTGGTTACAGACTGAGGAACACTTAGAAGATGCATAGAGAGACAATCTAGATTTTAGCTCAGGATCCACGAATGCGAGAATATTTTATGACTCCCATCCATGTAGGGAGAAATGGCCAGTCGTAAATAAAATCTTACCGAACTTATAAAGCGTTTCGGATAAGGAACGTAGTTTTTGGACCTTCTCTCTGCTGATGGCTATTTCCTACGTTAAGGAACAGTATTTGTGTCATGTCATGTAAGAGGGTTTGCGATATGTCCACATGTATACAGCCCTCGCAAAGTAAAGGGGAGATGGGGAGTTGCTTTAGCAATTATACAGAAACTGAGAATCATTCTGCAATGCCACTGGCTGATAGTATCACGAGATAGACGCGATGAGACGTTTTGCTGACGTGACAAAAAATTGTCGAGAGTGGTGGTTTGGAACTCGAGTAATTGTATAAAATACGTTTAAATTACTGGCAACCAGGTAAAATTACGAAAACTGAGGTAAATACGACAATAATATGGATGAATGAGGACATTTACATGCTTGCCTGTGTATTCCATTTCTCCATTGGTGTGATTGACAACTGATGGTCCATACTATCCGTGCTCTATGGGTTTTCTTGCAGAAAAACCCTTAGTTCTACATGCAGTTATGCATTGCAAGCTATAAAAAGAAAAAGAAATATTCAGTGTCAAAAGATTTGGTGGACAAGATGACCGCCACCTATGAAACCTAAACAGTGATCATATACCTGCGTGCCATATGTCACACCGATATGAGGAATGAATGTTCTTGGTCTCTTCGAGAACGGAACACTGGGACATCTGATACAAGTCACTGTGGGACATGAGTTTAAATATAGAAGTCATCACCTTCAGAGAATTGTTTGGAGACTGTGACGTGGCGAGTGAATTTATCTTCGCAGTTTACAAAAACCGGAAAACTATTTTTGTAGTCAGCCATAAAGCAATGGAGAACCCACTGACCATAATTTTCAGTCTGCAACTTCACATTATTCTTGTGCTCACGGAAAGAAAATGTTCTTACTTGCTATTAACTCAGTGGGATCAGGAACTATCACTACAAAAAAAAGTCTTCAGTTCTAACTGACAGATATAGTCGGTAAAAGTTCAATTGCACAAACATAATAATATTCCTGATAATAACAATAATGTTAACGGCACTATTAGCAGTTCAGAGAGGACCTCTCCGGTAAGTTCCAAAGGAAATGGTCTATCACCATGACTTCTAATCGTCAAAGTTAATTGTGCATCTTAAAAGTGGAAAATAATCTCGCCACTTGCCGCACGGTTTTGTCAGCATTACTAGCGGCACACAAGCATTGACCTCCGGGAAATCTAGGCGATCCAGGACGGTGTACAGTCTTCGCTAGTTCACTTCCTGCTTTTACCGAAAACGCGTTTGGTAGCTGCCTGGCTGTGACGTATCCGAGGCGCAACGAACGCAGGTATTTGACTGACGCGCCAGATTGATAGCTGCGAGCGAAGTGATCTCTTCTCTTTGCCTCAATGGCTGTGTTTATAAAGGGGCGCAGTGGACGTCTCACCGGAACATCTGCTATCAACAACTTCAGGCACAGGTAGCAGCATCTAAATGGCCCCTTTCTTGAACATGTAATAATTAATATCTTTGTCGTCTAATAATATACAAACTTTTCTTATCTATGACTGGAGGGAAGTTGGATTTAGTTACAGAAAAAGTTTAAGCTCGACTACATTTAAACTTAGCCAGCTAGAATTTTTAGAACGGAACCAACAGTAGAACCTGACCTCTGAACTGCCACTTTAAGATTCCTTGTAATGGTTGTTATTACACTAAAGTCTTGAAACTTGGTACAGCTTTATTACTCTATCAACGTAATCCAGTGCTTTAACCAGAACTTTCTATAACAAATACAAATGATACTTAATCTGTTATGAATAGGGACGGTTTCATTCCAAATTTAGGTTTTAGTAAATAACTTGAAAACTATTAGAGGTAGCTTAATTGCGTTACACCGTTAAAGTTTTTATACGAAACTGAGACTGCAATCGAATTTTCAACTTTCTGAGTCTAATATTTAGCGCCTTCTAACTTTCGTAAAAATGCCCATTTGAAGCAAAGTATTGCCCCGATCAAGTTGAGACCTGTTACTTTTTACTGTGACGTACATCCGCACATCCTGAACAGTTTTTAGCTTTAGAGCTTCGTTATTTAACACCACGTATTTTGACTGCTACGGTCGCAGGTTCGAATCCTGCCTCGGGCATGGATGTGTGTGATGTCCTTAGGTTAGTTAGGTTTAAGTAGTTCTAAGTTCTAGGGGACTGATGACCACAGATGTTAAGTCCCATAGTGCTCAGAGCCATTTGAACCACTTATTTTGTCTTAAAATAATATATTTAGTGAATCGTATTCATTAGATTATTCTGAGACTTCACAGTGATAATATTAACGTACTGAAGCATACTCTGACAAAGTTTTGATAAGATATTTTAATTTTTAATTTCGTTCTTAGATTATGGCGTAATACATTTTACGCTACACACAGGTGCGTTGTGATGATGCGGTGCTAGTAGTAATGAACTGGGGTAAGTCCCGGCACACTCGCTCACCTCTTTATCTCTCACAATGATACTGCATTTGTTTGGCCACATCATCCCCCTATTTATTTTTGTGAAAAATTTATTTTGAACAAAATTACATATGATAAGCAAATGATGTTACACACTGTTGTGTGTGTCCTTATGGACCACTTTCACTAAAACATTTAAGATAGAGAATGAAAAATTACTGTCTATGGCTTCTCCAAGATACTGTGTTACGAGAAGTGAAAGGGGAGGAGTCACTGTTGTACGTGTCCTTCTCGTTTTCTTCTGCAATACAGCTTGTCGGCTGTCTTTCATGACGCCTCCATGTACCTGAGAAACAGATAACTTAGCAAGCTCCTGTTCTCAGCTTACATCTAAGGGAGGACGAAACACATTCTGAATTCTATTTTCCACTATAATTTAAATAAACAATTGAGAAGTTACCAGAAAGAACTTACTCTCTTTTCTTTAAAATTTTTTATTTGGAAAAATATTATTAACTTTAACTTTTTCATAACGATTATCTGTAATACATCACTTCATAAAATCGTGACATTTTACTTCATCATTAAGACTGAATCACAAAGTTTGCAAATTTTTTTATGAACGATAGCTATTATGTGCTGGAAGTGAACATAAGTTTTTAAACACACATTTTGGGCTAGTGTGCAATTTGTTTTATGACCTTAGATGTCACTTTACACATAAAATCGAGAATTCTTTGTAAGTTCTATCTTCATATGGCTCAATTATCGTACGGATTAAGGTACTAAAGAAGTCATTTGTTTGACAGCAGTTACTTTTCTTTATCACGCACGTAATCAAAAAACTGATTTTATTGTAACATACCCATATTCTACAATCTGCATTTATTTAAACATCCGTTTATCTGTATTGTTATGTGTATGTGTCAATATTTTTCTGTTAAATGACCATCTGCCTATTGCAAGATAACGCGTTTCTAAACCGTTTTACGAGATTTGAGGGAATTACTCATAAATTTTCCACCGTTTTACCAATTATGTCAGCCTACTGACTTTATTTCTCCTGTTTCTCCTATTTTCATTTATTCATATATTTGGATGCTCTTTTCTCCCTTCTATCTTCGTCAGTCTGCTGACTTCATTTCTTACATACATATTTGGTGTCATCCTCACACCTCTTACACGCACCTCCTACAATTAATATCAAAATGCCTAGGCTTGCCTCTAGTGGCGCCATTTTATTATCCTGCTACAGGCAGTCTTGCTTCTAACTTAAAGTCATTAATTTATGCAGAGTTTATTGTTTCAGATTTTAGGAATTTACGGCTTCAGTTACTTCTCTTAACGTGAAGTGTCTGTATTTTACTGTTACTAATCCTGTTTGATACTCTCCTTTATTATTTATTTACTTCAGCCATTATTTTTGTGTTATTGGTGCCGAGAGTTACCCACTGTTATTTTAATATTTAGAATTTACTGCTGCAAACTGCCTCTCATATTTTCTTGTAAGTTATCGTTCGAATATGTCATTTTCGCGAATCATTCTTACTTGCTAGGAAGACATTATATACTAATAGCATATGTACAACATGAAGGCATATATTCCTTACACTATAGACAGAACAGGAAAAGAGAATGAAACTTGAAAAGGAAATAAAATTTCATCAGCTGGGACCGCACAGTACGCCAAATTGTGTATCCACCAAAGACTGGCAGACTCCCTACAGAAGTTAGTATAGATAGGACAGAAGAAGAGAATTAAACTTGAAAGGAAAATAATGTTTCATGCAGCTGGGACCGCACAGTTCGCTAAACTGTGTATCTGCCAAAGAGTGGTAGACTCCCTGCGGAATCTAATTACTGTTAGTTTTGAAGATTTACAATATTTAGTAGACTTATTTCTTGCTTACTTTTCGGGTATCCTAAACAGTGTACGTTTGCACGAGGCTTACCTATTATCCTGAGTGGTCCTTGATAAACAAGCATAAACTTCTTTTTTTTCGCTGAAATTTTCTTAGCTTTTTCTTTAGTTCTGACTAACACTAGTTCATCAAAGTTAAAACTAGTGGGGGAAGGTTTTGCGTCATGCCTTCTTTTTCTGTCCAACGCTCTTTCACACATGTTTGCCTAGCCGGCGTCTTCTTCTCATCTAAAGAGCTCTGAGATAGACCTGGAAAATTAACTATGTTTGAAAGAATGTTACGGGCTTCCTAATTCAATATTAGTTCACAAGGAGCAAAGCCTGTTGCGTCATGTTTAATGTTGCTGATAATTTCTTCAAAGTTATTGATATGATTGGCTCAAATTAAATGCTTCCTGGCACAGTACGTTCTACACAATGGCTCATATTTTCCTATGGAAAATACGCTGAGATCCTTAAATGGTGAATTCCGGCCTTTTGTAGACATGCTTTAAATTTCCCAGATACAAATGCGGACCATTATTCGATAAGAGGCTCTTAGGCTTGCCAATCTTTACAAAATAGTCTTTTTCTAGCTTGTTTACCAGCGTTTTGGCTTTAACTTTATTTATTGTATATAGTTTGACATTCTTGCTAAAACTGTCAATTACGACAAAAACATGGGTACACCCTTCTTTAGATATCGGGAGGAGGCCAAAATATCGGCTGCATATAATTCAGGGGTTCACTTGGTTCCACATTGTGCATATCTCCTGCACTATACTAGTTACTGCACATACCTTCTGACACACAACACAGGACATTCTACGACGCTACTCTAAGATGCATGCTGTCGAAAATCGCCTTCCTACTTAATTTAGCAATGCAGTTCTTGGCTCTAATGACCATATCGTAGATGCACGTAATGTATCAACAGATCCACATGTTGCGATGTAAAACATATTTTCCATCCTTCTGAATCTCCTGAGCCGCTTTTTATATCTGGGCTCTTCAGACTTTCAATGACTGATAATTTTCGAAGGATCAGGTAATATACCTTGCCTGCTAATTTCATGGCCCATGAAGTTTATTTTGTCTGTAACACACTCAGTCTTCTCTCACTTCATACTTCCTTTTTCTATAGTTTCTAGCACCCTGACTAGCAGACTGATATATTCTTCCCACGTGACAGTTGCCAACAATATATCATCTACATAAACAGTCACCTGATCTAACAATTCCTGCCCTAATAATGAGCCATCACTCTTACAAAGGCACACACAGAAACGTTTAATCCACATGGGACTACTTTATATTGGTAGCCCACTCCTTCATACAAAAAGGTTGTATATTTACGTGATTCTTTCGCAAGGGGAAAATTCCGGTATCCACAAGTTATATCCATTGATGTAATATACATAACGATTCGGAACTTTTATATCAGTTCGTCCATATTTTGAGGACGGTCATTCTCTCTAATTACAATTTCATTTAGCCAGCGTGAGTCAGTTAGTAGTCTAACGCTTCCGTCACGCTTAGGCACAACAACAAGATGATTATTATGGCATATTAACTAATTGCTTGCTCAATGACACCCCATGCCAACATACGTTGAATTTCTTTCCTAACAGCTTGCTTTCTCGAAATATGTACCTGATAAGATTTCTTGAAAAATATCTGCCCAGGCTTTACATTCAAATGGCGTTGATACCCTTTATTTCACCAGGCGTATTCGAGAATACAGTGTGATGAGCGGTTAATACTTTCTTTAATTCTGCCCTCTGTTTTTCAGAAATTTGATTTGTTGACTGTACTTTTGCCTCTACATTTTCCAGGATGTAGTTCTTTTCCACATTAGAATTTTTACATTATTCTCAAATTCAGTATCTTCCTGCTAATACACCTTTATTCCTCATTACTCTAATAGGCAGTTCTCATGCTTCATTACTACTGCCTATATAATTTTCTATGAAAGCCCTGTAATAAGTCGAGAATCTGGCAAGGTAAATACTAAGTGGCTCTGATCAAAATCAATCCTTCTTTGATATTTTGTTGAAACATATGTGCCAATTAACATCTCCAAACTTAAACTGGGCACGATTAAACAAGGATGATCTATTATTATGTCAACTGTACCAATTGGTGTCAAAGCTTCGAGCTGTACTGGTCTAGAAACTTTTCCAGTGGCACCTATTATTCTTAAACCAACGACTTCGTCGTAACTGCCGTCTGCTTCACGTCTGCTATGCAGCGAGCTTCGTTAATTTAAGTATTAACTGTATTTTTCTTACTTGTCACTTCTTCTTCCGTGTGCTTTTAGGAAGCTTTAATTGTCGAGTGCTAGTAATAGTGTTCCATAGATTTCGTGTTTGTTTTGAATACAGTCAGAGAGAGTCAACCATAGTGCCAGTAGGGCTAGTGTTTGTTTTCAATACAGTCCAGAGACAGGTAGTGCTATTTTCATTGTTTCCAACAAGAAGTGTCTATTAGCCACAGTTTAGTCAGCTATCAGCCGCCTTTAGTGAATTAGCAGTCTACGTAACAGTTGATTACTTAACTATCTACAGTAAATTGTTGATTTCTTAGGATGGATAGGATGTGTGACTGCTGTGTACGGACGCAGGAAGAGCTGGCCACTGTTCGCGAACAGCTGAACGTGTTGATGGCCGCGGTCAGCCGTCTTCAGGCTACTGCCTCGGAGTGTAGCGGCAGTGGGGAGTCTGGTGCGTCGCATGGTACATCCCAGGTGTTACATGCTTCACTCACTGTTCCTGCTGTCGAGACATCTTCGCGGGTACTGGACGCGATTGGGCCACCCTCTCCCCAAGGGGAGTGGCGGGTTCAGCGGCGTTCGCGGCGCACGAGGCGGAGGGTCAATGTGGAGGCTGGCCGTGTGGCATCGCCCGTTCTGCCTGTGAGTGGACATGTGGCCGCTCCTTCAGCAAGGTCCGAGCAGGCACACGGGGGGAGGGGTTTATTAGTTATTGGGAGCGCCAACGTTAGGCGGTTGATGGAGCCCCTTAGGGAAATAGCGGAAAGGTCGGGGAAGAAGGCCAGTGTTCACTCTGTCTGCTTGCCGGGGGGCCTCATCCGAGATGTGGAGGAGGCCCTGCCGGCGGCGATAGAGAGCACTGGGTGCACCCGACTGCAAATTGTTGCTCATGTCGGCACCAATGACTCGTGCCGTCTGGGTTCAGAGGTCATCCTCAGTTCGTACAGGCGATTGGCGGAATTGGTGAAGGCGGAAAGCCTCGCTCGTGGGGTGGAATCAGAGCTAACTATTTGTAGTATCGTTCCCAGAACTGATCGCGGTCCTCTGGTTTGGAGCCGAGTAGAAGGCTTAAACCAGAGGCTCAGACGGTTCTGCGGAGATCTGGGGTGCAAATTTCTCGACCTCTGCTATCGGGTGGAGAAATGTAGGGTCCCCCTGAATAGGTCAGGCGTGCACTACACGCCGGAAGCGGCTACAAGGGTAGCGGAGTACGTGTGGAGTGCACATGTGGGTTTTTTAGGCTAGAGAATTCTCTCCCTAGGCCCGACAAGACGCCTCCTGAGACGCAGCAAGGTAGGAGTAGGCAAAATGTAACAGGGAATAACAATATTAATGTGCTAATAGCAAACTGCAGGAGCGTCTATAGAAAGGTTCCAGAACTGCTCTCATTAATAAACGGTCACCATGCCCATATAGTACTAGGGACAAAAAGTTGGCTGAAACCAAACGTAAACAGTAATGAAATCCTATACTCAGATTGGAATGTATACCGCAGACACAGGCTGGACAGTGAAGGGGGAGGCGTGTTTATAGCGATAAGAAGTGCTATAGTATCGAAGGAAATTGACGGAGATCCGAAATGTGAAATAATTTGGGTGAAGGTCACGGTTAAAGCAGGCTCAGACAAGGTAATTGGATGTCTCTATAGGCCCCCTGGCTCAGCAGCTGTTGTGGCTGAGCACCTGAAGGATAATTTGGATAATATTTCGAGTAGATTTCCCCACCATGTTATAGTTCTGGGTGGAGATTTTAATTTGCCGGATATAGACTGGGAGACTCAAACGTTCATAACGGGTGGCAGGGACAAAGCATCCAGTGAAATTTTTTTAAGTGCTTTATCTGAAAACTACCTTGAGCAGTGAAACAGAGAACCGACTCGTGGCGATAACATATTAGACCTTCTGGTGACAAACAGACCCGAACTGTTTGAAACAGTTAACGCAAAACAGGGAATCAGCGATCATAAAGCAGTTACTGCATCGATGATTTCAGCCGTAAATAGAAATATTAAAAAAGGTAAGAAGATTTTTCTGTTTAGCAAAAGTGACAAAAAGCAGATTACAGAGTACCTGACGGCTCAACACAAAAGTTTTGTCTCAAGTACAGATAGTGTTGAGGATCAGTGGACAAAGTTCAAAACCATCGTACAATATGCGTTAGATGAGTGTGTGCCAAGCAAGGTCGTAAGAGATGGAAAAGAGCCACCGTGGTACAACAACCGAGTTAGAAAATTGCTGCGGAAGCAAAGGGAACTTCACAGCAAACATAAACATAGCCAAATCTTTGCAGACAAACAAAAATTACGCGAAGCGAAATGTAGTGTGAGGAGGGCTATGCGAGAGGCGTTCAATGAATTCGAAAGAAAAGTTCTATGTACTGACGTGGCAGAAAATCCTAGGAAGTTTTGGTCGTATGTCAAAGCGGTAGGTGGATCAAAACAAAATGTCCAGACACTCTGTGATCAAAATGGCACTGAAACAGAGGATGACAGACTAAAGGCCGAAATAGTAAATGTCTTTTTCCAAAGCTGTTTCACAGAGGAAGACTGCACTGTAGTTCCTTCTCTAGATTGTCGCACAGATGACAAAATGGTAGATATCGAAATAGACGGCAGAGGGATACAGAAACAATTAAAATCGCTCAAAAGAGGGAAGGCCGCTGGACCTGATGGGATACCAGTTCGATTTTACACAGAGTACGCGAAGGAACTTGCCCCCCTTCTTGGAGCGGTGTACCGTAGGTCTCTAGAAGAGCGTTGCGTTCCAAAGGATTGGAAAAGAGCACAGATCATTCCCGTTTTCAAGAAGGGACGTCGAACAGATGTGCAGAACTACAGACCTATATCTCTAACGTCGATCAGTTGTAGAATTTTGGAACACGTATTATGTTCGAGTATAATGACTTTTCTGAAGACTAGAAATCTACTCTGTAGGAATCAGCATGGGTTTCCAAAAAGACGGTCGTGTGAAACCCAGCTCACGCTATTCGTCCACGAGACTCAGAGGGCCATAGACACGGGTTCCCAGGTAGATGCCGTGTTTCTTGATTTCCGCAAGGCTTTCGATACAGTTCCCCACAGTCGTTTAATGAACAAAGTAAGAGCATATGGACTATCAGATGAATTGTGTGATTGGATTGAAGAGTTCCTAGATAACAGAACGCAGCATGTCATTCTTAATGGAGAGAAGTCCTCCGAAGTAAGAGTGATTTCAGGTGTGCCGCAGGGGAGTGTCATAGGACCGTTTCTATTCACAATATACATAAATGACCTTGTGGATGACACCGGAAGTTCACTGAGGCTTTTTGCAGATGATGCTGTGGTGTATCGAGAGGCTGTAACAATGGAAAATTATACTGAAATGCAGGAGGATCTGCAGCGAATTGACGCATGGTGCAGGGAATGGCAATAGAATATCAATGTAGACAAGTGTAATGTGCTGCGAATACATAGAAAGATAGATCCCTTATCATTTAGCTACAAAATAGCAGGTCAGCAACTGGAAGCAGTTAATTCCATAAATTATCTGGGAGTACGCATTAGGAGTGATTTAAAATGGAATGATCATATAAAGTTGATCGTTGGTAAATCAGATGCCAAACTGAGATTCATTGGAAGAATCCTAAGGAAATGCAATCTGAAAACAAAGGAAGTAGGTTACAGTACGCTTTTTCGCCCACTGCTTGAATACTGCTCAGCAGTGTGCGATCCGTACCAGATAGGGTTGATAGAAGAGATAGAGAAGATCCAACAGAGAGCAGCGAGCTTCGTTACAGGATCATTTAGTAATCGCGAAAGTGTTACGGAGATGATAGATAAACTCCAGTGGAAGACTCTGCAGGAGAGACGCTCAGTAGCTCGGTACGGGCTTTTGTTAAAGTTTCGAGAACATACCTTCACCGAAGATTCAAGCAGTATATTCCTCCCTCCTACGTATATCTCGCAAAGAGACCATGAGGATAAAATCAGAGAGATTAGAGCCCACGCAGAAGCATATCGACAATCCTTCTTTCCACGAACAATACGAGACTGGAATAGAAGGGAGAACCGATAGAGGTACCGTCAGGTGGCTTGCGGAGTATGGATGTAGATGTAGATGTTGATAATTAATTCACTATTATTAGGAATAGAATCAAAGAATGCTTGGAACAAAGGACTTGCTTCACTGCCACTATCATGAAGACAACGCACTGTTACTCCTGAGATGTTAGTTTTTATAATAAAATGAGTTATTCCACTTTGAATAGGTTCTTATGAAAGCCTTCTAATAAATCTTTTTCAATCTGTCTCCAGCTAAAGAACAGTAATTTTGTTCAGTTGCAAGTAGATTTATGCTTAGATTCACGGGGTCGTCAGCCTCTACATCTGCAGCTGTCTTTTCCAACCTGTCCACCAATACATCTTCTACTTTCATTTGCTGCACATCATAAACTACTTTCTAGCTCCGAGGAGCTGCGTTTCTTCATAACATTATTATCTATGATACTGCAGTCTGCTTTTACAGTTTCTGGAAACTCAATACGTCTAATAGGTTCCCAGCCATCGATATTATTGCTAGCCCCTTCATCTAACTACTCCTCGTGCTCAAAACCGTGCAAAACTGACCCTACTTCCTCTACAGAAAGGTTAACCTTCATATTTCCATTATTGTCGGAGATGTAAACCTTTTCCTCTTCTTCGTCTTTATCTGATTCAAACCCGTTAATTTGCTCCTCACTAATATCTGTAGCGCTTTCATTTTCCTTCTTGACCCATTTTTCTAATGTGTCCGAAATGCTGACAGCTATATAACTGGAGTGGTGTAGCACATCACTGGTGCGGCTGTTCCTATTTCATCATCCCTGTTATCGATTTGAGTGTGCTGACTTAATGTGGCATGTGATTTTGTTACTCGCTGTGTAACTGTTTCCACCTGGTGGGCGCCAGTTTCGTCATAGACGGGTTTTAGTTACCCACACGCTGCCTATTGTATCCATTCGATTCAGAATCTGAATGGGTAGCTCTTCGTCTTGTCTCAACGGCACATTATTTACATTTCTGCCTTTGTCATAATAATTACTGCGAAAGCGTGGTGGCTCTCTAATTCTTTTTCCTCTGCCACGGCCTCGACCACGATAATTAGGTCGTGTATTCTGAACCTCCATACTTGTAACATTCACGTTCCCACTGTCATTATTTCGGTTATTTACATGATTGTTAGAAGACCTACGAGAGTTATTAGGAAAGTGAGGAACGATCGGTCGCGAAATGGAAACCACAGTGAAAATCCGATGAAGTTTTGCACAGGTGTGTTGGGTAGTGGCTCTAGTATGCCCGTCGATCTCATTACGTCGTTATTTTTAGTTCTGAGCACACAGGGAGCAAACAAAGATACCTAGAACAATAGTGTCTCCCGCCAACTATGAGGGCCTGGTGAGAAATTTCGCCTGAAGCTTTGCCACCAACATTACGTGACTGTCGTGCCGTTTTGTTCTTCAAGACAATTCTCAGTCCCATTCTGCAGGGGCAATGAAGACGCTCCTGCATCGTATACAATTGGGAATGTTTGATTACCCACAATGCAGCCCTTATTGTCTCCCTCTGAGTTTCATCTCTGCTCACATGAACCGCTGGCTATGAAGACAACATTTTGGCACAGACAACGAACTGTAGGCCAGCGTAGAGGATTGGCGTAAAGCACTGGCGGTTGCCTTCTATAACGAGGGCATTGCAAAGTTCGTACAACGCTACGACAAACGTCGAAGTCGGATCGGCGATTATGGAGATAAGTAGCTGGAAGTTGTAGCTAACTGTTGCAAATAAAACAGTTTTGATTTTCATTGTGGTTTCCATTTCGCGACCTATCGTTCCTTACTTTCCGAATAGCCCTCGTATTGTCACTCTGCACCTGCTCATCAACACCATCTACTCTTTCCTCTCGCTCCAGATACTCAGTGAAACTATACAAATTATCTCTAGGTGTGGGAATGATTCTTTTCTGACAGTACCAAGCTTACTTTCTAGTCCCATGATAGTCCTTTCCGACTTCATGCTTTCTGTAAGATGTGACAGCCGTAAAATCCACTTTCTAGAGAGCTCGAACTGATTCACGGTCTGGAGGAAACTTTTTGCCACTTCAAAATTCTCTCAAAACATTATTTTGTTTGTTGTGAGATCAGTACTCATCAAGAAATTGTTTTAAATTCAGAAAGAGTTTTGCATGTAATCATTACTTCAGGTGACCGTCGCAAAGTATCTCTTGGCAAATTACTTGTTATTAGCGAAATTTTCTCTCGTACTAACCATGTATTACGCAAAACATCCTCAAAATCATTCCAGAACTCTAATGGATGAATTTGTTTGTCTGGATCAAAACGAAAAGAAGTCAACATCCGATGAAAGCGGCGTTAACTGAAGCAAAGTGCTGTACAGTACTATTACACGAGCTACTAAAGGTTATTCTATTTTCTATGTTAGTAATACTAGTATTTAGTTCCTCTGCTTGTAGTTCTACTGCCTCTACTCTGTCAGAAAACTACTTAAACCTAACTAACCTAAGGACATCACACACATCCATGCCCGAGGCAGGATTCGAACCTGCGACCGTAGCGGTCACGCGGTTCCAAACTGACGCGCTTAGAACCGCACGAGCACGGGGTCCCGGGTTCGATTCCCGGCGGGGTCAGAGATTTTCACCTGCCTCGAGATGACTGGGTGTTTGTGTTGTCCTCATCATTTCATCATCATCCAGGAAAGTGGAGAAATTGGACTGAGCAAAGGTTGGGAAATTGTACGGGCGCTGATAACCACGTAGTTGAGCGCCCCACAAACCAAACATCATCATCCTCATCAGAACCGCACGGCCACACCGGCCGGCGCTTATTGTTGATTTCCTTATTACAATCATTTACTTCTTTATTACTAGACTCAATCTTGCTACTTAAGTGTTCACTATTGGATTCCATCTTATTGTTCTGTCCTTTATGATGTGATTCAAGTTCAGAAAACAGTAATTGCATGCAATTTGATGTCTCTACTTTGTCACTTGGAAATTCCGCCTGTTTTAAAGGAGTTTATAGCATTCCTTGTCTTCGTTGAATTTCAGAAACACTTAAGTCGGTTTAATTATCTGATAATATTATTAATTGTACATATTCATATTGACCTCAACTTCAATTACCTCATCATCAGAAATTATTCTAACTTCTAAGTAACATTGAAATTTACCTCCGAATCTATTTTCGACAAATCATCTTCAGATTTTGGATTTATTACTTTGATAGAACCATTCTTATTAACTTCAGTTTCAAATTCTCAGGATTGATCGTCATAGACTGGTTCCATCTTAACTTTCACAACATCCTTATCATTAGATTACATTTTTAATAGCTTGACAGAAGCAATTAACAAATATATTAAATATTCTTGATTTAACGTAATTGCTTGACATCGACGAGCGATGCTGGCGCGGAGCACCAACAAACGTGATGTGACGTGTTGCGACGTAATGCAGGCAGCAGTAGCAAATGGTTCAAATGGCTCTGAGCACTATGCGACTTAACTTCTGAGGTCATCAGTCGCCAAGAACTTAGAACTAATTAAACCTAACTAACCTCAGGACATCACACTCATCCATGCTCGAGGCAGGATTCGAACCTGCGACCGTAGCTGTCGCTCGGCTCCAGACTGTAGCGCCTAGAACCGCACGTTGAATATCGCCTAATGCAGTAGCTGCAGGGGGGACTGGGCACCGGTGAGCGCGTGCAATAGCTTGCAGGTCCACATAACTCCATGATGATGCAGCGTCTTCTTCTAACCTCAGCGTAGGTGGTAGCCATGATGTAGTGTTATCTTCTTACCTCCTCCTGGTACGGTCAAGGTTGCTGTGGCTAACATTCACAATTTAGTTTCCACACTTGTGAGCAAATTCTTAACAGTGTTCTCGCGCTGGTTTTGGCACATTTCACTTCCGTATTCTGTTGATGCCTACTGAGTTGCCTCATTTGTACCGATCACATTTACTGTTCAGTTCCCGATTGATTACAACCATATACCGAGCGAGGTGGCGCAGTGGTTAGCACACTGAACTCGCATTCGGGAGGACGACGGTTCAATCCCGTCTCCGGCCATCCTGATTTAGGTTTTCCGTGATTTCCCTAAATCGCTTCAGGCAAATGCCGGGATGGTTCCTTTGATAGGGCACGGCCGATTTCCTTCCCCATCCTTCCCTCACCCGAGCTTGCGCTCCGTCTCTAATGACCTCGTTGTCGACGGGACGTTAAACACTAATATCCTCCTCCTCCTGATTAGAACCATACGTGAGGCGGAATGCGTGTGAATTCCTCAGGGACCAAACTGCTGACGTGGTCGGTCCCTAGAATTACACACTACTTAAACTAACTTATCCTAAGAATAACACATAAACACCCATGCCTGAGGGAGGACTCGAACCTCCGGCGGGAGGGGCCGCGCAATCCGTGACATGACGACGTGAGACAGAGGATAAAATATTGTCGTCGTTTAGAAGAGCCTGAAAACTATTTTTTGCAGTCAGCCGGAAGGCGATGGAGAAAATACTGACCATAATTTCCAGTCTGAAAGCCTACATTATTCTGGTGCCCATTGAAAGAAAATGGTTCAAATGGCTCTGAGCACTATGGGACTTAACATCTATGGTCATCAGTCCCCTAGAACTTATAACTACTTAAACCTAACTAACCTAAGGACATCACATAACACCCAGTCATCACGAGGCAGAGAAAATCCCTGACCCCGCCGGGAATCGAACCCGGGAACCCGGTCGTGGGAAGCGAGAACGCTACCGCACGACCACGAGCTGCGGACTGAAAGAAAATGTTCCATCTTGCTATTTACTCAGCGACATCAAGGAACTATGACTATAAATAAAAGCCTTCAGTTCTGACTGACAGATATAGTCAGTAAAAGTTCACATGCACGAACGTAATAATATACCTGATAATAATAATGACGTCCCTATCGGAAACAGCACTATTAGAAGTTCGGAGGGGACCTCTACGGTAAGTTCCAAGGGAAATGGCCTATCACCATGACTTCTAATCATCAAAGATCATTGCCCACCTAAAAAGTGGAAAATAATCTAGCCACTTGCCACGCAGTTTTGTCAGAATTACAGGTGGCACACAAACAATTACATTCGTGAAATCTAGGCGATCCAGTACGGTGTACAGTCCTCGCGAGTTCACTTCCTGCTTTTCTAAAAACGCGTTTGACAGCTGCCTGACTGTGACGTCATCCGAGGCACAACGAACGCATGTATTTGACTGACGCGACCAGATTGATATCTCCGAGCGAGGTGATCTCTTCTCTTTGCCTCACTGGCTGTGTTTATAAATAGGCGCAGTGGACCTCCGAACGGAACATCTGATATCAAACACTGCAGGCACAGGTAGAAGCATCTAAATGGCCCCTTTCTTGGACATGTAATAATTAATATCTATGTCGTCTAATAATTTACAAACTTCTTTATTATATTTATGACTGTAGTTAAGTTGGATATAGTTACAGAAAAAGTTTAAGCTCGACTGCATTTGAACTTTGTCAGCTAGAATTTTTAGCACGTAACCGACAGTAGATCATGACACCTGAACTGCCACTTTAAGATTCCTTGTAATGATTGTTACTTACACTAAAGTCTTGAAACTTGGTACTGTTTTATTACTCTGTCAGCGTAATCGAGTGTTTTAAACAGAACTGTCTATAACAAATACAAATATACCTAATCTGTTATGAATAGGGACTTTTCATTCCAAATTTAGATTTTAGTAAATAACTTGAAAACTATTAGAGGTAGCTTAATAGCGTTACATAGTTAACGTTTTTATATAAAACTTATGCTGCATTCGAATTTTCATCTTCCTGAGTCTAATATTTAGCGTCCTCTAATTTTTGTATAAACGCCAATTTGAAGCAAAATATTGCTCCTATCAAGTTGAGACCTGTTACTTTTGATTTTGACGTACAGTTGCACATTCTGAACAGCTTTCAGCTTTATAGCTTCGTTATTTAACACCACTTATTTTGTCTTAAAATAATATATTTAGTGAATCGTATTCATTAGATTAGTCTGAGAGTTCGCAATGGTTACATTAATATACTGAAGCATACTCTGACAAAGTTTTGATAAGTTATTTTAATTTTAAATTTCATTCGTAGAATATGGCACAATACTTTCACTGGGCACAGGCGCGTTGTGATGACGTGGTCCTTGCTGTAGTGAACAGGGGAAGTCTCCGCACACTCGGTAGCCTCTGTATCTCTCACAATGGTACAGCACTTGTTCCGCCACAAGACACTCCACAGTGGTACTCCAGTTTTCACATGCTGTGATGTCGTCTACATTTTTATCAATAAGAAACGTGGCCTCTATCTTTTATTTCAACCATCCTGTGTGTTGTGGGAGCAGTTAACTTACAACATGCGATGTTCAGACTTCTGTGACAGCCGATGCATCTAAATGTGTCCATTCCAGTTTAGCACTCGAAGCAGACCGCTAGGCCATGGTAGGAAAACAAAACATATTGCGGTGTTCAAAGTTGTGGGCATACGCTGCTTGTATATGTTACAGCAGATAAACAATGTATTAAACTGCTTATGTAAGAACAACACAGGAATCCTCTCTCCTGACTGGTGGTCTTTGCGCTATGGTCCTGTTACTGTATGTGACAAAACTGTACACAGGTCTGTGCAAGAGACTTTGATCACTGGCCACCTGATCCTGTGGACTAATATGTGTATATTTAATAGGATCTCCACATATGCTAGATGTCAATACACAGGCGGTATTTATTTTCGAAATATCGGAAGAGAGAGTCGCGGTAATATCTTATCTAGTTCTCTGCCAGGTGATGTAAGCGAAGTTTTTATAGTTCGTAGTTTTACTCCGTTATAAAAGTAATGGCAAGAGAGAGAGAGAGAGAGAGGGAGAGAGAGAGACTATGCTGTCAACGAAGTCTCTGACACCATTCACTGTCGTATATCTATCGTAGTAATCATAGGAATACCATAAAGGAAATCAGGACATGTAGAGGGTGATATTTATATGCCGTAATTTGATATGAATATCAAGAGCTCAGATGGCAACCCAGTTCTAAGCAAAGAAGGGAAAGCAGAAAGGTGGAAGGAGTATATAGAGGGTTTATACAAGGGCGATGTACTTGAGGACAATATTATGGAAATGGAAGAGGATGTAGATGAAGATGAAATGGGAGATAAGATACTGCGTGAAGAGTTTGACAGAGCACTGAAAGACCTGAGTCGAAACAAGGCCCCGGGAGTAGACAACATTCCATTAGAACTACTGATGGCCTCAGGAGAGCCAGTCATGACAAAACTCTACCATCTGGTGAGCACGATGTATGAGACAGGCGAAATACCCTCAGACTTTAAGAATAATATAATAATTCCAATCCCAAAGAAAGCAGGTGTTGACAGATGTGAAAGTTACCGAACTATCAGTTTAATAAGTCACAGCTGCAAAATACTAACGCGAATTCTTTACAGACGAATGGAAAAACTGGTAGAAGCCGACCTCGGGGAAGATCAGTTTGGATTCCGTAGAAATGTTGGAACACGTGAGGCAATACTGACCTTACGACTTATCTTGGAAGAAAGATTAAGAAAAGGCAAACCTACGTTTCTAGCATTTGTAGACTTAGAGAAAGCTTTTGACAATGTTGACTAGAATACTCTCTTTCAAATTCTGAAGGTGGCAGGGGTAAAATACAGGGAGCGAAAGGCTATTTACAATTTGTACAGAAACCAGATGGCAGTTATAAGAGTCGAGGGGCATGAAAGGGAAGCAGTGGTTGGGAAAGGAGTGAGACAGGGTTGCAGCCTCTCCCCGAT
This sequence comes from Schistocerca cancellata, assembly GCF_023864275.1. NCBI lineage: Eukaryota > Metazoa > Arthropoda > Insecta > Orthoptera > Acrididae > Schistocerca > Schistocerca cancellata. The sequence goes on along the minus strand of NC_064629.1, from coordinate 741,070,498 downwards.
GTTATTCAATCTGTATATTGAGCAAGCAGTAAAGGAAACAAAAGAAAAATTCGGAGTAGGTATTAAAATTCATGGAGAAGAAGTAAAAACTTTGAGGTTCGCCGATGACATTGTAATTCTGTCAGAGACAGCAAAGGACTTGGAAGAGCAGTTGAACGGAATGGACAGTGTCTTGAAAGGAGGATATAAGATGAACATCAACAAAAGCAAAACGAGGATAATGGAATGTAGTCAAATTAAGTCGGGTGATGCTGAGGGAATTAGATTAGGAAATGAGACACTTAAAGTAGTAAAGGAGTTTTGCTATTTAGGGAGTAAAATAACCGATGATGGTCGATGTAGAGAGGATATAAAATGTAGACTGGCAATGGCAAGGAAAGCGTTTCTCAAGAAGAGAAATTTGTTAACATCGAATATAGATTTAGGTGTCAGGAAGTCGTTTCTGAAAGTATTTGTATGGAGTGTAGCCATGTATGGAAGTGGGACATGGACGATAACTAGTTTGGACAAGAAGAGAATAGAAGCTTTCGAAATGTGGTGCTACAGAAGAATGCTGAAGATAAGGTGGGTAGATCACGTAACTAATGAGGAGGTATTGAATAGGATTGGGGAGAAGAGAAGTTTGTGGCACAACTTGACTAGAAGAAGGGATCGGTTGGTAGAACATGTTCTGAGGCATCGAGGGATCACAAATTTAGCATTGGAGGGCAGCGTGGAGGGTAAAAATCGTAGAGGGAGACCAAGAGATCAATACACTAAGCAGATTCAGAAGGATGTAGGTTGCAGTAGGTACTGGGAGATGAAGAAGATTGCACAGGATAGAGTAGCATGGAGAGCTGCATCAAACCAGTCTCAGGACTGAAGACCACAACAACAACAATTTGATATCATTTCATGGGTGGACTACTAGATAGCTTTTTAACTAATGGAACAGTGCTTTCGAACGTGATGGGATTTTGAAGGAGTTATTAGGGGTTTGTGATTTGGTGGGGGTCATCTCTTACTCGTGGAAATCATGTGGATTCAAATGTTATATACCAAAGACTGGAAGATTCGTGACAATACGGCAGGTAAGCGATTCTCTGACGAAAGGGGAGTTGAGAGATGATCTCTAAAATGCTTTTTCCAAGTTTTGTGAGCAAACATATTACAACCACTCACATCTGTCTTGTGAAGTGACTGCAATGATAAAACTAGAAGCTAGTATGAAGATTTTTACCGAGATATTATCAACAGCAGAGTTCGATCTTTTGTTTTCTTGATAAATAAGAGACAAGATTCTTCCGTGAGTTTTGTGTGCCTATAGATGGATGGAGGACATTTTAATAGGTAGACTAAATCGATATTTACAACTATATGCTTACTTTGCAAGCCATCATATGATTGCAGCAGAGAGTATCCTGTACGGCTACTAGTCATTTCCATTCCTACACCACTAGTAAATAGAGCTAGGGAAAAAGACTACCTATATGGCTCCTTATCATCGCCAATTTCTCGTTCCTTTTCTTCATGGTCCTTATTCGAATTGTTGGCGGCAGTAGAATCCTACGGCAGTCAGCTTCAAGTGTCGGTTGACATTAGTGTTCCTTGAAAAGAACATCGTCCTCCCCTTCCCCAGGGATTCCCACTTGAGCTACCTGGCGAATGTAATCCGATTACTGGAAAAATATAGCTCACTACGAAAAGTGACAATTACGATCAATTTATATCTTGGGTTGTCGGGTGCTCTGCCGGATATCAGAGTCGTTCTTGCACGATATTTCGGTAACGTAGCTCGTAACATTCATCAGGTACGACCTGAGACTGCTCCTCGAGCTTTTTGTGTGGTGTGTGTGTGTGTGTGTGTGTGTGTGTGTGTGTGTGTGCAGGCCCGTCGCTTATGCGACTCGCCGTGTAAGGGAGGAAGGTTTGGTTTTTAACAACCTTTATTATATACAATATTTACATTTAAATGGACAGGCGTCCCTGGGCCTCAGGGGCACTTATCCGACCTTCATTGGTGTATATTATTTTCCTGTTGGGTTGTCAAGATCTGGTTTCTAGTCCTCTTCTTCTATCAGGCAAATTGGTACTTTGAATCGTTGTTCTAGTCGGGGGCGGGTCACTGCCAGTTGAGTTAATTGCGGGAGTGTGTCTCTGTGGTTTTCTATTTCGGCATACATTTTCCTGGCCTTCTTCTTTATGGCTAACAATAGGGTATCTTGTCCATTATAATTATCCGGGCTGTTATGCCGTGGTCGGTTGACGAATTCTGTGTCGATTCCCAACGTTTCGTCTCCGACTGCGGGAGACATCTTCAAGGGGGACCGTAGCTCGATGGAAGGTCCAACACACCCACTGGCTCGCTACTGACTGCCGCTAAATTCCGTGCCCGCGCGCTCCCACGCCGCGGCGTGACGTCACGTGTTTTGAAAACGTCAGTGCAATTGGCCGCTGTCCGTCGCCGTCGATCGCCGTTGCCATCACCCAGTAGTGGGCGGGTGGTACACATCTTCTTTAACACCGGCATCCATATGCTGTTTAATTTCACACCCTCCTCCTTACGGTTGAAATTATTAGGGTGTTTAGCGATTTCGATTGCCTCCCTGTAGAGCCTTTCGTAATATCCGCTTGTGGCCGCTAGTACTTGCGTCTCCTCGAAACGAATATTGTGGTTCCCTGGCTGGAAAGCATGCTCCGCAACAGCTGATCGTTCCGTTTCTCCTCTTCTGCAATTTCCCTTATGCTCTTCCAAACGTTTAGAAACAGTTCTTTTAGTGGTACCCACATAAACATCACCACAGCTGCATGGGATCCTATACACTCCAGCTTTTTCCAGTGGTTTGCGAGCGTCCTTGGCAGGCTTAAGGTATTCCTGTATCTTCCTGGTGGGCTTGTAAATTACGGTAATATTTCGCTTCGTCAAGATCCTCCCTATTCTTTCCGTTACATTTTTAACAAACGGCAGGAAAACCTTAGATTTTGCAATAGCCTGTACGTTAGTATGATTCCTGCGTGGGTGCCTCAACGCACGTTTTATTTCGGCGGACTAATATCCGTTCTTCATTAGTGCATTGTGGAGATGTTCCACCTCAGCGTCGAGCAGCTCAGGTTCACAAATATTTCTAGCTCTGTCCGCTAACGTCTTGATAACACCCCGCTTCTGTTGTGGGTGGTGGTTCGAATCCCGGTGCAAATAACGGTCCTTTTGCGTGGGTTTCCGGTATACTGTAAAACTACCATTTTCGTTTCTCCCGCAGTCGGAGACGAAACGTTGGGAATCGACACAGAATTCGTCAACCGACCACGGCATAACAGCCCGGATAATTATAATGGACATGATATTTCCGGCCGTGAAAGTCTACATTTTAGTAATAGGGTATCCACTTGGGTGGCTGCGTGGAGTTCCTGAATGCTTTCCCAGGGGGGGGGGGGAGTATCCATCTGAGTTCTGTACTACCTGCAGGGATTTCAGTTTCGTGTTAGAGGCGATCCCCCAAGCCGAGCTGCCATATAGAAGAGCTAGACTGTTACCTTGTAGAGTCGTAGTTTGGTGTCCTGGTTCAAGTCTTCGCTGATGAAGAACCGAATCAGGGCCTTGGCTATTTGCGTGTATTTTTGCTTTTTGTCCTGAATGTGAAGGTGCAAAAATAAACTGCTGTCCAGTTCTGCGCCTAGGTATTTGACTAATCGTGACCACTAGATTCGTCGGCCTAGGACCTGGATTTCGTCTAGTCTGGGTCTTTTCTTGCCGAATTAAACCATCCTCGTCTTGTCTGCGTTTAGCGCCACTTTGTTACTGCGGCACCAGGTGACTACTTTGTTCATCTGTCTTTGGAGGCGGTTTATACTGTCGAAGTGTTGCCGATGGCTCGTGTACAATGCCGTGTCCGAATTGTGCCAGGTGAACGTTGTTTTCCAATAGCAGATCGCTGATGAAGACGTTGAATAGGGATGGTGAGAGCACCGAACCTTGCGGTATGCCAGCTGTTAGGGTCTTTGTGCTGAATTTCTTCCCTTCCACTGTCACTGTTATTTGGCGGTCAATGACATAGTCCGCTATTAGTTGCACTTAGCAGTCCGGAATTGACGTTCGGGTGGCCAGTTTGTTGATTCGTTTGGCATGCCACACTCTGTCGTAGGCTTTGTCCCAGTCGAGGAATGCCGCCGCTGCGGATTGTGAGACGTTGAGGTGACTGGTGATGTGTTCCACTACTTGTACGACATGCATTTCGGCCGATAGTTTTCATTGGAACCCGTACTGTTCCGGTCGGATTGTCCCATCTTCTATTAAGGGTTTGCTGGATGTACTTTAGCACCACTCTTTCAATTATTTTGCTTAAGGTACTCAGGAGACTTTTTGGTCTGCAGCTCGTCGGGTGTTGAAGTTCTTTCCCTGACTTCGGGATCGGAATAGTCCTTGCTATCTTCCACTGTTGCGGAAAGTAGGAGGCAGCTGTTCTAAATACGTGTGAGTAGCACGAGTGGTTTGCGCGGTAGTTCCTTCATGTGAAGATTTCTGATTCTGTCTAATAATGGCGCCGACTTCCCTTTCCGAAGCCGAATGATGTTCTTGTCCTCCTTCGGCGTCGTGAGAAGTTGCTGGGCATTGGTGTGGCGTTCCCTGAGCTCTTCTAAGTGCTGGTTCGTGGCGGTTTCTTCTCGCGTTTCATCTTCGTCGAGCTCGTAGTCTGGTAACGTATTTTGCAGCTCGTATGTTTCTGCAAAGGTTTCGGCGATCTCTAAGGGTTTGAAGGTGAGGCCATGGTTGGGGAATGGCTCGTTTGGGTTCCTTGTGACAACGGATCATTTTGACCAGATTCCTTTCTTGTTTCTGTTGGATGTAGAACTAGTCCATCTTGTCTTCCCACTTCTGCCGTCTCCAGTCTTTTAGGCGGTCTCGGAGTCCGCGCTGTAGTCTATTCATTTCTCTCCGATCTATGGGGTTTCTGTACCGTTGTCACCTGCGGCGATATCTGTTTTTCGGGTGCCTCAGCTCCTGTAGCAGGGGTGGCAGTTCTGTTGTGTGTGGCATCTGGATCTCTGTGGTTGTGGTGGCCTTTTTGATCGCAGTCTGTATCTTTCGCGTCAGGTAGTCTACTGCCATAGCTACTTCTTCTTTTGTTCGTAAGGATAGCGTTGGTCTGATGGTGTTGCTCAGGTTTCTTCGGTATGACTCCCCGTCGGTTGTTTTAGTGGTCCACCGTTCGTTGGAGAGTTGTATACAACGTAGTGCGATGAGTACTGGCAGATGGTCGGAGGAAAGGTCGTTGATTATTGTGAGTTGCACTTCTGCAGGGATGTTTTTGGTTAGAACAATATCCAAGACGTCAGGGTTGTGGATTTGGAATATCGGAATATATGTAGGTTCGTCTGGTCCGTGGATTTCGATTTCGAGGTCTTCTGCAAATCCAAGCAGGCGGTTTCCGCTTCTGTTGTTCGCTCGAGAATTCCACAACTGGCGTTTCGAGTTCAAGTCTCTGCTGATGATTCTTGCCGGTGACAGGTTGGTGAGTGTTTCCAAGTTGTCTCTCAAGAGGTCTGCACGTGGCGGTTAGTATGTGGCAACGAATGTGATGTTTCCTGTGTTGGTGTGGACTGTGACAGCGGTAGCTTACAGACGGTTTCGACGGGGGAAATCTTCTTGGTGGTGGATTAGCAATCGGCGGACGAAGACTGCTGTACCGCCTCCTCTTCTGAGTTGTCTCTTCGTGCGGCAGGCGAACATGTTTCGTAGTTCTAAGGTTTCATTTCCGCGGAGGTGGGTCTCGTTGACAAGTAGTACGTCCATGTTGTATTCGGTGATAAAATGTTCGAGACCGCTACGGTCGCAGGTTCGAATCCTGCCTCGGGCATGGATGTATGTGATGTCCTTAGGATAGTTAGGTTTAAGTAGTTCTAAGTTCTTGGGGACTAATGACCTCAGATGTTAAGTCCCATAGTGCTCAGAGCCATTTGAACCATTTATTCCCTGAGGTAGTGCCAAGACTTTTGAGAATGGGTCGGTGGCTTTTTGGATGTTTGCTGCTGTTGTCTTGATTTTTGCGACGTTTTCCGGTTTGAATAGTGACTTGAAAAGTGATGTGATTTGTTTCATGGCGTCGCCTATAACTCCCATGGTTGCTCCTTCTTGTGGCGTCTGGGTTGCTTGGCGGCCGCATGCCATGGTCCACGTTGGTGGGCGTTGTCTCATTAGTGGAAAGTGCTCAGCCGTGTTGGGTGGTGGTGGGGGTGCAGTCGCAGGCGCTGATCGGCTGGGTTGGGTGCCTCGGAGGTTGACTGAAGGCCTGAATGGTTTTAGGGCCCTCTGATATTCTGGGCAGCCTCTGAAGTTTGCTGGGTGCCCGTTTTCTCCGCAGAGGATGCATGTGCACTATTCCGTTGGGGCGAGTTTGCAGGCCGCAGATGGGTGCGGGCCAGTGCACTTTACCCACTGTGGTGGCAGTCTGCAGTACTTAGCGGTGTGTCTGAGTCGCTGGAAGTTCTTACCCTGGGATGGTCTGTCTCGTGGCTCGTAGTTTTCGACTCGCACTCGCGTGTCCAAGATGTATTTTTCGTTGAAAATTTGGTCAGATTTCTTCTCTTTTGGGATGGAGACTACGTATACTGGGAATGGCTTGAGTTTCTTCTTCTTCTCAACCCTAGGGTTGTGTTGGTGGATGTCTTTGATATGGTGTCCTCTCCCAATGAGGATGCTGACTATAGTCTGCAGGGAGTACCGTTTCAGGTATTCCTTTCATTACCACTTTTAGACTGCGGTCTTTGGGGAGCTCATGCGTGAAGTAGTGAAGGTTATTCTCCTCCAAGAAGTTGTTGGCTTTTTTGTAATCTTCCATTGATGTGAAATGGTATCTGATGTGGTCACCTTTGTAAATTTCTCGATGTTCGCCTTCGATGTTCTTCTTAATTTCTGTGTTAAGTTGCAGGTAGTCTTTCGTGTGGTAGACCTCAAGCGGCAGCGGCTTTTCTGATGAAGTTGCTGTCGTCGTTGCCGGGGGGTGGTGTTGGTCTTCCGCCTCCTCCTGTAGTTCCCCGTATGAGTTGCTGACTGGTACAGCAAACGTTGGTGAGCTGGTTTTTGCCCTCTTCGTTGCTTCTACAGTGGTTTCGGCTGGTCGGTGGTTTTCCTTCTTCTTCGCTTGTTGGTGACCATCTGGAAGCCGGCACTGTCTGCCTGCTCACAGGATGGGTTCAAGTCTGAAGGGTTGCACGCCATGTTCAAAAAATGGTTCAAATGGCTCTGAGCACTATGGGACTCAACATCTTAGGTCATAAGTCCCCTAGAACTTAGAACTACTTAAACCTAACTAACCTAAGGACAGCACACACACCCATGCCCGAGGCAGGATTCGAACCTGCGACCGTAGCAGCCTCGCGGTTCCGGACTGCAGCGCCAGAACCGCACGGCCACCGCGGCCGGCTGCACGCCATGTGCGAGTCGTCAAGGTCTGTGTTGGCGCCATTGCTCTCGGTCTCCGAGGCGTGAGATTCTTCTGAGGAGGAGCGAATGTGGCGTTCCTCTTCCTCAGTGTCGCTACCATGTCTCCCAGGTCGAATGCTTTTGATTGCCATTGCTCGTCGTAACTGCGTTTGGTGCAGTATGTCGGGAATCTGTTGTTATTGTTTGGCCAGTAGTTCGCCCAAGTAGAACTTAGTCGGGTTCGAGGCAGTGTCTTGAGGTGTAGCCTCCATGATGGGCTCTTCTCCAGGTGTCGGCTTATCCGTCGTCGGTGTGGCAGGTCGGCTTGTGGGAGCGGGCCCCTATCCGCGGAATCTGGCCTGTTCCCTACCATGTCCATTGCTTATACGATGCAGGCTGGTCCGGCCATAGCAGAGGCCCTGGCCGTGGAAAGTCCCTATGCTATCAGTTCAGGCTAGCCCCAAACAACTTGCATACGCTAGTCGCTCCCTACTCGCTAACACCCCAACTCAGAACACAATGGCCGGCCGGAGTGGCCGTGCGGTTCTGGGCGCTACAGTCTGGAACCGAGCGACCGCTACGGTCGCAGGTTCGAATCCTGCCTCGGGCATGGATGTGTGTGATGTCCTTAGGTTAGTTAGGTTTCATTAGTTCTAAGTTCTAGACAACTGATGACCTCAGACGTTAAGTCGCAAAGTGCTCAGAGCCATTTGAACCATTGGAACCAGAACACAATAGTTCTGCTTTCTCCGCGCGGCCAGGCGCGCGGTTTATTCACAGCTTGACTTCGAGTATAATGCGATGCGCACTCTACGGCTACTCCGCTCGGAGTATTTATGTCTGTGGCCTTTCCCTCAACTGGCGGTTGCAGGCGTTCCCTCTGTGGTCCGGTTCTGGTCGCTACAACCTGCTGGAGCGCTAGCCGTTCTGTTTACCGTCCGCTGCGGTTCCGGGCGTTCCCATTGCGGTCCGCGCGCCCGTCGGACCCACTCCCAGACGTTCCATCTGCGGTCCGGAGAGCCTTCTGCTATTCTATTTATGCACTGTAAATGTTCACTGCACTTTTTGACATATTCTAAAATGCCATTTTCGGTTCTGTTGTGATGATTTGAAAATGGATCTCTGCCCGAAACTCTTTATTGAGTAAATAAAAGGTAAAAAGAAATTTACAACTTGGACTGGTTGAGTCTATTGCCGCCATCATACATCACGCGTAAAAAGCATGAAGATAAGATACGATAAATTAGGGCGAATATGGAGGCGTACAGACAATCGTTTACTCCTTGCTGTATTTGCGAGTGGAACTGGAGGGGAAATGACAAGTAGTGATAGAGACCACCCTCATCCACGCACCGTATGGTGGCTTGTCGAGTATCTGTGTAGATGTAGATGCAGATGTCTTTAGACTTGAAGTAATTTTTTTGAATGTACGGACAGTTAGCCAACTTTTGTGTGTAGCAAAGGGGAACCCTTCTGCGTCACAAAGACATCGGTGAGCTTTTGTTAAATTGGCACAAGTTGAATATGCATATTGTCTGTGCGCCGGCTTTGGGAATCGTCAAATGGGTAACATCTAGTTTTAGTCCTTAGTATTGCAATTTCGTGAACTTCTAAGTTTCAGCTTAATTGAATCCTATTATAGAATAACTCAGGATATCTTGTGTACTCAGGAATTGAGAATAATTTGGCTATTCTTGGAATTTATAACAGTTTTTCCTTTGTGCCCTATAAGTTAATGATTCTGGGGCATGAAGCGACATGGATCTATGAGAGCGACTAGATTCCTGAATAAACTGTGTAACTAATTATGAGCAGGGCGTATTTTTTTAACATTAGGTAGTCTTATTAATAAAAGGCCACAGTTCTTTTTTTTTGCCGATTTGAGTAAGTTAACTTTGTACATGCTTGGTAGTCGTTACCACCTATTTTGTTAGTGAGATTGTGTACTCCGCTAGCAACTGAACCAGTTTCTTTGCTTAAGCAAATTCTATTCTCGAGTTTTATTGTTTCATTTCGTGATCTTTCTTGTCGTGAATTTTTGTTGTATTTTATCGATATTTCTTTGTAGTGGGTAGACATGTAGACTCACAAGGCCTATAGTTCAATTCTTATATCTTGACTGCTCCCATATGCCCGCCCAGACGCGGGAGATTGTTGCGTTGCCAGTTGCAAACGACGCACGCGCCAAGAGAAGCAGCGCCATAGTATAGTATAGTTCGCACACTTACGTTTAGGGGGGTTGTTGTTGTTGTTGTGGTCTTCAGTCCTGAGACTGGTTTGATGCAGCTCTCCATGCTACTCTATCCTGTGCAAGCTTCTTCATCTCCCAGTACCTACTGCAACCTACATCCTTCTGAATCTGTTTGGTGTATTCATCTCTTAGTCTCCCTCTACGATTTTTACCCTCCACGCTGCCCTCCAACAGTAAATTGGTGATCCCTCGATGTCTCAGAACATGTCCTACCAACCGATCCCTTCTTCTAGTCAAGTTGTGCCACAAGCTCCTCTTCTCCCCAATTCTATTCAATACCTCCTCATTAGTTATGTGATCAACCCATCTCATCTTCAGCATTCTTCTGTAGCACCACATTTCGAAAGCTTCTATTCTCTTCTTGTCTAAGCTATTTATAGTCCACGTTTCACTTCCATACGTGGCTACACTCCATACAAATACTTTGAGAAACGACTTCCTGACACTTAAATCAATACTCGATGTTAACAAATTTCTCTTCTTCAGAAACGCTTTTCTTGCCATTGCCAGTCTACATTTTATATCCTCTCTACTTCGACCATCATCAGTTATTTTGCTCCCCAACTATCAAAACTCCTTTACTTCTTTAAGTGTCTCATTTCCTAATCTAATTCCCTCAGCATCACCCCGACTTAATTCGACTACATTCCATTATCCTCGTTTTGCTTTTGTTGATGTTCATCTTATACCCTCCTTTCAAGACCCTGTCCATTCCGTTCAACTGCTCTTCCAAGTCCTTTGCTGTCTCTGACAAATTACAATGTCATCGGCGAACCTCAAAGTTTTTATTTCTTCTCCATGGATTTTAATACCTACTCCGACTTTTCTTTTGTTTCCTTTATTGCTTGCTGAATTTACAGATTGAATAACATCGGGGATAGGCTACAATCCTGTCTCACTCCCTTCCCAACCATTGCTTCCCTTTCATACCCCTCGACCTTTATAACTGCTATCTGCTTTCTGTACAAATTGTAAATAACCTTTCGCTCTCTGTATTTTACCCCTGCCACCTTCAGAATTTGAAAGACAGCATTCCAATCAACATTGTCAAAAGCTTTCTCTAAGTCTACAAATGCTAGAAACGTAGGTTTGCCTTTCCTTAATCTTTCTTCTAAGATAAGTCGTAAGGTCAGTATTGCCTCACGTGTTCCAGTATTTCTACGGAATCCAAACTGATCTTCCCCGAGGTCGGCTTCTATCAGTTTTTCTATTCGTCTGTAAAGAATTCGCGTTAGTATTTTGCAGCTGTGGCTTATTAAACTGATAGTTCGGTAATTTTCACATGTCAACACCTGCTTTCTTTGGGATTGGGATTATTATATTCTTCTTGAAGTCTGAGGGTATTTCGCCTGTCTCATACATCTTGCTCACCAGATGGTAGAGTTTTGTCAGGACTGGCTCTCCCAAGGTTGTCAGTAGTTCTAATGCAATGTTGTCTACTCCGGGAGCCTTGTTTCGACTCAGGTCTTTCAGTGCTATGTCAAACTCTTCACGCAGTATTGTGTCTCCCATTTCATCTTCATCTACATCCTCTTCCATTTCCATAATATGTTTAGGGGGGAGCGTGCAGTTTATGAAGTAAAGCCACCACGGCCGCATTAACCCTTTCGCTGCTAGAGAGACGTGCTCCCCGCATTCCGCGCTGTGCGCGATTTTGTCATCACTGCACTGCTCGTCTGTGCAGACACATGGTGTTCCGACTGCTTTGACACACTTATCATTCGATTTCGCAAAAACTATTTGGCCCAAAAATTCGATTTTTACACATCTTCATGACTGATACCTTCCCCCCATAAATGACTTAATTTTGTTTCGATGTTCTACGCAGTTATTGTGCACCATTAAATGTAGTAAACCATTGCACGAAATTTTGAAGCGTTTGCAGAAGTAAAAGTCCATAGCGTATGTGGTGTCATAGTCAGACACCACACATGCTAGGTGGTAGCTTTTAAATCGGCCGCGGCCCGCTAGTATACGACGGACCCGCGTGTCGCCACTGTCAGTGATGGCAGACCGAGCGCCGCCACACGGCAGGTCTAGTGAGACGTACTAGCACTCGCCCCAGTTGTACAGCAGACTTTGGTAGCGAAGCTACACTGACAAATACGCTCTCATTTGCCGAGACGATAGTTAGCATAGCCTTCAGCTACGTCATTTGCTACGACCTAGCAAGGCGCCATTACCCGTTTATATTGAGATTGTGAAACCTGTACAGTAACGAGAGATGTTCACCAATTGTGGATTAAAGTTAAGTATTCTACCATTTACTATTGTTTTGCTAGTCTTATTTCTCTGACCTGTTCCAGACTTCACGCCAGCCTGCGTGAGCTTAATCGCGTGCCTTTCGGCTTCCTCCAAACTCCGTGAACTGGGTCCTGCCAATTCACAACAGCGTATCAGCGTATACTTTCCGTATGGTCGATTTTAGTTGCCACAATGGTGAGAATGAAATGTGAACAAGATACCTAAATTTCATATAAAATTTACTGTATAACAATATCTCATTTAATTTAAGTACCAGATAGGTGTCGTACGTAATACTGAGAAATATTCCATCTTCCGCGACTGTAATAAAAGTTTTATTTACACCGGGCGTGTTTGGCTTTATTTTAAAGCACTTCAATCAATCAAAAGGAAGTAGACAAAATACATTAAGTAAAACTGTGGACTTACAAAAACATTAGGACTTGAATATACTGTGTATCAGTGATGTGCTCTGAGCTATGTCAAATATAATTTTTGTGAGTGGCACACACAAAGAGCATTTATTTGCTAAAACACTGATAAGCCGACAAAAACGTTGAATATTGTATTACCGCAGCACAAATCTACGAAAGGTGACTTGGCAATGGAGGAGACAAAATACTGTCCACTTAAGATGCTTTAAAAGAGAAAAACGCGTCTGGTCTAAATAAGTCGCTTATTACGGTCGCAGAAGAGGAATATACAGCGTGTTACAAAAAGGTACGGCCAAACTTTCAGGAAACATTCCTCACACACAAATAAAGAAAAGATGTTATGTGGACATGTGTCCGGAAATGCTTAATTTCCATGTTAGAGGTCATTTTAGTTTCGTCAGTATGTACTGTACTTCCTCGATTGGGGAAGACCTAGAACGACGAGGACACCTGGGTCAGCAGCTGAAAGGCCTTGACGGGTACACTCCCGCGAATGCTTCATCCAACAATGTGTCAATCCTCATTTCAGTGCAAATGTTCTCTTTACGGATGAGGCTTCATTCCAACGTGATCAAATTGTAAATTTTCACAATCAACATGTGTGGGCTGACGAGAATCCGCACGCAATTGTGCAATCACGTCATCAACACAGATTTTCTGTGAACGATGGGCAGGCATTGTTGGTGATGTCTTGATTGGGCCCCATATTCTCCCACCTACGCTCAATGGAGCACGTTATCATGATTTCATACGGGATACTCTACCTGTGCTGCTAGAACATGTGCCTTTGCAAGTACGACACAACATGTGGTTCATGCACGATGGAGCTCCTGCACATTTCAGTGGAAGTGTTCGTACGCTTCTCAACAACAGATTCGGTGACCGATGGATTGGTAGAGGCGGACCAATTCCATGGCCTCCACGCTCTCCTGACCTCAATCCTCTTGACTTTCATTTATGGGGGCATTTGAAAGCTCTTGTCTACGCAATCCCGGTACCAAATGTAGAGACTCTTCGTGCTCGTATTGTGGACGGCTGTGATACAATACGCCATTCTCCAGGGCTGCATCAGCGCATCAGGGATTCCATGCGACGGAGGGTGGATGCATGTATCCTCGCTAATGGAGGACATTTTGAACATTTCCTGTAACAAAGTGTTTGAAGTCACGCTGGTACGTTCTGTTGCTGTGTGTTTCCATTCCATGATTAGAGTGATTTGAAGAGAAGTAATAAAATGAGCTCTAACATGGAAAGTAAGCTTTTCCGGACACATGTCCACATAACATATTTTCTTTCTTTGTGTGTGAGGAATGTTTCCTGAAAGTTTGGCCGTACCCTTTTGTAACACCCTGTATTTCAAATTCTGCTCTAAATAATACTTTTAGTACTGTTGCAAAAGAATATAACTCAATATAAATAGTAAAACAGCCACTGCGGAAGAGAAGATATACAAACAAAACAGATAACATGAATATTGTATGCGTGCCTTTTCATTGTTTTTAATTTCTGTGAAAAGAAATATTGGAGGACAAAATTAGAAAAACCGAAAACTTATTATGGTTATAATGGAGACAAAGCACTAGAAATTTCAAAAAATTACATTCAAACGAATAAAATTCATGAAGTAAGACACTTCGATATTGTTTTTAAATAAAGAAAATATTAAGCATCGAACAAGGTTTGAACGCAGAATCCGTCGCTGAGCAGTCAAACATCTTAACCATTGCACTAACGCAGCTCGTCGTTCTACAGGCCTCCTGGAGGACTCTAAAATATCACGCAAAATACCGACAAACACTGTTGGTATGACTATGAATTACTCACGTTTGGTCGAAGTACAATAGGAAATAAACAATTACTGCTGTTCTTTATTGCGAAAAAGCGGTTCGTGAGAATGATACAAACATCTTTCCTTGCTGTTGCCTGAATTAGGAGGATTATTGCTTGTTTGTTTTAATTAATTAATACAATATGAAGTAATTGGTATAAAGAATGCTTTTTCAAAACTTTCTATAAAAGAAAGTCCGCTGTCAAGACATTTCTTTTGTTCTGTTACTTTATTTATGACTGAACGTTTCTAAAAGTGAAGACACTCGTCCATGCTCTGCACTGCAGTCGAGCTCTGGCAACGTCGTTCTATGTTCATTGGCTGACTGTGTTATGTGATGTCAGACGCGCAGAACGAACCTAAACTCGGGTGCCGTCGTAAATGACCCGTACTTTAGTTCCGATTGATTGTTATTTTCTGTTAAGGTATTCGACCATCGAGGCTAGTCTCTCTCAAACTCAATTTGGATCTTCTTTCCCTTATTCAATTATAGAACGACTTCTTTCTTTGTGATGAATGGTTAGTCTGAATGTGTGGTGTGTAATCCATGGGACTCTCGATTTCAAAAATCTTCTTATTCATGTATGCATTTCGGACTTGTTTTGTCATTCTATTGGTCAACAGAAGTTGCTGAGCCAAGCTACCCCCGCATGTTGGAAGTTTGGCAGTAGAAACGTTCGGCAGTCAGCTTCAAATGCCAGTTCTCTAACTTTTTTTCAATAGTGTTTCTCGAAAAGAACGTCGAATTCCCTCCAGGGATTCCCATTTGAATTGCTTCGAATCCTTGCTTCAATCTGACCAGGTACTCGAGCAGTCCTCAAGAATAGGTCGCACCAGCGTCCCATATGTGGTCTCCTTTATGGGCGAACCACTCTTTCCTAAAATTCTCCCAGCATACTGAAGTCGACCATTTGCCTTCCCTATCACAGTTTTCTTATGCTCGTTCCACCTCATATCGTTTTGCAACGTTACGCCCAGATATTTAATCGAGTTGACTGTGTGAAGCAGGACACTAGTAATACTGTATCCGAACATTACCCGTATGTTCCTCCTACTCATCCGCATTAACTTGCATTTTCCGCATTTAGGGCTAGCTGCCATTCATCACACCAACTGGAAATTTTTTTCTAAGTCGTCTTGTATCTTCCTACAGTCACTCAACTTCGATACTTTACCGTACACCACGGCATCATCAGCAAACAACTGCAGATTACCGCCCACCCTGTCCGCCAACTAATTTATGTATATTGGGAACAACAGCTGTCCTATCACACTTCCCTGGGGCACTCCTGACGATACCCTTGTCTCTGATGAACACTGGCCGTCAAGGACAATATACTAGGTTCTATTATTTAAGAAGTCTTTGAGCCACATCTTGACATCTAGAAACTCCAAAAGACGACAAACGCTCTTGCAAGCAGACAACCAGAGAGATGGAACAAGGAAAACATAGGGTGACAGCCCAAATACAGGGTGTTACAAAAAGGTACGGCCAAACTTTCAGGAAACATTCCTCACACACAAAGAAAGAAAATATGTTAAGTGGACATGTGTCTGGAAACGATTCTTTCCGTGTTAGAGCTCATTTTATTACTTCTCTTCAAATCACTTTAATCATGGAATGGAAACACACAGCAACAGAACGTACCAGCGTGACTTCAAACTCTTTGTTACAGGAAATGTTCAAAATGTCCTCCATTAGCGAGGATACATGCATCCACCCTCCGTTGCATGGAATCCCTGATGCGCTGATGCAGCCCTGGAGAATGGCGTATTGTATCACAGCCATCCACAATACGAGCACGAAGAGTCTCTACATTTGGTACCGGGGTTGCGTAGACAAGAGCTTTCAAATGCCCCCATAAATGAAAGTCAAGAGGGTTGAGGTCAGGAGAGCGTGGAGGCCATGCAATTGGTCCACCTCTACCAATCCATCGGTCACCGAATCTGTTGTTGAGAAGCGTACGAATACTTCGACTGAAATGTGCAGGAGCTCCATCGTGCATGAACCACATGTTGTTTCGTACTTGCAAAGGCACATGTTCTAGCAGCACAGGTAGAGTATCCCGTATGAAACCGTGATAACGTGCTCCATTGAGCGTAGGTGGGAGAATATGGGACCCAATCAAGACATCACCAACAATGCCTGCCCAAACGTTCACAGAAAATCTGTGTTGATGACGTGATTGCACAATTGCGTGTGGATTCTCGTCAGCCCACACATGTTGATTGTGAAAATTTACAATTTGATCACGTTGGAATGAAGCCTCATCCGTAAAGAGAACATTTGCACTGAAATGAGGATTGACACATAGTTGGATGAACCATTCGCAGAAGTGTACCCGTGGAGGCCAATCAGCTGCTGATAGTGCCTGCACACGCTGTACATGGTACGGAAACAACAGGTTCTCCCGTAGCACTCTCCATACAGTGACGTGGTCAACGTTACCTTGTACAGCAGCAACTTCTCTGACGCTGACATTAGGGTTATCGTCAACTGCACGAAGAATTGCCTCGTCCATTGCAGGTGTCCTCGTCGTTCTAGGTCTTCCCCAGTCGCGAGTCATAGGCTGGAATGTTCCGTGGTCCCTAAGACGCCGATCAATTGCTTGGAACGTCTTCCTGTCGGGACACCTTCGTTCTGTAAATCTGTCTCGATACAAACGTACCGTGCCACGGCTAATACCCCGTGCTAATCCATACATCAAATAGGCATCTGCCAACTCCACATATACAAACATTGCACTGACTGCAAAACCACGTTCGTGATGAACACTAACCTGTTGATGCTACGTACTGATGTGCTTGATGCTAGTACTGTAGAGCAATGAGTCACATGTCAACACAAGCACCGAAGTCAACATTACCTTCTTTCAATTGGGCCAACTGGCGGTGAATCGAGGAAGTACAGTACATACTGACGAAACTAAAATGAGCTCTAACATGGAAATTAAGCGTTTCCGGACACATTTCCACATAACATCTTTTCTTTATTTGTGTGTGAGGAATCTTTCTTGAAAGTTTGGCCGTATCTTTTTGTAACACCCTGTATATGATGAGTCAAATTAAACTCTTAATACGTCTATAGATATTGTAGAGAGTGAATCAGATGTGAAATACTATTCCAGTATGGTAATTTAGTATTGAAATATCACTATGGCTCCCACACATATCACCCATCCGATGATCTTTCTCTCAGCCTGAATCGATAGGAGCACCAAGAAGTAAGCGATGCTGTTCAGAAATGTAAAAGTGGGTATAAATCCCGAAAGTCAATGAAGTGACTTATACAGAACTGTTTAAGTGTTTGTATCGTGTTTTGCCTACTTCATTTGCCAGTTTCTTTCCCTTATCTGATCATCTGTTACCTTCACCACCTCTTTAGGTAAGACTTCCCATTCGTTTTCTGTTTCGATCTTTTTTCTCTGAAATTCCCAAACGTTAACAAAGAAAATCTGATCGGAGCTCGTGGACCGAAAGTGATCTTCAAAATGCCCTTACAACTGTCACTCATGATGAAATGACTGTATATATAAAGCAAGTCAAACCTTCAAAATTCCGGCAAAAGTCGAAAAAGAAGGATCCTTGTAATTGATGACGAATAACGTGGTCTCAGACCTAAAGGTGTTTAAGGTGCAGAAATCGAACAGAAGCTCGCTATCTACATTAGAAAACTGCAGACTGCAGCATTTGGCTCAACATAAGAATACTTGCATACAAACTAGCTGAGCGCTATAAGTTAAAATACATTTTTAACAGCGACAAAAAGATACCCGGGTATGATTGGCTATACAAATTTCTAGAGAGAAACGCCGATATATCTGTAAGAAAAGCTGAAGGACTTTCCCTCTCACGAGCTCAGGGTCTAAGAGAGGATGCAGATCCTATTTCAGTACTTTGAAATTCTTATTGAGAATAATTTAATGGACAAACCAGCGAATATTTTAACGTGGATGAAACGGGTTTGCCTCTTAATAATAAGCTTCGCTATGTTATTGCTGTTAAGGGAAGCAGATATGTCCATGATCTTACGTCCGGAGGAAACGGAGGAAGTATCTCAGTTATTGTTTATTGTACAGCTGAAGGGTATTTTCGCCACCTATCTGTAGCGTCATGGTGAATTAAACGAATGACTGGAAAGATGAGATGCTTCTGGATGTAGAAAAAGTCATCATATGTAACTACAGACAACTGTTCTGACTGCCTTGAAAATCATTTTATTCTGATGCTGAATGGACATACAACTCATGCAAGTTCTTGATATGGCAGCAAAAATGATACCGTCTTATTGTGTTTGCCAAGTCATTCCACTGACTTTCTTCAACCGTTAGATCGGTGTTCTTTCAAATCACTGAAGTATTGTAGTACCAAGCTTGCCGACGGTGGAGGGACGCTCACTCTTTCCCAGGCAACCCCAGAAAATTGGGACGAGCCCAATTACTAGAATTTATCATTTCAGCATGGTGCTACTGCACGAGATGGAATTATGTCCTTGAAGCAGCAGGCATATTCCCTTCTAATCTCAAGGCTTGGAACAAGTCGACATTTTGTTGGGTCAAATGAACATCACGAATCACAGTCAGACTGTTTTGAACAGAACGCTTCTCCTATAGGCCCATCTCAACTTGACACCGAGAGAAAAAGAAGGAGACCTGGAGTTACCTGTAGAAGAAACTGTAGACCCCACTCTAACAAAAATTCTTCAGCAATTTTCACCTATTCCAATTTATGACAAAAGAAATCCTAGTAAGGAAAGGCAAAAAGCGTAAGTCCTTACATCGCTAGAGGTTGTGAAAGAAAAGAAGATAAAACAAGAAAAGAAGGAAGCTAATGAAGTATGCAGAAACGATTTTAGAAAGAAACTTAAGAAAGAGAAACGTAATAGGCCTATTAAACACAGAGCAACAAAGCAAAGAAACAACAGCAGCCTTTTTCCGAACTGACAGATGTTTAAGACACTTCTGAACATGGTTTGCTTAAAAAGAAGAAGTCAGAGGCCAAAAAGGGAGATGAGGACATAAATGTAGACGATACTCCATACCAAGAATTTTGGAAGTCTCATAGAAGTGAATGAGAATGAGTGTTCAGAGTGTTTGGAAGTATATGAGCTTGTTCAAAGTTCATCAACAAATGTGGAGCTAGTGGCAGAGCTGAGATACTACTTGAAAAAGAGGAAACAAAGTATAAAAAACGTTAAAACTGATTAGCCTGTTACTTGAGCAAGTACTTTGTAATATGATTAGTTACACTGTCAACTACATTTTTTGAAATAAATGTAATGTGTTTCACAGAAAAGTGTGTTTTACTTTGAGACCCCATAAGGCAACTTAGCCCTAAGTGGAAAATCATCTTGCCCCAAGATTGGGGTAAGATGTTGAAAATCAAGCATTACCGAATTTTTTTCATATTTTTGAAATTTATTCTTACAGTTTATTAAATTTTTGTTTTGTGCACAAAAGTACGAATTTTCACAAGATATTAGTGAGTTACAGATTACACACACAGTAGATTTTTGAAAGCGGCAAAACAAAAACTACGGCATCTTCACCCAAATTACCCTACAATCTTAAAAATTATTTTTTATCCAAACGTTACATTTCCGGACAAAACATTATCAAACACGTCCCCTCAACAGCTCTACAAGGCTGTAATAGGAATTATTAAACACCCTGAAACCCGTGTGAAATCGGGTGGCTCATTTCTATACAAAAATTTCGATTCTATGTATAAGTTAAAATTTGCCTCAAGTTTCTATCTTTATTCATGTAAAAGATGTAGTCTTGTGGAATCAGATGAATCTCTTTGAAATGTACCACATTTTAATGCTATTATTTAATTACTTTTAATCGTAAACGCAAAGTGTGTCTTATTGGCATCATTTAGAAGTAAAAAATTTGTAACGCTAATGCCATCTACCTCTCCACTAGGGGGAGGCAGAATGGAATGACCGACAAAGAAAGAAAGAAATTTGCTGTCCATAGTACTTAGCCACTTGCAGACGTCACAAGACTGCTACTGAAGATTCCAAAAGAGGAATCGAAAGGTCGAGGTGTCGGAAAAGCAGAAGAAGAAAATGGCGCTGTCTAATCAAAACCGCCAGACTTATATGAATTGGTTTCCTTAAACAATACGAAACCGATCGCTAGTAGTCTTATGCATTGGGATTATTTCTTTGTCTAAACTGCAACGATACCCAAACCTGGTAAGCCACATGACAGATTGGGATTGCGCAGACGCCATCAATAAATTTCGTGTCGCCGAAAGATTCGTGCAAAGGCTTATGTACAAATTTTGATATATTTTTACTCAAACCACTTCTAATTTGCCTCGAGGCTGAGGAATCCCTGCTACCACACAAGAGACAGAAAAAAGTAAAGAAGTGCCATGGACGTGAAGTGTAGTCAGATGCTGGCGAAAGATTTATCAGAGACTTGTAGGAAGTTCTGGTCATACAAAAAATCCAAGAACGGATCCAACCTTTAATTCAGTCTCTCGTGAATATGTCTGTTTCTGCAACAGGAAATAGTAAACAGAAAACCAAAATTTTGAATTTCGCTTTCATAATCAACGTAACCATGCAAGATGGTGCTGCCATACTAATGTTTGACCACTGCACAGACTTATAAATGAACGATATCGAAATTAGCACCTTCGGTACTGCAAACTGTTGTGACTTGGCAAGACAGCCAAACCACTATGATTGGTAGCCGAAAGGCACGCGTTAAGCTCACGCAGGCTGGCGTGAGGTCTGGAACATTTAAGGAAGTTAGACTTTAGCAAAAAAGGTCGTAGCTGTTGGAATACTTAACTTTAATCCATAATTGGTGGACATCGGTCTGACGGTACATGCATCACAAGATAAATAGCAAATGATAACGGCGCCTTGCTAGGTCGTAGCAAATGACGTAGCTGAAGGCTATGCTAACTATCGTCTCGGCAAATGAGAGCGTAATTTGTCAGTGAACCATCTCTAGCAAAGTCGGCTGTACAACTGGGGCGAGTGCTAGGAAGACGCTCTAGACCTGCCGTGTGGCGGCGCTCGGTCTGCAATCACTGACAGTGGCGACACGCGGGTCCGACGTATACTAACGGACCGCGGCCGATTTAAAGGCTACCACCTAGCAAGTGTGGTGTCTAGTGGTGACACCACACAAACTATTGAGACTACTTAAAGCGAACAAGGCATGAGGCCCTGAACTGGAATTCAGTTTGATTCTACATTGAATACGCCACTCATTTAGCTTTCATCCTAGCTCACATTTATCGACAATCACTCTCACAGCGAATAGTCCCGAAAACAACGTAGCTAACTCTTGTTTGCGAAAATGACAACAGATCAGACGATTCGAGTTAGAGACCGACTAGGTGAGTACCTGGCATTGAATGGGTATATATTTAATACAGGTCTGTTAGTCCAACTCCTCCTTCCCACACTCCCTGACCATCTAAGCCACCTTCCTCTCTGCACATCTACTTCACCCTCCTCTCTCTGTCCACGTTCTTCACCCTGGTGCCCCTCTCTCTTACTGTCTGCTACTCTGTCCCTCTCTCTGACAATCTGCTCCTCCCCACTCTCTCTGCTCTCCCCTTCTGTTCATCTGCTCCTTCTCCCTCTGTCCAACTCCTCCTCCCCCCTCTCTGTCCACCTCCTTCACCCTCCACTCTGTATCTCCTCGTGCCTCCTCGCCCCCCTCTGTCCATCTGCCACTCCACACCTCTCTCTGACAATCTGCTCCTCCCCACTCTCTCTGCTCTCCCCTTCTGTTCATCTGCTCCTTCTCCCTCTGGCCATCTCCTCCTCCCCCCTCACTGTACACCTCCTTCACCCTCCACTCTGTATTTCCTTGTGCCCCCCCCCCCCTGTCCATCTGCTACTCCACCCCTCTCTCTGACAATCTGCTCCTCCCCACTCTCTCTGCTCCCCCTTCTGTTCATCTGCTCCTTCTCCCTCTGTCCATCTCCTCCTCCCCCCCTCTCAGGTTCTTACCCCCACACTATTTCTTCCCAGATAGTAATATGTGTACCAAGTTTGTCTGAAATCGATCCAGCTATATAGAAGGAGATTTTTACCCACAGTTTTGCTGCATATGCGTACATCACATATATTTCACAATTACTGAACATATTTCACATATATTTGTACACATATTTCACCTTATCTCCAGCGAATTTCGTCTGGGATTTTTCGTTTTCACGCAGTTCAATGTTTATAACGTCATAGCTCCTGGACTACATGTCACCCAATGACATAATTTTGCAGATACATCAAGTGCTGTATGTGGACACTGAATGCGAAATGTGATACGAATGGACTTAGCAGTAAAGAAACTAAATCAAAACATCATTCACGATGCGGCTGTTTTTCATACATCTCAGTGTTTACAACTTTGTACTTTATCTCCTTAATTATATGTCGTACACTGACGTAATTTTGCAAGTATATTCACTGGTATATGCAAATACCGTCTGCAAGATGCGTCGCGAATATAGTTAGTAGTGAAGAAGCAATAAATTAAAACGTCATGCCTGATGTGACACTTTTATTGCAGGAACAGCGAAAATGTAGTTAGCGATAAACGTTTTCCCTTTCATCATTTGGTGGTGGTTGGCAACCAGAAAACGTTTCTCAAAGGTTAGAAATTATGTATAAAAATTTGTTCCAAGTCACTAAATACTGGACAAATAAAATCTGGGTATTAGCGCTTCGTGGGCTACACTTCTTTTTCATTCTCACTCCCCCCCTTCGCCTTTGTTAGCTAGGTTTTTTCTTACGACAACAGCGATTCTTTACAGACAGTAAGTGGTATGTGTACGCGGTTAAAATTGGTTCAGTGGTTTAGGTGGAGATGTGGAATGTACAAACATACGAGTGCATTTTTACAACATGTGTAGATATCGTTCATCGCTGACACAGGGAAGAACGCAAATCGCAGTGAGCGTAGCGTGCGTCAATATACTTTTGCTGATGTATCAGTAGTGTGTTTGACCTAAATTTGTTTTTGCAGCTAACAAATCGTTTCCAAGAAGTCCTAAACAACGTCGCTGGGAGAACACTCTCAGCGGATATTAAAATGGAAACTAATAAAGAGATCTCTGCCGACACTGGCCACACCATGGAGCCAGCCTTAATGCAATATCTTTCAACAGTGCTAACTACCGATTACCATCAGTTGGGTTCCACCTAAATGTACTTTCAAGAACACTGTCCTCAGAATTATCAACTGGAGATTGAACATCACTCATCACATACAATAGTCCCTTCACAGTTTGTAACAAACAACACCCAGCAACAAAAGTCGAGCCAACGATCATCTTCATCTCATCAAGCACCATCTCCTGACGCAAATGCACCAAAGAAGCCGAAGCCAAGCGAAATGCCTAGTAGTAATGTCGTACTGGGTGCAGACATGGTAGATACCACAAATATAATCTACAGTGTAGAAGTCCCAAGAGCGTGGTAGTTGTAAGGGCCTGGA
Source organism: Schistocerca cancellata (assembly GCF_023864275.1). NCBI lineage: Eukaryota > Metazoa > Arthropoda > Insecta > Orthoptera > Acrididae > Schistocerca > Schistocerca cancellata. The sequence continues at coordinate 741,046,866 of NC_064629.1, read as the reverse complement.
CAATTCAGTGACCACAGGGGAAACTCCTGCAGGAAGTAACACGTTTCCTAAGCAACAGAAACGTGCTGTCAAAGATAACATATATAAGTTAACCTACGTTGTCTTTGTAGATGGAGAAAATGGTGAAGTGGGAAAGTTACATTCGATAGTCCTTGGAAGAACGTTGTTTACAGAAAGAAACAACGGACATCGTGAACTATTAATATTTCAACTATTGGCAAAAACACATATAAAATAGAAACCATAACTCGACAGTCTGCAAACTGACAAAAATTACTTGAGGTCGTTCGGCAGAAAACTTTTGAGCCTTACATGCCTAATTTTGTAAAAAAGAGGCATCTTAGTTATTCGCGGTGATCATATCACATTATATAACAAAGACATCGTTTTAGAAATAAGGTCTGAATATTTAATAACTACCATCCGAGTGTTAAAAGACAAGTGAAAGCGCAGAAGTGAAAGTCCATACAACACCTGAATGCAACGTAACACTTAAATCTCAAAAACCTCCGCAATAACTATATTTATGCAGTATGCTCTGCCTGATTGCTCCATACGTTCCTTCAGTTTTGCAGTGCCGTAAATCTTAGTCTTTGATGTATCCATTGCAGTATATAATGTCGTCGTAGTGCTAGTTGCGCCAAATGCGCAGGAGCACATGAGACTTCACAGTGTCCGTATAGTGGAGAGCCTATTGCAACGGAAACTAAACCATCACCGGTCGCAGTTGTCCAATTTATCAGCAACGAAGCATGCAACAATTCTTATGCGTTTCAGGCCTCATCAATGTGTCACTGCGACCATCACTTGCGCAGGTTTCTGCCGATGTTCCTATGTCACGAGTGCTCTATAACAGTGACTGGCCAAGGTACTCCTCCACGATGGCAGCTCGGTGGCGCCGTGCGTTATCGTCCATCAGGAGGAAGGTGGGACCCACTGCACCCTAGAAAAGGCGGACATACTGGTGCAAAATGATGTCCTGATACACTTGACCTGTTACAGTTCCTCTGTCAAAGACATGCAGGGGTGTACGTGCACCAATCGTAATACCACTCCACACCATCAAACCACGACCTCCGTACAGGTCCCTTTCAAGGACATTAAGGGATTGGTATCTGGTTCCTGGTTCACACCAGATGAAAACCCGGCGAGAATCATTGTTCAGACGATACCTGAACTCGTCCGTGAACATAACCTGGTACCACTGTTCTAATGACCATGTACTGTGTTCTTGACACCAGGCTTTATGGGCTCTCCTGTGACCAGGGGTCAGTGGAATGTACTTTGCAGGTCTCCAGGTGAATAAACCATGTCTGTTCAGTCGTCTGTAGACTGTATGTCTGGAGACAACTGTTCCAGTGGCTGCGGTAGGGTCCCGAGCAAGGCTACCTGCAGTACTCGGTGGCCGTCTGCGGGCACTGATGGTGAGATGTCAGTCTTCTTGTGGTGTTGTACACTGTGGACGTCCCGTACTGCAGCGCCTGGACAAGTTTCCTGTCTGCTCGAATCGTTGCCATAATCGTGAGATCACACTTTGTGGCACACGGAGGGCCCGTGGTACGACCTGCTGTGTTTGACCAGCCTCTAGTCGCCTTAGTGTTCTAACTCTTATAACGTCATCAATATGTGTTCTTTGAGTCATTTTCAACACACAGTCACCATTAGCACGTCTGAAAACGTCTGCACACTTACTCGCTGCACCGTACTCTGACATGCACCAACACACCTCTGCGTATGTGGATTGCTGCCAGCGCCACGGTGGGACGACCGCAGGTCAAATGCACCCCATGGTCAAACCCCCAGGGTGATTTAAACCCGCAAACCGCCCAACACAGCTTTGTTTCACCATGTATCAGCATTATACTTAATTTATGAGCATGAGTGGAGATTCTCCTACAGACATAGTTAATATTACAAGTTATTGTTATTTACCAGTCAGTATTACATCACGAGTTAATATTGTGTACCTAAACAGCATCTGGAAAATCATGGAAGCTGTCACTGTGCAGAGGGCCGGGGTTCACTTCTCTCCGTATTGTTATCACATTCACACAGTTCAGTCCACCTACCTCGATAAGCTTCTTGTCTGCTCATGGTCCCTTCCCTCTGTTGTACCAGGACTATCTACGTGGTGCAAGACAGCGTTAAAGAAATCACCATCTAATACCTACCGAGTAGAGGCCGCAAAACTAGTTAAAAATCAGTTCGTGAACGTTCATGATAAATGTCGGGCGTTCGGGTTCTGCCTTCTTGCAGCAAGATGTTTAAAGTTCTATTAGCATCAAGTCCGTATTTATGTCTGCACTAATACAGTCTCTGCAAGATTACAGTTATAAACAGCGAAAGCAGCCAGAATTTTGCAAGTTCGACCCGAAAATTATTCACGATCTAAGCAGTCACTGACCCACAACTTTACGCGAGTGAAACATTCGGCCGATTCAGTGACCTTCTTTTACAGAGGCGCTCGCCATACTATTCCGTCAAAATGGTTCAAATGGTTCTGAGCACTATGGGACTTAACATCTATTGTCATCAGTCCCCTAGAACTTAGAACTACTTAAACCTAACTAACCTAAGGACAGCACACAACACCCAGTCATCACGACTATTCCGTCACAAATGCCAAACACGCCACACGGATTTTCTAAGTGCGACAAGAGTTATTTTTCACACTGAAGCACATAAAATTATCAAACGTCCACTAAAATGCTTCCCACTCAGGTCGTTTTCTGTTAGCGATAAGCGAACAGAATTTACGTCTCTTGTTGTGGATTGGCAAGACAGCCAACCCACTATGAGGAAGCCGAAAGGCACGCGTTTAAGCTCACGCAGGCTGGCGTGAGGTCTGGAACAGGACAAGGAATTGAGGCTATCAAAAAACATATGTAGCTTCTGGAATACTTAACTTTAATCCATAATTGGTGAACATCGCTCTTGACGGTACACGTTTTACAGCTTCAATAGTAACTGGTAATGGCACCTTGCTAGGTCGTAGCAAATGACGTAGCTGAAGGCTATGCTAACTATCGTCTCGGCAAATGAGAGCGTAAGTTGTCAGTGAAACATCGCTAGCAAAGTCGGCTGTACAACTGGGGCGAGTGCTAGGAAGTCTCTCTAGACCTGCCGTGTGGCGGCGCTCGGTCTGCAATCACTGATAGTGGCGATACGCGGGTCCGACGTATATTAACGGACCGCGGCCGATTTAAAGGCTACCACCTAGCAAGTGTGGTGTCTGGCGGTGATACCACATCTCTAATTCTTCATTTCACATACTATTTGCAAAGAGCGATCTAACATGATGTGTTCGGTACAATGGTTCGGAAGTAACTCTCCTTGGCAGTGTTCTCGTACGGATAGCACTCCTCTCTCCGCACGGGAAGCTCTGAATTGTGATTGGCTGTTGATCTGAATGATCAATGATAATTTTCTTTCTAGATAATTCTCGCGGCAAAATCCTCTTTTATCTAATGAAAATTAGAAACTAATTTTACGTAAGCAAAACTTCAGTTTATTACATTAGATTTAGTTATAAACAAAGTATTAAATAATTCCAAAATTAGCAAACTTGTTCCTAGCTTTCTTCTGGCTGCCTTTTACAAAAGGATGCTCACTCAGACATATGTTCTTCCCACTCCCACGATTTGGATTTCACACAGATCTTCACAAAACAAAACATTTCGAATTTTCATCTGTCCCTCATTCACTCTCTCAATCACTCCCACGCACTCACATAACAGATTATAACTGACTATTAATTTTAAAACATTCCAGTATTACGTCAAATTAAAATTACAAATGTTGCAGAATGAAAGATCCTAGTTAATTGATTTTTAGGACGTGAACTTTTCATAGCAGCTCCATATAAGGCTGAGGGTTAATCTACTGCCGTTACTAGATCAGTTTTAGAATACCACAATGGTTTTTCGTGAATTTTAGGTAAAATTTTCTTTCTTTGAAACTATGATAAATAACGAAATGTAATTTGGACAATAGTATTTTAACAATAACAAACATAAATGTGTAAGGTTTCAACAAAATCGGATAATAACTAATGTGGCTATTAGTATAACTAAATGTAGTTTATGTAGATGTATGGGGAATATAAATATTAGTAGCGTTCTACTGGTAGGCTGAGTAGCTGCCACAGGAGGCATCTGATACATGTGCGTCAGCAGCGTTCCAACTAAAGCGGAAAAAAATACAAAAAAAAAAAAAAGCGAACGAATCACCTGCAGCTACTGGTACTGGGCCAGAGCCAGCAGCAAGTCGCACTTTCAGCTCACTTATTTGTTTTATAGTTTAATTCTTAATTTCTTTGCATGTTTTTGGGTACTTGCATAGTTTCATTCACAAATTTAGGGCGTATTATAGTATTTGAGAGTTGTAGCATCGCGTTTTAGTACCCGTATAGTGTAAATTCGCGTAGTCGTCAGTCATCTGTTTGTGTCGAACGGCTTGTGAGATAAAAGAGAGGTAAAAAATTGTTACGGATGGATAGGGACTACGTCTGTTGTGTACGTATTCGGGGAACTGGCCACCGTCCGTAAACAGCTGGAAGTTATGTTGGCCGTGGTCGACAGGCTCCAGGCTGTTGCCCTGGGCCGCGGTGACATTGGAACACCCGAGGCGATCGCTTTGGCGCCTCTGGAACCTGTAGCATCGCCTGAGATCTCGGATGCCACTGTGCCCTCGGATTCGGACGTCCCTGCCGGTCGATACTTGCCTGACGGTGATTGGCGAACCGTGGCGGGGTCGCGAATCCCTGGGCGGAAGGCGAAAGTTGGTGCTGGCCGCAAAACTGTGCCCTTACGCCTCCGTAACAGGTTTGAGGTACTGTCCACTGCTGAAAGTACTTCTGAGCCAGCAAGAGCGGCCTCGCCTGTTGCTGCAGTGGCCGGTCTTCTTGAAAGGTCCGGACAAGCGCAGAGGGTGGGATTGCTTGTCATTGGGAGCTCCAATGATAGGCAGATGATGGAGCCCCTTAGGGACATGGCTGGTAAGGACGGGAAGAAAGCCAATGTGCACTCCGTGTGCATACCGGGGGGAGTCATCCAAGATGTGGAAAGGGTCCTTGCGGGTGCCATGAAGGGTACAGGGTGCAGCCAAATGCAGGTGGTGGCTCATGTCGGCACTAATGACGTGTGTCGCTATGGATCGGAAGAGATTCTCTCTGGTTTCCGGCGGCTATCTGAGTTGGTGAAGACTGCCAGTCTTGCTTGCGAGATGAAGGCAGAGCTCACCATCTGCAGCATCGTCGACAGGATCGATTGCGGACCTTGGTACAGAGCCGAGTGGAGGGTCTCAATTTGAGGCTCACCCGGTTCTGCGACCGTGTAGGCTACAGACTCCTCGACTTGCACCATAGGGTGGTGGGGTTTCGGATTCCGCTAAATAGGTCAGGTGTTCACTACACACAGGAGGCGGCTACACGGAAAGAGGGGCTGTGTGGCGTGGACTGGGCGGTTTTTTAGGTTAGACAGTCTCAGGAAAGATCGAAAAGGGCTCCAGTCTAAAATGGTCCAGGAAAAAGAAACGACGAGAATCGACCAAGCAACAATCAGTATTGTAGTTGTAATTTGTCGCAGCTGTGTTGGAAAAGTACCAGGGCTTCAAGTGCTGATAGAAAGCACTGAAACTGAAGTCGTTATAGGAACAGAAAGCTGGCTAAAGCCGGAGATAAATTCTGCCGAAATTTTTACAGAGGCGCAAACCGTGTTCAGAAAGGATAGATTAAATAAAGTAGGTGGTGGTGTGTTTGTGTCTGTTGGTAATAGTTTATCTTGTAGTGAAGTTGAAATAGATAGTTTCTGCGAAATACTATGGGTAGAGGTTATACTCAACAGCCGTACCAAAATAATAATTGGCTCCTTCTGCCGACCCCCCGACTCACATGATATAATAGCTGAACGATTCGAAGAAAACTTGAATCTCATTACAAATAAGTACCCCACTCATACAGCCATAATTGGTGGAGACTTCAATCTACCCTCGATTTGTAGGCGAAAATACACGTTCAAAGCCGGTGGTAGACAGAAAACATCTTCCGAAATTGTACTAAATGCTTTCTCTGAGAATTACTTTGAACAATTTGTTGATGAGCCCACACGAATTGTAAATGGTTGCGAAAACAAACTTGACCTCTTAGCCACAAATAATCCTGATCTAATAGACAGCGTCATGACAGATACAGGGATTAATGAAAACAAGGTCACTGTAGCGAGGCTCAAAACCATATCAACCAAAACCACTAAAAATAAACGTAAAATATATCTATTTAAAACAGCAGATAAAAATTCGCTTGATGCCTTCCTAAGAGAGAGTCTCCATTACTTCCAAGTTAATTATGTAAGTGTAGACCAGATATGACTCAAATTCAAAGATACAGTATCGACAGCAATAGATAGATTCATACCGCATAAGTTAATAAGAGACGGGACTGATCCATCATGGTACACAAAACACGACAGAACACTGTTGCAGAAGCAACGAAAAAAGCATGACAAATTCAGAAGAACGCAAAATCCCCAAGACTGGCTAAGTTTCAAGGAAGCTCGAAATTTAGAGCGGACGTCAATGCGAGATGCTTTTAATAGTTTCCACAATGAAATATTGTCTCAAAATATGGTAGAAAACCCAAAGAGATGCTGGTCCTATGTAAAGTACATCAGTGGCAAAAAACTGTCCATACCGTCACTGCGCGATGGCGATGGAAATGTTACCTATGATGGTGCCACTAAAGAGGAGTTAATAAATACAGTTTTCCGTAATTCCTTCGCGAAAGAAGACGAAGTAAATATTCCAGAATTCGAAACCAGAACAGCTGTTAGCATGAGTGACATAAAAGTAGGTATCATAGGTGTTGCTAAACAACTCAATTCACTTAAGAAAGGCAAGTCTTCCGGTCCAGGTGGTATACCAATCAGGTTCCTTTCAGAATATGCAGACACAATAGCTCCTTTCTTAGCAATCATATACAACCGCTCACTTGGTGAAAGGTCTGTTCCTAAAGACTGGAAAGTAGCACAGGTCACACCAATATTCAAGAAAGGAAATAGGAGTAAACCATTGAATTACAGACCCATAGCACTGTCCTCAATTTGCAATAGGATTTTGTAGCATATACTGTACTCCAGCATTATGAATCACCTTGAAGAAAATGACTTATTTGCCGGCCGAGGTGGCCGAGCGGTTCTAGGCGCTACAGTCTGGAACCGCGCGACCGCTACGGCCGCAGGTTCGAATCCTGCCTCGGGCATGGGTGTGTGTGATGTCCTTAGGTTAGTTAGGTTTAATTAGTTCTAAGTTCTAGGGGACTGATGACCTCAGATGTTAAGTCCCATAGTGGTCAGAGCCATTTGAACCAAAATGACTTATTTATACATAACTAACACGGATTCAGAAAATGTCCTTCTTGTGCAACACAGTTAGTTCTTTATTCCCATGAAGTAATGAGTGCTGTTGACAAGGGATCTCAAATCGAGTCCATATTCCTAGATTTCCAAAAGGCTTTTGATACCGTTCCTCACAAGCGACTATTAATCAAATTGCGTGCATATGTAGTATCGTCTCAGTTGTGTGACTGGATTCGTGATTTCCTCTCAGAGAGGTCACAGTTCGTAGTGACAGACGGTAAATCATCGAGTGGAACAGAAGTGATATCTGGCGTTCCGCAAGATAGTGTCATAGGCCCTCTGCTGTTCCTGATGTACATAAATGATCTAGGTGATAATCTGAGCAGCCCCCTTATATTGTTTGCAGATGATGCTGTAGTTTACCGTCTAGTAAAATCATCAGACGATCAATTCCAATTAAAAAATGATATAGAGAGAATTTCTGTATGGTGCGAAAAGTGGCAATTGGCACTAAACAAAGAAAAGTGCGAGGTCATCCACATGGTTACTAAAAGAAATCCGATAAATTTTGGGTATACGATAAATCGCACAAATCTAAGGGCTGTTAATTCGACTAAATACCTAGGAATTACAATTACGAGCTACTTAAGCTGGAAAGACCACATAGATAATATTGTGGGGAAGGCGAAACAAAGACTGCGCTTTGTTGGCAGAACACTTAGAAGATGCGACAAACCCAGTAAAGAGACAGCCTACATTAGACTTGTCCGTCCTCTGCTGGAATATTGCTGCGCGGTGTGGGATGCTTACCAGGTAGGACTGACGGAGGACATAGAAAAAGTGCAAAGAAGGGGAGCTCGTTTCGTGTTATCGCACAATAGGGGTGAGAGTCTCACTGATATGATACGCGAGTTGGGGTGGCAGACACTGAAACAAAGGCGGTTTTCTTTGTGGCGAGATCTATTTACGAAATTTGGGTCACCAAATTTCTCTTCCGAATGTGAAAATACACTCCTGGAAATGGAAAAAAGAACACATTGACACCGGTGTGTCAGACCCACCATACTTGCTCCGGACACTGCGAGAGGGCTGTACAAGCAATGATCACACGCACGGCACAGCGGACACACCAGGAACCGCGGTGTTGGCCGTCGAATGGCTCTAGCTGCGCAGCATTTGTGCACCGCAGCCGTCAGTGTCAGCCAGTTTGCCGTGGCATACGGAGCTCCATCGCAGTCTTTAACACTGGTAGCATGCCGCGACAGCGTGGACGTGAACCGTATGTGCAGTTGACGGACTTTGAGCGAGGGCGTATAGTGGGCATGCGGGAGGCCGGGTGGACGTACCGCCGAATTGCTCAACACGTGGGGCGTGAGGTCTCCACAGTACATCGATGTTGTCGCCAGTGGTCGGCGGAAGGTGCACGTGCCCGTCGACCTGGGACCGGACCGCAGCGACGCACGGATGCACGCCAAGACCGTAGGATCCTACGCAGTGCCGTAGGGGACCGCACCGCCACTTCCCAGCAAATTAGGGACACTGTTGCTCCTGGGGTATCGGCGAGGACCATTCGCAACCGTCTCCATGAAGCTGGGCTACGGTCCCGCACACCGTTAGGCCGTCTTCCGCTCACGCCTCAACATCGTGCAGCCCGCCTCCAGTGGTGTCGCGACAGGCGTGAATGGAGGGACGAATGGAGACGTGTCGTCTTCAGCGATGAGAGTCGCTTCTGCCTTGGTGCCAATGATGGTCGTATGCGTGTTTGGCGCCGTGCAGGTGAGCGCCACAATCAGGACTGCATACGACCGAGGCACGCAGGGCCAACACCCGGCATCATGGTGTGGGGAGCGATCTCCTACACTGGCCGTACACCACTGGTGATCGTCGAGGGGACACTGAATAGTGCACGGTACATCCAAACCGTCATCGAACCCATCGTTCTACCATTCCTAGACCGGTAAGGGAACTTGCTGTTCCAACATGACAATGCACGTCCGCATGTATCCCGTGCCACCCAACGTGCTCTAGAAGGTGTAAGTCAACTACCCTGGCCAGCAAGATCTCCGGATCTGTCCCCCATTGAGCATGTTTGGGACTGGATGAAGCGTCGTCTCACGCGGTCTGCACGTCCAGCACGAACGCTGGTCCAACTGAGGCGCCAGGTGGAAATGGCATGGCAAGCCGTTCCACAGGACTACATCCAGCATCTCTACGATCGTCTCCATGGGAGAATAGCAGCCTGCATTGCTGCGAAAGGTGGATATACACTGTACTAGTGCCGACATTGTGCATGCTCTGTTGCCTGTGTCTATGTGCCTGTGGTTCTGTCAGTGTGATCATGTGATGTATCTGACCCCAGGAATGTGTCAATAAAGTTTCCCCTTCCTGGGACAATGAATTCACGGTGTTCTTATTTCAATTTCCAGGAGTGTATTTTGTTGACACCCACCTACATAGCGAGAAATGATCATCATAATAAAATAAGAGAAATCAGAGCTCCAGGGGGAAGATTTAGGTGTTCATTTTTCTCACACGCCATTCGAGAGTGGAATGGTAGAGAATTAGTACGAAAACGGTTCGATGAACCCTCTGCCAGGCACTTAAGTGTGAATTGCAGAGTAACCAAGTAGATTTAGATGTAGATGTATTTTGTCAGTGATTTACTTTTACGTAATTCTCATCGCTTTAAACGATGTAACTGTCTCGTCTTTCCGTGCGTCGACGTTCTTATTATGCTTGTCGAGTACGCTATCCTGATGCTTCCTTATCTTCTACTGAGTTATTAATCCAGCCACTGTCATACAGTGGAACGAGCAGGTATGAAATGTTACCGGTTGCCACATTCCAGGTAACCATAGGTGCCAGCTTGCCGAGCGCAAAGGGAATTCAACCCGAGCAGCAGTTCAACATGCAGTCTGCCGTTCAAGGTCAGTTACACTCCTGGAAATTGAAATAAGAACACCGTGAATTCATTGTCCCAGGAAGGGGAAACTTTATTGACACATTCCTGGGGTCAGATACATCACATGATCACACTGACAGAACCACAGGCACATAGACACAGGCAACAGAGCATGCACAATGTCGGCACTAGTACAGTGTATATCCACATTACGCAGCAATGCAGGCTGCTATTCTCCCATGGAGACGATCGTAGAGATGCTGGATGTAGTCCTGTGGAACGGCTTGCCATGCCATTTCCACCTGGCGCCTCAGTTGGACCAGCGTACGTGCTGGACGTGCAGACCGCGTGAGACGACGCTTCATCCAGTCCCAAAAATGCTCAATGGGGGACAGGTCCGGAGATCTTGCTGGCCAGAGTAGTTGACTTACACCTTCTAGAGCACGTTGGGTGGCACGGGATACATGCGGACGTGCATTGTCCTGTTGGAACAGCAAGTTCCCTTGCCGGTCTAGGAATGGTAGAACGATGGGTTCGATGACGGTTTGGATGTACCGTGCACTATTCAGTGTCCCCTCGACGATCACCAGTGGTGTACGGCCAGTGTAGGAGATCGCTCCCCACACCATGATGCCGGGTGTTGGCCCTGTGTGCCTCGGTCGTATGCAGTCCTGATTGTTGCGCTCACCTGCACGGCGCCAAACACGCATACGACCATCATTGGCACCAAGGCAGAAGCGACTCTCATCGCTGAAGACGACACGTCTCCATTCGTCCCTCCATTCACGCCTGTCGCGACACCACTCGAGGCGGGCTGCACGATGTTGGGGCGTGAGCGGAAGACGGCCTAACGGTGTGCGGGACCGTAGCCCAGCTTCATGGAGACGGTTGCGAATGGTCCTCGCTGATACCCCAGGTGCAACAGTGTCCCTAATTTGCTGGGAAGTGGCGGTGCGGTCCCCTACGGCACTGCGTAGGATCCTACGGTCTTGGCGTGCATCCGTGCGTCGCTGCGGTCCGGTCCCAGGTCGACGGGCACGTGCACCTTCCGCCGACCACTGGCGACAACATCGATGTACTGTGGAGACCTCACGCCCCACGTGTTGAGCAATTCGGCGGTACGTCCACCCGGCCTCCCGCATGCCCACTATACGCCCTCGCTCAAAGTCCGTCAACTGCACATACGGTTCACGTCCACGCTGTCGCGGCATGCTACCAGTGTTAAAGACTGCGATGGAGCTCTGTATGCCACGGCAAACTGGCTGACACTGACGGCGGCGGTGCACAAATGCTGCGCAGCTAGCGCCATTCGACGGCCAACACCGCGGTTCCTGGTGTGTCCGCTGTGCCGTGCGTGTGATCATTGCTTGTACAACCCTCTCGCAGTGTCCGGAACAAGTATGGTGGGTCTGACACACCGGTGTCAATGTGTTCTTTTTTCCATTTCCAGGAGTGTATTTGACTTGCCCTGCAGTTGTGACCAAAACGAGATAAATAGATCTCCCAACTTTTGTCTGTCAGGATGACGCAAGCAAATGGTTGATGCGGCAGTTGCAATATTTTGTTCGTTTTGCACTAGTCGCAACAGCAATTCCTGCTGTTACTGTTGTTCGTTTCGGAATTCCACTGCTTTTTTTTCTGTTGCTGCGGTTGTTGTTGTTGTTGTTGCAGTTGCAACTGCTGCTGCTGTGATTTCAGATACGCAGGATCCATGCTTCACAGTGAATAGGTGCACGGAGAGAAAGTTCTCGTCGCTGCTTATCTGTTCTACGCAGCGTAGAACAGCCGTTTAACTGATTACTCGCACTGATGGTAACGCAGAGACCGGTGGAAGAAACGGGTGGCTTCTGTGGACGATAACGGCACAGTGCACGTCGTGAACGGTTAGCCAAAGGTAAAGCAAAAGTCACTCAGGAAGAAATACGAACAGAAAATTTTTAAACACAGGTAAGTTCAATCACACGACTATCAATGGCGTGTAACGAAGGCTTCAGAGGATAGCCACAAGTGCGTGGCCGGGATATTTACGGACACACGCGTCAGTGGACGGGCCCACATCACATGACGCGTCAGAAGTGATGCCCTTCGCTGGAGCATACTGCGGCGGTGGTCAGAAATTTGAGTCTCTCTGACCTTTCCTCTTCCGTCTGACACAGGATTTCGAATCACTATCGGATACTAAAAGAACTACGTCGTCTCTCTTCCAACAACTCCCACTTACAGGTACGTCCCCTTAGTATTTCTGTAACACTTTCGTGTGGGATTCACCGATCTGTTACGATCTTAGCAGTGCGTTTCTGAATTCTTTCTATCTTTCCTATCATCCCTATTCCATAAGAGCTCCAAGCACAGGACCGTACTGCAGGACTCTTCGCACTAGCACTTTCACAGATACACCACACATTCCCAGAACCGTTCCAATAAATCTGAATCTGCCATCCGCCTTCCCCAGTTCCCAGAATTTATTTTACATGATCGTCCCATGTCATAGTATTACCTGTAAGTGTACAATGTGACGTGCTTTCATATATATACCAGCAAACTTGAAATGAGTCTCTTTCTCTTTACTATAGGCGTTACCTTGTATATATACACATTCGAAAAGAGTTTCCAGTCATTACAGGAAGTGGAAATTTAGTCCAAGTCTTTCTACTGTTCTGGACAATCATCCAGCGACGATAATTTCCTGTACACTACTGCGTCATCAGTGAAAAATCTGACAGTGCTGCTGATCCTACCTCATAAATCGTTCATATACATTGAAAGCATTGGGGAATCTATTACGCTTCCTTTGGGTACACCCGATGTTATTTTCGTTTCTGTGGAATATTCGTTCTCCAGTATAACATGCATAGCACATTAAACAAATACATTTGTACCCTACCTGGTAAAGTAAGTAATCGGTTTCCCGTTCCAAATAAAAGTGATAAGGTTTTTGCTTTTTGTTTGAACACACTATCATTAGAACAAACGTAGCTTAATATCAACGCGCAAATCAAACTATCCACGTTAATCAATGTCTGATAGACACATGAGAAACATAACAAGCGGGAGCCTCATGCACATTCAATTAATTATCAGGCTGACAGTGTAGTATTCTTTAACGACAACGAAAGTTGGGCGGAAGAAACAAGCTGTTTTTGCCATGAGCACGGTCTGAAATCAGGTTAACCAGGCTGAGCGCTGAAAATGGTCCCGTGGGCTGCTAGTAGTAGCGATCGACAGCTTGGCGATCACTATTGTAAAGCAACGCAACAACGAAAAAATTAATGCTAGTACGGCGGCTGAATTCTGTACTCCTGCTGTATTTTCCTCCTGATTTCTTCATCAGTTAAATGCTATACACTGATAATGACTGCTGGTAATACAGGTACAAACGTCGTCAGTGAGCTATCAGCGCTGGCACGTTTGTGCCGACATTTTTTTGCGTTAAAGATAATTTTGTTTTCTCACCCTCACTGCAATGTAATAGATATCTGTGACGAAAAATTTCTCTTAATCCTTAATGTCTGTTATTCCGTCTTTCATTTTCATTTATGTTTGTTCTTATGGTGTTTGTATCAAGATTCGACACGGTCAATGTCGTTTTACCTCCAAGTACCAAAATATGTCCACCATTTTTAACAACAGATTTGTACGGACTGCTGTTTCCTAGTATCCTACCAATGAACCTATGTGATCATCATCTGGGGGGCTGCGCTGGTTCAACTTCAATTGGAACATAGTTCTCCTTAATTAAACAAACTGGCCACTATCTCAAGCTCTCGTTATCAGACTGCTCACTTGGGCTCTTTTTTGTTTATTTATGACATAATTAATAGGCAATAAGTGTCATCAAATCTGAAATTAATGGTCCACAGCTGTCGTTAGGCTTACCATAATGTATAGGCAAAGAAGCGGCCAAGTAGTGCACTTGCATTCATGTTCACCCAGCTTTTAGTGTCAAAAGTGAACTGTCATCATAAAGATGGTAGTTCAGGATTTACTCCTTTTGGTATTTTCCGATTTTTTTAAAGAATGCAATTGTAAACATGCACAAAACAATATGCTCGAGCTACTCTAGTATTATAATAAATAACGTTCCAGCATATAATATGGGAGCTAGCAACTAGTGCTACAGTGCATGACCCACAATCAGGCCTAAAAATGTTTAACTAACGTCACATTGCACCTAAAACCACTCTCTTGCTATTCTAATATTATATTCTATAAATTATGCTTATTTATTACAGATATTTTAGAACCATGACTGTTAATTGAATGTAAATAAGTTACATAAAACTGCCACCAGTCACATTTTGAATAATTATGTTTTATTCCATAAACCGGTGTTCGAATCTTTTCAGGTTCAACTTCAGATGGTTTCTGGAAGTTACATCATTATTTCTAGCATAATGCTGGGTGCTGGCTTGCGACAGATGGGCGGCTTTTTTCGTTAGCCTCCATCTGACTGCCTTCAATTTGATGTCCAGTTGTTATATCACTATACACACTTTCACACAAACTATATTAATTTACACTCTGACAGCGAGACTTTGCCAGCATCCAGCATGCGCTTTAAAACTGTTGCTTGTAACAAAGATCTTGGCAAAAAGATATGGCATAGACCTCCTTGGAACAGACATGTAATTTGTTCTTTTTTACATTATTAAAGTCGATTTAACGGCAAATATGTTAATCAGACTGGCGATAACATGAGAGCACAACACAAAATAAATAAATATATTACTACAAGAACAATCCTCAAGTTATCTGATATCTTATTCCTATTTGTATAGTAACGTATAATACAGGCAGTTTATAGCAAATATTTTAATCATGATTGGCATTAACACGAATGACCAGAAAACAATAGTACAGAGTTATTGTGTTTGCAATGAGGTTCAGCTGTTTGTATGACTAGGACATTTATATTTAAATTTTTAAATTAATAACGAATCTTCAAATGAACTGTTGACTTATTTCTGTTGTTATGTTAACATGATCTTGGCTATTAGTAAGAGTAGATTCTGTTTATTTTTAGCTGGAGGTATATGTATAAAAGCTGTAGTGTATGTAATGGAGTAAAGCTGTTTGTATGACTGTACACTTTATGTTTAAAAACCAAGAACAAAAGATCAAGTTAACGGTTGAATTATTTTTGTTCCTACATTAAAGTGATCTGGAATATTGGTAAAGGCACCTTCTGTTTTTTTCCAGCTAGAAGTAATATGTATAAAAGTACTGATTTTTGTTAACGGTAGAGGGCTTTACCATTTAGAAATATAGTACAGGTTTTATTCTGTGGTAGGATATTACATTGACACCAGTGTAATTAGGATGTTAGGAGAGGAATGGGGGGGAGGAGGGGTTTGTTAGGGAGAGGGGGGATGGGGAGGCGGTATAGGCTTGGTTGAGTGGTTCCTTGTTTTGAACTAGTAGATCTTCAAAGTTCTGAGGAAAAATTTGTTTCTCAGTTCAATTTGGTCATTGAGCAGGTAGTCAGGTGCTGTATTTGTGTAGATAAATATTTCAGTTTCTTCAAGAAGGTCAAGTATCGTGCCTTTGTTGGCAAAATGGAGTATTTGGAGATTATCTTCTGTGTTGTTTGCAGAATGATTGTGTTGCGCAAGATGTGAGGCAAAGCCGGATTTATTTAGGTTGTTAAGATGGAGTGCATATATGTGTTCTTTAAATCTTGTTGTGATACTTCTACCAGTTTGTCCAGTGTAGATGCTTGGACATGAGTTACAAATGAGCTTGTATAGACCTGACTTTTGATACTGTTGTATTGTGGTTTTGGTGCTGTGTATGATTTTATTTTGTATTTTGTTGTTGGTGAAGAAGCGTATTTTTACGTTGGCAGTTTGATGAGAAACCTTGTCTAGGAAAGGCAGGCTTATAAATATGGTCTTCTTGTTTGTGGGTGGTTGTTCAGCAGTTGGTTATTTTAATTTTGCTGTATGGATTAGTTTATCTGTTATTGCAGGGTTGTATCTATTGCTGGAGGCAATTGATTTTATAATTTCTGTTTCTTTCTGTCTTTTACTAGTGTTTGTTGGGATTTTAAGCATGCGATTAACCATTGTTCTCAAGAATGCTTGTTGGTCTGGATGGCAAGAGGATTTGTGTATGGTAACATTGGTGGTTGTTGGCTTTCTGAAAATTAGAAATTAATGCTTTTGTTTTTTATTTGAGATTGTTAAATCAAGATAGTTAATGCCTTGTGGTGTTTCATGTTCTACTGTGAATTGAATTTTGTTGTGTATTTTATTAAGTTCTTTGTATAGATTATCTATTTATTCTGCTGTCCCACTGAACAGAATGAGAGTATCACCAATGAATCGTTTGTAGTAAAGCAGCTTATCTTTTAGTTGGGTTTGGGATCTAAAAAAAATAGTTTTCAAGCTTATTTATATATATGTCTGCTAGCAAGCCCGCAAGACTACTACCCATTGCCTATCCATCTTCCTGAATGTAAAACTTGTTGTTGAACAGCAAGTTCAAATGTTCAAATGTGCGTGAAATCTTATGGGACTTAACTGCTAAGGTCATCAGTACCTAAGCTTACACACTACTTAACCTAAATTATCCTAAGGACCATCACACACACCCATGCCCGATGGAGGACTCGAACCTCCGCTGGGACCAGCCGCACAGTCCATGACTGCAGCGCCTATGACCGCTCGGCTAATGCCGCGCGGTGTACAGGAAGTAGTTGTATGGTAATATAAGCTCCAGGATTTCTATGAATTCGTATATATCAGCTCTACTCACTGTTCTATGTCTGAGTAAGTTATTTCTTACTAAACTAATTGTTTCCTTGACAGGTAGGTTTGTATGTAGGTTGACTATCTCAAGAGATGCAAATCTAGCTGTGGCTGGGTTGGGGAAATCTTTTATGCTATTGATGAGCTCATAACTGTTTTTGATAGACAAGTTATTTTCAAATACATATGCTTTGCGGATAATATCATTAACTATCTCGGTGATTTTATACCTTGGACTATTGATGGAGTTCACAAACGAACATATTGGAGATTCTGGTTTGTGGATCTTAGACTGCGATCTCAATTTTGGTGCTGATGGGTTCATCACAATGCAGTGCTTTGCTTCTGTTGGTGTCTACAAGAAATTGCAGTTTTTAAGCAATTTTGTAATTTTATCTTGGAATCTGGGAGCAGGGTCATATGCTATTCCTTTTATGTTATTCTTTCTGAAGAATTCATAAGTTTTGCTAATATAACCTGATTCACATATGTGACAACAGCTGTGCTGCCCTTGTCTGCTCTGACAACGAGGGCATTCTCAGTTGAAAGTTTCTTGTTTATGTCACGTAATGTCCTATGTTCAGCATTCATCTTATTGTTCATTTTGTTTTGGTGAATGTTTCTCATAATGATGTTGTTTGCCTTATGAGCTATAGCATTTTGTTCATTGTCTTTGAGTTAAGCAGCTGTGCATACAGTGTTTGTGCTAACTATTGGGTCTTTAATGTCGCTTTTATTTAGTGAGGGGGTAATATTGTACTTAAGGCCTTTGTTTAACGGCTTCAATTCAGTACTACTGAAGTATATTTCTGTGGTATTTATCACTTTGTCAAAAAACTTATGTTCTATTTGAGATGAGATACTGGGGGACTTAATTGCATTTTTTGAAATCAGAGTATTTATCTTTTTATCATGTCTTTGTCAGATAAGTACGTTCCTTGTTGACATATAAATTGACATAATCTAGAAAGACCATGAATACATGAGCAACAAGTTTATGGCTTATTTCTACGTGCATATTGTATAGCTTTGATTTAAGAAGTTCTTTCTTTTTGTAAAGCGATCTGATTACAGTTTTTAACCAAATAATTCACATCAGGCTTTTGCTATTTTGGCTGACATGTTTTGACTCGTTATTTTTATTCTGATATAGTTTGGAGTCACGTGTTCTGAGAGACACTTTTTGTTAAATCTTATTGCAAGGATGGTTTTCGTTGATTTAAAATTACATTGCCGAAATTCGTGCATTGTTCTAATTACCTGGCGTGGTAGCAACAGGTTATGCTTATCCATTACGGATATTTTAGAACGATGACTGTTAATTGAATGTAAATAAGTTACATAAAACTGCAGCCAGTCACTTTTTTGAGTAATTATGTTTTATTCCATAAACCGGTTTTCGAACCTTTTCAGGTTCATCTTCAGATGGGTTTTGGAAGTTACATCATTATTTCTAGCATAATGCTGGGTGTTGGCTTGCGACAATATGGGCGGCTTTTTTCGTTAGTCTACATCTGTCTGCCTTCAATTTGATGTCCAGTTGTTATATCTCTATACACACTTTCACACAAACTACATTAATTTACACTCTGATAGCGAGACTTTTGCCAGCATCCAGCATGCGCTTTACAATTGTTGTTTGTAACAAAGATCTTGACAAAAAGATATGGCATAGTCCTACTTTGCATAGAAATGTAAATTGTTCTTTTTTACATGTATTAAGGTCGATGTAAGGGCAAATATATTAATCAGACTGGCGATAACATGAGAGCTCAAAATAAAATAAAATAAATAAATTACCACAAGAACAAACTTCAGATGATCTGGTGTCTTATTTCTATTTGTATATTAATGTATAATACAGGCAGTTTGTAGCAAATATTTTAATCGTGATTAGTATTAACACGAATGCCCAGGCATCAACAATACAGAGTTATTGTATTTGCAAAGAGATATGGCTGTTTGTATGACTAGGAACTTTATATTTAAATTTAAATTTTTAAAATAATAACAAACCTTCAAATGAACTGTTGACTTATTTATGTTGTTATGTTAACATGATCTGGGATATTAGTAAGAATAGATTCTGTTTATTTTAGCTAAAAGGGAAGATTTCTCTCCAAATAGCCAACCTCTTCAAGCCATACAACAGAAAAATAATCTTCTTCACTAGCAACAAAATACAAAATAAAATCATACACAGCACCAAAACCACAATACAACAGTATCAAAAGTCAGGTCTATACAAGCTCATTTTTAACTCATGTCCAAGCTTCTACACTGGACAAACTGGTAGAAGCATCACAACAAGATTTAAAGAACACATATATGAACTCCATCTTAACAACCTAAACAAATCCAGCTTTGCCTCACATCTTGCCCAACACAATCATTCTGCTAACAACACAGAAGATAATCTCCAAATACTCCATTTTGCCAACAAAGGCATGATACTTGACCTTGAAGAAACTGAAATATTTATCTACACAAATACGGCACCTGACTACCTACTCAATGACCAAATTGAACTGAGAAACAAATTTTTCCTCAGATCTTTGAAGATCTACTAGTTCAAAACAAGGAACCACTCAACCATCCCTACACCGCCTCCCCATCCCCCCCCCCAATCCCTAAGGAACCACTCCCCACATCTCTCTCCTTACATCCTCACTACACTGGTGTCAATGTAATGTCCTACCACAGAATAAAACTTGTACTATGTTTCTAAATGGTAAAGTCCTCTACCGGTTTTTAAATATAAAGTGCACTGTCATATAAACAGCTTTACTCCATTACAAACACTACTACTTTTATACATATACCTTTAGCTAAAAATAAACAGAATCTACTCTTACTAATATCCCAGATCATGTTAACGTAACAACAAAAATAAGTCAACATTTCATTTGAAGGCTTGTTATTAATTTAAAAATTTAAATTTAAATATAAATGTCCTAGTCATACAAACAGCTTTATCTCATTGCAAATACAATAACTCTGTATTATTGATTCCTGGGCATTCGTGTTAATGCCAGTCATGATTAAAATATTTGCTGTAATCTGCCTGTATTATTCATTAATACACAAATAGAAATACGTTCATGGGATCTGTATGAATACCCACCTCTTCCAATCATCTCATGACGATATTGATCAGTGAAGTTAGATGTTTGGGTGAAAATACCTTGGTTCGTTACATTGGTGGTGCAGACCAAGAGGAAAGGGAACATGAAGATAGATTTGAGTATATGCGACAATTGTAAACTAACAAATGCTAAGGTGTTTTTAAATGGAGAATTCTACCCATACAATACCGTATAGCTGAACTGGAGTAATACAGTGTACAGTCTATTACACAATATGTGTTCAAAGTTTTGGCCTTCGCATTAAGAGTCGGTCGATGTATCTGGATACATATTGAACCCACAGAGGTTTAAAGAATTGGCGTCTATCTTCATTATAGACACCTCAAAGAAACATAAACGAGAATGAGGTCATTAAGGGTGGTCCTGTTAAGTTCAGTGGCAGACGATGAGGTCAGTGGACGCCCCTGGAGCGGTAGCAGCAGCAGCCGTTGTCTGATACAAAATAATTTAGTTAAGTTTGTGTTTTTTTTCATGTACTTCTGCTTATACGTGTACTATAGGTGTGTATTTTACTGTGTAGACTAGTATTTAGTAAATTACTCTAAGTTTTCGTTTTTGCGTAAATATTAGTGCATATTCTTCTGTGAGTTGAACACCTCATGCAATTTTCTGCCATCTGAAGCAGCTCGTTTTGTCTCTAAATTTAAATCTCGTAAAGAAAATTTCATCCGTTTTAAGCGCATCAGGATCCTGCAATCTCAGCTCGGGGTCTTGCGGGCTCAGGCTATAGTGAGAATGCTGCAGAGCACATTTGAGTGTTTATTTTTTCTCCTCTTTATGTTTTGCGTCCATTCCAACCTCAGTACCGCCATAGTCAGGTAAACGTCTCTCTTGTTGTGTCTGCTAGTGCATTTCAAGTTAATCTTAACTGCTTTTTTGGTATTTTTTGAATGCTTACAACAAATTTTTACCCAGTACGATATGGCTGGGGACTGTGCTTGTTGTGATATAACACAAGGAGAACTGGCAGCTATCTATACACAGTTGGATGCTGCGTTGGCTACAGTCGATAGGCTTCTGAATAACGCCCAATGCTGCTGCGACATTTGGGGGCCAGTGGTGAGAACTGCGACACCTTAGATGCCATTGGAATCCCCTGGTGATCTGGTTGTCGCTACATGCAACAGGTACATGGTGTTATCCAGTATTTATAACACTTCTGAGCCAGCATAGGTCGCCTCTCCTGTTGTACCAGCGGCCAATTCTCCTGCCCAGTCCAGAGAAGTGCAGAGGGTGGCCACAACGTTATTATCAAGTGTTGATAATACTTCTGAGCCAGCATAGGTCGCCTCTCCTGTTGTACCAGCGGCGAATTCTCCTGCCCAGTCCAGAAAAGTGCAGAGGGTGGCCACAACGTTAGACATGTGGTGGAGGCTCTCAGACAAATAGCATGCAGGGCTGGAAAGAATGCCTGTGCGCACTTAGTATGTTTGCTGGGAGGGGGGGGGTCACGTGTGTGATGTGTGAAGAGGCCCTGCTGGCGGCTATCGAGCGTACTGGGTGCAACCGGCTGCAAATACGAGTAGTGGCATAGGTTGGTATGAATGACGTCTGCTGCTTGGGTTATGAGGTCATCTTCGGCTCCTTTTAGCAGATGGCTGATTTGATGAAGGCAACTAGCATCGAGTGTGGGATGCAGGCTAAGCTCTCTATTTGTAGCACCACAGCCAGGGTCGATCGCGAGGCTCAGACGCCTCCATGATGGTATCAGGAGTGAATTTCTCGACCTCCGCTATAGGGTTAAGAACACTAGGGATCTACTTAATAGCTCAGGCATGCAATACACACGGGAAGCGACTACTGGGGTAACGGAGTAAGTATGGAGTGCACAGGGGGATATGGGGATATTTAGATTAGAGAAACCCCCCTTGCGATCAGGGACGAATCACCTTCCAAAATCTAAGTTACATTAGACACAGTGTTCTCACAGAATGCTCGTCCTCAAACACAGAAAAGGTTAATATGATACTAGTAAACTGCAAGAGTATCCAAAGTAAGGTCCTGGAATTAGTTTCGCTTATTGAAGGCTATATTGCTCAGATAGTATTAGGAACAGAAAGTTGGTTGGAATCGGAACTGAAGAGGAACGAAGTCCAGATTGGAATATTTATCGTAAGGACAGGCTAGTGGACAATGGTGGCGGTGCATTTTCAACTAGCCAGCCTGCCAGCTGAGGACGGTTCTCGAATGTTAATTAATATGGGTGAAGTTAAGTATCAAAGTTCGGTGAAAGTGTTAATGGAATAATTTTATAGATCGCTTGGATCAGGGGTTGTAGTGGCAAAGCGTTTCATGGGGAACTTACAGAATATCGTTAATAATTTTCCTGATCATGCTGTTCTAATGAAGGGTGACTTCAACTTGCCAGGCATAGGCTGGGAGAGACTATCAAACTGGTGCCAGAGACAGGGATTTGTGTGAAATTATTCTGAATGTCTTTTCTAAAAATTATTTTTAGCTGATAGTTACAGAACCAACTAGTGAAAGTAACGTCTTAGACCTTCTAGCAACAAACAGACCTGCCGGCCATGGTGGCCGAGCGGTTCTAGGCGCTACAGTCTGGAACCGCTACGGTCGCAGGTTCGAATCCTGCCTCGGGCATGGATGTGTGTGGTGTCCTTAGATTAGTTAGGTTTAAGTAGTTCTAAATTCTATGTGACTGATGACCTCAGAAGTTAAGTCCCATAGTGCTCAGAGCCATTTGAACCATTTTTTGAACAAACAGACCTGAATTTATCGAATCAGGTAACGGACAGGGAGGTGTTGGTGATCAAATCCTGTAATAGCAACTACGATTACCGGTCTTACAAGGAATATTAAGAAATGTAGGAATGTATTTTTTTTTTTCTTAGCAAGAGTGAGAGGGTGCAAACTGTAGAGTATCTGAGTGTTCAGCATCAAATATTCAGTGAAGAGGACGAATATGAGGAGCACAATTGTAAAAAATTTTAAAATATCCTTCAATTTACCTTAGACAACTATGTTCGAAGCAAGTCTTGTGGGATGAGAAAGACCCACCTTACTTTAACAGTCATGTTAGAAAACTGCTCCTAAACAAAGAGAGCTTCGTCTCAGATTTAAGAGAAGTCGAAATGTAACTAACAGATCAAAACTGATCAAAGCAAAAATAAGGTTAAGGAGAGCTACGAGAGAAGCGTTCAAAGACCCTGAAACTAAAATTTTGTCATATGAACTGAGTAAAAATTCCTAAGAGGTTTTAGTCTTATGTACAATCAGTAAGTGGTTCGGAATCATCTAGTCATTCACTCAGAGACCACAGAAGCATCGAAACAGAAGATAACAGAGAGACGGCGCAAATACTAAATTCGGTTTTCAGAAATTGTTTCACTGCAGAGCATCGTAACACAGTATATTCTTTCAGTCGTCCTACGAACGCCGAAATAGGAGATACTGAGCTAACCGATCGCGGAACAGAAAACCAACAGCAATAGATTAGTAGTGGAAAGGCATTGGGACCAGATGAAACACCTATAAGATTTCACAAAGATTATGTGGAAGAATTTGCTCAGTTTTTAGCAGCAGTTTACGGTAGACCGCTGGAGCAATGAATGGTAACCAGCGACTGCAAAAAAACTGCAGGTTGTTCCCTTTTTCAAGAAGATTGTAGAACTGATGCTCACAGTTATGGATCTATATCGTTGATGTCAGTCTGTTGCACAATTATGAAACATGTTTAATGCTGAAGAATTATGAGGATTTTGAAGAACGAAAGTATCATCATTTTCTTTGGGCTTTTGTACTACTTTAGCGCGGGGTCGGCCTTGTTGCTATGGATTTGTCAATGTTAGTGTCATAGGGTTGCCGGATGCCCTTCCTGTCGCCACCCCAGACCGCCCGAGACGGAATTAGTGTAGCCCACCTGTCTGCGTCCAGTGTAAGCCGTGAAATAATGCGAACGTTTTCAAATGTCTGCGAGTCGTGTAACTGAGGGCGGAACGTGGGGACCAGCCCGAAATTCACCTAGTTGGATGTGGAAAACCACCTGAAAACCACATCGAGGCTGGCCAGCACACCGGCCCCCGTCGTTAATCCGCCGGGCGGATTCGGTCCATGGCCGGCGCACATACCCGAGTCCTGGAAGCAGCGCATTAGTGCCCTCGGCTAACCTGGCCGGTTGTTGTTGTTGTTGTTGTTGTTGTTGTGGTCTTCAGTCCTGAGACTGGTTTGATGCAACTCTCCATGCTACTCTATCCTGTACCTACTGCAGCCTTCATCCTTCTGAATCTGCTTAGTGTATTCATCTCTTGGTCTCCCTCTACGATTTTTACCCTCCACACTGCCCTCCAGTACTAAATTGGTGATCCCTCGACGTCTCAGAACATGTCCTACCAACCGATCCCTTCTTCTAGTCAAGTTGTGCCACAAGCTCCTCTTCTCCCCAATTCTATTCAATACCTCCTCATTAGTTATGTGATCTACCCATCTAATCTTCAGCATTCTTCTGTAGCACCACATTTCGAAAGCTTCTATTCTCTTCTTGGCTACACTATTTATCGTCCACGCTTCACTTCCATACATGGCTACACTCCATACAAATACTTTCAGAAACGACTTCCTGACACTTAAATCTACACTCGATGTTAACAAATTTTTCTTCTTCAGAAACGCTTTCCTTGCCATTGCCAAGAACGAAAATGTCCTGTATGAAAATCAACGTGCAGTCCGTAAGTAGAGATCTTGCGAAACTCAGCTCGCTCTGTTGTTCCATGAGATCCATAGCGCATTAGACAACTGCACTCAGGTTGGTGCCGTGTTCCTTGACTTGAGGAAGGCATTTGACACCGTTCCGCGCTACGGCTTAGTGAAAAATGTACCAACTTAGCGAGTATCGGACCAGATTTACAACTGCATTCAAGCCTTCCTTGCAGATAGAACACAACACATCGCTCTAAACGTAACAAAATCGACTCATGTGTAGGTAATTTCTGGAGTGCCCCAAGGAAGTGTGACAGTGCCGTTATTGTTTACAATGTATATAAATGTTCTAATGAAAAACTCGTATGTTCTTTAAGACTGTTCACAGACGACGCGATTGTGTATAAGAAAGTAGTATATGTTTTGTTGAATGACATGCAGAGTTTTGATGAATGATGAAGGGATAGGGAAGATACAACGAAGAGTAGCACCTCTCTCCACGGAATCGCTTAGTCGTCGCGACAGCGTCATTAATATGCTCAAAAAACTTCATTGGCAGACGTTATAAGAGACGAGTTGCGCATCACAGAGAGGTTTACTACTGAAATTTCTAGAGAGTACTTTCCAGGATGATTCGGGCAACATATGACTTCCTCCCACATTCATTCCGCGTATTGGCCACGATGAAAAATTTCGTGAAATTAGAACCAATATACAGGTTTACCGACAATCATTTTTCCCACTCCATTCGTGAGTGGAACAGTGTAGAGTGGATCAGTTAATGGTACCAGAAATACACCCCTCCACACACAATGAGATGGCTCGCAGAGTATGATGTAGATGTAGATGTTGATGTAGATGTAGGTGTAGATGCAGATGTTTGAACAGAATTTGAATCATCAGACAAATTCCCTAAAGAAACCTCTGCATGTGCATTGTTGACTGGGATAGTGAAACGAGTAGTGTAAATTAATGAGCAATGCACCATATCTGCAGCATTTCACAACGGGGCCTGAGAGCGCGACCATTATTGCTGATAAACAAGGTTTAATAGATGACTTGGAACAGTTTATGTTTAAAGATCTGGTATTTATCGCTTTTACTAATGTTGAATGCTAAATAGTGACAAACTCTGTGTGTTCTGAGGCTCCTAAACCATTCAAACCCATTAAATGTGCTAAAACTCGGATCACAATATTATGGCTGACGCGAAATCACCATCTAAAGACGGTGAGGAATGTGGCTTGTCTCTGGAACATGTGCTGTCGACGTTTAGGAATTTCGATTACATCAGTAGTGTTGTTTACATCAAAGGCAGTGAGAAGAAATACTGCATAAGCAGAATATTCAGGTGCGCTTCAGTACGTGACGTCGAGTTATATAACTGCCCAGCGATCCACCACCTCAAGAAGATGTACGGAGAACAAGAAGTAGGAGAAGAGGAAGAAAAAACAATGCTCTTATTTCTACTTCAAATAACGTGAAATTACTCTTAAGTTGGGTGACCAATAGATTATTTTATAAAATAAATTATGCGATTGACTTATTCTCTTACCCCTTGAACAACAATAGATTTCCGATGGTGAGTATGAAAATTCAGCCACATACATTCCCTGTGGTTATGTTCAGTCATTACGCCTGGCTGGCTTGTGCTCTCCGCTATTTACACGGGCGGTTCGGCCCCGCGACACAGTGGTGGCTCGTGTGTGCTTAGGATGGTGGGGTGGTTATCAGAGACGTAGGGACCGTTCAGGTGTTGTAGGTGTACTGACCACTACTCTCTTTATGGTACAATGTGTCTGCATTTCGTTAAAGTGGAGGACACAGTCATACTGAATAAAAACAGCACTTACTTTATCAGCTCCGGCAGAGCTGAGTATAGCTAGTGCATTCGTAAAGGTCAGGTGCACAGTGAAGCGTTAAGGAAGGCCCTGCCTTGAGAAGAACTTATTGTCAAGACGCAAACTTGTATGAACAGAAGGGAAAGGAATATAAAAGCAGGTCCATGCACACATGTGGCATTTGTGTGTCTGGTCTACGTTACGGTATCACCACACAGTACTAGATCTATTCCTGCTTCACCCTGCAGCGGCACCAGCTGCATGACTGGTAGAGGAATATGACGTGAGCATTCTATGTTCTGATTAGTTGAAAAAATATGATGCCAGCGTTCTTTGCTCTGTTTCGTTGGAAATATGGTAGTTGCGGACTATATTGGTCAAACCTGAAGCTAGGTGTCCCCCACCAGTGGACCCCGCTGCAGGGCAGCACCTCAGTCCTGATCAGATAGCCAGCAGAACCACTTGCAGCGAAGAAGCATCAGCAATCTACTTGTTATTCCTCTCATGAAGCGACAGGCAAGCGAGCTCGCATTGATGGTGGTATTTATCACCAGCTTTGTGTGTGTCATTGTACTCGTTCGTTGCTGTACAGCCGAAACTTAATTATGACGATTCTGTGTTGGTGTACTGCTGGCAATGATGGGAAGCGACATTTTTAACTACTTGTTCGCTACTTGTCCTGACAGGGGACCGAGCTGTTTGACACCTGTGGCTCCAGAACTAATAATGGGAGATTTTTGTGATGGTGAGTGCACATTATTATAAATCTATATATGTGTGGATACTAATACGATAGTCTGACATATTTCTTCTTCTTCTTTGTAGGCAGCCGCTGGCTCAACAACAGAGTGAGTATTGAAGTGCTCTTGCTTCTATGTGTTTGAGGTTTTTCCTTATGCATGACACTTATACAATAATATCTGTTTTCTGTTTTATAGAAATACTCTAGGTAGATTATATTGAACAACTCATGACGACATTTTCGGCTCTGAGTTTCCAGGGCTTCACTCAACTTGTCGCTGGCCGGAGTGGCCGAGCGGTTCTAGGCTCTACACTATTCTGGAACCGCGCGACCGCTATGGTCGTAGGTTCGAATCCTGCCTCTGGCATGGATGTGTCTGATGTCCTTAGGTTAGTTAGGTTTAAGTAGTTCTAAGTTCTAGGGGACTGATGACCTCAGAAGTTAAGTCCTATAGTGCTCAGAGCCATCTGAACCATTTTAACTCAACTTGTCAACGAGTGAATATTTATGTAGTCATACATATTACTATTACTACTACATATGCATTGAACGCTTATGAATTTTTCTTCTTTTTCTAGATACTATTGATACTCAGAATTTTAAATCACAGGCCATGATGCCATTTTTATTCATTGCCTCACAGGGACAGACACCAGTAAAAGATAAATGCATCCATATGTAATAGTAATTCGTTGTTATTCTACAATAATAATAATAAGCCACTCTTGCATTCATTGTGTTGTGGGTTGGCAGGAGAGCCAACACCGGGTTACTAGAGGAAGCCGAAAGGCACGCGTATTAGCTCACGCAGGCTGGCGTGAGTTCTGGAACAGGACAGGGAAATTAGACTTTAGAAAACGGACGTAGCTGGTGGAATACTTAACTTTAATCCATTAATGATGAGCGTCGCTCTTGACTGTACATGATTCAGTATCAATAGTAACTGGTAATGGCGCCTTGCTAGGTCGTAGCAAATGACATAGCTGAAGGCTATGCTAACTATCGTCTCGGCAAATGAGAGCGTATTTTGTCAGTGAACCATCGCTAGCAAAGTCGGTTGTACAACTGGGCGAGTGCTAGGAAGTCTATCTAGACCTGCCGTGTGGCGGCGCTCGGTCTGCAATCACTGATAGTGGCGACACGCGGGTCCGACATATACTAACGGACCGCGGCCGATTTAAAGGCTACCACCAAGCAACAAGTGTGGTGTCTGGCGGTGACACCACATTCCTCTCCCGCAAATCGGCGCACGGTTGTGGCATAAGGCTTCCTCCCGCCGTGGGGAGGACCCCATGTTGACGTATGCGACGAGGTGGGGAGCCTAACAACAGGCGAGGCTGTGCCACCTACACCCTGCCATTCGGACCGCGGGGAGCTAGGAAACGCCTGAAAACCTGCTCCAGGGTGCACGCCGACATGCGGTGTATGCGCCCACAGAGAGACAGGAGGGGCCGAAGGGTCGACCTCCATCGGGCTGGGGCACCCGACGGGCGAAGACGACATATGGTCCGGAGCGGGCAAGAGTTCAATGTCGGAGGACAACTGGTCACGGGAAGCGATCGGCGGCGCGTGACCGAGGGAGGCGCCCGGCGGTTGCAGCGACGCGTCCACTGCGCGCGTCGTCGGCGGGAGAACAAGCGGCGGCTGCGGCGGCGGCAGCGGCGGCAGCGCGTCGCCATGGGGCAAAATGGAAGGCAGCGTCGGTAACACCTGGGGCTGAGGCGACCCAGTAGATGGGTCCCCAGGGCGCTGACCGGACGGCACCGTCGCTGAAAGCAGACGGGGAGCAGCAGATCCCGTGCGACGACAGAGGCGCAGCTGATTGAGATGCCGACGCACCTTACCAGAGGCCCCCAAAACCAGATACATAGCGCGGCCGAGGCAGCGAAGAATGCGCCCTTCGAGCCAACGCCGTGAACCTCGATAGTGGCGGTAGTAGACAACGTCGCCTGGGGCAAAAGTAGGTGTCTGCCGCTGCACAGGAACCTGATGCGGCGGATGTAGCAAAGTCATCAAGGTTCGATGAGGGCGACCGTGGAGCAACTCAGCCGGCGAGCGACCATCTCGGGGCTGAGAGCGATACGAGGACAAAAAGAGAAATAACGCGTCCTCCCGAGAATGCGACTCTTTCAACTTCAACATCTGTGACTTGAAAGTCCTGACCAATCGTTCATCGGCACCGTTTGACTGTGGCGAAAACGGCGCGGGCGTCAGATGTTGAATACCATTGGCCTTGCAGAATGACTGAAATTCTGCGGACACGAATTGTGGGCCATTGTCGGAATCAATAGTCTGTGGAAGACCTTCAATGCAAATGATAGGGGATAACGCTTGGATGGTGGCAGATGACATCGTGGACGACATCTGGACAACAAAAGGAAATTTACTGAATGAATCTACCACAACCAACCATCGAGCATTCCAGAATTGACCAGCAAAATCGATGTGTAAGCGTTGCCAAGGGGAAGTGGCTTTTGGCCATGCAAAGAATTTCCGCGGTGGTGCTGATTGTTGTTTGGCACACACCATGCAAGAAGAGCACATATTCGTAATCGCGGCGTCGATTCCGAACCAAGTACAGTGCTGACGAGCAAGTTGTTTCGTTCTCACTATACCCCAATGTCCTTGGTGGAGAAGCTGTAAGACAGAGGACTGTAACGAACGTGGGACCACGACCCTGGACTGATCATTATCAGAACGCAACAGCAAAACCCCACATCGTACAAAAACTCTCTCCTGGTGAGCAAAAATCGACGAACCAACGGATCCCCGATCCGTGACTTTGACAAGGGCCATTGCGTAGCAAAAAAACGCAGAACGGTACCAAGGACAGGGTCGGCTGCTGTGGCTGTAGCTACACGACGAAAATCAATCGGAAACGATTCGACCACGTCATCGGTTTCCGAATCAATGAATATGCAAGCAAGTTCGGAGGAATCGAATGCTCTATCCTCAGTAACAGGCAAACGGGACAACGCATCGGCGTTTCCGTGCTTAGCAGTGGACCGATACAAGGTAGCGGTACTGCGAGAGGAAAATAGACCAGCGAATGAATTTCTGCGCTGTACGTGGAGGTACAGGCTTGGTTGGATGAAAAAGCGATGTCAAAGGTTTGTGGTCTGTAAAGATGGTAAAGTGACGACCATACAAGAAATCATGAAACTTTGTAACACCAAATACGAGAGCCAATGCTTATTTCTCTATCTGTGAGCAATTTGGACGCAAAGGCAATAGGGCGATCATGCGAACCATCTTTGTGCGCAAGCACAGCACCGATCCCGAAATCCGATGCATCCACCATCAACAAAAGGGGCTTCTGGGGATCGAATGGCGTAAGACAAGTATTGGAAAGCAACGCCGATTTCAACTGGCGAAAGGCGCGGTCGCATTCCGTCGTCCAGACGAACGGAACACATTTACGGCGTAAGCGATGAAGCGGAACTGAATGGAAGAGGCATGGGGAACATAGCGATGATAATAGTTAATTTTGCCCAGCACACTCTGTAGCTGCTTCAAATTCTGCGGCGAAGGCAAGTCTTGTCTGGCACGGAGGTGCTCTGGACTGGGATGTATGCCTTGGGCATTGAGTACATGTCCCAGGTAGGGTAAGTCACGAGCAAAAAACACACATTTGTCCTTCCGCAAGCGAAGACCATTTTGTCGCAAGACCTGAAATAATGTTCTGAGATTGGCTAAATGTTCTTCTTCCGTCTTTCCGGAGATCACAATATCGTCCAGATAGTTTGCTGCAGTAGGGACTGACGCACAAACAGTTTGTAGATATTGCTGAAACAATGCACGGGTGGATGCACACCCGAATGGCAGTCGTTTGAATCGATACAAACCAAGATGCGTGTGAACCATCAAAACGCGCTGTGATTCTTCGTCCACCGGTATTTGGAAGTACGCATCTGCTAGGTCCAACTTCGAAAAATATTTACCCGGGCACAGTTTGTCAAAAAGATCTTCTAGGCGGGGTAAAGGAAAAGTTGCAGTCACTAGTTGCGGATTCACTGTTGCCTTGAAGTCCAAACAAAGTCTCAATTTTCCGGAAGGTTTTGGCAAAATTACTAAGGGTGATGCCCAGAGAGAATCCTGCACACGTTCAATTACACCTTGTGATTCCAAATCGTGTAATTTTTTTGCGACCTCATCACGCAATGCGTGGGGAACATTGCGCGCTCTGAAAAATTTCGGTTGCGCATTTACTTTCAGTTCCAAATGTGCTTTATAGTTCTTAGCGCAAACCGAGGCCCGGTGCAAAACTGTCTGCAAATTCTTCACATAGACGAGAAACACTGTCAGAAGGCACAGTCTGGTTCACTGATAGGACCTGATTTATTATAGACAAGTTAAACAACCGAAATAAATCGAAACCAAACAAGTTCACTGCAGAAGAAGAACGAAGGATGTAAAATGACACAAGTTTTGTTTGTCCTTTGTACATTGCAAGAAGGCTGCACTGTCCTAACACAGGGATCGCTTGACCTGAATAGGTAGTTAACTTAACATTTGCGGCACGCAACGGAGGTGTTCCCAGCAGTTTGTAAGTGTCTTGACTGATCAGTGAAACTGCAGCCCCGGTATCGAGCTGGAATGGTATCACTTTGCCGTTAATGTCCAAGTCCACAAAAAGTTTATTGTCCTGCTGACGACAAGAGCGACTGTCTCGTGCAGCATGAACTGACACTGGTACAAAATCACTTGCGACTTGACGGGAGTTCCTGTGATGTCGACGCACACTATTTGTGGGACAAACATAGTCACTGTTAGAGAGAGTGGCACTGGGCAGAGTGGCATAAACTATATGAATTTCCATGGGCGAAGTGTCGCGAGCCTGAGTATCCTTGGTTCGATTCCGATTCCGGCGCAAAGCAAAGGGCCTGGAATGATTTTTAGTTGCCGATCTGAGCTTTTTCTGGCAAACACTCCAAACATGTCCTTTTTTATTACAGTAAAAGCAAATAGCTTGGCGTGACGGGAAATTCTCATGCAAATGTCTAGTAGCACACCGCAGGCATGATTTTAGCACTGCATTTGCTTGCCAGCATGGTACACGTGGCTGAGAGCCTGGCGGCAGCGGCGCAGCCGGGCGCGAGGACTGTTTACTGTTCCATGCAGCTCACCCGGCGGGCCGGTTAAGCTGATGCACGGGTGGCAAAGTTTCAAATGATTCCTGAGCAAAGTCAGGTGTGTCCTGCCGATCCAATATGTCCATCACTTGTTGAAGGGAGGGATTGACTAGTTTCAAAATCTGGTCCCTTATATGAACATCAGAAACGTTTTGTGCAATTGCATCACGTACCATAGTATCTGAATAAGGGAGCCCACATTGACACTCAGAAGCACAATCCCTAGTAAGGCCTAGCAAGGTTGCAACCCACTCCCGATTAGTCTGACCTGCCGTACGTTTTGTACGAAAGAAGGTATACCTTTTCGCAACTACATTGACTGATTCTTTGAAATATGCATCTAATGCAGACAAAATTTCTTCGTAGGACAGAGTTGCTACGTCGTTTCAGGGAAATAATTTGACTATCACATGGTACGTGGTCACCCCGATGGAAGATAACAAAAAAGGCTGCCACTCGTTACCTTGAATTCTGTAGGCGGCGAGATGGAATCCAAATTGGCGTGACCACTCCGTCCAGATTTCCAGTGCAGCATCAAAAGGATGAAAAGTAGGTGCAACTGCGTGTTGTGGCTGCGTTAGCGGTGGAGCGGAGGCTGCTGCGTCGTTTTGCATTGCACGTTGACCCTGGACGAACTGTCCAAGGGCATCTAGTAAGGCCTGCGTCTGCTGATTCTGTAAGCGATAAAATTCGGACAGTACATCTGGAGATGGTGGCGAAGCCATTACACAAGTAAATTAGGGCAGTATAGTTACGAACGCGGTATTGTCTCGTCGCCAATGTTGTGGGTTGGTGGGAGGGCCAACACCGGGTTACTAGAGGAAGCCGAAAGGCACGCGTTTTAGCTCACGCAGGCTGGCGTGAGATCTGGAACAGGACAAGGAAATTAGTCTTTAGAAAAACGGACGTAGCTGGTGGAATACTTAACTTTAATCCATTAATGATGAGCGTCGCTCTTGACTGTACATGATTCAGTATCAATAGTAACTGGTAATGGCACCTTGCTAGGTCGTAGCAAATGACGTAGCTGAAGGCTATGCTAACTATCGTCTCGGCAAATGAGAGCGTATTTTGTCAGTGAACCATGGCTAGCAAAGTCCGTTCTACAACTGGGCGAGTGCTAGGAAGTCTCTCTAGACCTGCCGTGTGGCGGCGCTCGGTCTGCAATCACTGATAGTGGCGACACGCGGGTCCGACGTATACTAACGCACCGCGGCCGATTTAAAGGCTACCACCTAGCAAGTGTGGTGTCTGGCGGTGACACCACACATTGCTTATGGGATGTTCTTCTTGTTTCTAGGTGCTGCTGATAACAATGAAGATGTGGGGAATGGGCAGTGGTGATCGAGCTGTCTCAGATGATGACTCCATTCTCCCCCATTAGCTCACAGGGATGAATGCACCCAATGGTAAATAAGCAGATACGTGAGTAATGCTTCTTTTGTTTCTGCAATAACTTCTTTTCATAATTACATGCAATGTTTACGAAATGTTTCTTTGTTTCTAGGTGTGCTCATTAATGAAAATTATGATGACAATCTGGAGATGCTGCTTAGAAGTGGTCTGCAAGTGGACGATAGTGATATGAAGCTTATATCTGATGCTGATGAAGGAATGTACTAGTAAGTACTATAAATTATAATTGTTGATGTACGATTTATTTTCCTGAAGTTGGACACATACAAGATAATTATCATTGCCATCTTTTCTCGCAGAAAACTTGAGGGAGCCATCTCGAGGTGAACTTGAGCCAGCAACAACACCACCCCCTAACATATTGGTGATACATCCAGAGCCACCACCACAACATCGAGGCTTCTCATAGATGCTGCACTGCCCGTGTGTGAGGCTATCTACAGCAATGTCACCACTTCCAGACCTCTCATGGGTGCAGTTCCCATATGTGGGACTGTCTACAGAGTCATCACCACGTCCAGGCTCCTCATGGATGAACTCCCCACTTGTGGACCAATCATGGCTGCAGTCCCCAAATATGTGGTCTTCATGGACGTGTGGGGGGCCATCACGTTGTCTGGGACTGTCAGTACTGCGATTCCTGTCTGCAGTGCAGTCTATGAGGTCATCATGGCACCATTCCCTGTCTCCTAACGGGGGGACGTTTAGTTATAGTTACCAGCTGGCTAGCAGTATGTCCTATACCCACTCCATACAACTGGAACTGGACCAAGTCAGTGGCAGGGCAGCGTTATGCTACTTGGTTACACATGCATTTAGGTACTGGATCTCATATACTCTAGAATACAATTCTACTGCAGACTACATAGCCCACAGTATTTTCTTTAACGCATGTATAACCATCTGGAAAGTGAGCTCCCTTAAATTTTAAGAGATCTGCAGTATCCCACATTTATCGCAGTGCAGTACTACGCTACAAGCTACTATATGGGACTGCAGCCACAATGCAACATGACAGACTGTATATGAAATATAATACAAGGAACGTTTTTAGAAAAACCATAGAGAATTTAGGAAACCACCTTGAAATTTATGTACTTTACCGCAGGGATAGACGTTATGGTACACAGGATTATATCGCGAGGCCAAATTTTAAATATGCCATGCTCTTCAGTCAAGGAATAGTCGCTCTGGCGGTTTCTAAGGTCTCAATAGAGATAATGAAACATGTTTATGTTGGTAATCGTATACTGGACCTTCCCAAACTGCACATGTGCCGCTTTCACTATGACGCTGTGTAGACAAAATTCGCTGACCAAAAGATACCTTAGATAGGTACAGACAGTTTTATCTACTGGGTTCAATGCTGTGATCCATATAAAGTAACTACGTACAGTCTCATTATGATATTACATCTCAAAACATAAAGGTTATCGGCCTAATGAAAGATGAAGTGAATGGGTCTCAAATCGTGGAGTTTGTTGGTCTCAGATCTAAAATGTATGTCTACCTCACAAAAACAAGAAACAGCCAAAAATGGGCTAAGAGCGTGCATCATATAGCCTCAAAGGCTCTCACGATGGATCATTACTGCGAGAGCCTGCTACCTGTTGAGGATTCTTATTCTGCCCCACATATGGCGCTCCAAGCGAGTATTCCATTACAGGGCCATGGGGTGTATACTATTTCGCAACTTAAAATCAGTTTCTCACGTCATAATGACAAACAATTCGACTTTGCGGACAAGATCGAGACTCTTCTACACTCACACTACTCACTTGAGTCATTGAGTGTGTGACTGGGTATTTATTTGCAAAAAAAGCGTGTGTGAGAGAGAGAGAGTGTGTATACTGAATATAGTTTAAATTAAGGATTTTCAAACACTTTTAGAGTATTGCACTTGTGAACAGAGTACATGCACTCAACTATATGTTTGGTACCACACATATTTAGACTGTACATAACTGTGAATGGAAACCCTTCAACACTGCATCGACAACTACACAGACTCTCCGCAAGCCAATGTATGATGCGTGGCGGAGGGGACCCTGTGCCTCTACTTGTCATTTCCTTTTCTGTTCCACTTGAAAATTGAGTGAGGGAAAAACTACTGTCTATATGCCTCCATATGAGCCCTAATTTCTCGTATCTTATGTTCGTGGTCCTTACGCGCAGTGTATGTTGGCGGCAGTAGAAACGTTAGGCAGTCAGCGTCAAATGCCGATTCTCTAAATTGTCTCAGTAGTTTTTCTCGAAAGGTACGTTGCCTTCTCTCCAGGGATTCCCATTTGAGTTCCCGAAGCGTCTAAATAGCACTTACGTGATGTTCGACCCTACCGGTAACAAATCTAGGAGCCCGCTTCTGAATTGCTTTGATGTCTTCCTGCAATCCGACCTGGTACAGATCCCAAACACTTCAGCAATACTCAAGAACAGGTCGCAGCAGCGTCCTATATGCGATTTCCTTTACAGGTTAACAACTATTTCCTAAAATTCTGCCAATAAAGCGAAGTCGACCATTCGCCTTCCCTAACATCTTTCTCACATGCTCGTTGCATGTCATTTCGCTTTGCAATGTTATACCCAGATATTTAAACGACTTGACTGTGTCAAGCAGGACATTAGCAATTGTAGTGTCTTGTACTGCGATGAAGCAAAGGAATGTTATTATGGGTGGCCAGTATCCTCTTTCTTCAACAAAAATGCACACTTGGATTAATACGGTTCTTTATTTATGTGACCATTTACTTAACTGATTATAGGATCTATATTCTGTGGTACAAGCACATCAGTAATAGCCCTTTTGTAGACAACTCGGTAGTCTTGCCATTACAAACTTCAGTTCTGACTTCGAGTCCCGCTATGGTCACTAATCTGGTCGCTATGTACTGCCATAACCTGCGATGTGAACTGAGCCCACTCTCAGAAGATATTGTCGGACGTCAAACTGGAGTGAGTCAGTGAGTCAAGGCCGAGCGATTGAGCGAGGCCCGGCCGGCCGGTGTGGCCGTGCGGTTCTAGGCGCTTCAGTCTGGAACCGCTTGACCGCTACGGTCGCAGGTTCGTATCCTGCCTAGGACATGGATGTGTGTGATGTCCTTAGGTTAGTTAGGTTTAAGTAGTTCGAAGTTCTAGGGGACTGATGACCACAGATGTTAAGTCCCATAGTGCTCAGAGCCATTTTTTGAGCGAGGAGCGCCGGTTAGTGGCGGTGGCCTAAGTACACGCTGTCGAGAGGGCGTTGGCAGCGTGTTGCTTGTGGTGCGTCTCTGGCCTCTCTCGTGATTGGCGAGCTCGATCCAGCTCCTACTATCGATATTTGCGCTTCATCTTTGCCGACTGTTGTGCAGGGGACAGCTTACACCAGCACAGTAATATTGTATCCGAACACTGTAGGTTTGATCTTCCTACTCATTCGCATTAACCTACATTTTTCCACATTTAGGACTAGTTGCCATTCATCACACAAACTGGAAATTTTAACTAAGTCGTTTTGTATCTCCCTACAGTCACTCAACTTCGACACCTTAGCGTTCACCATGGCATCATCAGAAAACAGCTGCATATTGCTGCTCACCCTGTCTGCCTAAGTCATTTATGTATACAGAGGACAGCAAGGGTGCTATCACACTTCCATCGAGCGCTCCTGACGATACCCTTGTCTCTGATGAACACTCGCCGTCAAGGGCAACGTACTGGGATCTATTACTTACGAAGTAATATCTGTGAACTTATTCGATATGCTCGTTTCTTCGTTAACAGCCTGCAATTGGGCACAATGCCAAATGTCGGTCCATGGATAACTTGAGTGCGAGAACTTTCTTGGAGGGCAGTAAATTCGGGAATTTTATTACGAATACTTCGACAGTTTACTGATAAAATTATGACAGTCGGAGCGTCTTTATTCTGAACGCCGTTTCATTTCCCTTGCTCGATATCGACTGGTGAGTGTTCATCAGAGCACCTCAAACTAGTGCCTGGCCTAAAAGAACCGCATGTGCACTCCACAAGCACTCTGCTACCCGAGTAGCTTCTTCCTTTGTGTAGTGCACTGTGACCTATCAAGGGCAGTCCTAAAAATCCTCACACGACGACGCAGTTCTAGGAATCTGCAGCCAAGACCATCACAGAGTCGACGAAGCCTTTGGCTGAGACCCTCCACTTGGATCGAAACCAAAGGAGCCAGATCAATTCTGGGAGCAATGGTGCAGTTTGAGAGCTCTGCTTGCACCTTAGATGTGTGGCTAGTAGCCTTCACAATCTCCGCCAGTCGCCTGTACGAACTGAGGATCGCTTCAGAACCCACACGACAGGTGTCGTTGGTGCCGACGTGAGCCACAACATGCAGACGACTGCACCCTTCATTCTCGATAGCTGCAGGCAAGACTACCTTCACTTCTCGAATGAGGTGCCCCAGCAGACGTACCAAGTGCACATTTTCTTTCCTTTCAGCCCTGAACGCTATCTGCCTAAGGGGCTCCATAACGCGCCTAACATTGGAGCTCCCAATAACTAGTAAACTCCTGCCTCCGTGTGTCTGCTCGGACCCTGCCGAAGGAGCGGCCACTTGTCCACTCACAGGGTGAATGGGCGGGGCCAGGCGGCCTGTGTCCACATTGGCCTTTCGCCTCGAGCTACGCGAACGCGTTACCACCCGCTACTCACCCTGCTGTGAGGGGGGACCCACTGCGTCCGGTGCACTAGGAGGTGCCTCGGAAACAGAGTCTGTGGGCGAAACAAGCCACACCTGAGGTGTCCCATGTGGTGCCCCAATTTCTCCGCCACCGCTACACCCCGAGGCAGTAGCCTGAATGTGACTGACTGTAGCCAAAAGTGCATTCAGCAGTTTCCGAATTGAGGCCAGCTCCTCCTGCCTCTGTATACAGCATGCACACGTCCTACCCATCTTAGCAAGGCTAATGGAAAGAGTAGCTATAAAAGCAAACAGAATACTAGATACGCAATTTGCTACAACCACCAATAGTTGCAGATGCGTTCATGAGCCATATAGATGCCTGTTCAGTGAGCAACTACTGCGCTACCGACTGAATGAATTTACACTTACAAAAACATCAGATTAAACCTCTTAAAGAGAAAAAAACAAAATTTAATAAATATATTATGACGAAAAACGCAGGTTCGAATCCTGCCTCGGGCATGGATGTGTGTGATGTCCTTAGGTTAGTTAGGTTTAAGTAGATCTAACTTCTAGGGGACTGATTTCTCTGCCTCGTGATGACTGGGTGTTGTGTGATGTCCTTAGGTTAGTTAGGTTTAAGTAGTTCTAAGTTCTAGGGGACTGATGACCATAGCTGTTAAGTCCCATAGTGCTCAGAGACATTTTTTCTAGGGGACTGATGACCTGAGATGTTAAGTCCCATAGTGCTCAGAGCCATTTGAACCATTTTTGAACGAAAAACGCAGAAAAGGATAAACACTTAACTTGCCGCTCTGTAGTCGTATATCAGCTGGGAGCTGGAGTCACAGTAACACCACAGATGATGGTGCAGACGTAGGTGATAGTAACAACTCACTGTCATAGAAGAACAGTAGTTTTATGTGGCCCTACGACATGTCGCCGGTGGACCACTGCTTCTGCTTCTACTGCTGGGTTGGAGGCTCAAAGTTCGGTTGAAACACGTGGCAGAAACCTGAAGTCTGGTAAGTGTGGTGGAAAATTGAATTGTTTCCGTAAATCAGACTGGTCAATTTCATTATCATCAGGAGACCACTGCAGTGTAGGAGAAATAAAATATTACTACTTGAATAATAATAGTAACAATAATAATAATAATAATAATAAACAGATAAAAATTCGAATGAATCAGACTTCTTCCTTTCATACTCGTCGGAGGCGGACGCTTCATGGTGATGCTGTTGCTCGAGAAAGGTACAGACTAAGACTGCTAACATCTACATCTGCATTTAGAACAATTTAGGGTGATATTTTATTCGTAGCTCCGGATTGAAACATGTATTTTTGCCATCATAACGAGGGTAAATTAAAGTCACCACCTAAGACCGATGATTTCTGTATGCATGGTCATTGGCGTGGAGAAAGTCATTCAGTTCCAAATAATTCATTACGTTAGAATTCAAAATGTGTTCAAAGCTTATACAACTGCTGGGCGTCATAGATAATGGTGGCAAATTTTGTGGATCACTTCTGCTACATGTTGTCGGCTATGCTCCATTGTGCAAATTTAACAGCATCTGAATGTGGTACCTGTACTACGGATTATGCGAAGGGAATTGCTTCCTGACAGGAAGCAGTTCGTCGTAGATTCGTTAAGCAACGAATATTTCCACGCGGTTGGGAAAACGTGCAAGTCTTTCTCGTTTTCAAGATGAGTCGTCGAATAGGTGTACGTAACTGTAAGGCTAGATCGCTATTTTATGCTCAGGTATTATGATTCTTTTGGAGATTAAAAATTAAACATTTCGTGAAGAACACAGCGTCATATTTATTTCTCTTCATCAAGAGCTTATTGCTCGAGGCTGATTTTGTCGAGATGTAACACGTTATTATCGAATTTGTTCCCTACAGAATTTCCTCATTTTTAACAAAATCGTGCGAGAGAAGTCTAAAATGGTAATTAACACTATTCGGTGTCTAAAATGAAAAGTAATGGTCCTGCCTCAGCGTATCCATCCAGGATAATGCGATGCGTCCTGTGTTAAGAAAATTTTCGAACTAGTCGCAAACCTGCTGAGATATCCGATAGGAGTGTAATTCTTTCAGAAGTTGTCGATATAGTGCTGAGTTAAGAGCCTTTACAAATTGCAGAAACACCGATTTAGGCTGGTTCTCTCTACCCACAGGGCTCAGAATTTCGTGTGTGAAGGATACTAATTGGGTTTTGCATGACTTGGAAGTCAACTAGCTGTCAAACTAAAACCTTCCTTCCTTCTTCAGTAAGTGGATTCATAGGCGGAAAAAGAAAGTATAAGAAAATGTAGTTGCATCATCGATCAATTAGAGAAGGTGCTATTAAACAGTAGGAATTAAGAGTTCGATTACCAAATCGTAGTTAGAGGAAACCGAATGACGATAAGATTGTTAAACGGATGTAAAAGACATTGTGGTAGTCCACTGGTGTGTGTCGCTTACAAACGTACTTCGCGCTATGCAGATAATCACCAACATACGTTAGCGGCTAAACAGTCAGTTGGCATTCACGGAAGACGACGCAAATTAGCTATGGGAGCTTCACTTTAATTGTTGAAGAGGCGGTTCATCTACATGTAGAACACGCATGGGAGCCTTTGCTTCCACGTGTCCCGGAGCCAAATTGCCAACTTTTGCAAAATGAACAATTACAAGTTTTAAATTGAAAATTATGACACTGTTAAACATTGCGCGTGATTGCGCTGTATTTATAAAGCTCCGGAAGTGCTAGGTCATTGACATAAATGTGTGTATTTTCAAGCGATTGAAGGATATTTTCGACGTAGCTCTACTTAATTAAACCAAATTTTACATGTAACTAATTGGCGGAAAATTTACATTAACATTTTCCGATCCACTACGATCAGCTCTACTACAATATCAATAAAATATTACTTCATTTTACTGTAACTCTTAAAAGAGAGTAATTATATGTTTCCATGTCCACTGAATGCCGAAGTATATTTATTATTGTCGTCGAGCAATAGAAGAACAGTTTATACTTGGCTAGTACTGAAGGACAGACACATATCAGTATACATTTAACTTTCAATTTTTGTACGCAGTCCTGACTAATAATACTAGCACTGCCGGATCTGAATTATGTTGATACCGCTCTCTCGATCGCCGATTAGACAGTGCGGCGAGCGGCGCTGCACGACATCCAGCAGTGGCGGCCTATGGAACGTCTTCACCAACGTCTCTCATTCGTGGATTCCTCTTGTAATGACTGTCTTTAGTATGTGGTGCCGTCGTGAGGTACCAACTGTATACTGGGACCTCGCTATTAAAACGACACCACAGGAGGCATGAACATAATAGTATTGTTATGGTTTCAGTAAGATTACCTTATTAGCAACATTTAATACACATGCTCCCGAGAGTGTGGCAAACTCGAGAACCAAAACAAGAGAAAAGTAAAAGCTAAGAGAGCAATATGAGGTCAGAGAATAAACACTAGTTAACGATATCATTGCAGCACATAATGGTATCGTGTCTTCGCCATACCTCAGAACGTGGCCAGATGCGAAGGTTTGTATGCCAATCAAGTGTTGTAGATCGAAGTTGAATAGGCCTTTAAAAGTTTATTCCTTGTTTCTCCACTTCAAAAAGTAATAATTTGCCATTTTTGCTGATATTTAATAAGTTTTGATCAATGGGCGGTATGGGTCTCCCGCATCGTCCCCTAGCTCCTCGGAGTATAGGACTTCATCATCATCATCAACATTTCTG
The DNA here is from genome assembly GCF_023864275.1 of Schistocerca cancellata. NCBI lineage: Eukaryota > Metazoa > Arthropoda > Insecta > Orthoptera > Acrididae > Schistocerca > Schistocerca cancellata. The sequence goes on along the minus strand of NC_064629.1, from coordinate 741,004,529 downwards.
ACTTTTCTGAAGAAGAGTTTTAATTTTTAGTTTCCGCCTTCTATTATGGGAATTTTAAAAACGATTTGTGAATCTTTTGTAACTTTATTATACAGGGTGAGTCACTAACTATTTCCACCAAGAATAACTCTGAAAGTATGACAGAAGCTGAAAAGTTTGTGGGGCAAATGTTGCATGGGAGAACGGGGGCCATAACAAGACGTTCGTTTCTTGTTGCTACGGGGGGTCGCTTCAGAGATTAAAATGGTTCAAATGGCTCTGAGCACTATGCGACTTAACTTATGAGGTCATCAGTCGCCTACAACTTAGAACTAATTAAACCTAACTAACCTAAGGACATCACACACATCCATGCCCAAGGCAGGATTCGAACCTGCGACCGTAGTGGTTGCTCGGCTCCAGACTGTAGCGCCTAGAACCGCACGGCCTCTCCGGCCGGCCTCGCTTCAGGGATATGAAGGTCAACTTGTTTGTTTTTAAATGGGATGCTATAGTTTGGTACTTATTTTCTGATAGCGGCTATCGAGACGAATCCAATGATGTGTAACAGTGAGGCCTCTGAAGGTCAACGAAGGTCACATAGGTGGCACGAACGTCTGTTTACAGAAGGTGTTCGAAATGATGACCATTGGTATCAACGCAATGGTGCAGTCTTCCTATCATGGATTCAGTGGTATTCCTTATCACATCGGCACTTATCGAAGCACAAGCTCTGAAAATGCTGTCTCACATATATCCAGGTGTAATTGGAACGTCTTTGTAAACAATGTCTTTTACGAATCCCACAAGAAAAAAATCCAGAGGCGTCACGTCTGGCGAACGAGCCGGCCACGACACATCTCCGCGTCCAATTCAACGATCTGGGAGTTGTCTCTGCAACTCATTTCTAGCAATCAGCGAAAAATGTGCCAGACACCCATCGTGTAGATACCACGTTCTGTTCCTTGTTCCTAAAGGTATTTCTTACAGTAACAGACTAACGTTTCTTGCAGGAATGTGGTGTACTTCCTACCATTAAGATTCCCTTCGATGAAATAAGGGCCTATAATTCTGTCCTCCAGAATCCCACATCATACATTCACCGACCACTGTCTTTGGTGTGCAACTTGTTGCAGCCAACATGGATTTTCAGTTGCCCAGTAACGCATGTTATGCAAATTAACATTTCCATGATTCGTGACTGTAGCCCGGTCAGTAAATAAAATGAAATTAATAAATGTGTCATTCCTCTGAATCTGAAGTTGAGCCCATCGGCAGAATTCATTGCGACGCATACAATCTGTAACAGTTAATTCTTGGTAGAGACTGATATGGTAAGGATGATATTTATGGCGATGCAGAACACGAACAACACTACTCTGGCTCATACTAGATACCCTTGCAATTTGACGAGAACTAACACAAGGATGCCGAACCACAGTGGCAAGAGTACCAATTTCTGTTTCCGCGTTAGTAACTTTCCTTTGGCGGATATGTTTCCGATGCGTTAAAGATCCAGTTGTTCTCAATTTATCATACACATATTTAAATGTACGACGTGTAGGATGGGTACATTGAGGATATCTCTCAGCGTGTAAGTCTCTAGCTCTCACTGAATTTCGTTGGCATTCTCCGTAAATGGGAAGCATATCGACTTGTTCTTCGAAGGAATACATCATTCACATTCGCTTGATTCGACGATACTAGTCTTACCGTTCTTATTAGTGTTGTATTGCGAAACCATCGAATGGTGTTTACATGTCAATGGCACGTTAAATGGATACGCCGTGTTCGGTGAATATTTACTATTTGCACGATATACGAGAGAGAATTGACGGAGCATGTGCTTCGATAAGTGCCGAAGTGATAAGGAATACCACTCAATCCATGATAAGAAAATTGCAGCACTGCACTGATACCAATGGTCATCACTTCGAACACCTTCTGTAAACGGACGTTCATGCCACCTGTCTGACCTTCGTTGACCTTCAAAGACCTTACTGTTACACATCATTGGATTCGTCTCGATAGCCGCTATCAGAAAGTAAGTACCAAACCATAGCATTCCATTTAAAAAGCCGGCCGAAGTGGCCGAGCGGTTCTAGGCGCTTCAGTCTGGAACCGCGTGACCGCTACGGTCGCAGGTTCGAATCCTGCCTCGGGCATGGATGTGTGTGATGTCCTTAGGTTAGTTAGGTTTAAGTAGTTCTAATTTCTAGGGGACTGATGACCACAGATGTTAAGTCCCATAGTGCTCAGAGCCATTTGAACCATTTTTTGAACAAAAAACCAACGTCATATTACCGTCCAGGTATCAAAGAAATCTGCCCTAAAATACTAAGTGGATAACTGTCAGTCATATGGGGTAATAAAAGTTTTGTGTATTTCTTGTCAAATACGGTTACTGGGGCACGAAATCTTTTGGAATCATTCTGACTCAGTTATATAAAAATTAACAATATATTTTAGAATTTTGCCTCCCCTTGGAATAATTTCTGCGGACGCCCATGGTTTCTTTCACTAATTTTGCGTTCAGACACAATGTATCACTAGCGTAATTTTGTCTACGTGTTTTAAAGCATGTATGTAAATTTTTCATCCATGCTTTAACTCTTACCTAGTCGGATAAGCCGGTGTTATCTTTGTCTCCCACTGATGTCGCAGTGTTAGGTTTCCAGCTTCTACTTCGTAAATCAGCCTGTCCCGCACCGCTATGTAATGACATTTTGCTGTGTAGTTAGGAAATATTGAGAGCGTCGTGAAATTTCGTACTATTCAAATGTCTAAAATTTGGAAGTTTATAATTTGCTGCATTAACTGTCTAACGCGTGCTCTAAATTCGAGGGCTGCTCCTAAATTAACCTAGGGTTGGCTGTTAAAAGAAGAAAAAAATAGATAAAACATTTTTGTGTAGAATCTGTACTTATCGGTACATGTTGACATCACTATTTCACATAGTCACCAAATTAAAACATTAGTCGTGACGCCAGCTTCTTCATCCCCTCGTCAAATAAAGGTGCTTCCTGGTGCTTCAGTCAGTTATTGATACCATCCTTCAGCTGATCACCAGTCGTGAAATGCTGAGTAACCAGGCCTTCATCTTGGGGAAAAGTTAAATTTAGTGTGCGTTTATTGTCTGGACGAAATTTCTTAGTTTGAGAGTTCTTTCCTTTGACCCACAATGGACACTCCAGCCACCTGTGTCATTTACATCACACCCTCCTCTGCTCCAACTACCTGGAGCACTTCCTCTGGTCCACCACGCCATGTCCAACCTCCCCTCCCAACAGTACCATCCCCATTTGCAGTCGCTTCCTTTGCCTGCCCTTCCCTTCACATGACCTCTTCGATGTCTTCTACCCCATCCTTTGCCTATCCCACATTTCCAGCTTCTCCCATATGAGCCACCTACTCTTTAACTATATCAAAATAAAATCTGTTGAGCTACCGTTGCAATTCCTGAAACTGTACTGCAGTCAAAATGCGGCTGAACCTACTCGAGCCTTCCACAAGAACCTGCACCATGCCGCATCCCGCCTCCCCAACCCCCACCCTATCCCACAATCACCAAAACACCACAGGAGGGCCTTAATACAGACCCCACTACTAGCACCATAACCAAACACCCAGGAATAACTCCTGACCCTACCAAATCCCCATCCTAAATTCCTAAATGCCAAATCCCTCACTCTAGAAATACGAAAATAAATCATTCAAATTACACCCTGCAAAGATTCTGTCCTCATCAAATCCATGAGTCCCAACTTCACTTTGACCTCCTCCTCAAAATCCCACACATTACCTTTGGCCCTCATTCCTCACTCACTTCCTTCAGCGCCACCTCCACATCCAAACAACCCCCCAGCCACCTTGCCATCTCCATCACTCATCTCCTGATATACAACTGCTGGATTAAATTTGAATCCTGCAAACCACCTCAGTCCTATTGTTGTCAAAAATACCTTGTTTATAATGACCATCTCATTCTGGATTCTGCAAATTCCCCCGCCTGTCCTCACTGTAAAGACTCTCACTTCCTCAAACAGTGTCTCAACCTTGCCTCCCCTCCAGCTGCAACAACTGCAATAATGACCATCCTATCTACTTGGTCAAGTGCAAGGCTAAACCCTCACTCATCAAACTATAATTAACAGTTCCTGTCGATCCTACTGATCATCCTATCCATCCCAATAGCTCACTCCTTCCAACTCCCACTGCTGAAGACATCATCAGATACTTCACCATTGTCATCCAAAATATTCACCCTTTCCAACGACCACATATGCTACAACAGTTTTCTTTGCTGCCACGATGTTTTTCACCTCAGTATCCAGGCCAGCTATTCCTTAAACCGAGTCCACTTTGTTTTTCTCAACACCCTTGTTTAAACCTCTCCACCATTTCACCCATCACAACCCACTCCCTAACTTCTCATCATAGTGCAACAGCAACACAGCATTCTATACCACAACATCGCCTTCCTACCCATACCCACAGACAAGCCCTCTTTCATGCATACTCTGTCCCAACACAACATCCATAATTTCATCCTTAATGAAACATTCCTCCAACCATATCACACCATGCGAATTTCTTCTTGTATCATCCACCATACAGATAATCCCATTGCCTTGGCCAGGGGTGGAGTTGCAATCGACCTCCACAGACATATCCCTACTCAGCCACAACCCTTACTCAATAATCCCACTGGACACCGTATTCTTTGCCTCTGCCTCAAACTTAACAGTTGCCTGTGTTATTATGTACATCTTACCTAATAATCCAATACCCTGTGATTTGCTGACCAACATGACTGTAACTTTTCAGACTATATTATTGCTGCTGATCTCAATGTCCATAGTAGATCCATTGCAGAACTCTGGTGTTGCCGTCACTTCGCAGACTCCCTCCAAGGAGACATTGTCCCCATTCCGCAGCACACTCACAGCACAGCACACATTCCACAACCCCCAGATGTTGCCCTCACATCGCCCAACCTCCTTGGCTGCCTCACTGCAGAAGTCCTCGATCTAATTGGAAGTAATCACCTACATTCTCCCCTCAGCATCTTCTACACACAACCTCATCCCTGTGCACCCCATATCCCTCTCCATCTAAAAGTTCTTCACAACTATTCCTGTACCAACCGGAATGCCTACCTGCCATCCATAGATACCCAGGATGGAAGCCACCCCCAGCCTCCCAGCAACCCAATGATATCTTCCATGCCATGGCCTTCCTGCAGCAGACATTGTCAGACACAATATCCGCCCATGTCCCTAAAAGGCCATATATCTGTAGTGTCCCACTCTCCCACATAAGCCCCTCTCTTTCTCCAAGGATCCCATACAAAGTCATATCAGGAACTTACTAAATGCCAAAAAATGAGGGGAATGGCGTCATACATGCACCAGGTTAAATGTCACACTACCCATTAACTCTTTCAAGTACTGGGAAGCAGTCCATCGACTGACTGGCAATAACTTCATTCCTCACTACCCGCTCCTCAACAACAACCACCCCTTGCCCGAATACCAGAACAAAGCTGACCACTTTGCATCCTCTCTCTCGACATCTTCTCCAACCTTGAGGATCCTCATCTTGATTACTCCCCTCTTCCTTACCATCCACGAATGTACTAAAACTGCTGCCCCACCTCTCGCTCCCAGTTTCCAGTACTTGGACAACATAACACAAACATAATTAAATATACCAGTCACAGCATGACATGAAACATGTTCTTCACAGCAATTGCAACACATTCCCTTTTCACAACCACATCACCTATCAACACCTTAAAGAATGCCCTCCTGCCTTTCTCATCACCCTTGCAACCTGTTATACGACTATACTCTCCACAGGTTACTAAGCATTCCAGTCTCCTTTCCCAAGTTCAAACCTATGCACTTCCAATTAATTATGTCTGTCTTATTGCATTCTTCATCTATAGTCGCCCATCCACTGTCACCATTAACAAATCAACTCCCACATCATGCATCCCACTGTAGGTGTGCCCCAAGGCTCTGTCCTCTCTCCTCTCCTCTACCTCCTCTATATGGGCAATATGCCGAAAGCACCCCCACCATTTCACCTCTTTCAGTATGCTGATGACACCACAATCCTCACTTTCTCTTCTACACTCCAGAATTCCCAACCATCTCTCCAAATATATCTCAGCCATTTTACTTCATGGTGTAACCAATAGCTCCTCAAGATCAACTTTCCAAAATCCAGACAATAACTACCAGATGCACCACCCACACCTTCTATCTCCATGACTTCTATCTTACCATTGCCGGCCGAAGTGGCTGTGCGGTTAAAGGCGCTGCAGTCTGGAACCGCAAGACCGCTACGGTCACAGGTTCGAATCCTGCCTCGGGCATGGATGTTTGTGATGTCCTTGGGTTAGTTAGGTTTAACTAGTTCTAAGTTCTAGGGGACTAATGACCTCAGCAGTTGAGTCTCATAGTGCTCAGAGCCATTTGAACCATTTATCTTACCATTTATGACCATTCTGTCCAAGTAACCAATGCACTAAAGCTCTTGGACAAACAACCGAATGGTAACTGCTGTGGAAACCATCTGACAGAGAACCCATAGTAAACTAAAACTATTAACTGTCTGAATTTGGGGATTGCACCCATCTACTGTCCTCCATATGTGTAAATTATTGGCTGGCCGAAGTGGCCGGCGGTTAAAGGCGCTGCAGTCTGGAACCACAAGACCGCTACGGTCGCAGGTTCGAGTCCTGCCTCGGGCATGGATGTTTGTGATGTCCTTAGGTTAGTTGGGTTTAACTAGTTCTAAGTTCTAGGGGACTAATGACCTCAGCAGTTGAGTCCCATAGTGCTCAGAGCCATTTGAACCATTTTTTTGTAAATTATTAATCCCTTTTATCCTTTGTTATGCAAATGTAGCATGGATTTCCACCCCACCCAATTTCTATTGCTCCAGACCCTGGAGCGCCATGCACTCTGCCTCACTTTCCACATCTGTTTACCTTCCCCATAAGAATCCTTTACCAGCTCGTCAAGTTCATGCCTCTTATCAATCACATTGAACACCTCCAAACAGTCTGCACTATTTGCAGATTTGACTCCAATAATAGTATTGTTTCCCTTTACCTTCCAATCCTCATCTGCTGCCACGCCTTTACCAATAGATGTCACCTACACATCCTCCACATACTCTCCCAAAGGTGCCTCAATCATCTCCCCCTCTCAGATCACAAACTCCGCCCTGACATTGATCCATCCAACCAGCTAGTGATCAACCCTACCCAATCCACTATATCAGGGCTTCCTCTCCCTCCCCTTCCCATGCTTCCTTATCCCCTTTTCTTCCATTTGACTTTCTTTCTCCACCCCCTTTTCCGAATAACTATTAGTGCCACCAGTTGCCCAGTTCCCCTCTCTACTGCACTCCATCTTCTATCCCACCAGCTACTCCTACCCCAGTAGGAGGGCACTGGACTGCCAAAGACATAATCGGTCCTTCTGATCCCAATGTCGTCACCATCAGTTCTCTTCCTCACCCAAATAACCTAAGTGAACTGCAGGTGTTTTTGGCAAAGTCAAATATTACTCCAAGTTCCTCCCCCAGGCAGCCCATATTTCACAACCCCTCAATCATTTGCATAAAAAAGGAGTGCCCTGCACTTGGACTCCAGTAGTGGGGCAACAGGGGTGCGGCCCCACTCTGCATTGTTGCCACATTTATTCAAAATGGTGGCCATAAATGCGACAGTGTCACAGTGACATCATAGTGAGTAGTTCAAATTTTGGTGGGAAAATAGGTCAGTTGAACTACCTCCACGAAGCTATACCCCCTCCCCTCTTCTCCCCATAACTCCCCTTCCCCACCTTGAATTTGGTGGGAAAAGGACTCAGTCTGTGCTGGACTGCCAGATAGGACAGACATAAGTCTTTATTTTGTATGCATTGCTCCCTGCCTCCCTCCCCCTCCCCCCAATGGGAAATTGGGGGGCAAAGCACTACATCTGTGCTAGGCTGCTGTATAGGATGGACGTAACTCTTTATTTTGAATGCACTGTTTATTTAAACAATTTGAGTTATCATAGACAGTAGTACCACCCAGCGTGTTCACCATGAGGTCTGGAGTCCAACTGGCCTAGTTCACAACAGCACTACTAGAGGGTGCTGTTGGCCCTCCCTCCTGCTCTCCCATGATATAATCCAAAGTGTCTATATGGGAAAAATGACAGGAAAAGGGATCAGTCTGCGTCTAGCCACTGGACTGGGAAGATGGATGTAATTGTTTACTGTGTTCAGTGGATCTGATATCTGTGCTGGAGAAGCTGTTGGCTTCTGATCGTTTGGACAGTATAATTCCGAAAGTAAAGAGCAGAAATTGTATCTCTAGAAACTCGAAACTTTAGTGAGGTGCAGCGAGATGAGACATGCTGCGAACCACTGAAGAATTAGAAATTTATCTCTTCTGCCAAGATCTTAATGTGAAAACTCGAAAATAGAGGAAGTTGGTAGTTCCACTCTTTTTTATTTTTTATTTCTTTTTAACGAATACTGATCTCAATGATATAACAGACTGCAAATCATCCTTCTACTTCACTAGGTGTTTCTCATGGCTAGAGAACCAGCAAATGTCTCTTCCACTCATCTTTCATTCACATAACACACACCACAATTGATGTTCTCTCAACCAAATAAAGACGGGAAATTTTAGAACCAGTCAACTGCAAAATTTACATGGCAGGACATAATTGTCTACCACAAACAAACATCAATATTGAATCTTCTCAAATTTATATGGAGAACATGTGCGATCATGAAGGTTGCACAATATATACTGAGTATTAGTTTGTTTTCATCTGCCTGGACAGCGACAAAGTTAGGTCAGCTACATTCCTGTATCCCAGCCCGTCTAGTTCCGATGGCTCCCGTCGTAAGTCGGAAATGTCAATCGTTCCAGCTACAGCAAACGCCGCTGCATACTGCCCAAGCGCCAGGCAGAAGCTTCCTAAGAAACCAGCCACATATATTTTATCACTGTACTTACAATTAAATATTACGCTTACAGCCTTGATCCAATGACATTTGACAATGAGTGAAGTATCGGAAATATCCCCTTCTGGCCGACGGTGCCTCTCGAAATATCAAACCGAGCGAGGTGGCGCAGTGGTTAGACACTGGACTCGCATTCGGGAGGACGACAGGTTCAATCCCGCGTCCGGCCATCCTGATTTAGGTTTTCCGTGATTTCCCTCAATCGCTACAGGCAAATGCCGGGATGGTTCCTCTGAATGGGCACGGCCGACTTCCTTCCCCATCCTTCCCTAATCCGATGAGACCGATGACCACGCTGTCTGGTCTCCTTCCCCAAACAACCAATCGAAATATCAAAATCTGTACCATTCTTACGACTGGACATAATTTTCCATGTAAAAAATATCTTTCACCCTCTGACAGCTATCACAATTTTCTGCATCAAATTCATACCTCCCCTTACGAAAGGACATAGTCATTTTCTTTGCATATGTTGGAGCATTGACCACTGTACACGTATTTTACAAATCTATCATACATCCACGACTAAGTATAATACTTCGCTAATAACTGAATGCTGGTGACACCAAACAATACTGAGAGAAAATCCGCGATGTAAGGGCATGCCTCATCCGTTTTTCTTGTGACTGGAAGCAGTGTGTCTTAGGAATAGAGACATAATCGTCTTACAAACCACCAGATGTTAAAAACACGATCGCAACGGCTGTGTTACTGCCACAAGTGATCTTGGTTCTACAGGTCACACAAATATCGCAAACAATATCCATGTTAAAAACTATGGAAGCTTTGTAAATCTAGGTACGGTATTGCTTCTGAATGAAGTGGTTTTCTACACAAATACCAATATGTTGAATATAGACGGTAATTGTGGGTTGTGTGTATTAACAGACCAAAAGTGTGGGTGCACGTCAACAACAGTGTAAGCTCGTTGTAAAATCATCTAATTTAGAAGTGATTCGCCTAAGGAATGTGGTTTGAAGCCAGTATTTGCAACTCGCTCGTGCCACTAATAGGTATTTTTCCAGTATTTGTAACACATTCTATCAGAGTGCCAAATTACAGATTCTGCAATATATCCATTCTGTGATAGATGAGGAAGGATGATGGTCGATTGAGAATGATCACATACAGTAGGTGGTGTGCTATGTAACGAAACACTTTAAAAAAAGTGCAACCTTAGATTGAAGTTGTAAGAAATGTACAAAATCCTACGACCAATACACAGGCTTTTCAGATCAATAGTGTTAAACTTTCCAATAGATATGCTGTCCGTGATTTGAAATCAAGTCTGTCCATTCAATCACATACTTGCGTTGGATCCTATGGAGATGTCTTTTAATGATTACAGCCACTAATTAATCATTCATGACACTCTTGTACCTCGACATGAGTTACTTTTTCGAACCTATTTCATACAGTAAAACTCGAACGTGTTTTTTTAGTCAGTCCCTCTGCATCTTGCAACTGTTCCTCAGTCTCTGCCCAACCATCCCTACAGCTCTGTCCAGATGATCGTTCCAATTTAAGACGTAACCGAGCAGAAGATGGAGAGCACTATCTTCTGCAACCCATGCTGAAACAGGGTGAGCTAAGTTAATGCGACAGGGCTGTGTTTTGACGACTTGGTGGAAATATGAACATGTTTCTGTAGCTCAGCCAACAACGTACGATGTGTAAGGCCAAAGCCAAACGAAGCTGTCTCCTGCAATATGAGATGGTAGTAGAAAAAGACAGCACAAGAAGTTACCGGAACTGGGAGAAGGACGAGGATTTTGCTACTACATTGCAGTGCATTTCCAATCTACATACAAGTACTGCAGTCCGAAGGATATATGCGTCCCTCAGGGGATTGGTCAATTATAGCCTGTACCGTAGGAGGACCATATCCCACAGACCATCAGTCGCAAGAGAGGGTCCCTGTGTTGTCGTTTGATACATTGTTGTTTTTTTTCTGCTGAAACACATCCAAGCAGTGCATGACTACAGGTTTATACACCACCATACGTTTTGTTTTCTCCGCCATGACATCGAGGTCTGTATCATGTATTTATCCATTGGCTCTCATAGAAAATTGGACTTCACGTGGAGTAAGTTATGCTGCCACTCACACAACACACACAGTATGATTGAAATAAACGGCGTAGGTGGTGTTTCTTATTGACAAAAATGCAGAAGACATCAAAACATACGGAAACTGTAAGAGTTTTGCGGTGTTGTTGGGAAGTCTCAACAACTGTGGTTGAAGGTGACTGATGACCTCTACATTTAAATTCATCTTTCACAGTGACAGGGTAACAGATGGCTCCATTTGGACTGATTCCTCATACTGCAGTGATGTATGTGATCACTGTCTTGGTGCTAGCCATCCCCAGAAGGTGTTGCCCCCTCCACCAAGACACTTTCTCCATCTCAGATAAGCGATGTCAGTCAGTCATTATATGGTACTTAACAGTATACCAGTGGATGGATGGGATGGAAAAGACACCGTTGATGTACTGTAATAAGTATATCAGTTGATAGTATGATCAGTTTTAGCAATTTTACCGGTTTTTCGAAGTCTGCCAGTGTCACAGCAGCTTGTTTCCCAGTATCTATATCGTCACTAAACCACTCCACCTCTACTTTGCGAGTACCATTGCGAATCTAGATAGATGAGTGCAGTACGTCAATTCATTGTTCATTTTCTGACATATACACTAAACCAGGGGCGGGCAAACGTTGCACGCGGCTCATGAGCGCACAGCGCTGCACGTGTGCTGCTCGCGTGCAATCGTCGACTGGGGCAGTGGCGACAGCCGGCAGGTTACGGCAGTGTAGTTAGTACCAGGCTAAGCTGCGGACGTTGATGCGTAGCGACCACTACGTAGTCAACGTTGTATTTCAAGAACCGGAAAATGCAGAGTGAAACAAGGAAACGGAGAAGTGGAAATTTGCTATCTTTTAAAAAGTAACGGGAGAATCATTTTTTCTTTGTGCAAAAACGTGAAAATTCAAAATGTTTAATATGTGGCAGTAGTCTCGCTGGTCAGCGGAAGTTTAGTATTGAAGGCCATTATAACAAATTTCACAAGGACGAGTACAATTTATTGTCGGATTCTGAGCGGATGGGGAAATTGACTGAGCTTAAGAAGAGCGATCTGACGATACTAGATGAATCTGTCGTAGTTGCTGTGGTCACGAGAGATCTGCGACTTCCTTTCGTCATGTCTCTCATGTAACTGATTTAACATTTTATGCAGCACCGTTTTCAATTTTTCAGGACGACAACAATAATAGCCCAGCGGTACGAGCTTAATATAGCGAGAGCTGGAAAACCATTTGCTGAATTAGTAAGTGTCGGTTAAGAGCAAACATCAGTGATGAAAATTTAAGTAACTGCTTGCGTTTGTCTGTATATAGAAATTTTGTTCCACTCCACCTGTGATAATTAAATAAAATGTATCGTAGGTAATAGGTACTCTTTCAAAACACGACATCTTTCAAGCACTACTACTAACCTTATTTTGTTCCACTCCACCTGTGATAATTAAATAAAACGTATCTTAGGTAATAGGTACTCTTTCAAACCACAATATCTTTCAAGCACTACTACTACTAATCTTATTCCTACATTCAATAAAGCAAGCTAGGAAACAAAACGCATTGCAGACGAAGGAGCTGACAGAAGGTATGGTGGGGAGGGGAGATAAGCGGGTGACCAGCTTGCCCCTGTGTGCACGCAGAACACCTTTTAACCGCACGCGTGCAAGTGCACCGCACACGTGCAGGATTCCTGCCCGCCCCTGCACTAAACTATACCAGACAGCGATCTACATATTTCTAGTACTTCAATAACACTGCATATTTTACGATTACGATTGCCCATTTTCCCTATACGGATGGGATCCACAGACCATTCTTGCATTCTTAGGATAATGTTAGAAGTTGAAAGATCTCCACACATTTCATACCTGTGACAATGTCACCAATTTAATCGGCAGCTGACCAGAAGTAGACCGCTTCACTCCACATCTCGTGAAGGAAGAGAGTGAGCCAAGTCCGTAAGTGCTGTTCCGCATCAATCTTACTGACGGCACCCATCGAAGTGCACAAAATCTCTCCAGAGGCACGCATGTTGAGGAGGTTAGCACCCCTTATCGGTGTACAGTAGATATGAAACTGTTGTGATGCTGTAACAGATGGTTAATAAGAAACATGTAACTCTTTAGGCTTTCCCAGCGATCTAATCACATCTTGAGTTGTGGGACTGTAATACTTATATCAATTAAAAGTAGGTTTATATTATGTAATTGTGTATCTGCAATTATGAAGTGCATATTCTGTGTTATTTAAACTACTTGATTTGTGACAAAAAAATTAGTTTTTTAATGTATGTATAAAAAAGCAAAAGGATATGTTAAAATGATAAATTATTATAATATGAGCATGTTCATAAAAAGAAAATGTGTATTGAAAGCTGGTTCATGCTTAGGGTACTTGTATTTGTAACATGTAAAAGCTGTAGGGAAGTCCCTCCGCAACGGAAGTGGCAGGGCGCGATGTAAAAGGTGGTTTTGGCGATCGAACTGAGCGGCTCCTTTGTGTGAACGGCACGTAGTATGCGACTAGCCATAGCACAGTACACTTCGACGATGCTAAGAGAGGCAATTGGAAGCTGCTTTATAAACGATTTGCCTCGGATGTGGGTCTGGCTATTATTTGGTATTCTCGGCATAAACGAATGGCTCTAATATGTCGAAAATCCGACGCCAGGAAGAGATTATATAGAGCACTCGAACATCAAGAGCCGTGAGTACAGTTAGCCGCCATGTCGCTTGCCAACAGTCTTCGCCACTGCTTCAGAATCTTCATACATTCAGTAATGTATATGGGCATGGGCCAGTTAATCTGTATGTTTTTTCAATAAAAATCAGAAAAAACTAAATTCATGTCTGGAACCATTTTTTCTAACCTGATCATGAACCTATGCAGGGTCCTCACCTAAGTGCTACTAAAAGCGAGTATCCCGACTTAAGTGAACAACTCTTGCATTCAAGTATTTAAAAGTGATTTTTTGTCTAATGTAAGAGTAGTAAAAGGTAAAGGTAAAACCGCAAAAGTGGAGTTGGATAGACTTTTGCTAAAGTATACTTAGTTTCTTACAAAATATAGTTTTGTAGGACTACAGAATAAGATTGTGTAAATAGTACCTGATTCACAGATGATAAAAAGGCAAATAAGTTATACTCATTTTCAAAAATAATGTGTTATTGATTTCTATCATGAATGGCTCCTTTTTTGAAGTTAATTAAGCCCAGTGTTGTATTTTATTGTCTTGCAAAGTAAATTATGAATTACTCCAAGTGAAGTTAATGATTACCTTTTGCGAATTAGTCTTTTCTACTGTAATAATCAAAGAGCCTTGACTAGTGAAACTATACTAGTTTATGGCTCCCCCTCATATTCTCCACCTATTAGGAAAAAATCGAGCTATTACTGTTGTTAAGGAAAACTGATATATGTAGAGGAGCTTAAACAGCGTATTTATGATATTATTCATCTTTATTTGTCTTTTTTTAATTTCAGTCATGATAAAAGCCCCTCATGTCCAAATTTAATTATGCACTTTATGAAGTAACGTTACAGTGTAAGATTAAGTAATGCTCTTGAGTGTAGCTCTCATTAGTATGAGCTTGGTGCAAAATTACTTCCTATAATTTACTGGTGTGTGCGTTATTGGTAACTGCTCCTAAACACAGTTCAGAGTGCACTGTGTCAGTTAGTATCCTTTTTGCTATTGAAAGGGAAATCTCAACGAAAGTAACTTCAATAACCAATATTCAGTTTTCTTATACATATATTTCCAAATTAATATATCTAATTGGGATGGCGACCGATAATTTTTTTTCATTCACTTATGATTTTACCACTTTCATTAGCTCCAAAAGCATCCAACTACATATTCTGTAGTTGCAGTGCAATTGCTGTGTTTTCTGTATGTCTCTGTGTCACGGATGATTCAGGGATGAAGGCGGAGTGGCTTCAGTTCTGTTGTCGGCTTCACGTGGTCACAAAGAAGGAAGCCTGAGATATTTCCCGAGAGACGGGAAGTGTGCTTAGAATTAGCGCACGCCCAAGTGCGGGCCCTGACCATTGGGGCAAAAGACTCGTGTTGCATACCGGCAGACGGCGGGACGCGACGTGTCCTTAGCTAAGGAGTGTTGCATTAGCAGAGCAGAAAGAGTATTTCCATATAGGTAGTACACACACGTGTTGTGTTAGATCTTTATTTAGAAGCAAACCCAGTAGATGCATGCTTATCTGACTATCGTACACTGAGAGCCAATTAACCAACCAATACAAGCTAGACCGAATTGATGTCAACAGCTTTCACCTTACTATCCCTTACACCTTGATCCGTATTATAGTGCTATTGTCTCTAGGCTACACGTCGATGGGATCTGCGGCCACTCGCCTCCTCCACTGTTATTTATTAGTGGGTGGGATATAACCCCATTAAAAATCCATGCAAATGAAACTAAGCCTGATGTGTTCTTCCACTTTAGCTCACCGATCTGTTAGTTCTTAGCGTTTGCGTTACTTCCCTTTAGATGCCAGCAGATGAATCCGGGACCGACAAATGCTTTCTCCTTCAGCTCACTCTAGATGCTTACTGCCGTGTGTTTTACAGCAGTTAACGTTTCCTACATAAGTTGAAGGATTTTTAGTCCTGTTAATGATCAATACATTTGGTTAGTTTCAGGTTAACTGTCAGCCTTACTATAGGTCTTCCCGCCTGCTTGGAGACAACTCCATCAAATCCAAACGTCCTACATATAAAACAAACACGCCGCAACCAGCTGTACGGTGCATGGTGGTGGGTGCATTGCACTAGTATTATAAATTACCATTCCATCCCAATCTCACACGTTGTATGAATAAAAAAATAATTGTCTATATACTTCCATACATGTCCTAATCCACCCTATTTTTTCTGGGAGAAATACATCGTCCTTTCCAGAGATTTTTTTTCTGTTACATATTCGAATGGAGTATACCAACATATACGATCGCAGCACCATTCGCCTCATTCTTCTGCGTCACAAATCAGCCATTTAACACGAACAGATCTGAGTTCTTAGGATTGGCAGAGAGCGATTATGTAGTGTTGAGCTGTTGTATCAATGTTACTGTTCACCAATATGTATCGTTTAACCACAAAGAGGTATATGTGTATTGGGATAGCAGCTGACAGTGACCTCAAAGTTATAGTGAAATTTGAGAATGTATAGTGAGGTGCGAAGATGGAGATCATTCAAACAGAGTGGGAGAAGCTGTGTGGCAAACAGACATATATATCGAAGGGCAATTGATGGCTAAGTACTTCACATTCTGTTCCCATGTTTGACAGCAACAGTATTAGTGCATCAGTGCATCAGTTCTCACTGTGCTTGGTGTTGCTACGTTAAACTTAACAGTTCAAGAGTCGTTGTAGAGCACATTCCTAAAGCACCAATGTGGCCACATACTTCATTAGCAGGAAGCGGTAAGTGCGGTAGTGGACTGAGAGCAGATCTATGGTATTGTCTTGCTTTAGATAGTGGGAGCATTGAGCTGGAGATGTGCTGTTTGTGATTTTGGTCACTCGGTCATTCTAAGATCAACCAAATTTCATTTCAGGATATTATACCTACTCCAACAGGTTTTAGGTGCGATAAATGTGAAATTCAAAGCATACAAAAAACAATTATTTGCGAAATGCTGTCGCATGGTTTCCAAACGTCAGTCAGTGTCACTTAAGTACAGTGGTGCTGTGTGTGGTACTCCCTCCCACAACTAACAAATCTTCCACTAAAACTATAGCGCCGGACGAGGTGGCCGAGCGGTTCTAGGCGCTACAGTCTGGAACCGCGCGATCGCTACGGTCGCAGGTTCGAATCCTGCCTCGGGCGTGGATGTGTGTGATGTTCTTTGGTTAGTTTGGTTTAAGTAGTTTTAAGTTCTAGGGGACTGATGACCTAAGAAGTTAAGTCCCATAGTGCTCAGAGCCATTTGAACCATTTGAAAACTATAGCCTTTTATGCCATATGG
The DNA here is from genome assembly GCF_023864275.1 of Schistocerca cancellata. Classification (NCBI taxonomy): domain Eukaryota; kingdom Metazoa; phylum Arthropoda; class Insecta; order Orthoptera; family Acrididae; genus Schistocerca; species Schistocerca cancellata. The sequence continues at coordinate 740,987,436 of NC_064629.1, read as the reverse complement.
AACCGTATAGTCCTCCTTCTGGTAGCGAAACGTAATATTTTAGGAAAAAAGTGGTAATGCAATGGCACAGCGGAATGAGATGCATGTAACTTAATCTCCAAACGTCTGTTAGAGTTATTTAAGTATAGTGATGCTGTGTGTGCTACACCCTCCCACCGCTAACAAATGTTCCACTAAAAGTACAGTCTTCCGTACCATATGCATGCATATTGACTGCATTCTAATTTCGAATTGTAATTTGCTTATGAAGAAAGAAATCCAGTAATCCAGCGATGCAAAGGAATTAGACATGTGTAACGTAAGCTCCAAACGACTGTTAGGGCTATTTAAGTACAGTGATGCTGTTTAAGGTACTGTCTTCTATCATTAACAAATGTAGCAATAAGACTATAATTTTCTGCACCATTTACATTCCATACTGATTTTTGAAATGCACTATGTATCACTAGCATTTAGACAGAATCAAACTCAAAGAGTCCAATTTCCATAGTTATCAATCAGAGCTTTAAAATCAAATTCTTTTTAGTGGAGAAAGATGTAAACTTTCGTCCCAAACGTTATGTAGTCGCACATATCCATTCCGATTATCCTAATCCATAAGCTAGTTCTCATCTATAGAAGGGAATTGCTATAGTAGTGGCTGATGGTACATTTCAACGTCGACCAGATCTACTTTAGATGGATTTATTATATTACCACTGCATCCATACCAGTATCTCCTAATATACACCATACTTCTGATTATGGAATCTGAGTACATAGACTTCCTCATATTAAAGTACTGATGCATGTCATCGTCCCTCCATCCAACGTACAATGCATACATTAAGAAACCAAGCTCCTTCAACCACTAATTCCGACTGCATCTGCTGCATAATATTTTATACTAAAGTAATATGATGCATGGCCATAGACAGCACTAAGATTTTCTTTTTCTACCACAAATACACCCCAACACAGGACATAGCTTATTGGAGTGTATACGTCGCAAATTACTTGTTACTGGATGACACGGAACTCTGTAGCATAGATCTGAATGATAGTACTCTACTGGAGGTCTAAATGGTGTTTTTTTTAACCCTATGGAAGACTGTATACATTGATAGAACGGTGGTATTGTGCGTCACTTCCATGCGTCGACACTGAAAAGTTACTACTCTTCAACGCAAGTTAGAAGGTGTTAAGAACACAGCGTAATCATAGCTATCATATTACGAGCACACCTAAGTGCGACTGATATAGGAAAAAAAACAAGAAAAATACGTATTTCAATGGTAATTCATTATTCTTCACAATGTTGACTAACAAATTATAAAAAATGTATAATAAAATAAGAATATCTCTCAAAACAACGTTGATGTCGTCAAAAATGCTCTTACTGTAGCTAAAATAGGTCTCTGACACACAACACATGGGGAAAGAATAGGTTCACATTTAAGGCAAACAGAAATACGTCTGCAGGGAAAGAATAGTACTTCCACTTCTTTCTGGAAGCAGATTTTGTGCAGATGAGCATTGTCAGAAACTCTCCCGGTCACATGCGGTTCTGATGCTGCTTTCAGAAGATTTGATGGTGATTTAATATTAGCTGCTACTTTTACAGTAATTTTTGCATCTCTATTCTGACAAATATTATCCACGAAATCCATAACCCTCGTAAGAAGCACAAACAAGCACTTGGAAAACCACACAGCATGTTCAACTCATCAGTTATTCGTTTGATCCTAATATTTCAACCCTTCACCACAATGGAAACACACGGTTTCATCTCCATCACCAGTATAAAAGAATCCAGCTTCACTAAGTTTATCGGGACGTTGCTTAATAGCTAAAGCCCAATCTTTGAAAGATGCCAGGCTTATATTTTATGTTCTATATTTAGGGTGAGCTAATCGAATCTCATACACATATAACACTGTACTGCATGATGAAGCTGATTCAGGAAATGAATGTGGGAGTATCTCGATTCTGCACAGGTTACAAGTATCATACAAAAACAAATAGTTCGACCCACCGATATACCTCCCCAACGCTCTCACACATGCACTATGTTATAGAGCCACCTGCTTTCAAAGCTACCTTTACGTATAGACTATTCTAAGGACCCAACGGGTCCACATTTCTGTTCACGTGATCATGATGTCACTTCTGGCTACATATTCTATATTTGCTTATAAATGTGAGAGTAAAAATGAACAATGCTGTGATTAGACCAGTAATCTTTTCCTACCCTAGCAGTAGCTCTGAAACGTGCGTGGAGGTGCGAGGCTTTTGCTCCAGAGATTCAATGGATAGTGCAATGGAAGCACTGTATTATGGAGGTATATTCTAAATGAGAAGTAGGTGATGTACTTCTCACGATACACTGAGCTGGCAACAAAGACTCTGACACCATTACGCTATCGTAGTTCTAGCATGGCAATCATAGGAATACGATTAAGGAGATTAGGACACGTACAAGGAGATATTTATAGATAATCTTTCTATATCATACGATTTGCAGATGTGCCAGATTTTCTTAATGATGTCCGCCAAAAGTAAAGGAGCATCAGTAAGGCTTCCTTGGTCATTAAAAATGAAACTATATCTGGTGTAGCGATCATAGAGGAAATAAGGATATATACAGAGGCATATCGACAATGATCTTTTACTTGATCATTACACATGTAACTGTAATAGGAATGAAAAAATTAATAATACTGCTATGACGTAGTCCACAAAAAAATGGTTCAAATGGCTCTGAGCACTATGGGACTTAACTACTGAGGTCATCATGTGGGGCGGCGAGTAACTTGTGAGAATTAAAATAATTGCTGTATAAATGTTTGAAATACAAATGTTTGAATGTTGAATCAGTTTCAGGCTTTTAGAATGTTGTTAATGCTGTCTTTCGCCGTTCTCAACACTGGCTCTCTATTTACTTTTTAGCACCCAGAAAGTGATTTAACAAAACGTGGAGCCTGTAATTAGAGTTCCTAGTGCTCACTTCATCTGAGAACACCATTATAGCTGCAGCTTATAGCTCTGAGGAATTAGGAGATTGTCCAGGATTTCTAATCAAAAACGATTTTCCAAAATAGTTGAGTATATTCTGAAATTCACTGATAAAAAACACAAGTATCCCTACAACCTAACTAACAGAGCAGTTCAGAGTCTAATGCGCTGATGCAACTATAAATGTCCGAATTAAATGTTAAAAAGAATGCTCGCCAAAATTTGATGAGAATATTTCATCAAACGCCACGCTAAATAATTGGTAGAATGTCTGTCCCGCAACGGCACGTGAAAATACGACAATACGCAAACTAAAGCTAGATAACGAAAATCATCCCAGAATTAACCCTTCACTTGAAATGATTTCATGGTTCCGCGTATCTCTAGTAACTTAATACGGCACCCGAGGCTGTTTGTAGCAGTGATACCGATGCGACGCGACTCCCGACACAGATGGCGTGTTATTCAGCGTCTGGAGAGAACTGGGGCCTTCCTTCCTCGCGCAGCGCTCTTATATACATATAGCCGCGGTGCGGACGGCTAAGGGAACGCCTGATCAAATCGGCTCTCCCGACTAGCCGCTGGGCTAATAACGCACCACTTCAAGTTACATAATAATTTATAGCTTCTTTTGCTGATGGCCGATGAAGCTCTTAATTTAAACGTGCATTCAGCACGCAGATAAGTATTGATAATAAAATTTTGACGTGGCTAAGTTAAATATTTTGGGCGAGAGAATTAATTAAATTACACTGCACGCAGCAGATGAGCTCTGAACTGGCCCTTTTGAGATCCGCTATCGCTATAATTTTATAGGTATTCAAAAGAAACTTTTCACATCTTCACAGTCATAGCGGACCTCCAACCTATTTAAATCTAAACATCCTAGCCTTATTTATTAGCCTACTTAATCTATCTTGCTTCCTTCAGTTTTGACATGAAAACCAGAAAATCATGAATTTCCACTAAAGTCTTAATCTATGAAATCCAAAGTACTGTTTTTACTAAATCATTATGAAAGATGAATCTAAATATAAATTTTGAAGTCTCTAGCTCTTTTCTGTTGCGCCAATGATTTTTTTCAGAAAAACGTCCAAATTTCGAAAATGGCTGAAGTTATCGAACTGATATTTAACACACATTAATTTAGTATTATTCCTGACATGCTAGAAAAATTTTAGGTCATTTGCTTGATTTTTAAGGTATTGCGCAACATTTATGACGTCAGAGCTAGTTACAGCAGACTGGCTGGCACGCAATGGAAACTGATGTGAATTTACTACAGCGTGAGTAGGCTGCTTCCCTACAATCAGTCCCCTAGAACTTAGAACTACTTAAACCTAACTGACCTAAGGACATCACACACATCCATGCCCGAGGCAGGATTCGAACCTGCGACCGTAGCGGTCACGCGGTTCCAAACTGAAGCGCTTAGAACCGCACGGCCACACCGGCCGGCGTAGTCCACACCATGCAGTGGTTTGTGGGATATGTATCTAATGGAGGGCTGTAACACTGGTAGGCTAAAGCGATTTTTGGAAGACTGATGATTGGTGGGAGTAGAAGCTGCATGTAAATAGATGTAGCTATTGAATATAAATAGCCAATGACACTAATGTTCCATTACACCATTGACCACAAATCATTGGAACCAGCACTAATAGTAAGAAGAATATCTGACCTAAGCATCCTAATCGTTATGAGTTTCTTCCTGTACATTATTGTGCTATTTTTCTCGTTGTGATTGTTCTCTACCTATCCAGTGATGGGTAGAGGGTTAGACAGCCTTCGAACTAATGGAACAGTGCTGTTGGAAAGTGGTGCGATTTCGAAAGAATTCGCAGGTCTCTGATACAAGCTACAAACATTTAAAAAATTCGTATATTCACCCTCACGTAAATCACATATGAGAAATACCTTTGTCTTATCGTCAAAATGTGGTTACTTTATGCTTGGAACGAAGAGTTTCACTGTCGTCATTCAGTTACACAGCTAATGGTTGTCCATATTTTCAACTGCGAATACTTTTCCTGTATTTCATGACGATTGTAGTTGCCGCAGTGCCTGGTCCTTCGGAGATGCGAGCATCTGTGAAGGAACATTGCATCGTAATTCGGAATAGCACAGCCACTGCAATATTGTATACGTTTCACTTCCGTAGAAGACTACAAATAGCTTCAGAGAAATTTTCCTAACGCATAAAATTACATTCGATGTCACAAAATCTTTCTTTCCAGAATTACTTTTATTTCTTTAGCTAATCTGCATTTAATATAGTTTCTGCTTCGGCCTTTGTCAGTTATTTTGCTGTCCAAACAGCGAAACTCATCTACTACTTTTGATGTCTCATATCCAAATCCAACTCCATCACCATCGGACTGATTTAATCCGACTACCTTTTATTACACCTGTTTTATTTTTATTCATTCAACTTATAACCTCTTTTCAAGACACTATCAGTTCCATTAAGCTGCTCTCCCAAGTCCTTTGCTGTAACACACAGTATCACAATATCATCGGCAAACCCCAAGTTTTTATTTCTTCTCCAAGAATTTTAATTCCCGTTCATAATTTCTCTTTGGTTCGCTCGCTTCTTTCCCATTGTATAGATTAAATAACTCGAGGCATAGATTACAACACTTCTCACACTCTTATCAACCACTGCTCCACTTTATGTCCCTCACCTCTTATAACTACAGTGATAGAAAATACGTTTGGGACTAACCTGGGATTGGTCTCTACCTTTGGATTAATAACGTAGCACTTACCCCCTGAGCTAGAGAATTACGGTAAATTTACACTACTGGCCATTAAAATTGTTACACCACGAAGATGACGTGCTACAGACGCGAAATTTAACAGACAGGAAGAAAATGCTGTGATATACAAATGATTAGCTTTTCAGAGCATTCACACAAGGTTGGTGCCGGCTGACATGAGGAAAGTTTCCAACCGATTTCTCATACACAAACAGCAGTCGACCGGCGTTGCCTGGTGAAACGTTGTTGTGAAGCCTCGTGTAAGGAGGAGAAATGCGTTCCATCACGTTTCCTACTCTGATAAAGGTTGGATTGTTGCCTATCGGGACTGCGGTTTATCGTAACGCGGCATTGCTGCTCGCGTTGGTCGAGATCCAATGACTGTTAGCAGAATATGGAATCGGTGGGTTCAGAAGGGTAATACGGAACGCCGTGCTGGATCCCAACGGCCTCGTATCACTGGCAGTCGAGATGACAGGCATCTTATTCGCATGGCTGTAACAGATAGTGCAGCCACGTCTAGATCCCGGAGTCAACAGATGGGGACGTTTGCAAGACAACAACCATCTGCACGAACAGTTCGACGACGTTTGCAGCAGCATGGACTATCAGCTCCGAGACCATGGCTGCTGTTACCCTTGACGCTGCATCACAGACAGGAGCGCCTGCGATGGTACACTCAACGACGAACCTCGGTGCACGAATGGCAAAACGTCATTTTTTCAGATGAATCCAGGTTCTGTTTACAGCATCATGATGTTCGCATCCGTGTTTGGCGACATCGCGGTGAACGCACATTGGAAGCGTGTATTCATCATCGCCATACTGGCGTATCACCCTGCGTGATGGTATGGGGTGCCATTGCTTACACGTCTCGGTCACCTCTTGTTCGCACTGACGGCACTTTGAACAGTGGACGTTACATTTGAGATGTGTTACGACCCGTGGATCTACCCTTCATTCGATCCCTGCGAAACCCTACATTTCAGCAGGATAATGCAAGACCGCATGTTGCAGGTACTGTACGGGCCTTTCTGGATACAGAAAATGTTCGACTGCTGCCCTGGCCAGCACATTCTACAGATCTCTCACCAACTGAAAACGTCTGGTCAATGGTGGCCGAGAAACTGACTCGTCACAATACGCCAGTCACTACTCTTGATGAACTGTGGTATCGTGTTGAAGCTGCATGGGCAGCTGTACCTGTACACGCCATCCAAGCTCTCTTTGACTCAATGCCCAGGCATATCTAGGCCGTTATTATGACCAGAGGTGATTGTCCTGGGTACTGATTTCTCAGGATCTATGCACCCAAATTGCGTGAAAATGTAATCACATACCAGTTCTAGTATAATATATTTGTCCAATGAATACCCGTTTATCATCTGCATTTCTTCTTGGGTGTAGCAATTTTAATGGCCAGTAGTGTATTTTTTAAGGCATACTAATAAGATGAAATTAAACCTCCAACGCACCAATTCAGAGAGTAGTAAAAGAATCAGAAGGGAGCAACTAGCATGAATGATGGAAGCGAATGGCAAAGGTGTTCCGTTCTGTGAGAATGCGACGCGAAGCAGTTGGATGCAGCCTTTGTTCGGTCTTCCAGAAGGAGATGGAAATGCTGCTGCGTGACGCATACCAACTGCACCAGCAGGAAACAGCCTTATCTCGCGGCGCGTCGGAAAAGAAAGGAAAGGAAAGGTCTAGCTTTGCTATCGACACATTCCCAATCTTTACCGACACACGGCGAACATCAAACGCGTTGCCAGGTAGCGGCAGTCACAGATACGTCAAACAATGAATGAATACACGGACGGATCGGGCCGTCCGTCCGGCCCCTGTGCGCAGTACTTGGATCCCGCGTAGCGTGCACGATTTCAAAGGACCAACGGTCTCACCAAGCATCGTGACGCAGTCGTAAGAAACTGGAGTCGTATTCGAGACTACGGCGGTTCAAATTTCTGCGCTAAAAACCAAATGTAGGTATCTCGAAGACAGTGACCTCCTCATTGACAGCGAGCGTGGATTCGTCACATAACATGAGATTTCAAAGTGAATCAAGAAAATCAAGTAGATACAGATTTTTGACTTTTGATAAGCGTTTGACTCTGCACCGTACTTCCTTTATTAACAAAAGTATGAGTATATGGGCTGTCAAACAAAATGTGTGACTGAGTTTGCAATTTTGGATCAAGAGTCATCAACAGAACTAGAAGCAGCTTCAGTCGAGCCTGAGGGAAGTATGTTGGGAAGCTTGCTGCTCATGATGTACATATAGTAAATGACCTGGCAGAGAATATTGATAGCAGCCGGAGACTTTTTGCAGATGATGTAGTTGAGTATAATGAAGTACTGTCCGAAGACAGCTACAAAAATATTCAGTCAGGTCCTGATGAAATTCCAACGTTGAGGAAAGGCTGGCAACTTGCTTTAAATATATAAAATTCTAAAATTCTGTAAGACTAATAGGGATAGTGATCGTATACAAAGAGGGGTTTGTCGCGATGTAAACTAAATTACATTCTAGAAGATAGCTTACCTCCCAGCAAAAAACTCTCTCATCAACATCGTTTGGTTGCAGATGACAAGCTACCTGTAGTAATTAACACACAAGTGATCCAGAAAATAAGTGCACACCAAATGTAAAGGTATTTACAAAAAGAAACGATCTGCTGTTTGAACTAAAGATGCACATAATTTTATAATCATTTAATAAAAATGTTCACATTGCAGAATAAATAAAACCGAAAACCCACTAATGGTGGCACAGTGGTGCGGAAATATGTTTGGGTACTGAGAAAAAACGGTGTTTTGCATAACTGGCGGACCTCACATCCAACGATTTTCTTCAAGATAGGTCCAAGTTTCCCAGGAAGCCTACTTACAAAATTTCAAGGTATAGTGAAAACAAAATTAGACTAATTTCAAGCACGCATGAAACGTTTTAGTACCCCGCCCGAACATACACTCGCGTTAGCACGCCGCTTCCGGCATTCGCGAAGGCGCTCCGGCCCCATACCAAACCCAGCACGAGGATGAACGTCGAGAGCCGGTTTTACGGCTAGCCTAGATGTGATTTTTAGGTTTCCCACATCTCGCTAAGTGAATGCCGAGTTGGTACCCCACTCAAGTCCGACCTCTGTTACTCTGTTCTCAAACACTTGGAGAAACGGTCTCACATTTTCACATGAGATAATAGTAGAAGCAGAAAGATGTGCAACACTTACGTGCAGGATTGATTGTATTTCTGTCATGTAACTTCTATGTTCTCCGCTGTATAATGTATTTCTTTCTTTCAATGTTCTTTGATCCATCACATATATAAATCATTGTGCTTATTGGATCTTATATGCGCTCAACGGCAAGGTTACAGCGAATTGTTCTTATTATCTGTATTGTTATGTAGCCAGAACTAATATCTGAATGTAATTTTCGAAGCTGTGTTCTTTCACAATACTAATTTGTCCAAGTAATATGTGTAACATTGGTTCATGCATAGGGAAAATAGGATAAACTGTATGTGAAACCTGGAGGGAAGTTCCTCCGCAACGGAAAACTGGAGGTGGAAATGTAAAAAGTGAAGAGCACTTGCCAGCGACAGGCAAAGGTCCCGGGTTCGATTCTCGGTTCGGCACAAAGTTTTGATCTGCCAGGAAGTTTCATGTAAAAGGTGGTTTGGCGCGAAGTACCGCAAGAAGTCTTTGCGCCACATATAGTCACTGGTCAGCATTTATCCAGTTAATATCTTAGGTGCTAAATGAGTCAAGAATAGCCGCAAGATCGGATTAATTATGGCTGGGATGCGGGTGTATATTGGATATTACATCATGGCCTTTATTAGTTTGCTCTGAATCATAAAATTCCGGAGCGAAGATGATAATTTACGGAGCAATCTTACATCAAGGGCCATCGTTTAGTAAGCTGGCCAGTCGTGCTCTCAGCTTTCGCTCGTTCATATCTCCAGATCGGCAAGTTACTTATACATACATTGTTCCAAAATGTGAACTAAATAGTAAAAATTGAAGATGCCTTGCAAAGGTTAAAGGAGAAACGTGTATGACACGAAAATTGTGTTTCATTCAGTTCTAATAAGGTGATCCAAAAGTACAAGTAAAAACTATCAACATACCGTAATACGTATTTAGCTTTTGCTATGTTTTCCTAGTAGTACATATTTTTAAATTTCGTATGTGCTTTTCTGTTTAAGAGGTTTAATCTCGTCTTCTGTAACTGTATGTGCAAATTCATTCAGTCTGTAGCGAGTAGCTGCTCATTTGGTTTGTTTTGAAGACAAGCGTCCGTTCCTTTACTAAACCGGTCACTCAGGCCCTCAGCTGTCGTCTGAAAGTTACGTATTGAGCTTCTACTGTTTTTCTAGAATTTCTTAAATATTTCTCATGTTTTTTTCTATCTAAGAGGTTTAATATCGCATTTTTAACTGTAAGTGTAATTTAAGGCAGTCTGTTCAATCTGGTCCAAATAACTCTAAGCACTATGGGACTTAACATCTGAGGTCATCAGTCCCCTAGACTTAGAACCACTTAAACGTAACTAACCTAAGGAGATCACACACATCCATGCCCGAGAAAGGATTCGAACATGCGACCGTAGCAGCAGCACGGTTCCGGACTGAAGCGCCTACGACCGCTCGGCCACAGCGGCCGGCAGGCAGTCTGTAGCGCAGTTTTCATTTTTTCTAAACAGCCAGCTACACAGTTCATTAACCTTCTGAGGCCCAAGGTCCAGTACATTGCATTTTGCATGTGAATTAAGTTATCGCTAGATGTCACAAATAAACTGTGCATTACCTATTGTGGCAAGGCAGACCTGACATCTGGCGGCCAGGCAGTGAAGTTTTTGGGAATCTGAAGTCGTATTCTGGAATGTTAAGATCATCTTAATTAAATGGCCTCACAAAGAAGCAAGTTTATGTGCGAGCGCATCAAATGTTATCACTTACCCGCTACTAATACAATCGTAGGTGGACATACGTTTTGGCACTCAGCCATCAACGTGAAGTATTAGCTTCCACAAATTTCAAGGGTGGGCGGCAGCCCAAGCCCTTCTCTGCATACTAGATCATACCGAACTGGAAAATTTTGTTTATTTGGATAATTGGAAACTATCAGGTTTGATATAACTCAGTCAGATTACGCAAGATCAAAACATATAATCACACAATAAGACGAGCAATAAATTAATAAAGCGTGAGCTATGCGTTTCCGTGGTGAAAGTTCTCTCTCTAATTATATTTCATAGCCATCATTACCCCTTTTTGTAGCTTGTAGGAACAACATAAGTATTCTGAGGAAATGTAAGCATTCTGCCCACCGTATTTTACAATGATGGTGACTGCATAGTAAGTTAGAAAGAATGTGACACGACGAAAGATTTTCATTGGGAACATTTATTCTTAAATTGGAACAGTATAAATAAGAAGGGAGACATTCTAATCCAAAAGCTGGCTCGTGTTTGAGCATTAAACAACTTACCAGAACACTTTAAAATAGTTCAACGTCATTCATCGTGATCAATTATACAGGGAGTGAAAGGAGAGGAAAACGAATATATAGATTCATGTATTCCAGTTGGAGTCACACATGAAAATAAAGTTCCGAGAGAAATTAACCATCACCATAAGCATGCAGTTATGGCAAGGAGATATATACCAACCAAACAACTGAAATAAATATAAGCTAAGGGAATTCACGCTCACAGTACCGATGATAAAAGTCAAGGAATAAGTGTGTGAATAAATTACTCATAGAACAACACTTTTTCGAAGCAGATGAACATCACGAAATTACAGAGACAAGAAAACACGAATGCGAAGGTTAGACTAAATCATCAAGAAATTGCGAATAGATCAACGAGACTAGGAAAGCTGAATGCCCCCACTGGTTAACGCAACAAGTGGTCCCCATAAACAAAAGGGGATAGCCAAATACTACTGGTGCTCAGATAGAATGATAAATGCTGATCATTTAATCTAATTAGGATCACGCATTGAAATAGAGAAATTCTGGTTGACGACTCACTAAACGAAGAACATGTGGAGATAGTAGGAACAAAGTAAACGTGGAAATTGTTATTTCTAATCTCACGTAATGCTGAGGAGGGAAAAGATACACAAGTTACGATGGAAATAAAGACACGGAAACACAATTGTACTCACATTCACACAAGGTAAAGATCGCCCTAACTAGGCCTAATCAACACGTGGTGAACATTCCACGTCACAATGTTGCAAAGAAACAGAGCAAACACCGATTACCGAATAAATCGAAACCCCTCACACAAGAGGAGCACCATGTTTTTAATATTGAACTCACCCTGGAAAAGGAGATAAAACGCTACAGTTAGGCTGAAGAAATTACATATTCACAATGAGTTAAAAGCAGCAAGACCGCGCTTGAGAACTCACCAGCAGCTAGGAGCAGAGACTCAACCGCTCTCACCAAGAGCTAGCGGCTGGGTGCCTCTCTAACTATAGCATCCAGAGAACAACCCAGGTGAAACGAAAATACCAGAGTGGTCCTTTCCGTCATCATAATAGACTAATAAGACTCGGAGAATGGGGATAGACTCGTTTGCCACTAAGTTGATTAACCTGTATCCGCCAGCAGATGGAAAGGAGCTAGTCTGCTACACGTCTTGCAAAACCGAAAAGACACATATACTCATTCATTCGTTCACACAAAACGTAAGGTAAAAGAGGGCACATAATACAGGATGTCACTATACAGGGTGTTACAAAAAGGTACGGCCAAACTTTCAGGAAACATTCCTCACACACAAATAAAGAAAATATGTTATGTGGACATGTGTCCGGAAACGCTTAATTTCCATGTTAGAGCTCATTTTAGTTTCGTCAGTATGTACTGTACTTCCTCGATTCAAAATCAACATGTGTGGGCTGACGAGAATCCGCACGCAATTGTGCAATCACGTCATCAATACAGATTTTCTGTGAACGTTTGGGCAGGCATTGTTGGTGATGTCTTGATTGGGCCCCATGTTCTTCCACCTACGCTCAATGGAGCACGTTATCATGATTTCGTACGGGATACTCTACCTGTGCTGCTGGAACATGTGCCTTTACAAGTACGACACAACATGTGGTTCATGCGCGATGGAGCGTACTGAACTGTCAAATGAAAATTTTGACCAATATATACACGATGGATATTTGAGGCTTTAAAAGGTCTCTGGAACCATATAGTTTCATTTAACATCCATTATTGATGATACTCAAGTTCGTGTAGACGAAACTGATGAGGGAGAAGATGATATACCTCTCGTTGCATTAACAACAACAAAAAACCACCACAACCAACGGCTATCCAACAGCTAACACCATCAGCATCAGCGTCTCGAACACGATGGACACGGGAGAGGCATTTCTTACCTGAACATGAATAGATTTGCTTGCAGTATCCTCACATAAGAGTGTACTGCGTGAACAGATGGCCTGTTCCAGTAATTAGCGACAATATGTCACGCACGTGATTTTTCACATTACAAATGCCTCTGAAATTAGTGTTTGATGAAACTGTTCCAGGGAAATGAACGTAAAACAGATCACCTTTGGAAACTATGACCACTTATTGATAAAATCGGAAATGGCTGTCTGATGCAAACAGGGACAACTATGTATGTGTAGATGAGACGGTCGTGCCTTTTTCTAGTGTATGCGGGCTCAAAAAATTTGTTATGGACAGACCACGCCCAGTTGGCCTGAAAGTATTTCTTTTAACGAATCCAAATGGAAATGTCTTAGATTTAATTTTCTACCAGAGCGAAAATATTTCCGCAGAATTAGCAGCTTCTGGGATTTAGTTGGAACAGTCTTCTAGGCTTACTAAAAGTGTTACGCCTGATTATTGTGTTTCCCATATCGGTATTCAGGCTGCATATGAACATCATGGTTGTTTGAGCCTTGAATAGGTCACTGGAACCATACAGTTTCATTTAATGTGTTTAGGTAGTTTCGATTAATTTACATTGTAACATGGGACACTTTAAGAAAAGTGTGATATTTATGTGGTTGTGTATAGAAATATAAATTCCAATATTTGTGATCATAAACAGTAAATTAAGCACATGAAAAAATTTGAAAATGTAATTTAATGTTTTATAAGGTAAAAACCAGTACAAAAACAATGCTTGAGACCCAAAGTCTAGTATACTGTACCTTCTATTCTGGAAAAAGCAATATTGAAGAAAAAAAGAGTTCTATTTTTAATATGTACTTCAGGTATATTTGGTTTCATAAGAAGAGTATTTTAAATAAAATTACAGAAAAATACCTGTGACCCTCAGGATGTTACGGCATCAGTGTTCAATGGTGACACATATGGAACGTACGAAGTTGCATGGCCAGGTTTCTGTCTGCTCTCATAATTTATGTCTTCAGTTAGTCTTGCTAGGATGGATACGATGTGCGGATACTGTGCGCAGACGCAAGAAAAGCTGGCTGCATTTCACGAACAACTGAATGTGTAAATCGCTATGGTCAGCTGACTTCAGGCTGGCGCCTTGGGGTGTAGCGATGGTGGAGAATCTGGCCAGCAGCTGTGGCTGAGCGGTTCTAGGCGCTCCAGTCCGGAACCGCTTGCTGCTACGGTCGCAGGTTCGAATCCTGCCTCGGCATGGATGTGTGTGATGTCCTTAGGTTAGTTAGGTTTAATTAGTTCTAAGTCTAGGGGAATTATGACTACAGATGTTAAGTCCCATAGTGCTCAGAGCCATTTGAACCATTTGTAGAGAATCTGGCGGATCGCATCAAACACTTCAGATGTCGCTTTTTCGCCCAAGGGATCTGCTACTAACACACGTCCTAGTGTACCAACGCAGTAGATCCATGCTCACAACAGGGAGAGTGGTGAGTGGTAACCCATTCGCATTGCTCAAGACGAGGAACCAATGTGGATACTGACTGTCCTGCCTCACCTATTCGACCTGTGAATGAACAGGTGATCATTCCTTCAGCAGGGTCTAAACTGGTCTTCGTGGGCAGGCGTTTGCTAGTTATTTGGAGGTCCAACGTTAGGTAAGTTGTGGGGCCCCTTTATTCAGGTCTGGAAACAAATCCAATGAACACTCGGTATGTGTTCCGGGAGGCCTCACGCAAGACGCGCAGGTAACCTTACCTGTGGTTACTGAGCGTGCAGACTGCAGCCGTCTGCAAGCTGTGGGTCACGTCGGCGCCAACGACACCTGTCTCATGGGTTCTGAGACCATCCTCAGTTTATACCAGATGCTCTCGGAAATGGTGAAGGCTGCTGGCCTCGCGTGTGGGTGCAAGCAGAGCTCGCAATTTGCAGGGTTCCCAGAGTTGACTGACGTCCTTCGGTTCAGAGCAGAGAGGAGGGTCCCAACGAAAGACTTCGTCGACACTGTCATGGTATTGGCTGCAGATTTCTGCACCTTGTGTTATCGGATGGAGATTTGTAGGACTCCACCTGATAGGTCATGGGTGCATTACACAAAGTTCAAAAATGGTTCAAATGGCTCTGAGCACTATGCGACTTAACTTCTGAGGTCATCAGTCGCCTAGAACTTAGAACTAATTAAACCTAACTAACCTAAGGACATCACACACATCCATGCCCGAGGCAGGATTCGAACCTGCGACCGTAGCGGTCGCTCGGCTCCAGACTGTAGCGCCTAGAACCGCACGGGCACTCCGGCCGGCTTACACAAAGTAAGCAGCAACTTTCGCAGCAGAGTACTTGTAGAGTGCACATGGGGGTTTTGTAGGCTAGGCAGTAGTCTTAGGCACTCTGATGAACACTCGTCATTCGATACACATTAGCGAAATCAGACCGCATTGAGAGTAAAGACGTTTCGACTGTCAATATACAGGGTGAGTCACCTAACATTACCACTGTAAACACCTCCCAAACCACAACAAACACCGAATAACCAATTCGGCAGACCGAAAGTGAGAAGAGGGGCTGTTGTAATTGGTTAATACAAACTGTTGAGAAATGCACGGAAGTCTGATTTTCAACACATACATATGTTATTTTTAATGGAAACCTGTTATTATTTTTAGCACAACTGAAAATAGAAACGAATACTTAATCAATGCCGTTTGTTACATTCTAAAATGTTAATTACATTCAGAGTAATTTTTAACGTAAAGTTGACGCTTGAAACCACAGACGTTTATTCGCGTGTTGTAACAAACAAGATCTGTAGGGGTACGTTTACGAAGACCACGATGTTTACGAGTTTGGCTGTCACCGAGACTGCATGCAGCGCTCGCTGAATTGGTCCTTGCACTCAGAATAACTGTAGTACACTGTGGTACCGGAAGTCTGTGATAGTGTACTGTACGCAAGTAAGAACAGAAGTACGCACCGTAGGAACGAGAGAAGGCCGCAAGTACATCAGTGTGTACAGTGTTGTGAGAATTGTGAAAATTGTTTATTCTAACTCTGAAAAGGCAGAGATGATATTTATTTCTGACGAGTGTAGACAAAATGCAGCTACAGCCTGCAGGTTGTATGCAGAAACATATCCAGAAAGAGATCATCCAACGCGACGCACATTTGAAAACATCTACAAACAATTGTATGCTACAGGTATGTTCGTAAAACGCAAACGGGTCAGTGGGCCAGTAACAAACCCAACACAGGAGAAGTAGGTGTAGTTGGTGTGTTAGTTGCTGTTGCCTTTTAACCACACATGAGTTCAAGTGACATCGCTAGAGGCAGTTCAATGAGTCAAAGTATTGTAATGCGCATACTTCATCGTCACAAATTTCACCCGTATCATGTGTCACTGCATCAGCAATTACATGGAATTTCTGTCAGTGGGCATTAACAGAGAGTGCATTGCAGTTCTACCTGTTTACCGATGAATATTGTTGCATCTAAATTGTCTGTATGACACATTAAATATATGTTTAACGTAATATAAGCAAAATCTCTTCGAAAATTGTATTTCGTACGCATTGCAAGCACAATGAGACATTAAAATATGCTTAAACCAAAACGTTGCCTTACGACCCTCAATTGCTATAATTTCTAAACAAATGCTGCAACATGTACGCGAGGGGTTTTATTCTCTCTCTCTCTCTCTCTCTCTCTTTCTATCTCTATACAGGGTGGTCCATTTATCGTGACCGGGCCAAATATCTCACGAAAGCGTCAAACGAAAAAACTACAAAGAACGAAACTTGTCTAGCTTGAAGGGGGAAACCAGATGGCGCTATGGTTGGACCGCTAGATGGCGCTGCCATAGGTCAAACGGATATCAACTGCGTTTTTTTAAAATAGGAAACCCCATTTTTATTACATATTCGTGTAGTACGTAAAGAAATATGAATGTTTTAGTTGCGCCACTTTTTTCGCTTTGGGATAGACGCCGCTGTAATAGTCACAAACATATGGCTCATAATTTTAGACGAACAATTGGTAACAGGTAGATTTTTTAAATTAAAATACAGAACGTAGGTACGTTCGAACATTTTATTTCGGTTGTTCCAATGTGATACATGTACCTTTGTGAACTTATCATTTCTAAGAACGCATCCTGTTACAGC
Source organism: Schistocerca cancellata (assembly GCF_023864275.1). Taxonomy (NCBI): domain Eukaryota; kingdom Metazoa; phylum Arthropoda; class Insecta; order Orthoptera; family Acrididae; genus Schistocerca; species Schistocerca cancellata. The sequence goes on along the minus strand of NC_064629.1, from coordinate 740,970,129 downwards.
GTGATTACCTGTAAATACTATATTAATGCAATAAATGCTCGAAATGATGTTCGTCAACCTCAGTGAATTTGGCAATACGTGTAACGACATTCCTCTCAACAGCGAGTAGTTCGCCTTCCGTAATGTTCGCGCATGCATTTGACAATGAGCTGACGCGTGTTGTCAGGCGTTGTCTGTGGATCACGATAGCAAATATCCTTCAACTTTCCCCACAGAAAGAAATCCGGGGACGTCAGATCTGGTGAACGTGCGGGCCATGGTATGGTGCTTCGACGACCAACCCACCTGTCATGAAATATGCTATTCAATACCGCTTCAACCGCACGCGAGCTATGTGCTGGACATCCATCATGTTGGAGGTACATCGCCATTCTGTCATGCAGTGAAACATCTTGTAGTAACATCGGTAGAACATTACGTAGGAAATCAGCATACATTGCACCATTTAGACTGCCATCGACAAAATGGGGGCCAATTATCCTTCCTCCCATAATGCCGCACCATACATTAACCCGCCAAGGTCGCTGATGTTCCACTTTTCGCAGCCATCGTGGATTTTCCGTTGCCCAATAGCGCATGTTATGCCCGTTTACGTTACCACTGTTGGTGAATAACGCTTCGTCGCTAAATAGAACGCGTGCAAAAAATCTGTCGTCGTCCCGTAATTTCCCTTGTGCCCAGTGGCAGAACTGTACACGACGTTCAAAGTCGTCGCCATGCAATTCCTGGTGCTTAGATATATGGTACGGGTGCAATCGATGTTGATGTAGCATTCTCAACACCGAAGTTTTTGAGATTCCCGATTCTCGCGCAATTTGTCTGCTACTGATGTGTGGATTAGCCGCGACAGCAGCTAAAACACCTACTTGGGCACCATCATTTGTTGCAGGTCGTGGATGACGTTTCATATGTGGCAGATCTCTTCCTGTTTCCTTAAATAACGTTACTATCAAGCGAACGATCTGGACTCTTGGATAATGTCGTCCAGGATACCGAGCAGCATACATAGCACACGCCCGTTGGGAATTTTGATCACAATAGCCATACATGAACACGATATCGACCTTTTCCGCAATTGGTAAACGGTCCATTTTAACATGGGTAATGTATCGCGAAGCAAATATCGTCCGCACTGGTGGAATGTCACGTGATACCACGTATTTATACGTTTGTGGCTATTACAGCGCCATCTATCACAAAGCGAAAAAGTGGTCCAACTAAAACATTCATATTTATGTACGTACTCCACGAACATGTAATAAAAAATGGGGGCACCTATTTGCCGCGCGGAATTAGCCGAGCGGTCTGGGGCGCTGCAGTCATGGACTGTGCGGCTGGTACCGGCGGAGGTTCGAGTCCTCCCTCGGGCATGGGTGTGTGTGTTTGTCCTTAGAATAATTTAGGTTAAGTAGTGTGTAACCTTAGGGACTGATGACCTTAGCAGTTAAGTCCCATAAGACTTCACACACATTTGAACATTTTTGGATCCTATTTAAAAAACGCAGTTGACATCCGCAATCTAGCGGACCAACCATAGCGCCATCTGGTGTCCCCATTCAAGCTAGGCGAGTTTCTTTGTAGTTTTTTCGTTTGATGCTTATTTCGTGATATATTTGCCCCGGTCACTATAGAATATTCACAAAAAATGTTGACAAATAGTAATGTAACGGAATAATAGAATGATAAATTTCGATATTTGTGTCTGACAGAGTACCAATTTCTGATGGACAGACTGTACCGCTGACAGTATGTTGGGGAACTATGTTTCCTCCCTTGTTTTAGTGTAGCACTTTTGCACCATATACAGGGTGTCCCAGCTATCTTGTCCACCCAAAATATCTCTGGAACAATAACAGCTATTGGAAAACGACTTTCACCGGTATCAATGTAGGGCTGGGGCCCATGAATGTACATATTTGGAAACATTCTAAAACGAAAGCATATGTGATTTTTAACACAAACTTATGTTTTTTTAAATGGACCACCTATATTTTTTCTTCAGCAATCAATATCATGACAAAGCACATACACAATGGCGTTGATTGCATCGCAATATTCCCATTACATCCCGAGATATTGAGACGCGAAGTTGACTCTTGAAACATCCGACATGCGCTGCTAGCGCACGTCCTGAGGCTCAGACGTGAACCCCATGCTGCCCGTAATCGCGATGTGATTGACAAGTAAGTGTCCCTCTTGATAAGTATGGAGGTGTGATTACACATGTCAATCACATCGCGATTACGGGCAGCATGTGGTTCACGCCTGAGCCTCAGGACGTGCGCTAGCAGCGCATGTCGGGTGTTTCAAGCGTCAACTTCGCGTCTCAATATCTCGGGATGTAATGGGAATATTGCGATGCAATGAACGCCATTGTGTATGTGCTTTGTCATGCTATTGATTGCTGAAGAAAAATATGCCGATACAATATGCCGTTAGTCAACAGTTTGCCTGTACGCCAGTAGACAGACAGCAGAAACGTTGTTAAAGATATTCAGCGATTGCTCTGTAAGTTATTCATTAATTGACACCAGATGGAAGCGAGTTGCACTGAGGAGTGGTACTCCCACTCAGCAGTCACCTATTGACGGAACCATCACAGCGCAAGTGGATTCGAAACCAAAGCTAGTAGATCTGACAGACACAGTACACATGTGTTGGAGACCCATCACTAGGTTGGGTGCTCGAATACAATGAGTGGAACCTACTAGAATTGAGTGATGGTAAATTGTCATATAGACGAGAGTGTCATCATTAACCATATGACTTCCAGTTCCCACAGTATAAATGATTTGACTGTAGCAGGAAGGAGGAGCTGCAGCGATGTTAGTGATCAACAACAAGCTGATACTGCTTATATATTGCTCTTAAACTACACTCCTGGAAATTGAAATAAGAACACCGTGAATTCGTTGTCCCAGGAAGGGGAAACTTTATTGACACATTCCTGGGGTCAGATACATCACATGATCACACTGACAGAACCACAGGCACATAGACACAGGCAACAGAGCATGCACAATGTCGGCACTAGTACAGTGTATATCCACCTTTCGCAGCAATGCAGGCTGCTATTCTCCCATGGAGACGATCGTAGAGATGCTGGATGTAGTCCTGTGGAATGGCTTGCCATGCCATTTCCACCTGGCGCCTCAGTTGGACCAGCGTTCGTGCTGGACGTGCAGACCGCGTGAGACGACGCTTCATCCAGTCCCAAACATGCTCAATGGGGGACAGATCCGGAGATCTTGCTGGCCAGGGTAGTTGACTTACACCTTCTAGAGCACGTTGGGTGGCACGGGATACATGCGGACGTGCATTGTCCTGTTGGAACAGCAAGTTCCCTTGCCGGTCTAGGAATGGTAGAACGATGGGTTCGATGACGGTTTGGATGTACCGTGCACTATTCAGTGTCCCCTCGACGATCACCAGTGGTGTACGGCCAGTGTAGGAGATCGCTCCCCACACCATGATGCCGGGTGTTGGCCCTGTGTGCCTCAGTCGTATGCAGTCCTGATTGTGGCGCTCACCTGCACGGCGCCAAACACGCATACGACCATCATTGGCACCAAGGCAGAAGCGACTCTCATCGCTGAAGACGACACGTCTCCATTCGTCCCTCCATTCACGCCTGTCGCGACACCACTGGAGGCGGGCTGCACGATGTTGGGGCGTAAGCGGAAGACGGCCTAACGGTGTGCGGGACCGTAGCCCAGCTTCATGGAGACGGTTGCGAATGGTCCTCGCCGATACCCCAGGAGCAACAGTGTCCCTAATTTGCTGGGAAGTGGCGGTGCGGTCCCCTACGGCACTGTGTAGGATCCTACGGTCTTGGCGTGCATCCGTGCGTCGCTGCGGCCCGGTCCCAGGTCGACGGGCACGTGCACCTTCCGCCGACCACTGGCGACAACATCGATGTACTGTGGAGACCTCACGCCCCACGTGTTGAGCAATTCGGCGGTACGTCCACCCGACCTCCCGCATGCCCACTATACGCCATCGCTCAAAGTCCGTCAACTGCACATACGGTTCACGTCCACGCTGTCGCGGCATGCTACCAGTGTTAAAGACTGCGATGGAGCTCCGTATGCCACGGCAAACTGGCTGACACTGACGGCGGCGGTGCACAAATGCTGCGCAGCTAGCGCCATTCGACGGCCAACACCGCGGTTCCTGGTGTGTCCGCTGTGCCGTGCGTGTGATCATTGCTTGTACAGCCCTCTCGCAGTGTCCGGAGCAAGTATGGTGGGTCTGACACACCGGTGTCAATGTGTTCTTTTTTCCATTTCCAGGAGTGTATTTCATTCTGTGTATGATACGTCGTAAATTTCACGTGGATGGCTGTATATAGCAAGCCTATCAGTTTACGTCACAATAGTAGCAAATAGAGATACGATGTGAATATTGGTTGCTAATGCAAATGTCCAGACCAGGTCTGTATCTCACAGGATGTGAAATGGATATAGCTACATATGTGAAATTGTCTGCAAAGAGACGTATTTATTGTGCTTTATGGTAGGAACGTAATAATTTGTGAACTCTGGAGTTTACATGTTGCTAAGGCAAAAATACACTATTTGATGATACTGCCCTAATTATGCTGAATGAATACTCTAAGTGTAGATGCTACGGGTTCCCAATACAGAAAACTCGAGGAAATAGTGAATATACATTTAACATAGATACCACCTCATACTGGAAGCTAATTGTACACAGACGAATACCCTCATCCATGTGTTGTTCAGATGATACGTTTAACGTATCTGACTCAAGTTTAATACTTGGCACAATATCTGCTGTAATCATATCATTTTTCGTTCGACAGATAGCACCCTCAAAATCAGAATCCTTTACACGAATTAGAAACATCCGTTTGGAGAACTACAGTGCGTATGCTGTCCATTGATCATCCTTTTCATGCAAATGCTGGAACTACCACCACAATGAAGACTCACTGTTTCATCACCATTACTGGTGTAAAACAGCCCCACTTCACTATGCTCATCTGACAGTTGCTTCGTACCAAGAGGCCACTCATCGAATGGAGCTAATCTAGCCTCCTGCATGCTGTATTTAGGCAACACTGGTCCCGGCACACTTTCAGCTGAATTTTATTGGGGCACTGGTTCTGGAAACTGGAAAATAATGTGGACATATTTTCATTCAGTTCAGGTATATATATAATATTATTTTTTTGCAGAACGCATATTGACAAATGTATTTCTCTGGAAATCGCTGATCTTGGTGTGGCTGAGAGCTGCCACGGTAGAAACAATGTGGTCACCCAGACGCATGTGGTGTACACTCCTGGAAATGGAAAAAAGAACACATTGACACCGGTGTGTCAGACCCACCATACTTGCTCCGGACACTGCGAGAGGGCTGTACAAGCAATGATCACACGCACGGCACAGCGGACACACCAGGAACCGCGGTGTTGGCCGTCGAATGGCGCTAGCTGCGCAGCATTTGTGCACCGCCGCCGTCAGTGTCAGCCAGTCTGCCGTGGCATACGGAGCTCCATCGCAGTCTTTAACACTGGTAGCATGCCGCGACAGCGTGGACGTGAACCGTATGTGCAGTTGACGGACTTTGAGCGAGGGCGTATAGTGGGCATGCGGGAGGCCGGGTGGACGTACCGCCGAATTGCTCAACACGTGGGGCGTGAGGTCTCCACAGTACATCGATGTTGTCGTCAGTGGTCGGCGGAAGGTGCACGTGCCCGTCGACCTGGGACCGGACCGCAGCGACGCACGGATGCACGCCAAGACCGTAGGATCCCACGCAGTGCCGTAGGGGACCGCACCGCCACTTCCCAGCAAATTAGGGACACTGTTGCTCCTGGGGTATCGGCGAGGACCATTCGCAACCGTCTCCATGAAGCAGGGCTACGGTCCCGCACACTGTTAGGCCGTCTTCCGCTCACGCCCCAACATCGTGCAGCCCGCCTCCACTGGTGTCGCGACAGGCGTGAATGGAGGGACGAATGGAGACGTGTCGTCTTCAGCGATGAGAGTCGCTTCTGCCTTGGTGTCAATGATGGTCGTATGCGTGTTTGGCGCCGTGCAGGTGAGCGCCACAATCAGGACTGCATACGACCGAGGCACACAGGGCCAACACCCGGCATCATGGTGTGGGGAGCGATCTCCTACACTTGCTGTTCCAACAGGACAATGCACGTCCGCATGTATCCCGTGCCACCCAACGTGCTCTAGAAGGTGTAAGTCAACTACCCTGGCCAGCAAGATCTCCGGATTTGTCCCCCATTAAGCATGTTTGGGACTGGATGATGCGTCGTCTCACGCGGTCTGCACGTCCAGCACGAACGCTGGTCCAACTGAGGCGCCAGGTGGAAATGGCATGGCAAGCCATTCCACAGGACTACATCCAGCATCTCTACGATCGTCTCCATGGGAGAATAGCAGCCTGCATTGCTGCGGAAGGTGGATATACACTGTACTAGTGCCGACATTGTGCATGCTCTGTTGCCTGTGTCTATGTGCCTGTGGTTCTGTTAGTGTGATCATGGGATGTATCTGACCCCAGGAATGTGTCAATAAAGTTTCCCCTTCCTGGGACAATGAATTCACGGTGTTCGTATTTCAATTTCCAGGAGTGTATTTCTGTGGAAATCACACACGTGGGGTTATCAGGAGCCGTCACTCATTCCCACGACCGTGACACTGGTATGCACTGCTCTGCACCTGTCATGAACTATAATCACAATGCCCACCCCCGCACCATGTGTAAAATCGCAGCAGTAAAATCGGAGAACTGATGGTTCAGCACAGTAATACCGAGCCTGTTGCGACCTGCTGGTGCTACCTGAGAGACAGGTCTGTCCTAAAGGCTCTTCTTAATACCAGGCTATGCAAAGAACCTGAGAACTGATGAGTCGGCACCATGTCTGTTGGGACCTGCTGGTGCTACTAGAGAACAGCTGGGCCCCATGGTTAGCAGCTACAGTTGTGCTACGTATGCTGGAGGCATAAACGCCACAAAGCGAGTTCACATTTCAAACGCTGTGTTCACATCAGTTTACGTTTTCTACGACTGGGATTTTACCATGTACAGAGAGGTCCGAAAAAAATGGTTCAAATGGTTCTGAGCACTATGGGACTTAACTTCTGAGGTCATCAGTCCCCTAGAACTTAGAACTACTTAAACCTAACTAACCTAAGGACATCACATACATCCATGCCCGAGGCAGGATTCGAACCTGTGACCGTAGCGGTCGCGCGGTTCCAGACTGTAGCGCCTAGAACCGCTCGGCCACTACGGCCGGCTCAGAGAGGCTCGCTTGGGACCCAGGATGAAAGCAGCAATCGACGTCTGGCGCTTTGATCATTATATGACTCCTGCATATAAGAAGAGTAAACCAACGGACCCAAAAAATTAGAGAGGGATATCCTCAAAATCGGTCTCTGCAGTATTTTTCAGCATATTCTCAGTTTGAATATAATAAATGTCTTTGGGAGTGAAAAGCTTATGTCCACGAATCAGCACGATTTTAAAAAGCATTGCTCGATCAAAACTCAGCATACCCATTTCTCACATGATATACTGCGATCTCGGAATGAAGGGCAACTGACAGATTCCACATTTCTGGATTTCTGAAAAGCAGTTGACATGGTGCCGCACTGCAGACTGTTAAAGAAGGTTCAGGTTGTACGGAATAGGCTCCTATAAATACGTGTGGCTCAAAGTCTTCTTAAGTAATACAGCCTAGTACACTGTCCACGTCGGCGAATGTTCGTTAGAAACAAGGTTATCGTCGGGAGTGCCCCAGGTAAGTTCGATAGGACCAGTCTTATTTTACGTACGAGAGGGACGTTCACGAAGTAATGTAATGCATTGTTTTTTGAAAGCAGGTTGGTTTTATTCTAATACACCAAACGATTCCCCATTCTATTTTTCAAAATATTTCTGTTCAAACAGATCTCCTTACATCACTTTACTGGGAGTGCCTGTAGGCTCGCATGGTACCACTCTACTGGTCGACGGTGAATCCAATGTCTTGCTACATCATTAACTTCCCCATAATCCATGTACTGTTCCCTGTATGGTGCATCGTTCATTAGGCCAGACAGACGGGATTCGGAAGGTGAGAGATCTGGGCTGTATAGTGGATGAGGAAAAACAGTCCAATGAAGCTATTTGAGCTACTCTCGGGTGCTCAGACTTGCGTGCAACCTTACGTTGTCATGGGTGTGGGAAAGTTAGTTTGCATTTTTTTGACAATGAACGGGCTGAAATCGTTTCTTCAGTTTTCTGAGGGTAGAACAATGCACTTCAGAGCTGACTGTTCCACCATGAGGGAGGAAGTTAAACAGCATAACAGCCTCTGTATCGCAAAAGACTGTTGGCATGACTTTACCGGCTGAGGGTTCATCTTTGAACTTTTCCTTCGCAAAAAACGTGATATGGTGCCAATTGTCACGATCAGCCTCGTAGCATGCAAGCAATTCCACACAGATGATACTTCGTTGCTCTTTATGGTCCTCTGTTAGGTGGCGAGGAACCCCACAGGCACACAAGTATCCCCACTGATGGACGTGTGTGTCAGCACTACCAATAGAGACGGCCAGCTGTGCAGTGAGCTGTTTGATTGTGATCCATTGATCACCTCGAATGAGAGTGTCCTCACGTTCCAACATTGCAGGGGTCGCTGAGTGCGGCCAGCTAGTACGCAGGAGACTGGACAGATTTGCAAGACCAGGTTGCGATGATGGCAAACACCTCACCCAACGACTCACCGTGCTTTCGTCCACAAAAAAGTCTCCATAGACATTCTGCAAACGCCTATGAATATATGTGATACTGTGGTTTTTCGCTAAAAGGAACTTAATGACGGCTGACTGCTTGGAAAGCACCTCCTTTATAGAAGCCATTTTGAATGCTGTGTATAGCAGCGCCACCTGTCGGAACGTCAAGAAATTATATGGGTAGAAGTGAGAATATTCCACGATGTCCCGCAGCAAATTCGGCATATTTTCAAACGAAATTGGCCCAGAGAAAAAAAGTGTTGCATTACTTATTAATTATTCTTCATACACCGAAGACCTGGTGGACATTGTGGACAGCAATCTACGGTAATTTGCTGATGGTGCTGTGAGGCATGGGAGGGTGTCGAAGTTGAGTGACTGTACGAGGATACTAGATAACTTAAATAATATTGTTGTGATGAATGGCATCTTGTTCTAAATGCAGAGAAATGTAAGTTAATGTAGATGAGTAGAAAAAACAAATTCATAATGTTGAGAAACAGCATTAGTAGTGTCTTGCTTGACACAGACATGTCATTTAAGTATCTGGGCGTAACTTTGCAAAGCAATACGAAATGGAACGAGCATGTGAAGATTGTGGTAAGGAAGAGAGAATTTTGGGAAAGTGTGATTCATCTCTAAAGGAGACCGCATATAGAACCTTAGTGCGACCCATTCTTGAATACTTTCCAACTGTCTGGGATTCGGTGAGGTCGGATTAAAGGAAGACATTGAAGCGATTCGGAGATACGCAGTTGGATTTGTTATTGATAGGTTTCAACAACATGCAAGTATTACAGAGATCCTTCAGGAAGTCAACTGAAAATCCTTGGAGGGAAAACAATATTCTTTTCAAGGAACACTGTTGAGGAAATTTAGAGAACCAGCATTTGAAGCTTACTGCAGAATGGTTCTACTGCTGCCAACACACATTCTAAATATACCATATTAACTGGTTCAGTTTCTTTAATTGTACGTGGATGAAGTTTGCTGTGGGTATTTATTCTTTTTCTACACACAAATAGAATAAAATTATTTGTTTTTATTAATCCCAAATTCTCGATATTTGTATCGTTTGGTGCTGTAGAAAACAGACTATTAGATTTAGAAAACTTTGTATCTCCAAATTTATAACGCCTGGTCGTTTTACAGAAATTAAATTCTCTGTCTCTTCGAAGATTGCTACGCAATGAGTGGGCAAGGAATTAAAACTATATGCAGATTTAATCAATTTTTCTCTTTGTTCTTTATTATCTGTTTTAATTTTTATTTGTAATCCTGTTAATTTTTATGTGTTTCTGTTGCCCCAATAGACATATCAAAGAAATTGTTGTAAATAATATAACTACTTTGTAGAGTATCCGTTAATTTTCGCCCCATTTTAGGTATTGGTACAGAATAAAAATGTTTTAGCGAAATATTTGCTATTACTTAGTACTAATTCTAAACAATGTGATAATGGATCACATTCTTGTTGTTTTTGGAAATCTGGGTTAATATAAGTTTAAATTGTTGCTTCTGCTCTTGTAATTTCATTTTCTTTAGCTCATTTAGAAGCAAATGTTTCCTTTAATCTTCTGTCTGGACAATTACCAAATTTATAACGTGGTTGCCAAGCTGTTTGTTTACTCCTGGACTTGTTAACTGACAAATAAATATATTGAAGATGTTCACTCTAGAATTAGTATTTCTCCATGTTAAACAGTCTCTTCCCACTGTATTGTTGTTGATAACTATTACGTTACATTCTTCTTTATATTCCCTTTGCATTCAGAAATTATAATTATTTCTTAAATATTCGCACTTTTCTTGTTTATTAAAAATACCAGCAAAATCTTGTGTTGTGTCTAAATATAATAAGTAATAGCATTCTTTTTTAAGTTCTCCTAAAATTTCTGTTAACTCTCTTAAAATGTATTTAATTTAATATTAGTTAATTGTATTTTGTAACGAATAGCAGCAGGATTATTATATTTTTGCTTTATAATTTCTATTAACATTTGTGAATATTTGAATACTATACACAGAGATAAAATATGTTTGGAACTGAATAACGAATTTAAAATTATTTTGGCAGACAGATATTTGAAATTAATTAGTGATTGCGATTTTAAATTTTTTTGAAGGAGGGAATATTAAACAGATACAAAGAAATGAAGAGACTTAAAAATGATGATAATGAATTTCATGATCTAGAATTTTTGCTTTAAATTCTCTGACTTTTTCATGGAAATCTCTTGAGGAATAGCCACCCCCCACTGAATTTGATATACCAAAATGAATTTTTTGAAAATTAATTCTATTGCATTCAAGATGCCCATTAATCCCGACTAACATTTTATTTCATTCTAAATAGATTTTAATTTGGAATGTAAAAACTCCACTAATATTTTTAAATTAATTCTAGTGCATTGAAAATTGGCTTGGATTTTTATATATGGTATTAAGTTGGTACATTTAGCACACATACGTTTTTATTGCAAAACCTTTTTTATAAACTAATTAAATGAATTATATTATATTACATTATATTATGTAAAAGATTTTTATATAATCTTTTATGTTATAAAAATGTTGTACATAAAGTAAATTAATATTCTTAATTTACCTATCTGCAAAGAAGGGTTGTGCAATGAAAACAGGCCACAAGCACTCAATGTACCCACTTACTACAGTTACCAATAACGAATACTTTTCTAATCTGTGTGTCTTATTTGTCTGTGCTAAGCTCTAATTTCCACTGAAGGTGGATATTGAACTCGTTCTTCCTGAATGTACTGGCCAAATATCCCCATCTTGCCTAACAGTAACTTGGTCACAAAAGTCACCAAGGCGCAAAATAAAATAATTCCTAATTTTGTTCTCACAACAGTGCAATACACAAACCATGAAAATGCGAAATAGATTCGTGTCCCATTTCACATCCCCGTTACTCCTGTCACCAGCAGATGGCTGTACTGTAGAAAACGAGTTGTTTTCTTACAGGCAGATGGCTGCACACTAAAAGGAGAGCTAAGTGCATTTTTTGTACCACGATTTTGCTTGAGGTTATACATGCCACCAATAGATGGCTGTACTGTAGATATGTGGATAGTTCATTCCTTTTACCATGAGTAGTTATCACTCTCACCAACGGTTGGCTCCATTCTAAATAGTAGAACAGAGTTGTTAATTATTTTCCACATCTAAGTTGTTAAAATGTTCAAAAATGTGTGCAAGAAACGTAAGCAACACGAAATTCCGATGCTAACATCAACTATAAAGGGCCTAGTTGAGGTTAAGAACATGCTGTGTTTAATTAATCTGCTGACACAATATAGGAAAAATACATCTGTGATGTAAAAGAAAGAGCAAGTTAATTTCCACATATATACACATTCACCAATTTAGTGTCTATATTTCCAAGCCTAATAACAGTTAACATTTTAGGAGGTAGGCCTAAATGTTCGATGTCGTAAAACAAACCTGACCAGGTTTGCAAATTAGAAATATACGTGTAAGCTAAAATACGACACTAATCAAACAAGCAATGTAAGCAAATCCAAAGTCTGAATGAAGCTAATTAAGTCTGCTCTTGAGGTAAAGCACAAAGCGTCTTCAGAGTAAATCCTTCCGCATTTGAATTGTTCTCAAGCAACTTTTTATGAGGAACAAAGATAATACGTTGTGTTGTTTACTAGCAAAAATATAATCGATGCTACCGATTGCCAATTATTGCTATTATTACGACTTACACAAGCCTACTAAAAGCTTTGTACAATAACAACAGTTTGTAATCATAACTAGGGTGGCAAGGCTCTCTAAGAACTTTAAATGCTGTTCATATAACTTACGGGTTTTCTGACGGGTGACGTCGTCGACCACCGCCGATATTTCGACAGGAGCACACCCTGCCATTCTCAAGGCACACCTGCAAGGAGGAAGCAATGTGCAAGGGAATTTAATACCTCGGTTCACAGAGGAGAAACAAGGACGATACCACATACAGAACAAGTAACCGCAGAGTCAACACACAATCAAAGATAACCAACATCAGAAATATCGATAGTGACCATTAATCAACAGATGAGGTAGCACTAATTCTTTCCCTCTGTATTTAGATGAGAGACAGAGCCGGATTCCAAGCAGCATTTAAACAAAATCCACCATCTCTGTTTATGAGGTTGCTTGATAGTTTGATTTCAACAGCTTCCTTAATAACAGTATCCCAATAGCTGGACGTGCAAGCCAGAATCTCCGTGTTGAGTCGCGGAATGCATAATACCCCTTTTATTTCGTGAACGGTTACACATATCTAAATGCAGTTTTTGGCAACTGATTGAGCTTCTTATTTTTATTTCTTTGGTAATGTTTTTAGCACTAGTAGCAACGGCGACATTGAAGTAAGCACGTTTTTTTCTAAATAGAACCACATACCTTTTGTAACTTCATTCGATAGTTCTTGAGAAGATAATTACAGTGATATAGCGCTTGTTAATGTTGACGTTGAAACACGTCGTACAAAAATTTGAGAAATGTAGAATCTGAGAGCACGGTGGCTGGAATCGGCATCAGCGGTGCAAATACCGCCTTGCAGAGCTTTCGTGCTACGCTGGTCAGAATTTCAACACATTTGCCCGTTTACTTGTCTGAACTGGAGGCCGTTCGTTTCCGCTTCAAGATTCGTTGCGTGCAGACACCTGCACTAATGAAGAGAAGTTGGATATACTAGAGTTTTATATGGTGAATGTGAAAGAAATACCGTAAAAACAGTACAGCGGTATAGGGTTATCTTATCCGGACCACCAATGTTCGACGCGCCAGGCACGTGCAGGAATTATTAAAACGCTAAAGAGGACAAGAAAGAAGATTGCGACTGACAGAGAACATGAAGAAGCAGTTCTGGCTACGACAGTAATGAAAGCACACAATGATATGAGACATATTGCCGAGGAATGTGGAACAGCCGATGAGTGACATTCGCATTTTGTATCCACAGAATTTCCATCTCTATCATCTGTCACTACATCAGGCACTTGACGACCGTGATTTTGAACGTCGTACAGAAATTTGTCGGCTTGCCCTTCAACAACTGAGAGACGAAAGTATCATTTTCCAACGCGTGCTCTTTACCGATGAAGCAACGTTTACCGACCACGCTAATGTATATTTGCATAACATGCACTACTGGGCAACCCAAAGTCCACACTGGCTTCGTCAGGTGCAACACCAACGGCCGTGGAGCGTAAAGGTATGGTGCGTCATCATAGGAAATTACATTGTGCGACCTTAATTCAACACAGGCGTTGTAAATGGACATTCGTACGCACACTTTCTGACGAACATTCTGCCGATTCTTCTGGAGGAGGTACCACTGGATATTCGACACTGTATGTGGCTACAAAACGTCCAGTACTCACGTGTTGTCAACGACTTGACTGGACTGTAGTAGAGCTTTCCTGGGCGTTTGGTAGGACAAAATTCTGTTGTCAAATGGCCTGCGAGGTCCCCCGATTTGAGTCCTCTTGATTTCCTTCTTCGTGGAGCACTCAAAGATGTAGTCTATGACGAAGCCCCAACTACGCCAGACGAAATGTGTCGTCAAATCGTCAGTGCACGCTCTACCATACCATCCACTGTAAATACTTATGTTCATCGCTCTTTCGAACGACTGCAAATGATCCTTTCAGTCCATGGTTAACAGTTTAAACACACGCGTAAATAAAGGATAAAGGTATTTTTCTGGAAGGCAAAATTTATGTTAAGTAATTTGAGTGGTTACCAAATCATTTTTAGTCAATTGTTTACTTCATTTACATGTTACGAAATTTCGTTGCAATGTCCAATAAGTGGACAGCGTGTATTCTAGATAGCTGTCATTACGCGCTTACGTTCAGCATGAAACGACATTTAGTCGATAAAAATATTTATTTTGTAGCGTACAGGTGGGCACCAAAGTATTTTTAATAGAATGGTTAGTTCAACGAATGTTTCACATAGAGTTGTCCGGCAGCATGTATTTTACCTCTAAAGAGCACGTAGCGACGGACAATAAAAGATAGGTCAAATCTTCCTTCTAACATTGAGATATTTACTACAGTACTTTCTTTTCGCAGCGTATAAAATCTCTTTATTTTTGAAAAATGAGCATTTGATTTCTCTGTTTCCGCAGACGTAAAACTGGAAGGATACACAAATGTGAAATAGTTTTCCAAAGCCCACTGTGATACGCTAGACTCTAGCCCATGTCGTAATTCCATATACAACATTGATAGGTGAACCTGCATCAAGGTTGCAAGTTGATTCAAGGCGGAATAAAGCTTCATTCTCCTAGCCAAGCCTACCTTACGTTATACAATTACGCAACTTGGTCAGAGACGCCCGCCTGGCACTGTTAGAACCACAAATGCCGTTTTCGGGCACCGTGCTCTCACATTCCAGGACATTTCTCAAATTTTTTACGACATATTTCAACGTCAACATTAAGAAAAGCTCTATCACTGTAATTGTCTTATCAAGAGCTTTCGAATACAGTTATGAAAATCATACGGTTCCATTTACAAAAAACAAATACTTACTTCAATATCTCAATTGATACTAGCGCTAAAACATTAACCACTCAAAAACATACGTGCCTCTCGACGCTCTAATATTTGCAAAAAACCATGTTTCGATACGTGTAGCCTAACCGTTCACGAAATAAAAGATGTGTTACGTCTTACGTGACTTACCATGTGGAATTTGTGATGTATTATACAGAGAATGACACGATTTGAGAGTACTATGTCAGCAGTGTCACCTTGATGTTGATCAGTAACACCGCTGCAGTTCCACCTGCGACTGGGCACAAGAGAAATTACGGAACGATGATAGATTTTTTGCACTCGTTCTATTTAACGACGAAGCGTCATGCACCAACAGCGGTAACGTAAACCGGTATAATATGCACTATTGGGCAACGGAAAATCCACGATGGCTGCGACAAGTGGAACATCAGCGACCTTGTTGGGTTAATGTATGGTGCTTCATTATGGGAGGGAGGATAATTGGCCCCCATTTTATCGATGCTTCCAGTTGCTGACGTGCTATATTGTAGCTAAATGATAAAAGATCTTTCTTTCTATGTATTCGCAGCGCATTACACTTGTCTACATTGAGACTCAATTGCCATTCCCTGAGAAACGTTCCGAAGATTTTGTTCCATTGTGTCTAACTTTTGAAGTTTTTGCTGTGTTTGTCTCTGATTTTGTTCCATTGTGTCTAACTTTTGAAGCTTTTGCTGTGTTTGTCTCTGATTTTGTTCCATTTGTATCGAGCGAGGTGGCGCAGTGGTTAGCACACTGGACTCGCGTTCGGGAGGACGAAGGTACAATCCCGCGTCCGGCCATCCTGATTTAGGTTTTCCGTGATTTCCCTAGATCACTCCAGGCAAATGCCGGGATGGTTCCTTTCAAAGGGCACGGCCGAATTCCTTCCCCATCCTTCCCTAATCCGAGCTTGCGCTCCGTCTCTAATGATCTCGTTGTCGACGGGACGTTAAACACCAATATCCCCCTCCTCCTCCTCCTGTTCCATTTGTTGCATTAATTGCAATAATAATGTATTAGTGTCTGGAACCTGTTTCTCTATGCTTTTTGGCAGTGCATTTTCACCGGCAACATTCACATTTTGACAAGCAGAAAATGTGTCTTGACTCATCTGAGAAAACGGTGAGGACCCAAAACCTGAGTCTACAGTATTTGCAATATTGTGTTCTGTCATTTCGGATTCCTGAGGCGAGTTGTTGCCGACCGATCGATCGATAATGCTTCCCTGTTCACTACTTGTTTCACTGTCTACACCATTATTTGCCACCCGCTCCATTTCCCTATGCACAATTACCAAATTACAACTTGGAATGTCTGTTAATTCACTACACAGTGGTGCTGATAAGCTACACTCGTAGTCACTAACATTTCTCAGTTTTCTTTGGAGCCTAGTGTTACGTTTTTCACACGGCATTATTGTCACAATCTTTCACGCGAAAACACAGAAAAGCACAATTTGAAGAGCAAAAATAGGAGAACACATTAACATAGCACTGAAAATAATACCTAGTTAACTGCAAGCGCAGCTGCGAAATACTTGGTGCAAATCTACATGCATGCCACAACTGTTTTACTGTACAACAATGAAAGACTGCAACTACAAAGGAGATTCTCTCTACAATTACGCGCTAGCAATAAACAAAAGCTACACTAATTACACAAACTACAAGAAAAAATCAGAAGATTCCAGTGAGGTATCCTCGGCTAAGGGTCGACATATGAAACGTGTTGTGGTTGGCAGGAGAGCCAACACCGTGTTACTAGAGGAAGCCGAAAGGCACGCGTTTTAGCTCACGCAGGCTGGCGTGAGGTCTGCAACAGGACAAGGAAATTAGAATTTAGAAAAACGGACGTAGCTGGTGGAATACTTAACTTTAATCCATTAATGATGAGCGTCGTTCTAGACGGTACATGATTCAATATCAATAGTAACTGGTAATGGCGCCTTGCTAGGTCGTAGCAAATGACATAGCTGAAGGCTATGTTAACTATCGTCTCGGTAAATGAGAGCGTCTTTTTTCAGTGAACCATTGCTAGCAAAGTCGGTTGTACAATTGGGGTGAGTGCTAGGAAGTCTCTCTGGACCTGCCGTGTGGCGGCGCTCGGTCTGCAATCACTGATAGTGGCGACACGCGGGTCCGACGTATACTAACGGACCGCGGCCGATTTAAAGGCTACCACCTAGCAAGTGTGGTGTCTGGCGGTGACACCACATTCCTCCCCCTCAAATCGGCGTACGGTTGTGGCATAAGACTTCCGCCCGCCGTGGGGAGGACCCCATGCTGACGTATGCGACGAGGTGGGGAGCCTAACAACAGGCGAGGTTGTGCCACCCGCACCCTGCCATTCGGACCGTGGGGAGCTAGGAAACGCCTGAAAACCTGCTCCAGGGTGCACGCCAACATGCGGTGTATGCGTCCGCAGAGAGAAAGGAGGGGCCGAAGAGTCGACCTCCATCGGGCCGGGGCACCCGACGGGCGAAGACGACATACGGTCCGGAGCGGGCAAGAGTTCCATGTCGAAGGACAACTGGTCACGGGAAGCGATCGGCGGCGCGTGACCCAGGGAGGCGCCCGGCGGTTGCAGCGACGCGTCCACTGCGGGCGTCGCCGGCGGGAGAAGAGGCGACGGCGGCGGCGGCGGCGGCGGCGCGTCGCCATGGGGCAAAATGGAAGGCAGCGTCGGTAACACCTGGGGCCGAGGCGAGCCAGTAGATGGGACCGCAGGGCGCTGACCGGACGGCACCGTCGCTGAAAGCAGACGGGGAGCGGCAGATCCCGTGCGACGACAGAGGCGCAGCTGATTGAGATGCCGACGCACCTCACCAGAGGCCCCCAAAGACCAGATACATAGTGCGGCCGAGGCAGCGAAGAATGCGCCCTTCGAGCCAACGCCGTGAACCTCGATAGTGGCGGTAGTAGACAACGTCGCCTGGGGCAAAAGCAGGTGTCTGCCGCTGCACAGGAACCTGATAAAGCGGATGTAGCAAAGACATCAAGGTTCGGTGAGGGCGACTGTGGAGCAACTCAGCCGGCGAGCGACCATCTCGGGGCTGAGAGCGATACGAGGACAAAAAGAGCAATAACGCGTCCTCCCGAGAATGCGACTCTTTCAACTTCAACATCTGTGACTTGAAAGTCCTGACCAATCGTTCAGCGGCACCGTTTGACTGTGGCGAAAACGGCGCGGACGTCAGATGTTGAATACCATTGGCCTTGCAGAATGACTGAAATTCTGCGGACATGAATTGTGGGCCATTGTCGGAAACAATAGTCTGTGGAAGACCTTAAATGCAAAAGATAGCAGATAACGCTTGGATGGTGGCAGATGACGTCGTGAAAGACATCCGGACAACAAAAGGAAAGTTACTGAATGAATCTACCACAACCAACCATCGAGCATTCCAGAATGGACCAGCAAAATCGATGTGTAAGCGTTGCCAAGGGGAAGTGGCTTTTGGCCATGCAAAGAATTTCAGCGGAGGTGCTGATTGTTGTTCGGCACACACCATGCAAGAAGAGCACATATTCGTAATCGCGGCATCGATTCCGAACCAAGTACAGTGCTGACGAGCAAGATGTTTTGTTCTCACTATACCCCAATGTCCTTGGTGGAGAAGCCGTAAGACAGAGGACTGTAACGAACGTGGGACCACGACCCGGGACTGGTCATTATCAGAACGCTACAGCAAAACACCACGTCCTACAAAAAGTCTCTCCTGGTGAGCAAAAAATCGGCGAACCAACGGATCCCCGATCCGTGACTTTGACAAGGGCCATTGCGTAGCAACAAAACGCAGAACGGTAGCAAGGACAGGGTCGGCAGCTGTGGCTACACGACGAAAATCAATCGGAAACGATTCTACCACGTCATCGGTTTCCGAATCAATGAACATGCAAGCAAGTTCGGAGGAATCGAATGCTCTATCCTCAGCAACAGGCAAACGGGACAACGCATCGGCGTTTCCGTGCTTAGCAGTGGACCGATACAAGATATCGTAGCGGTACTGCGAGAGGAAAATAGACCAGCGAATGAATTTCTGCGCTGTACTTGGAGGTACAGGCTTGGTCGGATGAAAAAGCGATGTCAAAGGTTTGAGGTCTGTAAAGATGGTAAAGTGATGACCATACAAGAAATCATGAAACTTTGTAACACCAAATACGAGAGCCAATGCCTCTTTCTCGATCTGTGAATAATTTCTTTGCGCAGACGAGAGCAATTTGGACGCAAAGGCAATAGGACGATCGTCCGAACCATCTTTGTGCGCAAGCACAGCACCGATCCCGAAATCCGATGCATCCACCATCAACAAAAGGGGCTTCTGGGGATCGAATGGCGTAAGGCAAGTATTGGAAAGCAACGCCGATTTCAACTGGCGAAAGGCGCGGTCGCATTCCGTCGTCCAGACGAACGGAACACCTTTACGGCGTAAGCGATGAAGCGGAGCTGAAATGGAAGAGGCATGCGGCACATATCTGTGATAATAGTTAATTTTTCCCAGCACACTCTGTAGCTGCTTCAAATTCTGCGGCGAAGGCAAGTCTTGTATGGCACGGAGGTGCTCGGGACTGGGATGTATGCCTTGGGCATTGAGTACATGTCCCAGGTAGGGCAAGGCACGAGCAAAAAACACACATTTGTCCTTCCGCAAGCGAAGACCATTTTGTCGCAAGACCTGAAATAATGTTCTGAGATTGGCTAAATGTTCTTCTTCCGTCTTTCCGGAGATCACACTGTCGTCCAGATAGTTTGCTGCAGTAGGGACCGACGCACAAACAGTTTTTAGATATTGCTGAAACAATGCAGGGGCGGATGCACACCCGAATGGCAGTCGTTTGAATCGATACAAACCAAGATGCGTGTTAACCACCAAAACGCGCTGGGATTCTTCGTCCACCGGTATTTGCAAGTACACATCCGCTAGGTTCAACTTCGAAAAATATTTACCCGGGCGCAGTTTGTCAAAAAGATCTTCCAGGTGGGGTAAAGGAAAAGTTGCAGTCACTAGTTGTGGATTCACTGTTGCCTTGAAGTCCACACAAAGTCTCAATTTTCCGGAAGGTTTTGGCAAAATTACTAAGGGTGAGAGAAGCCTGCACACGTTCAATTACATCTTGTGATTCCAAATCGTGTAATGTTTTAGCGACCTCATCACGCAATGCGTGGGGAACATTGCGCGCTCTGAAAAATTTCGGTTGTGCGTTTACTTTCAGTTCCAAATGTGCTTTATAGTTCGTAGCGCAACCGAGGCCCAGTGCAAAAATGTCTGCAAATTCTTCACATAGACGAGAAACACTGTCGGAAGGCACAGTTTTGGTTCACTGATAGGACCTGATTTACTATAGACAACTTAAACAACTGAAATAAATCGAAACCAAACAAGTTCACTGCAGAAGAAGAACGAAGGACGTAAAATGACACAAGTTTTGTTTGTCCTTTGTATGTTGTAAGAAGGCTGCACTGTCCTAACACAGGGATCGCTTGACCTGAATAGCTAGTTAACTTAACAGTTGCGGCACGCAACGGAGGTGTGCCCAGCAGTTTGTAAGTGTCTTGATTGATCAGTTAAACTGCAGCCCCGGTATCGAGCTGGAATGGTATCACTTTGCCGTTAATGTCCAAGTCCATAAAAAGTTTATTGCCCTGCTGACGACAAGCGCGACTGTCTCGTGCAACGTGAACTGACACTGGTACAAAATCACTTGCGACTCGACGGGAGTTCCGGCGATGTCGACGCACACTATTTGTGGGACGAACACGGTCATTGTCAGAGAGAGTGGCACTGGGCGGAGTGTAATGAACGATATGAATTTCTATGGGCGAAGTTTCGCAAGCCTGAGTGATGATGATGATGTTTGGTTTGTGGGGCGCTCAACTGCGTGGTTATCAGCGCCCGTACAATTACCCAATCATTGCTCAGTCCAATTTTGCTACTTTCCTGGATGATGATGAAATGATGAGGACAACACAAACACCCAGTCGTCTCGAGGCAGGTGAAAATCCCTGACCCCGCCGGGAATCGAACCCGGGACCCCGTGCTCGGGAAGCAAGACTGAGTATCCTTGGTTCGATTCCGATTCCGGCGCGAAGCAAAGGGCCTGGAATGATTTTGAGTTTCCGATCTGAGCTTTGTCTGGCAAACACTTTGAACATGTCCTTTTTTATTACAGTAAAAGCAAATAGCTTGGCGTGACGGGCAAATCTCACGCGAATGTCTAGTAGCACACCGCGGGCATGATTTTAGCACTGCATTTGCTTGCCGGCGCAGTACACGTGGCTGAGAGACTGGCGGCAGCGGCGCGGCCAGGCGCGAAGGCTGTTTACTGTTCCGTGCAGCTCGCCCGGCGGGCCGGTTAACCTGACACACGGGTGGCGAAGTTGCAAATGATTCCAGAGCAAAGTCAAGTGCGTCCTGCCTATCCAATATGTCCATCACTTGTTGAAGGGAGGGATTGACTAGTTTCAAAATCTGTTCCCTTATACGAACATCAGAAAAGTTTTGTGCCATTGCATCACGTACCATAGTATCTGAATAAGGGAGTCCACATTGACACTCAAAAGCACAATCCCTAGTAAGGCCTTGCAAGGTTGCAACCCACTCCCGATTAGTCTGACCTGCCGTACATTTTGTACGAAAGAAGGTATAACGTTTGGCAACTACATTGACTGAGTCTTTGAAATATGCATCTAATGCAGGCAAAATTTCGTTGTAGGACACAGTTGATACGTTGACTATTTGACTATCACACGGTACGTTTGTATGCCGACCGAAGACAAAAAAATGGCTGCCGCTTGTTACCTTGAATTCTGTAGGCGGCGAGATGGAATCCAAATTGGCGCGACCACTCCGTCCAGCTTTCCAGTGCAGCATCAAAAGGACGAAAAGTTGGTGCAACTGCGTGTTGTGGCTGCATTAGCGGTGGAGCGGCGGCTGCCGCATCGTTTTGCATCGCACGGTGACCCTGGACGAGCTGTCCAAGTGCATCCAGTAAGGCCTGCGTCTGCTGATTCTATAAGCGATAAAATTCGGACAGTACATCTGGAGATGGTGGCGAAGCGATTACACAAGTAAATCAGGGCAGTATAGTTAAGAACGCGGTATTGCCTCGTCGCCAGTTATGTGGTTGGCAGGAGAGCCAACACTGTGTTACTAGAGGAAGCCGAAAGGCACGCGTTTTAGCTCACGCAGGCTGGCGTGAGGTCTGCAACAGGACAAGGAAATTAGAATTTAGAAAAACGGACGTAGCTGGTGGAATACTTAACTTTAATCCATTAATGATGAGCGTCGCTCTAGACGGTACATGATTCAATATCAATAGTAACTGGTAATGGCGCCTTGCTAGGTCGTAGCAAATGACGTAGCTGAAGGCTATGCTAACTATCGTCTCGGCAAATGAGAGCGTATTTTGTCAGTGAACCATCGCTAGCAATGTCGGTTGTACAACTGGGGTGAGTGCTAGGAAGTCTCTCTGGACCTGCCGTGTGGCGGCGCTCGGTCTGCAATCACTGATAGTGGCGACAGACGGGTCCGACGTATACAAACGGACCGCGGCCGATTTAAAGGCTACCACCTAGCAAGTGTGGTGTCTGGCGGTGACACCACAAAACGTCCCCATAGAAAAATTATACATGACTGTGCTTAAACTGACACACAATATTTTTTAGCGCAACGCAATCTGACTTTCAATAATCCCTACAAAAGAATGGCCCTGACTAACATTAACCTATACCTTTCACAAATCACTTACCTCACAAAAATCTTCGTTACTCGAACTACTGCAATACAGCGAGCGCAACTACTGCCAGCTAAATAAAAGGTTCAAACTACTGAAGGCACTAACTACTGATAGGCATAGTCAGCAAATGAAAGTTGTATTTACCTTAATAGTGTTCAAAAGTCATAATATATATAGCAGTTCATGACATCCATTCTTACAAATGTACTGTTTCTGATGGATACACGTCCAGATCATCTGCTCTCAAAACTCCGCCACCTCTCTCCCCACATCCACCACTGCTGGCGGCTCACCTCCAACTGCGCAACGCTACGCGCTGTTAACAGCCAACAGCCCAACACTACAATGGCAGACAACAATGCAAACTAGTCACAGACTGCACACAGCACAGCCAGTGATTTTCATACAGAGCGCTATGTGGCGTTACCAATATAAAAACCTAAACAGCCTACTTACACCTGCACCATGCGTCGATTCGTTGTAGATCCTCCTGCATTTCGGTACAATCTTCCATTGTTACAACCTCTCGATATACTACAGCAACATCCGCAAAAAGCCTCAGTGAACTTCCGATGTTATTCACAAGATCATTTATATATATTGTGAATAGCAACGGTCCTACGACACTTCCCTGCGGCACACCTGAAATCACTCTTTCTTCGGAAGACTTCTCTCCACTGAGAATGACATGCTGCGTTCTGTTATATAGGAACTCCTCAATCCAGTCACACAATTGGTCTGATAGTCCATATGCTCTTACTTTGTTCATTAAACGACTGTGGGGAACTGTATCGAACGCCTTGCGGAAGTCACACGACATCTACCTAGGAACCCGTGTCTATGGCCCTCTGAGTCTCGTGGACGAATAGCGTGGGCTGGGTTTCACACGATCGTCTTTTTCGAAACCCTTGCTGATTCCTACAGAGTAGATTTCTAGTCTCCAGAAAAGTCATAATACTCGAACATAATACGTGTTCCAAAATTCTGCAACTGATTGACGTTAGAGATTATAGATCTATAGTTCTGCACGTCTGTTCGACGTCCCTTCTTGAAAACGGGGATGACCTGTGCCCTTTTCCAATCCTTTGGAACGCTACACTCTTCTAGACACCTACAGTACACCGCTGCAAGAAGGGGAGCAAGTTCCTTCGCGTACTCTGTGTAAAATCTAACTGGTATCCCATCGTGTCCAAAGGCCTTTCCTTTTTTGAGCGATTTTGTTTTTCTATCCCTCTGTCATCTATTTCGATATTTACTATTTTGTCATCTGTGCGACATTCTAGAGAAGGAACTATAGTGCAGTCTTCCTCTGTGAAACAGCTTTGGAAAAAGACATTTAGTATTTCGGCCTTTAGTCTGCCATCCTCTGTTTCAGTACCATTTTGGTCACAGAGTGTCTGGACATTTTGTTTTGATCCACCTACCGCTTTGACATAAGACCAAAATTTCTTAGGATTTTCTGCCAAGTCAGTACACAGAACTTTACTTTCGAATTCGTTGAACGCCTCTCGCATAGCCCTCCTCACACTACATTTCGTTTCGTGTAATTTTTGTTTGTCTGCAAGGCTTTAGCTATGTTTATGTTTGCTATGAAGTTCCCTTTGCTTCCGTATCAGTTTTCTAACTCGGTTGTTGTACCACGGTGGCTCTTTTCCATCTCTTACGATCTTGCTTGGCACATACTCATCTAAAGCATGTTGTACGATGGTTTTGAACTTTGTCCACTTATCCTCAACAGTATCTGTACTTGAGATAAAACTGTGACCGTTTATTAATGAGAGCATTTCTGAGACCTTCCTATAGAAACTCCTGCAGTTTACTATTACCACATTAATATTGTCATTCCCTGTTGCGTTTTGCCTACTGGTACCATGTCGCGTCTCAGGAGGCGTCTTGTCGGGCGTAGGGAGGGAATTCTCTAACCTAAAAAACCCACATGTGCACTCCACACGTATTCCGCTACCCTTGTAGCCGCTTCCTGCGTGTAATGCACGCCTGACCTATATTTGCACCCCAGATCTCCGCAGAATCGTCTGAGCCTCTGGTTTAAAACTTCCACTCGGCTCCAAACCAGAGGATCGCGATCGGTTCTGGGAACGACACTACAAATAGTTAGCTCAGGTTCCAAACCGAGAGCGAAGCTTTCCGCCTTCACCAACTGCGCCAACCGCCTGTATGAATTGAGAATGACCTCTGAACCCAGACGGCAGTCGGGTGCACCTAGTGCTCTTTATCGCCGCCGGCAGGGCCTCCTCCACAATTCGGATGAGACCCCCCGGCAAGCAGACAGAGTGAACACGGGCCTTTTTCCCGACCTTTCCCCTTTTTTTCCTAAAGGGCTCCATCACCTGCCTAACATTGGAGCTCCCAATCACTAATAAACCCCTCCCCCTGTGTGCCTGCTGGGACTTTGCTGAAGGAGCGGCCACATGTTCGCTCAGGCAGAGCGGGCGATGCCACACGGCCAGCCTCCACATAGACCCTCCGCCTCGTGCGACACGAACGCCGCTGAACCCGCCACTCCCCTTGAGAAGAGGGTGGCCCAACCGCGCCGGGTACCCGCGAAGATGTCTCGACAGCAGGGACCGTGAGTGAAGCATGTAACACCTGGGGTGTACCATGCGACGCACCAGACTCCCCACTGCCGCTACACTCTGAGGCAGCAGCCTGAAGACGGCTGACCGTGGCCATCAGCACGTTTAGCTGTTCATGAACAGTGGCCAGCTCCTCCTGCATCCGTACACAGCAGTCACACATCCTATCCCTCCTAAGAAATCAACAATTTACTGTAGATAGTTAAGTAATCAACTGTTACGTAGACTGCTAATTCATTAAAGGCGGTTGATAGCTGACTAAACTGTGGCTAATAGACACTTCTTGTTGGAAACAATGAAAATAAGCCCTAACTGTCTCTGGACTGTATTCAAAACAAAGACGAAATCTATGGAACACTATAACTAGTACTCGAAAACTAAAGCTTCCTAAAAGCAAAAACACATGGAAGAAGAAGTCACAAGTAAGAAAACCACAGTTAATACTTAAATTTACGTTGCTTGCTGCACAGGAGATGTGAAGCAGACGGCAGCTACGACGACACTTTGTATTATTATATTCCGACTTAACGGAGAACTGAGTTCTGAGCGGGAGTGCCACTACTCTGTGCCAAGTGCTTCCATGTGGTGTCAATTAACAAATAACTTATAGAGTAGTCGTTGTGTGGTGTTTGACAACGTTTTTTGTTGTTTGTCTCCCGGTTCACAGATAAACAGTTAACGATATTCTATCTGCATACGTCAATATGGCTGGCCGCTGTGGCCGAGCGGTTCTAGGCGCTTCAGTCCGGAACCGTGCTGCTGCTACGGTTGCAGGTTCGAATCCTGCCTCGGGCATGGCTGTGTGTTATGTCCGTGGGTTAGTGAGGTTTAAGTAGTTCTAAGTCTAGGGGACTGATGAACTCATGTTAAGTCCCACAGTGCTTAGAGTAATTTTCGTCTATAATGACCTTCTCTCAGTCCGAAAAATACGACACAAAAGTGCTATATATTAAAATATGGGAGAAATATTGGTCTGTATAATTCTGTCAGTTGCTGAGTCTGAATGTCATGATTTGACACACTGTCACACACACACTGCAGAATTTACTATTGAATTATTTCGTTAGGTTATTATTCACCGCCATTTTTTGTGGAATATACACTCCTGGAAATGGAAAAAAGAACACATTGACACCGGTGTGTCAGACCCACCATACTTGCTCCGGACACTGCGAGAGGGCTGTACAAGCAATGATCACACGCACGGCACAGCGGACACACCAGGAACCGCGGTGTTGGCCGTCGAATGGCGCTAGCTGCGCAGCATTTGTGCACCGCCGCCGTCAGTGTCAGCCAGTTTGCCGTGGCATACGGAGCTCCATCGCAGTCTTTAACACTAGTAGCATGCCGCGACAGCATGGACGTGAACCGTATGTGCAGTTGACGGACTTTGAGCGAGGGCGTATAGTGGGCATGCGGGAGGCCGGGTGGACGTACCGCCGAATTGCTCAACACGTGGGGCGTGAGGTCTCCACAGTACATCGATGTGGTCGCCAGTGGTCGGCGGAAGGTGCACGTGCCCGTCGACCTGGGACCGGACCGCAGCGACGCACGGATGCACGCCAAGGCCGTAGGATCCTACGCAGTGCCGTAGGGGACCGCACCGCCACTTCCCAGCAAATTAGGGACACTGTTGCTCCTGGGGTATCGGCGAGGACCATTCGCAACCGTCTCCATGAAGCTGGGCTACGGTCCCGCACACCGTTAGGCCGTCTTCCGCTCACGCCCCAACATCGCGCAGCCCGCCTCCAGTGGTGTCGCGACAGGCGTGAATGGAGGGACGAATGGAGACGTGTCGTCTTCAGCGATGAGAGTCGCTTCTGCCTTGGTGCCAATGATGGTCGTATGCGTGTTTGGCGCCGTGCAGGTGAGCGCCACAATCAGGACTGCATACGACCGAGGCACACAGGGCCAACACCCGGCATCATGGTGTGGGGAGCGATCTCCTACACTGGCCGTACACCACTGGTGATCGTCGAGGGGACACTGAATAGTGCACGGTACATCCAAACCGTCATCGAACCCATCGTTCTACCATCCCTAGACCGGCAAGGGAACTTGCTGTTCCAACAGGACAATGCACGTCCGCATGTATCCCGTGCCACCCAACGTGCTCTAGAAGGTGTAAGTCAACTACCCTGGCCAGCAAGATCTCCGGATCTGTCCCCCATTGAGCATGTTTGGAACTGGATGAAGCGTCGTCTCACGCGGTCTGCACGTCCAGCACGAACGCTGGTCCAACTGAGGCGCCAGGTGGAAATGGCATGGCAAGCCGTTCCACAGGACTACATCCAGCATCTCTACGATCGTCTCCATGGGAGAATAGCAGCCTGCATTGCTGCGAAAGGTGGATATACACTGTACTAGTGCCGACATTGTGCATGCTCTGTTGCCTGTGTCTATGTGCCTGTGGTTCTGTCAGTGTGATCATGTGATGTATCTGACCCCAGGAATGTGTCAATAAAGTTTCCCCTTCCTGGGACAATGAATTCACGGTGTTCTTATTTCAATTTCCAGGAGTGTACTTCTCTCCTTGCCACACTACTATCATCTAGATTAACCTGACACAGATGCAACATAACCACTGCTGCCTCTGCGTAGCGGGCTTTTTAAAAGTGTGAGTAGTCGTGAATAGTGGGTGGTGACTTTTTCGTGGTCAATGCATAGTGTATAACGTTGAAAAAAGACTGATTGTTGTACGCTGGTCTTCGCGCACCAGAGCCTCCACTTGCCTTTGGATTACCTGTTCTTCTCAAAAACGTGGCCTTCCGCTTTGTTCTTCGTTATTCAAACTTGCTTGACCTCACTAGAAGAGTATTAACCACCTAATTACTGTGCCATACGTCTGAACTGCATATTGTTATCCAGAACAGTACTGAGGTGGTCCTGCGCCCTTGCCAGTATTGTCAACGCTGGGCTCTCCGCCCCCCCCCTTTTTTCAGGAAAAAACTATCTTTCTGCAGTTTTTTCTACATAAATTTAGGAAATTTTATAATTATAGAGTAGATTTAATTAAAATAAAGAGTTATTTCCAAAAATTACTTCAATAAACCATATCGATGAAATGGTACATATAGCTCCAACCACAACGAAGGGCGGATTAACGCTTCATTCCTTAAGAGGGGCAGCAGTCTTCTCAGTACATGTAGGGGCAACAATCTCCATGATTGACTGATCAGGCCTGGTAACATCATTGAATTTGGTCTTGCTGTGCTGCTACTGGAAACGCCTGAAGACTGGGGGGAACTACAGCCATGACTTCCTTTCCCCTAGGGCTTTTCGCTGTACTTCGTGGTTAAATCATGATGACCTCCCCTCGGGTAAAATATTCTAGAGGTAAATCAGCTCCCATTATGATATCGGGATGGGGACTACTCAGGAGGATATCGTATTCAGGAAAAAGATAACAGGCATTTTATGAGTCGGAGTGTGGAATGTTGGATCCCTTAGGCAGGTAGGTGGGTTACAGAATTTAATAACGGACGTTGATAGGTTGAAGTCAGATGTAGTGGCATTTAGTCTAGTGCAACAACAGGAAGGACGTGACTTTTGTTCAAGTCAGTGCAAGGTTGTCAATACAATATCAGTTGGGGATAATGCAGGAGTAAGTCCGATCATGAATAAGAAAAGAACCACCACAGTAGTACACAGTTTATATGCCGAATAGCTCCGCAGATGATGAATAACAGAATGCAGAAGATATAAAGGAAATTATTCAGATTGTTAAAAAGGGATGAAAATATAATGGTGATTGGTGAGTGGAATTCGGTAGTAGGAAAAGAAGACGTGGAAAAGTAGTAGGAGTACAAAGACTGGGGGAAAGTAACGAAAAAGGTAGTCGCCTGGTAAAATTTTGCACTGAACATAAGTGAATCGGAGCCAATGCGTGGTTTAAGAGCCTTATGGATAATGTAAAGTTTCAGACTGATTATGTAATGGTAAGACAGATATTTCAGAATCAGACCTTAAAGAGTAAGACATTCCAGGGAAAAATATGGACTATGAGCATAAATAATTGCACAAAATTTGGTTTGTACGACGTCAACAAATGAGAGACATGATTAATTAATTTAAAGAGCTGCGCTTCTGTTCCACTATCAAATTAATCAATCCATGACCGGGTTTTGGATTGTTCAAATCCCATTTTCAGGTATATAAACAATTGTAACATTCTGAAGGAGAAGAGGGAAGAAGTATAATACAACATGTTTGGAAAACCAGAGGAGCTGATTAATAAAAAGCGGGAACTCACTATTATATTGGTCATGCCCAACATATGGTTTGGCCCGTCAATGCAGGGCTCAAAGTACTGCATCTCAGGCGGAACTAGGAAAAAGAGGAGAGTGCCTAATAATCAAACGCCCAGACCGAACGACGAAGGAAAAAGGAACCAAAACAAAATACTGTAGTCACCCTGTTGGCCGTCGAACAATCGCTCGCTGCAAAACTGGTCGTGGATTCATTACCGCAACTGAAGCGGATCTCTTTAAATTAATTTATCATTATTTATTAGTTTTGAACTTGAGACTAAAACTTGTAACGTCCCCTTAGAAAAATTAATGAATTACTGTGCTGATAAATCAGTTACGTTATTTGATTTTCAAACAGCTGAGCAAAACTGAACGTACTCAGACATTTCTCTCTTTACTTATTCTGATCGTCACTAAACTGACACTCAATATTTTTAGCGCAACGCAATCTGACTTTCAATAATCCCTACAAAAGAATGGCCCTGACTAACAATAACCTATACCTCTCATGAATCACTTACCTCACAAAAATCTTCATTACTAGAACTACTGCAGTACAGCGAGCGCCAATATTGCCAGCTAAATAAAAGACTAACTACTGAAGTCACTAACTACTGATAGGCATAGTTATCAAATGAAAGATTTTGATAGAGAACAAACAATGTATTTACCTTAATAGTGTTCAAAAGTCATTATATATATATATATATATATATATATATATATATATATCAGTTCATGACATCCAGTCTTACAAATTTATTGTCTCTGATGGACACACGTCCAGATCATCCGCTCTCAAAACTCCGCCATCTCTCTCCCAACATCCACCACTGCTGCCGGCTCACCTCCAACTGCGCAACGCTACGCGCTGTTCACATCCAACTGCCCAACACTACAATAGCGACTATTCCAACAATGCCACCCAGCCACAGACTGCACACAGCACAGTCAGTGATTTTCGTATTGAGCGCTACATGGCGTTACCAATATAAAAACCTAAACAGCCTACTTACAAACTGAAGAACTTGCAAAAAGATAGGAAAGTGAGGAGATGGGGTCTTTCAAAAATTGTAGCAGTCAGCGGTTGTTCAGGGTGTCAGAGGGAGCATTAGGCAACGTCTGACTGAAACGGGGGAATACAATACAATAGAAAATGAATGAATAGTTTTGAGAGATGAATTAGCGAGGGCAACAGAGGATCACGTAGGTGAAAAGACAGGAATTATTAGAAATACTCATATTAAAAAGGAGATGATTAATTTAATTGAAGGATTCGGCGAAAGGAAGTGATACCCATGAGAGCGTATTTTGCATTTGAGCATACTATGCTTAGCTAAATTGCAAGACGAGATCAAAAATACAGTAATACAAAGCAATTTGTAAAGTGGAAAACATTTCTAACAGTATATATGGATCTACTTCCTGGCAGAATGTGGTGTATTTGGAGACCCAACAGATAATATGATCAGACTAACTCCTTCTAAATTGCGGTTAGCAGTCTCTTCCGTTGAGCCCTTTAAATGGCGAATCGAAAAAAATACAAAGACGTCGCAAATGCGGCAAACGAAAGGAAGTAAAGACTTCTACAAAGTGAGATTGACAGAAAGTTCAAAAAGATTAAACACGAAGGGGTAGAATACAAATGCAAGGCTGTAGAAGCATACTTAACTAGAGGAAATATAAATGCTGCCGATAGGAAAGTTAAAAAGACTTTTGGAGAGAAGAAAAGCAACTGCCTATATATCATGGGCTCAGATAACAAATCGGTGCTACACAAAGAAGGGAAAGCTGAACGTTGGAAGGAACATACATAGAGCTCCTACAAGGGAAATGAACTTGAAGGCAGTATTATAGAAAGGCAGATGAAGTATGTAAAGATGAGATGGGATATTACGATAAGAATTGAACAGAGCACCGAAAGATCAAAAATGGTTCAAATGGCTCTAAGCACTATGGGACTTAACATCTAAAGTCATCAGTCCCCTAGACTTAGAATTACTTAAACCTAACGAACCTGAGGACATCACACACATCCATACCCGAGGCAGGATTCGAACCTGCGACCGTAGCAGCAGCGCGGTTCCGGACTGAAGCGCCTAGAATCGCTCGGCCACAGCGGCCGTCACCGAAAAAAACAAGGCCTCTGGAGTAGACGACATTCCATCAGAAGGATTGAAATTCTTGTTAGAGCCACCCATGACAAAATTGTTGTAACTGGTGTGTAAGAGACATGATACTTGCGAAATACACTTCGACTGCAGGAAGATTCTAATAATTCTAATTACAAAGAAGACGGGAGTTGATGGGTGTAAGTACCACCGAGCCATTGAGTAATGGTTGCAAAACATTGACATGAATTATTTGCATAAGAATGAAAAAACTGGTAGAGGTTGATCTTTGTGCAAAACGGTTTGGGTTCCTGAGAAGCGTAGAAACGTGTGTGGCAATACTGATGTTACATCATATCCTAGAATGTAGATTTAGCGAAAGCTTTCGACGATGTGGACTGGAGTACACTCCTTGAAATTGTAAAGATGGCAGGGATAAAATGCAGGGACTGAAATACTATTTACGACTTGTACAGAAACCACACTGCTTACACTCGAAGAAAATTAAAGAAAAGCAGTCGTTGAGAAAAGGTGTAGCCTATCCTCGATATTATTCAATGCGTACACTGAGTAAAGCTGTGAGGGAAACCAAAGAGAAAGTTTGAAAGGAACTAAAGTTCAGAAAGGAGACTTTGGAGACTTAACTGTTTGCTGATGACGCTGTGATTCTTTCAGAGACGGCTAAGGACTTGTAAAAGAAGTTGAACAAATATGATAGTGTCTGGACTTGTAAAAGCAGTTGAACAGATTGTGCAGTGTCTTGAAAAGAGATTATAAGATGAACATCAATACAAGTAAAACAAACGTAATAGAATGTATTTGCAGTAAATCAGGAGACGCTGTGAGAATTAGATCATGAAATGAGACACTAAAACTAGTATATGTGTTATGTTATTTGGGTAGCAAAATAACTGATCATGGTCTAAGTACGGAAGAAATAAATTGCAGACTGATAAAAGCATGAAGAGCTTTTCTGAAAAAGTGGAATTTGTTAACCTCTACCATAAACCGAAGTCTTGGGAAGTCTTTTTCTGACGGTATTTGTCTGGAGAGCAGCGTTGTATAGAAGTGACACATGAACGAAAGACAATTCAGAGAAGTAGAAGGTAGATGGTGATGATAATGATGATGACGATGATATTTCGTTTGTGGGGCTGTCAACTGCATGGGTATCAGGGCCCGTACAAACTCGCAATCTTTGCGCTGTCCAGTCTCGCCACTTTCCTGAATAATGATAAAATGACGAGGGAAATACAAACATCCAGTCCCCGACCACCATGGGAATCGAACCCTGGATCCTCTGATCCAGATGCAGCAATGCTAGCTACTAGACCACGAGCTGCAGAGTAGAAGCTAGAAGCTTTTGAACTGTCATGTTTTAGGAGAATGCTGAAATTAGATAGGACGATGAGAAAAGAAATAAATCGAAATGGCGAAAAAGAAGCGATCGGTTGCTGGGACATATGACGCAGCAAGGAACTGTCGATTTGGCAATGGACGAGTCACGTAAAAAAATTGGAGGGAGATCAATGCCTGAATACCGTAAGCATGTTCAAATCGATGTAGAGGGTGATCCAAATGTCCATTAATTTTTGAAAATCTAATACTTCACGAAGTAATATAGGTAGAGAGATAAACATTGACTCACACGTTTGAAATGAAATGTGGGTTTATGGGCAGCAATGAAATGCGCAATATGGTTCAAAAAATGGTTCAAATGGCTCTGAGCACTATGGGACATAACATCTGAGGTCATCAGTCACCTAGAACTTAGAACTACTTAAACCTAACTAACCTACGGACATCACACACATCCATGCCCGAGGCAGGATTCGAATCTGCGACCGTAGCGGTCGCACGGTACCAGACTGAAGCGCCTAGAACCGCTCGGCCACCTCGGCCGGCTGCAAAACGGTCAGTAGATGATATTTCATATGACAAAAAAGCAATAATTAGCATGAAAATTGATTTTTACGAAAGATGATGTTCTTCATAACACATGTGCAACAAGTCGGCCGTCATAGCCAGCCGGAGTGGCCGTGCGGTTCTAGGTGCTACAGTCTGGCGCCGAGCGACCACTACGGTCGGAGGTTCGAATCCTGCTTCGGGCATGGATGTGTGTGATGTCCTTGGGTAGTTAGGTTTAATTAGTTCTAAGATCTAGGCGACTGATGACCTCAGAAGTTAAGTCGCATAGTGCTCAGAGCCATTTGAACCAATTTTTTCGGCCGTCATTCACCAGTAATAATTGTTGTCGCGTGACAGTGTTGTTAACAGCACTGTACAGCCTAGGAATAGGTATAGAGAGATTGCTGTCGGATATTGCCTTTTAGCATACTTAATGGTAAAAGGAATTGAGGTTCTATTAGATGATGATAAGTTTGGCTTCAGGAAAGGTAAAGGCACCAGAGATGCTGTTATCATGTTGCAGCTGACGATGGAGGCAAGACCGAAGAAAAATCAGGACCCTTTCAAAGGATTTCTCGACCTGGAAAAAGCGTTCGACGATGTAAAATGGTGCAAGATATTCGAAATTTTGTGAAAAATAGGGTAAGCTATAGGAAAAGTCGGGTAATATATAATATATAAAAGTGCCAAGAGGGAAAATGAAGAGTGGGCTCTGAGCACTATGGGACTTAACTGCTACGGTCATCAGTCCCCTAGAACTTAGAACTACTTAAACCTAACTAACCTAAGGACAGCACACAACACCCAGCCATCACGAGGCAGAGAAAATCCCTGACCCCGCCGGGAATCGAACACGGGAACCCGGGCGTGGGAAGCGAGAACGCTACCGCACGACCACGAGATGCGGGCAAAATGAAGAGTGGAAGACCAAGAACGAAGTGCTCGGATTAAAGAGGGTGTAAGAAAGGGATGTTGTCTTTTGTCACTACCGTTCAACCTATACATCGAAGAAGATATGTCGGCAATAAAAGAATGGTTCAAGGGTGGGATTAACATTCAGGGTGAAAGGATATCAATGCTAAGATTCGACGATGACATTACTATCCTCAGTGAAGGTGGAGAGGAATTACAAGATGTGTTGAATGGAATGAACAGTGTATGAGTACAGAATATGGATTGAGAGTAAATCGAATAAAGATGGAGGTAATGAGAAGTAACAGAAATGAGAACAGTGAGAAACTTAACAACAGAATCGGGGAACACAAAGTAGACGAAGTTAAGGAATTCTGCACCTAGGCAGCGAAATAATCCAAATGGACGGAAGAAGCTTTATATAAAAAGACGACTAGCACTAGGAAAGAGGGCGTTCCTGGTCAAGAGAAGTCTGCTAGCATCAAATATAGGCTTTAATGTGACGAAGAAATTTATGTGAATGTATGTTTGGAGCACAGCATTGTGTGGTGATGAAACGTGGACCGTGGGAAAACCGGAACAGAAGAAAACCGAAGCATTTAAGAAGAAGAATGTTAAAAATTAGGTGAACTGATAATGTAAGAAACGCGGAGGTAGTCCGCATAACCAGTGAGGAAAAGAGCATATGGAGAACACTGACAAGAAGGGACAAAATGGTAGGACATCTGCTAAGACATCAGGGAATAGGTTATATGGTAATAGCTGCAGCTGTAGCGGGTAAACACTTCAAAGGAAGGCAGAAATTGGAATAAATCCAGCAAACAATTGAGGACGTAGGTTACAATTAATACTGTGAGATGAACAGGCTGGCCAGGGAAGTTGCGGCTCAGCATGCAATTCTTACCAATCGGTATGTGCAAGATATCTTCCACAAGTGCAGCAACATGGGATGGAGCGCCATAATGTATAACAGTCATAACTTCCAGCAGGTGTTTACCAGCCAGACTAGGGATGATGAGACTGTGTGACATATCGGCATGCCTCGCACCGTCGCGCTGACAGTTTGAGACACAATGTCCCACATTTCCTCGAAGAAAGTGGGTGCGATTACGACTGATATGGCAGATACACACCACACCAGTACTTTCTCGTCATGTAATGCAGTTTCCACGACAGCTCTAGGATTTTCTGTAGCCCAAATCTTGCAGTTGTGGGTGTTGACAGACCCTCGGACTGTGAAATTGGCTTCGTCGGTTCACAATACGTCAACCAACCAATAATCATCTTCCCCCTTTTTTGAAACGCCCACACCGATGTGGTGATGAGCTCAATAAATTCTCCGTATCTTCGTGGACTGTCCGAACAGCAGTAATACTTTTGTCTATGTGACTATGGGATCATCTAAGAAACCCGTGGCTTCGAACATCCTAGTCTAAGAAAGTCTGTTCGGGTTTGCTGCCGGATCCTAAAATCGACTCGATTCAATATTTCGGCGATCCAACTGTTGGCCATCTTCAGGAGAATGCTGCTTCTGCTGCTGAGTCCCGCTGAGAACTGATGCCAAGGCTGCAAATAGACATCTTATATAGGCCTCCATACAGTACACGGCGCGTGCGCCGCCCATCACAGTTGCTGCTCTCCAACGCTGGGCATGTGGCGCCGCCCATAGTAGAACCATGGCGCCAACGATATATCGCACTCAGAGACGATTTTCGAATACTCGGACTGGCCGCACCGAAGAGTGTTCTGTTTTGATGTGGGATAGTACGGGATTCCATGTCCTGCTAACAAGGGAACCTCCCCATCGCACCCCCTCCAGATTTAGTTATAATTTGGCACAGTGGATAGGCCTTGAAAAACTGAACACAGATCAATCGAGAAAACAGGAAGAAGTTATGTGGAACTATGAAAAAATAAGCAAAATATACAAACTGAGTAGTCCATGGGCAACATAGGCAACATCAAGGACACTGTGAGTACGGTAACGCCGCGGTCCCGTGGTTAGCGTGAGTAGCTGCGGAACGCGAGGTCCTTGGTTCAAACCTTTCCTCAAGCGAAAAGTTTACTGACTTTATTTTTGCAAAGTTATGATCTGTCTGTTCGTTCATGGACGTCTCTGTTCACTGTAATACGTTTAGTGTCTGTGTTTTGCGACTGCACCGCAAAACCGTGCGATTAGTAGACGAAAGGACGTGCCTCTCCAATGGCAACCGAAAACATTTGATCCAGGAAAACACGTCTGATATATTCTATACGACACTGGTGACGGCATGTGCGTCACATGACAGGAATATGTTGTCGACCCACCTATCCTGCACACTTGGCGAATGGGTAAAAAGATTCTTCTACCTTGCCCGATTTAGGTTTTCTTATGGATGTGATAATCACTCCCAAAAAGGTGATGAAAACATAAGAGTGTGTCACATAAACTCCAACAAATGAATGCAACAGTTTCACAGTCGCACAGTTTTCTCTGTGCTCTGTCAAAACATATGTTTTTAACGTTATCAAATTTTTCCGTGTGTAGACCGTCAAATCCTGCATATGTCCAAGCAAATCTGAACATGTCCTGGAATTTTGGAGAGCGAAGTTGATTATGTGTGAGTGCCTGAACTCTGATAATTATCTGAAAAAAAAATTAAAATATTCTCTCGAGAGAAAACTTGAACCAAGGACCTCTCGTTCCACAGCTGCTCGCGCTAACCACGGGACCACGGCGCTCCTATGCTCACATTTACTTTGATGTGGCCTATGTTGCCCATGGACTACTCAGTTTGTATATTTTGCTTATTTTTTCATAGTTCCACATAACTTCTTCCTGTTTTCTCGATTGATATGTGTTCAGTTTTTCAAGGCCTATCCACTGTGCCAACTTAAAACTAAATCTGAGGGGGGTGCGATGGGGAGGTTCCCTTGTAAGAGGAACCCCATTCTATCTATCAATCAAAATTATCCGCCAACCTAATTTCAATTGTCTCTTTATAAACACTGTTCAAAAACGGGCAGTGTTGGCAACTATAACAGTTTCGTCAAATTTCACACGGGTTCCCTCGATTAAGCAATTTTCTGCTACTGCCGATTTTTCCGGCTGTTGTAGCCTTGTATGACGGCGATGTTCCATACACCTGTAGTGAACTGTGCAAATCGAATGGCCTATCTAAGCCTTTCCACATCGACATGGAATTCTGTATGTACCAGACTCCCTAAGCCCCAAATCATCGGTTCACAGAGCCGAAGCTTTGTCATCATGCACTGTCATCCACGTATTTATTAATTGGCGACTCCATAGAGTGATGTGTGCTCAACGACCATATGATCAGTAAAATTAGAAGAAAGGTCAACGTTGCTCGTAATTTTGATGATTTATTAACAGCAAAATCGATTTTCGATCACATAATGATCATCTTCAGTGTTTTAGCGTACAAATTAAAGCTTGTAGGCGCTGGTGTCTAGTTAGAAGCAGTAACAGGAGCTCTAAAACGTTTCAAAGCTTCTGATACTGCTTCTAATTAGACACCAGTGCCTACGAGCTTTAATTTGTACGCTAAAGCACTGAAGATGTGATTATGTGATCGAAAATCGATTTTGCTGTTAATAAATCATCAAAATTACGGCCAACGCTGATCTTCCTTCTAATTTTTCTAATCCACGTACTTTTCATTTAACAGCAACATTTTTGAATAGAACAACGAAGTGGCAAAGCTTCGGTTCTGTGAAAGATGATTTGGCACTTAGGAAATCTGGTATATGCAAAATTTCATGTCAATGTGGAAAGGCTTACATTGGCTATTCGATTTGCACAGTTCATGACAGGTTCCAGGAACATCGCCGTCATACGAGACTACACCAGCTGGAATAATTGGCGGTAGCAGAACATTGCTTAAACGAGGGACACCGTGTGAAATTTCACAAAACTGTGATAGTTGTCAACACTTCCCGTTTTGGGAGCAGTGTTTAGAAAGAGGCAATTGAAATTAGGTTGGCGCATAATTTGATTAATAAAGACAATTGGTTTCCTCTTACCAGGATGTGGAACCCCGTACTATCCCGCATCAAAACGGAACCTTCTTCGATGCGGCCAGTCTGAGTGTTCTAAAAACGTCTCTGAGTGCGATATATCGTTGGCGCCGTGTTCTACTAAGGGTGGCGCCACCTGCCCAGTCTCGAAGGGCAGCAACTGTGATGGGCGGCGCATGCGTCGTGTCCGGTACGGAGGATTATATAATACGTCGATTTGCAGCCTTGGCATCAGTTCTCAGCGGGACTCAGCAGCACAAGATGGCAAATAGCTGGATCTCTGAAATATTGAATCAAGCTGAATTTAGAATCCGGCAGCAAACCTGAAGAGACTTTCAATGCGTATTACGCTGGGAAAGCCTATGAAGTCACATCGTGATCTTTTTCTTCACAGTGACACTTGGCACAAGACCTTTACCCTTTCGAATACCCTTTTTATGGCAATAGACTACGGAATAGCAGATTCTGCATTCCGATACTAACAGTGCCTTTGCTGATAAAGTCAACCTGCCGCCATTGCTGGTGCATCTGACTCCCTCTATCACTACAGCTGATTTTATAAAGGATATTAATCTTGCTGTCCAGCGCCATCTTTTGGCCGGTCTGAGCATCTCATTTCAGGTGTGTGACAAGTTTTATCTCTGTACATACATGATTTCTTGAATTTTCAAAAGTTGATGGACTTTTGGGTCACTCTGTAGCTTGCAGTAGTTATGCACAATTGAAGAGGCTTGCACATGATGAAATAGCATGGAGAGCTGCACCAAAGCAATCGTCAGACATAAGTCCACAACAACAAAAACAGAAGAAAAATATTACACACAGCTAATGAAATGCACCAGTGCTGTAAATAAATTGCAAATTGTATAAACTTCCTAAAATGGTCATAAATTTTTAATGCGAAGGAAATGAAAGGATCAATACAAAATTTTGGGAACATATTACTTTCCTAAAATTACGTTTCTATTCTAATTTTAGTTTACTTTTCTTTGGTTTCAGCAAAGCAGATCCATTGGTTATGTCGTTGAAGTCAAAGTTAGTAGCTGTGTCGTATTTTATCGGCAAGACAGCTGGTTTTGACAGTCTACATTACCTATATTCGACCTGAAATGGTTTTTCATCGTCTTTAATTTGGTGAAACGTCATTGAAAAAATGCTGCAGGTCACTTTAATTGTCGTAAATATCCTCAAAGGTATATGGATGTATGGATATTTCGCTTATTGTTCTATCAAATAAATTGATGGAATATAGCCTAAACAGTTTCACTCCAGCCCTCAACTGTCATAAATCAGCGAAAATCGTATTTGTTGAGTCAGATAGCATATTGCTTCAGCACCACACTTGCTAACCTTTGAGATCCTACGATACCTTAGTAAACTTGCAGCAAAAACTCCACTGATGAACGTGAGCTAGCTGCGTAGTCGGCACCTGTATGAACCACTTGCACTGTTAATACACATCCATGTGACGCCTGTTTGGTTGTAGTCATTTATTTATACGCTACTTGGACGAATGGATTCTGTGGTTCAAATGTCTCTAAGCACTATAGGACTTAACATCTGAGGTCGTCAGTCCCCTAGATTTCGAACTACTTAAACCTAACTAACCTAAGGACATCACACACAGCCATGCCCGAGGCAGGATTCGAACCTGCTACCGTAGCAGCAGCGCGGTTCCGAACTGAAGCACCTGGGACCGCTCGGCCACAGCCGCCGGCTGGATACTGTGACAGCGTGCAGTTACAGTCTCAGGCCGAGCCAGGGCAGGTGAACTCTTGCGCCGATCCTGGTTCATTCTTCAACCGTCTTTCTTGTTTCCTTTTCTTTTTCTTGGGGGGGGGGGGGGATTCCTTTTTTGCGCCTCTGCTGTGCTTGCACTCTTGGCGGGGGCCTATTTCGCCACGGTCTCGATGCAGCCCTGTGGTCACCATTCACTGCCAGCAACTCAGTAGGGATTGTTAACGCGTTGTTATCCTTCAGATGCTGAAAACGAATATACAGGGTGTTACAAAATGGTACGGTCAAACTTTCAGGAAACATTCCTCACACCCAAAGAAAGAAAAAATGTTATGTGGAGATGTGTCCGGAAACGCTTACTTTCCATGTTAGAGCTCATTTTATTACTTCTCTTCAGATCACATTAATCATGGAATGGAAACACACAGCAACAGAACGTACCAGCGTGACTTCAAACACTTTGTTACAGGAAATGTTCAAAATGTCCTCCGTTAGCGAGGATACATGCATCCACCCTCCGTCGCGTGGAATCCCTGATGCGCTGATGCAGCGCTGGAGAATGGCGTATTGTATCACAGCCGTCCACAATACGAGCACGAAGAGTCTCTACATTTGGTACCGAGGTTGCGTAGACAAAAGCTTTCAAATGCCCCCATAAATGAAAGTCAAGAGGGTTGAGGTCAGGAGCGCGTGGAGGCCATGGAATTCGTCCGCCTCTACCAATCCATCG
This sequence comes from Schistocerca cancellata, assembly GCF_023864275.1. Lineage (NCBI taxonomy): Eukaryota > Metazoa > Arthropoda > Insecta > Orthoptera > Acrididae > Schistocerca > Schistocerca cancellata. The sequence continues at coordinate 740,928,803 of NC_064629.1, read as the reverse complement.
GCCACCGAATCTGTTGTTGAGAAGCGTACGAACACTTCGACTGAAATGTGCAGGAGCTCCATCGTGCATGAACCACATGTTGTGTCGTACTTGTAAAGGTACATGTTCTAGCAGCACAGGTAGCGTATCCCGTATGAAATCACGATAACGTGCTCTATTGAGCGTAGGTGGAAGAACATGGGGCCCAATCAAGACATCACCAACAATGCCTGCCCAAACGTTCACAGAAAATCTGTGTTGATGACGTGATTGCACAATTGCGCGCGGATTCTCGTCAGCACACAAATGTTGATTGTGAAAATTTACAATTTGATCACGTGGGAATGAAGTCTCATCCGTAAAGAGAACATTTGCACTGAAATGAGGAGTGACACGTTGTTGGATCAACCATCCGCAGAAGTGTACCCGTGGAGGCCAATCAGCTGCTGATAGTGCCTGCACACGCTGTACATGGTACGGAAACAACTGGTTCTCCCGTAGCACTCTCCATACAGTGACGTGGTCAACGTTACCTTGTACAGCAGCAACTTCTCTGACGCTGACATTAGGGTTATCGTCAACTGCACGAAGAATTGCCTCGTCCATTGCAGGTGTCATCGTCGTTCTAGGTCTTCCCCAGTGCTTCGAACGTCTTCCTGTCGGGACACCTACGTTCTGGAAATCTGTCTCGATACAAACGTACCGCGCCACGGCTATTGCCCCGTGCTAATCCATACATCAAATGGGCATCTGCCAACTCCGCATTTGTAAACATTGCACTGACTGCAAAACCACGTTCGTGATGAACACTAACCTGTTGATGCTACGTACTGATGCGCTTGATGCTAGTACTGTAGAGCAATGAGTTGCATGTCAACACAAGCACCGAAGTCAACATTACCTTCCTTCAATTGGGCCAACTGGCAGTGAATCGAGGAAGTACAGTACATACTGACGAAAGTAAAATGAGCTCTAACATGGAAATTAAGCGTTTCCGGACACATGTCCACATAACATCTTTTCTTTATTTGTGTGTGAGGAATGTTTCCTGAAAGTTTGGCCGTACCTTTTTGTAACACCCTGTATAACTCCACGATACTGCACTTCATCGTTGTTGCGCTGGCTCCAGTTGAGGGGTCTTGGGCATTGTGGTGCGGGCTTTTCAATGTGTATCCCGACTGCAGACCTGTGCCTGCGAACAAACAAATGATTTGTTTTGTAACTTTACTTCTTCCAGGTGACAGTTACACGTTTATGTCTAACCTTCCCGAATAGTTGTTTTCATTATTTGTGCGGCTGAAAAGCAAATAATTCGATGCAGCCAGGCCAGTCTCCTTTGCAGGAATGAAATAACAATAAATAACACAAAATAGTGGTGACTCCTGCGAGCTGCAGATGGTACTCGTTCTTTGTGGTGCGGTGTTGCAGACAGGCGCGGCGACATCCAGCACGCGGCCGTGGGCAGCAGCAAGTCCCGGCGGCGGCGCACCGCCTTCACCAGCGACCAGCTGCTGGAGCTGGAGCGAGAGTTCCACGCCAAGAAGTACCTCAGCCTCACCGAGCGCTCCCAGATCGCCGCCGCCCTCAACCTGTCAGAGGTGCAGGTGCGCACTCCTCTCCATTCGTCATAGCACAAACGCTGTACATAACACTGTTTACTTGGAAAGTTAAATCAAGCCCCACACTCTCCTAAGGATTTGATGTTTTGCGTGCATATGGAGTATCGTCTCAGTTGTGTAACTGGATTCGTGATTTCCTCTCAGAGAGGTCACAGTTCCTAGTGATAGACGGTAAATTATCCAGGAGAACAGAAGTGATATCTGGCGTTCCGCAAGGTAGTGTCATTGGCCCTCTGCTGTTCCTGATTTACATAAATGGTCTAGGTGATAATCTGAGCAGCCCCCTTACATTGTTTGCAGATGACGCTGTACTTTACCGTCTAGTAAAATCATCAGGCGATCAATTCCAATTACAAAATAATCTAGAGAGAATTTCTGTATGGTGCGAAAAGTGGCAACTGGCACTAAACAAAAGAAAAGTGCGAGGTCATCCACATGGATACTAAAAGAAATCCGATAAATTTTGGGTATACGATAAATTGCATAAATCTAAGGGCTGTCAATTCGACTAAATACCTAGGAATTACAATTACGAGCAACTGAATTTGGAAAGACCACATAGTTAATATTGTGGGGAAGGCTAAACAAAGACTGCGCTTTGTTGGCACACCACTTAGAAGATTTGAAAAACCCACTAAAGAGACAGCCTCGAAGGGAACGATCTATTGATACGTAATCAGCATGGTTTCAGAAAACATCGCTCTTGTGCAACGCAGCTAGCTCTTTATTCGCACGAAGTAATGGCCGCTGTCGACAGGGGATCTCAAGTTGATTCCGTATTTCTGGATTTCCCGAAAGCTTTTGACACCGTTCCTCACAAGCGACTTCTAATCAAGCTGCGGGCCTATGGGGTATCGTCTCAGTTGTGCGACTGGATTCGTGATTTCCTGTCAGGAAGGTCGCAGTTCGTAGTAATAGACGGCAAATCATGGAGTAAAACTGAAGTGATATAAGGTGTTCTCCAGGGAAGCGTCCTGGGACCTCTGCTGTTCCTGATCTATATAAATGACCTGGGTGACAATCTGAGCAGTTCTCTTAGGCTGTTCGCAGATGATGCTGTAATTTACCGTCTAGTAAGGTCATCCGTAGACTAGTAACAGTTGCAAAGCGATTTAGAAAAGATTGCTATATGGTGTGGCAGGTGGCAGTTGACGCTAAATAACGAAAAGTGTGAGGTGATCCACATGAGTTCCAAAAGAAATCCGTTGGAATTCGATTACTCGATAAATAGTAAAATTCTGAAGACTATCAATTCAACTAAGTACCTGGGTGTAAAAATTACGAACAACTTCAGTTGGAAAGACCACGTAGATAATATTGTGGGAAAGGCGAGCCAAAGGTTGCGTTTCATTGGCAGGATACTTAGAAGATGCAACAAGTCCACTAAAGAGACAGCTTACACTACACTAGTTCGTCCTGTGTTAGAATATTGCTGCGTGGTGCGGGATCCTTACCAGGTGGGATTGACGGAGGACATCGAAAGGGTGCAAAAAAGGGCAACTCGTTTTGTATTATCACGTAATAGGGGAGAGAGTGTGGCAGATATGATACGCGAGTTGGGATGGAAGTCATTAAAGCAAAGACGTTTTTCGTCGCGGCGAGATTTCATTACGAAATTTCAGTCACCAACTTTCTCTTCCGAATGCGAAAATACTTTGTTGAGCCTAATCTACATAGGTAGGAATGATCATCAAAATCAAATAAGAGAAATCAGAGCTCGAACAGAAAGGTTTAGGTGTTCGTTTTTCCCGCGCGCTGTACGGGAGTGCAATGGTAGGGAGATAGTATGATTATGGTTCGATGAACCCTCTGCCAAGCACTTAAATGTGAATTGCAGAGTAATCATGTAGATGTAGATGTACATTACACTTGTCCGTCCTATACTGGAATACTGCTGCGCGGTGTGGGATCCTTACCAGGTAGGATTGACGGAGGACATCTAAAAAGTGCAAAGAAGGGCAGCTCGTTTCGTGTTATCGCGCAATAGGGGTGAGAGTGTCACTGATATGATACGCGAGTTGGGGTGGCAGAGAAGTAGTATGAATGGTTCGATGAACCCTCTGCCAGGCACTTAAGTGTGAATTGCAGAGTAACCATGTAGATGTAGATGTCTTTGTCAATGGAATGACCTGTTTCAAACAGCTCCCCAGGCTAAATTATCTTGTGCTTACCACTTCATCCCCCCCTAACTTATGTAGCCGCCCTCTACTTGAGACTGCTTACAGCCTAGCCTTGTTCTGCCTTGACAACTTTAACCATTCATCACCACCCACACCCTCCACTCCCAATACCTGTGCTGCAACTCTCTTCGAGGGCGGAAAACTGTTATCGCCACATTAGAATTAAGCGTAGGTGGTAGCTGTTGTTGTCCTCAGAAAGCGTCTTCATATCTGCATAACTACCGCAACCTACATCCATTTGAACCTGCTTAGTGTATTCTAGAATTAGGTTAATTAGAGATTAACAAGCCTATGGAGCTAGCAATGATATTACGATACTAATTAATTTTGTCTATAACTTCATTCACGATTGTAAGTACCTTGCGAGGGGGAACGAGTGTATCAAACAGCAGTGATACCGTGGTACACATTCCATACTTGATGCTGGTCGTAATTTTAATTAATAAAAAGTTAGTAATTTTCCCCAATAAAGGCGTTTTTCTTTGTAAGGAAGCTATTTGTACTAAATTTGAACGGCCTTTCGCTCTTGAATACACCAAGCCATTATGAGCGTTAGAAGAACATAGTGCTGACAACCTAACGTAACCAACCACGCCTCCCAAAACTGTGCAGATGAACACATTTAGTTTGGTTATGAAAATGAGAGCCGGCTACGCAGTTAGCCGTTTTCTTCGAAACCCGTGTTTTAAATAATAACCACATCAAGAGGTCTGCGTCACTGAAACTGGCATTCTTCTGGCATCAAGACGCGTTTCCGTGGCTGGTACAGTAGTCTCCAGATCATACAGTCCTATTGTTTAGGTGACATGTTGAGACAGTTGAACTGAGTGATGCAGGTACCAGAAGGTCAATGAAAGATGTCGATTAATTGGAGGAAAACTGAATTATATTCTTTTCGCTAGTATCGACATCAGAAATGGTAGCACTACTGGTCACAGGTTTGTTCAAATGTGTGTGAAATCTTATAGGACTTAACTGCTAAGGTCATCAGTCCCTAAGCTTACACACTACTTAACCTAAATTATCCTAAGGACAAACACACATACACCCATGCCCGAGGGAGGACTCGAACCTCCGTTGGGACCAGCCGCACATTCCATGACTGCAGCGCCTAAGACCGCTCGGCTAATCCCGCGCGGCGGTCACAGGTTTGTCTGATCTGTGGGATAGCATCACAGAGGTACAGAAAAAACTGAATCTGCAGACACTTGAAGATAGACACAAACTATATTGAAGTCTAATTACAAATTTCAGGAACTAGCCTTAAATGATAAAACTAGGAACGTACTCAACTTCCTACTTATCGCTCGCCTTGGAATCGTAAGGACAAGATTAAATTAATTGCAACGCATGCAGAGGCACTTAAATTGTCCTTTTTTCTGTGCTCCAGACATGAACAGAACGGGAATAAGTTCAAATAACTGATACAGTAGGAAGTACCTTCTACTACACATTTTAGTGGCTTGCAGAGGATGGCTGTATACGTAAATGTAGAAATCACATCAGTCGGAATTACGAAGGCAACTCGAAATTACGATAGCATTCGGACGACCGATGCCATCATGCTGCCGCTACAGAATATCTCTTGTTTGTCCTCACATGTTTTATTTCATCATTTTGTGCTTGTCCTCTGATTATGTGTGCATGTTGGTTTTCGTCATTGACCGAGACGTGCCTCTCGGTCCAGTAATAGCTATCTCTTAGTCAGGCAATTTTATAATCTCATTCAGTGTCATTTTACATTGTTCAGTAATGTAAGCTTCATTATTAATATATTTTTGAGTCTTTATCAAAATATGCATACTTCATTGAGTCTGTACTTTACTCTCAATTAAGTATATTTCCGCTACCTCTTTACGTCGTTAATGTATCATGCACTTCACTGTCACTGTGAGGACAAAGTTACACTCCACCTACACTATGATGCTTTATGCGCTGTGAGGGCAAGGAGGAGGACAGTGGATGATTCACGCAGCTGTAAACGCTATTTCACATTTTCACATCCCTCCCCCCCCACCTCCCAATTACCAAATCGGCGATTGCTTAATGCCTCAGGGCGTGTCATATTAATTGATCCTTTTTCAGTAAAGTTATGCCCTAAATGTATTTCCTCCCAAATCTGATTCAGTAACTCTTCATTAGTGACACCATTTGCCCATATAATCTTCAAAAATCTCCAAAACAGTCTTCTTAACACAGAACTCTATATTCTGTTTCAAGAAACGTTTTGCAGAAACACTTTCCCATTGATAGTCTGCGTTTTACAACTTTTATATTTCGCCCATCATCAGTTGTTTCGCTACTCAATAGCAAAACTCATCTACTACTCTTCGTACCTCATTTCCTAATCTAATTCAGTGAGGGTCGCCTAAGTTACTTTATTGCATTCCATTATCTTTGTTTCACTTTTGTTGATGTTATTCTTATGACCTGTTTTCAAGACACCATCTATTCCTTTGAACATATTTTCCAAGTCCTTTTTCATCTCTGAGAGAATTAAGACGTCATCGACATATCTCGAAGTTTTTATTCCTACTCCCTGGACTTTAATTACTTTCCAAAGTTTCTTTTTGATTTTCTATACTGCTCGCTTAATGTGTTGTTGTTGTGCTCTTCAGACTGATTTGAAGTAGCTCTCTATGCCATCCTATTCTGTGCAAGCCTCTTCAGCTTCAGGTAACTACTGCAACCAACATGCTATTTATTCTGCTTACGCCATTCGTCCCTTGGTCTCCCTCTACAATTTTTACTACCCACTTCCCAACTGGTGAGTTCTTGATGTCTTCGAAAGTGTCGGAAATTATCAATGGTTAATTCAAGACAAGGGACAAGAGGCATAGAGGACCCACAGTTCCGGTAATAAGAGAACGCTGAAACTGATAAATAGTAGGTTATTAGTTCACGTTATGGCCGAGATAACAAACTTATCTGAAGGTCACTCATAAGGACTTCCGATGTGAGGTGACACACTTGTGCTAGTTAGATTAAATATCACACCTATCCTTCCCACAAAATCATCCCTCGTCTACCCACACACTTAAGGCAATTGTATAAGGTATATTCATAGTCATACATAACTTGATACCGATCATGTGAAGCAAAATTGGCGGGAAACCCCAATCCCTCCCCTTCTCCTCCTCCCCACACACACCTCCTCCCTGGTCCAATAAGATTTTAACACACCTCTGCTTTTATAACTAGAGCACTTGAGTGGGTGGCGTCATTGTGAAGTTGTGCAGCACAGGGAGACGATCATAATGGGGTTATTTCTTAGTAAGAAATCGCATTGTAATTGTGTTTAGTCATGTCACTCGAGGTCTAAGGAGTGTGTATTTGTTAATAACAAATTAAATTTCATATTATGTGATTCTCGCCATTCGAGTCACCAGCAGAGACTACACCCAGGAATATACGTAACAACTTTCGTTTTTCGTCTTTTCCCATATATTCCACAATTTTACGTATTTCTCCACATTGTTTACAATTTTTCGTATTTTTTCACATTCTTACATATTTATCCATGTTTTCCTCAATTTTACGTATTTTTCCAAAGAAGAGAGTTTAGTTCCACTGTTCTCGACGTCGCGTCGACATAGCGTCCGTCACATCATGTCACATCGACATCACGATGACCGTAGCAAATCACGATACGTCATGAGCTCAAAAGTATCCGGACGATCTGAATTACTTATCATTAATAAGCCATCAGTAGTGTGTGTATCTAATGTCACAGTGCATGTGTTAAAAAATGAACATGTTCCCCTATTATACATCTACAGCTTCATGATTAATCTCTAATTCACACTTAAGTGCTTGTCAGAGGGTTCTTATAACCACTTTCAGACTATTTCTCTACCGCTTCACTCCCTAACAGTGCACGGGAAAAATCTACACCTGAAACTTTCTGCACGAGCTCCGATTTACCCTACTTCATTGTGATGATTATTTCTCCCTGTGTAGTTTGGAGATAATAAAATATTTTCAAATTCAGAAGAGAAAGTGATGACTGGAAAGTAGAAAAAGATCTCGACGCAACGAAAACGGCTTTGCCTCAGAGTAGCGTGGAATTCAGTTGGAGCAGCAGCAGCTCATCGGATGTACACAGTTTGATTACGTCGTTTAGTATTGTGCTATTTAACTTACTTCTGAGTGGAAGTGAACAGTAGCTGATCATTATCTGTTTGTACCAGCAATATTCATTTTTTTGTAAGGACTCTTGCATTTGTGGTTATTTGCTTTCATTGAGTTCAATTTCCTGATTTAAGTTACACTGCTTGTGGTTCAGACAATAACTGATTCATCTACATCTACATCTACATATATACTCCGCTAGCCACCAAGCGGTGTGTGGCGGAGGGCAAAATTCGCGCCAAAGTCATATTCCCCCCCCCCCCCCCCCCCCCCTCTGTTCCACTTGCGGATCGCGCGAGGGAAAAACGACTGTCTGAGCGCCTCAGTACGAGCTCTAATTTCCCTTATCTTTGAATGGTGATCATTGCGCGACTTGAATGTTGGTGGTAATAATATATGCTCTATATCCTCGGTGAAGATTGGATTTCGGAATTTAGTGAGCAGCCCCTCCCGTTTGGCGCGTCCTGTATCTATAAGTGTGTCCCACTTCAAACTTTCTATGAGATTTGTAACGCTCTCGCGATGGCTAAATGTACCAGTCACGAATCTTACCACTCTTCTTTGGACCTTCTCAATCTCTTCAATCAGACCCAACTGGTAAGGGTCCCATACAGACGAACAAAACTCTAATACTGGACGAAATAACCTATTGTAACCAATTTCCCTTGCTGAAGGACTGCATCGCTTCAGGATTCTACCAATAAACTGCAATCTAGAGTTTGCCTTCCTGTTACTTGTGTAATCTGATCATTCCATTTGAGATCATTTCGAATAGTCACATCCAGATACTTGACGGATGTTAGCGCTTCCGAAGACTGGTCATTTATTTTGTACTCGTACATTAATGGGGATTTTCGCTTTATTGTACGCAGTAGGTTACACTTACTAATATTGAGAGATATGTTCCACTCATTACACCACGCATTAATTTTCTGCAAATCCTCATTGATTTGTTCACAACTTTCGTGTGATACTACTTTCCTGTAGACTACAGCATCAACAGCAACCAGTCTAATGTGGCTGTCAATACCATCAACCAGATCGCTTATGTAAATCGTAAAAAGCAGCGGACCTGTTACGGGGCTGGGGCACACCTGAAGTTACGCTTGTTTCAGTTGAAGTCACCCCGTTCAGGACGACCTACTGCTCCCTTTCTGTAAGAAAACTTTCTATCCTACCGCATATGTCATCGGATAGACCGAAATCGCGCATTTTTTTGAGCAAGCGACAGTGCGGAATTAAGTCGAACGCCTTTCGAAAGTCGAGAAATGTGGCATCAACCTGGGAGCCAGTATCTAGAGCCTGCTATATATCATGCACAAAGAGGGCCAGCTGTGTCTCGCATGACTGCTGTTTCCTAAAACCGTGCTGGTTTCTGCAGATGAACTTCTCAGAGTCTAGAAAGGTCATTATGTCTAAACACAAAATATATCCCATGATTCTACAACAAACTGATGTCAGTGAAATTGGCCGGTATTTTGTGCATCCTATTTTCTACCCTTTTTACAGATTGCTATGACCTGGGCCTTCTTCCAGTCCCATGAACTTTCCGCTGTTCCAATGATCTCTGATAGATGATGGATAATAATAATGCTATATTTGTAGCATAGTCAACATATAATCTTACGGGGATACCGTCTGGGCCAGATGCCTTCCTAGAGTCTAAGGATATTAACTGTTTTACAATGCCAGATACACTAAACGCTATGTCAGCCATCCTTGCGTTTGTTCGATAATTGAAAGGGGGAGTGATGCTGCAGTCCTCTACCGTAAACGAGTTTTTGAAAGTTAGGTTTAGAATTTCGGCCTTCTGTTTATCATCATCAGTTACATTACCCGTACTGTCAGCAAGAGAAGGTATTGAATTATTTGTAGCGTTCATAGATTTGACGTACGACCAAAACTTTTTTTTTTTTTTTTAGAATCTGCAGATAAAATATTGCTTTCAAATTCGTTAAAAGAATCTCTCATAGTCCTTCTGGCAGCTGCTTTCATTTCGCATAATTTCTGTTTGTCAGCGGGACAGTGACTACTTTTAAAACGACTGTGCAAAACTCTCTGCTTTCTCAGCAACTTCCTAATTTGTTTGTTGTACCCAGGTGGATCCTTTCCCTCGCCTACATTTTTTCTAGGCACATACTTCTCTAGCACATGATGGACAATAGCTCTAAATTCCGGCCAAAGATGGATAGGGACTGAACTTGTGGTGTAAGGTTGCAGGGTAACTAGCCACTTTCTGTAAACTGCTGGAAGATGTTTCGGCCATGGTCGACAGCCTTCAGCCTGCTGCCCTGGGCTGCAGTAGCATTGGGCATGTGATACGAAGTCTCGGGCCTATAGCACTGCCTGGGATCCATGTTGCCACTGCGTCTTCCGATTCGTACTTCCCGGCTGGTTACCTGAAGCAGTGGCGGCATCATGACCTACTGGCTTTCTGGGCTCAATTCGAAGTGGGACTCATCACGAAGATAATTCTACTCCAGTCAATGAGCTTCCAGGCAGATTAAGTGTCTGCACACGCCCCGGACCGCGATGGGGGTACCAACCAGGATTGATGGTCTCAGATGCCACTTCTTTTTATAGCCGGACCGCTTTCGTTGTAACCCGTGGGGCCCTTAAAGCACAGCGGTACATCGACGATATTCTGCTCGCCGTTGTGTTGACCTACATCGCAAGCCTTCCTGGGCTTACGTTTCAGTAAGAAAATGCCCTTCCGCACACGAGCGAAAGTTGCTACAGCTTGTCTTTGTGCTAGTTAAACCTCACCTTGGCCAGAAAGATCGCCAAACCTCTCCCTTGTTGAGGAGGTTTGGAGCATTAGCGGCAGGGCGGAATTTGGCACAAAAATCCCTCAGCAGGAGGTGGACCAACGCGTTACTGATTTGTTCAGTTTGTTGCTTGAACTAATCATTCAATTTTTCCAAAGTTGTAAGCTTTAATTTGTATGTGCGTGTAGTTCACATATATAGATCTCCATCCATTCAGATAATTCCTTCGTGGTGTGTCGAGTGTTTTTTTTTTTTTTTTTTTTTTTTTTTAGAGTGTATTTACGCATTCGGAGGAAAACGTCTGAAATTTAAATTTCTTGAGAAGATCTCGCCGCAACGAAAAACAGCAAACCTTTTGGTATAGATCTTTCTTCGAGATAGCGTCTGTATATTATTACTAAGTATAGGGATACTGTATCAGCTTACTCTGAAAGGAACGCAATTGGTATAGTCCCCGCACCGGGAAGCTAGGCTTAATTAAGTGATTTAAGCTGCTTGGCTACATGGTGGACACCTAAGCCGCATTCTGGAAGATTTACTTCATCTTCTTCGGTGAAGGAATTTCAGAAAACTGTAAGTAACAACAAGGCTTTAGTAGCGCTGTCATTGGTAATATTACCATTGGTATTGTGCAGAGAAGATATTGATTGTGTCTTCCCGCTGTAATACTTTACATACGACTAGTTTTTTTTATTTTCTGCCAGATTTCGAGACAGAGTTTCGTTATGGAACTTGTTAAAAGCATCTCGCATTGAAGTCCACGCTAAATTTCGAGCTTCAGTAAAATATCGCCTGTGTTCAGGCTTGTACGTTTTTTAAATTTGCCATGTCTTTATCGTGGCCTCTGAAACGGTATTCTCACCTATATTGTGTAGTATTGGATATCAGTACCTTGTTTTATTAATTTGTTTAATTTTTTCGTTTTAAATCTCTCAATTGCCGCAGATACTATTTCTTTGCCTATAAGCTACATCTGGTCAACACTTACATAGTTAGCTGCGATGGAGTGGAGACTGTCTCTTAAGAAAGCGTTAAGCGAATTTTTATCTGCCTTTTTAAACGAATATATTTTACGTTTACTTATGGTTGATTTGCATGTTACAGTGGTTAGTTTCGTCACAATGACACTGGTCAGTAATCCTTGTATGCGTCGTGATGGTCCAATTTGCTCAGGATAATTTGTTGCTAAGAGGTCAAGTATTTTTCCGCAACTGTTTTCACTTCTAGTGTGATGCTGAACTAATTGCTCAAAATAATTTTCGGAGTACAATTTCTGTACGATATTTTATACCTACTACCAGCTTTGAAAATGTATTAACGCTAATTGTCAGCTCGAATTATAATTGTAGTGGGGTACATATTTCAGATGATGTTGAATAAGTTTTCCTAGAACTGTACAGCAACAGAATCATCTGAGCCTGGGAGACAGTAAAAGAAACCAATTATTAAGTTATTCGGTTTCTCAGTTATAACCCTACACATACTAAAACGAACTATGTACCTCAATTTCGATACAAGAGATACTATTTCTACTAGCTGTAAACATGCAGCCACCAACTGGATTTAATCTGTTTTTTTTTTTTTCTTAATACCTTTAAGTACTGTCTAAAAAAAAAATCTGGTGAACTTATCTCTAGATTTCGCCAGATTTCGCTATCTGTTGCAATTTGAGCTTCATTGTTGTCTATTAGCGCTTGTGTGTCTGGGTCTCACAAAAAATGTTCAAATGTGTGTGAATTCAAAATGGTTCAAATGGCTCTGAGCACTATGGAACTTAACTTCTGAGGTCATTAGTCCCCTAGAACTTAGCTCTACTTAAACCTAACTAACCTAAGGACATCACACACACCCATGCCCGAGGCAGGATTCGAACCTGCGACCGTAGTGGCCGTGCGGTTCCAGACTGTAGCGCCTAGAACCGCTCGGCCACCCCGGCCGGCATGTGAGAATTCCTAAGGGACCAAACTGCTTAGATCATCGGTCCCTAGACTTACACACTACTTAAACTAATTTAAACTAGCTCATGCTAAGAACAACACACACACCGATGCCCGAGGGAGGACTAGAACATCCGGCGGGAGGGGCCGCGCAATCCGTGACATGGCGGCCCAAACCGCTCAGCCACTCCGCGCGGCTTTGATTCTTTCCTGAGACAGATACGACATTTTACAACTACAATAATGGCTGTTGCTACACTATGTGATCAAAAGTATCCGGACACGTGGCTGAAAATGACCCACAAGTTCGTGGCGCCCTCCATCTGTAATGCTGGAATTCAGTATGGTGTTGGCCCAACCTTAGCCTTGATAACAGCTACCACTCACGCAGTCACACGTTCAGTCAGGTGCTGGAAGATTTCTTGGGAAATGGCAGCCCATTCTTCACGGAGTGCTGCACTGTGGGGAGGTATCGACGTCGGTCAGTGAGGCCTGGCACGAGGTCGACGTCCCAGAACATCCCAAAGCTGTTCTATAGGATTCAGATCAGGACTCTGTGCAGGCCAGTCCATTACAGAAATGTTATTGTCATGTAATCACACCGCCCCAGGCCGTTCATTATAAAAAGGTGCTCGATCGTGTTGAAAGATGCAATCGCCATATCCGAATTCCTCTTCAACATTGGGAAGCAAGATGATGTAGACCTGTGCTGTGGTAGTGCCACTCAAAACAATAGGGATGCAAGCCCCCCCCCCCCCCCCCGCCCCATGAAAAACACGACCACATCATAACATCACCGCCTCCGAATTTTACTGTTGGCACTACCTACGCTGGCAGATAAGGTTCACCGAGCATTCGCCATACCCACACCCTGCCATCGAATCGCCACGTTGTGCACCGCGATTTGGCGCTCCACACAACGTTTTTCCACTGTTAAATCGTCCAATGCTTACGTTCCTTACATCAAGCGAGGCGACGTTTGGCATTTACTGGCGTGATGTGTGGCTTATGAGCAGCCGCTCAACCATGAAATCCACGTTTTCTCAATTCCCTCCTAGCTGTCTACTACTTGCAGTGAATCCTGATGTAGTTTGGAATTCCTTTGTGATGGTCTGGAATAGACGTGTGCCTATTACATATTACGACCCTCTTCAACTGTCGGCGGTATATGTCAGTTAACTGACGAGGTCGGCCTGTAAGCTTTTGAGATGTAGGTGTCCCTTCATGTTTCCACTTCACTACCACTTCGGAAACAGTGGACTTACGGATGTTTAAGAGTGTGGAAATGTTGCGTATAGACGTATGACACGAGTGACACCCAATCACCCGACCACGTTCGAAGTCCGTGAGTTCCGTGGAACGCCCCATTCTGCTCTCTCACGATGTCTAATGACTACTGAAGTCGCTGATATGGAGTACCTGTCAGTAGGTGGCAGCACAATGCACCTAATATGAAAAACGTATGTTTTTGTGGGTGTCGGTATAGTTTTGATCACATAGTGTATGTCTACCCTCTTCCTGTTTTCGTCCTGAACCCTTTGAGACTGAAGCCTTTTCTATAATCTCCCAAGAGCCTCTAATTTAAAAAGACGCCCTAGTCAATTCGGCAAAGCTCCTGCTACCCGTGGATGGTGGACTACTGAAGTATTAAGTGGAACGCAATCCCATCACCCTATGGCACAAGTTGAGAAATCTGCAAACCCCAAGGTCTGAGCTGCTGATTCAGACCCTCCACTCGACTCCATACCAAAGGTCCGCAATCGCTCCTGTTCACGATGCTACAGATGGTGAACTCTGCCATAATCTCGCAAGCGAGAATAGCTGTCTTTATCACTGTAGCTATTATTTCCATATGTGGATCTACCTGTCATGATCCAATTAACATGATGTGTGTATCTATAGTTCCCGTAACAGCAGCGCCACCCCAAATGCATACTCCACCATCGTAGGAAAGAATATTTAGCGAGTACTGCAGCGCGTTATCCTAACAAAATACATCGATAAACAAGAAGCACAGCATCACAAAACAATATAATCAATATACCAAATACGCAGTGGTTACATTCTTCCTGGATTAGGAGCGTGTAAAGTCATGATAGCGAATCACTGAAGCAATTACAAAGACCACGTAGCCCTTTCTGCCGCCCTCTGTGCTGCCCAGTGCCACATTGCAGCATGACTGCATGCCCTGCTATACTCATTGGCGCACCGCTATCTCTCCCTGCCATAGAACTAATTACATTAAGTCACATCACTTGAGTTCTACGAGGGCTGTCCAGAAAGTAAGTTACGATCGGCCGCCAAATGGAAACCACTGGGAAAATCCGGTAAAGCTTCGCACAGATGTGTTGATCAGTGTCTCTAGTATGCCCGCCAATCGTGTCGCGACGCTCTTTTCAGTTTTGAGTGAACAGTGAGCACGTAAAGATGCGTAGGGAATAGCGTCTCCCGCCAAGCATGAGGGCCCGGTTAGAGATTTCGCCTGTGTCATGCAGCCCACATAACACAACTGTCGAGCAGTTCCTTCTTCAAACCAATTCTCGGCCGCACACTGCAGGGGCAATGAAGACGCTCCTGCAGCGTTTCCGATGAAAAGTGTTTGATCACCCACAATACAGTCCGTAATTGGCTCCGCTGAGTCTCATTTCTGCTCACAAAAACCGCTGGCCATGAAGACAAAATTTTTCGACAGACAACGAGCTGCAGACCTGGCTGAAAGCGCAGGCGGCTGCTTTCTATGACGAGCATATTGGAAAGTTGATACAACACTACGACAAAGCTCGAAGTTGGAGCGGCGACTATGTAGAGAAGTAGGTGGAAGGTGTACCTAACTGTTGCAAACAAAATGTTTCTGGTTTTCACTGTGGTTTCCGTCTCGCGACCGATCGTAACTTACTTTCTGGACAGCCCTCGTATTACGTCATTTAAGGCACCAGTAGAAATCACACCCAGGTAGATATGGAAGTACTTTCATCCCACAATATTTCTGATTAATCCATAGTTTCGAAACATTTTCGTATTTCGGGTCAATATCATGATGTTTTCAGCAACTGACAATGCATACATCATCCTCCAAATTTACTTATCACTGATAAACTACGACTCTGTTACTAGTGTTGTGATATCACAGTGTTAAAAACTGCCATGTTCATAGAAATAATGACATTATTTTCTCATGGCGTCATAATAAATTCTGTAAACACTACCGATTTCTGAGCAAAGATAATGTATAAGGAATACCACACTGGAAAAGATAAATTGTAAGTAGGCTGTTTATGTTTTCTTTATGTAAGTTTGCTGTTTATGTTTTTTATTGGCAACGTTACGTAGCGCTCTCTATATGAAAATCACTGGATGTGCTGTGTGCAGTATGTGGCTAGTTTGAATTGTTGTCTGCCATTGTTGATGCGAACAGCGCGTAGCGCTGGGCAGTTGGAGGTGAGCCGCCAGCAGTGGTGGACGTGGGGAGAGAGATGGCGGAGTTTTGATAATCTGTAAGACTGAATGTCAATTATGAATATTAAGGTAAATACATTGTTTGTTCTCTATTAATATCTTTCATTTGCTAACTATCCCTATCAGTAGTTAGTACCTTCAGTAGTTTGAATCTTTTATTTAGCTGGCAGTAGTGGCACTCGCTGTATTGCAGTAGTTCGAGCAGCGAAGATTTTTGTGAGGTAAGTGATTTGTAAAAGGTATAGGTTAAAGTTAGTCAGGGCCATTGTTTTGTAGGGGTTATTGAAAGTCAGATTGCGTTGCGCTAAAAAATTATTGTGTGCCAGGTTAAGCACAGTCTTGTACAATTGTTCTAAGTGGACGTTTCATATACATGTATAAATTCCTCTAAGGGGGCGTTTCATATGGCGACCCTGAATGTAAAGAATACTGAAATTTTTCTCGAGGTTGCCTTCTGTGTTACTTTTCTCAAGCCCAGCCGGTGCGCGTGACAGCGCGTCCGCAACAATGTTCTCCTTGCCGGGAATGTAGACTATTGTGAAGCGGAATTCTTGCAGAAACAATGCCCAACGTTTTAACCTATCATGATTTAATTTTGAAGACATAAGAAATTGTAATGCACGGTGATCACTGTATACTTTTACGTGCTTACCAGAAAGAAAGAAACGGAATTTGTTAAATGCCCAAACGATAGCTAAAGCTTCTAATTCAGTAACGGAATAATTTTTTTCAGATTTTGTTAGCACTCGGCTAGCAAAAGCAATGGTTTTCTGAACAGTAATGTCATCTTCTATGGCTTCTTGAAATAAATGGGCACCAAGACCAACTTTGGAAGAATCAGTGCTAAGGCAGAAATCTTGTGACAGATCTGGATGAGCTAGTATTGGCGCGTGAAGTAACGCTTCTTTCAAAGAATTGAATTCCAACTGTGCTTGTTCGTCCCAGTTCCAAATAGTATTTTTTCCAGTGAGAGAACAAAGTTTTGGTGTAACTAGAATTTGCATATTCAGAAAACGACGGTAAAAATTTACGAGACCTAAAAAACTGCGGACTTGTCTTTTTGTGGATGGAACAGGAATGGCTCTGATTGCTTCTAACTTTTCAGGATCCGGCTGAATGCCTTCAGAAGAAATAATATGTCCCAAAAACTTCACCTTTGACCTACCGAATTCAGACTTTTCCAAATTAACTGTAATTCCAGATTCTGCAAAAATACGTAACAAACTGTTGAGGATGCCGTTATGTTGTTCCCATGAAGCTTCTGCTATTAGAATATCGTCCACATATAAGGTGATGTGACGTTTTAAGAACTCAGGTAATATGGAATTTAACCCACGAATGAATGCTGCCGAAGAAATGTTCAAACCAAAAGGAAGTTTCCGAAACTGATAACAAACGCCGAAACAAAGGAAAGCTGTGTATTTTCTGCATTCTGGATGAAGTTCGATCTGATAAAAGCTGGATCTGAGATCAATGGAAGACAACACTTTTACACCATTAAAATTTTGAAGAAGTTCTTCCATCGTCTGCGGCCTATCTGTTTCAGCAATAATGATAGTATTGATTTGTCTCGAATCTAAGACAAGTCTGATCGATCCATTTTTCTTCTCAACAACATGTAACGGATTGTTGTATGAGCTTACTGCAGGCTCAATAATGCCCTCGTCAAGCATAGATTGTATTTCTGTTCTAACACGGTCCCTATAATGTGCTGGAATTACGTATGGTCTAACACAAAATTTAGTATGCTCACGAACACGAAATTGGTATTGAAATCCCTTGATTGTTCCTGTTTTGTGAGTAAAAACTGTGGAATGTGCTTGTAAAATCTCAAAAAGGTCCTGTCTATCAGTGTCATTACAATTCTCAATTGTCTGAATTTTATTCTGAATTAACTCATTAATTTCAAATATGCCGTCGATGTCATCCCTGTCAGTACTTGCAGAGTGATTGTTAGTGTCTAGTTCCGTAGAAAATTCCGAACTGTTATCTAACAGAAGGTAAAGCCGATTAATTTCCTCATCATGGTTTGAGAGCCAGTCTTCAAATTTCAAAGCTATTGACTTACCTTCTTTCTCTAAACTTATTTCAGCATCGTGAAAGCTTAAGATTGCTTTGTATTCATTCAAAAAGTCTACTCCCAGTATAATTTCCGTCGACAATAATGGAACAATAAGGAAGTTCATAGAGAAGCTGTGGCTTTGACAAAAGAATTCTAAGTTGGTTTGTTGGCGTACATCTACACTTTTTCCAAAGATTGCACCTTGTAATTTAATCTTACGTAACGGAAGTGTGGGGCAATCGTTCGATTTGTTGCATTTGCTAAAAGCTGTTTCACTAATTACTGAAATGGGACTGCCAGAGTCAAGTACTGCCGTAAATTTTACGTCATTTACAGTAATGTGGATCACAGTATATGCAATGTTGTTATGTTTTACGTCGTGTTCCTGGAGTAAGATGTCTCTAATGTCTTCCATTTTTACGTAATTACTAGCTACGGCAGCTGCGTCATCAGTTTCATAAGTACGTCTTGTGGCTGCCAGTGGTGTGAGTCATCGCCTATTGTCTCTTTGTTGGCGCGCGTCGTTATTGGGATTTGGAGACCGAACTTCTACAAATTCATCGTGACGAGAGTGCTCTGCTCTGTTTAAATCTCGCCAGTTCTGATGCAATTCAGGTCTGTCGTTACGATCATATCGTCTGTCGTCATGTCGGTAGTTTACATAGTTTCTTTCTTGTCTGTTACGTGGTGGAGAATTTCTGCCTGAGTCGTAACTGCGTGCTGGACCGTTGCGTCTGAAGTTATTCTGTCTCCCTTGATAATAATTGTTTTGGTTTCCATATTGTCTGTTTCTCTGATTGTCTCTGTGATAGTCATTACCTCGGAAAGGTGATCTTTCCCTGTAACTATTACTCTGCCAGTGGTTATCATACGGGTGATGTCTGTTTTGGTCACGATTTACGTTGTAAGAATAGGTTTGTCGTGGCCATTTATTGTTTCTGTCGTCACGGAATTGTGACGGATGTGACCTGTAGTGATTGTTTTCCTGTTTTCGCATCCCGCGACTGTCTGTGTCAATTTCCAGTTCTTGTAACAGTCCCTGAAAAGCTTCAATGTCGTCTTTGCAACGTCCTGCTAAAATAATATGTCGTAAATGTTCGGGCAGTTTGATTAAGCAAATGCGGATGAGTTCTGAGGGGCTGTATGGGTTTGACAGGTATTGATTCTTGTGCAACATGTCTTCAAAGACAATTTCACAAGACTGGAAAATTCAGATTGTTCGAAGTGTTTCATCATCATGATGCTATGTTTTACGCGATCTTGTGTAGCTTGTGACCAATATGCTGAGAGGAACGCATGGTAAAATTCTCCTTCACTGTGACAATCGTGAATGACCGATCGCATTCTTACAGCTGGTTCATTCTCCAAGTAGCCAAACATAAATTCTAATCTGTGTTCTAATGACCAGTTGGGAGGAAAACAATGAGAGAATTGATGGAGCCACGCTTGTGGATGAATGTCGTTGGCAGAATTCTTGAATGTTTTGAATTTACGTGTAGTAATGAACAGCTTGTAGTCAAAATCATCGTGTCGGCGAGTAGCATGTCGGTCATTGTTACGTCGTGTCGGCGGTTCCATCTCAAAATTCGGTGTACCTTGCCAATTTCTTTCATAATTACCGAAATGCCCTGTGTTATTATTTTGTGGCTTTTCCGTATTTCTAAGTTCCTCTTCCCGTATTGGGGCGCGAGTGTCCTCTGAAATACGTAATTCTTGTATTACCTGTGTCAGCTGATCTTGTACTTCCCGGATTTCTCTTTTGTACTGTGTATTGATTTGATTTTGATTTTGTTTGAATTTTCTTATTTGTTCATAGTCTTCTGTGTCAGTGAAGGCTACGGGTCTTGTGTCATTCAGATCATCATCTACCTTTGTAGATAAGTTAGTGACCTGATCCGAAAGTTTGGCTACTTTCTCCGATAGTGAACACATTTCCTCAGTGTGTTTTTCTGAACCAAGTTTCAGAGTGTCCATTTGTGTTGAGATCGAATCTACTGTGTTCTTTAAGTTTTCCTGAGTTTTTGCCAGTTGCGTAACCGAATCGGTAGATGCAACTGAGTCAATTTTAGCCCACAAGGTCTCATGATTTTCATGAACAATGGTTTGCAGCTCTTTTATGGCTGCTTCGTGATTCTGTAATACATTCTCATGACGCGAAAAAATAGGTTGGAAATGCTCACAAATTTGTGTTTTTACGTCATTACAGACTTTCTGACATTTCGATTCTATTTTATGTAACTCAGTAGTTAAATCTTCACGTGTTTGTTCAAGCATATGTTCCACTGAGTCTAACTTTTGAAGCTTTTGTTCTATTGTGTCTAACTTTTGAAGCTTTTGCTGTGTTTGTCTCTGATTTTGTTCCATTGTGTCTAACTTTTTAAGATTTTGTTCCATTGTGTCTAACTTTTGAAGATTTTGTCCCATCTGTCTCTGATTTTGTTCCATTTGTTGCATTAATTGCAATAATAATGTATTAGTGTCTGGAATCTGTTTCTCTATGCTTTTTGGCAGTGCGTTTTCACCGGCAGCATTCACATTTTGACAAGCAGAAAATGTGTCTTGACTCATTTGAGAAAACGGTGAGGACGCAAAACCTGAATCTACAGTATTTGCAAAATTGTGTCCTGTCATTTCGGATTCCTGAGGCGAGCTGTTGCCGACCGATCGATCGATAATGCTTCCCTGTTCACTACCTGTTTCACTGCCTACGCCATTGTCTGACGCCCGCTCCATTTCCCTATGCACAGTTACCAAATTACTACTTTGAATATTAGTTAACTCATTACATGGTGGGGCCAACACACTGCTTTCGTCTTCACTGTCATTTCTCAGTTTACTTTCGAGCCGAGTGTTACGTTTTTCACACGCCATTATTGTGACAATATTTCACACGATAACACAGAAAAACACAATTTGAAGAGCAAAAATAAGAGAACACATTAACATAGCACTGAAAATAATATCTAGTTAATTGCAGCTGCGAGATACTTGGTGCAAATCTATATGCATGCCACAACTGTTATACTGTACAACAATGAAAGACTGCAACTACCAAGGAGATTCTCTCTACAATTACGCACTAGCAATAAACAAAAGCTACACTAATTACACAAACTACAATAAAAAATCAGAAGATTCCAGTGAGGTATCCTAGGCTAAGGGTCGCCATATGAAACGCCCCCTTAGAGGAATTTATACATATATATGAAACGTCCACTTAGAACAATTGTACAAGACTGTGCTTAACCTGGCACACAATAATTTTTTAGCGCAACGCAATCTGACTTTCAATAACCCCTACAAAACAATGGCCCTGACTAACTTTAACCTATACCTTTTACAAATCACTTACCTCACAAAAATCTTCGCTGCTCGAACTACTGCAATACAGCGAGTGCCACAACTGCCAGCTAAATAAAAGATTCAAACTACTGAAGGTACTAACTACTGATAGGGATAGTTAGCAAATGAAAGATATTAATAGAGAACAAACAATGTATTTACCTTAATATTCATAATTGACATTCAGTCTTACAGATTATCAAAACTCCGCCATTTCTCTCCCCACGTCCACCACTGCTGGCGGCTCACCTCCAACTGCCCAGCGCTACGCGCTGTTCGCATCAACAATGGCAGACAACAATTCAAACTAGCCACATACTGCACACAGCACATCCAGTGATTTTCATATAGAGAGCGCTACGTAACGTTGCCAATAAAAAACATAAACAGCAAACTTACATAAAGAAAACATAAACAGCCTACTTACAAAATTCATGACAAGTTATTACTGCATAACTACACTGCACGGCATCGAGTAAAATTCTGAGGCTCCCAGCCAAAGATGTAGCGCTTATTGATTCTTATGACTTACTAGTTTTTTTTTTTTTCAAAATGTTACTCTATCCACACATCTAACTGAACTGTATGCGTTCATCATTTCGGTGTGATTAGCCTCACTTGAACACCTAGCAGAAATACTGCAGATCGATGTATAAGCCCTTGCAATGCAAGTTGTATAATTGTTTGGGTAATCATCGTCTCTAAACTGGCAGCTGCGCAGAGTGGTCGCACGGTTTGAGGCGCCATGTCAGAGACTGCACAGCCCCTCTCGCTGGAGGTTCGAGTGCTCCCTCGGGCATGGGTGTGTGTGTTGTTCTTAGCATAAGCTAGTTTTTTGTGAGTTTAAGTAATGTGTAAGTCTATGGGCCGATGACCTCAGCAATTTGGTCCCTTAGGAATTCACACACATTTGAACATTTGACCTAGCACCTGCCACAGAAGACGTTGCTATGGAAATTCAGGTCAAGAGAATACCATCTAGGCAAACTGCACAGCATGCCATAGTTTCTGGTACTACTACCTTTACTTAGCAAACATAGTACAAAGCAGCAGAAGCTGGTTCATTTCTCGACAGAGGAGGAGTAAGAAGAAAAAGAAGAAGAAGAAGAAGAAGAAGAAGAAGGAGTATCAGACTAGTTAACATATTAAACGACTGGGATTATACTGTACACAGATAGAACATGCTGACTCCAAACAGCTGCTTAACGGTTACTTTTTGAGCAGTGTATTGCAGACAGCTCTAAAATTATCTCTACAGTTGTCAAAGAAGATCACAGATGTCGTGTGTTAATAAGATCTTCCCTGACAAAAAACTGTGGTTCTTATGCCACTACATAAGACGCAGACCAGTTAGCAGTAGACAATAATAGAGAATGCAGTACAGCAGCTTCTCAAGGAAAGGCGAGTCGCGTGTGTAATAATAATATTGTGAATTGCCCACAGTTTTGAATGTTAGACACTGTAGCGTGTGTGTATTTTTATTGGAACGAATTTTACATGTGTAAAAAAATGGCCTTGCATAGAGCAGAATTTTTTAAATGTGAAATCAATCCACTATTGTCATTCATACCAGCGTTCAGTCCAGAAACACGTAAGAACATTTTGTGTTTTATAACGGTGTGAATACGAACTTTGGTTTCGAAATATATTAAGAAAGCGCTCCTGAATTTGTGTAGAGTATTAATTCAATGCTGCAGCTAGCTATCTGGAAGCATGTGAGACAGGCGTTATTGCCAAGAGATCTGAGGGGACCACTAACATATCCGAAATCATCCTGAGAAAAAAACTCACATGGTGATCAAATGTTTCACTGAACAAGCTGTTCCCACAGTGCGCTGGGGTGGGGCAGAGGGAATGGGAGGCTATATCCCACTGTTAACAGTGTTTGGGTGTCGTAATAGCTGCTGCACATCCCTGGCCTGATGCATAAATATGAAGTTAGGGCTTAATTTCTTGAGAGTTATTCTTAGGCCCTTCAGTACTGAGGGTTTTGATTGCTGGCCATTCGTATCGCCTGGCTGCTGTATAAAAAAATTTCCAAATGGGTCCACTTTTAAAAATCAAATAATTTTTTGTTTTTCTTTTTAAGAAATTCACAGATACTATGTTTATGTATTTCATTAATATATATCAATCAAATCTTGAAACTTTCTGGCAGATTAAAACTGTGTGCTGGGGCAAGACTCGAACTTGGAACCTTTGCCTTTCGCAGGCAAGTGCTCTACCAACTGAGCTACCGAAGCACAACTCACGATCTGTCCTCACATTTCTGTAGATTTATCAAATAAAAATTTTAAAATATATTTTATGATAATGTATTCTAACTCCTCCAAAACTTTGATGAGACCCATTTATATAGAATTAAATTTTTATTTTTTCCATCTTTTACATATCTTTAAAAGTTGGTCGATTTTTATGAAACAATTTAAATGTTCAATTTCTTGGCAATATGTACACATTCTGAATTTACATATCCCTCAATATTTTTCGTGTTTCTCTAATTTTTAAATGATAATAATAAACTCCAAAATTATCAGTCAGAATTCATTGTCAATGCTCTTCATAATAATATTTAGAAATTCACATTCAACATACACAAGGAATATGACTTATTATACATATATATTTTTGATATTCAATTAAATGAGGTCTACATGTTATTCTAGAACCACCTTTTGTTCATTTCCGTCATGTAAATTGTCAGTTAATATCTCAAATGAACACTTTTTACAAATCTTAGATTTGATGGCCTACATTCATTAAGAAAAGAGTTTAATAGAAGAAAACAAGAAATCAAAAATTTCTAATAAAAAATTTTACTAGAAAATTGAGTGATTAAATATATAAGGATAAACAATTTTTTAAAAGTATTCTTTTACTTTATATTTTGGTATCCAACTATCTTTAAAATTATCAAAACCAAGAAATTTACCAAGAATTTTACCTATTTTCTGTTTTATAATTTTTTCAACAAGATTAATAGTTTTTGTACTACTTATGCATAAAATTTTTATTTAGTTGCTTCTCCATTTAAATCTCTTAATTGACTAGAAGAGAACTGCTGTTTTATATTTTTCATTCATTTTTGTAAGGAAAATAATGAGACATTTAAAAAATAAAAATTTATTAGAGTTTTTGAAAGCGAGTTATATAATGAATTCTAGAACATGAAACTCATTAATTTTTATATTTTTTCATTCCTTATTATTTTAGATTAATATTTCCTTCTTCTAAATAATTAGAATTATATTCATTAATTAATTTGTTATATCTTTTTGACAAAACAGTTTTAAATTCATTACTGAGTCCCAAAATTTTTTTTGTCATATCAAGTATTTAAATATTCACAGCTGGTAATATTATATACAAAGTTTATTCTGGTTTGGTAATTTTTTAAACTAACTAAAATTGTTAGCATTGTATGCTTTCTTAAGAAACAAATCCATTTATAAGGAAGGCAAAACTACATATTTATTGTTTCAATGTGTTGTTTACATTTGATACTAATTTCAGTAAGCCAAACAAAAATATTTTGAATTCTTATGGAGCAGTTTTCACAGTATTATTTAATTAAACAGCCAAAAACTTTGATTTGTGGACTACAAGTAGTTGTATTGATTGAATGATAATGTTCATACACTGGGGTGTAAACTAACCTGCATCCATAGTGGAATACTACACCTGCACCCTGGGTAACACTAAATAAGCTAGAACAAATTAGCAGCTAGACCAAATATTGAATTTCCTGGTTAAAAACATGCAGATATATCAAATCGAAAAGCCTTAAAAAATGGACCTTTTCAGGACGAACTTATAAAAAGAGTTCGCCCTTCAATATGAGTAAGCCATTTAACCATAGAAGGCATTAGCCGAGCTAAAAGCGAACACATCCCAGAACTGCTTGTAGATAATGATATTGACATAGCTCTAATTGAGGAAACACAAGCTCCACCTATGGAAGACCTGCGTAAAAAGAGAAAGGATCCCTAGCTACAGCCTTATGGTTGCTATATATCAGAGTGTGTACAGTGTTACCACTTATGGAGGAGCAATATCGAGCATGCTCGTCTCATTTCGACAAATACAGAAAATAAGATCCATTATGTCTTGGTACAAGTGCTGGAGACCACTATAAATAATATTTACAAGCCACCAAAAGTGCCATGGCCACTGGATGTTATGCCAGTTACTGCCCTCCAATCTATTTATACTGGAGATTTTAATAGTCACCGTGACAATGAGTCTGGTATTGCGGTCAACGACTGAGCTGAAAATGAAAATCTGTACCTGGTTTATGACGCAAAGGATTTGGGAACTTTCAGATCGGCTGCTTGGCGAAGAGATTACAACCCTGATCTCTGCATTGTGTCACGGGACTGCAGAGGGAATCCAGTGCCTATACCCTGATAAGTCATACATAACTTCCCACATTGCCACCACAGGCCATTAATCTTTGCTATAGGGCTCTGTGCCGATAGCGAGCTATGTATTGCGAACTAGATGGAAGTTCTGCAGGGCTGACTCGCGGAATTTTGCTGATCACCTAGATAAATATATTTATTTTATTCCACCAGAACCTAAAAATTACCCTCGATTTGTCAGGGCTGTTCTTGCTGCTGCTAACAAGTTTATCCTTCGTGGATACAGAAAGGATTATATTTAGCTGGGTGGAATGATCATTGAGAATGACTTATGAATAATATAGCGAAACTGGCGACAGCGATATTGCAGATGAACTCCACCAAAGTCTTGACTCTGCTAGAACGTTATGATGTGAGATGGTAGAAAATCTAAACTTCAAACATTTAACTAGAAAAGCATGGAGTCTTCTGCGTAAGCTTTGCGGATTCTCCAATAAAACCGGTCAGAAGCCCGGAATTTCAGGTAGCCAAATCGCTAACAATATACACACACCAAGAAAAGTTTTGCATATCCCCAGTTCCCAAAACTCCTGAAGATAGACATTGATTGTGGATGTTGTATCGGAGATGTCACTAAAACTGCCCAAATATGTAAACAACCATGCATGAGCAGCGCCTATTAGACGGAGGGGGTCCGACAGCCTGTCAGTTCGAGGCATTCCACCAGGAAGGAGGTACACAGCTCATGTTGTCTGTAGCTCAACCATGCGTAGACGGTCAATACCGCGGCTCAATCGTGTCCGCTTTATTACTTTGTGGCAGGAAGGGCTCTCAACAAGGGAAGTGTCCAGGCGTCTCGGAGTGAACCAAAGCGATGTTGTTCGGACATGGAGGAGATAGAGAGAGACAGGATCTGTCGATGATATGCCTCACTCAGACCCCCTCACCCAAGGGCTACTACGGCAGTGGATGGCCGCTACCTACGGATTACGGCTCGGAGAAACCCTGACAGCAACGCCACCAAGTTGAGTAAAGCTTTACGTGCAGCCACAGGACGTCGTTTTACGACTCAAACTGTGTGCAATAGGCTGCATGATGAGTAACTTACTCATGACGTCCACGGCGAGGTCTGTCTTTGCAATCACGACACCATGCAGCGCGGTACAGATGGGCCTAACAACATGCAGAATGGACCGCTCAGGATTGGCATCACGTTCTTTTCACCAATGAGTGTTTCATATGCCTTCAACCAGACAATCGTCGGAGACATGTTTGGAGGCAACCCGGTCAGGCTCAACGCCTTAGACAAACTGTCTAGCGATGCAGCAAGGTGGAGGTTTCCTGCTGTTTTGGGGTTGCATTATGTGGGGCCGGCGTACACCGCTGGTGGTCATGGAAGGCGCCGTAACGGCTGTACAATACGCGAATTCCATCCTCTGACCGATAATGAATCCATATCGGCAGTATATTTCCGAGGCATTCGTCTTCACGGATGACAATTAGCGCCCCGATCGTGCACATCTTGTGAATGATTTCCTTCAGGATAACAACATCGATTTACTAGAGTGGCCAGCATGTTCTTCAGACATGAATTCTATCTAAAGTGTGTGGGATAGATTGAAAAGGGTTGTTTACAGACGACGTGACCCACCAACCACCCTGGGGGATGTACGTCGAATCGCCGTTGAGGAGTGGGACAATCTGGAGCAACAGTGCCTTGATGAACTTGTGGATAGTATAGGCATGCATCAATGCAAGAGGAAGTGCTACTGGGTATTATAGCTACCGGTGTGTACAGCAATCTGGACCACCACATCTGAAGGTCACGCTGTATGGTGGTACCACATGCAATGTGTGGTTTTCATGAGCAATAAAAAGGGGAGAAATTATGTTTATGTTGATCTCTATTCCAATTTTCTGTACAGGTACCGGAACTCTCGGAACCAAGGTGATGCAAAACTTTTTTGGTGTTTGTAGTTGAAACTTCTACATCGTTCCAAAATAAAACTAGAACTCGCCTTTCTAAGAGCTCAGTGCCCAAACTAAACAAATTTCTCTTCGCCATTTACATTGAGTGAACTGGATGAGTCCTTAAAACAAACGAAATATGGTAGAGCACCTGTTTCGATAATATACACCCGGAATTTCTGATAAATGTAGGTAATGGTGATCCACTTCTTCTCCAACATCCTAGATAATGGATCACTTCCCAACGAGGCAATAACGACAATTTTTAAACCAGGTAAACCAGCTGACCACCCTCAAAGTTACAGAGCTGTTTCCCTTTTCAGCTATACTTATAACCTCCTGGAGAGGCTCATTTAGCGGCTTCCTTCTGGAACATATCCCAACTGAGCAAGTGGGTTTCAGAGAAGTTGTTGAGACTAGGTACTGGCCCTAACAACTTTCATAGAGGCTGGTTTCCACAAAAACATGAAGACATCTGTCGCGTTTTTAGACGCAACTGCAGCATATGACACTGTCTGGAGAGAAGCGATGATATAAAAATTACTAAAACAGTCTGATGCCAGAAAACTGTACCTCTCATCAACAACATGATAGACAATAGATATTTCCATGTTTACTTGGGTGAAAATATGAGAAAGGGGAGGAAATTAAGTAGTGGGGTACCACTGGCCTCTGTCTTAGCCCCAAATTATTCAACCCATTTTCCTCCGATCTCCAAAGTACCAGGTCAAAAAAATTATGCTATATGGACGATATCACTCATGGTTGTAGAACCAAGGATGTCGGACAAGTGGAGTCAGTTCTCACAGATCAAGCTGTTATGAGTTCCTATTTTAGAAAGTGGCGTCTTAAACAAAGTGCAAGTAAAAATGTTCCATCTGAACAACAGACAAGCTAACGCAGAACTCAAAGTGAAACTTAATGGTAACTCTCTTTGCCATAACAAATACGTTAAGCATATTGGTGTCACCCTTGACTGCACCCTTTCATATAGAAAACAACTTGAAAATACAGCTGCTACGATAAAAACGTGTAAGAATATTATTCAAAAATTGTATGGAATGACACTGAGAGCCTTAGAAGATACCCTAAGTGCATCATCCACTGGGCAGGTCTTCTCAGTAGCCAAGCCCAGTGAGGCTAAACAATGGCCACACCAACTTGACCGACATCCAGTTGAACCACACTATGCAGTTAATAACTGGGAAAATACAACGAACAATGGTTTATTGGCTTCCTCTGTGAGCAACAGCTGTCCACCTGCAAGCCATAGAAGTGAGGTCTTGCTTAAGGCATACTGCAAGAGCTACAGGAGAACCTGGACGCAGCCATACAGGACGACATACCAAGTCTATTACGAAACAGACTCTGTTGAAGAAACTCACTATTATGACAAGCACCACAGCTAGATGCCAGAAATACTGGGGTGAGAGACTTGTGGGAACGAAATTGTCAACTTATTGAAAATCCAGAATAGTGTGAGTGGTTCTGACAGTATAACTGTAAGAGTGTTGGCACAGACCTCGACAGGAAATTATGGGTCAAACTGAACAGAGCTCACCCTGAGCATGGATGATGGACAGGCTCTCTTTACAAATGGGATGCTACAGTGTCTCCAGTTTGTGACTTTAGGGATCCAAACTTGGCAATCAAGCATGTTAGAGATGAGTGCCCCTTGCATTCCTAGTAGGGGTGTTGTAGCAACCTCATGAAAGCTTAAGATATAGCTCTTATATGGATGAGAAATGTAAATATTGACATTTAGTTAATTTTATATGTAGTTTTATATTTTTGTGTTCTTGTTATATACTTATACTAATGTTATATAACTGTATTATTAAACTGCATGTGAGCCATATGAAGAAATAAAATAAAACCAAAGAAACTTAACGAAATATTGAAATCATTAAATGTCGAATCTCTGTTCATATTCTTACCAAGAAAACAAATTTTTAAATAAAAGTCTAATTGAAATTAATAATATTCTTTAATTTCCAGTTACAAATGTAAATTGAACTATTTGTTTATGAAGTATGTTAGTATCTTTAGTTAGTATCTTTAAGATTACTTAACTGATTTTTGTATGGAGATAAATACATTTTTGAAAAGTAATCTGAGAATGCTTTTTTATTTCTGTTTTGTATTGTATTTACTTAATTCTTGTTTAGCAATATGATTATTCAGTTGTGTTGTAATACTTGTATATTAAGCATTTGTGGAAAGATCCTTTTATTCTTTTCCTAAATATTTTTGGTATTAGCATCATAGATACTGGAATGAAATTTTCATTCTACAGTGGAGTGTGCGTTGGTATGAAACTTTCTGGCAGATTAAAACTGTGTGCTGGACCGAGACTCGAACTCGGGACCTTTGCCTTTCATGGGCAAGTGCTCTACCAACTCAGCTACGCAAGCACGACTCACGGCCCATCCTCACAGCTGTACTTCTGCCAGTACCTCGTCTCCTACCTTCCAAACTTTACAGAACCACTCCTGCTAACACTTTTAATCTGCCAGGAAGTTTCATATCAGCGCACACTCCGCTGTAGAGTGAAAATTTCATTTTAGAAACATCCCCCAGGCTGTGGCTAAGCCATGTCTCTGCAATATCCTTTCTTTCAGGAGTGCTAGTTCTGCAAGGTTCGCAGGAGAGCTTCTGCAATGTTTGGAAGGTAGGAGACGAGGTACTGGCAGAAGTACAGCTGTGAGGACGGGGCGTGAATCGTGCTTGGGTAGCTCAGTTGTTAGAGCACTCACCCGCAAAAGGCAAAGGTCCCGAGTTCGAGTCTCGGTCCGGCACAGTTTCATCATAGATACTAATTAGATCACTCACATTCTACTAACCTTCTACCTTTAAAAGAAACGTTAGTCTTAGTATGATGGAAAATTTTAGTTCATTCATTATGAAATATTTTAATTGTGGTTTCCTTATGTCAACTGTGTATTAATTTTTGATTCTGTTTCTCCTAATTTTTGTTCATCAATTTTTTTATTAATTTTTTAGTCTAAATCTCATTCATAACTAATTAAATTTTACATTTAATTTTTTAATTCATTTTTATTAATTTTGATTCTAATTGTAATTCAAATTAAATTTCCTTTCTTGTATTTAATTTCTTCTAAAATTATGTTAATTTTAGATTCAAATACAAATTAATATTTAATATATTTTCTACCACACTTCTGATTTTTTAAATTTTTTTTTATTAGTTTATGTACTAGTTTATGTCCTTATTTAAAGTTAATTCTTATGACTGAAAATTTTCTAATTTTTTCATTAGTTTTTGATTCGAATTTTACATACACTATTTTCAATTTCTTGCCTAATATGTCCATGCATTACATTTAAAAGATTTTGAAATATATAATTATCTGATAACAGTTTTAACATCAACATAACATAAATGATCACAGATTAATTAAATAAAATTTTGTGTTCTTACAACATTAAAATATAAATCACCTATTTCCAAATAATTAATTATTTCTGTTGGTATATTGAAGCTAAATGAAACAAATCAAATTTTTTGTTTTTCTGATTATAGTAATCCAGTGAGTATCAACGTTATCAGAAATATCTGAATTAAAAAATACCATACTCAAATTTTTATTTGTTAATTATTTCATCAATTATTAAAATGCCTTTAAACCATTTAAGTTTTAATTCTTTAGTGAGATTTTCAAAATAAAAATTTGATAAAGCTTTAGTATTCTTTTTTATTTTTTGATATTTTTATACCATTCCCTTTACTTACTATTCCTAAATCGGTTCATTTTTGTTCTTGTAAATCTTCATAGTATTTATTTTACTTTGAAGTGACAATGTAATCGCTGGAACCACCAGCTAATGCACTGATTATACCTAATGCTCTTAATGCAACTGACAAATAATCACCTTCAAGTTTTGATAACCCCAAAACTGTTTCTTTTCTTATAATATAGTCAATAGTTTTTCATTATTCTTCCTGTTTTGAGCATTAGAGGAAAGATTATCAATACTACCTAATTGTTCATTAAGTTGTTCAGTTTTAAATCCCTTAGGCTTACTTTTATCGTTCAGCAAGCACGTATAATCAATTGTGAAGTTATTCATTTATGTAGAAGAAAATTTATAAAGGTTTTATATAATAAACATTTTTAAAAAATTATGAAATTATTTTATTTTAAAAAAAATTGTTATTTCGTTTGTAAAATACTGTTATAGCAGCACCATTGCAATCAATCTAATTATTATTTAAAACTTATTTCTAAATGTGGATATCTCTTTCAAATAGTTACAAATGAAGGAAAATACGGTTTACAAATTACTTGAGCACCAAAGATTAATTCTGGTAGAAAAGGAGGAATAATACCTGTCTCTCAATGAGAATAATGGTTATATTTTATATACTTTACACCTTATAAATTAAAATTAATATTAATCTATTGGAAAGGAATTAATGTTCGCAAATTATTAGCAATATTTTTTCTTTAACAAGAACGTTTATATTATTAAAGGCTAAATATTCTCCAATTTTTTATATCCATATATAATTTAACATCAATTTCTGTAATAACTTTATTAGAAATTTAAATCTTTGAGACATATATTACATTTCTTAAAATTGATTTTTTAAAAATATTTAAAATTGTATTGATCAACAGGAAGTTATATTCGTTTTTCCTTCATAATTAAAGCATCTTTCCTATAATTATCTTCTATAGGTGCACTTAATCCTTTTTTGAGAAATGATGAATTACACTTAGTTCAATGAGCCATCACATTTATTAATAGTAGATTATTATTAGATTGTATCCTAAAATAGACTGGGAACCATAAATAATGGATTGTGAGAAAAAAATTAAAAATCAACATAGTAAGCCTTTCCAAATTCAGAGAGTAATAAACGGACCAAGTGGATGTGGATAAACAACACTAAACATTGATAATTACATTTTAGCTCCAGGTTTCTTAAACTGGAATAAAATAAATCATCTATATATTTTATTCTAAAAGGATGGATGATCCAAGGTATTAATAATGTATATAAAAATGTGAAAAAATTCAAAATAAAAAATTTAAAAATTGCTACTCCTGTTGAAAAAATGATGAAACTGTACCATAACATGAATGTGAAGATAATTCAGATTTCATATTTCATGATTTTATTCTGAAAAATAAAGATGTATTTGAAGAATGTTCTGCTAAAGGAATACTTAAAGGAGTAGAGTTTTTATTCAACAAAAAACATATTCAAATATACCAAAATAAATAGCAAGAGATAATTGAAATTGCTTACATTTTTGAGACAAGATGATATAAATTCGTTGGTGGCAATTTAAGATTTGATGAATTTAAATAAATGTGATGTAAATATTTGAATGACAATCAAGTTGAATTAATTACAATAGATACGACAAGAAAAAATTAATAATGGGAAATACAGAAATAAAATTTAAGATTGTAAAACCATAATTTTAAACCTTAAACTAAAACATTAGATGTTAAATGTTAAACATAATATGTTAAGAAACAATGAATATTACTGTATTTATCTTTAATGAATGTTTGCAAAATATGGTAATGAGGTTGTTTAAAAAGCTGAACAAATTAGGAAAATAAAAGGACACTTGCATGAAGAATTTCCAAATGGAAAAACCTAAAACTGAATACAAAAAATATAAAAAAGAAGTTCAACCTATTGTTGAGACAATCTATTTTATAGAAGATTTAAAAGCAATTGAAGAGAATAAAGAAGCTGTAAAAAATGTTGTTACACATCATCATCAACAACAGAATTATTTAGTAAAATTTAATGATATAGAGAAATCAAACAAAATGATAAAGATTGTACTTCAAATCAGAAAAATAAGACTTAGTCAATAAACATAATGATAAAGAAGAAAAAATGAAAAATGAAGAAGCATTAAATTTTACAAAAATAATTGCAAGTGAGAGAATGGTAGAATATGTCACCAATAGGGAAGATACGTCTTTTGAAATAAGACCTGTTGGCACATTGAAATCTGTTGGATTGTTGCCAGTAAAATTTGATGGTGATAAATTAAGATATGGTCATAAAACATCTGAATGAACCGACTTATGAATGAATGTTGTAGCTAAAAACCAAATAACTAGAGATGATATGAATAAAAAAAGTTGATTCTTTAGATTCAAAAATTATGCAGATTTCTTATACAGGGTGATTCAAAAAGAATACCACAACTTTAAAAATGTGTATTTAATGAAAGAAACAAAATATAACCTTCTGTTATACATCATTACAAAGAGTATTTAAAAAGGTTTTTTTTCACTCAAAAACAAGTTCAGAGATGTTCAATATGGCCCCCTCCAGACACTCGAGCAATATCAACCCGATACTCCAACTCGTTCCACACTCTCTGTAGCATATCAGGCGCAACAGTTTGGATAGCTGCTGTTATTTCTCATTTCAAATCATCAATGGTGGCTGGGAGAGGTGGCCGAAACACCATATCCTTAACATACCCCCATAAGAAAAAATCGCTGGGGGTAAGATCAGGGCTTCTTGGAGGCCAGTGATGAAGTGCTCTGTCACGGGCTGCCTGGCGGCCGATCCATCGCCTCGGGTAGTTGACGTTCAGGTAATTACGGACAGATAAGTGCCAATGTGGTGGCGCTCCATCCTGCTGAAATATGAATTGTTGTGCTTCTTGTTCGAGCTGAGGGAACAGCCAATTCTCTAACATCTCCAGATACTGTAGTCCAGATACAGTAGCACCTTCGAAGAAAAAGGGACCAAAAACTTTATTGGCTGAAATGGCACAGAAAACGTTCACCTTAGGCGAGTCACGTTCATACTGAGTTGTTTCCCGCGGAGTCTCAGTGCCCCATATACAGACATTGTGATGGTTGACTTTCCCATTAGTGTGGAAAGTTGCTTCATCACTAAACACAATCTTTGAAACGAAAGATTCATCTGTTTTCATTTGAGCAATGATAAAATCACAGAAATCGATTCTCTTAATCTTATCAGCTGCAGACAGTGCTTGAACCAATTTCAGACGATAAGGTTTCATAACTAACCTTTTTCGTAGGACTCTCCATACAGTTGATTGTGGAATTTACAGCTCTCTGCTAGCTCTGCGAGTCGATTTTCCTGGGATGCGAACAAATGCTTGCTGGATGCGTGCTACATTTTCATCACTCGTTCTCGGCCATCCAGAACTTTTCCCTTTGCACAAACACCCATTCTCTGTAAACTGTTTATACCAACCTTTAATACACCACCTATCAGGAGGTTTAACACCATACTTCATTCGAAATGCACGCTGAACAACTGTCGTCGATTCACTTCTGCCATACTCAATAACACAAAAAGCTTTCTGTTGAGCGGTCGCCATCTTAGCATCAACTGACGCTGACGCCTAGTCAACAGCGCCTCAAGCGAACAAATGTACAACTAAATGAACTTTATAGCTCCCTTAATTCGCCGACAGATAGTGCTTAGCTCTGCCTATTGTCGTTGCAGAGTTTTAAATTCCTAAAGTTGTGGTATTCTTTTTGAATCACCCTGTATAATTCAGGTTCGTTATATAGTGAAAATGATCCAAGTAAACCAAAATCAAGTAATGGTAATAAAAATAAATATTTGATAAAAGAAATTCTCGATTTATTTATAAGAAAATCACCAGTAGATTTATATTCAAGTGAAGGTGAGAAACTTGGTGAATGATTTTTTAAAAATGTGTGAAAAAAACAAAAAATATATTTAGATGAGCGATGTTACAGATTTAACTGATAAATCAGCAATTATTCATGGAGAAGAATTATCTGGAAATAAAAATTATTATTTCTGAAAAAGTCAGAATAACGAAAAGTTAACAAATAAATATAGTGATTTTATTATTAATAATGTAAAAGAAAAACCTTACTCAATCATATTCTTAAATAATTTACCTCACATATTTTGGAAACTGGAGAAATATGGAAAGAGATTAGTTAATATTTTAATTAATAAATTTGCTTTTGAAATGCATATTTCTAGCTGCAATTACTGTGGGCCAGAAACAAAATTAGAAGGAAGTCTTTCTAGAAGCAATGAAGGTATAAATCCTTTAGATGAAGCATATAAAAAAAGTAGATATTATATGTAGGGATAATAAGAAAAGAGATATGATGCAGACAGAGAACTTGAGTTAACAGCAAAATAAAGTATATATGCTGAAGATGCTTAATTTGGTGAAAAATTATTAACAGCAGCAGTTAGAGGAATAATGTATGGAAAATAAAATTTAGGAAATGGGTGTTGATGATAATGGTTGGGGATTATGATTTTTTATTGAGATGTTTCTATTAAATTTTTATAAAATTTTATCTTTATAAATGAACAGAACTGAAACTATCAATTTTATTCTTGTCCTGTTAATGAAAAAAGTAAAGATAATTTAAATTTTCATAATAGAAATTTAGGAATTAATATAAATACTGGAAATTGCTGGGTTCAGCCAAATAATGCCAAATTATATAAGAAATTTAAAATCGTTGAAACTAATTGATGAGAGTATCATACATATGTTGGAAAATCAAATAAAAATTTAATTGATAATTATGTTGAAAAATTATTTTATTTTGTAACTATAGGATATGCAAATAATGCATTATCAAGAATAGAAGATCCTTTTATTTCTTCATCAATTTTATTAAGTTTAACTTCATCTCTGCCTGATAAAATTGAAATCGAATGAGATATAGTTAATAATAGTAAAATAAAATGTAAACAAAATAAAGTACCTTAACCATTACAAATTTTTGTCTTTTAAAGCATCATAAAGAAGAATATTTAACTGTTTATTTTACTTTAAGTTCTAACAATGCAGATACTGTTCTTAGATGGTCTGATAAAAATTATGCTGGAGTCTAAACAAATGGTACATTTCAAAGTGAAGAAAAAATTGTTACTGAACGTATGGAAATTAGAGTACCTGCTGTTAAAATGATCAATTATGAATAAGAGCTACAACAAGAAAAATAAAAAATCCTAAAACACCCGTATCCGTCTTTGAATTACAAACTGTACAAATCGCAGCATTGACTAATGAAAATAATTATGAGATAGATATAAAAAATCCTAATAATTCATTAGAATTTGATATGCGCTATTTTTGTTTGTTATTTTTAAACCAAAAAGTAAAAGTAATCAATTGCTTGATCTGTCATTGTTTGGTAATGTTAATTTACAAAATGTTTATTTTAAAAAATGGATGAAATGCAAATTTTTCTCAAGAAATGTAGAATTTAGATCCATGAAATAATTTTTGAAAAAACATAGGATTCATTTTGTTATTTTACATGAGTTTCACAATTAAAAGTCAATATCGATAAAAATCAATACAATTTCATTATGCTATAAATATGACTCAAATATTGTAGCAAATCAAAAACCAACTATGAAGTAATGTGCTACTTTTAATGATAAAATTCCTGATGATATTTTAGCTTAGATAATTTTTTGTGAAAAAAGAATTTAACTTATGATGTTCAACATAGAATATTTATTGCGAATTTTTAAAAAATTTATATTTTTCGGTTACAAATTAGTAATCTTTAAAATACTATAAAATATCAATTCATAATCTTTTTAATAAATTATTAAACTCTACTCTTATTTCATCAAAAATAAAATTAAAATAAATTGATGAGTAGTTTCTGTATTTATATGATAATTCAAAAGTTTTTTAATGTTATAAAAAAGAAGGAATTTCATTCATCTATGTCTATTTATATTTCTATCACGTTTTCATTACTATGATAGAAACGAAATTTAAATATATTTGAGTCGCAATAACCTTAATATATTCCTTTTCATACCTTTTAAATGATCTACAATCAGAGATAATTTAAAATAATAGTTTCAAATATCTGATTTAACTTGCTCTACATCTACCTCTACATACATACTCTGCAATCCACCATACAGTGGGTGGCAGATGGTACCTCATACCACAACTAGCATCTTCTCTCCCTGTTCCACTCCCAAACAGAATGAGGGAAAAATGACTACCTATATGCCTCTGTATGAGCCCTAATCTCTCTTATCTTATCTTTGTGGTCTTTCCATGAAATGTAAGTTGGCGGCAGTGAAATTGTACTGCAGTCAGCCTCAAATGCTGGTTCTCTAAATTCCCTAAGTAGCGATTCACGAAAAGAGCGCCTCCTTTCCTCTAGGAGACTCCCACCCGAGTTCCTGAAGCATTTCCGTAACACTTACGTGATGATCAAACCTACCAGTAACAAATCTAGCAGCCCGCCTCTGAATTGCTTCTATGTCCCCCTCAATCCAACCTGATAGGGATCCCAAACGCTCGAGCAGTACTCAAGAATAGGTCGTGTTAGTGTTTTATAAGCGGTCTCCTTTACAGATGAGCCACATCTTCTCAAAATTCTACCAATGAACCGAAGACGACTATCTGCCTTCCCCACAACTGCCATTACATGCTTGTCCCGCTTCATATCGCTCTTGAATTTTACACCCAAATATTTAATCGATGTGACTGTACCAAGTGCTACACTACTAATGGAGTATTCAAACATTACAGGATTATTTTTCCTATTCATCTGCATTAATTTACATTTATCTATATTTACAGTTAGCTGCCATTCTTTACACCAATCACAAATCATGTCCAAGTCATCTTGTATCCTCCTACAGTCACTCAACGACGACACCTTCCCATACACCACAGCATCATCAGCAAACAGTCGCACATTGCTATCCATCCTATCAAAAAGATCATTTATGTAGATAGAAAACAACAGCGGACCCACCACACTTCCCTGGGGCACTCCAGATGATACCCTCACCTCCGATGAACACTCACCATCGAGGACAACGTACTGGGTTCTATTACTTAAGAAGTCTTCGAGCCACTCACATACTTGGAAACCAATCCCATATGCTCGTACCTTAGATAGGAGTCAATATATTTGAGTCATAATATCCTTAATATATCAATAACACCATTCCTTTTCATACCTTTTAAATGATCTGCAATCAGAGATAATTTAAAATAATATTTTCAAATTATTTCTTTCAAAAAAATATTTTTATCAGATTTAAATTTGTCCCATACATTAGTTATATTTTTATTTCTTCTGCTTCTATCGTTTCTCCCTCTTTAGGGTACGCTGGATCAGTCATTTCTTTGTGTGTTGTTCTTTTCTAAGGCCCAGTATTTCTTCATTCTTTCTTATCTTCTTTTCCTTTCTTCTTCTGAGATGAATGGTTTGGACTTTTGTATAGATTTGTCTTGGAACCTCGTGTTTTCATCTTTATTAATTAGTTTAGCTGTTCGATCGATACGTGAATTTTCTGAAATCTTTATTTCTACTAGGTCTTTCTCAGTTTCTTTAAACCAGTTGGGTTTCGTTTTGTGGGTACGGAAAAAGCCAAAGATTTGTTTGGTTAATCTGTTGGAATTCATTCTGAGAAGATCTGAAAGTATCTCAAGGTTTTTCAGTTTTCTTGTACAGATTTTCATTTTTGATGTGTATAATCTTGTTGGCTTGAAATTTTGGTCCTATGATTTTTCTTAAAGTTTTTCTTTCCTTTAGCTCAAGTTTCTCCACTTGGCCTTTGAAATTCATGTTTAGTGTTTCTGCTGCATATAGTGCTTTTGGCTTAATCCCTGCCTTGTAATATGTAATTTTGGACCCCCATGAAAGATATTTTTTGTTGTATGTATTTTTTGTTAGTTGGAAGGCCAATTCAAGTTTATTTTTTTTTAGATTCCATTGCTTTGCTTTCCCCAGCAGTCCAAATAATCCATTCTCCGAGATATTTGAATTCTTTTCCTATTTCAATCTTTTGTTCTGGAACTTAGAGGTATTTACATGAGTGCTTGATGTTTGTCAGTATCTTAGTTTTTTCAAAGGAGATGTGAAGACCTATTTTAGCTGCTTGTTTCTTTAGTTTGAGGATTTGCTCCCGTGTTTCTTCCATTGTTTCACCATTCAGGGTCATAACATCGGCAAATGCAATTCAATTTACTTTAAGGTTCTCCTTTTTGCAACCCAGTCTTATACCACTCTTAAGATTTGTGTTCTATTCTCTAACTACTTTCTCAAGCATGCAATTGAACAGCAATGGTGAAAGCCCATCCCCCTGTCACACTCCCATTTTTATTTCAAAGGGATGTGATAATTCGCCCATATATTTAACTTTCGAAAATGTGTATGTAAGGGTCGCTTTTATAATATTAGTTGTCTTCTTATCCAAACCCATTTCTTCCAGGTCTGATAACAGAGATTCTCTATCAATC
This sequence comes from Schistocerca cancellata, assembly GCF_023864275.1. NCBI lineage: Eukaryota > Metazoa > Arthropoda > Insecta > Orthoptera > Acrididae > Schistocerca > Schistocerca cancellata. The sequence goes on along the minus strand of NC_064629.1, from coordinate 740,888,722 downwards.
GAATCATATGCTTTTTGGAGATCAATGAAGGAGATATCATATGTCTTTTCCCTTGCTTTTTGGTACGCCACGATGTTTTTGAGGTTTAGTATTTGTTCTGAACATGATCTACCCTTTGTAAAAGCTCCCTAGTATTCCCCAATGTGTGGGTCCAATTGCGGCTTTGCCCTGTTCAAAAGGAATTTAAGAAAAATCTTGTATGTTATATCCAGCAGTGATATTCCTCTGTAATTGTTGGGGTATGTCTTCAAACCATTCTTATGGATAGGGTGGATGAGAGCTGTTCTCCATTCTGTGGGGATCTCTTCTTCTTTCCAGATTTGATCGAAAACACACTGAAGGGATGTAATTGCATTTTTGACAACTTTTTTCCATATTTTTATTTGTTATAATTTTTTTAATTTTAAAAATGGGAAAACATTTTCGAGACCTAATTTATAAAAATTTTTGTTATATATTTAAAGAAAAAATTTATTAAATTTTTCAAATAAATGAATTAAATAAAAATAGAAAAATTTTAAAAATAAAAAGTAAAAAAATTTGAAATCTATTTTATGTGTGAGATTATTAGTTGTTTTATATTTGTTAAAATTAGTAATTTAATTGATATATTTATTCATGTAATTTGGTCAAATTTTAACTAATAAACTGAGATGAATGGTTACAAGTTTTTAGCTAGAAAGATTTTCAATAGTGTAAGATGTAAATTGCTGACTGCCCCAAGATTTTGGGCTGCATCACAACTTCCATCTACTACCAAGAGATAGTTCATTGTAAACTACTTGGGAGTGCAGTATATGAAGTTTGTCATTTTCAGAAACAGAGGGATAAATGCGTATACTTAGAAATAAAGCAAACTCGTTATACAGATGGGATAATCAGTCGAGTAGGTATGAGAGCGTGAGTGACCTAATATGTTTTAATGACAAAAACATGACGAATTCTAGAGAGAGACAGAGAGAGAGAGAGAGAGAGAGAGAGAGAGAGAGACATGATGAGAAAATTATATTGTCATACTTGATCCTGTGAGTGCAATAGGAATCTGTAATGTTATTTTATTCTGAACTCCACCCAGTACATGCTAGCTGCAAATCATATATCTTTGGAACTGCCAAAAAAAATTGGATGCAGAGTAAAGTCATATGATTTGAGAAATGATACTGTATTTATCCTCACAGTTCTGCATTTCAACACAGACTGAACGAGTTTCCCACTATTACCACAGGTGGGCAGGTAGGAGGGGATGGGGAAAGACTTTTGAGGTGTTTAATTTCCAAGAGGGGATGGGGTAATTTATTGATAATTAATTTAATATCAAAAGTGCACCAGTAATGGACTACTGCATAAAATACGTGGTCTAATCTTGTACAGCTGACTGACACTAGTGACCAGTGTTATCGTTCTAATAACTTAACTGCCATTCTGTGAAGACTGTTGTGTATCAATCTTACTGATGTCACCAATCCAATTACACACAATCACTCCAGGTGCATGCATGCTGAGAAGGTTAGCACTCCTTGTTGGTGTACCGTAGATACAACCTGATACATATGAGGATGCTGTGGTGATAAAACAAACGATTAAGAAGAAAGGAATATGGGAGCCCTATTGTACTGGGTGGGCTTAGTATGTGATTGGGACAGAGCTTTTAGATGAATCCACCACATGTTACATCAGGGGTAGGGTTCGGAGGTGGATCCATTACGTGTTACAGCCTGGATAGGGCTCGAAGGTGAATCCACCTGTGATATATCTTGAGCAGAGTCTGAAGGTGGATAGAGTATGGTCTGCTCCCCCCCCCTCACGCCCCCACCGCACGCACATACCAAACTACAGCACAGCTGCTCTACGTGTTGACAACTTTACTACATTTACAAGCAATTTTTGGATGTGTTTCCAGAAGTAAGGTCATGATCACATGAGCAGAAATGACATAAAATCGGTAAAATTACGAAAAATATGTATAGATTGAGGGAAAACACGCTAAATGTAGGAAAACTGAGGTAGAATGGGGGAGTACTTACATATGTACTTGATACAGGAAAAATTCTTGTACATAGGAACGAGTGTGTGACAGCAAGGGGAATATAGGAAAAAATCGACATGGAAGCACGGAAAAGCTGGAATAGGTAGCTTAACGTGGGCGATCAAACATAATACAGTAATAGATTCATATAGGAGGGATCACAATCCCAGGTATGAGCCCGAAGTTATCGGCAATCACCTTATAGATTTCTATAAAGTGTCTGGACATACGACTATATGAACTTCACGTCCTCCTTCGTTAAAGATCACTGTATTACCAGATTGGGGACCGCAGTATACAATTACCTAATGAATGGCTCATATCTACAATTCACCAATCATGAATTCTAACCTCCTCAGCATACATGCGTCTAGAGCTACCATGTGTAATTGGATGGGTGTCATAAGTAAAATTGGTACTGAATAGTGTTTGCATAGCGGAGGTTATAGTACTGGAATGAGAATACTAGGCGCTACAGTCTGGAACCGCGCGACCGCTACGGTTGCAGGTTCGAATCCTGCCACGGGCATGGATGTGTGTGATGTCCTTAGGTTAGTTAGGTTTAAGTAGTTCTAAGTTCTAGGGGACTGATGACCTCAGATGTTAAGTCCCATAGTGCTCAGAGCCATTTGAACCATTTGAATGAGAATACTGGTCCCTGGCGTCAGTCTGTTGCATAAAGCAAAATGTCAAAGTGTATTGACTATACGGAAATCAGCTCGTTGTGTTCCTTCGTGTGACTTCAAATTTGATGGGTATAGTACCCTACTACTTCTGGTCATATCTAAATTAAATCAGAGACAAAGATTACAGGGTGGGTTGGCTACATCTACATAGATACCATCTACATAGATACCATCTATAACTACATCTACATCTACGTGATTACTCTAAAATTCACAATGAACTGCCTGCCAGAGGGGTCAATGAACCATCTTCAAGCTGTCTCCCTACCGTTCCACTCTCGAACGGCGCGCGGGAAAAACGAGCACATACATTTTTCTGTGCGAGTCCTGATTTCTCTTATTTTATCGTGACGATCATTTCTCCCTATGTTGGTGGGTGCCAACAGAATGTTTTCGCAATCGGAGGAGAAAACTAGTGACTGAAATTTCATGAGAAGATCCCGTCGCAACGAAAAACGCCTTTGTTTTAATAGTTGCCACTCCATTTCATGTATCACGTCTATGGCACTATCTCCCCTATTTCGCGATAGTACAAAACGAGCTGCCCAACTTTGTACTTTTGCGATGTCATCCGTCAGTCCCACCTGACGTTGATCCCACACCGTACAACAATACTCCAGAATAGTGCCGACAAGCGTGGTGTAAGCTGTCTCTTTAGTAGACGTGCTGCACCTTCGAAGTGTTCTGCTAATGAATCGCAGTCTTTGATTTGCTCTACCCACAACATTATCTATGTGATCGTTCCCATTAAGGTGATTTTTAATTGTAATCCCTAAATATTTAGTTGAATTTAAAGCATTCAGATGTGTGTGAATTACCGCTTAATCGAAATTTAGCGGATTTCTTTTAGTACTAATCTGAATAACTTCACACTTCTTTATTCAGGGTCAATAGCCACTTTTCGCACCATACAGATAACTTATCTAAAAAGTTTTGTAATTCGTTTTGGTCGGTAAATGACACCATCATCTGCAAACAATCTAAGACGGCTAGTTAGAGTGTCTCCTACGTCAGGAACGACAGAGGGCCTATAACACTTCCTTGGGGAGCGTCCGATATTACTTCTGTTTTACTCTATGACTTTCTGTGTATTGCTACGAACTGTGACCTTTCTGACACGAAATCACCAATGCAGTCGCACAACTGAGGCAATACTCCATAGGCACGCAGTTTGGGTAGAAAACGCTTGTGAGGAACTGTGTCGAAAGCCTGCCAGAAATCTAAAAATACAGAATCAATTTGACATACCCTGGCGAAAGCGCTCATTACTTCATGAGTGTAAAGAGCTAGTTGTGTTTCGCAAGAACGATTTTTCCTGATCTGTGCTGGCTCTGTGTCAATAAATCGTTTTCTTCGAGGTAATTCATAATGTTCGAATACAGTATATGTTCCAAAACCCTGCTAGAAATCATCGGAAGTGATATGGGCCTGTAATTCAGCGAATTGCAGGCCGGGGTGGCCAAGCGGTTGTAGGCGCTACAGTATGGAACCGCGCGACCGCTACGGTCGCAGGTTCGAATCCTGCCTCGGGCATGGATGTGTGTGATGTCCTTAGGATAGTTAGGTTTAAGTAGTTCTAAGTTCTAGGGGACTGATGACCACAGATGTTAAGTCCCATAGTGCTCAGAGCCATTTGAACCAATTCAGCGAATTACTCCCACTTCCCTTTTTGGGTGTTGGTGTGACTTCGCAATTTTCCAGTCTTAAGGACGAATCTTTCTGTGAGCGAGCGGTTGCATGTAATCGCTAAATATGGAGCAGCATATGGAACCTGACCGGTATACAATCTGGACCGGAGGCCTTGACTATAGTAAGTGATTTAAGCTGCTTTGCTACACCGAGGATATCTACGTCTTTGTTTCTCATCTTGGCAGTTGTTCTTGATTGGAATTCAGGAATATTTACTTCGTCTTCTTTGGTGAAGGAGTTTCGGAAAACCGTGTTTAATAACTATGTTTTAGTGGCACTGTCATCAGTGACTTCACCGTTGCTATCGCGCAGTGAAGGTATTGATTTCGTCTTGCCACTGGTGTGCTTTATGTACGACCAGAATCTCTTTGGATTTTCTGGCAGATTCCGAAACAGAATTTCGTTGTGGAAATTATTAAAAGAATCTCGCATTGATGTACACGCTATTTTTAGAACTTCTGTAAAACTTCTCCAGTCTTGGGGATTTTGCGTTCTTTTAAATTTGGCATGCTTTTTTCGCTGACTCTAAAACAGCGATCTGACCCGTTTTATGTACCACGAGGGATCAGTACCATCACTTATTAATTTATGTGGTACATATCTTTCAATCGCTGTCGATACCATCTCTTTGAAATCATTCGACAACTTTTCTACGCTTACATCATCAGATCGAAAGGAGTGAAGACTGTCTTTTAGAAAGGCGTTAAGAGCATTTTTATCAGCTTTTTTAAATACATATACTTTGCGTTTCTTTTTGATGGTTGTAGGTATTACGGTATTCAGCCTAGCAGCAACTGCCTTGTGGTCGCTAATCCCTGTATTCGTTGCGATACTCTTTTGTCCAGGATTATTTGTTGCTAAGAGGTCAAACTGCAAAAAGGTGGGAATTTAAGGAGATGGGACCTGGATAAACTGACTAAACCAGAGGTTGTACAGAGTTTCAGGGAGAGCATAAGGGAACAATTGACAGGAATGGGGGAAAGAAATACAGTAGAAGAAGAATGGGTAGCTTTGAGGGATGAAGTAGTGAAGGCAGCAGAGGATCAAGTAGGTAAAAAGACGAGGGCTAGTAGAAATCCTTGGGTAACAGAAGAAATATTGAATTTAATTGATGAAAGGAGAAAATATAAAAATGCAGTAAATGAAGCAGGCAAAAAGGAATACAAACGTCTCAAAAATGAGATCGACAGGAAGTGCAGAATGGCTAAGCAGGGATGGCTAGAGGACAAATGTAAGGATGTAGAGGCTTATCTCATTAGGGGTAAGATAGATACTGCCTACAGGAAAATTAAAGAGACCTTTGGAGATAAGAGAACCACGTGTATGAACATCAAGAGCTCAGATGGAAACACAGTGCTAAGCAAAGAAGGGAAAGCAGAAAGGTGGAAGGAGTATATAGAGGGTCTATACAAGGGCGATGTACTTGAGGGCAATATTATGGAAATGGAAGAGGATGTAGATGAAGATGAAATGGGAGATACGATACTGCGTGAAGAGTTTGACAGAGCACTGAAAGACCTGAGTCGAAACAAGGCCCCCGGAATAGACAACATTCCAATAGAACTACTAACGGCCTTGGGAGAGCCAGTCCTGACAAAACTCTACCATCTGGTGAGCAAGATGTATGAAACAGCCGAAATACCCTCAGACTTCAAGAAGAATATAATCATTCCAATCCCAAAGAAATCAGGTGTTGACAGATGTGAAAATTACCGAACAATCAGTTTAATAAGCCACAGCTGCAAAATACTAACACGAATTCTTTACAGACGAATGGAAAAACTAGTAGAAGGCGACCTCGGGGAAGATCAGTTTGGATTCCGTAGAAATACTGGAACACGTGAGGCAATACTGACCTTACGACTTATCTTAGAAGAAAGATTAAGGAAAGGCAAACCTACGTTTCTAGCATTTGTAGACTTAGAGAAAGCTTTTGACAATGTTGACTGGAATACTCTCTTTCAAATTCTAAAGGTGGCAGAGGTAAAATACAGGGAGCGAAAGGCTATTTACAATTTGTACAGAAACCAGATGGCAGTTATAAGAGTCGAGGGGCATGAGAGGGAAGCAGCGGTTGGGAAGGGAGTGAGACAGGGTTGCAGCCTCTCCCCGATGTTATTCAATCTGTATATTGAGCAAGCAGTAAAGGAAACAAAAGAAAAATTTGGAGTAGGTATTAAAATCCATGGAGAAGAAATAAAAACTTTGAGGTTCGCCGATGACATTGTAATTCTGTCAGAGACAGCAAAGGACTTGGAAGAGCAGTTGAACGGAATGGATGGTGTCTTGAAGGGAGGATATAAGATGAACATCAACAAAAGCAAAACGAGGATAATGGAATGTAGTCGAATTAAGTCGGGTGATGCTGAGGGTATTAGATTAGGAAATGAGACACTTAAAGTAGTAAAGGAGTTTTGCTATTTGGGGAGCACAATAATTGATGATGGTCGAAGTAGAGAGGATATAAAATGTAGACTGGCAATGGCAAGGAAAGCGTTTCTGAAGAAGAGAAATTTGTTAACATCGAGTATAGATTTAAGTGTCAGGAAGTCATTTCTGAAAGTATTTGTATGGAGTGTAGCCATGTATGGAAGTGAAACATGGACGGTAAATAGTTTGCACAAGAAGAGAATAGAAGCTTTTGAAATGTGGTGCTACAGAAGAATGCTGAAGATTAGATGGGTAGATCACATAACTAATGAGGAAGTATTGAATAGGATTGGGGAGAAGAGAAGTTTGTGGCATAACTTGACCAGAAGAAGGGATCGGTTGGTAGGACATGTTCTGAGGCATCAAGGGATCACCAATTTAGTATTGGAAGGCAGCGTGGAGGGTAAAAATCGTAGAGGGAGACCAAGAGATGAATACACTAAGCAGATTCAGAAGGATGTAGGTTGCAGTAGGTACTGGGAGATGAAGAAGCTTGCACAGGATAGAGTAGCATGGAGAGCTGCATCAAACCAGTCTCAGGACTGAAGACAACAACAACAACAAGAGGTCAAGTATGCTTTCGCAACCATTTACGCTTCGCATGGGCTCATGAACTAATTGTTCAACATAATTTTTTGAGAAAGCGTTCAGTACAATTTCTGATGACGTTTTATGCCTGCCACCGGCTTTAAACGTGTAATTTTTCCAGCATATCGAGGGTATATTGAGGTTGCCATAGACAATAATTGTATGAGTGGGGTACCTATTCGAAATGGGACTCAAGCTTTCTTTGAACTGTTCAACAACTACAACTAGTGAGTCGCGGGGTCCGTAAAACGATCCAGTTAATAGTTTAGTCCAAATGCCAGGTATAACCTCTACCCATACCATTTCGCAGGAACTATCTACTTGAATTTCACCACGAGAAAAAATTACTTCTGACAGCAATAAATACTCCACCACCAACTGTATTTAATCTATCCTTTCTGAACACTGTTAGATCGTTTGAGAAAATTTCGTCTGCACTTATTTCCGGCTTTAGCCAGCTTTCTGTAGCTATAACTATTTCACAGAGAGTGAGTTAAGAGATCCTTAGCTGATAGGTTCGATGAAGAGGCAGCTCGTTTCGAATTAGTAAACAGAGTGCGGCTATGGATGTGATTCGTTTGTTGATTGGTAATCATCAAAGCTGTTGGTGAAGTCTTTCAATCACCAACCTTATCCTACGAGTGTGAGAATACTTTATGGCTCCCATACACATACTGGGAAATTTTCAATCGTAATGAAATCTTACCGTATTTATAAAGTGTTTCGGCCGAGGAACGCAGTTTTTGCTCCTTGTTTCCGCTTATGGCTATTTCCGACAGTACGAAACAGTATTGTGTCATGTGATGTAGGCAGTGTAACAGGGTTCACGATATGTCCACATGCATATAGCACTCGCGAAGTAATGGTGGTTTTGGTTTAACAATGATACAGAAATTGAGAACCATGCTGTAATGTCACGTCGGCAGCTCGTGGTTGTGCGGTAGCGTTCTCGCTTCCCGAGCCCGGGTTCCCGAGTTCGATTCCCGGTGGGGTCAGGGATTTTCCCTGCCTCGTGATGACTGGGTGTTGTGTGATGTCCTTAGGTTAGTTAGGTTTAAGTAATTCTAAGTTCTAGGGGACTGATGACCATGGACGTTAAGTCCCATAGTGCTCAGAGCCATTTGAACCATTTTTGAAACAGGTACTCTATTATTAGAGTGTGTACAGTCAGTTACGTCTGTGTACAGCACAGAAGGTAAAAAGTTCAGATGTCTTCTCTTAGTGGTATTGTTCAAAATATCGGCCAACGTGGTCACGGAAGGGTGTATAGCGACTCTGCTTTACGCGCTCAAGAATTCCAGGAGTTTGTAATGTCATTGACTACACACTGTCTAAGCGATGACACATTTTGTTAACGTGAGAAGTGGTCAAGAGTAGTGGTTTTGAACAAGTAATTGGGTAAAATACCTTGAAAATATGGGAAAACCTGATAACATTGTGAAATTGATGGAAGCTGCGTAAAATTGAGGAACAACACGACAAAATGTGGATGAATGACGGTAATTACATGTTCGTTTGTTTACATGAAAATCATTCAATTCTAATTCTCTCTCTGTTGTGATGGCTCTGAGAAACGGAAGTACATCGAGCGTTTCAAACCGCATTTCACTACTGGAGTCCAACAAACGCGCCATCCATTGAACTGTGAATCATTGCAGTGATACCGCAAGGACAGAGTGTGGATCCATACCAACAGTTACTGTCAGATCAAATTTTGAGGATGCAACGCTCATGATGAAGTCTGGAGACCGATCCACTCATTTATGACATCACAGGAGGAGAACACCTCATGACTGTTTCCGTTCTGATGGGCTGGAAAATCTATATGTTAAATGACTACTTGAGTGATATTTTCGGAGAAGTTAGCTGGACATCTCTAAGTTACTCTTTCTAAATTAAGTGTGTCAGTTCTTCCTGCTGTGTCATGCGCCGACTACTGTGCAGAATGTACATAAGATTAATAAAAGACGTGAGGGCTTTGTAATTGTAATTACGCCCTTTATTCCTATACAGATATGTGATAAAGACGATGTGGCGGAGGGTTTTGCTACTGGAAAGCTGTGGTAGGCTGTGTGAAACGACTCTCAGTTGGTCTAAGTGTCGACGTACCATAATTTTTCGGACGCTATACACCTATAAATGATTATCACGCTACATGTATGGAATGTTATTCTGCTGGAATGTAAAGTTACTGATGTATTATCAGATGTGTGTGGGAAGTGATCAGATTACTATTCCTGTAAAAAATTAGGTATGTCTAGCCGTAAGTGAAGAATACATTTCACATGGGGAATTGTGATATCAATGCATTAAGAGTGTATCCAACCATAAAGGGTGAAAGATTAATTTTGTAAACACCTGCACAATACATCGAAGCTAAGGTTCAATTGGAACCTTTTAGCGTAGAAAACGAGTTGATTATATGGTTGTAACATCATGGATACACGTCCTCTTATTGGCTCTCCTAAGCAGATCCTCACATGTTCTTATGTTCTTTGTCACACTATCTGTTGCTCTGTTTATTACAGTGCACCAGCCCACATTGGTGATGTATTTCCAACCCTTTCGTCTGCAGGACCGCTATTGATCATCACATCGTGCCGATGAATATGCTTTACAACTATTGTTTGAGGGGGTCTTGGAGGGATGCACCTCCTTCCGGAAGTGTTGGAATACTTTAATGTCAAATAATTTCCTAGAGCTGAGGAGGATCGAGTCACGTAGCCAGTGCAGGGGTAGACATAGGACAAGTTTTTCGGATGCTACACACATGTAAAGGATAATTACTCTGCCTGGCTGAAATGAGTGTATGTTGGAGTGTAAAGTTAGTGTGGTCAGTACTGCGACATATGTCCCATCAAAAGGGAGGTGTAGATTGGACATGCAATATTCTTTTTCAACTCATCCTCAGCCGTAAGGCGTATGAAAGATTCTACAGGGAAAATTATGTCCAGTCATGAGAAAGATATCTATTTACGATGGAAACTGATATTTCCAAAACCACAGTCATCAGGAGGTATTTTCGATAGATCGCTCATTGTCGAGTATCACCAGATTGGTGCTGAAATCGTAATATTTAACTGTATTTACAGCAATAAATATGTGACTGGTTTCCTAGGACGGCTCTGCTTGGTATCCGGGAGAATGGCGGAGGTAGCTTTTTGTGTGGACGTATGGTGGAAGTAGGCGGTAGCCGGAACTCATGGTCATTTCTGGCTTAAGGCGTGAGCCGCCGCTGAGCCTCCTGAACTCGTTAGAAAGGTAAGAGGGTGCAACTGATATAACTGCGTTGCTTTCTGGGTTGGTGAATTGTGAACTAATACTCAGTATTTGTTGCGCAGCCTGCGCAATTGCGTGTGTTCCCAGTATTCTCCTATTTTGTTGTGGAAATTCGAGAAGTTTCAATATGGCGAATGTTTGGACTGAACGATTTCCTCCCTCCCTCCCCTCCCCATGTCATGACGACAGTCTCTCTGGCCTCTGAGCGTCTTGTAAGGCCAGTGCGCGAACAGGAAAGAGTATTTTTAGGAACCAATGAGAGTCAAACTTTGAACGATAGTTCCAGAAAGCCTTTGATGACTAAGAGCTGGTGTGATATGTGACGTCACTTTTCTTTGTCGGTGCTGGAGACTGTAGTGAGACAAATCGTTACAAGTCTCTCCCTCTTTGTGTGTCGCTGATCCAGCAGGTCCGATAGTTCGAGAGGCCTCTTTTTCGATTGTGAGGTGGTGTGATCAGTTACATCACACTTCTTTGTCAGGGCTGTAGTGCGACAAGTCGCTCCAGGACTATCTGTGTTATCAGTCTGGCAGGTCCGAAAGTTCCTGAATGCTCTCGTTCGGATGTGAGGTATACTCCCATTCCACAAATATTTTCCGTCTTTATTTGGTTAAGAAAACATTGGTTGTGATGAATTGCTTGCACGAGATGGTGAAACGCCAGTAGAAGAGACATTTTCTGGTACTCTAGACTTCAGAAACACATTTGGTAATGAGTGTTAAAACCTTAGTTGACTTTTTAAAGTGCAAGGATGATCTGGAACCTGTTATATCATTGACACTGGTACTCGTTAAAAAATACGAGGAGAACTACTAGTTCCCTCTACTTCGAGCATTCATGTAAAAATCTTTGCAGATTATATAAGTTTCTAGCTACTTAATATTTTGTAGCACATCCCACGTAATGACCTCATTAAGGTTTCGGCTCTCTAGAGATATAATTTTTACTATTTATCTCCGGAATTGTACTGTGCAGGCGATCGTTGGCATACTGCTGTGTGGTTGTTATCGAAAGTAGTCGAGAAGATGGTACAATGTTAAGGCAAAATATGTGAAAACAAATGAATTCTGGAAATTTTAATATGGTACTCTATAATTTCAGCATAATAGTGCCACAAACATCGTCGTTTATTGACGTGTAAACTCGATTATTGCAGCTGATATGTTTCGAGATCGGTAAATTATTTCGCGATTGGAGAAGCATTTATCACCGACAGAGCTCAGGAAGTAAATTGGAATCCCAGAGTCTGGAGATGGTCGAAACTCGTTGCAGAAACCACGGAAGCAAGCATGCGGAGCCTGAAATACTGGACTCGCATTCGGGAAGACGACGGTTCAATCCCGCGTCCCCCAAACAATGCAATCCTGAAACACCATTAACAGATGCCTTTGTGCCGAGGAACAAGACGACTCGTGTTGGTTACAGCAACGTAACGATATGGTATGGCGGTACAAATGCTTGTGGTGATATAGCTTGGTTGGAGATCGGTTTCACGCCGAAAATCTAAAGCTTTCCTAGACAATGTCTATGGCAAAAGTTTCCATATTCCATGATCTGTAGACCGCTTTTGCAGGGTTTAACTGTCAATGCAATACGATTTATGTATGTTTCTCGATCTGTACAAAATAGTTTCCAGCTTAAATTCATGCAATTTGTCTGTCTATAGAAAGTGGCTAACAGTGCTCCCACACCACCAGCAGCATTTTGGCGGGTAAATTCAGTAAGAATCAACCATGAGAGTCTGTTGCTGTCTACATCAGGGCCACCAGCAATTTTAAGCCGTGAGTTCTAGGAAGGTCTCTGTCGGCATTCTGCACCCCTTCGCAGGACAATCTTTTGTCATCTACATAAAAGCAGCCAGATTTACAATTTTCCTCAGATCCATGGACCCCTTTGTAGAATGAAGTAGTTCTTGGAAATATAGTTCTTTGTTCGTGAGTGCAGATGTTCACTATTATTTTTCTAGGAAGACCTTTGAAACCGCCGCCATAGGTTGAGGTAGTTCCTGCTTATATCCCCCTACAACTCACACCATCTCCCAGTTACAAGGATGACTTTGAAACAGCTGCTGAATGATGAGGCGATTCTGATGGTTAGCGTTCTTTGTTTGTTTTCACCGATCTTTCTAGGAAGACTTTTGAAGCTGCCATTGCTTTAGAGTTGGGTGTTCTAAAGTTATACACCATAAAGGTTTACGTTATTTGCTTAGAACCATTTAGCTTTCTGATATTTTATAACAATCAAAGGAACCAGTCTCATTAGCCCACAAAGTACCCCCCACCCCTCCCGACCGAATGAACAGTAGGGGCCTCCCAGCCGAGCAAACACAGCTAACACACAAACAAAACCCACGCTGCTGGTACTTTTCGTCACCACTAGGAGCTCGTGGCCTCTGCTGCCTATAGTGGTAGGTAGTTACTAGCCGCTCGATTATGCCATAACCGCACTAGTGCAAGCCCTGGAAGCCAGTCTCAGGGCACACCACAACCAGCTGCTGCAATGTGTAGATGATTAGAGAGAGACTACGTGCTCCCAGCCTCCTGTACACACCACAGGAGGTGACAGAGCTGGCGCGCTGCAGTGACAGAGTTTTTTCTAGCGCTGCGCATATGCGTGGAGTAGCTAGCAGGAGGTGTATTTATTGCTCAACTTGTGGTACATGTTAGATGATCTTCACTCTTTGTTTTAAATATCAGATAACGATGTTTTTGAAACAAATCTATCTCTTTCGAAGCATTAATCCCGACTGTGCGGGGTCTGCTGTTATGGTTAACCGGATTTGGCGTGTTAATTTTTAAGGGGTGGCCGGATGCCCTTCCTGTCACCACCCCGTACTCCCTGGGATGGAATCAGCGTACCCCAACTGTCTGCGTCTAGTCTAAATCGTGAAAGAGTGCGAACGTGTTTCAAATGTCTGCGAGCCGTGTAACTGAGGCGGAACGTGGGGACCAGCCCGGTTTCACCTAACACCTAACAGGATGTGGAAAACTGCCTAAGTACCACATCCAGGCTGGCCAGTACACCGGCCCTCGACGTTAGTCTGCTGGGCGGATTCGATCCGGGGCCGGCGCGCCTACCCGAGGCCAGGAAGGCGCGCTTTAGTGCTCTCGGCTACCCTGGTGGGTGATGTTTTTGAAACAAATAATGCTATGTAGTTAGTATACGTAGTTGAAAATGCGTGCACCTCACACACCAACAACCGAACTTTTCCCTCAAAATAAATAAGATGAAGACTGTGTCTTCCTCTCCAGCAGCTCAGTACAAACCGAGTCTTCTTCCTGCTAATTCACAAGTGGGGAAATGGGTGAGAGGAGAGGGAAAGTGGGAGAATGGGGTAGTTAAACAGCGCCCTGTAGTGGTGGTATTGTGCTGTAGTGCTCCAAAATTTGAAATTTTCACCATTTTGAATATGTAACTATTTTTTAAATTCCCACCCTATTTTGAATTTAGGGTCATTTTGTCTTTTAATTTATTTGCATAATTATTTTAATAAATGTGCACACCAATTTAATTGTGACTTAGCCGTATCTGCATCCCATGGAGAGGAGGTGGGCGAAATACCCAACAAGGGTCGCCACTTAATAAACTTGTCAACAGTGCAGAGCATACCAGAATGAACTTTGTGCCCCTGCTGATGTATATGTGTTATTTCTGCTAGATAACCCCACCGAAGCGATGAATGCGTACAATTAGGTGTATGTGTGGACAGACTAATATTTTGCAAAAAAAGAAAAAGTACCAAGTCACAAGAATCAGACACTGCATTATTGGACGGAAACATCTGAATTTTACTCAATGTCATGCAATCTAGTAATGTAGTGGTGACCTGGCAGAGGTTTATCTACTACAGTGTGGTATTCCTTATACATTATCTTTGATTAGAAATCGATAGTGCTTACACAACTTATTATAACGCCATTAATACGACGTGAAGTGATTTTTTTCTATGAATCTGATAGTTTCTAACACTATGACATCACACACACTAGTAATGGAGTGGTGTCGTAGCAATGATAAATAAGTCGGGAGCGTGATGCATTGTTATTGGCTGAGAACATCATGACCTTGAAACGAAATACGAAAATGTTTGGAAAATATGGATTAATAAGGAAAACTATGGCTGTACTTTCATATCAACCTGGTTGCTATTCCTGCTGGAGCCTTAAATGACGTAATAAAACTCAAGTGATGTGACTTACACTTAGTGTCATTAGTTCTATGGAGGAGGGAGACAGTGGTGCGCTGACGAGCACAGCAGGGCATGCAGTCGTGCTGCAATGTGGCGCTGGGCAGCGCAGACATGGTCTTCGTAATTGCTTCAGTGACTCGCTATCATGACTTTACGCACTAATAGTCCAGGAAGAGCGCAGCAGCTGCGTATTTGGTACATTGCTTATATTGTTTCGTGATACTGTACTTCTTGTTTATTGATATATTTTGTTAGAATAGTGCACTGCAGTACTGGTCATACGTTCTTTCCTACGATGGAGAAGTATATGTTTGGGGTGGTGCTGCTGCTATAGAAATTATAGATTCACACACATGACGTTAATTGGATCACGACAGGTAGACTGACATACGAAAATAATCCCTTTTTTTTCCTTTTTTTTTAACTAGCTACTGCACACACCACTGTATATTGACACTGCTTACTGATGCTCATAGGGCGTCACGACAAGTAGTAGATGTACGGCGAAGGAACTTTTTAAATTCGAGGACATAACAGCAGTGGATAAAGTGGCAGTCGTGCTCCAAAATTCAAATTCAAATTTGTGTGAAATCCTATGGGACTCAACTGCTAAGGTAATCAATCCCTAAGCTTACACACTACTTAACCTAAAGTATCACCGGGACCAGCCGCACAGCCCATGACTGCAGCGCCCCAGACCGCTCGGCTAATCCCGCGCAGCAGTCGTGCTCCCTCTGAGCTCACTAATTCTGGAGATGAGTTGAGGTACACACTTCGAGCTTCATCTGCAAAAAGTGTAATTCTAATCTTGTTTCATAATAAAATAAATTTAGTTCTATATTAAAACAGTTTTTTATCCTTTATTTTTGATTTTAAAGCTAAGTTGCCACTTTGCCTGTTTTTGTCGTTCAAAGTGACCATTTTCTCGCTTTGTGGAAATTATATTGTTTAATGTAATTAATTTGGTCCTAAGACGACTAAATAAACTATTCGATATAATACTTCAACAATCGTAAATTGGAATCACTCATTTCTGTGCATTTCCCTCTAATGCTACTCAGCTCAAAAAAATAAAAATATCTTAGCCTGGTCGCATTGCCAGGCTCTCCACCTACGTGATGCTCCCCTCGTGTCAGACAAACCTGCGACCATTCGTGCTGCCCTCGTTTGTATGTATTCGACTCTCCTTGTTAATACTGTTTTGCATGGGTCCCACACACTTGAGCAATATTCTAAGAGGGGGCAGATAAGAGATTTGTAACCTCTCTCCCTTGTACACTGACTTAATTTTCCCAGTATCCTGCCAATAAACGCAAGTCTGTTACTATCCTTACCTACCACTGTGTCTATATGATCGTTCCATTCCATAATCCTACAAACTATCACCCATGTATTTATATGAATTGATGGATTAAATTTGTTTCTTTATTTTTTCTTTATTGAATTTCAATTCCCCCCGAAGGGGGCGGGCTGGCAGCAGCTTAGTATGCCGCTCTTCAGCCTACAGACTTTGTGAGAAAGATGAAGAGAATAAATAATAAAAACAGGCGATAAAATCGGAGACTTAAAGAGTAACATGGCGAAAAGAAATCGTGGAACTTAAAACAAACAACAGAGGGATGATGATGCTAATAAAATACATACGAAGCAGGCAGGTAAAACAATAGACAGACAATTAAAAAACACGGCGACAGTCTGGAGTATGTTCGCAAAAGACATAAAATTCACACCTAGCGACAGCATGGTTTCTGTTCGCAACACGAGAAAGACGAACAACACTGAATAGTCACTGGAACACTGCACTAAAAAGTTGGCAAATGTAACATACCACAGCCGAGAGCAGGTGGGGGGAAACTGGACAGATGATGGGAAAACAAAAAAGGGGGGAAAGGAGAGTAAAAGCGAAGGGGGGAACCGGGAAAGGAGCTGATGGAGGATGAGGACCCATAAGAGGGGTGGGGGGCAGACGCGACAGGGAGTGGGGTAGACAGAGGAGGGGAATACAAAAGGACTTGGGGGGGGGAGAAGGGAGGTAGGGAGAGGTTTAGTGGGGAGAAAACAGAACGGAAGGGGGGAGGAGGGAGTCCAGGGAAAGGACATAGGAAAGGAGGGGGAGTGAGGATCAGAGTTGATAGGAGGGATAAATGGAGGGAGAAAGGGCATCGTCCGGGAGGGGGAGTTGATGGAAGCCACCTGGGAAAGGAGATGTAGGGTGTAGAGATGGAGGGTAGGGGGGACACAACGGTGAAGACGTGGCAGGGGGCGGGGATTGGAGAGGAGAGGAGCAACCAGGGGGTGAGGGGGTTCAAGACGGCGGGAGGTGTAGAGGATGCGGATATGTTCGAGGAATAGGAGCAGATGGGGAAAGGAATGAGATCATAGAGGATCCGCGTGGGGGACGGGAGGCGTATACGGAAGGCGAGGAGGAGTGCATGACGCTCAAGGATCTGGAGGGACTTATAGAATTTGGGGGATTAAATTTGTGATTCAGTGATGTTTTAGTCGTAAGATGCCACTGTCGACGCTGAGAGCTGACCCCGACAGTGAGGGAGGAATTGACCGTGCTCTTTCCTCATCCGGAGGTGGGTTGTAGAGGTGGTGGTGAACGGAATCTCGTGGCCATCCGTTAGTGAAACACGCCTGATAACAGTCTTTTATTCATTGTGGCACAGAGAAAGGATTGCAGCAGACGCGGATCTATTGTCCCTCTACGACGTAGTCGGCTGGCGACGCGCCACGTGTCTATGCCAGCAACCCCCGGTAGGGCGCGGTCGTCAGCGTGGCAGCCGAAGCCCAATGCCACAGTCGATATGTGACAGATGCAGCTCCTGGCTCAGAGAGCGAGCATGGAGGAAATGGATAGAGACTGGGGATACGTGGCACTCGATGGAATTGTGCATCGGCCGTGAGGCGTGCCGAGGTAGTCCGTGCAGTTGCGATAATGCCGTGCAGTGGTTACCGCACCTGCCTAGTAAGCACGAGATCCCGGATCCAAAGCCTGGTCCGGTACACGTTTCCACTCGTCGCCGCTGATTCCGCCAATGTCCCATTCCAGCTGACAGTAGTGACCCCCTCCCTTTCCTTTCCTTTCTTCCCCTCTCCACCTTCAATTTACACTTAGAAAATGTAACAGGTCTACTAAAGAGACTGCCTTCACTATCCTGTGCGGTTTAATTTTCTCATGAAATTTCAATCACCAACTTTCTCCTCCAAATGAAAAAATATTCTGTTGATGCCGACCCACATATGGAGAAACGATCATCATAATAAAATAAGAGACATTAGAGCTCGCGCGGAAAGATTTGAGTGTTCCTTTTCTCCGCGCGCTGTTTGAGAGTGGAATAACAGAATTTTTCTGAAGGTGGTTCGATGAATCCACTGTCAGGTACTTACGTTTGATTTGTAGACCAGCCATATAGATGTAGATGATGATGATGATGATGTTTGGTTTGTGGGGCGCTCAACTGCGTGGTTATCAGCGCCCGTACAATTACCCAATCTTTGCTCAGTCCAATTTCGCCACTTTCCTGGATGATGATGAAATGATGAAGACAACACAAACACCCAGTCATCTCGAGGCAGGTGAAAATCCCTGACCCCGCCGGGAATCGAACCCAGGACTCCGTGCTCGGGAAGCGAGAACGCTACCGCGAGACCACGAGCGGCGGACATATAGATGTAGATGTGGATGTAGATGAGTGTACTTTCGTTAACAAGCTTTGGTTTGGTAGAGAGTCAAATGCTTTTCAGAAGTGTGTGTATACGAGGTGCATTCAAGTTCTAAGGCCTCCGATTTTTTTTCTAATTAACTACTCACCCGAAATCGATGAAACTGGCGTTACTTCTCGACGTAATCGCCCTGCAGACGTACACATTTTTCACAACACTGACGCCATGATTCCATGGCAGCGGCGAAGGCTTCTTTAGGAGTCTGTTTTGACCACTGGAAAATCGCTGAGGCAATAGCAGCACGGCTGGTGAATGTGCGGCCACGGAGAGTGTCTTTCATTGTTGTAAAAAGCCAAAAGTCACTAGGAGCCAGGTCAGGTGAGTAGGGAGCATGAGGAATCACTTCAAAGTTGTTATCACGAAGAAACTGTTGCATAACGTTAGCTCGATGTGCAGGTCCGTTGTCTTGGTGAAACAGCACACGCTCAGCCTTTCCCGGACGTTTTTGTTGCAGTGAAGGAAGGAATTTGTTTTTCAAAACATTTTCGTAGGATGCACCTGTTACCGTAGTGCCCTTTGGAACGCAATGGGTAAGGATTACGCCCTCGCTGTCCCAGAACATGGACACCATCATTTTTTCAGCACTGGCGGTTACCCGAAATTGTTTTGGTGGCGCTGAATCTGTGTGCTTCCACTGAGCTGACTGGCGCTTTGTTTCTGGATTGAAAAATGGCATCCACGTCTTATCCATTGTCACAACCGACGAAAAGAAAGTCCTAATCATGCTGTCGTTGAGCGTCAACATTGCTTGGCAACATGTCACACGGGCAACCCTGTGGTCGTCCGTCAGCATTCATGGCACCCACCTGGATGACACTTTTCGCATTTTCAGGTCGTCATGCAGGATTGTGTGCACAGAACCCAAAGAAATGCCAACTCTGGAGGCGATCTGTTCAACAGTCATTCGGCGATCCCCCAAAACAATTCTCTCCACTTTCTCGATCATGTCGTCAGACCGGCTTGTGCGAGCCCGAGGTTGTTTCGGTTTGTTGTCACACGATGTTCTGCCTTCATTAAACTGTCGCACCCACGAACGCACTTTCGACACATCCATAACTCCATCACCACATGTCTCCTTCAACTGTCGATGAATTTCAATTGGTTTCACACCACGCAAATTCAGAAAACGAATGATTGCACGCTGTTCAAGTAAGGAAAACGTCGCCATTTTAAGTATTTAAAACAGTTCTCATTCTCGCCGCTGGCGGTAAAATTCCATCTGCCGTACGGTGCTGCCATCTCTGGGATGTATTGACAATGAACGCGGCCTCATTTTAAAACAATGCGCATGTTTCTATCTCTTTCCAGTCCGGAGAAAAAAAATCGGAGGCCTTGGAACTTGAATGCACCTCGTACATCTACATTTACTCCGCAAGCCACCTCATGGTGCGTGATGGCTGTACTACTACTAGTTATTTCCTTTCCTGTTCCGTTCGCAAATAGAGCGACGGAGAAGCGACTCTCTAATGCCTCCGTATGACTTCCTATTTCTTAAATTTTGTTTTCGGGGTCCTTAGCTCTTTACGTGAAATGTACGTTGGCGGCAGAACGAGGGTTGACTGAAGGGCAATGCCTTCTTCACCTTCGTAACTCTTCAACAGTTGACAGCATTGATATGCGGCAGGTACTGGCTTGTTCTGTAGCCTCTTCTCTAGAGCTCCAGTTGGCGGGAAGCCTTAGCATTGAACAGCTGTGTTGTTACAGTGTAAAGTATGGAACCCTGCGCAGATGGTCGGTCAATTCGATTTTAGCAACGTGCAGTCACTGAATTCTTGACAGCAGAAGGTGTCACCCCAAAGGAGATTCATCAGAGAATGAAAGCAGTTTATGGTGATTGTGTTGATGTGAGTACAGTGCGTCATTGGGCGAGTAAGTTTAAAGATGTTGAGGCGGGAATATCTGTACTGAGTGACAAACAAATAGTTGGTGAACGTTCTATGACAGCTACCACCCAGTTTCACAAGCGAAAAGTTGACAGATTGATTCAGGACGATCGTCGTATCACTCAGAGAGAAATTGTAAGCACAAACGGCATTTCGTAAGAACGTATGGGTCACATTATTGTTTTACTTGGCTATCGGAAGCTCTGTGCGCGATGGGTACTCCGGATGCTGACTCCTGAAATGAAAGTGTACAGACTTGAAATTTGCCAGGAACTCCTCTCACGTTACGAAAATGAAGACGCACGATACTCACATCAACACAATCACAATAAACTGCTTTCATTCTCTGATGAATCTCCTTTTGGATGACCTTCTGCTGTCAAGAATTCAATGGCTGCACGTTGCTTAAAGCGTACTGACCGACCGTCTGCTCAGGGTTCCATACTTTACACTGTAACAGTGTGGGATCCGTACCAGATAGGGTTGATAGAAGATGTAGAGAAGATCCAACGGAGAGCAGCGCGCTTCGTTACAGGATCATTTAGTAATCGCGAAAGCGTTACGGAGATGATAGATAAACTCCAGTGGAAGACTCTGCAGGAGAGACGCTCAGTAGCTCGGTACGGGCTTTTGTTAAAGTTTCGAGAACATACCTTCACCGAAGAGTCGAGCAGTATATTGCTCCCTCCTACGTATATATCGCGAAGAGACCATGAGGATAAAATCAGAGAGATTAGAGCCCACACAGAGGCATACCGACAATCCTTCTTTCCACGAACAATACGAGACTGGAATAGAAGGGAGAACCGATAGAGGTACTCAAGCTACCCTCCGCCACACACCGTCAGGTGGCTTGCGGAGTATGGATGTAGATGTAGATGTAGATGTAACAACAAAACCGTTCGATGCCAAGGCTTCCCGTCAACTGGACCTGTAGAAAAGAGGCTACGGAAAAAGCCAGTACCTGGCGCATACCAATGCTGCCAACTATTGAAAAGTTATGAAGGTGCAGGCATTACTGTTCTGTCAACCCTCGTAGAATCGTTATGTAGGCAGCCTCAAATGCCAGTTCTCTAAATTTTCTCGGTAGTGCTCTTAGGGAATAATGTCACTTTCCCTCCAATAATCCCCATTTCAGTTCCCAAAGCACGTCCACACTACTCACGTGTTGTTCGTACCTGCCGGTAACAAATCTAGTAACCTACCTCTGAATTGCTGCGATATCTTCCTCTAATCCGCCCTGGTGCGGATCCTACACACTCGAAGAGAAGTCAACAATGAGTCCTGCTTATGTCCTATATACGGTCTGTTTTACATATGAACCACATTTTCCTAAAATTTTCTCAATAATTCGAAGTCGACCATTCGCCTTCCGTACCACAATCCTTACATGCCCATTCCATTACATACTACTTTGCAACGTTACGTCTAGATATGTGCCAAGAAGCACGCTGGTAATGCTGTATCCGAACATAATGTTTCTGTTTTTTCCTGCTCATCTGCATTAACTTACACTTTTACACATTTAGAGCTAGCTGTCATTGATCACACCAGCTAGAACTTTTTCCTAAGTCAGCTTGTATTCTCCTACAGTCAGTTAACAACGGCACCTTCCCGCAGACCACATCAGCAAACAGCCGCAGACAGCTGCTTACCCTGCCAGCCCCATTATTTGCGTATATAAAAAATAACAGCTGTACTATCGAACTTACCTGGGGCACACCTGAAGATACCCTTTTTTTTTATGAACACTCGCCGTCGAGGACAACATACTGGGCTCTGTTACTTAAGAAGTTTTCAATAATCGCTCGAATATCAGCGAACCTATTCCATATGCTTCTATCTGCGGTGACAGTTGACAGTGTGGCACGGTGTCAAATGCTTTACGGAATGTGAGAATATGTAATCCGTCGGTTGTTCTTCACACATAGTTCGCAGTATATCATGTGAGGAAAGGGCAAGCTGAGTTCCGCGTGAGCGATGCTTTCTAAAACCGTGCTCATTTGTAGACAGAAGCTTTTTCCTCTCAAGGAAATTTATTATATTAGAACTGAGATATGTTCAAGAATTCTGCAGCAGACCGGTGTTAATAATGTTGGTCTGTAATTCTGTGGGTCTGTTCTTTTACTGTTCTTATATACAGGTCACACCAGCGCTTTTTTCCAGACGCTTGGGACTTGGGTCTGGACGAAAGATTTGCGACAAATGTAGTCTAAGTAAGGGGCCAATGCTGTAGAGCAGGACTTAACAACTGGCCGCTTTTGAGCGCGAGTACTCGCGTCTGCTCAGGCACGTGCTCGCGAGCAGGTGCAAGGTCGCGGAGTAGGGAGGGAGGGGAAATGCACGCGCACGTTTGAATGTGATCTCGCGTTCTTAGCAGATTTAACTAGCCATGTGAATGCTTTGAACATTTCACTACAAGGTAAAGATCTGCTAATTACTCATTTCATAGATCGAATACGAGCTTTTAAAATGAAATTGACACTTTGGGTGAGTCAGCTGGAAACAGGAAACCTAGCTCATTTTCCTACATTATCATCCATGCAAGATGTTCACAAAGACTGTGAACGTTATTCACATAGTTTAGTTGATCAGCGCTTTCAAGATCTGACAGTACTAGACAGTGATTTTGATCTGTTGTCTCCATATTCAGCGAATATTTAAGAGATTCGCCTGAGCTGCAGCAAGAAATTATTGACCTGCAGTGTGACAGAGAATACAGAGACAAATTTCAGAACAAGAAAAACATTTTGGAATTCTACAGACACTTCCCTCAGAATAGATTTCCTCGTTTGCACAAACTGGCGGCTACAATAATATCAATGTTCGGTTCCATGTATGTTTGTGAACAACTGTTCTCTGCAATGAAATGTAACAAGACGCGCCTGAGAAACGCATTGTCTGATCGAAATTTAAACTGCACGCTGCGCCTAAAATGCACAAGAACAATTACTCCGAACATAGACGCAATTGTAAAGGGCAAAAAGTACAAGATAACCGAGAATCCTACACTTCAGTGACACCTTTTATTGTGTAACAGTTCACAAATTAATGCGAATGTAGAGACATACACTAAGCTAATAAAATTATGTGGCATGTGTACATTCTCCTTTATTTGTTTCATTTGTCGCAGTAATAATTCGTGAGTGATATCCCTGCAGGTGGCCGCGGATTTACATTGACTGGCGGCAGCTGTTGTGTGCCCCACGTGACTTTCCTCACTCTCCGCTCTGCTCCGTGCTCGCGCCTTGCTGCTCACAGCTTGCTCCGCAAAAAATGGTTCAAATGGCTCTGAGCACTATGGGACCCAACTGCTGAGGTCATTAGTCCCCTAGAACTTAGAACTAGTTAAACCTAACTAACCTAAGGACATCACAACCATCCATGCCCGAGGCAGGATTCAAACCTGCGACCGTAGCGGTCTTGCGGTTCCAGACTGCAGCGCCTTTAACCGCACGGCCACTTCGGCCGGCGCTTGCTCCGCGAGCACGTATGTTGTGAAGCCCTGCTGTAGAGCAATCTTTGTAAAATCGAACGGGGACTCCATAAGGACATGACTATATATTTGCCTTCAACTGTTTGAGTTGTTTCTCTGGGCCAGGGATGCTTCTTACTATGTCCTCCATACGAGAATCTATGCATTGCTCAAACGACGATATGTTTGTACGATTCTCCTGCATGAATGATTTCTTAAACACGAAATTTGAAACTTTGACTTCTGTTACCACACCACTCTGGTCAACGAGTGACTGGATAGAAGCGTTAGACCCCACAATTTTATGTAAGACCATAATTTTCTCGGGTTGTCAACAAGATCTTTACCTAAGGTTTGACGATGATATTTGCTCAAGTTCCTTGTATTCATCTTTTATAGACACACGAATTGCTATTAAGTTTTGCCTGTCGTCATTTCAGCGTTGTTTTTTGAACCGGGAATTCAACAGCCTTCCTTCCTCAACATTTTTCGATTTGTTGTTAGGCCAGGGTGCGTATTTCCCGTCCTTAATCCAATTCCCCCGCACATACTTCTCTAGAGAATGATTTATAATCCGTTTAAACTTTTCCCATGATTCCTCTACGTCCATCGTACTGGAACTAGATGATGTCACTTCACTGTCTCAGTGAGATGCTAACAACTGCCTATCCGCTCTTTCTAGCAGAAATATTCTTCTAGCCTTCTTGATCGATTTATTAAGTTTAGTAACAAAAATGGTTCAAATGGCTCTGAGCACTATGGGACTTAACATCTTACATCATCAGTCCCATAGAACTTAGAACTACTTAAACCTAACTAACCACACATCCATGCCCGAGGCAGGATTCGAACCTGCGACCGTAGCAGTCCCGCGGTTCCGGACTGCAGCGCCGAGAAAGTTTAGTAACCAAAGTTGCCATGATGATATCATGGTAACAACCTCTGCGACATGCCGCACGCAAATATTAACCAGAAACCCGTTACCACAGTGCAGCTAAACACTGAACACATTACCGTTCGACAATGAAGAAACCAGGTTTCATTCCCCGGGAGGTAACAGACTGGTCTCGGCACCGTTTTTGCATAAGCGACCCGTAAACATTATTGTGCCGGCTCAGACGGAAGGTCTGCCTCCCTTTGCTACCTGTCTATTATTCCCCACTCCTCAGATCACTGTCAAAGAGGTTACATGACCTCGTGATGTCTTTGACACCGCCGTGGTCAACTGCAGTAATGCCTACCACTGGCATACGGTCCCGAGCTATTGCGGGAGATGAAACATGGTGCCGTAATTTCCAGACGGAAAGTAAGACTTAACAACTGTTAAGGGACAGGGGTAGATTTTCTTAGGAAATTCCCTGATGACAAACCATATTTGTGACATACGAAATTTAAAATATTGACGGTCGATTGGCCTTTTGGTTATACATAGCTGTCTGGCTCGATGTCCTCATAGGGTCTAGCCATTAACATCTGCTTTCGTGCTCATTGGCTAAGATAGTTGAAGTACCAGTTGCAGAATATGATTATCCTGCCAAACAGGTAAAGCGCTGGTAAGGTAAGTCAATCACATGAAAGTATATCTGGAAATGGTAGTCCTACTATAATTAAGGCTAAAAGATACAAACTGATAAATCTTAAGTTACAGTTAAGACTGCCGAAATCTGCATAGTGAGAATGGTAGGAGACTCCACATAAATCAATAAATCATCACTAATTCGCCAAAATAAGAAAGTCCCATTAGTTGAACTTGGTTCAAATAATCCCAGAACAGCAAGTAAATCAGATCAAAGTTCCTTGAAGCACATCTTACCATAATCGATCACAGTTAAAGATCATACTAAGTACCTGAGTCAGAATCTATGCTTGCCTCGGAATTTTACTAAGTGTGTGCAAATTTTAAAGTATTCATGAAATAACTGTCAGTTTACCGCAATAATTGCTCTGCGACATTCTCACCTCCCTAACATCTAGACACGACGTATTCTCCCTATCCTGTCTTGACACGAAGTTTGTCACCGTATCCCGCCTCCACACCAATTGTTAGCTCAACCCTAATGCAGGTGGCAAAACTGCTGGACAAGAGAAAGATATGTACATAAGACGCGAACAGCTGCAGTAATCTGAATGAATTTTCACACTGCTGTGAGATGTGTGCTGATCTGAAACTCCCTAGCCGGCCGCTGTGGCCGAGCGGTGCTAGGCGCTTCATTTCGGAACCACGCTGCTGCTACGGTCGCAGGTTCGAATCCTGCCTCGGACATGGATGTGTGTGATGTCCTTAGGTTAGTTAGGTGTAAGTAGTAGTAAGTCTAGGGGACTGATGACCTTATATGTTAAGTCCCACACTGCTTAGAGCCATTTGAACCTTTTTTTAAAAAAAAAAAACTCCCTGGCAGAGTAAAACTGTGTGTAGGATTGGGAGTTTTGCATGTTGCGGATAAGTGCTCCACCAATTTCTGCTTTTTCCTTCTTCTTCGATGTATCTATCAATTTCTTCATCATTTTTCTCGTCGTTTGATCTGCACGAATACCTCTTCAATTAAACTACCCGAGCACGACTCACGAAGCGTCCGCACAGCTTCAATTCTGGCACTACCTCATCTCCAACCTTCAAAATTAGTTCTGGAAACAATCCCCCCCGGCTGTGGTTAAGCCGTGTCTCCTACCTTTCAAAGGTAGGAGACGAGGTACTGGCAGAAGTAAAGCTGTGAGTAGCTGGCGTGAGTCGTGCTTCGGTAGCTCAGTTGGTAGAGCACTTGCCAGCGAAAGGCAAAGGTCCCGAGTTCGAGTCTCGGTCGGGTACACAGTTTTAATCTGCCAGGAAGTTTCAAAATAAATATTGTGTCACGTATTGCACATGAGGTTAAATAAAGCAGCAAAAAATTGCTAGTTAGAGAGTTATACAAGAACCGAGAATTTTCAATAGATAATTATTAGTGGGCCACTATTCATTGAAATATTATGTCAGCTGCAATTTGAACGTACTTGGAACTCTATTGTGCTAAAAGCTACGAGCGAACTGACTGTATTTGTGTCAAGGAATCTAAGAAAGCTAGTTGTTAATTATAGTGAGGGAAACATAAATGCTGTTCATTGTAATGGCAAATAAATTTTTAAGTCTTCCGATAGGGTGTTAAATTTGTTCATTTTTATTTTAACGAAAGAGGGAAACAGACTTCTAAATAAAGGTTTAGAATACATCTGTCTATATTCTTTCTCTGTTGAGCACACTGTTGGCCGTATGAAACTTCCTGGCAGATTAAAACTGTGTGCTGGACCGAGACTCGAACTCGGGACCTTTGCCTTTCGCGGGTAAGAGGAGACGAGGTACTGGCGGAAGTAAAGCTGTGAGGACGGGCGTCAGTAGTGCTTGGGTAGGTCAGTTGGTAGAGCACTTGCCCGCGAAAGGCGAAGGTCCCTAGTTCGACTCTCGGTCCGGCACACAGTTTTAATCTGCCAGGAAGTTTCATATCAGCGCACAGTCCGCCGCAGAGTGAAAATCTCATTCTGGACACTGTTGGTGTCAGACGCGTTAATTTTGCACCGTCATGACGGCGATATTGCTGCTTACATTGATTTGAATCCCACGAATGTTATCCGAATATGGAATCACTCGGTTCTGGAGGATTGTACTCAACTCCAGGCATGACGTCAACGAGCCCACGTGGTTAATGCTAGAGGGGGGGAAAATATCCTTTCGCTCATCCATGCTGTACTTGCCACTGCAAGGATAACGAAAGATGACATCTTCCGTTTTGCCATAGAGTACACACCGTAACTACCTCTGATGTGCATCTTTGGTAATTTGATGGATAGTTGTTACATTTCTGGCATGTTTAGGCATGTTAGTATGCCTTATCTGCAAAGACACCGCGGTTCTAGGTGCTTCAGTCCGCAACTGCGCGACTGCTACGGTCGCAGGTTCGAATCCTGCCTCGGGAATGCATGTGTGTGATGTCCTTAGGTTAGTGAGGTTTAAGTAGTTCTAAGTTCTAGGGGACTGATGACCTCAGATGTTAAGTCCCATAGTGCTCAGAGCCATTTCCTTGCGACGACTCCGTGACTTTATCTGCCAACAAGACAGTGGAGGACTGCATGTAGCATGTGCTTTCGCGACCTACCTCGATAAAGAGAGTGTTCATCTGTGGCCCTGGCCAGCACTTTCTCCAGATCTTTCACTCACTGAAATCAACTGGTCTCGGGTTGCAGAGAAACTGGTATTCCAGCCACTACGATTGATGAACTCTGGCAGAGAGCTGAAACAGCACAGGCTTACATACCCGTGTGTGTCACATGAGGAAAGTGCGACTGGGCGCCCATCTGGAATAGAGCTTCTGTCAGAATGTGGCAGTAACACCTACAAACCTAATCCTGTATACTTCCGCCGGCCGGTGTGGCCGAGCGGTTCTAGGCGCTTCAGTCTGGGACCGTGTGACCACTACGGTCGCAGGTTCGAATCCTGCCTCGGGCAGGGATGTGTGTGATATCCTTAGGTTAGTTAGGTTTAAGTAGTTCTAAGTTCTAGGGGACTGATGACCCCAGATGTTAAGTCCCATAGTGCTCAGAACCATTTGAACCATTTTGTATACTTCCTGCTGTACTCTGGACACGCAAGAAGTGCTAGTTCGTTATACAATATCTTTCTGTGTTTGCAGTTTTAATAACTAGCAGGCGTCACAGCTTAATGTCTTTAGATATCAGTGGTTTTGAATGAGTCAGAATTCGGAAGTTATCGTTCCAGTGATCGTGGTAAATACAGCCCAATGAAAGGAGGAGAAGCGTGACCTCTGGGGACTAAGGGAGAGCGCTGGGAGTCGCTGGCCATCAGTATGTATGGCGGGGCGGGGAGGGGGCGGACGGTGCTGCGGCGGCGCGTTTGAAGGCGCGGTGGGCGGAGCCGGGCAGCCGGCAGCGCCTGCTGTGGTTTATGCGTGGGCGGGCGCTCCGCTGTCGCAGCACATTTCCGACACTCGTCAGCAGCCGCCGCGCTGGATCGATCTGCGAGTAATCCAGACAGGCGCTCTAATGGCGCCCTTCGCGCCTGCCGGCCGCAGCGGAGCGACTCAACCAGGCAACAGGCTGGCCGCACAAACTCCACCTCCTTTCTTCTCTCCTAAATTTCTGTCTTCATCTCTTCCCTCCGCCTTCATCGAGTGGATATTATTGTACCTGTTTACATACACACTACTGGCCATTAAAATTGCTACACCACGAAAATGACGTGCTACAGACGCGAAATTTAACCGACAGGAAGAAGATGCTGTGATACGCAAATGATTAGCTTTCCAGAGCATTCACACAAGGTTAGTGCCGGTGGCGACACCTACAACGTGCTGACATGAGGAAAGTTTCCAACCGATTTCTCATACACAAACAGCAGTTGACCGGCGTTGCCTGGTGAAATGTTGTTGTGATGCCTCGTGTAAGGAGGAGAAATGCGTACCATCACGTTTCCGACTTTGATAAAGATCGGATGTAGCCTATCGCTATTGCGGTTTATCGTATCGCGACATTTCTGCTCCCGTTGGTCGTGATCCAATGACTGTTAGCAGAATATGGAATCGGTGGGTTCAGGAGGGTAACACGGAACGCCGTGCTGGATCCCAACGGCCTCGTATCACTAGTAGTCGAGATGACAGGCATCTTATCCGCATGGCTATAACGGAACGTGCAGCCACGTCTCGATCCCTGAGTCAAAAGATGGAGACGTTTGCAAGACAACAACCATCTGCACGAACAGTTCGACTACGTTTGCAGCACCATGGACTATCATCTCGGAGACCACGGCTGCGGTTACCCTTGACGCTGCATCACAGACAGGAGCGCCTGCGATGGTGTACTCCACGAAGAACCTGGGTGCACGAATGGCAAAACGTCGTTTTTTCGAATGAATCCAGGTTCCGTTTACAGCATCATCGTGGTCGCATCCGTGTTTGGAGCTATCGCGGTGTACGCATATTCGAAGCGTGTATTCGTCATCGCCATACTGGCGTATCACCCGGCATGATGGTATGGGGTGCCATTGGTTACACGTATCGGTTACCTCTTGTTCACATTGACGGCACTTTGAGCAGTGGACGTTACATCTCAGATGTGTTACGACCTGTGGCTCTACCCTTCATTCGATCCCTGCGAAACCCTACATTTCACAGGATAGTGTACGACCACATGTTGCAGGTCTTGTATGGAACTTTCTGGATGCAGAAAATGTTCGACTGCTGCCCTGGCCAGCACGTTCTCCAGAGCTCTCACCAATTTAAAACGTCTGTTCAATGGTGGCAGAGCAACTGGCGCGTCACAATACGCCAGTCACTACTCTCGATGAACTGTGGTATCGTGTTGAAGCTGCATGGGTAGCTGTACCTGTACACGCTGCCATCCAAGCTCTGTTTGACTCAATGCCCAGGCGTATCAAGGACGTTATTACGGCCGGAGGTGGTCGTTCATGGTACTGATTTCTCAGTATCTATGCACCCAAATTGCGTGAAAATGTAATCACATGTCAGTTCTAGTATAATATATTTGTCCAATGAATACTCGTTTATCATCTGCATTTCTTCTTGGTGTAGCGATTTTAATAGTCAAGTGTGTAGATACCGTGAGGGGCTGGAAACTGTTGCACTGTGAAACAGCAACATGATATTTGTTAAACTTTATAGAGATGTTCATGACATAGCAGATATCAAACAATTAAATTTTCCTTCCATTCAGAACTCTTGTCCATCATGATCAGTATGAGGTTGTGACCCCCAAACAATGTTTGTGTGAAACCGAGTTCGCTCTGTTTGTGTACGAGACCCTGAAGGAGTAGGTGCTGATTCCCAGATTGATGCTGTGTTCCTTGACTTTGGGAAGACGTTCGATACAGTTTCGCACTGTCACGTCGTTAACCAACTACGTAGTTACGGAATATCAGACCGGCTTTGTGATTGGATTGAAGAGTTCCTAGAAAAGAGAGTACAACGTATCATCTGTAAAGGAGACCACGTAAGAGCACTTGTGCCACCTGTTCTCGAATAACAGCTTGAGTGTTTGGAATTCCCACCGAGTTGTATTAACTTAAGACATCGAAGCAATTCGTGAGTGCGCTACTGTATATATACTGGTAAATTCGATCAACATACAAATATTATGAAGATGTTTCGTGACCTCAAATGGGAATTCCTGGAAAGACACGACGTTCTTTTCGCCAAACACTGTTGTGAAAATCTAGAGAAACGGCATTTATAACCGAATGAAGAACGATTCTATTATCACCAACTTACATTTCGCGTAAGGATCACGAAGATAAAATAAGAGAAATTAGGGCTCTAGCTGAGGGATGTAGACAATCGGTTTCCCTCGATCCATTCACAAGTGGAACAGGAAAGGAAATGACTAGTAGTAGTAGTGCAAGGTACCCTCCGCGATGCACCATACGAGAACCTGCTGAGTATTGTGTAGATGCAGATGTTGATCCCTGAAGGAGAGATATCTTCAGACATAAAATAACTTTCGGTGTACTGCCAGTACTTTGTCCTCCAGCCATACACAGAAGAGCACCGAGGCATCTAGCACTGAGGTGCAACTGAGCTGAATTTATCCTGTACTAGAGGCACAGAAGGCAAGACATGTTTTATGCTTCTGCCATACGCGATAGAAATAATTCTCAAGTCCACATCCACCCACCAAACGCAGATACAAGTGAGCACATGTTTCCTGTCAGCAGACAGTACCTCGAGACAGCATCGGGAACCTCTTCCAAGAAGAGCCAAACTGAATATTCTACACGTTATCGTAGTTATCATTCACTGGATTGAGGACTGGAGCAGAATTAAAGACTGATCAGTGCAAGTGAACACTGATCTGTTGCCATAAGTCATCTTTATACTACAGTTAAAATAATGTGAAATTTCTGTTAATGAATTATTGTAAAACACTGCAATTTCCTGGCAGATTACAACTTTGTGCTGGACTGGTATTCGAACCTGGGGCATTTTCTGTCAAGTGAGAAGAACTGTCTTTACAGCTTTACTTCTTCCAGTACCTCGTCTCATGAAATTGTTGGTAATCTCTGTTGCCAATAGCTGATGCCTGACAGTATTTCGCTCTGTGACGACACTCTATAGTTGCTGCTTGCGAGCTAGCCATCTCGTAACAGGACTGCTTTTGGTGGTAAGGAGTCCTCTTCCTGCCAAATTTATGTTTTTGACTCCACATTGTTTGGTGCATTAAGCACAAAGGATGTATTATAGCACAATTACTGTTGAAAATACATACAACATACTTAGTTAATTGTAGCGAAATGTAGGAAAATCTGCAGAGGGTAGATGCTTGATACAGGAATTGGCAACTGGTTCTCATCACAAACAAATGTAACGTCTTTCACATAACTGGACCGAAATCCCCATGATTGGAAGGTATATGATTGCCGAATAATCAATGGAAGCAGACACGTCTATTAAATATCTTGCAGTAGGAGTACAAAACGGTTTAAAGTGGAGCGATCCCATAAAACTAACCGCCAGACTGAGATTCATTAGTAGAATCGCCTGGAAATGTAACCCATCCACGTAGGGTGTAGCAAGTCAGGTTTTTGTTGGGTCACTTTAATTCATCTTTTATAAACTTTGCTAAGAGTAGTGATTACTGAATGTTTCGCTATTTAAACTGTTAGTGCAAACAAGATAAAATACTAATAAAATATACACAGAACTATGCAGCTGGATTTATAATAGACTGTACCTAGTTTTAAAATGAAAATAAATGTCAATGCAATGTTGACGTTGACTGTGATTGTAAATGACTTCACAAACTGCATACAAAAGAGAAAGGCGAGGCACTTCAGTAAACTCCTCACATCACGTAGGATGTGGCACATTGTAGCATGTAGCACCCCACCGCCAACGTATTCCTCTTTATGAAAAAGCATCGAGAAATTATTGATATACGTATTGCCTTTGCCATCCCTAGTTTAAAGTGCTGTTGACAAAAAGGTAAACAGAGACGGAGAACAGGCTCGTTTAAGAAGTGAATGGGAAAGGAAATCGGCTGTGTCCTTTTCAGAGGACTCACCCTGGCATCAGTTTAATCTGATTCCGGAAACCAGGGAAAGCTTAAATCTGGATGGCTGAATGGAGGCTAGGACCCCCGCACCCCAGAATGCTAATCGAATGTGTGTCGAGTGATCTACACGCTACGTTGCACGAGCAAGACCACTGTTTCCGGAAGTCAGTCAAGTTAATGTCACTCCCATTTGTCCTTAGGTCCTCCCCCACTTTAGCTCCCTAATCCATCATAAGCATCCTCACCCCCATTCCGCTTAGATCTCTCCTTCCCTCCCTCTGTCTCTCCCTCCGTATGCACTTGCTACTTGCTCGTTCGCACACACACACCCACACGCACGCACGCACACACAGTGCCAGTTACTGGCTATAGCTGCACAAACCGCTAAATAATTCCATTTACATTTCAGTCTTTCCTGTGAGTTTTCAGTACTTTATCAACAGGGAATTAACGAGAGAACGAGATACCCTTCGAGTGACTTCTGGTGTCATTGAAACGTCCCCTTTGAACAATTATACATGACTGTGCTTAAACTGACACACAATAACTTTAGCGCAACGCATTCTGACTTTCAATAATCCCTACAAGAGAATGGCCCTGACTAACATTAACCTATACCTTTCACAAATCACTTACCTCACAAAAATCTTCTTTACTCAAGCTACTGCAATACAGCGAGCGCCACTACTGCCAGCTAAATAAAAGATTCAAACTACTGAAGGCACTAACTACTGATAGGCACAGTTAGCAAAAGAAAGATTTTGATAGAGAACAAACAATGTATTTACCTTAATATTGTTCAAAAGTCATATTATATATATCAGTTCATGACATCCAGTTTTACAAATGTACTGTTTCTGATGGACACACGTCCAGATCACCCGCTCTCAAAAATCCGCCATCTCACTTCCCCACATCCACCACTGCTGGCGGTTCACCTCCAACTGCGCAACGCTACGCGCTGTTAACATCCAGCTGCCGAACACTACAATGGCAGACAACAATGCAAACTAGCCACAGACTGCACACAGCACAGCCAGTGATTTTCATACAGAGCGCTACGTGGCGTTACCAATATAAGAACCTAAACAGCCTACTTACATCATGTTACAGCTGATGCAATTATAAACATCATATGCAAGGTGACTGGAGACGCGTGTGTGGTTACCTCTCTCTTCCAAACCCACTCCCTGCCCCCTGCTCTCCCTCCACTCCACTCCCGTCCCCCACATTTCTCTCGTCCAATAGGGACCATCTAATATCTGTACATAGTACTGAATGGATCGTAATGAAGTACTACAAGAAGAAATTGGCCGAAAATCGAAAGAAGGTTGAAAGTATTTTTCCATCAATTAATAATACACTACTGGCCATTAAAATTGCTACACCACGAAGATGACGTGCTACACACGCGAAATTTAACCGACAGGAACAAGATGCTGTGATATGCAAATGATTAGCTTTCCAGAGCATTCACACAAGGTTAGCGACGGTGGCGACAGCTACAACGTGCTGACACGAGGAAAGTTTCCAACCGATTTCTCATACACAAACAGCAGTTGACCGGCGTTGCCTGGTGAAACGTTGTTGTGATGTCTCGTGTAAAGAGGAGAAATGCGTACCATCACGTTTCCGACTTTGATAAAGGTCGGATTGTAGCCTATCGCGATTGCGGTTTATCGTATCGCGACATTGCTGCTCGCGTTGGTCGAGATCCAATGACTGTTAGCGGAATATGGAATCGGTGGGTTCAGGAGGGTAATACGGAACGCCGTGCTGGATGCCAACGGTCTCGTGTCACTAGCAGTCGAAATGACAGGCATCTTATCCGCATGGCTGTAGCGGATAGTGCAGCCACGTCTAGATCACTGAGTCAAAAGATGGGGACGTTTGCAAGACAATAACCATCTGCACGTACAGTTCGACGACGTTTGCAGCAGAATGGACTATCAGCTCGGAGACCATGGCTGCGGTTACCCTTGACGCTGCATCACAGACAGGAGCGCCTGCGATGGTGTACTCAACGACGAACCTGGGTTCACGAATGGCAAAACGTCATTTTTTCGGATGAATCCAGATTCTGTTTACAGCAGCATGATGGTCGCATCCGTGTTTGGCGACATCGCGGTGAACGCACATTGGAAGCGTGTATTCGTCATCGCCATACTGGCGTATCACCCGGCGTGATGGTATGGGGTGCCATTGATTACACGTCTCGGTCACCTCTTGTTCGCATTGACGACACTTTGAGCCAGTGGACGTTACATTTCAGATATGTTAGGACCCGTGGCTCTACCCTTTATTCGATCCCTGCGGAACCCAACATTTCACAGGATAATGCACGACCACATGTTGCAGGTCCTGTACGGGCCTTTCTGGATACAGGAAACGTTCGACTGCTGCCCTGGCCAGCACATTCTCCAGATCTCTCACTAACTGAAAACGTCTGGTCGATGGTGGCCGAGCAATTGGTTCGTCACAATACGCCAGTCACTACTCTCGATGAAGTGTGGTATCGTGTTGAAGCTTCATGGGCAGCTGTACCTGCACAGGCCATCCAAGCTCTGTTTGACTCAATGCCCAGGCGTATCAAGGCCTTTATTACGGCCAAAGGTGGTCTTTCTGGGTACTGATTTCTCAGGATTTATGCACCCAAATCGCATGAAAATGTAATCACATGTCAGTTCTAGTATAATATATTTGTCCAATGAATACCCGTTTATCATCTGAATTTCTTCTTGGTGTAGCAATTTTAATGGCCAGTAGTGTATTATTAATAATATTGTTGTTAATCATTTACAAAATATTAGTTTGTACTTACGTTCCATTATCTATCCCAGCAGTGCAGTGCACCCCTCATCCAATTGTAGCAGAAGTGTTACACCAACGCTCAGATGATCAAGATACCATTGTCCGTGATGCTGTAACAGCAACAGCTCGCGGATGACCTTACAAGTTTATAGGACCTGCTGTCGTTCGACAATTCTGTACAACCACTGAAGCTTCCTCAAGTTGTTGAGCCTCATGGCTCAAAATGGTTCAAATGGCTCTGAGCACTATGCGACTTAACTTCTGAGGTCATCAGTCGCCTAGAACTTAGAACTAATTAAACCTAACTAACCTAAGGACACCACACACATTCATGCCCGAGGCAGGATTCGAACCTGCGACCGTAGCGGTCGCGGGGTTCCAGAATGCAGCGCCTAGAAACGCACGGCCACTCCGGCTGGCTGTTGAGCCTCATCTCGGGTCCTAAAGAGTACTATTATTCGCCAGCAAAATAATGTGACATCTGTTCCTTCTAAACGTGTGAATGTAGGCCTAACACCTGGCAGTGACTTTGGAGTAGTTATACGGGCAGAAAATGTTGTAAACATTGGTGCTAAAGTGCAGTATTCAAGGTACGAGTGGGACAATTGGTGCATCGTGAGGGAGCATGTGGAGAAGAAAAAGACAATGGATTACGATCTATCTCATACACCAATTGACAATCAAATATTTGGGAGGATGGTTTGAATAATGGATATGCGTAGTGTAGCTGGTCTTGAATTAACTTTAGGGGAGTCATGCATTTACAAAACATGCTCACGAATAGTCACTTTAGATCTGTTATGACCCCTCTACCTCACGGGTCGTAACGCGCCAGGATGACTGAGACATATGGTTTGGGAGGTCAAAGTGAATCACGCCAGGACACACAAAAACACACAGACAAGTTTGACATTAATCTTTATTCCGCCGAGAATACACAGTGCCTCTGCTGATCCAGATGACGGTGGAGTGGCGTGTGTACTGTAGCAACTACTACGGCTTCTGACATCAAATGTAACAGTTGTGGTTACTAAATGTGACACTTCTGTCACTCAATGTAACTGGGTTTTCTCTTTTGATGCTGTCAATTGTCAGGATGAGCATTCTCAAGCATTCTGTCAGGGTGAAAATATTAAATAAATAAACTTTTCTCTCTTACAAAATGTGGGCAGGGTGGGTTCTTCCTTGGCTCGGGTATGAGGTCGAATGAAACATCATTTTATACATAAGATAACTTTTATTGAAAGTTTCGTACAACTGTTATCTTACTGGACGTTCTGGTTCGGAGAGCGGCAGCCATGTCGTTTGCGTAGCCTTCTGCTGCGGCAGCGGCGGCGGCGGCGGCGGCGGCGTCTGATTACGCGTAGCGGTGTGTATCTCGTGTCGCCGTCTCGCCCAGCTGACCGGAGACGCGCAGCGCGAGGTGGCCTGTTTAATTATTGCGAGCGACGTCGTGCATCGGGTGGTGATACCTTGAATGTGGCGTCCCAGTGTTTCTCTTCTCTAAGCGGCCGCGTGTGTTGTGCGTCGACCAGCGGAGCGGCGCGGCGGGGGAAGGCCAGTGTCCCGGACTCGAACCACGGACTCCCGCTTGCCAGTCTTCGGCTGTCAGGTCTTCATCCCAGATCACAGGTGACTGCTGATGTGAGGCCGTCTCCTTCCCGTCCTCACGAGTCACCCGGGTATGTAAAATCAGACTTCAAAATACCTTTTAACTTCTTCTTCTGGCACTGAGGCTGCTGCTTGCTATTCTATTACAGCGGCGGACTCGGTGCGTCTGTGCATGATGTAGTCTCTTCTTGCCTGACGATCTTCAGCACCGAAACTAACTTAAAACAACTGCTACGCTTCTTCTTCGTCTTCTTCGTCGCTCGTCTCCGTCTTCGTCTCCGTCTTCGCCTTCGTCTTCCTCTCGTCTTCATCTACATCTGTCGGGCCCACTGCGTCTCGCGTATTTATTCACTTCAGTTTACTGGAGGTGAACGACTTCACGGCCATTGCCTCTTCTGTCACGTTGAAAACATTCTCGAAAAATCTTCTTAACGTCGGTCATTGGCTCTTGGAATGTAGGCGAGGGCCTTTGCTCACATACGACAACTGAGAAACACGTGAGCCGGTCGGGCGATGCCCTGACGGCTGAATCGACAGCGCCCGCTTATGTGGAACTTGCTGACTTCACGGTCATTGTCTCTTCTGTTCTGCTGTTCGGCTCGCTGAATGCCAGTATGTAACTCTCTAAACTAAACCAAGTTTTTCATTTATATTCTAATTTCTACTTCACTTTGATTTCACTAATTTATTTACATAAGTACCACTCAACATTCCTCCACCCTTCGGAGAAATTCGCCCTCGAATTTACCACTCAACATTCCTCCACTCTTCACACGGAAAAAGCACTAACACAAGTACTGAAAACTCTCGACTTACACATGCGTCACATTAAGTATGTTGAAAATACTGTATCACTTTATAAAAGCCCTGTGCGCTCATGAATCACATAGTTTACACATAAATGGTTATAATAAGAGTAACAAATCTTGATGAGAATGAATAAACAAAAAATAGATTTTTCACTTAGAAAATTACATAGCAACAGCTGTTTAATCTACGCTATACTAATGCAAGAATATCTATTCTACAGTATTGTTTATTTTAACAAGAGACTGTTTAATGAAGAATGAAGTATAATAAACAAAATTAATACACTAATGCTCAAAAGTAACTACTGAAGTACATCAGTTAAGAGTGTGGTATCCAGTTAACAGGAATTTGATGAAGTATTATATTATGATTCGGCTTTTTTTTGTTTCTTAAATAAAAGAAAACTGTACAAAGCAGAAACACCAACACAAAGGTTCCAGATATACCCGTTCCTAGCATTATAATTTTAGTTTTGTGTTCACCTTTTAATTTTAAGACATGTTGCATCATAATATTGGCATCAATTTTTTCTTGCTGTGAGTTTATGAACGTATCTAATGACTTCAGAAGGGAACTGTCAAGGGAGTCATTGAGGTAGTACAGGTTTTGTGCAGGAAATGCTTTGCATGGCGTTTTCTGAAAATAGCAAACAACATGGTTATGGACCTACGAACCTAGTAAAAACGAAAATAAAGAAAAGAAGAAATACATTGTTAACTACAAGATCTACCTGTTTCTACGTTCAACTTTTTTTTCTTAAAAAATAAACCATTATCATTTATTAATTATCTACATTTGTATACTATCCACAGTCTACTATGATTCAACTAGGACATTCGCACCCTTGGTCGAAGATTGTATAGTGCCATGTCTGTATGTTGTGCTGGCGTGGCCACTCTTTTTCCTTTTCGGGTACTTCCTCCACCCTTCGGAAAAGCAGACACTATTGTTGAAGGAATTACATCTGGAGCGCCCTTAAAAGGTTTTAAACGACTTACATGCACAACAGTGGTTCTGGTGGGCAGTTGCAATTTAACGTTGACTGGTGACGTGATCTCAATAATTTGATAAGGACCTCTGTAGTTTGTTACAAATTTCTTTGTTTTTCCTTTCGCAACGTATGGAGCTGAAAGCATAACCCACTGACCGATTTTGTAATTTGGATATTTAGCTTGGGCATTACCTAATCTTTCCTGTCGTTCCAAAGCCTTTGTATTAGATTTTTGAACCTTTTTCCATACATCTTTCATCATTCGACTGAAATCTCTTACTGTTTCTCCGACTTTTCCGTTTTTCTGCCTGATTACATCAAAAGGGGACGGCATTTTTCTCCCATAAACCACTTCATAAGGTGACATGCCAGTTGCTTCATGCGTTTTGGCGTTGTATACCGACACGATTATTGGTAAATACGTATCCCAATTAGAATGTTGTTCGTTAATATAATAACTAAGCATCTTGCCAATTGTCCGATGAACTCTTTCTGTGCGTCCGTTGCACTG
This sequence comes from Schistocerca cancellata, assembly GCF_023864275.1. Classification (NCBI taxonomy): domain Eukaryota; kingdom Metazoa; phylum Arthropoda; class Insecta; order Orthoptera; family Acrididae; genus Schistocerca; species Schistocerca cancellata. The sequence continues at coordinate 740,848,966 of NC_064629.1, read as the reverse complement.
AGGGTGTAACGGAGTTGTGCGTAATTTGCGTATTTTTAGTAAGTGGCATAGCTGTTTCATTAGTTCAGACATAAAATTAGATCCCTGATCTGTGATAATAGCTTCAGGTACGCCAAATTTAAGTATCCAGTTGTTAACTAAAGCTTGGGCAACTGTATTTGCTTGCTGATCTGGGAGACTCACCATAGCTAGATAGCGTGAAAAGTGATCTATAATTGTAAGAACATACTTATTACCAGCAGGTGTTTTATGAAATGGCCCGTAGAGATCCACTCCGCAGATTTGAAATGGACATGAAGCCTCGGGGAGCCTCTGTAAGGGTATTTTTGAACGAGAAAGTTCAGCTCGTTGTGCGCACGCAATGCAATTGCGAACGTACTGCGCAACATCCTGCTTTCTGGTTTGCCACCAAAATCGCTCTGCTACACGTCTTTCGGTTGTCCGCTGTCCACCGTGTCCTGCAAGGATATGATCGTGGGCCTCTGCCATTATTTCTTGTCTAAGGTGTTGGGGAACAACAATTCGCGGTCCAAGTTTTGTTTTACGGCATAATACACCATCTTCAAAGCAAAATTGTTTTTGAGATGCGTATTTTTTGCAATCTGTATCCTCATCTTGTGCCTTTCTCCAGTCCTCAGTATCTCGGCCTGTTGCTTCCAAAAGTGCTATTTTCCGACTTAGACAATCTGCATTCGTGTGTTTTTTGCCTGGTTTATGGATAACTTCGAAATCCATTTCGGAAAGACATAGGGACCAACGCGTGAGACGACTAGATGGATCCTTTAACCCAAGCAACCATTTTAAAGCTGCGTGGTCTGTAATGACCTTGAATTTCCTACCATACAAGTAGCATTTAAAGTATTTGATGCCATAAATAACACTTAACAATTCTTTCTCCGTTGTGGAATAATTTCTTTCTGCTGTTGTTAGTTGTCTCGAAGCGTAGGCTATGGGGTGTTCCGCGCCATTAATATTCTGACTCAAAACAACTCCTACTGAATGACCACTTGCGTCACAGGATAAAATAAATTCTTTATTATAATCTGGGTAGGCTAATACTGGACTGTGTGTTAACTTATCTTTAAGGGTTTGAAATGCTGATTCACAATCTTCAGACCAATGAAATTTTGCACCCTTTTTCAATAATTGGGTTAAGGGTCGGGCAATTTCAGCAAAATTTTGAACATATTTTCGGTAATACGATGCGAGACCAATGAAACTTTGTACCTCCTTAACGCGTTGTGGTGTTGGGAAGTCCTTAACTGCCGAAATTAATCGAGGATCTGTTCTAATTCCTTTTTCACTAATGACATGCCCTAGGTATGTAACCTCTGTCAATGCAAAACTACATTTTTCCATATTTAATGTTAATTTAGCTTTTCTAAGTCTCTGAAAAACATTACGCAGACGCACAGCATGTTCATTAATGTCTTTGGAGAATACAATAATATCGTCTAGATATACACAACATTGCTGAGTTTTTAGTCCTCGCAATACTCCATCGAGTAGTCTTTGAAAAGTTGCTGGTGCATTTTTCAAACCGAAAGGCATTCTTTTAAATTGCCAGTGGCCTCCAGGGGTAGAAAATGCTGTTTTATGCCTATCTTCAGGTGCAACTTCCAATTGATGATATCCGCTACGTAAATCGATTGTTGAAAAGTATTTACTGTTACCTAAACTGTCAATGATATCTGTAATGTTTGGAAGAGGATAAACATCTGAGATTGTTTGTTTGTTAAGGTGTCTGTAGTCACAACAAAATCTATATCGTTTCGTACCGTCGGGAGACTTCTTTGGAATAATTACAATATTTGAATTATAAGGCGAATCAGAATATTCTATGATTCCATCTTTTAGATGCTGTTCTAAAAATTCATCCAGTACTGGCTGTAAGTGATGCGCAACTCTATAAGGCTTTCTATAAACTGGGGGGCTATTTCCTGTTGGGATCCTATGCTGTGTGATATCTGTTGCTGGCAGTGGACCTTCTGCATTAAATAAATCTTGAAACTCAACTAAAACTGCTTCTATCGTGTCTCTATCCTTTCCTTGCAAATGCTCAATCTTCTGGCGTAATGCGGTTTTATAGGCGTCTGGTTTCTGACCATCATTAATATCTGACCAAATAAAATCTTCTTCTTCAAAAGTACTGACTGTAGCTACTAATATTCCCTTATGCAACTCTTTGTCCTCCACTCCGAAATTGTCAATATGTACCGGTACTTTTCTTTCTCCCTCAACGTCTTGAACCCGTACAACACTTCTACGTACAAAACAATGTGATACATCTAATTCCTCATTTTCCTCTAGTGGCTCTATTAGACATATTGTGTCTATAGGTACCTCGGGGTCAACGGTCATCCAGAGAAGTTTTCCTGAGCCAGATGGTATCTGATCCCGCGAATCAACCTTCAAGGACGTTGCACGCAGTGTAGTTGATTTCGCCTTCCGGTTAGGGAAATCTTGCGGCAGAGGGCCCTTTGCAGCGGTGTCACCTAGCTGAAATACTATTCCGCTAAGTTCTACAGTTTGCTGTCTGAGGTCAATTTTAGCGTGATGTTTATTCAGGAAATCCAACCCTAGGATCGCGTCGTACCCGTCAGTTATCTTTGTTACCACTTCTACATCTTCTTGAAATTGTACACCGTGAATATAGAAAATCAATGATGTACATCCTAATGACTTCACTGTACCTCCTCCTACTCCACTCAATCTATACCTTGGAGGGTCATATTTCTTTTCTCCAATACATTCTTTACTCACTATTGATACGTTTGCGCCTGTATCCACCAGTATCCTTGCCTCTTTATCCCGTATGGTAGCAGATAACCAGCATTCCGCCTTCACATTCGCCTTAATGGCATGAAATTTTATTGGGAATGCCTGGCGGCGGTTCCGACATTCCCGTTTGAGTTTAACTGATTTCTATTTCCAAAAACTTTCTTAGACCTGCATTCCTTAAATGTGTGACCTATTCTTTGACAATTAGTGCATTGAGGTTGTCTGCAGTTTTTTGCTATATGGCCTTGTCGATCGCACCTAAAACATCGTACTCCTGCTGAAAATACATTTCGCTTCTCCTTGTATCTGGTGGCAATGTCAATTTCTTCAAAAGCTGTCGCCACAGATACAGCTTCTGCTAAATTCTTAGGAAACTCTGCCCTGACACGACGGGACGTTTCAGGAGGTAACCCACGTAAAAATGTATCTAGAGCTCTATCTTCTGCTTCTTGTAAAATAACTTTATTTGCTTCATCACTAGTTGTCAACTGATAGGTGTTAATATTAACTTTTCTAATCCTATCTACAAAGCTTTCTAACGACTCGTTTTGCCTCTGAGTGATAGTGTTTAACTGTTCCCTATAAAATCTACAGCTGTTCTGTTTTTGAAAACGTTTAAGTAATCCTTTCTTCAATTCCTCAAATGTTGGAGCTTTCCGTAATTCTTCATGGTATAAGACGTGTGCTTTAGCCTCTCCTAGCAATCTTAACTTTGTCATTTGTAAGAGCTGTTCATCTGACCATAATCCTAACTTTGCAGCTGCTACTAAATCATCAAAAAAGGCTGTTATGTCTTCGCCAGGTTTACCTGAAAAAGGAGTTACCAAGGCTGCTGCTGAGGAATCTAGGGTAGGAGGGACTGAACTGGTTTGCCTAACCTCACACAACTGTTTAAATAATGCATTATTATCATTTTTAAGCTGTGCTATTTGATTAACTAAGCTCTGAATAGCTTCCTCAGTAGAAACCGCTTGTGGTGCTGACTCTGACTTTGTACGATTTCGTGTCATAATTTTACAAACTGTTAGTTACACAATCTTACCACACTGAATGAAAAAGAAGTTTAAATATTTTCGACAAACTCTTAAAATTATGAGAGAGAATACACTTCTAAATAAAGAAAATATTACGACTGCTATGCAAACCTCTATCCTTTCACACATTAAACAATACTAACTGTGGACCGTTAGTGACTGTCATTCACACCTCATATTGAGCCAAGGGTTTTTCTCTGACACCAAATGTAGCAACTACTACGGCTTCTGACATCAAATGTAACAGTTGTGGTTACTAAATGTGACACTTCTGTCACTCAATGTAACTGGGTTTTCTCTTTTGATGCTGTCAATTGTCAGGATGAGCATTCTCAAGCATTCTGTCAGGGTGAAAATATTAAATAAATAAACTTTTCTCTCTTACAAAATGTGGGCAGGGTGGGTTCTTCCTTGGCTCGGGTATGAGGTCGAATGAAACATCATTTTATACATAAGATAACTTTTATTGAAAGTTTCGTACAACTGTTATCTTACTGGACGTTCTGGTTCGGAGAGCGGCAGCCATGTCGTTTGCGTAGCCTTCTGCTGCGGCAGCGGCGGCGGCGGCGGCGGCGGCGTCTGATTACGCGTAGCGGTGTGTATCTCGTGTCGCCGTCTCGCCCAGCTGACCGGAGACGCGCAGCGCGAGGTGGCCTGTTTAATTATTGCGAGCGACGTCGTGCATCGGGTGGTGATACCTTGAATGTGGCGTCCCAGTGTTTCTCTTCTCTAAGCGGCCGCGTGTGTTGTGCGTCGACCAGCGGAGCGGCGCGGCGGGGGAAGGCCAGTGTCCCGGACTCGAACCACGGACTCCCGCTTGCCAGTCTTCGGCTGTCAGGTCTTCATCCCAGATCACAGGTGACTGCTGATGTGAGGCCGTCTCCTTCCCGTCCTCACGAGTCACCCGGGTATGTAAAATCAGACTTCAAAATACCTTTTAACTTCTTCTTCTGGCACTGAGGCTGCTGCTTGCTATTCTATTACAGCGGCGGACTCGGTGCGTCTGTGCATGATGTAGTCTCTTCTTGCCTGACGATCTTCAGCACCGAAACTAACTTAAAACAACTGCTACGCTTCTTCTTCGTCTTCTTCGTCGCTCGTCTCCGTCTTCGTCTCCGTCTTCGCCTTCGTCTTCCTCTCGTCTTCATCTACATCTGTCGGGCCCACTGCGTCTCGCGTATTTATTCACTTCAGTTTACTGGAGGTGAACGACTTCACGGCCATTGCCTCTTCTGTCACGTTGAAAACATTCTCGAAAAATCTTCTTAACGTCGGTCATTGGCTCTTGGAATGTAGGCGAGGGCCTTTGCTCACATACGACAACTGAGAAACACGTGAGCCGGTCGGGCGATGCCCTGACGGCTGAATCGACAGCGCCCGCTTATGTGGAACTTGCTGACTTCACGGTCATTGTCTCTTCTGTTCTGCTGTTCGGCTCGCTGAATGCCAGTATGTAACTCTCTAAACTAAACCAAGTTTTTCATTTATATTCTAATTTCTACTTCACTTTGATTTCACTAATTTATTTACATAAGTACCACTCAACAGTACGTATGTCAGCATACACGCCAGTGCGGGGAAATAGCTGCAACAGCACTCTGCCACTCCGTCCTCGTGACGCAACAGCTCCTGTCCCAGGCCAGCAGCGAGTGTTGGCTGAGCTGGAAGTCTCACACCTACTCTCCAAAGGGCGTCTGGCTATTACCTAAAATGCCTCTTCTGGTCGCCATGTAGTGCGCCGAAGGGTAACAGCCAGTAACTGTCGTTGTAGTAGGGCTCAGCAGCTCCAGTAGTCCGAGCAGAACTGCTCAGTCGGTGATAGCTTCGACCCTGGGAGGCCATGAAAACGCGTCCCAACTCCTCCCTTGCAGATGGCAGCTTGCAGTCCTTCTGGCGGTGTCACACAGAGTGGAGGCTGGGCATCCTACTGTTTCCCACACCTGTACAGCCTCACCGAGGCTGTGGTGTGTCAGAGAAGTAGAACCTGGCAGTTGATTCAGTGACCTGGTTGACCAGTGAAATTCATCACCATATGGCCGTCGTGGATGGCCTGCAGCTTTAACAATCGTCAAACTCTTTGCTTCCAGACGCAGACAGATTGGCGACACAGCTGCTAGCCCTTAAGCTCCGGTATCCCTTACTTATACGCCTTTCCTTACTCCCCTGACATCATCTCTATGGAGTGGACGAGTGGAGTGGTCCTTAATAACTATAATGTCAGCTTTTTCTACCCCACTCTGGCCCCCACATTCAGGTTACTAGGGGCTGTTGTAATTATAACTCAGTGCTGCGCCTGATTACTCCACATATGTATGCTCAAAGGCTCAATCGTTATGGCATTGTTAGGGAATATGGTGCACGGACCAAAATCATCTCTGAGGGTATTACCCACTCAAAATTTAAAGTATTTGAATAACACACTCAGTCCAGAACTTGTGCAGTCCTTGGAAAAAGTAATAGAGTCCCAGCAAGGGAGAATTACGACGGTACAAATGTGGCAGTCTACACACTATTCCTGGGAACAACAGCAGCTCAAAGTGGTAACAGTAATGGTATCGGGTGCCGTTTCTGGCATGTTTTTAGCAGATTTTTTCATACTGTATTTGTGGGTAAAATGTAAGCAGACACAGGCTGTAATCAGGTAATGGCTGACCGTCTTCCATTCCTCCCTGTGACTAACAGCATGTCCCACTGCCACTGTCTCTTGTCTCACTTCCACTCTCACGTTTTGCCCTTCTTTCAAACTGCAACTGTCTCCACCAGCAGCGGGGGCGGGGGGCCTGGTGTTAGGAGCCAAGTTACGTATTGCTCTTCACCTAAGAGTTTAAATTCTCTGTCAAAAATCCACCCAGCCCTGTACCGATGTTCGCTAGTCAGGGAGCATCCAGACCCCTCAAGCCTATGTATGGTCTCCCCTGACATGTATTACTTATTTCCACTGTCTTCTCTCTCATTTGTTTCCACTGCTTCTGTCACCACCCATCTCTCATCCTCTCTTATTGCCACTGTCTCTCACTGACCTTGCAATTGCACTCTGGAAAAACGGCTAAAAACCTGTTTTTGTGGTTTTCTGTGTAAGTACGACAATTTTGAACGTCTGGATCGCGTTAACATATACTGATATAAAAAATTCGAAAGTCATATTTCCCCCCCTCTGTTCCACTCGCGGATCGCGCGAGGGAAAAACGACTGTAAGAACGCCTCAGTACGAGCTCTAATTTCCCTTACCTTTGAATGGTGATCATTGCGCGATATGAAAGTTGGTGGTAATAATGTATGCTCTACATCTTCGGCGAAGATCGGATTTTGGAATTTCCTGAGCCGCCCCTTCCGTTTAGCGCCTCGTCTATCTGTAAGTGTGTCCCACTTCAAACTTTCTATGAGATTTGTAACGCTCTCGCGATGACTAAATGTATCAGTCATGAATCTTGCCGATTTTCTTTGGACTTCTCAATCTCTTGAATCAGACCCAACTGGTAAGGGTCCCACACAGACAAACAATACACTAAGACTGGGCGAACTAAAGTATTGTAAGCAATTTCCTTTGTTGAAGGACTGCATCACTTCAGGATTCTACCAATAAAGCGCAACCTATAGTTCGCCATACCCGTTACTTGCGTAATCTGATCATTTCGAATAGTCACTCCCAAATACTTGACGAACGTTACCGCTTCTAAAGACTGGGCATTTATTTTGTACTCGTACATTAATAGGGATTTTCGCTTTGTTATACGCAGTTGGTTACACTAACTAATATTGAGAGATAACTGCCAGTCATTACATTACGCATTTCTTTTCTGTAAATCCACATTGGTCTGTTCCCAACTTTCGTATGATACTACATTCCAGTAGATTACAGCATCATCGGCAAACAGTTTAATGCCACTGTCAATAACATCAACCAAATCGCTTATGTAAATCGTAAAAAGCAGCGGACCTATTACGCTGCCGGGGGGCACACCTGATGTTACGCTTGTTTCTATTCAAGTCTCCCCATTCAGGGCGACATACTGCTCTATGACTGTTAGAAAACTTTCTGTCCAACCGCATATGTCATCGGATAGACCGTAAGCGCGCACTTTTTGGAGCTATGTCATCGGATAGACCGTAAGCGCGCACTTTTTGGCCCGATAGTGCGGAACTGAGTCGAACGCCTTTCGAAAGTCGATGAATATGGCACCAACCTGGGAGCCGGTATCTAGAGCCTGTTGTACATCATGCACAAAGAGGACCAGCTGTGTCTCGCATGACCGCTGTTTCCTAAAACCGTGCTGGTTTCTGCATATGAGCTTCTCAAAGTCTAGAAAGGTCATTATGTCTAAACACAAAATATCTTCCATGATTCTACAACACATCGACGTCAGTGAAATTGGCCGGTAATTATGTGCATCATATTTTCTACTCCTTTTATAGATTGCTATGACTGGGCCTTCTTCCAGTCCCGTGGAACTTTCCGCTCTTCCAGTGATCTCCGATAGATGATGGATAAGAATGGTGCTATATTTGAAAGCGAGGTTTAGAATTTCGACCTGCTGTTTATCATCATCCGTTACATTATCCGTACTGTCAGCAACAGAAGGTATTCAATTATTTGTAGCGTTCATAGATTGTACGTACGACGAAAATTTCTTGGGGTTATTTTTAGAATCTGCAGATAAAATATTGCTTTCAAATTCGTTAAAAGAATCTTTCAGTGACCGTTTGAAAGCTGCTTCCATATCGCATAGTTTCTGTTTGTCAGCGGGGCAATGACTACGTTTAAAACGACTGTGCTAAATTCTCTGCTTTCTCAGCAACTTCCTAATATATTTGTTGTACCAAGGTGGGTCATTTCCCTCCCCTATATTTTTGCTAGGCACATATTTCTCTAGAACGTGGTGGACAATACCTTTACATTCTGACCAAAGATGCTCAATATCTTTGTGTCCCATGGTGAATACTTGGAGCTGACTATGAAGATATTCATTAACGACACTTTTATTTGCTTTCCCAAACAAGAAAACTCTACGCTGTTTCTTTGCAACTTCCACTGACATAGAAACGACAACGACATTATGGTTGTTAATACCTTCTTCTAGATCAACTTCCGCAAAAAGATCAGGTCTGTTTGTTACCAAGATATGTAATACGTTCCCATCTCGAGTTGGTTTTCTAACCAATTGCTCAATATTGTATGTTGAGAGCGCTCCTAGAATAACTTCACACGAGTCTTTGCTTCTGCCCTCTGCGATAAACGTGTATTTTTCACAGTCAATCGACGCTAGATTAAAAGTCTCTCGTTCCAATACATTCCATATAGCTTTAAGTTTGTTGTCAGAATCATTGATTTTTGACATTTGTATGTGTTCCTCCGTTTTTTAACAAGAAGAAGAAGAAGTAATTCAACTTATGTGTCCAGTTGCTTGCAATCATAGCAAAACCCCAGGAACTTTGGGTTGAGAACTGTGAAGCGCAATCGCATATTGCAGTATGTACATGACAACCACCATCCCACAAATTTGGTTGTGAGGGAAGCCATGGTGTGATTGTCGACGTGTGGTGTTAATATGCTTTGAACCAAATCGTTAATGCTTACTGGAGTCATTACCACTACCAATGTAGAATTGTCGCTTATTACTCGTACTAATGCGTCAGTCATTGCTCCGACTGACGTGTGATAGGAGCTGATGAACGCACGAGCATGTATGTCTCGAATTGATATATATTACTTGCTGTTCACATGGTCATCATTTCTTCTGCACCAAAATTTGCCACGACACTGCACTGTCCTTGGTCTACACGTGTTGGAATTTTTCGCAGATGCTGCATTTCTCTGCACGCTGTTTGATGATAATTTGAATTTGAGACGCGCCGCTGGCACGAGCCAGCCTTGTAGCATGTCGCCTGAGCACTCGCTGGAGCGGTGGATGCCTGCCACTGCGTGTGACTAGAATACTTACTTTGTAAGTTTTGAATGAACAGATACATGCAGTTTTTTAAAGAAATATGTATATTTATTTATAACCCTGAGTGGTCAGATATGATGGAGATTAAGAAGGAGGACGTTCATTTTCCTAATGAGCAATGTACATCAGTATTCACATTACATGGACGTAATTTCTCAATATGCAGAAAGATTCGCATGGATGCCTGGTTGCAAGCAACCATCCACCACAGATACTTCAGATATCGTGTAGACGACGTTCCCAAAATCATTTCCACAATTATTCATGAGCAGCGTTGGCAACAAATGTTAAATACATATCGTTAATCTGTTAGTGGGGCCGGGGAAAAATATGACGTGAATAAATGAAATACACAGTTTTAAAAAAGACCACATAATTTATTGATAGTACAACTTAAAGGTATTCGTACATTTGCTGAAGCACACATGTAACAAACTACTGCTGCCGTTTTCATCAAACATTTCCTTGAGTCCCTAAATTGCTGGGCATCTGCACTCCTCAAGATTTGTATTGACGCACTCTTGAAGATATCACGCAGCGAGAACATTTTTTCACTCCTTTTGACGTAAACTATGCTGTCTGTATCATCATACATTCAGAGCGATTTCACGATATATTTTCATACAAAGATTTCTTATCATATCACCATTTTCCATGACAATAGTAAGCCGCGGAACTGTTCGATGGGTCTGTGAACAGTTCCTGTACTTCATAGTTTGGACAAAGCAACAGTTGTGGAATACTTCGTTAATATTTGCACAGCGTTGGAGAAAACAGCGAATGCAACATAATTAACACATCCACACTCATCTTAAAATCCCTGTATACCCACAATCATGTTCGCATTCTGAGAAATCATTGTGAGATATGCTGCATGTGGTGCGAAACCTCTATGTTTCTATTATTTATTGCGTGATTCCTGTGAGAAGTCAGTGGTGTAAGAGGCATTCATTTAATAGTAACACATATGCTGTGGTTTCTGGAGGGCAGTTCTGCAATGTTTCAAATTCAGTACCTACATTTCTAGATTCCACTAGCTTGTTTCACTTGTCACAGTCAATCACAGCTATTAATGGAAATTCTATAAAGCTCTTAAGACTTGGCATACCTCCAAATTCATCACCCTCATAGTAAGAAGAGTGAAACCTTGCGTACATACTATACATTAGACTGACTTTTTATTGTTTTGTCAAACTGTAAGTTATTCTATACAAAATACTCTGAATTTAGGTACACTTTAGCACTGGTTAGTTTGCAGTTGTCAGATACACTTGAATCCTTTTTTTGGATTCTCCCTCCTCTCTGTTTGTAGTGTTATAATAATAAATCTAAGCGTTTATAGTTGAAAAGGTGCCTTAATAGTCTGTGAACGTTTTGATGTCTATGGAACATTAGATACTTGTAAATTTCCCATGAACGGAAAGTTAAAGGTAGCTGGACACCTGCATTCAATACATGCAGTCACTTCAGGTGCTCTTCCTCTGATACCGATGAATGGGATAGTTCTCGCACCAATTTATATAGTACAATTTTACTCTACTCTCCTGCTGCTCCTTCAGCCTGTGAGCTATTATCATTAGCACATTGAATCAGCTCATTTTTGGTGTTCATAATGACGCAATTATTATCCTCAAACAAGCCCATTAACATTTTGAATAGTATGCAAGCGATAAAGCTACCATCTATCGATCTATGAACAATCCTGAATGTTCTCATGCATCCACGTCAATATTTTATGAGGAGACAAAGGTTTTGAGGATTTATGTGAACATTGCTTGTGTGGGTGAGATTGATACCATACCAAGTTCATATCTTATTTCTTCAGACAGAAAGACAAATGCATTATGGGTAAGCCATTATGAGAGTTGGTTGGCAGCCCTGAAGCCAAGCGGACGCGCATGCACGAAGCTCTAACTTAAGCGTTTAATATTGAAATAAGAGCTACTTTAGTTAATATTACGTTTTAGACTATGCATTAACTTCTTATCTAATCTGTCTATTGGAGGTTTCGCTTTTCTAAACGTAATTACATCGAAAAGGAAGTATTTCGTGAGGCCGGCAGTCGCGAATTTGTTTACATACTTAGGCGTAAATTTCGTACGAGCGTAGATATTTGTTTTCGACTAGACTTTGAGCTTCAAAGTTAAATTAATTCGTGTCTCTCATCCAGAATTTGTGTGGTTAATTAAAAGTTTCTGACGCAAGTTTATAAGTTTGTTTACATTAGTGTTTAGTTACGTATTAGTACAGGTTACGAAACTATTGTGTTCTTGAAGTTATTTTCTGATTTTGTGTTACGTTTTACTATCAAACCACGTGTGACAAGTGTGGTGGTTGCCGTAGAAATTTGAAAGAGGGGATTTTCTGTATAGACTGTAGGTTGTGGTTTCATTGGGGCGAGTGCAGCGGAGAGGAAACGAGGGTAGATAATGAGGCTCTTCCATGGCAGTGTAGGTTATGTAGAAAGGACAGAAAAATCGCGGAACAGGAGGCAAAGATTTGTGCCCTTAAGGCTGAATTAGAAATCGCGAATTTGGAATTATGTAAGCTAAGGGAGGGAAAGGACTCTGGGCGCTGGGAAAAGGTAGCAAGCAAAGGGCGAAAAAGGGAAACAGTTAATAAAACTTTTGAAATTCAGTTAGCAAATCAGTTTGGCTTGCTATCTGAAGTAGAGGAGGAAGGGTCTCATTCAGATGTAGTTGAATGTAGGTTGAAGGAGAATACTAGCTTAAAGAAAAAAGACAGGTCGGGATCAAACCAGAATAGGAAAAGAAGAATTCTGCTTATAGGTAGCTGTCATGGGAGGAGTGTAGGCCAACAGCTTCAGGAGAAATTAGGGACAGAGTACCAGGTCACAAGTTTTGTGAAACCAAGTGCAAGCCTCAGCCGGGTGACAGAAAACGTAGGTCAGCTATGCAAGGACTCTGAGAAGGAAGATCAGGTAATTATAGTTGGGGGAGCACGAAACAGCCTGGTTAGGAATCCAAGATATAGTATTAGGAGTGACCTGGATAAAATAGGAGCAGAAACTGGGCACAGGAATGTGGGGTTTGTGGAGGTCTTTCAGCGCCATGATCAGCCCTGGGTAAACAGTGCTGTAAGGCGTGTTAACACCGAGCTGAACAGGATGCTCCAGACAGCGGCAAAGTCTCACGTGTGTGTTGTTCCAGTTGATGCTATTGGTAGGTGGGGTTACACTACACATGGCCTGCACCTTAATACGAAGGGGAAATATAAGTTAGCTTCTCTATTAGCAGATACTGTAAGGGGGCCACAGTCACAGAAGGGGTGATCCCTGTGGTTATTGGGACCAGGCAGACAGGTTTTTTAGGTTAAAACCAGACAGACAACAACCATGGAAAATAGAAGAAAAGAAACTTCATGCACAGCAAATAGGGATAAAGCTAAGGGTGGTATCAACTTACTTCACCAAAATATCAGGGGAATAAAAAATAAAGTACATGAGCTGATAATTAGTTTAGATGATCTCAAAAATAAGAATGAGATAGTTATACTTTGTCTGTCTGAGCATCATGTAACTGTGGGGATGGAAAATGTCGGTATAAATAGGTATAATTTAGCAAATTACTCTTGTAGATCTAGTATGGATAAAGGAGGACTTGCCATTTTCATAAAACAAGGGTATAAATACAGAACTGTTGAAGTAAGCAAATTTTGTGTTGATCAGCACTTTGAGGTTTGTGCATGTGAACTTCAGCTAGATAATGTAGTATTGATATTAGCAACAGTGTACAGGTCCCCATTAGGAGACTGGGAGCTATTCATAAAAAAGTTTGACTCCCTATTATGCTGTCTATCAGACAAAAAGAAGAAGTTATTAATCTGTGGTGATTTCAGTGTTAACTTTCTAAGCAATTCTGATAGTAAAAGTGAACTATAAGTGTTGTTAACAACATATAACTTAGAATCAGTGATCAATTTCTCTACACGTATAGCTCAGGACAGTAGTACTCTAATAGATAATGTATCTATACAGCAAGATGATGTAGATCAAACACATGCTTTTCTGTGGTAAATGGATTATCTGACCATGATGCACAACTGATTAACTTACAAAACCTAACAGGGTGTACACTTCAGAAACCATTAAGTAAAAGTGTGAGGCTGCTCAACCCGGTATCTATAGACCACTTCAGAGAAAGTTTATGAAAGGTAAACTGGGAAGATCTATATAATGAGCGAAATGCTAATGATAAAGGCAGCCTATTACTTCATAAATTTATATCCCTATTTGAATATTGTTTTCCTAAGAAAATTACTAAATGTAGCACCACAAACTTTTCAAAGAAACCTTGGATTACTACAGGTATTAAAGTGTCTTCAGAAAGAAAAAGAAAACTGTATGAGACAGCAAGAACTAGTAAAGATCCAGATGTAGTTTTGCACTATAAAAATTATTGTAACATACTAAGAAAAGCTGTAAGGAAATCAAATATATATATGTTAGAGAAGAAATTAACAACTCCAGCAAGAAAATCAAATCAATATGAAATGTTGTTAGAAGGGAGACAGGAAAAGTAACCACGGGTGTAGGTAGTATTACTGTTAAAGAGGATGAGACCATCTTAACCAACAGTACACAGGTAGTCAATGTATTTAACAATCACGTCTTAAGTGTAGGAGAAAAAATTGGTGAGAATAGTTCAAAAGAAAAAGCCAGGCAGTACATGGAAGAGCCAGTTTTGAAAATTTTTAGGCATATTAAGTCTCACCTAACAACCTCTTCTGAAATAGGAAAATTATTAAACCTTTGGAAAATAAATGTTCTGCTGGAGTAGATGACATCTCTAACAAGTTATTAAAACAATGTGGAGCAATTACAGCTGATGTTTTGAGTCACATATGTAATGCATCACTGACTCACGGTATTTTTCCACTCAGGTTAAAATATACCATTATCAGGCCTCTCTACAAAAAGGGGGAAACCACAGATGTCAATATTACCGGCCAGTATCCTTGCTTACAGCATTTTCAAAAATCTTTGAGAAAGTAATGTAGTTAGTGGTTAACCATCTCAACAGTAATGGGATACTTAGTAAATCACAGTTCGGATTTCAGAAATGCTGTTCCACCAAGACAGCAATATACAATTTCACTGTCCACATAGAGTCTTTAAATAGTAAAATATCACCAGTAGGAATATTCTGTGACTTATCCAAAGCATTTGATTGTGTGCACCATTACATTATGTTAGAGAAATTACAATTCTATGGTATAAATGGAACAGCATATGAGTGGTTTAAGTCATATCTTCAGAACAGGAAGCAAAAAGTCTATTTACATGCTTCAAGTGATTCAAAGGAGTTTGTCACTTCATTTAACTGGAGTGAAATTACATTATATGCTCCACAAGGTTCGATCATGGATCCCCTCCTGTTCTTGATATATTTGAATGACCTCCCTTCTTATGTGAAACAAGATGATAAACTGACACTGTTTGCTGATGATACAAGCATAATTATTAATCCACTAAAAGAAAGTCCAATAGAAAATGATACAGATAAGGTCTTTGGAAAAGATATTAATTGGTTTTCTGCGAATGGGCTTGCTCTGAACTTTGAAAAAACATCCAATTTTCTGCTGCAAAAAGTATAATTCCTTCAATAAACAAAACACATCAAAAGAAGTCAGTAGCTAGGGTAGAGCATGCTAAGTTTTTGGGTGTACATATAGATGAGAATCTTAACTGGAAAACTCATATTTTGGATCTCCTAAAGCGACTAGGTTCAGCAACTTTTGCAACCAGAATAACTGCCAATTTTGAGGATTTAGAAATTCGTAAGCTAACATACTTTGCATACTTCCACTCTCTGATGTCATACAGAATAATATTCTGGGGCAACTCAACACTTAGGCAAAAGGTATTCACTGCTCAAAAGAAAGTCATAGTTCATAGTTGCACATCTTGTAGGCATCTGTTTCAAAGGTTAGGAATTCTTACAACTCCTTCACAGTACATTTACTCAGTAATGACATTTTTCTCAAGAACATGGATCAGTTTAAAATCAACAGCGACTTTCATCATTGCAATACCACAAGAAGAAAGACCTACACTATCCTTTACTTAACCTACCTTTGGCGCAGAAAGGGGGAAAATGTATTGCTATAAAACTTTTTGATAAATTACCAGATGAAATAATATGTCTGACAGACAGCAGTAATAGTTTCAAAAACAAATTGAAATCATACCTCCTTGACAACTCCTTATATACCATCGATGAATTCTTGAATATGAGTTAATAAATCTGGAGATATAATATATGAATTCTGAGCCATTGAAGGGAATGGGATAGATAATAGAAATATTTAGGTATAACACTATAATGTAAACAAAAAAAACTTGTTTCTTGTGCGCATTTCTTGTGCGTTTGACACGTTCCACATCATATCGGTTTTCCATGCTATTGATCAATGGAACACGTAACTAACTAACTAACTGATGCTGCTGATGGCAGAGTGCTTCCATTCTTTTTCATGATCACATATCTTCCTTCCAAATGAGCAAAGTGGCACAGTGGTTAGCACACTGGACTTGCATTTGGGAGGACGACAGTTCAAATCCCCATCTGGCCATCCAGTTTTAGGTTTTCTATAGTTTCCTTAGATCACGCGAGACAAATGGCGGGATGATTCCTTTGGAAAGGGCATGGCCTGTTTCCTTCGCCACCCATGCATAATTCGAGATTCTACTCCATCTCTAGCGACCTCGTTCTCAATAGGACATTACTCTTGTCTCCTCCTTCTCCATTTACCTCCAAAATACAGGAAACTGTTATCTGAACATGTTAACTCATCTTCATGTTATCAAGGATTCTTATCTTATCATTATTGTTAAATATTGTTGAAGCAAAAGGTGTGTTGGTGAAATATTCCTGACAAGTAATCTGATTTTCATGTTTAACTGGAGTTGATATATCAAACGACGTCATTGCATGGTTTCAATCCTATCGATTTAAGAAACTTGTAATTCTCACACGTTTACGGGTTCTTCTTCCACTGCAAAGTGGTGTTCTCATGACTGTGTACATTGTATTTATACTTTATACCCATTATGCTCCTGCAGATGAAGATATGCTGTGATTTTCCCACCAATAAAGTCAACTAGATTGTCGTTATGATCTATGATATTCAAAACAAGATGGTATAACGTCTAAACAAGCATTGGGAGGTATACTGAATTGCCAGGCCCCTCCGCAGTTTTGTAACCCGGACACACACTAGGAAAATATCTGTAGATTTTATGAATTAATCTACCATTGAAGTATGAATTTGTCGCATTATTACACTCAACATGGATCATGGTAATAGACAGAATATCCAGTTACTGATTTGAGTCATAAATTTTATCACTATTATTCTTCAACACTAATCTCCTTAAGAAACCTAGTAGCAATCCTATTGAATGTTCATGCCTAAAATTCATTGTGTGTTTTGTTGTTTTTATCTCTGCTCTAAGAGTATTAACGTCTGCACTTAACTCAAAGCCTTGTAAAAACGTATTATATACACATTCAAACTGCAATATTTTATTAACCAGAATGTATTTCCACAATGTCACCACCTCCTAGATGTAGTTCATTGTTCTTCTCTGTGCTATTAGATATGCTGTCATATGCTTCCAGACCAGTCAATGTAACTACCTCCCTTCCCACTCCTGATTCGATCTATTGCAAAGATGTAGATCTCTGTTATAACGATGAGTATGAGCGTACAATGTACACTATGTGACCAAAAGTATTCGGACACCCCCAAAAACATACGTTTTTCATATTAGGTGCCTTGTGCTGCCACCTACTGGCAGGTTTCAGCGACATCAGTAGTCATTAGACATCGTGAGGGAGCAGAATTTTACACAGAGTACGCGAAGGAACTTGTCCCCCTTCTTGCAGCGGTGTACCGCAGGTCTCTGGAAGAGCGTAGCGTTCCAAAGGATTGGAAAAGGGCACAGGTCATCCCCGTTTTCAAGAAGGGACGTCGAACAGATGTGCAGAACTATAGACCTATATCTCTAACGTCGATCAGTTGTAGAATTTTGGAACACGTATTATGTTCGAGTATAATGACTTTTCAGGAGACTAGAAATCTACTCTGTAGGAATCAGCATGGGTTTCGAAAAAGACGGTCGTGTGAAACCCAGCTCGCGCTATTCGTCCACGAGACTCAGAGGGCCATAGACACGGGTTCCCAGGTAGATGCCGTGTTTCTTGACTTCCGCAAGGCGTTCGATACAGTTCCCCACAGTCGTTTAATGAACAAAGTAAGAGCATATGGACTATCAGACCAATTGTGTGATTGGATTGAAGAGTTCCTAAATAACAGAACCCAGCATGTCATTCTCAATGGAGAGAAGTCTTCCGAAGTAAGAGTGATGTCAGGTGTGCCGCAGGGGAGTGTCGTAGGACCGTTGCTATTCACAATATACATAGATGACCTTGTGGATGACATCAGAAGTTCACTGAGGCTTTTTGCGGATGATGCTGTGGTATATCGAGAGGTTGTAACAATGGAAGATTGTACTGAAATGCAGGAGGATCTGCAGCGAATTGACGCATGGTGCAGGGAATGGCAATTGAATCTCAATGTAGACAAGTGTAATGTGCTGCGAATACATAGAAAGATAGACCCGTTATCATTTAGCTGCAAAATAGCAGGTCAGCAACTGGAAGCAGTTAATTCCATAAATTAACTGGGAGTACGCATTAGGAGTGATTTAAAATGGAATGATCATATAAAGTTAATCGTCGGTAAAGCAGATGCTAGACTGAGATTCATTGGAAGAATCCTAAGGAAATGCAATCCGAAAATAAAGGAAGTAGGTTACAGTATGCTTGTTCGCCCACTGGTTGAATACTGCTCAGCAGTGTGGGATCCGTACCAGATAGGGTTGATAGAAGAGATAGAGAAGATCCAACGGAGAGCAGCGCGCTTCGTTACAGGATCATTTAGTAATCGCGAAAGCGTTACGGAGATGATGGCTAAACTCCAGTGGAAGACTCTGCAGGAGAGACGCTCAGTAGCTCGGTACGGGCTTTTGTTGAAGTTTCGAGAGCATACCTTCACCGAAGAGTCAAGCAGTATATTACTCCCTCCTACGTATATCTCGCGAAGAGACCATGAGGATAAAATCAGAGAGATTAGAACCCACACAGAAGCATACCGACAATCCTTCTTTCCACGAACAATACGAGACTGGAATAGAAGGGAGAACCGATAGCGGTACTCAAGGTACCCTCCGCCACACACCGTCAGGTGGCTTGCGGAGTATGGATGTAGATGTACATGTAGAATGAGGTGCTCCGCAGAACTCACAGACTTCGAACGTGGTCAGGTGAATGGGTGTCACTTGTGTCATACGACTGTACGCGAGTTTCCACAATCCTAAACATCCCTATCCGATGTGATAGTGAAGTAGAAACGTGAAAGGACGTGTACAACGCAAAAGTGTACAGACCGAGCTCGTCTGCTGACTGACAGAGACGGCGTACAGTTGAAGAGGATCGTAATGTGTAATAGACAGACATCTATCCAGAACATCACACAGGAATTCCAAACTGTATCAGTATCCACTGCAAGTACTATGACAGGCGGGAAGTGAGAAAACTTAGATTTCATGGTCGAGCGGGTGCTCATAAGCCACACATCACGCCGGTAAATGCCAAACGACGCCTCGCTTGGTGTAAGGAGCGTAAACATTGGACGATTGAACAGTGGAAAAACGTTGTGTGGAGTGACGAATCACGGTACACAATGTGGCTGTCCGATGGTAGGGTGTAGGTATGGTGAATGTCCGGTGAACGTCATCTGCCAGCGTGTGTAGTGCCAACAGTAAAATTCGGAGGCGGTGGTGTTATGGTGTAGTCGTTTTTTTCATGGAGGGGGCTTGCACCCCTTCTTGTTTTGCGTGGCACTATCACAGCGCAGGCCAACATTGATGTTTTAAGCACGTTCTTGCTTCCCACTGTTGAAGAGAAATTCGGGGATGGCGATTGCATCTTTCAACACGCTCGAGGACCTCTTCATAATGCATGGCCTGTGGCGGAGTGGTTACCGACAATAAAATCCCTGTAATGGACTGGCCTGCACAGAGTCCTGACCTGAAGCTTACAGAACACCTTTGGGATGTTTCGGAACGCCAACTTCGTACCAGGCCTCACCGACCGACATCGATACCTCTCCCGAGGGCAACACTCCGTGAAGAATGGGCTGCCATTCCCCAGGAAACATTCCAGCACCCTATTAAACGTATGCCTCTGAGAGTGGAAGCTGTCATCAAGGCTAAGGGTGGGCCAACACCATATTGAATTCCAGCATTACCGATAGAGGGCGCCACGAACTTGTAAGTCATTTTCAGCCATGTGTCCGGGTACTTTTGATCACATAGTTTATTTAAACCTCAAATGACGTAGTAATATGCATACTACTTGTTTTTATGCATTTGTCAGAAGATACTTTAGACAGAAATGACCACGGAGCTATCAATCGACGTATTAGTAGCGTCGAAAATCGTAGAACACCTAGCTCTAGTTGATAAAGTGTCGGGACAATTCTTCATACAATCTTAAATCACTGTCTGAGTTATAGTAGTAGATAGTATTCAAGTTATTTTTAGCATTCACAATGCAGTGAATGCCATATTCTCATTTAACTTCTAAATTGGCAACTCCACATTCTCTAGATTTCCACATCGTCTCTGGCAATGTGTTCCACATAAACACTCCATTAAACCTTAGGATTTTGAGTTTTCTGACATATTTAAGCAGATCTGTATTGGTAACCTGTCTGTCTGGTAGTACAGTCAGGAGGCTTTTTTTGTTTTCAACTGATGAAGTTCTTTCTTGTATGGTTTTAATTATAGACCTTTACTGATAGCTGTGTCTGCCATTGCTCTCTTATACCTTTTAGCTTCCTGCAGTTGCTCCTCCACATTTTTTAACTGAGCAGGGAAGCACAATGGTTCGCACACTGGACGCACATTCAGGAGGACGACAGTTCAAACCCGTGTCCAGTTGTCCTAATTTAGGTTTTCCATGATTTCCCTAAATTGCTTAAGGCAAATGCCGGGATATTTCCTTCTCCATCCTTCCCTAATTTGAGCTTGTGCTCCATCTCTAATGACCTCATTGTCACTTGGACGTTAAATACTAATCTCCACCTCCTCCTCTGCATTTTGTTCACTGTTAGAGCTATAATGGCAGCTCCTCCAGAAAAAAAGCATCTGCTGATAGCCCTGTGAGTGCTGGAATCAGAATCAGAATAATCCCACCTAATGTCTTAGGTATTGGTAGAACCCTTGGCTTTCCATTGCGACTTTTTCTTCATCTCCACCTTCATCTTCATTTTCATCATCATCATCATAATCTTCTTCTTCTTTTTATTCTTCTTCTCCTTCTTCCTGTCTGCTTCAAGGCACTTTTAGCTGCTGCCATCATTGACTGGATGCAGTTTTTTTTTGTTTTGTTTTTGAACACCCTGCAGCTTTTTTCCTTAGTGTATGATGAAGTGCTTTCATAATTTCATTGAAATGTGTTCCAGCATCCAATTTAAATGCAGCTTAGACTGCTTTATCAACTATGAATGTTACAATATGTTGTCCTATACCTATGTCCCTTGTCACACATTTGCCTACTTTCATTGGCTAATATTCTGTCTCTAATACTACGATCTTTATTTTAACGTAAGCCATATCATGCACCTAGCAGGTGTTGTTTAGTGTATTAATTTTATCAACATGAGCAAGATGTATTCTGATCTTCGTTGCATGTTCACAATAGTTGTATCTACGGATATGCAATCCAACTAGTACCTTATCGGCAATAATACCACTATCTCTGATGTGCTCCCCAGGACCCACTTCATACTACTTCATAGCTTTAGGTTTATGTATCCTGTTTATATAAAAAATCATGAACATTCAACCCCCTATTGTGCTTTGATTGGAAGCTGAGACATTTCACAAAACCCTTCTTCTCTCAACATCCTACAACACACTCTACAAGAAACACATGCCATACAAAGTTTTCTGTAATTCCTCCATGTAAAAACTTCCAGCAATTTCTTCAACTTGGCTGTTCTTTAAGATGTAAGTTATCGGGTTCGTACATGGGATTTCAGTATTTGAATATCTCTGTTGACCAGTTCAGTACATAATACTTTTCAAATGCAGTTTCGTATTTCGATGCACTCCAAATGACGTAAATTGAATTCTTGCTTACATGTATCCACCATCTCAAAAAAATGGTTCAAATGGCTCTGAGCACTATGGGACTTAACTTCTGAGGTCATCAGTCCCCTAGAACTTAGAACTACTTAAATCTAACTAACCCAAGGACATCACACACATCCATGCCCGAGGCAGGATTCGAACCTGCGACCGTAGCGGTCGCGCGGTTACAGACTGAAGCGCCTTTAACCGCTTGGCCACACCGGCCGGCTCCACCATCTCAATACGATTTTAAATTGTATTTGGAAGTTTATTATTACGTTCATCAGTAGGTTTCAATGAAATGTCTATTGCAAAATTCACTTCCATGGTCAGTTTCAAGATTGTCAGGACATCCATTCATCCCTATCTGCAGCAGTTGTTCAAACACTTGTGCAACTTCCTCTCCTGTACTTCACTTCACACGCAGGGCCCAATCAAATTTTGAATGTACAGCTATAAGCATTAAAATATGTTTCAAACCTTAATTCAGTTGCGAACAGACATAAACGTTCTATGATTTCATTCTGGTCATTGTAGTGTACATACTGCAGAGGTAGAGTGTGGAGTCTTTTATGTTTAGTATCAATGCTGTCACACATGCTATATATATACACACCGCTGATACCATGTTTGATAATATTACTGGTTGGTTGGTTGTTTTCGGGAAGCAGACCAGACAGCGTGGTCATCGGTCTCATCGGATTAGGGAAGGATGGGGAAGGAAGTCGGCCGTGCCCTTTCAGAGGAACCATCCCGGCATTTGCCTGGAGTGATTTAGGGAAATCACGGAAAACCTAAATCAGGATGGCCGGACGCGGGATTGAACCGTCGTCCTCCCGAATGCGAGTCCAGTGTCTAACCACTGCGCCACCTCACTCGGTTAATATTACTGCGTATCTTACCTTTATAGTCTTTTCTTCATCCCTTTGGGTAGTTTCCCTTCCTTGTGTGTTAATCATATGTAATATTTCAACATATGCTTGCTTCCCTTTCTGTAGATACTTTTCAGAACTTCAAATTTTGAACCATATTAACTTAAGTGCTAGTGTTCTCTCAAATTTCGTATTCGCAACCTGTATTGCATCCTTGATTAAATGCATCAAGTTAGTATCTAGCACAATAGCTGATCATTTCTGACTCCATACAAAGCGTCTAACTCTCTATCATTCTGTTCATTAACATAATCTTTAATAGTGTTTCCTTCCTCTTCTTCTCCATATTCTTCTGCTCTTCTGGACCCACCTGTAATTTGTGAGAGTCTTTTCAGATATTCAGTAACTGGTATAAACATTTCTGATAGACAATGTAATCATTGCAACTGTTTTAATTTTAGCGATCGTGATTTCCCCCAAGTAGCCTTTTGTGTCTCAATAACTTTTGTGCTTTATCAGTGGCATGACATAGTATACTTAGCTACGCTCTCTTGCTCATGGCTAGCTTGTTTACTCCACGTCTTGCCTGCCAACAAAGAGGCTGGTTCCTGGGAGAGTACCTGTCATAGACTTGTCTCCAATGGGGCTGCAATACACGGCTGATATTCTGCTTCCATACGCCCTAGGAAGATTTCTACTTCATACTTGGATTCCATATCTTTCTTATTTTCTGGGATTGCTATTAATTTTGGAAATTAATTTAACCCTTGACTAGGCCCACCCATGTATAAAGTGCTCCAAACACAAATAACATTGTCTTGTACTCTTCCATTGTTGTTATACGGTTGAAAACCCATACCAATTCCTTCATTATTGCTTCTTCTAACACAGTGAAAACTGTTGTTGTCATACGTCCAAGTGAACAGCAGTAATATAAAGTTAACAGTGAGCTAAGTAAGAAAAATTTTACGCTCTATACAAGAAAATAACACAGATTACAAGGTAGCAGCACGATCTCATAATGATGCAGTTTTTAAGACATAATTAGTAATCGAATGAACAGTTGGTTGGGGTATGATGCACCTGTGCTGTTTAATGCGTTGAGTAGGCCTTCACTGTGGGGTAACACTTGTATGCTTCAACAGAGTGATATAATGAAAGTATATTTTATTATTGGTTAAGTAAACAGCGATTAATCTCATACAATGTAGGTTTATTTTATCATTATTTAAACAAACTAAGATTAAACTGTAATTTGGCTCACGCATATTAACCTTGGCAACATAAAGGCAGCTATTCCTTACATGTGTACAAAGTATGCAGCTCACCAGCTTGTTATGAAAAACGGCGCACCTGCTCGATGGTTAAAGTCGATAATATACTGTTAGTTTAACATCTTTCAGTGGTTAAATTTTCAGAAACCAAACTATTAACAAATTTCATTAATTTGCATTCACATGACGGCTAGAGACCTTAAAGTGTTTTCACATTTTTAATTCAGTTCTGCAAACCATCGCCTTAATGGCAAATGTATACTGGTGAACCAAAACATTATGACCTCCTGCTTAATAGCTTATTTATCCGTCTTTGGAGGGAAATACGTCACTGATTCTGCATATCAGGGATCCGAGAGTTTGTTGGTGAGTTTTTTAAGGTATATGGCATTAGATGTCTACGCACAATTCATGTTATTCGCGTACATAATGGGCCACTGATTTGTTTACACAGTGATGGTGCCAGATGGGCTCCATAGGATTTACATCAGGCAATTTTTGTCACTCAGACAGCAACGTGAGTTCACTATAATGCTCCTCAAACTGCTGTAGCATGGTTCTGGCACCGAGACATGGACAATCATACTGCTGAAAGGGGACATCCCTGTTGTGGAAGATATCAAGCATGAGGGGATGCAGGTGGTTCGCAGCTGTCAACGTGTCTTCGATTACTTCCACAGGTCCCATACAAGCACAGGAGTATGTCTCCCGTAGCATAATACTGCTCCCAGCAGCCTGCGTTGGAGGCACGCTGCTCGCGTCGAGCCACCGGTCACCTCAATGAAGGCGTTTGTGGAGACGACAATCGACCTAGCGAAGGAGAAATGTGATTCACCTGTAGAGCAGACACGTTTCCACTGATCGATGGTCGAATCCCGATGGTTCCATGCCCACTGCAATCGTAATTAATGATATCGTTGGGTCAACATGTGAACATGTAGAGATGGTCTGCTGCGAAGCTCCTGTTCGGCAATGTACGATGAGCAGTGTGCCCTGAAACGGTTGTCTGTGCACCGGCATCGTGCTCAGTCAGTAGACATGCCACAGATCACCATCTATCCTAATTTACAGAGTACATAAGCCTCCAAACACCACGTTCAGTGAAGAGTCGTGGACGTCCAATCATTTAGCGCCTAGTGATAGTTTCCGTGTGCTTCTACCGCTTTCCGTAGATGCTCACGAGAGTAGCACGTGAACATTCGACC
Organism: Schistocerca cancellata; assembly: GCF_023864275.1. Classification (NCBI taxonomy): domain Eukaryota; kingdom Metazoa; phylum Arthropoda; class Insecta; order Orthoptera; family Acrididae; genus Schistocerca; species Schistocerca cancellata. Next base: position 740,823,632 of record NC_064629.1, on the reverse strand, counting down.
AGATTCGCTGTTTTCAATATACTGGTTCACAGGCTCTGCGTAATAATAATTTGTCCTTTGTCAGAGTCGCTTATCTCAATGGATTTCCCCATTTGCAGCCCATATCTTCGCTAGGGTGATCTCCTATCCATGTCTACTCCGCTTACAAACTTCTGTTAGTGTGTCACGTGCCCGCAAAGCCACCAGGTGGCATCCAACGTCGTGCTGGGCTGTGGTCATATTTGGTTCATCAGTTTATGTATTACTTTCTATTGATGAATTTTTTTGTATTATCTGTTAGTGATGTATCTGTTTTCTCAAGGATATAACTTACATGAACTTGGATTTCGTTAACTTTGCCTAGTTTCCCCGTTCTTCCCCTGCTTTTCCCCCTTACACGGTGACCCTGCCACATGCTTGGGGAAGTGAATACCCTCAGGGTGTGCTAATAGTGACAGAACAAGATTAGTTTTCCCTCAGTCAGAAGGCCCAACAGTCAAAGAACGTATGTTATTGGGAAGTTACGAACCATTCCTCGTCTTCTCTCGGTTTCCAGTATCATTGCAGAACCAGCTGGCTACTACAAAGCTCCATTGATAGGGGTGCTTCATCCACTTAGTCATGGTGGGGTCTATACCATTACACTAACGTGGACGGGGCTATTATAGCTACTCTTATTTATTTATAAGCTCCTACATATAGCAGGGTATGCGAAGGTACTTAAGATCATAGTTCTACGCCTCCAGTTAGTTTACACATTTCATCTTCTTGTATCAATGTGCAGCATGAATCGTGGAGCTGATTGATGCTGTCTTCTGATGGGTGAAGAATTACTTCTTCCCGTCTCCAACAGTTTTTTCTACATTTTCTCATAGAATCGAATGGCATATGTTTGCCATCTTTGCCGATAGTCTAGACCATATAGAGCAGCATGACTACAATACATTAAATTCTTAGAATTGTGCTCTTGTAGATGCGTCCGCTCTCTTCTATTAATTAGTTTAACAGCTCATGGGAACTCTCCTAATCTGATAGCATGATCACACAATAATGATGTGTAGGAGACAGTGTTTCTGTGGAATAAAGGAGAAATTTGCATTGAGATACGATTCCATTAATCTAGGTGTAGAGTTACTTCGAATTTGCTGTATCTTAGATGTTGAATACCATGACTGGTTAAAACTCACGCTCCGACAGCACTCTCACACTGGCGCATTCACAGGTAGTCTTATCTAAGCTGTAACTGACTACAAGCAGCATCGTTTGCGATGATATCGTTAGTCTTTGAAAATTCTCACACGTCTAAGTGATCGATTTATCAATAGCTGTTAATGAGTATTTAGATCTGGTAAAAAAATCTTGCGCATGAAATTATGGTTTCTATCGCCTTTTTTATTAGTGATGTAGAATATTTCTTTCTTATCATGAAGCTGAGACACACTCATCAGATATATCTTGTCGGGCGGCGGGTTAATAATAAGAAATAGGAAAGGTTGGAATTAGGTAATATTGTTCGCTTCTTTTACGTGAACCTGAAAACTATTTCTGTGGCCAGCCAGAAAGCGGTGGAGAACATACTGACCATAGTTTCCAGTCTTGCCCACTGAAAGAAACACTTCTATTTTATATTTACTCAGAGGGATCAGGAGCTATGATTATGAATGAAGATTTTGAGTTCTAATTGACAGATATATTTGATAAACTTTCACACTCTCAACATGGTAATATTTCTGATGACAATGCTAATAATAAATACGATGTCTCTATCATAAACAGCTCTACGAGCAGTTCAGAGGCGACCTGTACGGTAAGTTCCCAATAAATGGTATTTCGCCCTGACTTCTAGTAATCTAAGTTAATTGCTCGGCACAAAAGTGGAAAATAATTTCACCATTGGCCAAGCGGATTTGGTATCATTACGGGCGGCACACAGACAGTTACTTCCGCGAAATCTAAGCGTTCCAGGATGGTGTGCAGTCCTCGCGAGTTCATTTCCTGTTTGTACCGAAAACACGCGTTTAGCTGTAGTCTGGCTGTAACGTCACACGATGCAGTGCGTAAGCCGGCGTTTGATCGTAGCTGGGTGCGAAGTGAGGTCCCGTTGCTGCCTCTCTGGCCGTATTTATTTATATACGGGCGCAGCGGTCGGCCTAGGGGCCTATGCCCAAGTAGCAGCATCTAAATGGCCCCTTTCTCGGACACGTAATATTTTATAACACTGTTGTGTATTAATTTAGAAACCTTCACAATTTTTATATGAAATGAGTTAAGTAGGCTTTAAACACAGAAAAAGTTTTAGTTCGAGTGCATTCAAACTTCGGCGTCTAGAATTTTTTAGAATGGAACTGACAGGAGAACATAACCTCTGAACTATAACTTTTAAGAGACCTTATTTTGGCTGTTATTTACATCAAGGTCTTGAAACTTGCTGTAGCTCTATTATTTAATGTGTTTCATTAGGTGCTGTAATCAAAATTTTCTACCATTAATATAAACGATATGTAATCTACTACAAATAAGGACGTTTTTGTTCCAAAATTAGTTTTCAGTAAATTACTCGAAAACTATTAGAGGTAGCTCAATATGGTCACATACTTCTTCTGTGATTTTTATATCGAACTGAGGCTTCATACAAATTTTTGGCTTTCTAGCTTTGTATTTAGCCTAACTTATTTTTCGTAAAAATGTGGATTCTGACTAAAGTTTTGTTCCGATCAAGTTGAAACTTGTAACAATTGAGTTTCACATACATTTGCACTTTCTGACCAATTTTTGGCTTTCTTGCTTTAATATTTAGCGCCATTTATTTTTTTCTTGTAACGACGTATTTAGGGAAAGATATTCATCTGATCACTCTGAGATTTGACAATTTATACATTAATATAGTGAAGCATGTGTTGACAAAGTTTGGAAAAGCAACTTTAATTTTTAATTTCATTCCTAGATTATGGCGCAATACTTGTATGTTACGCACAGGCGTTATGATGACGTGGCGCTAGTGGCAGTGAACTGGGGATGTCCCGGCACAGTCTCTCGCCTCTGTATCTCTCAAATTATACAGCGCTTGTTTCGCCACAATCTGACGTCTCACGCCCTGTTTCATGTCATATGTGTGTCTTGTTGACTTTCACATGTCATGTATCGTACATATGCGAAGGCTGTCACTCAACGCATGCTGTGGAGTGTACAGATTCTTTTTAAAATTGAGATTTCCCTTTACACAAGTATTTTTCTCCAACTTAACAAATACTGCCGGCAGCGGTGGTCTAGCGGTTCTGGCGCTGCAGTCCGGAACCGCGGGACTGCTACGGTCGCAGGTTCGAATCCTGCCTCGGGCATGGGTGTGTGTGATGTCCTTAGGTTAGTTAGGTTTAAGTAGTTCTAAGTTCTAGGGGACTTATGACCTAAGATGTTGAGTCCCATAGTGCTCAGAGCCATTTGAACCATTTTTTAACAAATACTCTGAAATTATTACATCTGTTACGTAAGATCTTAATTTGTCTCCCCAGCATGTCCCTAAAGCTGTTTTAACTTTGTATATGTTCTTCCTCTGCGACAAGTCTTCTCATTGTTAAGTGTAGCCAAGTGGAGCCAAGTAGTCATATAACATCCTCTTCTCTTCTTTCCCTTCGGTTCCCACTCCAGTATCGGTTTTGGTAGTATGGCTTCCTCAATTCTTCTTACCTGCCTGTACCATGTTCTCTTTATTATTTCGTCGTTTCTTATTTTCTCTTTTCCAGAAACTCTTGCTGATCTTCTCCAGATGTCCATGTCTATTACTTACAGGTTTTTTTATGTGTTTCAGATTAGTAGTCCATGTCTCCAATCCATATGTATCCATAGTATCGATTTATGTATGACTCTTTTGGTTTAGTTTATTACATTTCTGCTCCATAAGATTGAGTTGAGCGTCCCAAGGACTTTCCTTCCACTGCTAATTCTTTTATTAATTTCTACCTCTCATTTTCCCTCCATCTCTAAAATGGGTCCTAAATAACTGAAGCTATCGACTGTCTTTATTCTCTTCCCCTCCATGTATATATCATCTGGATCATTAGTGAGGTAGTCTGTTTTCTGATAATTAATCTTCAATCCCCAGTTTCTGTATTCCGTTGAAAACTGATCACATATTTAATTTGCATCTTCATCTTGTGCTATAAATATTGATCACCAGCAGCAGCATTGTAACAGCCCTTTGCTTGTTACAAATTTCTGTGAAAGTGTATTACCAGTTTTTGCTTGACATATGTTATCTTTATATACTGCTTGTATTATTTCAATGAAAGGACACTTTATGTTCGCCATGTGTAATGTTCTCCAAAGTAGTTTCCTTGGGACAATATCATATGCTTTTTTCATATTTATGAAAATTAGCTACATATTTTTTGATTATTTCCCATGTTTCTGTAAGATCTGTCGTAATGTGAAAATATGGTCTACGCGTGACTTACCAGCTCCCCAGCCACATTTTCCTTCCTGGGTTTCAAACATCATTTCCAAGTTATTTCTAATTATTTTCCTAAATATTCTCATTAATGTGTTTATAAAACAAATTCCTTGATAGTTGGAGCAGCTTTTGCGATCTCTTTTCTTGAGTGTGGTATTAATATGTCCTAGCTTCATTTCCTTGGTTACTGAATCTCCATGTCATAGTTTATTGAATAACAGTCTTACTAGTTTCACAGTTTGTTCACCACCATATTTTAAGAACTACAGACGGATACTGCCTTGTCATACAGTTTCATCTTGTAGGCTGTCAACAATAAAGTGTCGATTTTGTGCTTTCTGGGCGTAATTCGTTTTAGTGTTGTTGGTATCATTCTTTGCGTTCTTCCAGGCCCAAGAACTCTTCATTTTTACTAGATAATGATTTGATCCACACTGAGCTCCTCTATAAGGTCTACTGTCTGCTACCTTGAAACTACTTGCCTGTCTAATGTTAGTATAAACTATTATGGAATGGAGTTCCCTGGTATTCTGTTGCCAAGTATGTTTATGAATATCCTTGTGTTTAAAAAAATTGTTGGTAATTTTCAGATCAAACTATTCACAAATTTCAGTCAGTCGTTCTCCACTGTCATTATATTCTTTCCCTCCATGTTTTTCCACTATAATGCATGATTCTGTACTCCTACTCTTCCGTTCATATCCCACATGATAACCAGATCCTTCCTCCTCCCTATTTTTTCAATAGTCTCCCTAAGGATTGTCCAGAAATAATCCTTCTCTTAATCTCTTGTATCATCCGTGGGTGCATTTACTCCAATAGTTACAGGTTCCCTGGCAAATAGAGTCATTTCCAACATAATGATATATTCATTAATAAATTCCTAATTTGTGATTATCTTTTTCAATGCATTCTTTATCATAACGGAGACCCTTGTTTTGGCTCTTACCACTTTGGAGACCCCACTCAAAATATGTACATAATTACCAAGTTCTTCACCTTTCCCATATCTCTTGGTCTCGGAGTGTACGACAACATCCATTTTGAACATGTCAAGTTCTGTAGGTAATATATTCAGTTTTGAGGAGATATCCGTTCCATCAGCGAAATGACATTTTACTTTTGTTTTGACCAGTTCCTCATTCAAGATTCCAGCTTTTTCGAGGCATATTATTAGGTGTTTTAGCATTTTAACTTTTTCACTTGGGTGAGGAGCTGGAACACTGCACAACCCACATTCAGGGGTACCAGGTAATTTATTCTCAAGGCTTTCTTCCTTTAGCCTTTGATAAACAATATCAATCTACAAGGCAAAAGCCGCTAGTTTTTGTCACCCCGGTATATTATATATCCCCAGCACCGACCATATCATTCCCCTATCCGCCACTTGGTGAGGTGCCTGGTGGGAGACTAGCAACTTCATGGAGAGTATACAAATATGCATGTAATTATACTGGAGGTGTTTGAGTATATGTCATTCTTTATGCAGTTTATCAACATCTACATCTACATTCACACTCTGCAACCCAGCGTGAAGTGCATGGTGGAGGATATGTCCCACTGTACCAGTTATTTTAGTTTCTTCCCATCCCACTCACGTATGAAGTGCAAGAAGAATGATTGTTTGAATGCCTCTGTACGTGCTGTAGCTATTATAACCTTGTCCTCATGATCCCTATGTGAGCGATGTGTAGGGGGTTGTAGTATATTCCTAGAGTCGTCATTTACAGGCAGTTCTTGAAACTTTCTTGGTAGACTTCCTTGGGATTGTTTACGTCTATCTTCAAGAATCTGCCATTTCAGTTTCTTGAGCATCACTGTAACACTCTCCCATGGGTCAAACAAACCTGTGATCAACTACGCTGGCCTTCTCTGTATATATTCAATATCCCTGTTAGCTGTATTTGATATGGATGTGACATATTTCAGCAATGTTCTAGAATGTGTCGCAGGAATAATTTGTAAGCACTCTTCCTTAGATACTGATTGCACTTCCCCAGCATTCTATCAATAAACTGAAATCTACGACCTGCTTTAACCATAACTGAGCCTATGTGATTATCCCTTTTCATATCCTTACGAAGAATTACACCTATGTCCGCAGCTCGTGGTCGTGCGGTAGCGTTCTCGCTTCCCGCGCCCGGGTTCACGGGTTCGATTCCCGGTGGGGTCAGGGATTTTCTCTGCCTCGTGATGACTGGGTGTTGTGTGCTGTCCTTAGGTTAGCTAGGTTTAAGTAGTTCTAAGTTCTAGGGAACTGATGACCATAGATGTTAAGTCCCATAGTGCTCAGAGCCAGCCAGTTACACCTAGGTATTTGTATGAGTTGGGCGATTACAACTGTCACTCATTTATATTATAGTCATAGCATACAAGTTTTTTAGGTTTGTGAGCTGCACAATTTTACATTTCTGAACATTTAAACCAAGTTGCACCACACTGAAATCTGATGAAGATCTCACCGAATAGTTCTGCAACTTATTCCAGACAATGCTGCATTGTAGATAACTGCATCATCCACAAGAAGTCTGAATTGACTTCTACATTTGACGATGACACTCTATCTAAGATAACATGTTGTGTACTCCCTACCAAAAAATCCTCAATCCTGTCACAGACTTCACTTGATACCACATATGACCGAACTTTTGACAGTAAGTGTAGGTGTGGTACTGAGTCAAATGCTTTTCGGGAACCAAGAAACGCTGCATCAGCCTGACTGCGTTGATCCAAAACTTTCTTATGTCTTGTTAGAAAAGTGCGAGATGGGTTTCTTGTGATCGATGTTTTCGGAATCCCTGCTGGCTGGTAAGGAGGAGGTTATTCCGTTCAAGATACATCATTATATCTGTGCTTAGAATATGTTCTAAGTTTCTACAACAAATAAGTATGAAAGATTTTGGACGTTAATTTTATGGACCACTTCTGCTGCCTTCTTGTAGACGGTTATTACCAGTGCTTTGTTACTAGGTGTATTTGCTCATGTCATACGCCATTTTTGGTGTATTTGCACATGTCAAACGCCATGTTACACACTGACTCGGAGAGTTTGCGAAAAAATAATACACTTTCCCATGTACTTCAGGCGGAGGTGAGTTAAAATACACCATTTGTTATGCATTTTGTGAGATGTACTTATATTTACGCATGTCGTACGCCACTTGTTGACGTATTTACAGATTTCATACGTTAGTGTACTTACACATTGCCTCGGTGTGTTTTCAAAATAATAACACACTGCTCAGTTAGCATTGTCGGGCCTCACCTTAATAGTACGATAATAAAGTCATTTTTAAATTGTGAGCATAAATTGCGTGTTTTAGACACTGGTCTTCTCACTGCACAGGTCTCGAAAGATTCCTATTGGATATGGGACGAGATCAAAGCGAGGGGTGGCAGGGAGATAGATTCTGACTGGTAAACCTCCCCCTCCCCGCCCCTTCCTGGGGGAGGGGGACGTGAAACGTGTCGCCATTGACCTTGAATATGACTTTAACAATTGAATCAGCTGCAATACGGCAACAAAGATTCCCATCTTGACATTCTGCTGTTATCTGCATCCACATGAAGTGCGTGGCAGAGAGTGATTCCCATTATTCCACATATAAGGGTTTTTTCCTGTTCTGTTGGAGTGCGAGGAGAATGACTACTTAAAAGCATATGTACGCATTGTAATTTGTCCAATGTTGTGTTCTCGGTGCCTTCTGGGGTAATGGAGATACGTAAGGAGCTGTAGTGTATTCTCCGCTTAACACTATTTCCAGAAAACTGTGAATACTGCAAGATTTTGCAGGGTAGGTGACATGTGACAGTTCAGGTTTTTCCACTTCTCTGTGATTCTCACCTGTGGTTCAAAAAAATTAATCATGCACTTTGCACTTGATCACAGCATGGGAATGTAGACAATAGTAGAATGTCAAGGAGAGATTCTTCATTGTCAAATTACAGCTGATGCAACTGTAACTGTTAGAGCAGAGTAAGTACACAGATATTTATAATTTTCTGGTTGCACTTGTGGAAGGTGTTTTTCTTATTTTTTTGTATGGACTACAAAGTTTTTTCGTATTTAGCTGTCTAAAATGCGTAATGAATTTGTGTACTTAATTTCAGGGAGACTTTTTTAAACATAAGAACATTCACCGGTATACTTGGGAAGGCAGGGGAACCAGATCTGTCATTGACTATATAATAACAGATCAGGAATTCAGGAAGGCTGTGAGGGACACACGTGTATTCAGGGGATTCTTTGATGACACTGATCATTATTTAATCTGCAGTGAAATTGGGATTATGAGGCCGAAAGTGCAGGAGGTCAGGTCCATATGTAGGAGGATAAGAGTGGAGAAACTTCAGGATAAGGAAATCAGGCACAAGTACGTAACAGCGATCTCAGAAAGGTACCAGTTAGTTGAATGTAGTCAATTACAGTCATTGGAAAAGGAATGGACAAGGTACAGGGACACAGTACTAGAAGTGGCTAAAGAATGTCTTGGAACAGTAGTGTGTAAAAGTAGGATGAAACAAACAGCTTGGTGGAATGATACAGTCAAGGCAGCCTGTAAAAGGAAAAAGAAGGCGTATCAAAAATGCCTACATACCAGAACCCAGGTACACAGAGAAAGTTATGTTGAAGAAAGAAACAAAGCCAAACAGATAATTTCAGCATCGAAGAAGAAATCGTGGAAAGACTTTGGAAACAGGTTGGAGACTACGGGTCAAGCTGCTGGAAAACCATTCTGGAGTGTAATTAGCAGTCTTCGAAAGGGAGGTAAGAAGGAAATGACAAGTATTTTGGACAGGTCAGGAAAACTGCTGGTGAATCCTGAGGATGCCTTCGGCAGATGGAGGGAATATTTTGAAGAGTTGCTCAATGTAGGTGAAAATGCGATCAGTAATGTTTCAGATTTCGAGGTAGAATGGGATAGGAATGATGATGGAAATAGGATCACATTTGAGGAAGTGGAAAAAATGGTCAATAGATTGCAGTGCAATAAAGCGGCTGGGGTGGATGAAATTAAGTCGGAACTCATCAAATACAGTGGAATGTCGGGTCTTAAATGGCTACACAGGATAATTGAAATGGCCTGGGAGTCGGGCCATTTCCATCAGACTGGACAAAAGCAGTAATCACACCAATCTTTAAACATGGAAACAGAAAAGATTGTAACAACTACAGAGGTATCTCATTAATCAGCGTTGTGGGTAAAATCTTCTCAGGTATTGTTGAAAGGAAAGTGCGAGTATTAGTTGAGGACCAATTGGATGAAAATCAGTGTGGGTTTAGGCCTCTTAGAGGTTGTCAGGACCAGATCTTTAGCTTACGGCAAATAATGGAGAAGTGTTATGAGTGGAACAGGGAATTGTATCTATGCTTTATAGATCTAGAAAAGGCATATGACCGGGTTCCTAGGAGGAAGTTATTGTCTGTTCTACAAGATTATGGAATAGGAGGCAAACTTTTGCAAGCAATAAAATGTCTTTACATGGATAGTCAGGCAGCAGTTAGAGTTGACGGTAAATTGAGTTCATGGTTCAGAGTAGTTTCAGGGGTAAGACAAGGCTGCAACCTGTCTCCACTGTTGTTCATATTATTTATGGATCATATGTTGAAAACAATAGACTGGCTGGGTGAGATTAAGATATGTGAACACAAAATAAGCAGTCTTGCATATGCCGATGAGTTAGTTGTGATGGCAGATTCGATTGAAAGTTTGCAAAGTAATATTTCAGAGCTAGATCAGAAATGTTAGGACTATGGTATGAAGATTAGCATCTCCAAAACGAAAGTAATGTCAGTGGGAAAGAAATATAAACGGATTGAGTGCCAAATAGGAGGAACAAAGTTAGAACCGGTGGACGGTTTCAAGTACTTAGGATGCATATTCTCACAGGATGGCAACATAGTGAAAGAACTGGAAGCGAGGTGTAGCAAAGCTAATGCAGTGAACGCTCAGCTACGATCTACTCTCTTCTGCAAGAAGGAAGTCAGTACCAAGACTTAGTTATCTGTGCACCGTTCAATCTTTCGACCAACTTTGTTGTATGGGAGCGAAAGCTGGGTGGATTCAGGTTACCTTATCAACAAGGTCGAGGTTACGGATATGAAAGTAGCTAGGATGATTGCAGGTACTAGTAGATGGGAACAATGGCAGGATGGTGTCCACAATGAGGAAATCAAAGAAAAACTGGGAATGAACTCTATAGATGTAGCAGTCAGGGCGAACAGGCTTAGATGGTGGGGTCATGTTACACGCATGGGAGAAGCAAGGTTACCCAAGAGACTCATGGGTTCAGCAGTAGAGGGTAGGAGGAGTCGGGGCAGACTGAGGAGAAGGTACCTGGATTCGGTTAAGAATGATTTTGAAGTAATAGGTTTAACATCAGAAGAGGCACCAATGTTAGCACTGAATAGGGGATCATGGAGGAACTGTATAAGGGGGGCTATGCTCCAGACTGAACGCTGAAAGGCATAATCAGTCTTAAATGATGATGATGATGATGATGATGATGATGATGATGATGATGATGAATTTCAGGGAGAATTTATATAAGCTAATATTCACAAAAGCTCGAGGAGTCACAATTATTTTAAGATAAATTTTTAATGAATAGTATTAAAAGTAAATTAGACCTTTTTATGTTATCAGTTCATTCTATTTCTTAAATTTGTTCCTAAGTGGTGCATATCAATGAAAACATAAGCGCTATTGAAAACTACATTTTTTTCTTTATGCTCATAGTGGATACCAGCGTAGGTATGCCCCCACAACAGTTGGATTGTCTGCTCCCTCCTTTTACTGCCAACATATTCCAGTACAATATCCTGTATAAAACAATTGATTGTTTTATTCCACAGCCGGTGTTGAATATCTTAATGGCACTTTAAAAGTCGGATACACTTAATGTTTTTAAGAAGGGTGTTGTAGATACAATCCTGCACACTTCCAAAATTGCCAATGGCTCCACCGTAAAAATTGTAGCGACTTTAGGTAGGTTGAAAGATTTACTGACCTGAACTTGAGGGCAGAGAAAATGAGGTGCAGTAAGTGGCAGTTGAAAGTAGCAAAACGAAAGCTGAAGTTTTAAATTTCACATTCAAGAAATCGTCCACACAGGAGAATCGTACAGGGTGCGACGTGGGAGTTGTATTACTAAAAAAAATAAATCAGAAAGTATTAGAGACATCAAGTTAATTCTTTTTTCTTTACAAAGAGTAATATCTAAGGTTTTGTTCCATTAAGTTTCGAAAATTATATCTTGAAGGTGATCTCCGTTCTGCTCAATGCGTTTGGAGAGTCGAAATCGGAAGTTTCGGTCCACTTTTTCCAACATGTCTCTGTCGATGTTGGCAATAGCAACACGAATATTGTTCCGTAGTTCAGCCAGGGTCTGCGGACGATTGGTATTCACCAGTGATTTGAGACAGTCCCACAAGAAAAAGTCGCATGGCGCTAAATCTGGTGAGCGTGCTGGCCACTGGAGACCACCACTCAAAGAGATGAGACGATCGGGGAAGTGTTCGCGCCACATGGCCATCGATGTTCGTGCTGTGTGAGCTGTGGCGTCATCTTATTGGAACCAGACATTATCCACATCCATTTCTTCAGGTTCTGGAAGAAAACTCTGTTCAATCATCTGAACGTAACGCTCAGAAGTGACCGTCACTACTTTATCGTTCTCTTCGATAAACTATGGGACAATAATACCAACTTTAGATAGTGAACACCAAACAGTCACGCGTTCTGTATGCAGGGGCTGCTCATGAAGTTCTCGGGGCTTCGTGCCATTCCAGTACAACATATTTTGGTTATTCACGCAGCCAGGCAAATGAGAATGTGCCTCGTCGCTGAAGAACACTAAGGTGTCATGAGCCAGCTCATCGATCAAGGCTTCACACGCATTTTTTCGTGAAACAAAATCACGTGTATGAAGTGTATGTACCACTGACAGTTTATACGGATGTAATTTCAACTCTTGATGAAAAATTCGTCTCACTGTGCGTTCAGAAATTGCGAGGGCAGCTGCATGTTTGCGCAATGCGAGGTACAGAAAAAACTCAACGAAGGGGCGCTAAAGATATCTTGAACTACCTTTACTTTAACCGTACTAAAAAATAATCAAGTCACATGCAAAGTTTAAGAAAGTTTTATTTAAACTGATTATACACATATACAAGGTAATGCCATCTTCTGATATAGAAAAGTTACAATTGTGGTTCTCTTCCTTAATGGTGAATTCTATGCGCCTATTCTTCCTGGCAAATTACTTACATCGTCAATAGGACAATCAATGTCAGGGAGAGTGTTCAATAGAGCTCTTGACTAATATTTGCACTTGCACTTGCTACTGCTAGGACGTTTTACTTATTCAAAAAAAAATGGTTCAAATGACTCTGAGCACTACGCGACTTAACTTCTGAGGTCATCAGTCGCCTAGAACTTAGAACTACTCAAACCTAACTAACCTAAGGACATCACACACATCCATGCCCGAGGCAGGATTCGAACCTGCGACCGGAGCGGTCGCTCGGCTCCAGACTGTAGCGCCTAGAACCACACGGCCACTCCGACCGGCTTACTTATTCATTCCTCAGTCTTAATATTTCTGCTTCTGAATGTAAACTAGCTTCGTATTCGGCGAATAGTCCGTATTTATAACTCTGCGTATCGAAGGTTCTCTGTAGAAGAAAACAGTAGAATATTTGCGACTGTTCTCCAAGGTATGTGTTAGCTATCTATGTACCAGACAGAAACGTATAAAATAGTATGACGCGGGCAGGCGTGCTACGTAGGAAAGCAACAACTACTCGATAGCTCGATTCAGTCGAGTCGACTGACGAAAGAAACGAACGAATAGCGTGCGGGCTGACTGGCAGGGTAAACGCGGGTGGAAATGCGTGCGGCCCTGCAAGGGGCGGGGGGGGGGGGGAGGGGGCGAGGGGGCACCCCGCGTGCCAACATATTTATCCGCACTGTGTTTGCGTGCAAATTGCTTGGGGGAATTCAAAATCGACATCCTTACCCTCTCGATGTTTTCAGGCTTTCTGGTGGTTCTTGAAGGTTCTGGTTTCTTTTTGTGCACACTTCCAGTATCCATGAAGGTGTCTCCCCACATAACAATTGATTTGCCATCAGGAACACGACCTGCAGGCGCGATGTTGAACTGTTTCCTGAATGTACGCTGAATTCTGATGACCGAACATCCATTCGAAAAGTAGGCCGCAACGGCGAACGCGCCCTCCTCCTTTGCTCACTGCATGATCGCTACTAAACTAACCTAAAAAAAGTTAAGTCTCGCACTTTTGATTGCGCTGATACCCACACAACAATGAGTAACACCCGCTGTGTGCCGCGCGTTTCAAATAAGAAAGTTCCCACGCCGCACCCTGTACAAATAGACCGTCATTTGACCCTCGGACAGACTCCCGTATGGACGATATAGTAATAACCATCCCTGGCGTAGAGAAACAACTGAAGGATTTGAAAGCAAATGAATCACCAGGTCCGGATGGAATCTCTGTTTGATTTTACAAAGAGTTCTCTACGGTGTTGGCCCCTTACCTCACTTGCATTTATCGTGAATCTCTCGACCATCGCACAACCGCAAGCAACTGGAGAAAAGTGCAGGTGACTCCAGTATATAAGAAATCTAAAAGAACGGACCAGCAAAATTACAAACCAGTATCCCTAACTTCATATGGAATAAGTTCACATTTCTCTGCCTCGTGATGACTGGGTGTTGTGTGCGATCCTTAGGTTAGTTAGGTTTAAGTAGTTCTAAGTTCTAGGGGACTGATGACCATAGATGTTAAGTCCCATAGTGCTCAGAGCCATTTCTTAAGTTCACAGATGGCTCGATGGCTTCTTAAATAATAGAAACCAGTATGCTGTTCTCGACGGCCAGTGTTTATTCGAGACAAGGGTAACGTGATGAGTGCTCAGTGGATGTGTGATAGGACCGTTGTTGTTCTCTATATACATAAATGATTTGGCTGACAGGATGAGTGGAAGTCTGCGGTTGTTTGCTGACGATGCCGTGGTGTGCGGTAAGGTGTCGAAGTTGAGTGACTGTAGGAGCACTTAGACAAAATTACCAGTTGGTGTGATGAATGGTAGATAGCATTAAATGCGGAAAAATGTAAGTTGATGCGGATAATTAGGAAGAAAAAAAACGGTAATGTTCGGATACAGTATTAATAATGTCCAGCTTGACACAGTCAAGTCGTTTAAATATCTGGAAACAATGTTGCAAAGCGATATGCGGTGGAAGGAGCTTGTGAAAACTGTGTTGGGAAGACGAATGGTCGACTTCGGTTTATTGGGAGAATTTTAGGAAAAAGTGGTTCACCAGTAAAGGAAACAGTATATAGGACGCTGGTGCACCCTATTCTTGAATACTACTCGAGTGTTTGGGATCCGTACCAGGTCGGATTGAAGGAAGACATCGAAGCAATTCAGAGGAGGGTTGCTATATTTGTTACCTGTACGTTCGAACGAAACTTAAGTGTTATGGAGATGCTTGCAGAACTCAAATGGGAATTCCAAGAGGGAAGGCGGCGTTCTTTTCACGAAACAGTATTAAAAAAATTTAGAGACCCGGCATTTGAAGCTGACTGCCGAACGATTCTACTGTCGCCAACATTGATCGCGCGTAAGGACCACGAAGATAAGATACGAGATATTAGGACTCATACGGAGGCGTACAGACAATCGTTTTTCCCTGGCTCCATTTGCTAGTGGAAGAGGAGGGAAAATGACAAGCAGTGGTACAGAGTACCCTTCGCCTCGCATCTTACGGTGGCTTGCGGAGTATCTATGTAGATGTAGATGTAGATCTAGGTGTAGATACTGGTACGCAGTTTATAGCCCCTATTTACTGCACTTTTTTCTCATTTTCGTCCAGACTACCACGTCTGAAAGTTGGCTACTCTACACTCAAAGCATCAATAGTACCGGTACACATAATCCTGTCAGTTGTTTCCGGACAAGGCTTCCTTACCTAAAATTCATGCATATATGTTTCTCCATCGATCCTGAAAGTTTGTAACATCGTCTCGGAATCACCCCATACAACATGCATGTTGTGGCTGCACGTTGTGTGGGGTATAGCAAGTTTCGGAACTGAGACCACTCATGTACAATATCTGATAAAAAGTATCATGACACCCCTATGGAAAGCGGAATTTATCGCCACGTGTCACTAAAGGCGGATCCACAAGTATGAAAGGAGGCGGGGAGCACTATGTTGTCAGTAGAGAAGCAGTCGATCAGGAGAGCTCAGTGCTTGGAACATGGTCTAGTAATCGGATGTCATCCGAGTAATGAATCCATCAAGAACGTTTCAACATTTCTAAAACTGCGCAGGTCGGCAGCTGGTGATATGATTGTGAAGTGGAAACACGAAGGGACAAAAACAGTTAAACCAAGACAAGGCAGCCCTCTTCTTACAGATGGGCAGTCTAACAAACCTACCACAACAAAGGCCAAAAATTGATTATGATTTGTGGTGTTGCTCACGCTGCTAAATATTGCATTTTCGTGCAACAACAAAGTTATATTATGTGGCAGGTGTCATTAGAGCACCGTTAATAAAGTCATTTCATGAAATAATGGATAAACTAGGCACTCATTTTTTCGTGTTTCCCACGTTGATCTCTTTGTGAACTCATGGCTCAATCGTCGAAAATCTAGGTGGTGATGATTCTAAGCTCGGAAGCAGAAAGGCCTGGTGTTATTTTGCGATATTCAAAAGTTTTATAGATGTTTTTCATAAACCATTCTTGAAGATTAAACTTTTGCAAGTCAGCACAATGGTGATGTAATAAAGTAATCAGCACTCCGAATTTAAGTTACACTTCTTTTTTATTACTTTTGTTGCAATATCACGTAACACACAAAACATCACTTCACAATATAAAACATACTTGAAAATATCTTCCTCACCGTTAAAGTTCACATTTTATAAACTGACTACAATTTGCGTCTTTTCAACATGACGACCAAGACTTGACTTTCTAATAACCGCTTACGCGCCCAAAAATCAGAGTTACAAATACGTCAAAGATAATAGCGACAAAAGAAAGAATACACATAAGAATAATGTCACTGCAATATAAACATATCGATGTATCAAAGTACCTCTACATTAATGAAATCAAATCTGAATGTTGTCACAGAAATATGTTAACTACTTTACAGAAACACAGTAGAATATTGCTGGTATCGAGAGATTGAGGTGAGCTGCCGCAATGGTTACGTAATTCAAGTACCATTACTGCAGAGGGTGGCTGTAAATATCGCACGTAATTAGCAGAAAAGATCATTTCTGCGTTTCTACGTGTTACCAACAGGACAGGAGGCACAGTGACTCTGCGTAGTGAGTTAAAAATAATCGGGTGCAACGGTCGAGCGGCTCATAAGCCACATTCTTCTGTAGTGAATCTATGCGACTGTTGACGTGGTGTAAAAACCAACACCACTGTACAGTGAATGATTGGAAACGAGTGATTTGGAGCGATAAGTCACCTTATATCCTGTGGCAACCAGATGAAGGGATTTGGGTTTCACGAAAGCCTGGAGAACGTTACCTGCCATAGTGTGAAGTACGGAGGAGGTGATGTTACGCTATGCATTTGTTTCTCGTGGCTAGGGTGAGGTCCCTTTTTGCGCTTAAGAGTCCGCCAGATGTGGAAGGATATGAACACATTTTACACCATTGGGTACTGCGTAAAGTAGAGGAACAGTTCTGAGACGATGATTGTATCAGAACGACTACAACCCCTCTCATAAATCGGCATCTGTGAGGCAATAGTTTGTAGACAACAACATTCCTGAAACGAAATGATGTGCACAGAGTTCCGACTCGAAGCCAACGGGACACCTTCAGGATGAGTCAGAAAGTCGACTTCGCTCCATACCTTCTCTCGTTTCGGATTTTGAGGAGGAATGGGCCGCCATTCCACCACAGATATTGAAAGTGTTCCCAGCAGAGTTCAAGTCGTAATAAGGGTGGCCAAATTCCATATAATGTATGGTACGGTGTTTGCTTACTTCCGCTGGCCGCAGGTAAGATTTATAAGCAATATTTGAGTGCAGAAGCACATACATATATTGAGTTTGTCCCTATTTTTGAACTGTTCGCATCATATCTTTGTTTCCGGCATCGGCAGGAAAAGTGGTGTGTTTTGGAAACATGGAGTGCTGTAGTATGTTTGAGTAGTAATGATCAGTGCAAGCAAGAAGTGGAGTTGTCCCCAGGTGACGAACTTGTAGGTTGGCGGACAAGTAACGGTCAGCGCAACCCTGAAGTCACTGTTAGTAAACGCAGCACTTAGTCGTCTATGATATTAGTGGCAGCTTCGATCAGTGTATAGGTGATGTCCCCTACAGTGAGAACAAATAGCTGTAGCTGAGGCTTAGGATTCGACAGTGTGGGGCGGCTGGTAAATATCTAAATTGTCGTTACTTCTATTATGCTGTTGTGATAGACATGTAACTTGTCTGTGTGAGCTTTACATCTACACTCCTGGAAATGGAAAAAAGAACACATTGACACCGGTGTGTCAGACCCACCATACTTGCTCCGGACACTGCGAGAGGGCTGTACAAGCAATGATCACACGCACGGCACAGCGGACACACCAGGAACCGCGGTGTTGGCCGTCGAATGGCGCTAGCTGCGCAGCATTTGTGCACCGCCGTCAGTGTCAGCCAGTTTGCCGTCGCATACGGAACTCCATCGCAGTCTTTAACACTGGTAGCATGCCGCGACAGCGTGGACGTGAACCGTATGTGCAGTTGACGGACTTTGAGCGAGGGCGTATAGTGGGCATGCGGGAGGCCGGGTGGACGTACCGCCGAATTGCTCAACACGTGGGGCGTGAGGTCTCCACAGTACATCGATGTTGTCGCCAGTGGTCGGCGGAAGGTGCACGTGCCCGTCGACCTGGGACCGGACCGCAGCGACGCACGGATGCACGCCAAGACCGTAGGATCCTACGCAGTGCCGTAGGGGACCGCACCGCCACTTCCCAGCAAATTAGGGACACTGTTGCTCCTGGGGTATCGGCGAGGACCATTCGCAACCGTCTCCATGAAGCTGGGCTACGGTCCCGCACACCGTTAGGCCGTCTTCCGCTCACGCCCCAACATCGTGCAGCCCGCCTCCAGTGGTGTCGTGACAGGCGTGAATGGAGGGACGAATGGAGACGTGTCGTCTTCAGCGATGAGAGTCGCTTCTGCCTTGGTGCCAATGATGGTCGTATGCGTGTTTGGCGCCGTGCAGGTGAGCGCCACACTCAGGACTGCATACGACCGAGGCACACAGGGCCAACACCCGGCAACATGGTGTGGGGAGCGATCTCCTACACTAGCCGTACACCACTGGTGATCGTCGAGGGGACACTGAATAGTGCACGGTACATCCAAACCGTCATCGAACCCATCGTTCTACCATTCCTAGACCGGCAAGGGAACTTGCTGTTCCAACAGGACAATGCACGTCCGCATGTATCCCGTGCCACCCAACGTGCTCTAGAAGGTGTAAGTCAACTACCCTGGCCAGCAAGATCTCCGGATCTGTCCCCCATTGAGCATGTTTGGGACTGGATGAAGCGTCGTCTCACGCTGTCTGCACGTCCAGCACGAACGCTGGTCCAACTGAGGGGCCAGGTGGAAATGGCATGGCAAGCCGTTCCACAGGACTGCATCCAGCATCTCTACGATCGTCTCCATGGGAGAATAGCAGCCTGCATTGCTGCGAAAGGTGGATATACACTGTACTAGTGCCGACATTGTGCATGTTCTGTTGCCTGTGTCTATGTGCCTGTGGTTCTGTCAGTGTGATCATGTGATGTATCTGTCCCCAGGAATGTGTCAATAAAGTTTCCCCTTCCTGGGACAATGAATTCACGGTGTTCTTATTTCAATTTCCAGGAGTGTATCTTTGCCGTTTACAAGAGCCTGAAAACATTTTTGCGGTCAAACAGAAAGCGATGGAGAACATACTGACCATAATTTGCATTCTGCAAGTCCACCTAAATCTTTGTGCTCACTGAAAGAAAATGTTTCTACTTGCTATTTACACAGTGGTATCAGGAACTATGACTATAAATAAAAGTTTTGAGTTTTAACTGATTGATATAGTGAGCGAAATTTCACATGCACGAAATATATTAATACCCCTAATAATAATAATAATAATATCTCTTTCGCAAACAGCTCTATTAACAATTCAGAAGTGAACTCTACGGGAAGTTCTAAGTAAAATAGTCTATGGTCCTGACTTCCGACCACCAAAAGATAATTCCTCGCCTTAAAAGTGGAAAACAATCACGCCAATTGCCAAGAGATTTTATGATCATTACGGGCGGCACACAAACAGTTAATATCTCTGTCATTTAGCAATTTACAACCTTCTTAATTTTTATACAAATAGAGTTAAGTTTGCTTTAATTACTGAAAAACTTTTAGCCCGATTGCATTTAAATGTCTACTGGAATTTGTAGAACGGACCCGACAGACATGACCCCTGAACTGCTTCTTTAACATTCCTTGTATTCATAGTTATTTGCAATACATTCTTGTACATCGGTACAGTGGTATTATACTATTATTGTAATCGAGTGCTGTAATTAGAACTTTCTATTACAAACACAAATGATACGTAATCTGTCATGAATAGGGACGTTTTTGTTTCAAATTGGGATTTTCAGTAAATAACTTGAAAACTAATTAAGATAGCTTACTGGTGTCACATATATAGGGTTTTTACTTGTAGCTGAAGTTCCCTATCTTGCACATGGACTACTCAGTTTGTATATTTTGCTTATTTTTTTCATAGTTTCACACAACTTCTTCCTGTTTTCTCGATTGATCTGTGTTCAGTTTTTCAAGGCCTATCCACTGTGCCAACTTATAACTAAATCTGAGGGGGTGCGATGGGGAGGTTCCCTTGTCAGTACCTCTTACAGTGATATAGCGCTTGTTTCGCCTCAACAGAATGAGGTCTGTTACAATTGAGGCACCTCATTTGGGTCGGACAATGTTCGCTGATGTGCCTATATTGGAGGCTATTAAAACATTGCCTCTCATCTGGCACACAAGGATGTACAGGGCATCTAGTTCCACGAATAGCTACAGCGCCCGGTAAAATTTGAGTGTCTAACTTTAACAAGTAGGTTTGCAGTTTGTGAACTTGTTCTTCACCAATCCTTACCATAGTGCATACTAAATCTTCTAAGACCTAGAACGGGTAATACAGATTACATGCACTCCAAAATCTCCGCTTCTTCAAGTTCTGTATCACCTTTTCGTATTTCTCCTTACTTGTGGACAACGAAAGAAGGGTAGCGAGTTGCTATATTTTTACAAGTAGGTTTGCAGTTTGTGAACTTGTTCTTCACCAATCCTTACCATGTTGTTGTTCCGGTCTTCAGTCCTGAGACTGGTTTGATGCAGCTCTCCATGCTACCCTATCCTGTGCAAGTTTCTTCATCTCCCAGTACCTACTGCAACCTACATCCTTCTGAATCTGCTTAGTGTATTCATCTCTTGGTCTCCCTCTACGATTTTTACCCCCCACGTTGCCCTCCAATGCTAAATTTGTGATCCCTTGATGCCACAGAACATGTCCTACCAACCGGTCTCTTCTTCTCGTCAAGTTGTGCCACAAACTCCTCTTCTCCCCATTTCTATTCATTACCTCCTCATTAGGTATGTGATCTACCCATCTAATCTTCAGCATTCTTCTGTAGAACCACATTTCGAAAGCTTCT
Organism: Schistocerca cancellata; assembly: GCF_023864275.1. Classification (NCBI taxonomy): domain Eukaryota; kingdom Metazoa; phylum Arthropoda; class Insecta; order Orthoptera; family Acrididae; genus Schistocerca; species Schistocerca cancellata. Next base: position 740,802,432 of record NC_064629.1, on the reverse strand, counting down.
ATTCTCTTCCTGTCCAAACTATTTATCGTCCATGTTTCACTTCCATACATGGCTACACTCCATACAAATACTTTCAGAAACGACTTCCTGACACTTAAATCTATACTCGATGTTAACAAATTTCTCTTCTTCAGAAACGCTTTCCTTGCCATTGCCAGTCTACATTTTATATCTTCTCTACTTCGACCATCATCAGTTATTTTGCTCCCCAAATAGCAAAACTCCTTTACTAATTTAAGTGTCTCACTTCCTAATCTAATTCCCTCAGCATCACCCGACTTAATTCGACTACATTCCATTATCCTCGTTTTGCTTTTGTTGATGTTTATCTTATATCCTCCTTTCAAGACACTGTCCATTCCGTTCAACTGCTCTTCCAAGTCCTTTGCTGCCTCTGACAGAAGTACAATGTCATCCGCGAACCTCAAAGTTTTTATTTCTTCTCCATGGATTTTAATACCTACTCCGAATTTTTCTTTTGTTTCGTTTACTGCTTGCTCAATATACAGATTAAATAATCTTGGGGAGAGGCTACAACCCTGTCTCACTCCCTTCCCAACCACTGCTTCCCTTTCATGTCCCTCGACTCTTATAACTGCCATCTGGTTTCTGAACAAATTGTAAATAGCCTTTCGCTCCCTGTATTTTACCCCTGCCACCTTTAGAATTTGAAAGAGAGTATGCCAGTCAACATTGTCAAAAGCTTTCTCTAAGTCTACAAATGCTAGAAACGTAGGTTTGCCTTTCCTTAATCTTTCTTCTAAGATAAGTCGTAAGGTCAGTATTGCCTCACGTGTTCCAATATTTCTACGGAATCCAAACTGATATTCTCCTACGTCGGCTTCTACCAGTTTTTCCATTCGTCTGTAAAGAATTCGTGTTAGTATTTTGCAGCTGTGACTTATTAAACTGATAGTTCGGTAATTTTCACATCTGTCAACATCTGCTTTCTTTGGGATTGGAATTATTATATTCTTCTTGAAGTCAGGGTACTTCGGCTTTCTCATACATCTTCCTCACCAGATGGTAAAGTTTTGTCAGGACTGGCTCTCCCAAGGCCGTCAGTAGTTCTAATGGAATGTTGTCTACTCCCGGGGCCTTGTTTCGGCTCAGGTCTCTGTCAAACTCTTCACGCAGTATCGTATCTCCCATTTCCTCTTCATCTACATTCTCTTCCATTTCTATAATATTGTCCTCAAGTACATCGCCCTTGTATAGACTCTCTATATACTCCTTCATTCTTTCTGCTTTCCCTTCTTTGGTTAGAACTGGGTTTCCATCTGAGCTCTTGATATTCATACAAGTGGTTCTCTTTTCTCCAAAGGTCTCTTTAATTTTCCTGTACGCAGTATCTATCTTACCCCTAGTGAGATTAGCCTCTACATCCTTACATTTGTCCTCTAGCCATGCCTGCTTAGCCATTTTGCACTTCCTGTCGATCTCATTTTTGAGACGTTTGTATTCCTTTTTGCCTGCTCCATTTACTGCATTTTTATATTTTCTCCTTTCATCAATTAAATTCAATATTTCTTCTGTTACCCAAGGATTTCTACTAGCCCTCGTCTTTTTACCTACTTGATCCTCTGCTGCCTTCACTACTTCATCCCTCAGAGCTGCCCATTCTTCTTCTACTGTACTTCTTTCCCCCACTGCTGTCAATTGTTCCCTTATGCTCTCCCTGAAACTCTGTACAACCTCTGGTTCTTTCAGTTTATCCAGGTCTCATCTCCTTAAATTCCGACCTTTTTGCAGTTTCTTCAATTTTAATCTGCATCCTTACCATAGTGCATACTAAATCTTCTAAGACCTAGAACGGGAAATACAGATTGCATGCACTCCAAAATCTCCGCTTCTTCAAGTTCTGTATCACCTTTTCGTACTTCTCCTTACTTGTGGACAACGAAAGAAGGGTAGCGAGTTGCTATATTTTTAAATTTTAATACTTTGCTAAATACTAGGAAACTGGTCTATCCTGGACTTTTTAATTCAACCTTCCCTTTTCGTTTTTCCGACGGAATATATATTACTTATGATATATTAATTTCTTTAGTTTCGGTAAGAAATGGCTTACGATTTTTCCTAGAGACATTGGGAGCAGACAGTTTATGTGTTTACCCAAACTTTCCATATAAACTACGTACCGTATAGACCACCATCTGAACGGTTGTAGAAGTTAGTATTCCTCTGAGTAGTTACAGTCACCATGGGAGAAATGTTTATTACATTTTGTTGGTAGGAATCGGAAGCAAAAGCTACATTTAAAAGGTAATCAGTTACAGTTGAAACATTTTTAGCAGGTGACAGCTTCGTAAACTTCTGCAATAAAGGAATCTGAGTTCCGTAATTTAAGCCTTTGCCGCTTATTTCTCGCGCTGCGGAAGCCTTCAGTCTGTGTTTCATATTGACTCATAACAGCCACTAACGAGTAACTGGTAGCGTCCATCGTTTTATTTAACATAGCTCCTGGAGAAGCTTGGAGAGAAGCTGGGCAGTCAGTTGTAGTCAGTGTTATCCAGAAAAGGCGTCGAAATCACCACCCCTTCAGCACATATCCTACGATACACGGTGAGGCTAGTCATCACTGAGAGAAAATCTAAATGGTATAGTTTGTTACAGATTACTGTATAAAACGTGAAACCAGTATTCAGGAAACTTAATGCACCACACAGAAGAGCGACATCGGAGGACGTCTAATCACTTACGCGACGTTGAGTGTACTTCTTGTGACGCGTCTTGGAAAAGAAAATAGTTCATCGGTCACCAGAACTCGCAAGCGGCTTTCTTTCGTGCGTCCAAACATGTTTTTATAATCGAGAAACAAAAACGAAAGCAAGACGGAATACTATTTAGTTCATGTTGGAACCTGTGAACTCCGCGACCGACAATGTAATGCCTGAGACCCTTATGTAGTAAACCAAATTAAGCTTAATCAAGCAAAATGCTGCTAGAGTGTATTTCTATCTCATATGATTAAAATTCTGTGGTGTTAGAAGTGTCAGTAGGACAATATGTTAATTTTGAAATAAGTTCACTGCAGACCGTATCAAAACACAGATATGCCGACTAAAACGGTAATTGACGGTCGAGCAACATCGAGGCGGGTGTCACTGTAAGTGATGTCTCCGTTTTGGTAAAAGCGGAAGATAACTCTTTCTTACCCAACGATTCAATTGTTTTATATCGTGGTGTCTTGAAACATAATGAAGAGGAAAGACTTTAAAGACACAGCTTCAACGTAAGCATACTAGACAAAAAATTTGTCCTCCACAGGAGACGTCACACTAATACCGCGTAAAACTGCTTTTAACATTGGCCTTTTCCTACTCATGATACTAGATCTTCTCTAAAAGATGCTTCTTTTGCCAGTATCTTAAGAAGTGTATTCCAACCAGGTGCTACAAAACATTACTTGATAATGGGCAAATTACTTGCCCTGAAGCTTTTTAGTATACTTAAAACACTACCCATTTAGGAGAGAATTGGGGAATCAGCATAGCGTCATCTCCAGGCTGAAAGCAGCTCCCTTCCCCTTAGCTACCGAAAAGTAGCCCTAGCATCCACAGTAACTCACAGGAAACGATATGATGCAAAAAAAAAAAAAAAAAAAAAAAAAAAAAAAAAAAAAAAAAAAAAAAAAAAGAGGAAAGGCACAGGAATTTTTACCTTAAAATTACCTGTATTTTCTTTTGACGATGTTTTGGTACACATTGAAAAATCATTTCTTATATCTCCCACTGTCTATGTGTGCTGACTGAAACCATTACAGATTATCTGATGACTCGTGGTGGTTGTGTGTGCAGGTGAAGATCTGGTTCCAAAACAGGCGGGCCAAGTGGAAGCGCGTGAAGGCGGGCCTGACGTCTGGTGCCGGGTCACGCACCACCGGAGCGGGTCCAGCACCCAAGATCGTGGTGCCCATCCCGGTCCACGTGAACCGGTTTGCTGTGCGCAGCCAGCACCAGCAGCTGGAGAAGTGTGCTGGGCTGCGCGCCCCACACCATCGACCGAGACCCGCCACGCCACCTCCAGGGCTGGCCGCCATCTGAACGACAGTGGCCAGCATTGTCCACATGCACCGGTTCGCCGAAATTCGCCAGGACCAACAGCTGCTCATCTGGGCCGTCCAGAGCACACTGTTGGATCTGCAGTGCTCCACTCCGCCACATACAGACTTCGCCTTCATTTGAGGGCCACACCACTGTCGCTGGTATTCTGGCATGCGTAAGGGTGCCAGAAGCAACTGTTTCACACCACCACATATGCAGCACCTCACTACGGCATCTGAAGCACTCACTATTGCCTGGGAGTCACACTACTGTAATGACCATTCTGTTCCCTGTGTCTCTTATTGTAGCGAGCTACCAGTACCTTCAGCAGGACTGCACACATTACTGCGCCAACCACAACCTCAGTTCCACCAGCACTGTGGTTCCTATCGTAGTGTACATGAACCAAATTGTGGAGTGCGACCAGAACTCGGATTAGCACAACAAACTATGTGAGCCATTCTACAGCACATCTGACTGCAAAGCCCACAGTTTGCAGCTGAGGCTCTGCTGTTGACCTATCACCTGCAGTTACACAAAACGGAAAGTGCTATCAGTCCTGTCACGAAGGTAGAGCAGCCCAGCACTAGTCGTCATGTGTAGACTGTTCACCAGAAAGATGACTGCTATTCCCACTTCGTTCACAGTAGGGAATGTGCATGTGAATTCATCACTTAGTGTCCTGCTAAAGTGAGAGTCTCTTTAATGTATCTGAAATACAGAAAACGTATACACAAGAAGTTTATTCCAATGATTCACTATATTATTCTGGACCTCGAGTAATCATCAAGGAAACTTTCACAGTGTGGAAATGATGCATCCAATATACTTTAAAACTACTCACAAAACACAGTATCTAGTTCACAAAGACTCTATTATGCGTACTGTCCTATTGAGACAGCGCATCCCGACGGCCAATATGGTGAATTGGAATCAAACACAAAGTCACACCACATTATTGACCTAAATCAGGACTATGTTCAGTACGCTATGCTACACCATCCTGCTATTGTGACCACAGGAAGATCTTCTGTACTTTCAGTTAGGGAACTTCTGATAATCTCCTACCTCAGTTCCAGAATTAAAGCATAGTGTTTGTAAGCGTTCCACAGTTCCTCACGAGTAACAGTGAATCCAGTGATTGAAAATGTATCAAACATCTGAATTCCTTCAGGCCAAAGAAGCTAAGAATTTTCTTTTTATCGCACATGACTGACTTACTTTCAGAGAAAGTTTATTAACCTTATAGGTATGAAGGTACCACCTGTACATTTGTTGCCTTAAAGTGGACTGGGAACTGTGCTATTAAATGCTGATATGTGGTGTAATTTTCAGAGGCACGTAAATAATGAAATAATGCGTTCCTTTTGTCTTCATGAAGATTGTTGGAAAAACTTAGCTGGCATGTATCACTGTACGTACCTCACATCTCAGTAAAGAGTTGATATGGAAATAATTGGAAAGAAGGGGAGAGTGAAAAAGTCCTATTAAAATCTTGTTTTCTACGACAGCGAGAATCCCCATAGTAGCTATCAAAGCTGCGGTATCTGAGTTCGATTTTCCGTATTCCGAAATCCATCACTGTATTCTGATGCAGCTCATCAACATTACAAAGTTCAGTGCCGAAGCCCACGCAGAACTACACAACAGTTGGCAGATGTCACGCACATCGCCGTTAGAAATTGCGATTAATTCCAATTTGTATTCTCTCCGTTCAGAGATACCTTACGAAAGCTTTAATGGTAGTGCCCTAGTCGATTTTAAAAAGGATGGGAGAAGATCTCAGCCATGTTACTGTTGAAGAAACGAAATTTTTTTCTTGAAAGACGAACCTCAAAATGTACTGTTATCTGAACGAATTTCCTCTGGTGTGTATCACAATGAGCAGCATACTTCTGCCACTACTGCTCATTGTTCATTTCCTTACTACAGAGGCCACCAGTAACAAGACAAAACAATTGCACAAGAGCTTTTATTTCCCTTTCTTTCCTTAGCTACAATACTACAGCAACTGGTAATGAAATTCTGGCTCGTTTTCAAGCAAATTGCGGAAAAGAGGCGATGAGAAAGGACGATATTGGCCACCTGCTTTTGTGTTATACCTGTCACTTCAGCGTTCGCCTGCAGTGTTTTAGGAAAACACGGGGCTACATGAATGACACTGACTACTGCCAATTACAACCTCTGTGCCACCTCACTTTGTAAAATGCTTTACAACAGGCGCTAAGAGAAATTGATGTCACATATATGAATATTTGGCAGTTTATTCACTGATAATCCTTGTTCTGCTGTCCAGATACGCTTCATTCTTGACAACAGAAGTTCACGACCAGGCACTCTGTCTCAAAGATAGTTTCACGTGCCAGTACAAACTCACAAAACCTCATATAGCTCTATGGCTCATCAGGTTCTGGAAAAGTCACATTCACTTGTTCTTGTTGTTGTAATAGTATGTAAAATGTGGAATGTGAAGAGCAACAGTTCCAATCCTAACACACTTCAGTTACCTTTGTATTATTGGATTTCGGTTTTGAGCCACTTTATAAGGTAAAGAACACATTCCAACGTGTACACTTATCCTGTTACCACAGTAAACCCACTCTGTAACACTCGTCACCAATGATATGTGTGGTGCCTCGCCTATTATTGAATTTTTATTCGTAGATGAAGTAAGAGAAGCTACAGTAAATTTGTTCACAATATTGGTCAAGACTGCCTACCGAACCACTTTCACAGAACGACCATTATCAATAATTAACCGTGACTTAATCATACTACAACATAAAGATGAGTTTCTTTTTGAAAGACGGGAAGCCAGCAAGCATTTCAACAAGAATTCGGCGTTCAACCACAATACTTCCTTTCAAAACTGACTTCCAGGATAATAACTAATAATGAAATGGACTTCATATCAACTTAAATGAGACTACGAGTGTTCAATAGTGACGATGGAAAAAGAAAGCGGACTGTAGTTCTCATAAACAAATGTGCAGTCACGGACTGACTAGTCTGTTCAATGAGTAACTAATCTAATAAATGTAATATGTGTAAAATATTCTTGATTAAATTCATTTTGTGCAATAAGAGTCAATATGCTGACTCTCATTGATAAGTATTTCAGCTGTTTTCAGTGTTTTTCATTATAACTTTGCAATGCGAAAAACGAGAGATGCATGTAATTTGATCGAATATTAAGATTATGTTCGATCTAGACCTTTTCATATGCTCTGTTTTGTTTTACGGCTGGTCGCTTATTTACTGTGTGTGCCATATGGTGTAACGATGTGAGATTATTCAGTCCTAGGGAAATTGTTCTTATGTACTAAAGAGTAAAATGATTGTCTGTAGGCTATTTGCATCTAAGAACGGTGTACAGCAAGAATATTCATAATAAAAAACGATACAAATATTGCAGATTTATACATACTATTTTCATATTCTTAGAATTAAATTTCTCATCGTACAGCAGTAGTTATTGCGACAAAATTAATGTAGTGTTTCTTCGGAGATTTCTTGGATCGAATTTCAAACATTAACTTTTAAAATCCAAGAATGATCGTATTTTCATGGCTTTCGTCCGTTTATTCAGATCAGACCAGATTAATTCTCCCTTATTGTATGGGATTAAAAATAAAAGCTGATGTTAAGTCTGAGAGTCTTCAAAAGAATCAAATCGTTAAGAAAGCCTCAACCAACATAGACTTTAAAGTTTTGTAGGACTTTTTGTCGTTTACCAGATATTGTATATCATAAAGTAAGTGATAAAAAATATTTGTGATGACGTTTTCCGCTATTTTCTAAGTAAAAGCTCACTGAAGTTAAGAAAGACAAAAACTTGTCTTTAAAAGTAATGTCATTGGACGTTCCTTCTTGTAAACTATAGAAGTAAGATAAACAAATAAATGTTGAATGGCTCCCAGTCTGGTGCAAGTTTTATAATTTGACGCCACATCATTTGTGTGCGTATGAGCTAGGCCCCTTATTTATCTCTAGCATCATCTCATTTGGGCTCAGAGGACTGAGTGGACTCTGTTTCAGACCTTTTCACCATTTATTAATTTAAAGTATGAGAGGTGGGGACTTGTGTATAAGCAATCAATAACGCTGGCAACTAGAACACTACTTTTTTTCGTCATGCATTACACTCGTCAAATTGACCAGCCTCAGCCAAGGTTCTCTAGCAAACAGCTTTTTCCATGCGATGGGGCCAGTAGAGATTCAGCATTCTTAAATTTACACATAACAACTATTCTTGAAAAGAAAAAAGAAAAGTCATTTTGGAGACAAAAGTACTATTGTTCGAAGAAACAGATAAACTACTCTTCAGAATGGAAAGGAACTATTCTCCAAAACGAAGAGACACTCGTCCGCAAGAAACTAATGACTCCTCTGCTAGGTACTGAAAAGCCTTCTTCGAGTTATTAAAATTCTTTTTCTAATAAATTAAACCTCTCCTCGTAAAAGTAAATTTTCGAAAAAATGTAGCTCTTCTTCAGAAAAAACTAAAAACTGTACTTCGGGGAAACCAAACACTATTCCTAGGAGGAAAAAACCTAAGGCGTTTCTTTGAAACAAGGCGAAACTGGAAACTTTTTGAAATAAACTGAGACCCAGGTTCCCAACGAAGAAACACTTGAAAGTTTTTTGCAAGTGGCGCCATCCCTGTGATACTGGGTGGTTAAACTTAAACTGACGGTGTTCCGAGTGCTGCTGCGAGGGCTGTATGCATTGCAGGGCGCTGACACGTCCTGGGTATATTCATTAATCGGTGCGTTAGCGGTGTATGCCGAAAAAGTAATAGTTCCACCTTCCGCCACCGTCAAAATATGGCGCATTAAGCGGTCAGAACGTGGAACGTTTCCTGTTTTCTCATCATTATGTTGTTTGTTACTTGGCAATGCGTTTTGATTTCTTTTGCGAAGTGACTGTTGGTGTTAAGGGATAAGAAGATTGAAGTTTTCTGTACGTAACCCAATCGCTAGTGAGAAGAAAGACCGTGCACTGCTGGTAAAGTTGTTTTATCAGAACGGTAACAACAGCAACATGTCATTGCGGAAATATCACCGACAGAAACAGCTGTGAGGCCCCATGTCAGTAAATGGGCTAAATAATATGCACAAGAAATTTGAAGAATCAGGTGAATTATGTAGTGCGGCAGGGAGAGGAAGACCGCCCATTCCAATTGCTGATGAAGTTATTGTGGCTATAGCCAATCGTGAAGTATATGCCTCAAATTCTGCAGCCAGTGATTGAGCTGTGTCACGGAAATTGTCTCTGCCCTTGTCAACAGTTCAAAAGATTTGGCAGCGCATTTTGCTGTGATATCTCTACGAGTTCAGAATGTGCTTCAAATGAAGCTCTAAGATAGGCTACAACTCTCTGACTTAGTCCTTCGTTTTTTTGCACACATGGAAGTGAATGACATACGGTCGGGAACTATTCTTTGGACGGACGAGGCTCATTTTACTCTGGACGCTGTTGTGAAGGCTCCGCCAAATATTATACAGGAACATCCACTGCACTCAGCTTATGTGACTGTATGGTGTGGTTTCACAACCTCCTTCTTTCTAGGTCCATTTTTCTTCGAGGAGATGATATCTCGTGGCCCTGTTAGGTGTACAGTGATACCTGCACATAATAAGGGCCACCTTATGCCACATGTGCTTCCAGCCTGCAAGATGGGGTAACACCACATGTCGCCCGCCATGAGGAAGATTTGCTTCGAGAAATCTTCGGTAACCACTGCGTCATCTCTAGACAATTTCGAGATGTGTGACAATTCAGATCACCGACCTATATCCGTATGACTTCTAGTTGTGGAAATATTTGAAATATCTTGTGTCTTGGAGGTATCTGAACTGTTCCTGATCTGAAGTGTAGCATACGACGAAATACCGCTCTGAATACACCGGATATACTACGAGCAGCTTTAGATTATGCCGTGTTACGGATGCAGCATGTTTCCGAGCTGGGGAACAGATTAAATAACCAACGTTATCTTGTGTTTGATCGTTCTTCGCATTTACCTGCAGGCACACCACATTCTGATTGCCTGCAGAGCCTTATTTTCGGGAAACTGGAAGAACGACGAAGTGTGACGAGAGTAGCTCAGGAGACTGGTATTGCTCGGAACATTGTTTCACGTGCATGCGTAACGTTCCGAACCACAGGCACTGCTGTAACGAGGTAGAGGAGGGGCTCGACAATGGTCAACTATAGCAGCAGACGACTGCTGCATTGTGCAACTGCTAAGAAGAGACCCACCAGAAACAACTGTTGCAATAAATTTCAACCACATTTAACAGGACAACAAGGCACGCAGTCTCATATTCCGCACTGACACGGCCACTGCATAGGGGTGGTCTCTACTGCCGACGACCAATACGTTGTGTCTGTTCGTATCCGCACACTAGCAGCACTTAGTGAGATTGAGGCAAGAGCATCTGAACCTGACGTGTGAGGAGTGCAGTCGCTTTCTCTTCTCGGATGGAAGCAGATTCAGTCTGAGAAGTGATTATGCATGTTCCCTCATCTGGTAAGAGCTGGGAACAGGAAATGCACCCGGAAACGTTGTGTAACGCGATCGTTTTGGTGCCCCTGGTGTTATAGTGCGAGGAGACATAATTCTGAATGGGCCTACTGATCTCCAGGTCTTTGAAGCCGCTACACTCCCCGGTAAGTTCCCCATGTTCGTCTTTTGAGGGGTGCAGTCGGTTCTGAGTTCATTTTTATGGGTAACAATGCACGACCGCATCGAACTGTGCACAGGGAGGAGCTCATGGAATGAGAGGATATTCATCGAATGGACTGGTCTGCATATTCCCCTGTCTTACACACCACCGAGCGCGTATGCGTTGCTTTAGAGAGACGTATTGCACTATGTCCATATGCTCCAGCGACCATGTGAACCGCGCTGATGGGAGAATGGAACGTCCTACCACAAGAACTTCTTACTAACCTTGTGAATAGCGTGAGAACACGTTGCATAGCCTGTATTTCCGTCTGTGGTGACCACACACCTTATTAACAACCACGTCCCGCCTTCTTTACTATTGAGGCCACCATCATAAATGGCGGAAACTTCAGTGAATATATTGTACAAAACAGCCATGTGCGTTCGTATTGAAGCGTATTTATTTCACTCATTTTATGTACTATATTATAGTAGTTTATTCTATGTACAGTGGAAGTTTCATCGACCCATGTTGCTCGGCAGTGACATATCATGTGAAAGTCACTTTCATCTTTAAGTTTTACACATCAGTGTAATAAATAATTCTAAAATCTAAAGATAAGGTTGGTTATAAAAACACACAACACAGCAAAAGACAAACGAACAGAATAAACACGATTTTAGAAAGGAAGAAAGGAAGTATTTGACGAGTTTTTAACACTTAAACGGCATATTTTTGTAAGGAGTACTTCTGCAGCGTGCAGTGTGTAGTGTCCAATCCATGATATTACGACCAAAGACCAGTGACGAAGCTCTTCGAACGTTTTCGAGGCTTAGCATAGCCAAAAATTTTAAGAAAACTTACAGTTAGAATTAGTATATAACAATGAGTTGAAAACAGTGTAAGTTTCCTTTGTATGTTTCTACAGTTTCACTCGATCCATTCGTGAGTTGAGTTCACTGCATTATGCATATTATCTAGTTAAGTAGTTCGCCGGAGGCTTCTACAAGTAGCAGTTATTTCACGCTGCAGCCAGCATGGCGACAGAAAGTTAAGTGTGTTGTTGTGGCGTGGCAACGTGGCCCGCATCAGCCTTGAAGCTATGTGTTATTTTGTACTCTGTTCAGGTCTGGTTTAACAAAACTTGTTTTAGTAGTATAATTAGTGAGTGCAGGTGATTAACTCATTGTATTATGACTTGTGCAGAGGGAACCCTTGTGTCTTTATTTCACGAATTAGATGACAAACAGTTTTAAAGCCGGACTTCCGAGACAAGCAATTCAAACCACACTTATACATTAAAGCAGTTGATGGGAACAAATCAGATGACGTAAATTTTCTTGTTTCTGGCTTGCTTGGCGTTCTCAATGAAACTCAATCCCTTTTCCTGCTTTGCTTTTACAAACAGATATTTGTGTATGTTGGCCAGCTCTATGATTTCTTCAAGACAAAACTGCATGTGATATTAGTATATGCAAATCTGAAATCACCAAGACCCGTTAAGGGATATGAATTCAGAAAAAACTGTGGCCTCATGTAATGAAAGTTATAACAAGAAATTTCAATGAGAAATAAGTGTTAGTGAGTGTGACTTTCAGTTCTTTAAGACGTTATCATATGAGATCTTACAGAACATGATCGTGCAAATGGAAATGCGTTTTATTGATCTTCAGGATATTCGCTTTATAGAGTCGATTGATATGAATCAGTTTGGAAATTATAAATAAAATGAATACAATGAAACTGAGCAGCCTTCTCAAGACTTACCCATTCTTCAGTAAAGAACGACTGGAAACATTTACAGACAAAAATTAATATTTACTACCTGCAGACCTTCTGAAGTTTATAATCGACAGGGATCTTCAAGATATTTATAACAAAGTAGTAAAGTTTATCAAATTCATTCTCACATTTCCTGTCACCACAGCTTCTTTTGGAAAAAGTATGTGAGCCCTTAAAAGAAGTGAAAATTGTCTTCGAAATTCAATGACAAACCATAGTTTAAGTTCTTTCTGCACAACTGACAGAAAAAACCCGTCTAAACAAGTTACAAGTGATCAGAAATATAAATATAACGTGATCGATAACTTTGGTACCAAGAAGACTCGACACATGGATCTCCTGTGTAAAAATGTATTAGGTAAGCCTAGCCACAAGTGATCCATTAGCTTGACCTCTGACAAAGATAGTGCTATAACAAGTCAGAGATGAAAAGTAGTCTAAGACAATGATGCAACAAGACAGGCATGGAAGTAGATAGCACTAAAGTATAATCTTTATCACCAAAAGCGTATTTACAAATAACAACATTGCTGGTTACAGTTGCTTAACCCCAGATAATCAAGCAACCAGTCTGAATGTATCAAGGATTGGTAACTGTTGAGTAATCTATGTAAAAACTATTAGTAAATCGCTGCAGCCTATCCACTGGAGGAAAAATTCACAACCATGAATCCATTTAATGACTCGTTTCCTGGTATAGGTGTTTGGTCGTGTAGTGTTGCATTGTGCCCTATGAAAACATCTAACAATTACCTACGACGCTTAAGGAAACCGTTAGTGAACGATGTAGAAAACGCATTAAGAAATACAAATAATTAAATGAAAAAAGAAGAATTGGTTATGATAACTCAGGATATTAAAATAAGCAAACCATCTTATCAGGCTTCGCTATCGATTTATTCACAGATGACAAATATTTACTTTTAATGGTGCCTTACGCTGGATAATGTTATGCACATTGCTATCAATGAAATCAGAAATAATTGCTCCTGCAGGTGAAGTAGGGCGTTTGGAGGCAATGACTAATGCCAGAGGCCAGATGCATTGTGCATTTCTCTAATTCGACTAGACTGCATAAATTCCTAATGCTCTACGAAGTCAACCGGGACCCTATGCAAAGTACAGTTGGTCACAGCAAACGTCAGATACTGTTAACTATTACAGTTCGCTAAATCATAAACTGATGTACTGAGAAACGACTAAGTGCCAAATTGGTACACATCGAAAAATTTGTAACAGTGAACACACGTGAACATATGCAGAACTCTGGCTGCTCAATTGTTACCAGCAACCTTACCCAGATAGCTACGACCATCAGAAGTACACTATACCACCTCTATTTGTTATTTCCCAAACTCTGTCAGGTGTCTGCTGCTGAAGCCAAGTAAGCTCGTAAGTTCTAGACCACCGTTCGAAAACATTTATAATAGTTTTAACACGCTCTATTTTGAAAAATAAGATATATCTTTGAAGTTAATTTATATTCCATTATTACACAGAGTAATTTTATGTGTACCTCAGATCATGTTTTCAGATAAGTATTTTATGCTATAAATCGGAGCTGCAGGATCCTGTTCATGTTCATTTATTTATTTTCCATGTCTCTGTGGCACCATTCCAGTCAATTTACTTTTTTAAAACGTCACATTCCCATATATTCATATTACATACATTAAATAATTTGGGATATTGTGGTAAATCGTTCGTGCTGTTGTTAATACTTAGTGTAAAGTTGGAGAATTCATTGTCTTTGCATACGGACAAAGATAATTAAACAATTTGTTTCTGATATTTACTTAATCCGTCCTGCACTGCAACAAATGCACTCATTATATAGCAGACTTGAAACGACAGCAGACAGCGTCTCATACTGAATTGTAGCAAGTTACACCTTTTGTTATTGTTGTTATTAACTATTTCACACATATATACTGTCAGAAAATTTGTTAATGTTTATCGCACAAACATCGTGATAATTTCCCTGAACTATTCCATTGATAACAATTTCAACACTGTTATTCGATTTTATGGTGATATTGTAGAAGGTATTTAATTATTTCTGTGTATAATACACACACACACACACATATACACTCCTGGAAATTGAAATAAGAACACCGTGAATTCATTGTCCCAGGAAGGGGAAACTTTATTGACACATTCCTGGGGTCAGATACATCACATGATCACACTGACAGAACCACAGGCACATAGACACAGGCAACAGAGCATGCACAATGTCGGCACTAGTACAGTGTATATCCACCTTTCGCAGCAATGCAGGCTGCTACTCTCCCATGGAGACGATCGTAGAGATGCTGGATGTAGTCCTGTGGAACGGCTTGCCATGCCATTTCCACCTGGCGCCTCAGTTGGACCAGCGTTCGTGCTGGACGTGCAGACCACGTGAGACGACGCTTCATCCAGTCCCAAACATGCTCAATGGGGGACAGATCCGGAGATCTTGCTGGCCAGGGTAGTTAACTTACACCTTCTAGAGCACGTTGGGTGGCACGGGATACATGCGGACGTGCATTGTCCTGTTGGAACAGCAAGTTCCCTTGCCGGTCTAGGAATGGTAGAACGATGGGTTCGATGACGGTTTGGATGTACTGTGCACTATTCAGTGTCCCCTCGACGATCAGCAGTGGTGTACGGCCAGTGTAGGAGATCGCTCCCCACACCATGATGCCGGGTGTTGGCCCTGTGTGCCTCGGTCGTATGCAGTCCTGATTGTGGCGCTCACCTGCACGGCGCCAAACACGCATACGACCGTCATTGGCACCAAGGCAGAAGCGACTCTCATCGCTGAAGACGACACGTCTCCATTCGTCCCTCCATTCACGCCTGTCGCGACACCACTGGAGGCGGGCTGCACGATGTTGGGGCGTGAACGGAAGACGGCCTAACGGTGTGCGGGAGCGTAGCCCAGCTTCATGGAGACGGTTGCGAATGGTCCTCGCCGATACCCCAGGAGCAACAGTGTCCCTAATTTGCTGGGAAGTGGCGGTGCGGTCCCCTACGGCACTGCGTAGGATCCTACGGTCTTGGCGTGCATCTGTGCGTCGCAGCGGTCCGGTCCCAGGTCGACGGGCACGTGCACCTTCCGCCGACCACTGGCAACAACATCGATGTACTGTGGAGACCTCACGCCCCACGTGTTGAGCAATTCGGCGGTACGTACACCCGGCCTCCCGCATGCCCACTATACGCCCTCGCTCAAAGTCCGTCAACTGCACATACGGTTCACGTCCACGCTGTCGCGGCATGCTACCAGTGTTAAAGACTGCGATGGAGCTCCGTATGCCACGGCAAACTGGCTGACACTGACGGCGGCGGTGCACAAATGCTGCGCAGCTAGCGCCATTCGACGGCCAACACCGCGGTTCCTGGTGTGTCCGCTGTGCCGTGCGTGTGATCATTGCTTGTACAGCCCTCTCGCAGTGTCCGGAGCAAGTATGGTGGGTCTGACACACCGGTGTCAATGTGTTCTTTTTTCCATTTCCAGGAGTATATATATATATATATATATATATATATATGTGTGTGTGTGTGTGTGTGTGTGTTCTTCATACAGTCAGTGTGTCAGCAGACTGCTCAGTGTTTTCAACCACATGGTGGCTCAATTTCACTCATTTCTACAATGCTGAAATCTAGACTGCTTCTGCTTACTGGCTTGTCAGTTACTAACTCACACCTTTGCTCAGTTTTCTGTGGTCCCAGTGATGGATCTCGCTTCAATGTCTGGCTTAGCTGTTATACTGTAACTTGTTAGCCACATACCACTCAATTAAACCTTCCATTTCTGTGGCTAATTTATGCGTTGGACATAACACTTGTAACCTCACACATCCTTAATTTGTGTAATACTAGTTTTCTACGTATGACACAATGAAGTACCAATGAGCCAGCGTTTTTTATTAACTTAATTAGATAGTTACTTATAATACAGAAACATGTTATCGTTTTTGGTGGTGGATTATCCAGCATAGATATTATTTAGGACAGAACACACACACAAGTGATTTAATTAAAAATAAATAATTGTATGTAGAATTTTGGTAAACATTTTTGGAAAGCAGTGATCAATTAATTGTTATATTTTGACTAAAGTTCAGTCTTGATCACTCATGTATGTTTTAATGATATAGGTAACCGGTTTTGGTTCTTTCTACAGAACCATCATCAGACCTGTGGATAAATTTTAAGAAATACTAGATACTAATCTTTAAATAAAATGAAGTGTCTAATTATGTCAAAATTTAACAAGATAAGATCAAATTAATTATACCCATGGCTCCCTTAGGATGGTAGGCGGAGCTCTCCTCGCTGCTACGCAGTCAACTGATGGTTTGAGTGCTGAGCACGAGCTTAAATATGCAGAGGCTCCGCCTACTTCCTGTCACACTGCTTCACAACTGCCAATCAGCGTTCATAATATGACGCCATCGTCAAAGTATAAAAGTAGGAAATACACTAATAACATAAAATTGATTCATTTAAATGTCTGATTAAAAGATAGTTAGTATGTCTACAGCTTATTTATATTTTGGATAAAAACAGTGAACTACGATGTGTAATAGTTGTGCCCTCTATGGGCAACCTTAGTACTATTACAGTGCCGGTTACATCAAAGATGTGAAAGTCTTTGGCGTTGTGGTATATATCGATTATACCGAGTCGCCTGCATCATAATTGCATCTTTGTATCACAAAGCACTCCACTAATAGGTAATCCAAAATATATGAAGATGACATATATGGGAAACATATCAGATAGAATTACTAATTTATTCAAAAATTCTGGAATAACAATAGCATTTACAACTGACAATACTTTACAACAAAAATTAAGACATACAATAAGTAAAGACAATGGAAAACCTACCAGATCAGGAGTGTACAAGATCCAATGTAGAGACTGTGAGAAAATATATATCGGCCAAACAGGTCGAAATTTTGCAGTAAGGTACAAAGAACATACGTCGGGTACCTCACGAACAAAGTCTGTATTTGGCCATCATATAGCATTTAATAATCATGCTGTGGGGACAGTAGAACAGAATTTACAAGTTCTGCATTATGCAAATAAAGGCTTACTTATGAATATCCTAGAAGAAATCGAGATATATGCTCATTTGAAAACCAAATCATCAGTGCTGCTCAATGAACAATTAGATTTTCGCGAAAAATATTATTACGACCTGTTTGACGAAATTTTATAATAAAAGCATCTACTCTTTTGTTTTTTTATAAAATATAAGACTAGTTATACCCATGGCAAAAGCAATGTATGTAAAATATACAGCACAACATAAAAAAAATATTAAATCGACATTGATTATTATAAGAACTTTTAGATTGATGATTAAAAAAAATTAATCAGCAGTCTCATCAGTTATTCAGATATACATAATGTGGAACGTACTCTTGGCTGCTACCCTACAACTATAAAGAATATTGCTATAAAAACTGCAGTTAAAGTAAGACGATTATGCAGCATCCAACAAAAATGCAATTATGATGCAGGCGACTCGGTATAATCGATATACACCACAACGCCATAGACTTTCACATCTTTGATGTAACCGGCACTGTAATAGTACTAAGGTTGCCCATAGAGGGCACAACTATTACACATCGTAGTTCACTGTTTTTATCCAAAATATAAATAAGCTGTAGACATACTAACTACCTTTTAATCAGACATTTAAATGAATCAATTTTATGTTATTAGTGTATTTCCTACTTTTATACTTTGACGATGGCGTCATATTATGAACGCTGATTGGCAGTTGTGAAGTAGTGTGACAGGAAGTAGGCGGAGCCTCTGCATATTTAAGCTCGTGCTCAGCACTCAAACCATCAGTTGACTGCGTAGCAGCGAGGAGAGCTCCGCCTACCATCCTAAGGGAGCCATGGGTATAATTAATTTGATCTTATCTTGTTAAATTTTGACATAATTAGACACTTCATTTTATTTAAAGATTGGTATCTAGTATTTCTTAAAATTTATCCACAGGTCTGATGATGGTTCTGTAGAAAGAACCGAAACCGGTTACCTATATCATTAAAACATACATGAGTGATCAAGACTGAACTTTAGTCAAAATATAATTGTATGTAGGTTTGCAATATATTGTCATTTTGGTTTTTATGTACAGCAGTCCATCATTAATCCACTTAGCTACAGCCATTGACACTCCACCTCTATCGCCAGCAGAGTCATCTGTTAACATATAATAAAATTACCAAATAAATCATTCTTTTGATGATCAGATCCGTGAAATACAGTGTTTAGGCTATACTAATCATGTGTACATCTTGCATTAAGGCTAAGTAACACTAGAAGAAGCAAATACATACACTATCGAGTCACCATTTGTCAAAAGGCCGAATAACCACATTTTGCTGTGTGGAGCGTTGTAAGACCTGCAGGAAGAGTGTCAAGGAGATTCTGGAAGGTAATAACAGGAATGTGGAACCATGCTGACTCCATTGCTATGGTCAGCTTCACAACAGCCAAATCTAAGTGGACCACAGAATCTCGACTAGGTACAAATCTGAGGAGATTGGTGCCCAGAGGAGCATGAAAAAGTCATCCTGGTGCTCTTCGAACTACACACATACACTGAAAGCTGTGTGACACTTTGTATTTTCCTGCTGGTAGAAGTTGATTGAGCATAAAACTTGATTCACCTGAAAAGGCCATTGTTCATCACTCATTGGGCGATGAGTTACAGTTCTGGCATGCAAATTCCAACCTTGGTCACTGATGAACAGCAGCCTGTTACATAGGCCCATACGCAGTAACGTTCATTGAATGGATCTTGAGGAGGCTCTGTTGGTGCAACCCCTTGGTTCATCTATGTGGTCAGTTGCTCGATAGCTGCGCATGCATTCACCCACACATATCTTTGCAGTCATCATTCACGGCCCATAGTGCATCATAGTTACCTCAGATCCAGTTTTGGATATCTCCAATTTGCCACGTAAAGAATATTTTAACCACAGTGGCTAGCAAATACACTCCTGGAAATTGAAATAAGAACACCGTGAATTCATTGTCCCAGGAAGGGGAAACTTTATTGACACATTCCTGGGGTCAGATACATCATATGATCACACTGACAGAACCACAGGCACGTAGATACAGGCAACAGAGCATGCACAATGTCGGCACTAGTACAGTGTATATCCACCTTTCGCAGCAATGCAGGCTGCTATTCTCCCATGGAGACGATCGTAGAGATGCTGGATGTAGTCCTGTGGAACGGCTTGCCATGCCATTTCCACCTGGCGCCTCAGTTGGACCAGCGTTCGTGCTGGACGTGCAGACCGCGTGAGACGACGCTTCATCCAGTCCCAAACATGCTCAATAGGGGACAGATCCGGAGATCTTGCTGGCCAGGGTAGTTGACTTTCACCTTCTAGAGCACGTTGGGTGGCACGGCATACATGCGGACGTGCATTGTCCTGTTGGAACAGCAAGTTCCCTTGCCGGTCTAGGAATGGTAGAACGATGGGTTCGATGACGGTTTGGATGTACCGTGCACTATTCAGTGTCCCCTCGACGATCACCAGTGGTGTATGGCCAGTGTAGGAGATCGCTCCCCACACCATGATGCCGGGTGTTGGCCCTGTGTGCCTCGGTCGTATGCAGTCCTGATTGTGGCGCTCACCTGCACGGCGCCAAACACGCATACGACCATCATTGGCACCAAGGCAGAAGCGACTCTCATCGCTGAAGACGACACGTCTCCATTCGTCCCTCCATTCACGCCTGTCGCGACACCACTGGAGGCGGGCTGCACGATGTTGGGGCGTGAGCGGAAGACGGCCTAACGGTGTGCGGGACCGTAGCCCAGCTTCATGGAGACGGTTGCGAATGGTCCTCGCCGATACCCCAGGAGCAACAGTGTCCCTAATTTGCTGGGAAGTGGCGGTGCAGTCCCCTATGGCACTGCGTAGGATCCTACGGTCTTGGCGTGCATCCGTGCGTCGCTGCGGTCCGGTCCCAGGTCGACGGGCCCGTGCACCTTCCGCCGACCACTGGCGACAACATCGATGTACTGTGGAGACCTCACGCCCCACGTGTTGAGCAATTCGGCGGTACGTACACCCGGCCTCCCGCATGCCCACTATACGCCCTCGCTCAAAGTCCGTCAACTGCACATACGGTTCACGTCCACGCTGTCGCGGCATGCTACCAGTGTTAAAGACTGCGATGGAGCTCCGTATGCCACGGCAAACTGGCTGACACTGACGGCGGCGGTGCACAAATGCTGCGCAGCTAGCGCCATTCGACGGCCAACACCGCGGTTCCTGGTGTCTCCGCTGTGCCGTGCGTGTGATCATTGCTTGTACAGCCCTCTCGCAGTGTCCGGAGCAAGTATGGTGGGTCTGACACACCGGTGTCAATGTGTTCTTTTTTCCATTTCCAGGAGTGTAGTTTACAAACCTAGCTGGTTTAGAGGTGCCTCCACCAATGATCATGCCTTTTCAGATGTCAGATAAATCACTCTGTATCTGCATTATGACGACGACTGTTCTGTTTCCAGTGTCCCCCTACACCCATTGTATACCCTCCACTGATGGTGCTGTCACCTGCCATCTGTGTGTGCTAATTGCATGTTGATGTCAAGCATTAATGTGACTGGACTGTGTAGTAATGCATTTACTACAATCATCTGCCTACCCCTTTTGTTTCCTACACACTTCAGTGCGCTCCATAACTCTATCAAACATATTCAAGCCACAGCTTAACATTTAATCATGAATGTGATAATGAATATGTCACTCAGTTTTCAGTTTATTACACACATCAAGAAAAGTTTTGTATCACATCTGTTTCGAGAGTTTCAGAACCTGTACGGAAAATTGGAATAGAGATCAACAAAAAAACATTTCCACCCTTTTTATTTCTCATGAAAACCACTCATTGATTGTTGTGCCACCGTACAGCGAGACCTTCAGAGGTGGTGGCCCAGATATCTGTACACACTGGAACCTCTAACAGCCAGTATCTTGCATTGGTGCATGTCTGTATTCGTCGTGGCATACTATACACAAGTACCTCAAGGCACTCTTGGTCCAAATTGTCCCACTCCTCAACGGTAATTCGGTGTAGATCCCTCAGAGTGCTTGGTGGGCCACGTAGTCCATAAACAGCCCTTTTTACTCTATCCCAGGCATATTCGATAGTGCTCATGTCTGGAGAACTTGCCGGCCACACTAGTCGAGCGATGTCGTTATCCTGAAGGAAGTCATTCACAAGATGTGCACGATGGCGGCACGAATTGTCATCCATTAAGACGAATGCTTCGACAATATGCTGCCGACATGGTAGAACTGTCGGTCGGAGGATGGCATTCACGTATCGTACATCCTTCCATGACCATCAGCGGCGTACGTCGGCCCCACATAATTCCACTCAAAAACAGCAGGGAAATCCACCATGCTGCACTCGCTGGACAATGTGTCTAAGCCGATCAGCCTGACCAGGCTGCCTCCGAACAGGTCTCCAACGATTGACTGGTTGAAGTCATATGCGACGCTCATCTGTGAAGAGAACGTGATTCCAATCCTGAGCGGTCCATTCGCCATGTTGTTGGGCCCATCTGTACCGCGCTGCATGGTGTCGTGGTTGAAATGATGGACCTCGCCATGGACGTTGGGAGTGAAGTTGCGCATCATGCAGTCTGTTGCACACATTTTGAGTCGTAACACGACGTCCTTTGGCTGCACGAAAAGCATTATTCAACATGGTGGCGTTGTTGTCAGGGTTCCTCCGAGCCATAATCCGTAGGTAGCGGTCATCCATTGCAGTAGGAGCCCTTGGTCGGCCTGAGCGAGGCATGTCATCGACAGTTCCCGTCTCTCTGTATCTCCTCAAAGTCTGAACAACATCGCTTTGGTTCACTCCGAGACGCCTGGACACTTCCCTTGTTGAGAGCCCTTCCTGGCACAAAGTAACGATGCGGACGTGATCGAACCGCGGTATTGACCGTATAGGCATGGTTGAACTACAGACGACGTTCCTAGTGGAATGACTGGAACTGATCGGCTGTCGGACCCTCTCCGTCTAATAGACGCTGCTCATGCGTGGTTGATTACATCCTTGGGCGGGTTTAGTGACATCTCTGAACAGACAAAGGGACTGTGTATGTGATACAATATCCACAGACAACGTCTATCTTGAGAAGTTCTGGGAACTGGGGTGATGAAAACTTTTTTTGATGTGTTGAATTCAGTGATCGAGTTTATGTTAACAAATCTAGTAATAATCCTACCCCAAACACCATATTTAGCACCTGATTCCATAGATACGTTGACATAAATAAATAAACCACCTAAGATTAATTTTATACGACAAAGATAATTTAAGACAGCTGAACCTGTATTTTTTCCACGTTCATCAATGTTTACTCCCTCAAATCTTCACTTACATAGCAACATGAACAGATTTCTGTTGCAAATTTCAGTTCTTATTACACATTTTCCTCCACGCCATTCTTATAAAGAATTAGAAATAGTTCAGATTCTCTGTCTGCAGTTAATATTCTTGCACATACTTTGAAGCACTATAATTAGTTCCCTTTCAACTTTACATTTGCGTACAAACAAGACATATGACATCATTTGCATATGCGCTGTGCACATTCTATCATACAGTCCATTTTAGCTCAACTACATGTAATGAAAACCCGAAGAACTATTTACAGCTATACTGAAACGTGATCTACATGAACACACGTTCATCCATACTGAATTATTCAGCTTACTCCTACTTTTATTTTCATTCAGACAATTGCAAGCATCCTTTTCAGTCCAGTGGTTTATATAATCACACAACACACTATCACATAATTACACGTGATGAAATCGTCAAAACATTTAAAAATATCTTAAGGCCAAATTACAATCGGAAAATAAAATTCTAAGAACTGAAAGCTAGACAAAATCCTTTCGAAAAATTCTTTCAAACATTTTATAGTCAACAAATTTTTCAGAATTTGACCCCACATTTCAGCTACCACTTCTCCCTCCCTTTGTGGAAGTTTAATCTTAGCGTCGCCACTCACCCCTTACAAAATTATCCTTACCTGCAGCCAAGAAATCCTCTGTATATCTGTTCTCCCCACTGGATAGTAAGGTATGAATAGTTTGCTCTACAAGATATCCTACCATACAATTAGCTCGTCCTTCTGCTATAATATTAGCAGTTTTATTCAAAGTATTTATTTGCCCTTTTAACTGTGTTTTACCACATTTTGCTCAGAAGCCGCAACAAGGGCAAGCGGCTCGACTCTGTAGTCGTGTGAAAGCCGCAGTGAGGAGGCATTCCAACATGAGGGCGACGGTGTGTGAACATTCCGGCGCTCTGAGAGCTACGACACAGATAGGCAGCAGCACTGGCAGGTGTCGGCGTGGACAGGCTAGATGGCTGCGGATTCATGCTGAGGCGTTGACCCACAACAACGTGGACAATCGCTATGGCTAGGTGTGTTCAGATGGTGTTGCGAATGCAACGGCGCTGTAATATTGTTGACACGGTTAGGCAACAACACGGCCAGGCATTGCTGCAGACAGGCCTGAGGGCTGTGGTGTGGTGAAACTGCGGCCTTGGCCTGCATCGCCACAGACAGGTACAACAGGTGCAGGGTGGTCAGATGGCAGCATGCGAATACAACGACCCAGAAAAAGCTGTGACAAATACAGTCAGTGGCGTGGGCAGACGTCGGTATGAATTGGTCTAATGGCTATTGTGTGGAGATACTGTGGCGTTGACCTATGTTGCGAAAGACAACATCTATGGCTGCAGTATGGTCAGGTGGAAGCGAGTCAATGTAAGAAAGAGTCTTGCCAAAGCAGTGGCTATACTGTGGCGTTTGGCTGCATCGCCACAGATGGGCACTACAGCTGCAGTGCCGTCAGCTGGTGGCGTGCGAGTGCACAGACTCAACAAAAGCTGTGGCACAGGCAGGCAGCGGCGTGGGCAGGTGTCGGTGTGGCAATACAACTGTGTTGACCTGCGTCGCCATAGCTGCAGCATAGTGAGGTGGTTGTGTGTGAACACAACGACCCTGCAAAAGACAAAATACACTCCTGGAAATGGAAAAAAGAACACATTGACACCGGTGTGTCAGACCCACCATACTTGCTCCGGACACTGCGAGAGGGCCGTACAAGCAATGATCACACGCACGGCACAGCGGACACACCAGGAACCGCGGTGTTGGCCGTCGAATGGCGCTAGCTGCGCAGCATTTGTGCACCGCCGCCGTCAGTGTCAGCCAGTTTGCCGTGGCATACGGAGCTCCATCGCAGTCTTTAACACTGGTAGCATGCCGCGACAGCGTGGACGTGAACCGTATGTGCAGTTGACGGACTTTGAGCGAGGGCGTATAGTGGGCATGCGGGAGGCCGGGTGGACGTACCGCCGAATCGCTCAACACGTGGGGCGTGACGTCTCCACAGTACATCGATGTTGTCGCCAGTGGTCGGCGGAAGGTGCACGTGCCCGTCGACCTGGGACCGGACCGCAGCGACGCACGGATGCACGCCAAGACCGTAGGATCCTACGCAGTGCCGTAGGGGACCGCACCGCCACTTCCCAGCAAATTAGGGACACTGTTGCTCCTGGGGTATCGGCGAGGACCATTCGCAACCGTCTCCATGAAGCTGGGCTACGGTCCCGCACACCGTTAGGCCGTCTTCCGCTCACGCCCCAACATCGTGCAGCCCGCCTCCAGTGGTGTCGCGACAGGCGTGAATGGAGGGACGAATGGAGACGTGTCGTCTTCAGCGATGAGAGTCGCTTCTGCCTTGGTGCCAATGATGGTCGTATGCGTGTTTGGCGCCGTGCAGGTGAGCGCCACAATCAGGACTGCATACGACCGAGGCACACAGGGCCAACACCCGGCATCATGGTGTGGGGAGCGATCTCCTACACTGGCCGTACACCACTGGTGATTGTCGAGAGGACACTGAATAGTGCACGGTACATCCAAACCGTCATCGAACCCATCGTTCTACCATTCCTAGACCGGCAAGGGAACTTGCTGTTCCAACAGGACAATGCACGTCCGCATGTATCCCGTGCCACCCAACGTGCTCTAGAAGGTGTAAGTCAACTACCCTGGCCAGCAAGATCTCCGGATCTGTCCCCCATTGAGCATGTTTGGGACTGGATGAAGCGTCGTCTCACGCGGTCTGCACGTCCAGCACGAACGCTGGTCCTACTGAGGCGCCAGGTGGAAATGGCATGGCAAGCCGTTCCACAGGACTACATCCAGCATCTCTACGATCGTCTCCATGGGAGAATAGCAGCCTGCATTGCTGCGAAAGGTGGATATACACTGTACTAGTGCCGACATTGTGCATGCTCTGTCGCCTGTGTCTATGTGCCTGTGGTTCTGTCATTGTGATCATATGATGTATCTGACCCCAGGAATGTGTCAATAAAGTTTCCCCTTCCTGGGACAATGAATTCACGGTGTTCTTATTTCAATTTCCAGGATTGTAGAATTACGGTTCAACTCCCACCACTTGTCTCCGCAGCCGCGACGGCCGTCCAAGCCACCGTTCACTCCCCAGCCCTGGCAAATAATAACATTCGTGGCCTGACCGTCTGCGTTTTTAACGCTAATAGTCTCCTAAAACCAGTTGTTAATGTTAAGGCAGCAAACTATGGCTTCTATCGCAGCGACCGGCTGACTGCTGGCGGTGGTACGATTTTATACGTTAGGTCGTCGTCGCGGCACTTTCCTGTGCAAAAGCCCCAGCTAGAAGCCCTTGAGCCCACTGGTATGATTGTACACACCACAATCGGCAAAATCACCTTCGTGGCCGCCTACCAACCTCTGCGGAGTGGACTGCAAGAAGCTGATTTCGACGCCCTGCTGGCCGTGGGGGACGACTTTTCATCGCAGGGGACTTTAACGCGAAGTCCACTCGATAGAACTCTCGCCCCACCAATGTCAGCGGTCGCCGATTAGAACGTGTTTCTCTGCGACACGGCACCATTATTCTGAGGCCCTTCGGTCCCACTATCTACACAGTTCGTGGACAACCTGATGTGCTCGACATCGCCATTCTGAATGGGGTCGATCAGTTTACGTCTACCGCAAAGAGAACAGCTCACTCATCTGATCATATACCAGTAATCTTTGACATAGATGTCATCATAGAGGCTGGCCGTCCGACAACAGAGAGGTCGATGTCGAGCGCTTTCAAACCGAGGTACTGACGTACCTTCCTGATGCACCTGATCCTGTGGAGGTGGGAGCCGAAGCGGCCATCGCCTCTCTAAATCAGGCACTTCAACGTGCTGCAGACGTTGCCACTCCTGGACGTTCACATCACCCACGGGTTAGGTCTCACTGCCTCCCACAATCAATTCTCGAGGCCATCGCGGCCAAAAACCGCCTTTTTCGTGAGTGGCAACTCACGAGGTAGCCAGTGACGGAACATCGCACAAACCGCATGCGACGTGCCGTTTCCGCGGCGGTCTTAGCACACCGCAACAAGGCATGGGCTGACCTTGACGCAGTGAGCGATTTGCAGGGGGGGATGGGGGGGATTTCCCCCCCTCTGCATCTGACTACCCCTCCTCTGGTTTTAGTTTATGCATCCCAACCTGGGATGTTTATTTCCCACGCACTGGAGTAAAACTTTACACATAATTTAAATTTGTGGAACCGAACACTGAAAGTTTTTAATACAGTCTTACTATTAATACTATTAATATGTTTGCTTATTAATTTTGAAAAAGTGTTAAGCATTTCAAAACATTTAGAACTAAATGACAAGGCGACGCACGCCACATTTCCGTAGCATGCCACAGTGTTGCAAGACGTCGCCCCAGCGTAAACGAGGCTTTAGAGCCAGGTCTGTATTGTATGGTGGATGTGATGTGTTGCGTACGAAACTAAAACCTGCAATCAGATCCAAACGTCGTGGAAAACTGTGAAGAGGAGTCATCCTGCAGCAAGATAATGCTCGCCCACATTCTGCCAAACGGACAGCCGACGCAATAGAGTTAAGATTCGAGGTGCTGGAACATCCACTATAGAAGCCAGACCTGGCTCCAAGCGATTTTCACATGTTTGGACCCTTAACGGAAGCACTACAGGGAAGAAGATTTGAAAATGACGAAGACGTCATTTCTGTGGTGCAAAATTGGTTACAGATGAAACGGAAAAGCGTATTTTCTGACGAAATAAAAAAACTCGTAAAACGTCGGGAAAACTGCATTGAAGTCCAGGGAGGTTACGTAGAAAAATAACGCATGTTTCAGTTTTCTATCATCAGAATAAGTACAGCTCTTCACAAATGTGTCTTTATTTTTGAATTTCCCTCGTATACCTGTATGTAGATGATTTTGTAAATAAGCTTTACCTATAATGTACTTTTAAAGATATAACAAGGGATGGCTTTTCTGATAGTGCATACGCGTGAATAGTGAGTTTCGGCATTAACATCTATTTATAAATAACTGTTTAACCATGGGTAACGCCACGGTCCAAGCAAGTAACATATGTAATTACACTAACCCCCTAAGACATCCCCCCCCCCCCCCCACTGGTAAAAGCACAAATCGCACACTGCCTTGAGGAGACCCCTGACCCGAAAGATGGCAGTGCTTGGCGCGTTATGCGGGGCGTCCTGCACCGCAGGCAGCGCCTCCTCCCACAGAAGTCTGGCCAAGATTATCTCTGTGAGGTGTCCAGGACCAGCGCCCTGTGGACGCCTTCGAGGCTAACTTCAGGCCTGTGGCCGACGCTGTTGACATGGCCCACATCATGGTCGTGGAACAACGTCTCCTTGCTGCGTCCCAAGAGAGGAAGATGATGCCATTGACCCCATTACCGCCGAATAGGTCGCTTCGCTACTTCGGACGCTTAACGCCCAGAGGGCTTGTGGCAACGACGGTATCCCGAACTTACTACACCGAAATCTGCCTCCGGAGTGTTATCCATATCTGGCGGATATTTTAAACCTGATACTGGCTTCAGGTGTTTACCCTTCCGTACGGAAACATGCGGAAGTGGTAGCTATCCAAAAGCAGGACAAAGACCCTCGGTTGTTGTCCAGCTACAGGCGTAGAAGCCTTCTCCCACCCCTCTCGAAGGTATTCGAGAGGCTATATGCGGAGCGGCTCCTTCGACACCTAAACCAGGAACATCTTCTATCGGACGAGCAGTTCGGGTTTCGCGGCGAACGCGCCACATCCCACCAGCTGCTCCGTCTCGTGGAGCCTAATATGAGGGCACTGAGGACGTGGAAATACCTCAGGGTGGTAATCCTAGACGTCTCCCGTGCCTTCGACTCCGTGTGGCACGACGGACTCGTGTACAAGTTGTTTGTGCACGGGGTACCGACGTCGCACGGGGTCCGTATTTGGCCCCCCGCTTATTTATTTATTTATACGTGAAGTTCCGTAGGACCAAATTGAGGATTAAATCTCCAAGGTCATGGAACATGTCAGTACACGAAATTACAACATAAAAGTAATAACAGATAAAAATAAAATGTTTATGATCCTGAAAAAAGTCAATCCATAAGATTAAGTAAATGCAATCACCAATAGAACAAGAATCAGTTTAATTTTTCAAAGAACTCCTCGAGTGAATAGAAGGAGTGACCCAAGAGGAAACTCTTCAGTTTCGATTTGAAAGCGCGTGGATTATTGCTAAGATTTTTGAATTCGGGTGGTAGCTTATTGAAAATGGATGCAGCAGTATACTGCACACCTTTCTGCACAAGAGTTAAGGAAGTCCGATCCAAATGCAGATTTGATTTTTGCCGAGTATTAACTGAATGAAAGCTGCTTATTCTTGGGAATAAGCTAATACTGTTAATACGAAATGACTGTAAGGAATATACAGGGTGAGTCACCTAACGTTACCGCTGGATATATTTCGTAAACCACATCAAATACTGACGAATCGATTCCACAGACCGAACGTGAGGAGAGGGGCTAGTGTAATTGGTTAATACAAACCATACAAAAATGCACGGAAGTATGTTTTTTAACACAAACCTACGTTTTTTAAATGGAACCGCGTTAGTTTTGTTAGCACATCTGAACATATAAACAAATACGTAATCAGTGCCATTTGTTGCATTTACAAATGTTAATTAAATCCGGGGATATTGTAACCTAAAGTTGACGCTTGAAACCTCCGACGTTCAGTTGCGTGTTGTAACAAACACGGGCCACGGTTGGCGAGCAGCATCTGCAGGGACATGTTTACGATGACGACCGTGTTTACGAGTGTGGCTGTAGTGCACTGTTGTGGTTTGGTCTATCTGTCGCAGTGTCCGCATATAGCGCTTGCTGCTATTGTTATTCTGCATTCGTCTCCGCACGCAGACCAACTGTAGTACACCGTGTTACCAGACGTCTGTGATAGTGTAGTGTTGTAGGAACTGTGACCATGGTGTATTCGAACTCTGAAAAGGCGGGGATGATACTCATCTATGGCGAGTGTCGACGAAATGCAGCTGAAGCCTGCAGGGTGTATGCAGAACTGTACCCGGACAGAGAGCATCCAACGTGCCGCACACTGCAAAACATCTACCGCCAACTGTATGTGGTTTACGAAATACATTCAGTGGTAATTTTAGGTGACTCACCCTGCATATATAGGTACAGAAGAGACTGGAACAGCACATTACGTCCACATGCTAACACCTTTTTATTGGTCTTTTTCACTGGCCATCATTTGCTGCACACAATTGCAATCTCTGGCGTAATGAATGTCGTACACGCCGCAGTACATCTGGTGTAATGTCGCCAAAGGCTGCCACAATACGTTGTTTTATATCCTCTGGGGTTGTAGGCACATCACGGTACACATTCTCCTTTAACGTAACCCACAGAAAGAAGTCCAGAGGTGTAAGATCAGGAGAACGGGCTGGCCAATTTATGCGTCCTCCACGTCCTATGAAACGCCCGTCGAACATCCTGTCAAGGGTCAGCCTAGTGTTAATTGCGGAATGTGCAGGTGCACCATCATGCTGATACCACATACGTCGACGCGTTTCCAGTGGGACATTTTCGAGCAACGTTGGCAGATCATTCTGTAGAAACGCGATGTATGTTGCAGCTGTTTGGGCCCCTGCAATGAAGTGAGGACCAATGAGGTGGTCGCCAATGATTCCGCACCATACATTTACAGTCCACGGTCGCTGTCGCTCTACCTGTCTGAGCCGGCGAGGATTGTCCACGGACCAGTAATCCATGTTCCGTAGATTCACTGCCCCGTGGTTTGTGAAACCCGCTTCATCGGTAAACAGGTAGAACTGCAACGCATTCTCTGTTAATGCTCATTGACAGAATTGCACTCGATGATTAAAGTCATCACCATGTAATTGCTGATGTAGCGACACATGAAACGGGTGAAAGCGGTGACAATGCAGTATGCGCACGACACTACTTTGACTCAGTCCGCCGGCCGCGGTGGTCTTTTGGTTCTAGGCGCTGCAGTCCGGAACGGCGGGACTGCTACGGTTGCAGGTTCGAATCCTGCCTCGGGCATGGATGTGTGTGATGTCTTTAGGTTGGTTGGGTTTAAGTAGTTCTAAGTTCTAGGGGACTGATGACCTAAGATGTTAAGTCCCATAGTGCTCAGAGCCATTTGAACCAATTTGACTCAGTCCACCGGCTCTCGCAATGTCCCTTGTACTCATGTGTGGGTTCATGGCAACAACAGCTAACACACCAACTGCACCAGCTTCTCCTGTGACGGGCCTATTACGGACCCGTTTGCGTGCTACGACCATACCTGTTGCATACAGTTGGCGGTAGATGTTTTGCAATGTGCGGCACGTTGGATGCTCTATGTCCGTGTACCGTTCTGCATACACCCTGCAGGCTTCAGTTGCATTTCGTCGACACTCGGACACTCGCCATAGATGAGTATCATCTCCGCCTTTTCAGAGTTCGAATACACCATGGTCACAGTTCCTACAACACTACACTATCACAGACGTCTGGTAACATGGTGTACTACAGTTGGTCTGCGTGCGGGGACGAATGCAGAATAACAATACCAGCAAGCGCTACATGCGGGCACTGCGACAGATAGACCAAACCACAACAGTGCACTACAGCCACACTCGTAAACACGGTCGTCATCGTAAACATGTCCCTGCAGATGCTGCTCGCCGACCGTGGCCCGTGTTTGTTACAACACGCAACTGAACGTCGGAGGTTTCAAGCGTCAACTTTAGGTTACAATGTCTCCGGATGTAATTAACATTTGTAAATGCAACAAATGGCACTGATTACGTATTTGTTTATATGTTCAGATGTGCTAACAAAACTAACGTGGTTCCATTTAAAAATACGTAGGTTTGTGTTGAGAAACATACTTCCGTGCATTTTTGTATGGTTTGTATTAACCAATTACACTAGCCCCTCTCCTCACGTTCGGTCTGTGGAATCGATTCGTCAGTATTTGATGTGGTTTACGAAATATATAAAGCGGTAATGTTAGGTGACTGACCCTGTGTATATACACTCCTGGAAATGGAAAAAAGAACACATTGACACCGGTGTGTCAGACCCACCATACTTGCTCCGGACACTGCGAGAGGGCCGTACAAGCAATGATCACACGCACGGCACAGCGGACACACCAAGAAACGCGGTGTTGGCCGTCGAATGGCGCTAGCTGCGCAGCATTTGTGCACTGCCGCCGTCAGTGTCAGCCAGTTTGCCGTGGCATACGGAGCTCCATCGCAGTCTTTAACACTGGTAGCATGCCACGACAGCGTGGACGTGAACCGTATGTGCAGTTGACGGACTTTGAGCGAGGGCGTATAGTGGGCATGCGGGAGGCCGGGTGGACGTACCGCCGAATTGCTCAACACGTGGGGCGTGAGGTCTCCACAGTACATCGATGTTGTCGCCAGTGGTCGGCGGAAGGTGCACGTGCCCGTCGACCTGGGACCGGACCGCAGCAACGCACGGATGCACGCCAAGACCGTAGGATCCTACGCAGTGCCGTAAGGGACTGCACCGCTACTTCCCAGCAAATTAGGGACACTGTTGCTCCTGGGGTATCGGCGAGGACCATTCGCAACCGTCTCCATGAAGCTGGGCTACGGTCCCGCACACCGTTAGGCCGTCTTCCGCTCACGCCCCAACATCGTGCAGCCCGCCTCCAGTGGTGTCGCGACAGGCGTGAATGGAGGGACGAATGGAGACGTGTCGTCTTCAGCGATGAGAGTCGCTTCTGCCTTGGTGCCAATGATGGTCGTATGCGTGTTTGGCGCCGTGCAGGTGAGCGCCACAATCAGGACTGCATACGACCGAGGCACACAGGGCCAACACCCGTCATCATGGTGTGGGGAGCGATCTCCTACACTGGCCGTACACCACTGGTGATCGTCGAGGGGACACTGAATAGTGCACGGTACATCCAAACCGTCATCGAACCCATCGTTCTACCATTCCTAGACCGGCAAGGGAACTTGCTGTTCCAACAGGACAATGCACGTCCGCATGTATCCCGTGCCACCCAACGTGTTCTAGAATGTGTAAGTGAACTACCCTGGCCAGCAAGATCTCCGGATCTGTCCCCCATTGAGCATGTTTGGGACTGGATGAAGCGTCGTCTCACGCGGTCTGCACGTCCAGCACGAACGCTGGTCCAACTGAGGCGCCAGGTGGAAATGGCATGGCAAGCCGTTCCACAGGACTACATCCAGCATCTCTACGATCGTCTCCATGGGAGAATAGTAGCCTGCATTGCTGCGAAATGTGGATATACACTGTACTAGTGCCGACATTGTGCATGCTCTGTTGCCTGTGTCTATGTGCCTGTGGTTCTGTCAGTGTGATCATGTGATGTATCTGACCCCAGGAATGTGTCAATAAAGTTTCCCCTTCCTGGGACAATGAATTCACGGTGTTCTTATTTCAATTTCCAGGAGTGTCTAATACCATGCGACATAATCGAATGAAAATAAGCAAAGCAGACTAATTTTCGTGTCGAACGATCACTCACTTCAGATACCGTTCGAATAGTAAAAATGGTAGCATGAAGTCTTTGAAAAGAACCTGAACGTGGGCTTTCTGTTCAGTTTCACTAATCATATGCCCGTTCTGTGAAATTAAAACGTCAGGTTTTGTTGAACTGCGTGTCAGAAACTGTAAAAACCGAATCTTACTGTGATTTAGCATTAGTTTATTTTCTATAAGCCATGAAGTTAGGTCATGAACTGCACTACTTGACACCGAGCCAATGTTGCACACAACATCCTTTAGCACCAAGCTAGTGTCATCAGCAAACAGAAATATTTTAGAGTTACTCGTAACATCATTTATATAAATAAATCAGTGCTCCAACACTGATCCCTGGGGCACCCCCACTTGACCGTACCCCACTCAGACCCCACATCACAGTCATTCTCACCATCGTGAATAATGACGTTTTGCTGTCTGTTGCTAGAGTAAGAGGTGAACCAATTGTGTGCTACTCCCCGCATTCCATAAAGGCCCAACTTCTGGAGCAATATTTTGTGATCAACACAATCAAATGCCTTACTTAAATCAAAAACTATGCCTAGCGTTCGAAAACTTTTGTTTAACCTATCCAGTACCTCACAGAGAAACGAGAATATAGCATTTTTAGTTGTTAAACGACTTCTAAAGCTGAACTGTACATTTGATAACAAATCTTGTGATATAAAATGATCAATTATCATTACATACACAGCCTATTAAATAACTTTAGCAAACACTGATGACATAGAAATAGGTCTAAAATTATCTACGTTATCCCTGTCTCCCTTTTTATATGAGCGGCTTTATTACTGAGTACTGAAATCGTTCAGGAAACTGACCATTCTTAAAGGGAAAAAATTACAAATATGACTAAATGCAGGGCTAGCGTGAGCAGCTCTGTAATTTAATATTCTGCTAGTGTTTTCATCATAACGACGAGAGTCCTTAGCCTTCAGTGATTTAATTATTGACTCAACTTCACCCTTGTCTGTATCATAGAGGAGTATTTCAGACATCAATCTCTGCAAAGCATTTGCCAGGAAAGTTATATGATTCCCTGTAGAAACTAAATTTTTATTTAATTCACCAAAAATGCTCAGAAAATGATTGTTAAATACCGTACATATATCTGATTTATCACCAACAGAAATATTTTGACTACGAACTCACTCTACATCGACAACCTTGTGCTGCTGACCAGACACTTCCTTCACAACTGACCATACGGTTTTAATTTCATTCTGTGAATCAGCTGTCCTATTTGCATACCACATTCATTTTGCCTTCCTAATAACATTGTTAAGCCCTTTACAATACTGTTTGTAATGGGCTACTGCAGCTTGATTGTGACTACTTCTAACATTTTGATGTAATTCTACATGATATCCTAAGCCCATTAGTAAGCCGCCCTGGGTGCCTATTACTGCTAGTACCCCATTTAGGACGTTCTAATTGAAAGCAGCTCTCAAAGAGCATGAGAAATGGGTTAAGGAAAGCATTATATTGTCACCTATGGTATCGGCACTATAAACATCCTGCCACTCTTCTTCCTTGACAAGGTTTAAAAACCTCTCTATTGCTGTTGGATTAACTTTCCTACATAGTTCGTAACTACATGTGACATTTGTTTGCGTACAAAAGCCTTTTAGTGTTAAAGTTTGTGCATCATCGTCTGAAAGGCCATTCACCTTTTTACTAACAGAATGCCCATCTAGTAGTGAGGAATGAATAAAAATATTTTCTATGGTAGCGCTACTGTTCCCCTGCACCCTAGTTGGAAAACACACAGTCTGCATCAGTACATATGAATTTAGGAGATCTACCAACATCCTTTTTCTTGCAGCATCATACAGAAAATTTATATTGTAGTCACCACATATAACTAATTTCTGGTACTTCCTATAAAGTGAATCAAGAGCCCTCTCTAGCTTGAGCAGAAATGCTCTGAAGTCAGAGTTAGGGGACCTATAAACAACAGCAATTTTATGTTTAGTTTCACTAAATTGAACTGCCCCGCACAACATTAAAATATCTGTTCTCTATGGACTCAAATGGAATACTGTTTTTTACGTACATAGCCACTCCCTTACCCCGCAACGTACTCATTGAAAATTGACGTATATATACCAAATTTTAAACTTATGGTCATGTATGCCGCCACGCCCCCTATATTTATGTTACAGAAACCAGTATTATTTCGAAAAGAACTGCTCTACTCGCTCTTCACGGTTGATGCACCGTGAGTGGACAGAGTGGAGTTGGCCCTCTACGTGGATGACACTGCTCTGTTCACTCGCAGTTTGAATGTGCACCGCCTCCAGCAGCCTTCGAAGCACTTATTGCTTGTGCCACCAAGAGGGGCGTCTCAGATTTAATGATACAGGGTACTTATAAATGTTGGAAAAATCGAAAATCTTTATAACTTTATTAAATTCTGTAGTCTTTCCCGATTACATTGATATATACATTATAGCGTTTCAAATGAAAAATGACCTATATATACGAAATTATAAAGTTACGGTCATGCATGCTGCCACGTCCGCTTTATTTCTGTTACAGAAATCAGTATTATTTCGAAAAAAACTGTGAACTTTCTGTTTCCAGTGATTTATGTATGATACGTTGTAATATGTTTGTAACAGCGCAGGTTTCTAGTGTCTATGAATGATTATCTTTGCTAGTATTTACATTTGTTTCGCTGCAGCAGTTTGTTCACGTGTTATTGAATGTTTGTTGCCAAGGTGCTACATATATTTGTGGAAGTACATATCCTTTACTGTGCAATAAATACTAACTATGCCACGCATCAAGAAATTCAATAAAAGGAAATTCTGTGGTAACCAGTTCACAAACAGTGCAAGCCACACTATTAAAAGCAACCTACGTATCAGTTCTTCAGGGAAGAAACTCCCACATGGCATGCCTCCTGGTGATTCAAATTTTTGCGTTAACAGTGACGGCGTTTGTAGTGGATTTGTTGTTGTTGATGTGGCTCAAATGGCTCTGAGCACTATGGGACTTAACTTCTGTGGTCATCAGTCCCCTAGAACTGAGAACTACTTAAACCTAACTAACCTAAGGACATCACACAAAACCATGCCCGAGGCAGGATTCGAACCTGCGACCGTAGCAGTCGCGTGGTTCCGGGCTGAGCGCCTAGAACCGCTCGGCCACCACGGCAGGCTGTTAATTTTGGCATCTTATCTTTTTTGATAAAGGATGTGGCGAAATGTAAACAATGTGATGTTGTATGCTGTCTGGAAATAACTGCACAACAAAGTAGCAGGGGGGGGGGGGGGTTAGCGTCAAAATTAGCTATTCCGTGTAGATCCTGCAATAAATGTACCTCGAAAATGACTTCGAACATTGTGCATAATTCATATGATGTGAATTTGAAGTTAGTGTATGCAATGCGTGCAACAGGAAAAGGAAAAAAGGTTGTCCAAACGTTTTGTGGTTTGATGAACCTCCCACCTCCTCCCAGTAGGTTCAGCAAGTACATAAAAATACTTTTAGGTGCCTTGACGGTTGTGTCTAAAGCATCTATGAAACGTACAGTAGAAGAAACTGTAAATATTAATGGAACCAGGGACATTGATGTTGCACTTTATGGTACAGAGCAACGTCGAGGACATCGTTCCTGGAATGGTGCTGTAAGTGCTACTTCTCTAGAGAATGGAAAAGGTGTTTATGTTGAGTGCTTATCTAAGTACTGCCACACCTGCCATGGTAACACTGAAGGACATATTGAACATCAGTGTTCTATGAATTATGATGGTTACAGTGGAGGTATGGAATGTGGTGGATCTCTACAAATATTTCAGAAGTCGGTGCTCGTTTATAAAGTTAGATATACGAAGTACCTAGGCAATGGGGTGTCTAAAGCTTTCAATAAAATTAATGAGTTCAGTGTTCATGGTAATACCTTGGTAACAAAACTGGAGTGTTGTGGACAAGTGCAAAAGAGGATGGGTGCTACATTGAGGAAGCTATGAAGAGAAATGAAAGGAAAGTTGCTATCTGATGGAAAATCTCTGTCTGGCCGAGGCAGATTGACAGAAACTGAAATAGACCTTCTTCAGAGTAATTATGAACTGGCCATTAGACGACTTGCACCTCTGAATGATGTTACAGCAATGAGAAAAGCTGTATGGGCCTCCTACTTTCATAAGTTGTGCACAGATGACCACCCTGTCCATGGACTTTGCCCTAAAGGAGCAGATTCTTGGTGTTGTTACAAAAAAAGCAAAAGAAAGTGGTCAAATATACCGTCATAAGCATTCTCTTCCTGAGTCTGTTATGAATGAAATAAAACCAATTTTTAGAGACCTGAGTGACCCCGTTTTGCTTAGTAAATGTCTTCATGGGGCCACTCAGAATACAAATGAAAGTTTCAACCATTGCATTTGGGAAAGATTACCCAAGGATGCTTTTGTAGGATTAAATACATTAAAAGTTGGTGTACTAGATTCAGTTATATGGTTCAATGATGGAGTGATAGGAAGGATGGAAGTCCTGAGAAATTTAGGCGTAAAATGTGGTTCTAATATGGAAGATCAATTCCTTGCGTGTGACAGACAACGGCTGCATGAAGATGTAAGATTCGCTCTTCAAGTTACTAAAGAAGCAAGAAGTGCTAAAAGGAATGCCAAGAGGAAGCTTGAAGATGAAGAAATGCTGCAGAATGAAGATTGTGCTTCAGGAATGTTCTGAGGCACAGTTTAATTGGGCCCATATCTTCATTCGCAAAATCTCGCAAATTGTATTTTTCAGAATTCAGGTACAAATATTTCCCAAAGTTTTTAAGGAATGGTCTAATTTTTTTCTGTAACTTGGTATAGCCCATCTTTATGTAGTAGACCTAAGCTTTATTGCACAATCAACCAAATTACAGAAAAATACCATTTTTATCAGGAAATAAATTATAAAAATTAAAATGTAAGATGTGATATTTTTTATCCTTGTAATATACATAATAGGTGGAATTAAATAGGTCTAGTACCTCAGCAGCATGTCATGCATATCTGGTAAAAATTTGGTGACCTTCAAATGTATAACATTGGATTAAATGGTACCTCAATTTGAGGAAGCATTTTGGAAAAAAAAAATTTGCGTCAGTTTCTGTGTAATTTTTAATAGCTCTAAGCAGTTTCAAAAATATTCAAAATACTTCTAATTTGTTTAGAAAGTGTGCTTCACTACCTGATATCAACAAAAAATCTGTAGACACTGACTGAAAGAAATAGGTGTTGAATTTCACAATATATTGATCCGGAAAAGTACCCTGTATCCTTAACGCTGGGAAGAGCCAGGTGGTTACCTTCACAAGACGGGAGGTACCCCTTTCACATCGCGGGAGGCCCTATCCTGTGGTCCAAAACTGCGACAAATCTCTGTGTGCGAATGGACCAGCGGCTTACCTGGGTCCCACATTTTCAATGGGCCAGGAGCAGGGCCATAGGGAGACTTTGCGCCCTATACCCCCTGCTAAATCCGGAGTCGGCCTTGCCTCCCCATCACAGCATCACACTGTATCTGGCACCGGTGCGCCCAGTGTTGAAGCACGCGGCCGTGGTGTGGACAATGCCGCCGACTGCTGGATACAGGATACTCCTGGACACAGCCTTCTGAAATGCCTTCACGAAAGAAGAAAAAAGTAATATTCTAGAATTCGAATCAAGAACAGCTGCCAACATGAGTAACGTAGAAGTAAATATCCCCGGAGTAGTGAAACAACTTAAATCACTTAATAACAGCAAGTCTTCTCGTCCAGACTGTATACCAGTTAGGTTCCTTTCAGAGTATGCTGATGCATTGGATCAGTACTTAACAATCATATACAACCGTTCGCTCGATGAAAGATCCGTTCCCAAAGACTGGAAAGTTGCACAGGTCACACTAATTTTCAAGAAAAGTAGTAGGAATAATGCATTTAATTACAGGCCCATATCATTAACGTCGATATGCAGCAGGATTTTGGAACATGTATTGTGTTCGAACATTATGAATTACCTCGAAGAAAACTGTCTATTGATACACAGTCAACATGGGTTTAGAAACCATCGTTCTTGTGAAACACAACTAGCTCTTTATTTGCATGAAGTGTTGAGTGCTATTGACAATGGATTTCAGATCTATTCCGTATTTCTGGATTTCCAGAAGGCTTTTGACACTGTACCACACATGCGGCTTGTAGTGAAATTGCGTGCTCATGGAATATCGTCTCAGTTACGTGACTGGATTTGTCATTTCCTGTCAGAGAGGTCACACTTCGTAGTAATTCACAAAAAGTCATCGAGTAAAACAGAAGTGATTTCTGGCGTTCCCCACGGTACTGTTATAGGCCCTTTGCTGTTCCTTATCTATATAAACGATTTGGGAGACAATCTGAGCAGCCGTCCTAGGTTGTATGTAGATGACGCTGTCGTTTATAGACTAATAAAGTCATCAGAAGATGACTGCAAAACGATTTAGAAAAAAAATTGGCAGTTGACCCTAAATAACGAAAAGTGTGACGTCAGCTACAAGAGTGCAAAAAGGAATTTGTTAAACCTCGGTTACACGATAAACAAGTATACTCTAAAGGCCGTAAATTCAGCTAAATACCTAGGTATTAGAATCACGAACAACTTAAATTGGAAGGGACACATAGAAAATGTTGTGGGGAAGGCTAACCAAAGACTGCGTTTTATTGGCAGCACACTTAGAAAAGGTAACAGATCTTCTAAGGAGACTGCCTACACTACGCTTGTCCTTCTCTTTTAGAACATTGCTGTGCGGTGTGGGATCCTTACCAGATAGGACTGACGGAGTACGTCGAAAAAATTCAAAGAAGGGCAACACGTTTTGTAGTATCGCGAAATATGGGAGAGAGTGTAACAGAAATGATACAGGATTTGGGCTGGACACAATTAAGAGAAGGCCTTTTTCATTGCGACGGAATCTTCTCACGAAATTCCAATCACCAACTTTCTCTTCCTAATGCGAAAATATTTTGTTGACACAGACGTACATAGGGAGAAACGATCACCGAAATATGGGAAATCAGAGCTCGGGAAATCAGAGCTCGTACGGAAAGACATACGTGTTCGTTCTTTCCGCACGCTATGCGAGATTGGAATAATAGAGCATTGTCAACGTGATTCGATGAACTGTCTGCCAGGCACTTAAATGTGATTTGCAGAGTATCCATGCCGATGTAGATATACATACTCTCCCTACAGCGGGTGCAAAACAAGGCGCTAAAGCTGGCCCTGCGCCTCCCCCGGTTCTATCCCTCCACCTTTCTGCATGAAGATACCGGACTTCTGACGTTGCGTGATCGTTTTTGGCTCATTGCGCATCAGTTCTATGAGAAAGCGGGTCGCTCCCGCAACCGGCTCACCCAGGGACTGGGCCACCAACCACACCTGTTGCGGGAGAGACCCACTTCCCGCCGGCCGGTGTGGCCGTGCGGTTCTAGTCGCTTCAGTCTGGAACCGCGTGACCGCTACGGTCGCAAGTTCGAATCCTGCCTCGGGCATGGATGTGTGTGATGTCCTTAGGTTAGTTAGGTTTAAGTAGTTCTACGTTCTAGGGGACTGATGGTGCTCAGAGCCATTTGAACCATTTAGACCCACTTCCCAACAGCCCCAGTTAACACCCCATCAACCAAGAACACCCCCACAACCGACAGTACATTCCCTTCCCACATAGTTAGGTCCTGCAGGCACAGCAAGCAAGCGCTTACGCTGCCCCCACACATGCCTTAGAACGGCACGTTAGTCATGCAGACAGCGGTGTTAGTGTGTAGGTGCGAGCCTTTACTATAGATAGGAAACAGACACCATTAGTGACAGTGCGTGTTGTGTATGAGGGTGAGTCAAGTGAAAACCTTAAATTTGTAATAACAAATCGAAATTTCGCGCCGTTATCCTGAAAGTTGGTAAGTGTGCTACAAACAGCGTGCAGAATGGCCTGTATGTGGCACCATAGTGCAGATGCACACATATCGTCGCAGTATCAGTATAAAAATGGCCGCCCCACTTGTGACTTGCACCAGGGAAGAACAGCGTTCTGTTATTCGGTTTTTTGATGGAGTGAAACCTATTGAAATTCATCGACGAATGAAGGTTCAGTATGGTGATGCATGTTTGTCACAGCAGCAAGACTACGATTGGAGTAGGAAGTTCGCAAATGGTGTGACTTCAGTGGAAGATGCTCCTCGTCCAGGTCAGGCACAACGAGTTGTGACTCCACAGAACATTGCAGCAGTTGAAGCCACAGTGAAGGAAAACCGCAGAATGACACTGGATGACATTGCAGCATGTTTACAGATTAGTTATGGGTCAGCACACCACATTGTGCCTGATGTGCTCCAGTTTCACAAAGTGTCTGCAAGATGGGTGCCACGGCAGCTGACTCCTGAAATGAGAGAACGATGTGTTGATGCTTGTGAAGAACTTCTTCGGCGCTTTGAACGAGAAGGTGATGACTTTGTTGTAAGAATCGTTACTGAGGACGAAACCTGGGTTCACTTCCACCAAACGGAAGCGAAGAGAGCGAGCAAGGAATGGCGCCATTCCTCATCACTAAAATCAAAGAAGTTTCGAACAGAACCATCAGCAGGGAAGGTTATGCTGACTCTCTTTTGGGGCAAAAAAGGCGTCATTTTGGATCATTACATGCCTAGAGGGACCACTGTCACCAGTGCATCATACACAGGTCTCCTAAAAAATCATCTGCGGCCTGCAATCAAATCGAAGCGAAGTGGATAGCTGTCAGCAGGTATCCTTTTGCAACATGGCAATGCAAGGCTCCACACTGCCCGTAAAACAGTTGCAACAATCACAGACCTGCATTTTGAGTGTCTTCCTCATCCATCATACTCACCAGACCTTGCCCCAAATGATTTCCATATGTTTGGACCACTCAAAGACGCAATGGGAGGAAAGAAGTTCCGTTCTGATGAAGAGGTACGCCACGCGGTGCATGAGTGGTTGCGCGGACTACCAAAACAATTTTTTTCTAAAGGAATTTATGCACTTTGTAAGCGCTGGAGGACTTGCATTGAGCGTGGGGGAGATTGTGTTGAAAAATGATACAGCTTTGTACCACTTCTGCACAATAAATAATATTTAAAAAATATTGAAAGTTTTCATTTGACTCACCCTCGTACGTAAACCGCGATTGTGTCAAGGCCACATGGAAGACAGTTATCGTGTGATAAAAAAGCAAAAATCTGTGCGGACTAGGAAATGGGGCCCTCTAAGCGTCCAATCGCCAACACGGCGAACCGATCAAGTACAGTGATTGGTAATTTCGTTCCGTTGGGCAGAAGGGAAAATACGGACAAAGTAGAAAATGATCTGAGTTATCTAAATGGTTACTTTCGCACGAAGCAAGTGCCACAAACAGTTATTTTTCTCAACTTGGTGCTGATTTACAATTGCCAGTAACTGTCAGATGTGTACGAGAAATTTTATTACATTCCAAATACCTCGAAGTCGAGACACGACTGCAGAAACCTGCTCTAAGACCCAAACATGAAGAAGCTACATTGGAGTTTGCTGAAACACACATTACATGGACTACAGAATAGAATAAAGTGATTTCAGTGATGGGAGGAAGTTTAATTTAGATGGACTGGGTGGATTTCAGTATTATTGGTATGATCTGAGAATAGAGTAGCATGTAAGAATGAACAGAAATCTTGGTGTTGGAAGTGTTACGATTTGGTCACGCTTCTACAATTAAAGTAAGTCACACATTGTTTGGCTGAACATTAGAATGTCCTATAACATGTACACTGAGATTCCGCAGACTGAATTGATTGGAATGTACGACTATTTAGGGCACATGAGTCTAAAGTTTCATGAAGATCATGCATCTGTGCATGTTTCTGCTACAACCAAAAAGTGGTTTGAACATGAAGATATGGATGTTTTGCAGTGGCCTGCACGTAGTTGGGACTGGAACCCCGTATAGAACCTTTGGGGAATACTTGCAAGGAGTGTTTATCGCTATGGAAGAAAATTTGAGGCCGAATGGGAGCGGAAAAGAGTGATACTAGAGGAGTGGGCGGCAATTTCAACCAAATTTGGTGGTACACATTATCACTTACTGTCTGGGAAGAATCTCTATTGGGGGTAAGAAACACTCACCTATGCAA
Source organism: Schistocerca cancellata (assembly GCF_023864275.1). Classification (NCBI taxonomy): domain Eukaryota; kingdom Metazoa; phylum Arthropoda; class Insecta; order Orthoptera; family Acrididae; genus Schistocerca; species Schistocerca cancellata. Next base: position 740,758,759 of record NC_064629.1, on the reverse strand, counting down.
GCGGTGTGTGTGTGTGGGGGGGGGGGGGGGGTTAAAAAGTAGTGTAGCTCCAATACCAATACTTTAGTCGTCCAGTATTTGATCTGAGAGCACTTAGAGACTTTCAACAAGCTTTGCACATAATTTCAAACCATTATCCCACGTCTTTTTTCTGACAACCCCCACAAAATGATGAAAGGAAAACAGTCTATCGCTTAGTACATTTTCGCTATTCATGCAGTAAAACTGTCGCACGAAGCATGACATTTTAGAGTATTACTTCTTTACTATCAATGGTACTCGCGACACATTTTGCAGCCATCAATCACATGTACTAATGAATGCACCAGCAAAATTATGTCATTGTACGACATGTAGTTCAGGAGACATAACGTCACAAACATTGACATGAGTGAGAAAATACCGCAACATGGATAACGTTTTAACTGTATTCGCAGCAAATTTCAGGGACAGTATCCACATATATCGCTGAATGTACCTACATAAATATATTGTTGTACTACACATAATTCAGGAGATATGACGGAAAATACTGAGATGCCTGAAAAACTGCCGCATCATGTAAGACGTTTAAATTTTTAATTTGTTCCTACCAATTTTATTTGCAACACTTTTCGAGGACCGTATCCACATTTGCAGCAGAAAGTGCCTGCAAAAATATATGATAATAAGACACGAAATATGACGTCAAATACAGAGATATGTGAAAAACTTCCGCGCTGGAGATATAGGTGAAATATGTGTACAAATAGGTGTGAAATGTATTGAATTTATGTAAAACATATTTAACATGCGCGTACGCAGGGGCAGAAGACGAAGAGAATGCTGGGTGGTGAGGGGGTTGAGGTGGTGGATGGAGGAAGCGTGCACTAGATGGACATTCGGTGAGGGTGAAGGAGGATATGCACAGAGAGAGGGAGATGGAAGAGAGGAGAAGATGTAGTAATAGAAGGTAAGGATGGGTACATACCTGGGCAATGCCAGTTTTGAGTAAAAAGCATCAGCAGCAGTGGCCGAAGACTTCCAGTATAAGATGTCACGACATTCTGCCAACGGCCTTCTCAAAGAGGATGGAGGAGCAAACAGAGGTGGAGGGCACTGTCTAGCCTTTGGGGTAGGAAACTGCCCCCTAATTGTGGATTCATCAGCAACGATCAACGGCAGGAGGATGCAGATGGCAATCGACACCACTGCTTTAAAAACACTTAAGGTATAACCACAGGGCATGTGCCCTTTGATTGAAACGTTTCATGATGATCTCTCCATTGGAATAAGATTCCGTATTAGTCCCCCATTCCGACTTCCGGGAGATGACTGCTAAGGGGGAGGTGACTAAGAGGGAAAAGATTGGCAAACTGACGAAAGGATAACATTCAATGAGTCGTGTATGCAACAGCCAGAGATTTGAAGCTGGCAGGGAAGCTAGAAAATCTAAAAAAGAAAATGTTAATACTCAGTCTGGATATAGTGTGGATCAGTGAAGTGAAATGGAAAGAAGGCAAGGATTTCTGGTGCGACGAACATTGGGTAATATCAACAACAGCAGAAAATCGTATAACGAGAGTAGGATTCTTTATGAATAGAAAGGTAGGGAAGAGAGTGAACTGGTGTGAACAGTTCAGCGATAGGTTCGTTCTCATCAAAATCGACAGTAAGCCAACGCCGACAACAATAGTTCAGATATACATGCCGACGCCGCAAGAAGAAAATGAGGAGACAGAGAAATTATATGAGATTGTTGAATGGGTAATTCAGTTCATTAAGTGAGATGAAAATCACATAATCATTTGGGATGCGAATGCGGTTGTAGGAGAAGGAGCAGAAGAAAGGGTGACGGGTGAATATGGATTTGGTAGTAGGAATGAAAGAGTAGAAAGACTAACTGAGTTCTGAAATAAGTTTCAGCTAGTAATACGGAATCACAAGAGGAGGAGGTATATGTAAAAAAGGCCCAGAGAGACTGGAAAATTACATTAGGAGTATAGTGTTGTTAGACATAGATTCCGAAAACAGATATTGTATTGCAAGGCGTACTCTGGAGCAGATATAGAACCAGATCACAATTTAGTAATGATGAATAAGAAACCGAAGTTTAAGAGCACAGTACGGCAGCATCAGTGTGGAAGCAAGTGGGATGCAGAAGTGCTGAGAAAGGATGAGAAACATTTGAAGTTCACGAAAGATGTAGAGGCTGCAATAGGGAACAACACAGCAGGCAGTTCAGTTGAAGCGGAGTGGACATCTCTAAAAAGAGCAACAGCAGAGAACGAAACAACAAACTCACATATTAGGAAGGTAACTGTGAAGAAACCTCGGATAACAGAAGAAATACTCTAACTGATCGACGAAGGAAGGCAGTACGAGTATTTTCAGTGAAAGACAGGAATCACTTCGGAATTAACCAAATATGAACTACAGGGAGGCCAAGGTGAAATTGCTGCAGGAAAAATTTGAAGAAGAAGAAAAAGAAATGATCGTCAGGAGGACTGACTCATCATGTAGAAAAGTCGAAACAACCTTAAGTGAAATTAAAAGCAACGGCAGCAACCTTAAGAGTTGGGAATTTCACTGTCGAACGTAGAGGAGGGAGCAGATAGATGGAAAGCTATAGTGAAGATCTCCATGAGATGGAAGAATTGTGTATTGACGTGATAGAAGAAGAACTCGGAGTCGATATGGATGAGATAGGGGATCCACTATTAGAGTCATAATTTAAAAGAGCTTTGGAAGACGTATGATGAAATGAGGCAGAAAGGATACATAACATACAATCAGAATTTCTAAAATCATTGTGTCAAGTTGCAACCAAACGACCATTCAGGTTGATGTATAGAATCCATGAGACTGACGACATAACATCAGAGTTTCGGAAAAACATCATCGACACAACTCCCTAGATGAAAGAGTTAATGAGTGCGAGAATTGTTGCACAATCGACTTTACTCTGATGCACCCTAGCTGCTGACAATAATAACATACTGAAGAACGGAAACCAAAATTGAGTACCTGTTAGACTGCGATTAGTTTGGCGTTAGAAAAGGTAAAAACACCAGAGGTAGTACTCACGGTGGGATTGATAGTAGAAGCGAGAGTGAAGAAAAATCAAGACACGTTCATAGGATTTGTCGAACTGGAAAAGACGGTGAACTATGTAAAGTGGTGCAAAATGCTCGAAATTGCAAGCTAACATCTCAGAGATGTTCGGGCTCATATGCGGTTCCTCTCCGTCGAAATGTCGTGGTCCAAACTTGTCTAAGGGTTGAACCGAACGTGTCGCATTACATGCCCTAAATTAGACACTTGTGATCCTTTGAGCCGGCCGCGGTGGCCGTGCGGTTCTAGGCGCTGCAGTCCGGAACCGCGGGACTGCTAGGGTCGCAGGTTCGAATCCTGCCTCGGGCATGGATGTGTCTGATGTCCTTAGATTAGTTACGTTTAAGATAGTTCTAAGTTCTAGGGGACTGATGACCTAAGGTGTTAAGTCCCATAGTGCTCAGAGCCATTTGAACCATTTTTTTGATCCTTTGATTAAATTGTCTGGCTGATGGCAAGTTTGTGAAATACGAGGGTAAGTCAATTATTATCCACAATTTAGTTATATTTTTGTTTGTTTGGGTAGTACTGTCGTTTTAAGTTGATGACGCATCCTTTGTTTATTTGTTGTTATATCTTTGCAGTTTTCAAGCTGCTAGGTTAGTTTCGTTATCTCTGCTGTGTTGTTAATCATGGCTACTCCGCTATTTGCACCAAAGAAGAGCAACGTTCAGTGATCCGTTTTTTGTGGTCGGAAGGAGTATCAGGGGCCGAAATTCATCGAAGACTTTCGGTACAGTATGGGAACAGTGTTTTGCCACAACGGAGTGTCTACGAACGGACTGAAAAATTCCGAAATGGTCGCAGACGTGTTACGCACTATGAAGGATCTGGACGACCGTTTACCGCCACAAATGAAGAAATCACATTCAGGTCTTTGTTAGCAAACTTGTTAATTTAACGTTAACAGTAAATCCTAAACTATTATAGATATGATCAATATTCAAGTTTTATTGGGATCACCATGAAAATTTATGGAGGATAACAGATTAAAATTACTGTGGTTTGATTCCCAGCACTGCTACAGAATTTAATAGTTTTCATAAATATTTCCGTTTATGGCCGATCTTAGGTCCGCCATATTTAACAGTGCTACGTCCCCTTGGCCACAAAAGCCTACTACTGGGTTTCCCTATGACGTAGGTTCTCGTCTGCTTCACTCGCAGACTACAGCACTTAGGTCTCAACAGACAATAGACGCCTGCGAGTTTCCCCGTCTCGTGGTGAATCTGCGCCCTTTGTGGCATCCGGTCTTGGATAACAGGCTTCGTTTCACAATTCCTGAAGGTTGACTCTTTCGACCATATACTTAAATGGGAGTGCAACGCTCGTGAACTCACAAAATTATAAGAGAAATAGAATAAATTATAGGAAAAGACTAGTAATATACAATGTGTACAAGAACCAAGAGGGAAAGACTGGCAGAGAAAGAACGAAGTGCTCGAATTATAAAATGACATAAGAGAGGGATACGTCTTTCGTCCTTACTGCTCAATCTGTACATCAAAGAAGCAATGACGGAGATAAAAGAAACGTCCAAGACTAGGATTGAAATTCAGGGTGAAAGGATATCTATGATAAGATTCGTTGATCACTTTGCTATCCTCAGTGAAAATGAAGAAGAGTTACAGGATCTGTTGAATGGAACGAACAGTCTAATGAGTACAGAATATGGACTGAGACTAGACCGAAGAAAGACGAAGGTAATGAGAAGAAGCAAGAGTGACAATAGCGAGAAGCTTTTCAAAACTGCTGATCATGAAGCAGACGAAGTCAAGGAACCCTTTTACCTAGAAATCAAAAGAATCCCTGACAGACGGAGCAAGGAGGACATAACAAGCAGACTAGCACGGCCCAAGAGGGCACTCCTGGCCAACAGAATTTCTTAGTATCAGACATAGACCTTAATTTTTTGTACAAAATTCTGGGAATGTACATTTGGAGCACAGAATTGTATGACAGTGAATTACGACCTACGGATAAACCGGAACAGAAGAAAATCGCAACATTTGAGATGTGGTGATACAGAAGAATATTGGACTTACAAGGTAAGGAATGACGAAGTTCTCCACACAATCGACGAATATAGGTACCTGTGGAAAACACTGAGAAGAAGAAGGAATAGTACAGTGGGACCATCTCTGCTTCGGCTTTCCTCAACTCTGTCACGTGTCTACCACTGTAGTCACGTTACCTTTTAAGGTGTAGACCACAACTCGAAAACATTTACTAAAGTTTTAAATATTAAATTTTAAACAAATAAGATATGCCTCCAAATTTATTTGCATTTCATTATCCTACAGATTAATTTTATATATAGCTGAAATCATGTTTTTAGATAACTACACTCCTGGAAATGGAAAAAAGAACACACTGACACCGGTGTGTCAGACCCACCATACTTGCTCCGGACACTGCGAGAGGGCCGTACAAGCAATGATCACACGCACGGCACAGCGGAGACACCAGGAACCGCGGTGTTGGCCGTCGAATGGCGCTAGCTGCGCAGCATTTGTGCACCGCCGCCGTCAGTGTCAGCCAGTTTGCCGTGGCATACGGAGCTCCATCGCAGTCTTTAACACTGGTAGCATGCCGCGACAGCGTGGACGTGAACCGTATGTGCAGTTGACGGACTTTGAGCGAGGGCGTATAGTGGGCATGCGGGAGGCCGGGTGGACGTACCGCCGAATTGCTCAACACGTGGGGCGTGAGGTCTCCACAGTACATCGATGTTGTCGCCAGTGGTCGGCGGAAGGTGAACGTGCCCGTCGACCTGGGACCGGACCGCAGCGACGCACGTACGCCAAGACCGTAGGATCCTACGCAGTGCCGTAGGGGACCGCACCGCCACTTCCCAGCAAATTAGGGACACTGTTGCTCCTGGGGTATCGGCGAGGACCATTCGCAACCGTCTCCATGAAGCTGGGCTACGGTCCCGCACACCGTTAGGCCGTCTTCCGCTCACGCCCCAACATCGTGCAGCCCGCCTCCAGTGGTGTCGCGACAGGCGTGAATGGAGGGACGAATGGAGACGTGTCGTCTTCAGCGATGAGAGTCGCTTCTGCCTTGGTGCCAATGATGGTCGTATGCGTGTTTGGCGCCGTGCAGGTGAGCGCCACAATCAGGACTGCATACGACCAGGGCACACAGGGCCAACACCCGGCATCATGGTGTGGGGAGCGATCTCCTACACTGGCCGTACACCACTGGTGATCGTCGAGGGGACACTGAATAGTGCACGGTACATCCAAACCGTCATCGAACCCATCGTTCTACCATTCCTAGACCGGCAAGGGAACTTGCTGTTCCAACAGGACAATGCACGTCCGCATGTATCCCGTGCCACCCAACGTGCTCTAGAAGGTGTAAGTCAACTACCCTGGCCAGCAAGATCTCCGGATCTGTCCCCCATTGAGCATGTTTGGGACTGGATGAAGCGTCGTCTCACGCGGTCTGCACGTCCAGCACGAACGCTGGTCCAACTGAGGCGCCAGGTGGAAATGGCATGGCAAGCCGTTCCACAGGACTACATCCAGCATCTCTACGATCGTCTCCATGGGAGAATAGCAGCCTGCATTGCTGCGAAAGGTGGATATACACTGTACTAGTGCCGACATTGTGCATGCTCTGTTGCCTGTGTCTATGTGCCTGTGGTTCTGTCAGTGTGATCATGTGATGTATCTGACCCCAGGAACGTGTCAATAAAGTTTCCCCTTCCTGGGGCAATGAATTCACGGTGTTCTTATTTCAATTTCCAGGAGTATATTTTACGCTACAAATCCGAGTTGCAGGAAGCTAGTCAAGTTCATATCTTTAGCAAGCGGAAAAACGCTCCCCTTGGAGCACAAAAAGGCGAATATGTTCCTTTTCAAAAGACTGGCAAAAAAGAGGGGAAGCTGCAGCCAAAATCATCATTCCACCTTTCTCACCAAAAATTTTGGCATGCGAACGTATTCGAGTTGTTTCGACATAGAAAATTCTAAATTTTTTTTACCATGTCTCTCTTTGTAGCTAAATCTTCATACTCAGCATCTCCTTCTCACTGCCACAGCCTATATATGCCTCTCCCACTGCCCTCAATTCCTCCCATTGATTAACAGTATATACCACTGGCACTGTCTCTTCTCTCACTTACACCGTCTCCTTTCGTCTTTCATTCAAACTGCCATTGTGTCCTCCATACCACCGCATTTCATTAATTCTGAGGGGCGGGAAATCCAACTTATCTTTTGCCCTATACCCACGTGTTTAAAATTTGGTACCAAAATGCGTCTTCCCCAATACCTACTTGTTAAAATTTTGACGGTCTGGGAGACTCCAGCCACCCCCCCCCCCCCCCAAGTCTTTGCTCTCCACTCATATGTATTTTTCATTTCTAGTGTCTGCTCTCTCTTTTGCTCCCACTGCATCTATCTCCATTCATTTCCCTTTCTCTTTTACTGCCGCTGTCTCTCACTGACAGTCAATATCTCCTCTCTCTTTGGCTCCCACTGCTATTGTCTTCATCGATCACGTTATTCCTTTCACCGATACTTTCTATCTTCCACCATCACTTTCTCTTCTCTCTTTCTCTCCCAATGACTCCTCTTTCTTCCACCGTCACTGTCTCTCGGCTACTCTCTTTCAGCATAAAACAGCACTAATATGCTCGTATGTTAAATTTTTTCGCGAAAAAAGCAGAAAGAGGATTGAGGTATCTCGTTCCTCACTTTTCTGTCAATCTTTTAAAGAGTAAATACTAGCATTTTTTGTGCTCCGACAGGAGCATTTTTCCACTGGTTCCCTTCATTTCTCTGCTACAGCAGGTTGTGCTGCTTACATGAAACGAATTCCATGGTTCAGCAAATTTTCGACACTTTTATCTAATCTGTCACATATAAACAACAAATAAGTGCGGGTAATATAAGGTCAACTACAGAACTCGTTTACGTTTTATTTTCCTGGATACGTTGCTCATCGATCGCGATTCATTGAAAACGCCCCGCTTATGATTTATATCTTACTAGAGTAAAAATGTCATTAGAAGTGAGGGGCTCAGTCGTAAAACATGGTGATACTTTAGTGTATTAAAGTTATTAGATGTAAAGATTTATAAAAATATATTATATACCGGGTGATCAAAAAGTCAGTATAAATTTGAAAACTTCATAAACCACGGAATAATGTACATAGAGAGGTACAAATTGACACACATGCTTGGAATGACATGGGGTTTTATTAGAACAAAAAAAAAGTATTGCTAGACGCGTGAAAGATCTCTTGCGCGCGTCGTTTGGTGATGATCGTGTGCTCAGCCGCCACTTTCGTCGTGCTTGGCCTCCCAGGTCCCCAGACCTCAGTCCGTGCGATTATTGGCGTTACCTGAAGTCGCAAGTGTATCGTGATCGACCGACATCTCTAGGGATGCTGAAAGACAACATCCGACGCCAATGCCTCACCATAACTCCGGACATGCTTTACAGTGCTGTTCACAACATTATTCCTCGACTACAGCTATTGTTGAGGAATGATGGTGGACATATTGAGCATTTCCTGTAAAGAACATCATCTTTGCTTTGTCTTACTTTGTTATGCTAATTATTGCTATTTTGATCAGATGAAGCGCCATCACTCGGACATTTTTTGAACGTTTGTATTTTTTTGGTTCTAATAAAACCCCATGTCATTCCAAGCAAGTGTGTCAATTTGTACCTCTCTATCTACATTATTCCGTGATTTATTCAGTTTTGAAATTTATACTGACTTTTTGATCACCCAGTATTTACAATATACTATTGTTTCTTCCGATCATTATTAAAAATTGGAACATTAAGGATTGCACTGGTAAGGTTACAAAATGGAAATATTTTTATAATGTAATTAAATTCAGTAATTTTAAGGTGTGAAATCACTAATACTGGTATTCAAATTTCTCTTTCACTGATTTCATGTTTTGCTTTGGATGTCTCAGCTATTTTTAACGCCTTGTAATAAGCATGACGAAATTCCGGTATGTAACTGTGAGAAGACAGAATATCATTCAGTTTCGTTGCCTCGATGGGTCATGGACCTCTGCGAAGAATTTGGAGACAGCATTTGAAGCTTTAAGAAATTGTGCTTGACGAACACTTTGTCTTATTAATGATACAGCATTCATCTAACCACGGTATGAATTTTCAAGTTCCTGATTTGAAAACTCCATCTTAACAACATTCATAACTCCAAACGTTTCGCTATAATATGTTGTGCAAGTCTGGTTGAAATTGTTACGCATGTCTAATCTTTAACATAATCATCTGCGGTCATACGGTACACATTCAATGGATTCTTCTTCTAACACTTTTTGAAGACCTCTTTCCATTCCTTAGGAGAGAATAAACACTGACAATGATTCCGTAGATATTTCTCGATGACATAAAAATCACGTTCAGAAGGCAACATTGTATGCCATACTTGCGGAAATGTGTGTGAGACAGTTTTGAATCTACCATACGCTATGAATTTCAACCATACTGCAACAATGGTCCAGTTTTTGATTTGGCCTCACTACTTTTCAGATATGGCTATCAACTTCTCTCCACGAATATCATGTCGCTCAAAGTGCTTCAGTGAACCACTTCCAGTTTCATTTGCTCCTCTGCCTGCAGCCCCTTCATCCCACACATAGAACTATCCTTGTTCTTCTGAACAAGAATGTATGTTGAGATTGTACCAGAATGGTTTCTTGTTGTAGAAAGCAGGGCAAGTTGAGAGTTTGGGGGTAGGTAGGACCTGCTGCAAATCAAACGTAATGACGTAAATACCTCCATCTTACTCTGACTCTTCTACATCGAGCATAATACCATTTCGTCCTGCTTTCGCTTTGCGCCGATGTAACTCAAGTTACCCAGATGAGGATTTTAATATGTTTCGGTCTTTCTCTTTTTTTGCCTTGTCCATTTTTATATTAAGGCGATCACGTCAGATTTACAATATTAATGGATATTTTGTGATCTCCTACAAAAATCCGTCGAAATTTATCACTGGATAAGGGCAATTTCTGCAGTTGTGTACTCTTTTCTTGGCATTTATCATAACAACTTTCTATTGTGTTCTCCATGCTCGTGAATTTCCCGTTTGGACGGTCAACTCTTTTTTAATGGCTTTCATATGTTGGGAGTTTAGTTATGGAATAATCGACACATTCAGTATCTGCATTTGAAGACTTTTTCGATGACGCTAATGTTTGTCCTTTTCAGCTCCTGGGAAGTTTTACAGCCTTCTTTTATTTTGGATGATAACTATCCCAAACGGCCTCTACTGTTTTGTAGTCCACGAATATTAACTATCGCCGTCGTCCGCCCCCGGTAGCTGAATGGTCAGCGTGACGGATTGTCAATTTTCTGGGTTGGTTCAAATGGCTCTGAGCACTATGGGACTCAACTGCTGAGGTCATTAGTCCCCTAGAACTTAGAACTAGTTAAACCTAACTAACCTAAGGACATCACAAACATCCATGCCCGAGGCAGGATTCGAACCTGCGACCGTAGCGGTCTTGCGGTTCCAGACTGCAGCGCCTTTAACCGCACGGCCACTTCGGCCGGCAATTTTTTTTTTTTTTTTTCTGGGACCGGGTTCGATTCCCGGCTAGGCCGGGGAACTTTCTCCGTCCAGGGACTGGGTGTTGTGCTGTCCACATGATCATCCTATCGTCCTCATCGACTGCAGGTCGCCGAAGTGGCGTCAAATTGAAAGACCGGAACCCGGCGAACGGTCTGCGCGACGGGGGGCCCTAGCCATACGATTAAATAAATAAAACTATCGCTGTCTTACAAATTTCAATGTGTTTTCCGCTAGATGACACTCCATCACTAGTGATGGATTATCAGTTTTCTTTGTTTTAATCTTTGTATCGGTTACTTGTTTGCAACCATGAACGTTACGACGGGCAGTAAAATCCCGTGCCTGTTAGCACGGCCCGTTTGCACTGGTATTAGATGTGGCCGCCTACACTGCTATGAGGAAGACCGCTGCGGTATCGTGAAGGACGAATCTCTGGGAGTTAAAGAGTTAGCAATATGGAGCACCTACAGCGACGGTGCACCACGCAGCAAAGGAAATAAGTGTCGATTTTACGAGGGCTGCCCGCAAAGTGATCCACCGCATTTTTTTCCTCAGGTACAAATGCGAAAAGTTACTTTTTCTAGGAACGTTTCAAAATGGCGTCTATAGGAGATGTACGTTACAAGCAACGTGCCATCATTGAATTCCTCACTGCATAGAAAGAAACTGTGAGGAATATTCACAAACGCTTGTGAAAAGTCAGTGGAGCATCTACTGTCGACAGAAGTATAGTTAGTCGCTGGGCACGGAGGGTGAGGTCATCAGAAGGCGGTTTGGAGGAGCTCCACGATTTACAGCGGTCGGGGAGACCATCCACGGCTGTCACACCTGACCTAGTCCCTCGGACTTCCATTTCTTTGGGCCATGAGGAGGTGATTCACACAGTGAAGCACTGGCTCCGTCACCATGACAAGAATGGGTTCCGATAGGGCATACCCACCCTTGTTTCGCACAGGAGGAAGGCCATAGAACAGGATGGGGATTACGTGGAAAAATAAGGTGTGTAGCTAAAACACCATTCTTTCGTATGTGTAATTGTCATTATTTTCAATAAAAAATTGTTTAAGAAAAAAATGCGATGCATTACTTTCTGGGCAACCCTCGTAGTTATCTTGGTTTCGAGCCTGTTAAGCTGTCCCTGTTCCTGTCTTTTGCCTGGATCATTTGTTTTCGTATTCTTTGGGTGTACTTTTCTCTTATAGTCATAGCAAAGAAACTTTCAGCCACTGAGGTTATCGAGCAACTTAGGGAGCAGGTAGAGAAATCACAGATAGAGATAAATAAGCTCGGAGCGACAGAGAAGGAGCAGTCACATCCCAACCCACCCACCTTTGATCGTAGTGCTGTGGCATTGGTTATCCTGTTTACAGGTAAACAGAGGGAAGATGTTTTTATCTTTTTTTTTATAATTTGGCTACAGCAGCAATATTGGGGGGATTGAGTAAGGAGCATTTATTAAGCCTTGCTAGACTGAAGTTAACAGGAGATTGTAGAGCACATGTTATGTTTAATGAGAATCTGAGGGAGGGTAACACATTTAACAGAGAGATAACGATAGAAGAACAATGCAAGATATTGTCGGGAACAACTTACTACGATTTTTCGTAAGCGGGATGAATCGATTGAATGTTTCGTCTACGGTATTCGTAAAATCAATGTAGGTACCTTTGAGCCACGGATGATGAGAGGATTAATTCGGTAATTTTGCGGGAAGCAGAGCGGAGGGTTCTTGACGCATTTTTGAGGGGTTGCAACCTGAAATATCAAGAAAGGTTCGCTTGGAAATTCTTAAGTATTTCAGTGAAGCAATGGATATCGTACAATCGTTAGAGGAAATTGAGTCACTGGCTAGGTCACGTGAACGTCGGGCAGAGTTTAGTATGGTCGTAAACTGTTTCCGGTGTGGTCAAAAGGATCATGTACAAAGAGACTGCAAACAGCTACATTGCAGGTATTGTAGGAAATTTGATCACTCGGATTGGCAATGTCGTAAGAGGAATCAGCAACAACGGAAGTTTCAGTCGCAGGGTAGATCTTACAGGCAACAGTTGAACGGCGCAGGGGGCGGGGTGTCCACGGTGCCACGCTCCCAGTAAGAGTTAGCGCGTGTAAGAAAACAGTGGCAGACTTCATTAATTAAAACTTCCGGGCTGAATTGCCGTGGTCCATATATAAAACTGCTTCTCCTTCCTGACGTTTCGTTGCCTACTGCGGGCAACATCTTCTTAGGTGAGTCGGTGACTGGCTGCTAGGCGCTGGAGTTCCCGCTTATATAGAGCGCTTATATGGCGCCACCACTCATCACGTGCTTTCGACTTTAAAACTAGCTCTGGCTATCTATATCTGGGACCTCCAGCGCCTAGCAGCCAGTCGCCGACTCACCTCAGAAGATGTTGCCCGCAGTAGGCAACGAAACGTCAGGAAGGAGAATCAGTTTTATATATGGACCACGGCAATTCAGCCTGGAAGTTTTAATTAATGACGACGCCGGCCGTGAAAGCTTACATGTTATGATTAGTGGCAGACTTCTTTCTGAACGGCTATGTAGGGGATAAATTATGTGAAATGTTGTTGGATACCGGTTCTCAGGTATCGGTTGCAAGTAAGCGAGTATTTGGGGCAAACAGGTTAAGTGAACCGCTCTGGACATCAGGTGGCGTAGGTGTTGGTCTCGGGGACTGGGTGTTTGTGTTGTCCTCATCATTTCATCATTATCATAATTCGCCACATTAGGTAGATTTGATTATCTAAAAAATTGGACATCGTCATCAACTTGGTGTTGGGTTGTTGAAGTTCCAAGTGGAGGAGGTTAACTTCCAAGTGGACGTAGAAGCTCTTCCCGTGATTAGCGGTAGGTAGGACGTGTTTCTCAGACTTGATTTCCTGATTGCTCACCGCGCCATAATTGACCTGGAACGGCATACGTTAGAACTGGATGGAACTTTGTTTCAGCTAGGCTCTGCAGCCGGAATACCTTCACTGTCGCAAGGTCCGCCTCGTGGTTAGGGGAAACCAATTAAACTGCGTACAAGGTCCCTTAAGGTAAATTCGCGGGATCGCATACCGAAAGATACAGGAAAGGTAGTCTGTACTGACGTTGGTACTGACCTGCCAGTGAACTCGTGTGTATCTTTGAACATTTAGCAGATAATGAAGTACTAGATGCAGTTACTTATTTTATACGACACAGGGTGTCCTACGTTAGAGGTAAGCGGTAGAGAGTAGTTCCTGTCAGTATTGATAATTTTGGCCCCGAGGAAATAAATTTTTGCAGGGTATCCTGGTTGCGAATGTAGAAGTGTTAGTTGAGGATGAACTAGGCCATGATTTTACAGCAAACTACACAATGCCAGGAGGGTTTGTCGACTGGTCAGCCGTAAGGAGCAAAGGTAGCACACCTGGAAGCACAAGACAGAGCATAAGTGAAAAAACTGTTGAGTGAGTAGGTGGAATTATTTAATCCGTCTGGTCCATTACCCTCAACACCGCTTGTTCAGTACCAAATTCCTACTGGAAGTGAAGCACCTGTCTACAAACAACCGGACCGAATTCCAAGGCATTTACAGCCGATTACGGAAGAGTTTATAGATCAGCAATTTAGAGATGGAATCATAGAGCCTTGTTGTAGTCCCTGGTCTGTTCCCATTGTAATTGTAAACAAAAAATCACCAGATAGTGATAAAGTATATTGTTTTTATTGCGATGACCGCTTCCTCAACCAGAAAATGATATTGGATGCGTGTCCTATGATTGATATAACAGAGACATTGGACAACTTGGGTCAGTGTCGGTACTTCACACGCTGGATTAGCGTAGTGGTTAGCACCAGTTGGATGTAGCACCAGAGGACCGACCGAAAACTGTGCTCTCAACGCCGACTGGGCATTTCCAGTTTCGCCGCATGCATTTTGGACTTAAAAACGCGTCGGAAAACTTTCAATGTTTGTTGGATAGCGTGTCACGCGGATTAAAACCAAAACAGTGGATTGTATACCTGGATGACGTAATTTTGTATTCAAAGAATATTCCTGAACATCTGAAGCGGTTGCGCGAAGTGTTTGATCGTCTGTGCGCAGCACGATTACTGTTGAGTTTAGAGAAATGTCATTTTGTATTGCAAGAAGGGCGGTATTTGGGACGCATTACAGGACAGGACGGATTTCATACTTACCCAAAACTAGCTGAGGACGTTCAAAATTTTCCAATACCCACCAAGGTAAAGGTATTGCAGTCTTATTTGGTGTTCGCGATTTTTTACCGTAGGTATGTTCCGAAATTTGCAGAAATGGTAAGACTTATCACGCAATTGCTAAGCAAAGGAATGAAAGTTCATTGGACAGCTGAGTGTGAGCCGGAGTTTCGGAAGTCAAAAGATCTGTTGACATCTAGTCCCGTCTTGGTCTATCCGGATTTTGAAACACCGTTTATTCTTTCTTGTAATTCAAGCGACTTTGTGCTAGGAGTTATTTTGTTTCAGGAAGGGGGACAGGAGAATCCTATTGCATATGCTTCACGGCAGCTCAATAATGCTTAACGAGATTATTCCACTACGGAGAAGGAAATGCTCGCAGTGATTTTTGGAATTGGGTACTTCCGATGTTACCTCTATGGTAGCTGATTTAAAGTAGTGACTGATCACGCAGCGCATAAGTGGCTTTTAGGACTTAAAGATCCAAGGAGTAGATTTCCGAGATGGGCCTTGTGGTTAAGCGAGTTCGATTACAAGGTAGAGTTACGGAGAGTAGGGTAGCGCAGTGGTGGATGACGCATAGGCAGGGTGTGGACCGTTACGTAAAATATTGTGTTCTGTGTGCACAAAGAGCAGAGGTTAAACACTAGAAAATTAAGCCACAGGCGTTACCGGAAACTGATAAGCCCTTCCAAACGATGTGACTGGACATCCTAGGACCTCTAGCACAAACTCCACAGGGAATCGTTACGTATTAGCCATTATTAACCATTTTTCTTAGTACGTCTCCGTGATAGCTTTACCGGGCCAGCAAGCCACGACCGTGTCTCAGGGTCTAGTGAGCCAGTGAATACTTCGGTTTGGGACACCTGGAACCATAATCACGGACCAGGCCGTAAATTATATGTCGGAATTAATGCAGCAGCTAAGCAGGCTGTTGCGCATTAAAAAATTATGGACGAGAGCTCTGCATCGTCAAGCTAACGGTTGCACAGAATGAGTGTACAGGACAATTGCGAAATTGTTGAGTTTTTACATAAATTCCCCGTATAATAATTGGGGCGTCCTATTGGCCTATGTCGTCGCTGCATAGAACTCGCAAGTTCAGTGGAGCACAGGGTTGTCCACGTATGAAGTAATTTTTGGGTACAAGATGCCGTCGCCCTTTGAGGTTTGCAAAGCACCGCCGCAAGGAGACATCTCGTCAGTGAAGAATTTCTCCAGAAGAGTGAAGCTTATCTGGAGACTGGAACATAAAATGAGTACGAAGGCCTTAGAGAAACAGGAAAGGGATCATGAAACTAAAGCAGTGTTACCTAAGTACCATGCGGGTCAGTGGGTTATGTTAACGAATCCTTACGTGCAGAAGGGGAAAATGAAGAGGTTCGTGTCACGGTATAATAGCCCTTACCTGGTAGCAGAGGTGACGTCACCGGTTAACGTTAAACTGCAGCTCCCCACCCGCCCTTCGATAGTCCACGTAAGCCGAATTCGGTCGTTTAAAGGGGATACGGACAATTTGCCTTGTGTGACCCCAGTTTCCGTAGAAGGACGGAGAGGAACGGTGGGAGGGGAGGAGAAAAGGGAAAAACCAAAGCGAAGGGAGCAGGATAATATGGCGAATCATCAGTATGTGCTAAGTCCTAGATCAGGGATGCGGGGCTGACATTAGGATTTTCTTTTCGCTTAGCAGCTACGATAACGGGAACCATAGCCGTCAGTATGATCCATTCCTTAATTGATGTACCTGACCTACCCTCCTCGGTTTTGCCCCCCCGAACACCTTTCGTTTCTTAACGATACCATTGACGAGGACCTGATCACTTCTCTGGATCAGATGATTTCAACCCAACATGGTCGTCTTACCGTGTTACGGTGAAAAGCTACATAAGTAAGCAGCAACATAAATTGGAAATCATTGGTTCATCAACATCAGCCGCTAGTGTACTTCTTGTGGTGATCGGAGTAACGTAATTCTTGTTCAAGAGAAGAGTTGCCCAAATTCCAGCCCTCCGAACCTTCAGCCTAAGGGTTCGAACCGATCAGAATGGCACGCCTCCGACAAGGCAGTGTAATGAATGAACAGTCATGGAGGCTAAGACTATGTGTGCCCAAAGGACCCTAAGGAACAGTTGTGTATAAGAGGGAGAGCTGTAGTGTAATTAGTAGCGACAAGCCACAGTCTCAAAGGAAGTGAACTGTGTAAATATGGTACAAGTCCAGTATTGGTAGAGACTTCAAAACCAAGTAACTAGAGTCGGTTGTAAATAGATATAGAGGCAGATTGACGGGACCCATTCATTCGTAGTAGTAGGGACTGTAGAGGGTCAAAAGATGAGAGTGATTAAGTTAGTTAAAGGCAGGAGTTTTGCAGTAATAAAGCTAGTTAAAATGTGGAGAATATTGGGAGCCAGAGGTCGTATGTGTGTTACATTCGGTTACGCAGTTCAGCACTACAGCACTGTGGCGTAATTAGGTCGACGGAGCGCCGAGTTCAGCAACACGAAGGAGAACGCTGTGTCAACGGCAAGTTTACCGCACAGCAGAAGACGTGACAAGAAGCACGCCTGGGTGTCGACATCGAGGGCGATAATCGGGTCAGTTACTCCAGCTGAACAACACCAGAATATTCCACCGACCTACTGGGGAAGAAGAACAGCAGACATGAGCGGCAGAATGCCGTATTTAAGGAGCGGCTGCCAGCTCGTCAACGTCGTCCGTCGTGAGGTGTTGGAGTGAAACACAGCCTCAGTCACTGAGCGCCGCCACCAGTCCGGAGTCGTCACTGCCATCGCAGTCATCGTAACGGTCGCCATGGTAATGCAGGTCGTCAACTGGCAGGCGCCCGTCGTGGGAGTCATCGCTTCGTGTGCCCTGTGGTAACACACTGAAGCCGTCGTCGTGGGATGCTGCCACCACGAACGCCGTGACCGGGGCAGGAGCCGGGGACCCCGGCCCGCCGACGCCAGACAGCCGTCGCCGGGGGTGTCCGCTGGCAAGCTCCCCCAGCCGACAGCACGACAGAGGCTCGTGACGCGTGGTCCCAGCTGCTGCAGTTAGGTCCCTGCAACGTCGGAGCGCAGCTGTCGAGGCAGCAGATTCGAGTTACGCCAGCGCAGCTTCAGACACAGCAGCGGGCGAACGTGTAAACGTCTGCCGGTCACCTCCATCACGGCCGAGAATATTACGAGTGGAAGCAAACCTCGCCCAGAAGGCCCGCAAATAACGTATTGCAGCTGATCAGTAAAATGGTTCAAATGGCTCTGAGCACTATGGGACTTAACTTCTGAGGTCATCAGTCCCCTAGAACTTAGAACTACTTAAACCTAACTAACCTAAGGACATCACACACATCCATAACCGAGGCAGGATTCGAACCTGCGACCGTAGTGGTCGCGCGGTTCCAGACCGTAGCGCCTAGAACCACTCGGCCACCCCGGCTGGCTGATCAGTAAATGTTGTTATTCTGTCATCAGGAGCCATCCGTGGACACACCCTCACCATCCTCTTTCTCACGTCCTGCAGGTAACCCACGTTCGAATCTAGCGACAGGCAGTGAAGTCCGGTGCCTGTTAGCACGGCCCGTTTACACTGGTATCAAACGTGGCCGTTTACAGATTACAGCATAGACCTGTTGAAAACGGTATTTTGCTCTCTAAATAGCGTCCCAGATCCCAGTTAACCGTCATGTGCTGGGCGAGTAGTTTGGTATAAGCTGGTTAATGAACTAACTAGTTAGAAACATCATGAGTAACAGCGTCAAGTGATCTGTCATCACCGTCAACAACTTATCAGTAGTAATGACGGTAATAATAATCAAATTATCCGGTAACTGCACAGAATTAGTGAAAATTTCAAAATGGCTTCACATCGAAGCTATGATACCTAGAAGAGTCTTTACATCCTGCTGACATGAGAATAGCATCATCTCCGCTCAGAAGCTTGCTTCTACTTAACCATTTAATAGACTCGTATTTTTTCCACCGTGACTAATTTTGTACGCTAAGCACGTCGTCGTGGGGCTGGGAAATGTGGCCACAATGGTCTGGTGGAACTAACTATCACAGGTGCAATGCGTGGGTTCAGGTGTTTACTTTTAAGAGGCACAAACAGATTTACTTTACCTCTGGTAACCTCAAGAGAAAGACGTTATAATCCAGAATCCGCATTAAACATCACGTTCCTTCATTA
Organism: Schistocerca cancellata; assembly: GCF_023864275.1. Lineage (NCBI taxonomy): Eukaryota > Metazoa > Arthropoda > Insecta > Orthoptera > Acrididae > Schistocerca > Schistocerca cancellata. Next base: position 740,739,705 of record NC_064629.1, on the reverse strand, counting down.
CAAACTGGGCAGCGCCGGTTTACGTTGGGAAATGACATAGGCGGAAGTCATGGTAAACAAAAATACTGTCGCCAGTAAACTTACTTACTTCAGAAAATTTTATTTTATTTGATGAATCGATAGCCATTTAAAGGAACGGGGCCCTTATTTTACTTGTACTTGATTGAACTAGAGACGTTGAAAAAATTGGTGCTGGACTGTGATTCGAATACGTATTTCCTCTTTCGAGGATCTGAATCTCTCGGAACAGTATAGTTCAACCATTTCGTTCCTTTTCCCAAGACTGCAATCTTCTCTAGGTGTCCTCCAAAGGGAAGTATGTGGGTCCCAATCCTAATCCAGTACAGAAATATTCATAATTTCATTTCAAGCCCTATCACTTGCACACCGGCCTGCTAGTGAAAATTAACGTGCATTTTTAATGTATGTTCATGTGTTGCCAACAATCGCAATAGGTGTCGTTATTTCTGGTAAAACACGCACACATCTTACTGCTGGTGAGTAACCAATTGATACTTAAGCTATATAAAGAAGGACGGTAGGTGTGCGGATCGGCTGTCGCTCAGGCACAAAAATTTGTATCCTTATTTTAGATTCAAACACCTAGCAGCTGGTAAGAAAAACCAATACGTAACATTTGATTTTACTTAGTTAACAATCCGATTACGTGTTGGGATCGTATCTCCGTCACAGAACTTCACATCATGCGCTTCATCTTTAAATGCATGCACACTTTGTTACTTCTGGAGGTGTATCAGACATCTTTCGTGGTAACTGGAACGAAAGGGTCTTGATAGGAGTCCCGGTTTATTACAAAAACTGCCGTATTTTAATTTGAAGTTTAGATTTGGTTACTGATATTGGTGAAAATTTCGGTAATTCATTACTCCTCATGGCTAGTCAGCAATATAGTTTGTTTAGTTTAGATTAGATTAATACACGTTCGATAGATCATGAACACGACATTACGTAATGATGTGGAACGTGTCATTTTCATGAAAGATTTCTTTACATACCATGATTCAATTTCTTTACAACAATTGTTTACTCTCTCTCTCTGTCATTCTTTTTTATATTTATCTCTCTCTCTCTCTCTCTATCTATCTATCTATCTATCTTCTCTCTTTCTTTCTCTCTCTCTCTCTCTCTCTCGCTCCCTCTCTTCTCTCTTTCTCTCTCTTTCTCTCTCTCTCTCTCTCTCTCTCTCTATCTCTCTCTCTCTCACACACACACACACATTCTTTTTTTATTTTTATTTGTTTGTTGTGCTCGACTATCGACCAGGCACGAAAATGTCCGTGAATGAGTTTCTTAGTTTTGAGCATACTTACGAAAGAAATATAAAAACAACTACGAGAGTTACTGATTTATGATGCTTAGTTTGCAGTCAGTTCTGAGTATTATTAGTAGCTACGCTCCAGTCCCTAAACCTAGTTACAGAAATGTGAATCAGACGCATTACGTATTCCAGGCCGTGGCAGCCGCATCTTTGAGACGACAGCTATGGTCACTTCCCAGCCAGCTGTAGGAACACATCGGTTCGTCTTCTTCCTGCTGGTACTGTAACTGAGCTTTGGCAACAAGGCAAGGTATGTTTAGCAACTCTGTGATCGATTAGTTACTTCCTGGTGTGCACGGAATTAAGCCCTAAACTTCGCCTGATTTTTCCTGTCATTTCTATTGAATAATCTGAGTTATTATCGCTTGAGGTGTAACAAAAGATCGTAAATTTACGGTTTTCAGCCCAGGAAAGTCGTTGCAAGTGGAAATCGCAACTAATGTCGTCCTTTAAATAGCGGTTTACGAGTTCTACTCACTATTGGCCTCGTAAGAGGAACCTAAGACACATACCTCTTTGCTACCTCTGGGGTAACGTGCTGACCCGTAAAAAAGCGTCGGTTAGGGTTCACGGTTCAAGTCTCGCTGCCTCTAACGTTTTTATCCATTTTGTGAAAGAGTTACAAGCAGTCAGATCAAACATCGATAAGGAAATGACAAGAACATACTTTCGGCTCATAGTGCAATGGTGAAAAACTTACAATGCGGCACAACAGGTAACGCCTCTTTCCGCTGCTGACAAGCAAGTTTTGGGTTTCTAGGAATACATAACTTTATATATGAAATGGCACATTTGCATACCTTTTGAGAGCCCGCATCTCGTGGTCGTGCGGTAGCGTTCTCGCTTCCCACGCCCGGGTTCCCGGGTTCGATTCCCGGCGGGGTCAGGGATTTTCTCTGCCTCGTGATGGCTGGGTGTTGTGTGCTGTCCTTAGGTTAGTTAGGTTTAAGTAGTTCTAAGTTCTAGGGGGCTTATGACCACGGCAGTTGAGTCCCATAGTGCTCAGAGCCTTTTGAACCATACCTCTTGAGTATGACACAGCATACCAGTTAAACACAGACCCAATCGAAATCTAAGTGAGTAGTCTTTTACTAATTCGTGTTGATAGAGGCACGCTTGTGTACAGATACTCAGTTTTATTAAAACAGACTTTCACCATAAAGTTGTCGTGGATAGTTTTATTTCATTTTTTATAATACTGTGTACAATTTTCGTAAGGTTTCTTTTAGTGCTGTTAAAACAATAGTAAACATGAGAGAGAAATTAATCATCAACGATATATGCGAATTCTCTGATGTTATCTATAACAGTCTGACATTGCACATGCAGTTTATTGATTACATCCATGCAGCAAACTTATTCTGAGTTAAACGTGTCAAACAAGGTTTGAAGAAGAATAAAATGCCACTACCACACGACAGCTAATGTATAAAATACTTTTCTGACGTATTTTGGCACAATGCGCTCTCCCAAGTTTCGAGATCTGCTGTCTGGCCGTCTATTAAACCTGAAAAGAACAAAATGTCGCAGACGTTACCCCTTTTTCCACATGCGACTATTTTGGGTTGAGAAGTGAAGGGAATTATGTTCTAAGTTCCATTAGATTGATAACTTCAGCAAACAGCAGAATTGCGTTTTAAAAGATGTAGCAGTGAATGTACTCGAAGTCACGACATGTTACCTTCGCTTCGCGACACTTACCATTACACTAGTAGCTAACATGTACCTACAGCAGCTCCAGAAGCCAACAACAATTCCTCCAGAACTTCTGCGTTCCACAGTGCTGTGAGATAATGCATATGGCTGGATCTAGGCTTCTGAGAGACAGACAGTTACAGCTTTTCTTATGCACTGTACGACGTTTTCAACAAACAGATAGCGCAATAGAGCAGCTCAAGTGGTAAGGAACACTTCCGGTTTAAATTTCTGCATCCTACACTGTTGGCAGTTCTGTGTAGGTGGCAGTTATGTGATTTTATTTCGGTGATTACAAAATAGAGTCGAATGTGTGCACTGGGTAGCCGAGGCAGCTAGTTCAAGGTGATTCGGTCAACCAAGTAAATGAATGTACTGAACATGCTTCAAACCACTACAGGGAGCCTGTGTGTCAGAATTCTCATCCAGTGTGGTGCAACAGCGTTACGATAGAAAAATGACTCACAGAAAAGTGGATTTGGTGGTCTGTTGGATTGACGTTAGGTTCATATACTTATAGTTTGGGTTCGATTCCAACTTCTGCTGATGATTTTTTACAGGGAGAGACAGATTCTATTCTCTTCTGGCTACGTAAAGTGAAGAAGGTATAATGGAATTGTGGTCTGAAAGTCACATTAAACATGATGTTCTTTCTCTACCAAGTAGACGTTAGGTTGAACCACAATAAAGTCAGGAGTGGCGAAATGTAGAAACTCTATCACCAGTAATCTTTCTTATACTAGTTATTTATTTCTAGTGACGAAACAAACGCTATGTGTGGCCACAGGACACTTATTCCATCCTTTATTTGAGCTTCTGTATGTCGATAAAATTGGTTCTGAACTGGGAATACAACTCAGACCGCCCATAACGTGGAATTTGATCCCTTCGTGACAATACAGCTCGACTACAATTTGTTGTTTGTTCAAAACTGCAGATTCCTCAACATCTCCACATATTGCGCGTGAATAGGTTCAAATCCTGGCCCGGCACTAAAGTTTTCATTATGTATTATCAAGCTCTAGCATGAGAACACCTCTCTGCTGGTGGATAATAATTTTGATTTTTAATGTGTTTTCATTCGTTGTCAACACTAACGATATCTGACGTTTTCGACTCCCAGTGAGACACAGGATGTTATTCCGCGCTGCTGGTGGAGAAAAATTCGGTAGATGACGTCTCTTTGTGTGTAGTCAACAACGATATGTGTGGGGTTCGATTCCCAATCAGCACTGATCTCTTCGTCATATTATTTCTAGTTCAAACATGCTCACATGTCGCTGCTGGTGTAACAAACCCATATTTAACCTTCGTTTTCTCTAGAATATAACAGCGATAGATGCTGGGTTGGAGACCTGGGAAGGAAAAAATTAATGTTTCGTCTCGTCGTTTCAGTTACAACACCTAACTAATGCCGAGAAAATCCGATATGTTACAGTTGATTGTGCTTCGATAACAATCCGATTAGGTTCAGGGTTCGAATCCCTGTCCAACACAAAGCTTTACCTCACGGCATTTCAAGTAAGTTACTTGTGAAGAAGCAATATTTAACATCTCTCGTAGTTCGTTAATAGGGACAATAGATGCTGGGTAGTAATTCGCGTCTGTTAAAAATGTTTACGTTATGTAATGTAAAGTTGATATTTGCTAACTGATACTGTCTAAAATCAAGGTATATCACTCTCTGTATGCCTAGTCAGCAATGGCTGTTAGTTTCCGTTAGTCACGAAACCTGTGCTTAGTCTGCATGACCTGGGTTTGAATCCATATGCAGAACGAGACGGTTCGTCGTGTCAATTGAGGTTCATACATATTCTCAACTAGCTGCTCGTGAATAACTTAAATTTTTAATGTCAATTTGTGTTAAATAATAAGTACCTTATGTTACTTTGAAGAGGAAATTATGAATACAACGAACTTACTACGTGCATTTCCTATCTGACGTGATAATCAGAGTGGTAACATTTCAGGTATGTCATTTATTGTAATAAATGTGAGCTTACAAGCCTTAAGGACAGTCGTATCAGTGATAAGGTGTTCCCTGATATTTTTAGTATCGTGGTATTACTTTACATCTTGAATTATTGCGATACAGAGCAGTGTTCTCTAGTGGTGACTTGTTGGAACCATTTTCAATAGTCAAACGACTGTACCGAGGAGTGATTAGAGGACCTGCTAGACAGCTGCGTTATGTGGGTTGCATGCGAATCAGGCGAAATGCAATTCAGGTCGTTAGAATACTTTTGAGCATGGCTGTACATATACTACTAGTTTGTAATGACTGCCTAATAAGTAAGAATGATTCCCAAAAACGACTATACCCAAATGATGAGATATAAGAGAATATGAGAGGTAGTTTGAAATAGTAAATTCTAAATGTTAAAATAATGATGGGTAAAACAATGGCCAAAGTAAACGAATAATAAAAAAGATCCACAAAAAGTATTAGTAATAAAAAAATACAGAGACTTTGTGTTAAGGGGAGTAATTGAAGCTGAAAACTACTAAAATCTGAAAGAATAGAGTCTTCATAAACCAATCAATTTATGTTGGAAGTAATGTTATCTATATGTATTAGCAAAAGAGAGTAATAACACGGTGCCAACAGAGGCAAGCCAAAGCATTATGGTATTAATTATAGGAGGTTTTTGAATGTTGTGTGAGGATCACAATGAGGGTAGTAGTTTAAAGGCACATTTGCAAGATGGGTGCGGATATATAGCAAAAGTTAGTTCACAATATAAATAACGAATTACATAACATATTATAACATATTAATTAATATAAGAGGTTCTATCGATTGTTGTGTGCAACCGCTGAAAGTTTAGAATAACTATGCAGTTCAGTTGCCTTGCCGACAAGTCGGCACCTTTTATGTTCTAGAAGCCATCCTGATCTGACGCATATATATATATATATATATATATATATATATATATATATATATGCGTACTCATAGTTGCACACAGCAACAAGCAACAGAATTTATGTAAGTGTCTATATCTACATCTGCACTACGAGACTAGTCTGCAATTCACTATTAAGTACCTGGCAGAGGGTTCAATGGACAACCTTCAAGGTGAAATTAGAATTATATTAATACCTTCAGCTGTAACGGGGGTTGATATATATCAACGGGGACAGGTGAAAATGTGTGACCCGACCGAGAGGCAAACCTAGGATCTCCTGCTTACATGGCAGATGCTCTATCCATCTGAGCCACCGACGGCGTGCATCTCCACAGAAGAAGAAGGTCATGGCTGGTGTTGCTAGAACTATATACTTATATGGATATAGTGTCTGTTCTTTCGGACACGTCCGAAAGAACAGACACCATATTCATATAAGTATAACTACAAGATGAGTCTCTGCCGTTCCAATCTGGAACGGTAAGCGGGAAAAACGGCACTTAAATTTTGTACGCGAGCCCTGATTTTTCTTATTTTATCGTCATGAACATTTCTCCCTATGTAGGTGGGTTCCAACAGAATATTTTCGCAGTCGGAGGAGCAAACTGGTGATTGAAATTTCATGAGAAGATCCCACCGCAACGAAAAATGCCTTTGTTTTAACGATTGCCACTCCCATTCACGTATCATGCCTGTGGCACTATCTCTCCTATTTCACGATAATACGAACTTTTTCGATGTCATCCGTCAGTCCCACCTGATGCGGATCCCACACCGCACAGCAACACTCCAGAATATGGAGGACAAGTTCATTATAAGCAGTCTCTTTAGTAGATCTGTTGCACCTTCTAAGTGTTCTGCCAATGAACGGCAGTCTTTGGTTTGCTCTACCCACAAAATTATCTATGTGGTCGTTATAATTTAAGTTATTTGTAATTGAAATCCCTAAGTATTTTGTTGAAATTACAGCCTTCAGATTTGTGTGACTTATCGCGTAATCGAAATTTACCGGATTTCTTTTAGTACTCATTTGAAGAACTTCACACTTTTCTTTCTTCGTGGCAATTGCCACTTTTCGCATCATACAGATATCTTATCTAAAGCGTTTTGCAATTCGTTTTGATCATCTGATGACTTTACAAGACGAAAATGTCATAATCATCTGCAAATATCTAAGAGGGATACTCGGATTATCTCCTATGTCATTAATATAGATCAGGAACAATAAAGGGCCTGTAACACTTCCTTGGGGAAAACCGGATATGACTTCTGTTTTACTCGATGACTTTACGTCTATTACTACGAACTGTGATCGTTATGACACGAAATCATGAATTCAGTCGGACTACTGAGGTGATATTCCATACGCACTCAATATGCTTAGAAGATGCTTGTGAGGAACTGTGTCGAAAGCCTTCTGGAAATCCAAAAATTTTCAATTTCACATCCCCTGTCAATAGCACTCATTAATTCATGAGTATAAAGAGCTAGTTGTGTTTCACAAGAACGATATTTTCTGAGTCCGTGCTGACTATGTGTCAATAAATCGTTTTCTTCGAGGTACTTCATAATGTTTGAACACAGTATATGTTCCAAAACCGTCAGATCGACGTTAGTATATGGGTCTGTAATTCAGCGGATTACTCCTACTTCCCTTTTTTCGTATTGATGTGATTTGAGCAATATTCCAGTCTTTAGGTACAGATCTTTCTATGAGCGAGCGGTTGTATGTAATTGCTAAATATGGAGCTATTGTATCTACATCTACATCTACATTTACACTCCGCAAGCCACCCAACGGTGTGTGGCGGAGGGCACTTTACGTGCCACTGTCATTACCTCCCTTTCCTGTTCCAGTCGCGTATGGTTCGCGGGAAGAACGACTGTCTGAAAGCCTCCGTGCGCTCTCTAATCTCTCTAATTTTACATTCGTGATCTCCTCGGGAGGTATAAGTAGGGGGAAGCAATATATTCGATACCTCATCCAGAAACGCACCCTCTCGAAACCTGGCGAGCAAGCTACACCGCGATGCAGAGCGCCTCTCTTGCAGAGTCTGCCGCTTGAGTTTGTTAAACATCTCCGTAACGCTATCACGGTTGCCAAATAACCCTGTGACGAAACGCGCCGCTCTTCTTTGGATCTTCTCCATCTCCTCCGTCAACCCGATCTGGTACGGATCCCACACTGATGAGCAATACTCAAGTATAGGTCGAACGAGTGTTTTGTAAGCCACCTCCTTTGTTGATGGACTACATTTTCTAAGGAATCTCCCAATGAATCTCAACCTGGTACCAGCCTTACCAACAATTAATTTTATATGATCTCCCAGATATTTTACAGAAGTAACTGCTACCAGTGTTTGTTCCGCTATCATATAATCATACAATAAAGGATCCTTCTTTCAATGTATTCGCAATACATTACATTTGTCTATGTTAAGGGTCAGTTGCCACTCCCTGCACCAAGTGCCTATCCGCTGCAGATCTTCCTGCATTTCGCTACAATTTTCTAATGCTGAACTTCTCTGTATACTACAGCATCATCCGCGAAAAGCCGTGTGGAACTTCCGACACTGTCTACTAGGTCATTTATATATATTGTGAAAAGCAATGGTCCCATAACACTCCCCTGTGGTACGCAAGAGGTTACTTTAACGTCTGTAGACGTCTCTCAATTGATAACAACATGCTGTGTTCTGTTTGCTAAAAACTCTTCAATCCAGCCACACAGCTGGTCTGATATTCCGTAGGCTCTTACTTTGTTTATCAGGCGACAGTGTGGAACTGTATCGAACGCCTTCCGGAAGTCAAGAAAAATAGCATCTACCTGGGAGCCTGTATCTAATATTTTCTGGGTCTCATGAACAAATAAAGCGAGTTGGGTCTCACACGATCGCTGTTTCCGGAATCCATGTTGATTCCTACGTAGTAGATTCTGGGTTTCCAAAAACGACATGATACTCGAGCAAAAAACATGTTCTAAAATTCTACAACAGATCGACGTCAGAGATATAGGTCTACAGTTTTGCGCATCTGCTCGACGACCCTTCTTGAAGACTGGGACTACCTGTGCTCTTTTCCAATCATTTGGAACCTTCCGTTCCTCTAGAGACTTGCGGTACACGGCTGTTAGAAGGGGGGCAAGTTCTTTCGCGTACTCTGTGTAGAATCGAATTGGTATCCCGTCAGGTCCAGTGGACTTTCCTCTGTTGAGCGATTCCAGTTGCTTTTCTATTCCTTGGACACTTATTTCGATGTCAGCTATTTTTTCGTTTGTGAGAGGATTTAGAGAAGGAACTGCAGTGCGGTCTTCCTCTGTAAAACAGCTTTGGAAAAAGTTGTTCAGTATTTCAGCTTTACGCGCGTCATCCTTCGTTTCAATGCCATCATCATCCCGGAGTGTCTGGATATGCTGTTTTGAGCCACTTACTGATTTAAGATAAGACCAGAACTTCCTAGGATTTTCTGTCAAGTCGGTACATAGAATTTTACTTTCGAATTCACTGAACGCTTCACGCATAGCCCTCCTTACGCTAACTTTGACATCGTTTATCTTCTGTTTGTCTGAGAGGTTTTGGCTGCGTTTAAACTTGGAGTGAAGGTCTCTTTGCTTTCGCAGTAGTTTCCTAACTTTGTTGTTGTACCACGGTGGGTTTTTCCCGTCTCTCACAGCTTTACTCGGCACGTATCTGTCTAAAACGCATTTTACGATTGCCTTGAACTTTTTCCATAAACACTCAACATTGACAGTATCGGAACAGAAATTTTTGTTTTGATCTGTTAGGTAGTCTGAAATCTGCCTTCTATTACTCTTGCTAAACAGATAAACCTTCCTGCCTTTTTTTATATTCCTATTAACTTCCATATTCAGGGATGCTGCAACGGCCTTATGATCACTGATTCCCTGTTCTGCACATACAGAGTCGAAAAGTTCGGGTCTGTTTGTTATCAGTAGGTCCAAGATGTTATCTCCACGAGTCGGTTCTCTGTTTAATTGCTCGAGGTAATTTTCGGATAGTGGACTCAGTATAATGTCACTTGATGCTCTGTCCCTACCACCCGTCCTAAACATCTGAGTGTCCCAGTCTATATCTGGGTTTGGGTTTTCTGCCTTTTTCCAAGACAGAGTTTCATTGTGGAAATTATTAAAAGCATCTCGCATATTTCGAACTTCTGCAAAACTTTGCCAATCTTGGGGATTTTGCGTTCTTTTAAATTTGTCGTGTATCAGCATACTCTGAGTGGATCCTGAGTGATATACAGTCTGGACCGGAGGCCTTGCCTTTATTAAGTGATTTAAGCTGCTTTCCTACCCCGAGGATATCTACTTCTATGTTTCTCATCTTTGCAGTTGCTCTATGCACTATGGCTCTATGCACTATGGCTCTATGCAGTATGGCACTTAACATCTAAGGTCATCAGTCCCCTAGACTTACAACTACTTAAACCTAACTAACCTAAGGACATCACACACATCCATACCCGAGGCAGCATTCGAACCTGCGGCCGTAGAAGCAACGCGGTTCCTGACTTAAACGCCTAGAATCTCTCGGTCACAACGGCCGGCTCTTGGCAGTTGTTCTTGATTGGAATTAATGAATATTTACTTCGTCTTCTTTGGTGAACGAGTTTCGGAACACCGTGTTTAATAACTCTTCTTTAGTGGCACTGTCACCAGTGATTTCACCGTTGTTATCGCGCAGTGAATGTATTGATTGCGTCTTGCCACTGGTGTGCTTTATATATGATCAGAATCTCTTTGGGTTTTCTGCCTTTTTCCAAGACAAAGTTTCATTGTGGAAATTACTAAAAGCATCTCGCATATTTCGAACTTCTGCAAAACTTTGCCAATCTTGGGGATTTTGCGTTCTTTTAAATTTGTCGTGCTTTTTTCGTTGCTTCTGCAACAACGATCTGCCCCGTTTTGTCTACCATGGGGGATCAGCACCATCACTTATTAATTTATGTGGTATTTATCCCTCAATTGCCGTCGATACTGTTTCTTTGAAAGCATTCCACATCTTTTCTAGCTTACGTGATCAGATCGGAAGGAGTGGAGACTGTCTCTTAAAAAGACGTTAAGACCATTTTTTTTCAGCTTTTTTTTTAATAACTGTACTTTGCGTTTCGTTTTGATGGTTCTGGTCATGATACTGCCTGTTTGTCCAGGATTATTTGTTGGTAAGAGGTCAAATATGCTTTGGCAACCAGTTACGCTTCGAGTGGGCTCAAGAACTAATTGTTCAAAATGGTTCTCTGAGAAAGCATTCAGTACAATTTCAGATGACGTTTTATGCCTACCGCCGGCTTTAAACGTATAATTTTTCCACCACATCGAGGGTAGATTTAAGTCGCCACCGACTATAATTGTATGAGTGGGGTACCTCTTTGACATGAGACTCAAGTGTTCTTTGAATTGTTCAGCAACTATATCTTCTGAATCGGAGGGTCGGTAAAACGATCCAATTGATAGTTAGTCCGATTGTCAATTTTAACCTCTACCCTTACTATTTCGCAGGAACTATCTAATTCAATTTCACTACAAGGTAAACGACTTCTGACAGCAATAAATACTCCACCACCAACTGTATTTACTCTATCCCTTCTGAACACTGTTAGGTCGTTTGAACAAATTTCGGCTGAACTTATTTCCGACTTTAGCCAGGTTTCCGTACATATAACTATTTGAGCTTCAGTGCTTTCTGTTAGGGATTGGAGCTCTGGTTCTTTTCCAACACAGCTACGACAATTTACAACAACAATACCGATCGTTTGTACAACCACCTTACTGCGTTTTACCTGCCCCCTTTCAGACGGACGCCCTTTCTGTGATTTCCTGAAACCCTCTAACCTAAAAAAACCGCCCATTCCCTTCCACACAGCCCCCGCTTCCCATGCAGCCGCTTCCTGTGTTTAATGGACTCCTGACTTATTAAGCGGAACCCGGAAACCCACCACTCGATGGCACAAGTCAAGGAACATGCAACTTACACGGTCACCGGAACACACAATTGATTGTTACCAATTTCATGCATAATGTCACTTTCAGGATTTACATTATCCCCACTAGTTACATTAACTGACATTCTTGAAGCTGATTGTACTCCACTGTCCGTAAATAACACAGAAATATCGTCAAAAACCTCCTCTTTTACTTTAAAATCTACTCCTTCTCTCTGTTCAGGTGTGCTAGTTCGTGAAGCACTTGCACTGAATGGGAGTTATTCCTGTTTTATCGTATTTACAAAATCACTTTCCATGTTACTCAGTCTTTCAGAACACACACACACACACACACACACACACAAATGTAACAAACTTATCTTTCGTTGAATGCTGCAGCCTCGGTGTGCTGAAACTGCGAGTCCGATATCCTTCGGCTGCTGTACCAGCTTCAGGGTCCCCATTCGTCGTGTAAGTTGGCAGCGCTGCCCTGCCGTACCGCTGCTCGTTGATACAGCTATGACGCCGTCTGCTGCTTCGATGCGGTCTCGTTGTTATTGTGACTGTTTAACACCTTCTTCTTTCTTGTAAGTCTGTCCGGCGACTCGAAACGGGCTCCGTTCAAAATTCCACGTCTACCAATTTACTACTAAATTTTTCACTATCGTTTACTATACGGTCTTTCACAAAGTCTCTCTCAACCACGGATTCAATGTACTACGGCTTTTTAACTATTTTCCTGGCACAGATGCACCATGTGCGGCGGCGCGGCTCCTTCCGTCAATTACTTGCACCTACCAGCGAACTCGTTGCAGCGGATCGCCGGTGAGAAAGCCGAACAGAAACCTACCGTACGACAACACGCACCAGGCTGCACACAACGTAACTACACTGCTGGCCATTAAAATTACTACACCACGAAGATGATGTGCTACAGACGCGAAAATTAACCGCCAGGAAGAAGATACTGTGATATGCAAATGATTAGTTTTTCAGAGCATTCACACAAGGTTGGCGCCGGTGGCGACACCTACAACTTGCTGACATGAGGAAAGTTTCCAACCGATTTCTCATACACAAACAGCAGTTGACCGGCGTTGCCTGGTGAAACGTTGTTGTGATGCCTCGTGTAAGGAGGAGGAATGCGTACCATCACGTTTCCGACATTGATAAAGGTCGGATTGTAGCCTATCGCGATTATCGTATCACGACACTGCTGCTAGCGTTGGTCGAGATTCAATGAGTGTTAGCAGAATATGGAATCGGTGGGTTCAGGAGGGTAATACGGAACGCCGTGCTGGATCCCAACGGCCTCGTATCACTAGCAGTCGAGATGACAGGCATCTTATGCGCATGGCTATAATGGATAGTGCAGCCACGTCTCGATCCCGTAGTCAACAGATGGGGACGTGTGCAAGACAACAACCATTTGCACGAACAGTTCGGCGACGTTTGCAGCAGACCATGGCTGCGGTTACCCTTGACGCTGCCTCACAGACAGGATCGCCTGCGATGGTGTACTCAACGACGAACCTGGGTGCAGCCGGCCGCGGTGGTCTAGCGGTTCTAGGCGCTCAGTCCGGAGCCGCGCGACTGCTACGGTCGCAGGTTCGAATCCTGCCTCGGGCATGGATGTGTGTGATGTCCTTAGGTTAGTTAGGTTTAAGTAGTTCTAAGTTCTAGGGGACTGATGACCATAGATGTTAAGTCCCATAGTACTCAGAGCCATTTGAACCTGGGTGCACGAATGGCAAAACGTCATTTTTTCGGATGAATCCTGGATGTGTTTACAGCATCATGATGGTCGCATCCGCGTTTGGCGACATCGCGGTGAACGCACATTGGAAGCGTGTATTCGTCATCTCCTTACTGGCGTATCACCCTGCGTGATGGTATGGAGTGCCATTGGTTACACGTCTCGGTCACCTCATGTTCGCATTGACGGCACTTTGAACAGTGGACGTTACATTTCAGATGTGTTACGACCCGTGGCTCTACCCTTCATTCGATCCCTGCGAAACCCTACGTTTCAGCAGGATAATGCACGACTGCATGTTGAGGTCCTGTATGGGCCTTTCTGGATACAGAAAATGTTCGACTGCTGCCCTGGCCAGCACATTCTCCAGATCTCTCACCAATTGAAACCGTCTGGTCAATGGTGGCCGAGCAACTGGCTCGTCACAATACGCCATTCACTACTCTTGATGAACTGTGGTATCGTGTTGAATCTGTATGGGCAGCTGTACCTGCACACGCCATCCAAGCTCTGTTTGACTCAATGCCCAGGCGTATCAAGGCCGTTATTACGGCCAGAGGGCCGCGCGGGATTAGTCGAGCGGTCTGAGGCGCTGCAGTCATGGACTGTGCGGCTAGTCCCGGCGGAGGTTCGAGTCCTCCCTCGGGCGTGGATGTGTGTGTTTGTCCTTAGGATAGTTTAGGTTTAGTAGTGTGTAAGCTTAGGGACTGATGACCTTAGCAGTTAAGTCCCATAAGATTTCACACACAATTGAACATTTGAACGGCCAGAGGTGGTTGTTCTGGGTACTGATTTCTCAGGATCTATGCACCCGAATTGCGTGAAAATGTAATCACATGTCAGTCAATTCTAGTATAATATATTTGTTGAATGAATACCCGTTTATCGTCTGCATTTCTTCTTGGTGTAGCAATTTTAATGGCCAGTAGTGTATTCTAAGAACGGGGGAAAGGTCTTAATTTTGAATGAAAGGTGCAAATACTGGCAAAAAGTAGGTATATTCTGTACGTTGATAATGTACACGTTCACTGCCAAGCCTGTGCTAATCCTAACAGTCATGCACAAACCCTTTCGTTCACGTTTGCAAGTTTATGGTATCGTTTTTCCCGAAATCTGAACAGCACGGATTGTTCTTAAATGTAGGGGCTCGCCATTCTATTAAGTTTATCGATGTCTAATTTACTCAAGCTTTTAGTCACTGATCTGCTCAATATGCCATGCAGAATTACTGTATTTTCTCATACATAAAATTACTTAAAAAATCCGTACTTTCTAAAACACAAACCTTCACTTTAAAACACTTTTGAAACATATAGCACAACTAAAACCGACAAATTATAACTGCCTTCGGAGCTCCTACTACACACGACCATTGAAAGGCTGAGCTCCGGCTTCTTAGACTGCTGTAAGCATTCTCTATCTCTAAGAGAAAAGACGTCCGAAGAATACTCTGTTCTGATTGATCAGTTTTCTTTATGGCCAATAGAAAAACATTATTCTCCCACGTTAGTCCGCGCTTTTCATGACTAACGAATCAACAAATAACACACTTTCGAACTGTAATTTTTCCCGAAATAAATGTTTAACATCCTGATATTTTGTTTACACTTTACGTTATTAACTATTTTCATTTGAACTCGAATTTGCTTTTCTTTTACCATAAACGTACTTAACAAACTATGATACAAAGTTCCCTGTCGTCTGTATTCACACTGTCTTCAAACTTTCTGACACTACATCAGTAGAATAATGATCTACATATTTACTTTAGACCACATTCACATACCATTCACACTACTAAAAGTATATACAAAACTGTACAAACATAAGTAAACGAAAAAGCCTTCAAGAAATAAACAGAACAATTCACAAAAACATTCTCTTGCCTGTTTCTTGAATGTCTCTGTGCACTACTGTCCTGTTGCAGATGAAAATTAGAACTGCGTACTCAACTGAACCTGCTTCAGACCATCTGTCACTGTGCACACATGAATCATTCTCCCGATACACAGGCTCTAGGCAGGACCGATATAAGGTGAGACGTCGCACACCCCCTTTGATTATAAAATTTTTTCCAAAAAATTTAGAATTATATTAATTATCAATCATGGCTTCAAATTATAAATCTTTCAAAAAATTCTCGTTCTTATAAACCAAAATTACAGATTTCTTACTCCAGACATGGCAGTCTACAACTAACCTAGCCTAAGCTTATAATTTTTTGATGAAAAATCATTTCTTACTTGACAACATTGATGCAAATTTTTAAAACAAATTTTAATAACTTTTTCAACATCTTTAAATTCATTCTCCATGGAAGTCTTTTGAAGTTAACTACTTGTCCACTTTTTTATTTGAAGGCACTGCGATTTGAGTCCTTCCATTTCATAATGGTGTTTTATCCTACATCGGCGCCAGCACATCACTACCATCTTTTTGTCACATACATTTCCCTGGTTTTTGATTATGGCACCTTTGCACTGTAGCATCCATAACATTCGTCCATTCTCCACATATCCATCCTTCCAGGTTTTACATGCAACGTTGCCCTGAAACCATACTTCTATCTAAGACTACTTTCTTTACATACATCCTAATACACAATCACTTATTATTACAAGAAAGTATTTACAAATTTTATATTTCGTTTAACTTGACTTCAAATGGAAGTAAATTTGCAAAGTGCTGCTTCTTTATTTTACTTTCATCAACAATACACTAGAAATTTTTTTCCATTTCTTTCCTTTAGAAGACTGAATGAGATTTTTTTTTAAAAAAATGAGTTGCTATTGAAAGCAAAACTTAAACTTCTTCTTTAGTTTAACTCAACTTGATAACATTTAATTGTGAAAAACACATTTCACACAAAGCAACTACTTACAAACATTTCATAATACATAGTTACCACTTTTATGCAGTGTCTCACTTCACTTCATTACAATTTGATCCCTATTTCTCTCATTATAAAACTTATTTCGTCATAAGACACCATAACACCCTCTGAGGCTCCCAAACACTTTAGTTTCACTGATAGGGAAGAAAATTAAAGATGATACATTCAGCTCAGAATGACTTAAAAGGAAGATTGAAAATACGAAAAGAAGCTAAAATAGCATTGTCAAATACTCGAGCACCTGGTGTTCGTCAAACATCTATCATTGCATCGGTTACAACGCCCTCTGAGGCCTCCAAGCTTAGCTCACATCTAACTCTGGACTAATGTATCTTTTCAAATCAATAACATTTCTTAAGCCCAATGGTTTCCCTGATTTCCAGTATACTCATCCATTTGCATTTGGGTGTGGTTTTTCAGTAATCCTAAATGGACTCAAATATTCGTCTATTTCTTCTTGTACCAACTTCATTTACTCAGGATCCACCCCTACATAATTCCCATACTCATTGTAGCCCTCGAAATCCTCCATCCTTCTACAATACCTAATCGGTACACTGGCTAATTCTTCTTTGGTCAAATTATTTTTACGAAATAATGGTACAACCACATCTTTCACATTTATTTCAAAGATTACTATATTTTCATTAAAATTTAATCTCCCTTTCTACTGGTTAAAGAAATCTACGCCAATTAGCATTTTTATACATAGATCATGGATTATAAGGATGTTATGAAGTATTTGTACCCATTTATTTTTACTGGCAACAGGTCT
Organism: Schistocerca cancellata; assembly: GCF_023864275.1. Lineage (NCBI taxonomy): Eukaryota > Metazoa > Arthropoda > Insecta > Orthoptera > Acrididae > Schistocerca > Schistocerca cancellata. Next base: position 740,722,395 of record NC_064629.1, on the reverse strand, counting down.
TCGTGTTTAACAGGTTTTTTTTTAACTTTTCCTGTAGCTACTATTTCCTGCACCCCCAATACTGGCATTATTACAAGTTCATATCTATTTGGCAACGATTGTAGCTAACTTTCACTTACAGCACATAAATCACTGCCACTATTTGCTAAACACTGTACTTCTTTGTTACTCACCTGCAGACTAATTACTGGCTGACTCAACACCTTCCTTTCATTGCTGGTTTCAGAACCCTCCTCCAGCAAATCGTTCACAACCTCTCTTCTATCGAACCTTTCCCTGTTTCCAGATATTACACAGATTTTTTCAGAATTACCCTCATTACTTTTCTCCCCCATTCTGTCCATTAATGACAGCTCAAAACTTTTTACCGCGTTTCGCCATTCTCCCTTTCTCTCTCTCTCTTCCTTTCTCCTACAATTAATTGGCTGCCCCCATTCTGGTGACCATTTTCCTGCCTCTCCCTTATAGCCCAACAAATGTCGTTTTTTATAGACGCTAGTATTTCTTCTACACTGACATCGCTAATCTCCCTTAATTATGTAGCTTTTGTACTTTCTCCTTCCCCAGAACATGACTCGACTTCAAATTGGTTGCTTAAGCCTTTCTGGCAATCAGGCTCTGTCACACTTTCCGCTAATACATCACCCATTTCGTGTACAATACAGCGCTTATTTTGTTCATGTCTGCCCAAAAAATCCCCTAAACCACCGTTAAATGTACAGATTTTTATGTAGCTCGTTTCGTCTGTTGTTACTACCTTCTTCTGCTCCTCATAATACTTGTCTGTTTAGTGCTAACACGTACAAAGGGTTTTGCTACCGGGTAGAAATTACTACTTCCCGTCTTGTAAACGTTAGCCCTTTCACAGATGGCGTTAGGTTTAACTGATTCTGGAATTCATAGCAACTACTTTTTACAAAACTCATTAAGTCTTCTAAAGGAAATAAATTGAAAACAATTTTCTAGTAGATTTCATCTTGTTGATTAAAGTAAAATAAAGAAGTAACACTCAGTTAATTTACTTTGCTGGATAGCCACCTACCAACACCTCTGCTCCTGCTATTTCCACGGTACACGCATTTCTGTTAACGTTTACATTCTGCAGCGGTTCTCCATTATTTGGTGGTCTGACATTACGATTTACATGCTCCTCCTCATGCAACAACTTCTCAGCTCCCTCCAAATAACTAATAAGTTTATGAACGTCATCCTTCGGAGCTGCAATAATTTTGTTTCGACAGTTCATGGGCAGTTTACCTTCCAGGCCCATAACAGCTCGTTCTGGCTCGACTTCACTGTTTAAATATGACAAATTTGTCATTCACTTTAATGCGAACTTTCTTATGCTTTCCTTTCTGGGTTTAAATTTTTCCCCAGCCCAGAAGCTATTTAGCAGCTACATTTGTTTTTGCTTGCCCAATATTCTTTAAAAAAACGCCTCTTTAAATTTGTATAGAGCATCGTACGGTTCAGTAGAGAAAACCCACCAAGTTCTTGCATTTCCCAAGAATTTAGACGTAATAAACCCTATTTTTTGTCTTTATGACCTCAAACTAGGTAGAACACCTTCAAAGTCATTCCAAAATTCTTTTGGATGTACATTTCCTGTTGAATCAAAACGTAAAAACTGCCAGTTAGTGACATATCGGTGGTCTCGCTGTTCTAGGCGCGCAGTCCGGAACCTCGCGACTGCTACGGTCGCATGTTCGAATCCTGCCTCGGGCATGGATGTGTGTGATGTCCTTAGGTTAGTTAGGTTTAAGTAGTTCTAAGTTCTAGGGGACTGATGACCACAGCTGTTAAGTCCCATAGTGCTCAGAGCCATTTTTTAGAAACACATTAGAAAGCGTGTGGACTGTGGTGTGGATCACAGCCTTAGAGGACAATAGGCATGGTGACAGCGTAGTGTAGATAGTAACTGACTCACTTGGCCATGGCGTGCTGGTGGTGGGGTACTATGTAGTTGGACCCAGATCATCCAATCAACACATGAAGCACTCAACACGGCGGGTTGAGGGACCATGCTCAGATGCGGTCTGGCCGACGTGAAGTGGCTCCAGCTGCTAGTAGTCTTTTGACAACTGTTAGCACAGGGTGATGAGGCGACTGCAATGGTTGTCCAGGGGTGATGTGGGGTCAGACATCACTTTCCTCCCCCCTATTGTTTCTTTAAATAAAGACACAATTGTTAGTGCCAACGGTATTGCCACAGTGGTAATACCGGTTCCTGTCAGATCACCGCTAGCACTGGGATGGTTGACCATCCAGTCTGCTGAGAGCTGTTGGTAAGCGGGGTGCACTCAGCCCTTGTGAGGCAGAGGAGCTACTTGACTGAGAAGTAGCGGTTCCGGTCTCCTAAACTGACATACGGCCGGGAGAGCAGTGTGCTGACCACGTGTCACCCCATATCCGCATGGGCTGAGGATGACACGGCGGCCGGTCGGTCCTGTTGGGCCTTCATAGCCTGTTCAAGAGGAGTTTAGTTTAGATTTCACAATTATTAGTACTACACAGTTTGAACAGTAACATACGATGCTGTGTGATGTATGTGTTGGCCAAACTTAAATAATTATTTAAGTAGGGGCAACTGCTTAACTTAGGATTGAAATATGCAGCGTTACAGATAGCCCAACATGTGTAAGCAAGATTGAGGTGTCATTGACTGCCCTTGCGTTCCAGCTCTGACACAGTATTCATAAATTCTACACTGTTATAAATAGCCTGACAGATCTGAGCTGGATAGTAATGACATTGTTAGACTACCCTTGTATTGCAGCTCTGGGGCAATATACTATAATTCTCCGCTGATATAAAGAGCCAAACAGGCCTGACTGAATTCTGATGTCATAGTTAGGCTGGTGGTCATATCATATACGGGTTAGTGTGCTCTGGTCGCCAAATTAATTCTGTACTTTGGACAATAACCCTAGACGTCATATGAGTGAACAGTAGCGAAATATGGCTACTTCTTTAAATTATTAAGCAAATTTGAATTTACCACCAATTTTCGAGTTTTCCGCCATTTAATACAGAAGACAATTGGCGTTTGTCAGAGAGAGGAGGGCGCGGGGGGTGTAGAAATCCCATGACTCATGGATGATGTAATCACTGAAGTCAACAGTGACGCTCTGTCCTTTCACACCTACTGACGGGTAATAAATGTTTGGAACTCCTTTTAGGGAGCAGATAACTTCGAATTATCACAGATTTTTATCAGACATTTTTGAAAGAGTTATTCGCAAAATGAATTTAGTTTTGAGAAAGGATTAAGAAATGATTTGTGTTGTAGTGTCCTGGGCATTAATTGTCTTAGATAGACCTATTAATGTGAATGATAATATTTTATAAACGTCTCTTTTAATAAATTTGAGTTTAGAAGTGTCGAGCAATGTCTCACCTATTTATGCTAATAATAAATCTTTAAAACAATCTACATAAACATCATACTCTACTTGCCACCTAATGGTGTGTGGCGGAGGGTACTTTTCGTACCGCTAACTGATCCTCCTGCCCTATTACGTTCGCAAATGCTGGATCCAAGAATGATTGTCGTAAGCCTCTGTGTTGGCTCTAATTCATCGAATTTTCTCTTCATAGTTATTACGCAAGATGGATGTGGAAGGAAGTAAGTAATATTGATGAAAATACTCAAGAATCGGTCGGACAAACTCATTATAAGCCACTTCCTTTGTGAATGAGTTGCATTTCCTTACAGTTCTCCATATGAGTCTCACTCTCAGTTAATTTACATTCGGGATCCGTGATAATTTCGTTAGATATTATCGAGTTCTTTATTTCAAGAAATACACCACCACTACTGGTGACTATTCTTACTTAGAATTTTGTTGCTATTCACTTCCGGTTCCAACCAGCTTTCTGATTCTAATACTGTCTAGGCAATCTACCCTTTAATAAGTGATACTAATTTTGGGACCTTTTCTTCGATGCTCCTGTTTACTAATATCACATTACCCTTTTATAAATCCAATCTGTAAGGAGGAGCATCCTCTGAGAATATTGTGGCTGATGTAAGCTCGATTTTGGCAGGCAATTGGTCTGATTCGAAAGGGGATTTCTCTAAGAAAGCCCCACGTTCACGCCACACGTACTCTGCTACCGAGGAGAGGCTTCTTCAGTGTAGTTCATGCCTGACCTGTTAAGGGGAACCCTGCAATTCCGACCCGGGAGGATGGGGACGAGAAATTCTGATCTGATACCGTCGCAGAGTAGTCTGAGCTTCTGGTTTAGAATTTCTTGTCTGCTCCAAACTAAAGGACCATGATCGACCCTAGCTACAGTGCTAAAAATAGACAACATTCCCTGCACCCCGAGTGCTGTACTGCAATGACGAGAAAAAAATCGCAACACCGAAAAATAAATAATGTAGAGTAATGAAATTTTCCAAATACATTTTCCAAATACATTTTCCAAGGTAACATATTTAAATGATTAACATTGTAAGACCACAGGTTAATATAAGTGCCATATAAGTCCCTGCAAATGTGAAACGCTGGTACACTAATGACTCGTGTAGCCACCAGAATGTTAAATGCAAGCTCGCAAATGTGCATGCGTTGTGTTGTAGAGGTACCAGATGTCAGTTTGTGAAACGGAGTCCCATACCTGTTGTACTTGATCGACCAGTACAGCGACGTTTAATGCTGTTTTTGGATGAAGCCGGAGTTGTCGTCCAATAATGTCCCATATATGCAGACTGGAAACAGATCTGGAGAACGAACCAGCCAAAGCGATATGTCGAAACTCTGTAGAGCACGTCGGGTTACAACAGCAGAACTGTGGTGGGCTGTGCTGCTGACAGCCCTCCCCTGCCCATATCGGGTTGGGGAACGAAATGACAATAAAGAAAAAAAATCCAGCGCAGTGTGAAAGTGGGTGTTCGTTTTAATGTTATTATTACCCAACCTTATGTTCCTCCCAGCGGCAGCTATTCACTTGTATATCAGCAGGAGGCTACTCCCCTGTGCTTCAGAGATAGCTTGCTACCCTATCATTAGGTGTATTCGCTAGACAGACTGGAGCAACTAAAATTTGGAAACGTGTGGTAAGATCTTATGGGACCAAACTAGTTAGGTTATCGGTCCCTAAGCTTACATACTACTTAATCTAACTTAAACTAACTTACACTATGGACAACGCACACATCCATGCCCGAGGGAGGTCTCGAACCTCCGACGGGGGAAGACGCGCGGACCGTTACAGGACGCCTCGACTGTGCGCCTACCCTGCGCGGCCCTTGAACATCTCTGGAGTGCTAGACTAATAGCGAAAATATCCATTCTACATCCAGCAGCTATTGATGAAACTGGATGGCGCTACTGTCTTCTGGTCGGTCAACTGCAACTCAGATTGTTTAAATAAACAATATACCGGACTCTCTACAAAATAAAGACTTACGTCAGTCCCATACGGCAGCCCAGCGCAGACTGAGTCTTTTTCCTGCCAATTTCCTGAGGGCGAAAGGAGGTGAGAAGGGGAATCCGAGTGGGAGTTAGTGTGTGGGTGGCAAACGGCGCCCTCTGGTTGTGGTGTTATGAACTAGGTCGGTTGGTCTCCACGCCACAAGGGGAACACACAAAATGTTATATTCTCGGCAATAAATTTTGAATTTCCCGCCAAAATTTCAATTTCCTGCCATTTCCTGGGATGGATGGGGGACTCGGAGTTCCCTGAGGGTACTCAGGTGCTGGGTGGGGAAAACCCATGACGTCATCTGTTGGTGGATGTAATTAATTGATTAAATAATTAATCTGCTTAATTAATTTGATATCAATCTGATATCAAAATTGCACCAGAACACGCCTTATCCCACTATGTCTATGTGGAAACTGCTTGCAGAATGTATTGCGAATAGAATTCATGCATGATGTGGCAGATTCTCAAGCATCTCAGTGTTTGATGTTATATCTGCTGAACTACATACTGCACAGAGATGTATTTTTCTACATTCTTTCTTCTTCCATCGTCAGAGAGAAGAAGATTGATATAGTTTCGAAATTATATGTAGAGCTTGTTGGAAGTCTCTAAGTTCTCTCATTCTCAAATACTGGATGACTGGAGCAGTGGTACTCTCTAATAACACGTCGCTCATGTGACGCCCAATGTCAACAGAAAGCATTGGCTTGTTTCAAATTGCTACAAAATTAATTTTAAATAGGAATTGATGTACCTATTCGAGAGTGTTATCCCAAATTAGTCTAGTTTAATATTCGTTTTATCGATATTTTATTAACAGTGACATTAAAACACGAAGAATAAGCAGTAACCCGTAGCGACTTTGTAGCGCTCCATGCTTGGCATTAGCAGTCAGCACAGGCCAGTGCAGTGCTGTCACTGCTCGAGTACTGGTTATTCTTCGACTTTTACTCTCCCTGTTAATACATATCAATATATCCAATATCGCGCTATACTAACCTGGGGCCGCTGTATTGATTGCACATATAAAATTCTGCATTAAAAATCATTTTGTTTGTCATGAGAAAGAAACCGATACTGTCCGTTGACACTGGGAGTAGCATGAAAGACATGATGAGAACTATTTGCCCGGGCTGACTTCAGCTACAAACTGCAATATCGAAACTGCAAATATCTGCTGAAACAATAGACAAAATCTGCCTGGGTGCCTATTCTGTATCTTTCCGCCATTGTGCCGATCGTTTCGGTACTCAAAGAGCACCGAACGGCCTAGTACTCGAATTAGAGTCCCTGCATTATTCAGTATGCATTTCGGTAGCGATACCGTTCGGGCCTAGAGAACCGAAGCGCTGTTGTCGGTTCGCGTCGCGCAAGCCAATCAAAAGCAAGCGGCCGCAGATCCGCGCATGCGCACTGCAGCGCACTGCAGCGCGCACAGTGCCACGAACACAAAGCGGCTAGCAGGCGACACAGGCTCGCTATTCTTCCGAGTACCGAAAATTGCGTATACGTTGCCATAACGCATGACGCCGCATTTCATCGAGCTGGCGTGCCCGCCTTCATCGCCCTTGCCTCCTCCTTAACAGTATCAGGCGCAATATATCCATTTCCATGATTCTCAGCTGAAATGCATAAACATTTTTGCAGTTTCTCTGACCGCATGTTTCCATGCATGCATAATAACTGTAGCGTATTTGACGGTATTCTGCAGATTGTCGAAAATGCCGCATTATGTCATCTTATACTCATTCACACTGACATCGTGTTTTGGATTTTAAGTTTCGGAAAATGAGTTAGGAATAGTGTGTAGTATCACATTGTACTAATACAACTATAAAAACACCCAAAAAACTGATTCTGAGAGTTTCAAAGAATAAGAAGATAAACGGAATGTGGTTATAACTCGCTCCTAGAGATCTAAATGATTAAGTAGCCAACTTCCTTATATGATACGTCAACGATTTGGGTCTTAAAAACAAAACTGGAAAAAAAACGCGTTTTCGAGAGCTCCTGCAGTTTGTCGAAGCTTATAATAAGCTTCTCATGAATGAAAATGTTTCGTGTATGGTCCTACAGTCTAAAAATATTACAGCAGAGATCTTTCATCTTTGTCTACTGTGGTTGAGGATTCGATCACAGATAAATACTTGTGACAAGCAAGATTATAAAGATGACTGTTGCTAGTTACATTCCCAGTAATTAAGTTGTGCTCTTAGATTCCTGTCTAAACGCATACTCGGAAATCGCTACATATTCGGAAAAAATGGTGAATTATTTCTGACAAGAAAAAAATATAAAGGTCACTGTCGGCTCTTTCACTCACAGCAATTTCATCTCCAACAATTTCATATTTCGTATTTTAAACACACAGAAATTACGAAATCATTACTGAGGAAGTGCGCTCTTACATGTAACTAATAACGAATATTGCAGAAAAATCTTAGCTTACACGAATGACAATGTCTCAGAACGTGTTGCATATATGAAGAGGACAAAAAAAGTTTTTGCATCCACGAACCCGTGTCCTTTCGTTTCGCATTCCTGCGCGCTAACCACTTGACCACGCCAAACAACAGAGACGCAGTTCTCAATTCTACCAGTATTGTGTAGCGGAACGTAGCTTGACTTCGTTGCGAAACGGTGCTGCGTAGGTCATAAATGCATGATAGTTTGGAAGGTTTACAATATCACGCTTCACATAATTGCTTTCCATTGTTACTTGAAAGTTGTAAAAACGTTTCGATAATTACTAACTAACCCATTTGTGGGAAAAAGTACACAAAGGCACTCGTAATGTCAGTTTACAGTCTTGTAGTATACGTAAGCAGAGCCGATGTCTTGATATTTAATGATCTTTAAACTCTTATTTGCATAAAAATAACACGTATTATAAGAGAATATTGACCGAAAACTTTTTTTTAATGTAATCATTCACAGTAACAACCTAACCTAACCATATTTCTAACAAATGAAAATAGTCTATTATGAACTCACTTTCCAACCGAATGCGTCTTCTGGTGATTCTTTAGTAACACAATCACTAAATACAAAGCTAAAACCGCTAAATATGTTTAAAATAACAAATTATAGGTGTAAATAAACCACAGCTCACCGATCGACAGGGCCAGACCGAAATCCAAAACCTCTCAGTACTATTGTCATAAAATCGGTGGGAGGACCATTCAGTAACAAGTCTCAGAAGTTTACTGAATAGGATATTTTGATAAAAAAAAAAACGAAAATGACTTCACTACCGAGACTAACCTACTACACCGACCGGTATGAACGATACAGAATAGGGCTCCTGGCAACACTTAGCAGAGACTCTTGTAACAATTTGGAAGCCCGCATCTCGTGGTCGTGCGGTAGCGTTCTCGCTTCCCACGCTCGGGTTCCCGGGTTCGATTGCCAGCGGGGTCAGGGATATTCTCTGCCTCGTGATGGCTGGGTGTTGTGTGCTGTCCTTAGGTTAGTTAGGTTTAAGTAGTTCTAAGTTCTAGGGGACTGATAACCATAGATGTTAAGTCCCATAGTGCTCAGAGCCATTTGAACCATTTTTTGAACAATTTGGAACGACACATAGTTTCGTCAAAAAGTACTGATGACAGATAAATCTACTAGCGAAGATCGTGTGAATATGCAAAATTTACACATCAGGGGCCCTGTTCTGTATCTTTCAGTCCCTCTGCCTATAGGTTCGGTAGGCGAGCGCACCGAGCATCCTGGTTGTCGAAGGAGAGGCCCAACGTTATTCTGTAAGTATTGGAGAAGCAATGATGCACAGTTTAAGCCAAGCGAGGCGCAGTTGTCGGTTCTCCTCGCGCCAGCCAAATCAAAAGCAAGCAACCACAAATCCACGCACACACACACTGTGGAGTGAACAGCGGCATGAACCCGAATCGGCTACGAGCTGACACAGGAGTGCTATTCTTCACGGTATCGAAAAGTGTGTTCATAGAACGTATTAGTTGGGCATTTCAAAGGGGCTTGTTTCGTCCTGCAGGTTATGTTTGCAGTCCACTTCCATGATTCTCAGCTGAAATGCATAGACATGTTTACATTTGCCCTGACCACGTGTTCGCAAAAACATGGTTCAAATGGCTCTAAGCACTATGGGACTTGACATCTGAGGTCATCAGTCCGATAGACTTAGAACTACTCAAACCTAATTAACCTAAGAACATCACATCCATGCCCGAGGCAGGATTCGAACCTGCGACCGTAGCAGCAGCGCGGTTCCGGACTGAAGCACCTAGAACCGCTCGGCCGCGACGGCCGGCCACGTGTTCCCATGCATGCATTATAACGTTAGTGTATATGACTGCGTTCTGGAAATTGTCACAAATGCTGTATCACATCATTTTATTCTCATTCACACTGACATCTTGTTTTTGGATTTTACTTTTCGAAAAATGAGTTAGGATTGGTGTGTAGTGCCACAGTGTACAAATACACTCCTGGAAATGGAAAAAAGAACACATTGACACCGGTGTGTCAGACCCACCATACTTGCTCCGGACACTGCGAGAGGGCTGTACAAGCAATGACCACACGCACGGCACAGCGGACACACCAGGAACCGCGGTGTTGGCCGTCGAATGGCGCTAGCTGCGCAGCATTTGTGCACCGCCGCCGTCAGTGTCAGCCAGTTTGCCGTGGCATACGGAGCTCCATCGCAGTCCCACTGGTAGCATGCCGCGACAGCGTGGACGTGAACCGTATGTGCAGTTGACGGACTTTGAGCGAGGGCGTATAGTGGGCATGCGGGAGGCCGGGTGGACGTACCGCCGAATTGCTCAACACGTGGGGCGTGAGGTCTCCACAGTACATCGATGTTGTCGCCAGTGGTCGGCGGAAGGTGCACGTGCCCGTCGACCTGGGACCGGACCGTAGCGACGCACGGATGCACGCCAAGACCGTAGGATCCTACGCAGTGCCGTAGGGGACCGCACCGCCACTTCCCAGCAAATTAGGGACACTGTTGCTCCTGGGGTATCGGCGAGGACCATTCGCAACCGTCTCCATGAAGCTGGGCTACGGTCCCGCACACCGTTAGGCCGTCTTCCGCTCACGGCCCAACATCGTGCAGCCCGCCTCCAGTGGTGTCGCGACTGGCGTGAATGGAGGGACGAATGGAGACGTGTCGTCTTCAGCGATGAGAGTCGCTTCTGCCTTGATGCCAATGATGGTCGTATGCGTGTTTGGCGCCGTGCAGGTGAGCGCCACAATCAGGACTGCATACGACCGAGGCACACAGGGCCAACACCCGGCATCATGGTGTGGGGAGCGATCTCCTACACTGGTCGTACACCACTGGTGATCGTCGAGGGGACACTGAATAGTGCACAGTAGATCCAAACCGTCATCGAACCCATCGTTCTACCATTCCTAGACCGGCAAGGGAACTTGCTGTTCCAACAGGACAATGCACGTCCGCATGTATCCCGTGCCACCCAACGTGCTCTAGAAGGTGTAAGTCAACTACCCTGGCCAGCAAGATCTCCGGATCTGTCCCCCATTGAGCATGTTTGGGACTGGATGAAGCGTCGTCTCACGCGGTCTGCACGTCCAGCACGAACGCTGGTCCAACTGAGGCGCCAGGTGGAAATGGCATGGCAAGCCGTTCCACAGGACTACATCCAGCATCTCTACGATCGTCTCCATGGGAGAATAGCAGCCTGCATTGCTGCGGAAGGTGGATATACACTGTACTAGTGCCGACATTGTGCATGCTCTGTTGCCTGTGTCTATGTGCCTGTGGTTCTGTCAGTGTGATCATGTGATGTATCTGACCCCAGGAATGTGTCAATAAAGTTTCCCCTTCCTGGGACAATGAATTCACGGTGTTCTTATTTCAATTTCCAGGAGTGTACATCTATAAAAAAAAAAAATACAAAAAATTGTTTCAGCGAGTGACAAAGAACAATAAGAATGAGATTTTCACTGTGCAGTGGAATGTGCGCTGATATGAAACTTCCTGGCAGAATCAAAACTATGTGTCGGACCGAGACTCGAACTCGGGACCTTTGTCTTTGACGGGCAAGTGCTCGGTCAAGCATGCGATAAATAAAATTGTTTCATATATGGTGGTATAGTCTAAAATATTATGGAAGGGATCTTTCATCTCTGTCTACTGTTGTAAAGATTCGATCGCAGATAGATCCTTGTGACAAGCAAGAGTATAAAGATGATTGCTGCTGGTTTCATTGACAGTAATTTAAGTTGCGCTGTTACATTTCTGTTTAGTCATACACTCGGAAATCGCTGCGTATTCGGAAAAAGATGGTGAATTATTTGTGACAAAAAAGAATATAAATGTCACTGTCTGTTGCTTCACTCACAGCAGTTTCATTTGTAGTAATTTCATCTTTCGCTTTTTCAACATACAGTAGTCACGAAATCGAAGATACTCTTTACTGATATAGAGCGCTCTAACATGTAAATAACAACGAATATAGAAGAAAAATACGTAACTTTCACGAATAACAACCATTTTGTTATGACAACTTATACACACCATGTGTTCTATTTCTGCTGAGTTTCAAGGACAGGGACGCAGGCTGACTTTACTGCAGAGGGATGCGGGCATAAGTCGTAAATGCATGAAATTTTGGAAGATTTACATTGTCAGGCTTCACAAATTTCCTTTCCATTGTTACTTATGAGTTGTAAACACGTTGCGATGATTAATAATTCAACCATTTGCAGGAAAAAGTACGCACAGTCATTAGGAATTTCAGGTAACATTCATGTAATATACGTAAGCAGAGCAGGTGTCTTGAATTTTAATGATTTTTAAACTCTTAATTACACAAAAGTTACAGGTATTCTGTGAGAATATTGACCGAAAAATTCTTTTGATGTTATAATTATTCATAGTAACAACAATACAAACCATATTTGTAACACAGGAAAACAGTGTATTACGAATTCACTTTCCACTCCCATGCATCCTAGTGATTCTTCAGTAAAACATAATCGCTAAATCCGAAACTCAAACCACTCAGTGTTTGTAAAAGAACAAATTCTAGCTGTAAGCAAATCACTCCGAACCGAACAGGTGGCCATATCGAAACCTAACCACCTCTCGATACAGTTGTCTAAAAATCGCTAGGCGGGCCATTCGCTAACGGGCTTCGGAAGCTTACAGAATAGCAACTAAATTACGTCTACCGACGCAAACGTACCACACCGATCAGTATGAACAATACAGAGTAGGGCTCCTTGGCAGATGGCAATCCCCAAATGATACGACGGAGCCGATCTGACGGCAGACTTGCTCTGGCCGTGTGAGATGAGATAGTTGGAAATGCATTAAAGCTGCCTGCAAGGCTGACACGTGCTCGTTATCTTCACCTGTTGTAGTCTTCATTGTCAGGGCTTCTCGATGACATTCCACTTCAAGAAGATGTGGAGATGTAGTTTATGCACAGTGGGGCGCCTCTTAATGCCAGTACAATAGTTTGTCGGTATTTAGATCACCGGTTTTCAGACAGATGGTTCGTCGGGGACAGCCATGTGTGTTGGCCGCCCAGATCCCCCCATGTAAGTCCACTGCATTTTTATTTCTGGAGAAACGCCAAGGAGCTCGTCTACAGAGACGTCATTGTCCATGAAGCCACTGTAAGAAGACGAATCCAAGAAGCCGCTGTAGTATGGAGACAGGTCAGAGCATCGTGGTATCATTTCTTACAAACTTACCATGCAGCTGGTAAAGGCCATTTCAAACATTTGTTTTGAAGGACATGACAGAAATCAAGCTTGTTATTGTTTTATGGACACTCATAAGAGACTAAATTTCGCGCGTCCTGATTATCTTAAAACCCACGAAATGGGGAATACTCTTTTGTTTTTGATCGTAAATAAAGTTATGCGTTATATACTATTTCATCCTATTTTCCATTTGTTTTGTTGTTTTGCATAGTGCATCATTGTTATGCACATTAAGAGAAGCTCTGCAAGGAGAAACATTATCAATGCCGGCTGGAGTGGCCGAACGGTTCTAGGCTCTTCATTATGGAACCGCGCGACCGCTACGGTCGCAGGTTCGAATCCTGCCTCGGGCATGGATGTGTGTGATGTTCTTAGGTTAGTTAGTTTCAGTAGTTCTAAGTTCTATGGGACTGATGACCTCAGATGTTAAGTCTCATAGTGCTTAGAGCCATTTGAACATTATCAATGCCAGGATAAGCTTTAAATCCTCAATTGAACGTTTTTACACCCCCGTACTCAGTTCTGACCTTGTGGTAATGGACGCAGTAGAAAATAGAAATAATGATTGACAGATGATTGTCAATTCGCAATAAGCATGCGTGTACGACAAATAAAGGTTTCTGGGTCGAGAGTGACCTCGACATTGGTTATCGCAACGTGTGCCGCACCGTTTTTTCCCCTCTCAATAGCCCCTCCCCAGAGCTCATTACTTACTGATTACACACATTCGTACTCAACGTACATACGCAATCTAAAAACCTACAACTTGTAATAGTTACACTTATTAGTCTGGAAATGTCGTAAATAGCGATCTAATGTTGTCCAGTACACCATCAAATGGCTCTAATGGTTTAAATGGCTCTGAGCACTATGGGACTTGAGGTCATCAGTCCCCTAGAACTTAGAAATACTTAAACCTAACTAGCCTAAGGACATCACACACATCTATGCCCGAGGCAGGATTCGAACCTGCGACCGTAGCGGTCGCGCGGTTTCAGACTGAAGCACCTAGAACCGCTCGGCCACACCGGCTAGTACACCATCCTCAGTCACTATTAGAAATATCTGCACTTATACATCAGGCGCATTTTCTCAGGTGTTTCGGCAGATATTAGAAATTTCGGTTTTGCAATGTGTAGTTGGAGGAATCTCAAACAAATACTGCTTACGACGCGCTGTGTCGACGGAAAGCGTCAGTTGTTACCTGTCACAAACAGAATTATTTTTAGGGTGTAATTTTACGTGCACATTCGATAGTGGTCGCAAATTGGTCTAGTGCGATCTTCGTTTTATCGATATGTATTACGAAAGAGTTTAAAACTTGAAAAATATTCAGTACTACAGCCGAGACTGAGGATCGCTGCTACATGGCAACAGTAGTCACTGTGGGTCGGGAAGGTGCTTTTGCTGCTGGTGTATTGATTATTCTTCACCTTTTACTGTCCCTGTCAGTACATATCAACGAATCCAATCTCGCAATAGAATAATTTGGGACGGCTATATCGAATGGGCGAGTAAAATACCGCTTTAAAAGTAATTTTTTCTTACAGTGGGGCCGGCCGGAGTGGCCGTGCGGTTCTAGGCTCTACAGTCTGAAACTGAGCGACCGCTACGGTCGCAGGCTCGAATCCCGCCTCGGGCATGGATGTGTGTGTGGTATCCTTAAGTTAGTTAGGTTTAATTAGTTCTAAGTTCTAAGCGACTGATGACCTCAGAAGATAAGTCGCATAGTGCTCAGAGCCATTTGAACCATTTTACAGTGGGTAAGAAACCAATTCTTTCCGTCGGCAGTGGCGTTGCACGAAAGACGTGATGAGCAATATTTGTTTGCGCTGTCTCCACCTACGCAGTACAAAAATGAAATTCCAAATCAAGAAAAGAAAAAAATCTTATGTGGCAAGTTTTCATTTAAATGGAGAACGGTGGAAGCTTGTGAGTCTAGTCTCAGAGTGTACGAAGATGGTGAGATCGGAGCCTCTCGCGAGTTTAAAGTGAGTATACAAATCTCATTTATCAATATGTATTACAGATGTCGATAGTGTAAGAGTGCACTAGTGAAGCAAGTTTTCGGTACTTTTCAGTGTGGTGAAAGAACGCTTAGAGACTGGCGCAACATGAAGAAACCGACTAAAATCCAAAAGGTACGTTGAGGCAACGCGCAGATTAGACTTCCGTCGCCATTAGCATAGCCAGGGCGCGCGGCTGTTCCCAGGCCTCCGTCGCCATGAACTGCTAACGGGGGAGGTCGGACAGCGTGTCTAAACTCGCACACATATTCATGCAGCCGGGGCTGGGGCGGCACCCAAATTGAGTGCAACGCCGACCCCTAATCGACAATTTGCCACAGCTTGTTTAACCGAGCGTCGCTCGTAGAGGGTAGGGACTGTCAGCAGACGCCTATATTTCTCCCGTATTGTTTGCTCTCTGTAATAACGGAGATGGCGCAACTTAAAGGAAAAGGTCCTTGTTACACAATCTGAACGAATGAAACAAATTATTCGACGATATTGTCTGCATAAACATCTAAATTCGTACTCTGCGAGCCATTGTACAGCACACGGTCCTCGGTGCTTTGCTTTCTCTGCTATTCCATTAGCACACTGAGTGAGGAAAAATATATGTCTGTGTTCCTCTGTATGCACTCTAATCACTCTTATCTGATTATGCTTATCCATTACGGATATTTTAGAACCGTGACTGTATATTAATGTAAATAAATTAATTATACTCAACTGCAACCAGTCCCTTTTTTCATTAATAATGCTTTATTACCTTAACCAGTTTTCGAACCCTTTCAGGTTCATCTTCAGATGATTTCGGGAGGATCCGGGAAGTTACATCATAACTGGTAGTAGCATAATGCTGGGTGCTGGTTCTATGGCAGAAAGATGGGTCACACTTTACTGAAGTATCGCCTTGACTATAGCTTACCTGTCGATATGGATGTAAATTTAGTTTTTACTTACTGCGACAGTATGGGCGGCTTTTTTCGTATCTGTCTGCCTCCATTTTGATGTCCAGAACACTTTCACACGAACTATATTAGTTCACACTTTAACAGTGACACTTTACCAGCATCCAGCATGCGCTTTACAACTGTTGCTTATAACGAAGATCTTGACAGAGAGATATGGCATAAGCCTACTTTGTACAGAGATGTAATTTGTTGTTCTTTAGATGTGTTAAAGTCGATATAAGGGCAAGTTTTTTATCAGAATGGTGATAACATGAGAGTACTAGATAAAATAGTAATAAACTACTACAAGAACAAATTTCAGGTGATCTGATATGTTATTTCTACTTGTATGTTACAGGCAGTTTTTTTTATTAATGAAAAAAGTGACTGGTTGCAGTTGAGTATAATTAATTTATTTACATACTCTTATCTGATTCTTGCGATAGGAAGAATAGGAAAAATACTATCCGCACTGCACCCGCAAGTCATCTTCCCGCATCCGGAAGACTTTTATCCTCATCCGCATCTACAACTGCGGATATTAAAATATTGTCAACGGCTTCATCGTCTTTGTTTCACAGGAGTTCTGATGATAGGATGGCGCCCATCCCGAATTTTCGTCTGTGGGAGTCGGTCATTATAACTCACATTACATAGACTGAGAGCGTAGGCGCCGATTGTGACCACGTTTTAATGTGGCTTAGTGTGTAATGTTCATCATTCATTGTTTCAGTTACGACTTTCTGTCGTTAT
This sequence comes from Schistocerca cancellata, assembly GCF_023864275.1. Lineage (NCBI taxonomy): Eukaryota > Metazoa > Arthropoda > Insecta > Orthoptera > Acrididae > Schistocerca > Schistocerca cancellata. Next base: position 740,705,540 of record NC_064629.1, on the reverse strand, counting down.
TGAAACGGCTTATGTGAATTTTTCTGCATAATATTCCTTCAACACTGAGTAGTCAAATGAAGACGTTTTACAAGTTGTCAGTGCCTCTTGAAAACTCTTCGGTATTAACCAATTCATTTGTTCATGAAATGTGCGCGAATTCACCATAATGTGAAAGTGCTACGTTTCGTAACGGAATGAGCATTGCATTTGTGTACTTGTGGGTATTTTTAACATAAACGTTGATAACATCACTGATTTTATACTGAATATTATTTATGTAAAATGTGATACACGAAAAGATCGTGAAGCAAAGATTGTAACAGATGGAGTGTCCTATGACAGACATCACATCCCTTTCTGGCAGCTTTGGTAATTACATAAGTGACGTATGTTTCTCTTGAAACGTAAACGACAAATGAAGGCCCTCTCTCTGTCTCTCTCTCTCTCTCTCTCTCTGACACACACACACACACACACATATATATATATATAAACAGGGAGAGAGAGGGGGGGAGGATAGGAGTGATAGGGAGGAGAGGGAGAAAGACAGCCGGAGAGAGAGAGAGTAATCACAGTTCCAATAAAGCGCTAATATGAGCATGAAAACAGTTCAACGTCGACAGGAACCATACATACAACAGGAAGACAAACATTTTGTTTTATGAAATTCAAAGTTTTAACTTATTAAAAAGACGCACAGTGCTTGTACGTGAATTCCTTCGACATAAGAGCATATAGTTGAGGACTGGTGACACAAAAATAGCTGTAAGTTATCGCAACAGGTATTTGCGATATTTCTTGAGCAGAAAAACCACGTTTAAACTTATACTTATTTGGTAAATCACTAACGAGCAGCACAAAATCATCACTTCGCTGCAGATGGTACACTGTACCATACTGGAAACAAAGTCACACAGAACTTACCATTTTAGAGAATGAGGTAATAATCACACTTAACACAAACAGTTTTTGGCCTGAATGTTCATACCAAAAGTTATTACTTAAGACATGTTTCACTTTACAGACTTGAATCAAGATAGCCACTCACGATGTCACGGATGAGCTGAAATATTTGAGCAATATAAACAAGAAGGGACAGGGACCAGATAGCAGGAGTAGCGTTAAGTATCTGCAGCCAGACGAATTGACTGGCGTAGCGTATTTGTTTCCGGGCCACGAATAAAATTCAGAGAACAGCGTTAAGTAACTGAATATCATCATTTCATATAAATTCGCGATGTGAATAGCGAACGGCAGGAAAATTGTCTGGGAGCATTTATGTTATGCGTTTCATGCAAACTGACGCTTGGGATGACATCTTATGACAGTCGGTCGGCCGGAGTGGCCGAGCGGTTATAGACGCTACAGTCTGGAACCGCGCGACCGCTACGGTTGCAGGTTCGCATCCTGCCTCGGACATGGGTGTGTGTGATGTCCTTAGGTTAGTTATGTTTAAGTAGTTCTAAGTTCTAGGGGACTGGTGACCTCAGAAGTTAAGTCCCATAGTGCTCAGAGCCATTTGAACCATTTTTTTTTTAACAGTCATGGGAGCACATCGTGATGTAAGAAATAGGTTTTCAATCAATGTAAATATTGTATTCGAATCATCGGTGTATGTGTGTAAGCCGGCCGCAGTGGCCGAGCGGTTCTAGGCGCTTCAGTCTGGAACCGTGCGACCGCTACGGTCGCAGGTTCGAATCCTGCCTCGGGAATGGATGTGTGTGAAGCTCTTTGGTTAGTTAGGTTTAAGTAGTTCTAAGTTCTAGGGGACTGATGACCTCAGATATTAAGTCCCATAGTGCCCAGAGCCATTTGAACCATTTTGTATGTGTGTGTGTGTGTGTGTGTGTGTGTGTGTGTGTTTGTGTGAGTGATTCAATATGTGTCGGAGGCTGGCTGATACGGCACAACTAAATGTAAAAAAGAAAGAAACACACACGATGTACACGTTAGGTCGTGTTACGGCATTCATCTCGAGAAGCTTAGTACGCACTGTGATGTATTGTTGAGACTCATAAACACAATTGCTTCTCGCGGTCTCTTTATAGCAGACTTCATCGCTGTGCCCCGCAAAGAATGGTGTCCACATCTAGGTTTGATTCAAAGAAAGCAGAAAGCTGAAAGCTGAGTCATCAGCTGTGCTGCTGAAAGAACTTATTGTATGTAAACGATGCAGAGTTGCTGAAGTAGTTTGCCGGAATATGTTTTATTTGAAACATAAAAAAACAAAGCCCAACCTATTTTGGATTCCCATGTTTTTTCTTATACAATTGTTCTCAAATAATTGCAGGGAAACTATAAGTAACAAATATTTGATTATTTAAAATTTTATGCCTCACATCACATGTTTATAATGAGATGGTTAGATTTATTAGAATACTTCAACGTTGAGTAACTCGCTGACCATTTTTCGAAGAAAATGTATTGAATTAAGAGTGCAAATTGCGACTGGGAGCCGGAGTGGCCGAGCGGTTAAAGGCGCTGCAGTCTGGAACCGCACGACCGCTACGGTCGCAGGTTCCAATCCTGCCTCGGGCGTGGATGTGTGTGATGTCCTTAGGTTAGTTAGGTTTAAGTAGTTCTAAGTTCTAGGGCACTTATGACCACAGCAGTTGAGTCCCATAGTGCTCAGAGCCATTTGAACCATTTGCGACTGGGAATCAGGAATTGGATATCAGAAATTGTAGACATATTTCGAAATGCAGCCCTCAACCATCTGTAAAAGTATTCCGAAATATGTGCATTCATTGCGAAAAAGTTTCTGAATCCCATTCAAGAATACCGTGGCCATTTCTTTATGATCTTTAATAGCCCTAAATCTCTTTCTGGTCACTGGAGAATCGTTTAACAGTCTTCTGTATAATTTGAAAGTGTCCAAACATATAACTTTCGGCCCACCACGCAAAGAATCGTGTTCACATCTATGTTTGTCTGAAGAAAAGCAAAAACTTGAGTTATATGCTGCGCTGCTGTAAGTCTTTCTGAACACAAACAAAGCTGCAGCCACAGGTTTTAGATTCCCATGTTTTTTATCCGCTATGCAGTTGTTCTGAAATAACTGAAATCAGCTGGATGTGACTTAAGTCACTTGCATGTCTCTAAACTATTATCCAACCGCGAAAAGAGGAGCTGTAGTGTAACGTGGAATCGGTGCCAAGTTTCATTTCTGTTGAATCTCCATATCGTTGATAAGTGACTGCTAGATTAAAAGGTAGAGTGAAAAAATTATTCAGCCGGGATTTGATCCAAAAATAAATAAGACGTTCTACCATTACACCACCACAGCAAATTTTGTGTCACTCCCTCTGTCGTCTCAAGGCACTGCTGCTCTCTCGAGTTAAGTTGGCTGTTCACTAGATGAGAATAGCGTCGCTCTCACAAATTTACTTTAATTCATTACAATTCATACAATTCGTGCGACATATTTGTAAATGGTATACAAAAACCTTCCATGTGAATCAGCGTATCAGTTAATCAAAAGAGGTTCTTAGACCCTGCAGCGTTTCCTGTGATTCGCTTGCACATACAGATGGACGAGAGGAAGTTATTTTAATTGATACATATAGAGATAGTTGTCTGCATATTACTCGGAGCTTAATTTCCATAACTTTTGCCATCTTTCCGTATGAGATATACCGACCAGAAATGACCCTAGCAGCGCGTCTTCGTAAATTTTGTCCGAGTTTTTCTTCATTCCTTACTATCATACAACGATGATAGTTTCCTATAGCCAACAGCATCATCCGTGAAGTCTGACAAAGGTGCTGATCCTATCTAATAAATCGTTTACGTGAACTGAGTGCGTTAGAAGTCTTCTTAGGCTTCCTTGGAATACGTCCGATGTTATTTTCATTTCCGTAAAATATTCGCCATCATGTTGAAAGGTCTCTGTTGGATTCCTTTCATGTTTAATTTCTTAAATCTGTTGACATTTATGGAATAAATTCCTCTTCTAAATGTACTGTGGCGTTTCTGACTATCTGGGAGGAGACTGAGCAGTGGAACGTGTTACTTTTACACATAAACAAGAACGATCTGTCACACTACTACACTTTAAAGCACAGTTTATATGTAATTCTTATATGTAATTCATGTCACACAGTCTCATACGGAACCTACATCCGCTTTCTTTTATATACTGTATATGATAAGATACTGTCATCCCCCTTCCCTTTTGTGTGAGAGGATGAATGAGCATATGTATTTCTAGTCGCATGCTTGAGGGTAGCAGACAAGGCTGTCTGCTAGAGAACAGTAGGACCAACGTCGGAACAGGTAGCTACGCTTCCTAAAAGCAAAGAGGTTTCTATCCTTAGTATGGTCCTGTCCGTCCGTTGTCATGTTGGTATAGGAAGCTGCCCCTCTGGCCACTTCCGTTGGTCTTTGTGAGCCACCCTCGAGAAAGCACGCTGGGCAGTAGGCAGTTGCAGTGTGGCCGTGGCGAGCGTCTGAAGTGGTAAGATCTCCGGCTAAGCACGTGTCTGTTAAGTCCGTAGGACAATGGATTTCTTAAGTTCAGCCTAACTGAAAATTTAATCACCTTGATTTCAGGTTTAGCTCTAAAATATCTAATGCTATCTTAAAGTGCAGCGGAGTGTAATTCTCGTGTTAAATTCAGATTATTTTGCGGTAGTTGCTTTGTTACTACTTTGTGAGTAAAGTGGAACCACGTGTTGATCAGTAACTCTAACTAAGTTCATCAATCTTAAATCCGAATGTGCGTGAGATTATAACGTCTCGTCTTGAGAATATTTTTTTTAATATAGCAACTTTTCTTTATGCTTTTCTTTATGTTCAACCCACGTGGGGTGTACTTTGCGAGACCAGTACCACGTGCTTATATAACTGTTTGACCCATCAGGTTAATAGTAAGACGTTAGTAACCAGTTCAAGGTTTTTCTTTTGTCAATTGCTTTTCGATCTAATGTATTTTAATTATCAAAATTATTGTGGAGTTGTACGCTTTGTGTAAACCAAGTTGACCACGTGGAGCATGTGGTGTAATCATCAAAGTAGCCCTCAGCTATTCTTTTTGCGAAGACTTCACAAAGAGTTAATATGAATTTAGTATACCAGTGTGTGGTAATTACATGACGGACAGGATTGTGGTATGAACGTAATTTCTTTGGGTAAAAACTGAATCTGTTGGTTGTGGTTAATTTCTTCTTGCTTATGTTTCAATGTTCTTCGTGTGTTATTTTATGAATGGAGTGTTGTATGCAGTTTTCCAAATCTTGGCTCCATATTTTACGTGTTCCGTAAGATTACAATCTCACATTCTTTTCAATCGTAAATAAGGCACCAGCTCAGTTATAACTCACGTATAATATGCTGAAATTTCAATGAACAATCTTAAAATAAATTTCCAAATATAAACTGATTTCTTTCTTTTTATTTAAATTCTCCTTTTTATATATATATTTCACCGGTTTTGTATGACTATTAAAAGATTATCATTAATATTAGTCTACTTGGTAAACCTAGACTAAATATCTGATGAAACAGTTGCCCAGTAATCCACGGTTAACGTCCCCAGACAGATCACGGCTTTTAACCCACTTTCATTGTCAATTAGCACCGATTTCAGCTTAAGAAAATTAAAGTTACAATATTACACTTCAGCATACCAAATTAAAGTTACAATATTACACATGGCGACCCTGTTCTGTGATTCCGCTAGACTCTGGAATCTCTGAAATGTTAGATTGCGAGCGTGTTATAATCTTCATTTTTTTTCCCTACAGCGCTCAAACAACTTCTGCGTTGTTTCCGAGCAGTCTTTCGAAAGGTTCACGGCGTTGTTGATCGGCGTTGCGTTGTTTGTCTTGTTTTGTTTTTTATATTTGTGTGTTTTATATGTCTGTGTGTTTTTTATTCTCGCTTGGAAATTCCACTGTTTCGATCAAAGATAAAAATTTGTTTTGCGTGTGAAAAAGTGTGTACTAGGTTGGGTATCTTTCGTGTGACTGTCGTAATTTTTGGGGGACACATTTATTGTGATTAGTGTGTTGCGTACTGAGTATAAATTGCACTAATGCAAACACGTAACCAAGCTAAGAGTAAGCGGTCCAACAACTTAAGCAACATGGACCAAGGGGATAATTTGATTTCCAATATTAACGCGTCGGGCGGTTCCGAAAATGCAATGGGGAATACTTCAGACGAAATGCAAAACAGCACGAACGGGCTCACATCAGAGCCAGAAATTAATTTGCCTCCAACTAACCAAATTGATTTAGCAGAACTCATGAAAGCCTTATTGCAACAAAATAAAGAAAACACAGAAAAATCGATCCGCGAGCTAGGCGAACAAATGACACAAAAATCTGAGAAATCGATCCGCGAGCTAGGCGAACAAATAGACAAAAAACTAATCCAGCAGACAAATAAAGTCGACAAGTCGATGCAGAGAGTGTCCGATGATATCTCACAAAGAATAAACAATCTGGCAAGTGAGATAAAAAGTGATATTATGAAAGAATTAGGCCGTACATTTGAACAAATCGATGATCGTCTGCAAGCTTTAGAACAGAGCAAGCGGAGGGGCGATACCGAATCTAAAGAAAGGGAAGAACGGCTACTTAGGAATTTCCAAGAGCTGAGGGAAGAATGCCAAAGGGAACACCAGCAGGTAATCTCGAGGGTTCAAGAGGCGGAAACGCATTGTCCCACGTCCGTTAGCAACACAATAGCGGACAACAGTTTAGCGATCCACGCGTTGGAACAGCAAATTGAACAATTGAAGCAGACTGGGGCGGAGGACAAGAGACAAATTGATGATAAGATTGCGGCATTAGCGGACACTGTAGGCACGATGAAGCTGACGGAAAGCGAGAACAATACTACACCGGTAGCGGCCGCAGAGACCGAAGAAGTGCGTTCGCTTCTTAGATTTCAGAAGGGACAGTTTGAAGTGAACAGACAACACAAAGCTGTAAAAGGCGAATTACAAGAACGCGTGGCGCATCTGGAAAACCGCATGGCGTGTGATTCCGAACTCGCCAATAGCACTAAAAATAGCCGTACGAACAGTGCAGAGAGGGACTCCGGCCACGAGGGAGATTTTGACGACAGGGGAGAATGTAATTTAAGGGGCAGACATGAGAATAATAGAAACATTCAAGGGCCTCGCCAGGAGGAAATGCGGGGATTTGATTTCAAACATTTCCTTACGGTGAGAAAGTTTGAGATATTCCGAAATTCGCAAAAAGGAATACATCCACGAGCATGGCTCGAGCAATTTGAGTTCTGTCTTCCTCCCGACTGGGCAAGTTCACATAAGATAGAGTATATGTGTGGCTATTTGGAAGGCGAACCGGCGATTCGCATGAGGTCGGCAGCGTGTCACTGCAACTCCACTCGGGAGTTTCGACAAGCCTTTCTGTCCGCCTATTGGTCGGAAGCGGCACAAGATAGGGTCAAACATGGCATAATTATGCTGCCAAATTTGAACCAGTCTGGTTTCGGCAGCCCTGCACGCCTATTCGACCACATGCTGCAGGCAAATCAATTCCTATACGACCCATACGGGCCTGCGGAACTAATTAGGATATGCATCACCAAATTGCCGATGCACTTGCGGCACGTCATTCTTGCGGGACGATGCAAAGAGGACGTGGAAACGTTTAAGACGCTTCTCCAAGAGTTGGAATACAATACAGGAGAATGCCCGCCTAATCAGGCACAAAGTTATTACGGGGCACAGCAGCGCGACCGCAGTCGTGGCCGTATTACTAATCAACGGCGTGACTGGTCGTCGCGACGCGAATGGAACAATAATCGGGACCGGCCGTATAGAAACTGGGGTGACAATCGCGAACACAGGTGGAACAACAGAAATGATCGAGGACGTAGACAGAATCGTGAACGGAACAGTTACGGCAACCAGAATCGATACTACGGTGAACACGGTGGGAATAGGACTATAGGCGGAGCACCTCATGATGTTGAAATTCGGCCAGCTAACCCTAGACATAATCCAGCAAATGGAAATGAACAAAACCGGCAATGACAAACGATCAGCGCAGAAGGCGCCCAATCGGAAACAATGAACGACATGGCAAAGGAGTGCATACGGTATATAGAGAGGGAAGATATTAGAGAGGATTTGTTGCAAGAAACTACGAGTACTAAAATTTCGGGAGTAAATCCAGTCGTGACAGTTGCGGTAAACGAAATATGTTTTAAGTGTGTCATTGACACTGGAAGCCCTTTCTCGATAGTGAGCGAGGCAGCATTTCAAAAATGCGAAGGGACTGGGACTTGGCCCGTTTTTCAAGTGCGAGGAATTAAGGTGAAGGGCGCAATCTACGGTAAGAGCATAGAAATCCGAAGGCAAACTCGGCTTAATTTTACCTGCCAGGGAAGAGACTTTGAGTACAACTTCTTTGTGCTCCCAATGCTGAATGTGGCAATGATTTTAGGAAATGACTTCATGAATGCCCACCATGCAGTAATTGACATGGGTGGAGGAGTAATGACAGTTCAAGTTGGGGATCAGCCAATTTGTTTAGAATTTGATGAATGCATATTACGTGCCGAGTCAGAAATTAGTTGCCTAAAATTTCAAGCTCAAACCGAGTCGCAACCCAGACTGGAGCTACTCGTGAACTATATAAGTGAGTCGTGCTCTCCGTCTGGTGAGCAGGGGAAAGATGTTGCGTTTGCTGATGCACTGAGAAAGAGCATCGCGGGTGTCAGAACCACGGACAGGGAAAAAGAGAAATTGTATTGTCTACTTAGGAATCATGAACGGGTATTTTCTGAGACTCCGGGGGCTATTAAGGGTTTTACGTACCAATTCAGAGTACGTGACCATCAGAAGTTTTCTGTTAGACCATACCCTATTCCCGTGGCGTATAAAGCCCAGGTGGAGAAGGAAATAAACAAGATGTTAGAACAAGGAATAATTGAGCGGGCAGTAAGCTCGTACAATTCACCCTTGCTTGTCGTGCCAAAACGCGACAACTTAGTTCGTTTGGTGCTAGACTCGAGACAGATAAACACAATTATTATGTCGGAAACGGACAGGCCTGAGAGCCTTGACGAACTCTTACAACGTTTCCACGGAGTAAAGGTACTATCATCTGTCGACCTCCGTTCGAGTTTTTGGCAAATCGTGCTACACCCATCTTGCAGATTATATACAGCGTTCCTGTGTTACGGAAATTGTTTCCAATTCCGGCGTCTCCCGTTCGGACTAAACGTCTCATCAGCTGCTTTTATAAGGGGATTAAATAGCATTTTACCTGATGATTTGAAACAGCGAGTGACAATTTACGTGGATGACATATTAATTGCGGAAAAGTCGTGGGAGGACCATAATGACGTTCTGAACAGACTACTGGATGTTTTTGAGAAGGCAGGTGTAACAGTCAACTTAGATAAGTCACAGTTCGGACGAGAGAACATAAAATTCTTAGGCCATATTGTCTCAGCAAATGGAATACAACCTGACCCGGAGAAAATTGCGGCGATAGCGGAGTGTGCAATTCCGACAAATAAAAAACAGTTGCGAGCATTCTTAGGCCTGTGTAATTTTTATAAGCGATTTATAAATTTTAGTGTACTTGGTACACCCCGTCTATGTGGACTAACAGGGAAGAACGCTTTGTGGGTCTGGGATCAAGAGGCACAGGATGAATTTTATAAATTAAAAAAGGCATTGGTAGAGGCTCCCATCCTCGTGCATCCCGACCTGACACAAGAATTCTGTTTAATGACGGACAGTTCCTTGTCAGGATTAGGTGCGGTACTGTTTCAAACGGGAGGAAATGATGATATTACAACTTGGAAAACAATCTCGTTTGGGAGCAGGGTGCTCTCTCGATGTGAAAAAAAATTATTCTGTCACGGAACTCGAAGCACTCGCGATAGTTTGGGCATTCTCAAAATTTAGGTATTTTTTATTTGGGAGGACCACCAAGGTGTACACTGACCATCGTGCACTCCAATTTCTTATGAGCACAAAAATCACGCATGGGAGACTAGGACGCTGGGCACTATACCTACAGGAATATAACTTCACTGTAGAATACATTCCTGGACAAAAAAATGTAATTGCTGACGCTCTATCGCGCATTCCTATAGGTTTGGTTCACACAGAAGAAAGGGAACTGGGTGAAAATAATTTTAGCATCCTATACTTACAGAATGTAGCGTTCGAGAATTTTGTTACCACCTCTTTAGGGAGTATAGCGGACGAACAGGATAAGGACGCAGTATTGAAAGATATAAAGACGAAGTGGGAGGACAAGGAGAATGTAGGAATACGCCAGTACTACTTAGTGCGCAATAGAATATTATTCAAGAAACGAGCCCCGGACGACTCCAGATGGGTGTTGGTGATTCCGGAGGAACTCGTAAACAAAATTATATGGTACATACACTTGAGTTATGGTCACTTCGGAGCACAGAAATGTTGTGAAAAACTGAAAGAGACATGCTATTTTAATAACATGCTACGGCGTATTCGTGGTGTACTTAGAGTGTGCGGACCTTGTCAGCGAGCAAAGGCGGCCACAGTGACTTATGCTGCATCATTGCACCCGATAATACCAAGCAAACTTTGTGACCTCGCGGCCGTGGATCTATTTGGGCCACTAATACGATCTAAAGCAGGTTTTGCATATGTTTTCGTAGCGGTGGAGCTAACCTCCAAGTTTGTGTGTCTGACTCCGTTGAAGCGAGCCACAGGAAGGGCAGTGGCAACTGCATTTGCAAAGCAGTTTCTGCATGAAGTTGGGAGCGTGAAAAGGGTTATCTCGGATAATGGACCACAATTTAGATCGCAATACTGGCAGCGGATGCTTCGAAGAAGAAGAATTAAACCTATATATATATCTCTCTTTCACCCCAGCTCGAACCCCAGTGAGCGTATTATGCGTGAATTAGGAAAATTATGTAGGTTATACTGCAGTCGTGATCACCGATCGTGGGACATACACCTAAAAGGATTTCAGAATATAATTAATGAGTTGCCTAATACGTCAACAAAGCTTCCGCCAATCACTGTGCTAAAAAACAAGGAGCCCCCAAGCAAAATCAAAGAGGTGGTGCCTTGGCCATTAGAGCCGAGACTACGCCGGAACGCAATTGTTGACTTAGCTATACGCAACATCAAGCGTGCAGCAGAAGCCAGAGTCAAGGCGTATAAGAAACGCGTGAGAAAAGCAGTGTTTCATGTAGGACAAAAAGTCCTTATCAGATCACACAAGCTGTCTAACAAACGGTCAGGTGTCTGCAAGAAATTTTTAATCTCTTTAACGGGCCGTATCGGATAAGGAAGATTCCCCATGAAAACGCCATAGAAGTGGAAACTCTTCGATCGAAGAAATCAAAAGGGCTACACCATGTGTCAAACGTAAAACCATACATTGAGTAGAAAGGGCAGTGAGGACTAGAGAGGACGGTGAAGAGAAACAATTGATTAGTTTACATTTGTGATAAATGCATTTTGAATAATATGTTGATAAAAATTAATGATAAAGATGTTTCTATGTGATGGATTGAAGTGATGTTTTAATTTTTTTCTCTCCTTGTGCAATTAAGATTTAGTTTGATTCAAACGTGAAGATAAAAGGTTTCTTTGTGAACGAGTAAAATGCTGTTTATGTTTTTTTTGTGTGTAAATTGAAAAGAGTCGCTCCTGAGGAAAGCAAGATCGTTGCTGAATTAGTGCATAAACTCAGGGGAATATCCGATCTGTGGGTATTATGGGTCTGGCAAACCCAGGTCCCCAGCTGTTAGTAGCCGTGTTTCCGATTTTCTGTTTTCAGTGCTACTATCTATCTATTACTATTCTATATCTGTCAGTGTAAATGAGGATCTCTTACTATAGTATGCGTGCTGTATGAATATTTTAAGATAGGAAAACTCAGGGGAATATCCGATCTGTGGGTATTATGGGTCTGGCAAACCCAGGTCCCCAGCTGTTAGTAGCCTTGTTTCCGATTTTCTGCTTTCAGTGCTACTATCTATCTATTACTATTCTATATCTGTCAGTGTAAATGAGGATCTCTTACTATAGTATGCGTGCTGTATGAATATTTTAAGATAGGAAAACTCAGGGGAATATCCGATCTGTGGGTATTATGGGTCTGGCAAACCCAGGTCCCCAGCTGTTAGTAGCCTTGTTTCCGATTTTCTGCTTTCAGTGCTACTATCTATCTATTACTATTCTATATCTGTCAGTGTAAATGAGGATCTCTTACTATAGTATGCGTGCTGTATGAATATTTTAACATAGGAGAACTCTGATAAAGGAATGAGTAAGTTTGGAATCTTGAAAACAGGATGCGATAATACGATTGTTGAACCATTGGCTTCCAATATGCGATGATATGTTAATATTGATGATATATGTCTTTTTTGTTCTTTATAGCTGAGTACGTAAAGTGCTGTCTGTGGATTTCGTAAGTATATTGATTCCCTTCAAGGTGAAAGAAGAATTGTGGTTTGTGTAATTTACGTGGCTCTGAAATATTATTGTGGTAGTCAAATACGAGCAGCTTTTCAGCAAATGGAGAATGGAACGGAAATATGGATCCTTTTTGTAGTCTTGATTGATGTTGAGCCAAAGCCTAAAAAATTATTCTGCGTTAATACTTGTCCTAGAAAAGCGACGTTTATGTGTTTTGCTGATGCTGTGAGCATTACAGCTTACTGTTTTCGCTGGTGCGGGATGCACTGCAGCCTATATGATTTGTACTGAGGAAATTTCCCTCTTGAAGGTAGAGGATGATTAAATAATTTTGATTATGGGAACGAAGGAAAGCTTGGTTTAAGGTAATAAGGATAAAGCAAAACATTTGTCATTTAAACTACAGGAGGATTCGGATCTTTTGTGTCTGTTGTAAGTTCAATATGTTAAGATGATACTGTTTTACAGAATAGAGGTGACCACAATTTTGCCATTCATGAGAAATGAATCCAGAATAACCACCACAGGCGAAATAACTGATTTAGAAGCGAAAGGTAACGTAAAGAAGGAACGAAATCGCAGCAAAATGGGTAAGAAAATGTAATATAACCTGTATAATGCAAATATTTTAAACCTTCTCAGAGTCATCTGCGTGATTAATTTTTGTGATAACGTAATTTTAGGTGAAATTTTCTTACTATCTTATGTGTGAATATATGAGTATGATAAATGTATAATTGCGAGTCTCTTTTCAGGTGTGCGAACTGGTATAAATGTTTTGGCGTGTAAATAACCATTGTTCTTTTTAATGTGTATGTTTAAGGAAAGTTCTCGATATTTATCATGTGACAAGACGTATGGCACGAGCGTCAAGAAGAGGACGAATTAGAACAATGTTGTAGTGGTATATACACGGTGTTGAAATAGCATTGAAGTAGCTTATTGGGTTAACTAGTAGTGGATAGAAGTAGAATATTGAGTAATGCATGTTTATGGGTAGTTAGTTTGTAGAATAGACAACAGGTGTGCATGTATGTGTGTGTAAATAACATGTGAACCCTATGCTGTCCTGACCTATACTTGCACAAGGCATAATCCTATTCATTTTAGTGAATTAATAAATAGCATTTGATTTATTAAAACGTAAGTGAACCACATTAGTGATGTGGATTTAAATATTATATTGTCAGTTCATTTAAATTTTTATTTTTATACTGTCAAGTCATTTCACTTTTATTTTTTTTACATTGTCAAGTCATTTAAATTTTATTTTATATTGTCGATTCATCTATTTTTTTTATTTAAAAAAAATATTAAGTCTCACTTTGTTCTTAAAAATTGTGGTATTATGTATGACATTGTGTAATCACATAAGGATGATGAAAAATTTCTGTGAATGCAGTTGAGAACGTGAAAGCGAACCGGCAAAACTCTTAAGAGACAGCGGGAGCAGCCGGACTAGTTGTAAACTGGCGGGTTTCCCAGCAGGACACGCTGTCAGCCAGGCCACTTCGGGAGCGCGGCCGACAACAAAAGAAGGTACGCGGCAAACACTTTCCCTTGTACCTGGAGCTAATGGGCGGCCGCCCCGGGAGACCCTTCCTCGAGGCGATGACCTGAGATGGGCGAGCGGTCCACCGCGCGGAAATCCATCTGCTGGCAACGCACCACACGCACGCGACCGTGACGAGACGGCCGCGGTGAAACAACACAAGGGGCGTGGAGCCTTTTGACAGGTACTGCCTAGAGAAACTTGCAGACGTCAACGACGCCTATCGACATTTCCTGATGGATGCCTACTGTCAAGCGACAGTAAATCATGGTTCGATGTTCTCTGGTCGCTAAGGGTGGCACAAAAGAAGAGCCATTAAGTGTCATCCTTGCCCAGGAATATCAACCTGGCGTGTCAAACGAGGATACCGCACGAATTTGACAACACAAACATGGAACCAAATCGAGATGACGTGACACGGGAGAAACTTCATGAGAGGGCAGAGACGGCGGGATCGCACGCAACAGATGGACAAAAAAAAAATCCCTACTGACAGCTGCGGCGACGAACCCCCCCCCCCCCCCCTCTTTCCTCTATATTGTGCCTCGGAACAGTGGAAGTACTGAGTGTGTCAGTGAACAGTGATTATACGGTTCTTAGTCCAGTGCATATACGTGTGTTTCTGTCAGAGAAACTCTGACTCGTGTGTTTTGCAGGAGTTCGATTTATTGGTGTTTATTAGACTGACTCTTGTATTTTGCAGGTGTTCTATTTATCTTTTTTAGACTTTGACTCTTGTATTTTGCAGGTGTTTTATTTATAGGTGTTTTTTTGTTTTAGATGTTGACTATTGTACTGTTTTATTTATCAATGTTTGTTTTTGTGTGATGTATTAGATTTGTGATATTTTGTTTTCGTGCTGTGGCATTGCTTCGTTTATCAGTCAGATAGCTTTTTATTCTCATTGAACTGTGATCGATTAGCCTTTGCATGGGGCATATTTACTGTGAGGAACCCCTTAAGGGTAACAATCACATAATTATTGTAGTTTCAGTATAATGACACAGTGCTCATTGTTTGCTAGCTAATTGAAATATAGTAGAGTGATTAAATGAGTGCCACATAGTTATTTTAATTCTACAAATTATCAGTTTTACACGATATAGAATTTTTTTGCGATAACCACTTTGTAAAACATGTTTTTTCTCTTATCATTTTGTTGCTTTTGCAGATTGTGCATTGTTATGTTCTGCTTTTTAATACCGATGTTATTTGATGTTCTTTTTTTAATTGCTGTGGCACCTTTGCTATTTTCATAAATTTTGCTTGTTAATAAACAGTCATAAATTTTCCTGTGATCAGTTGGCTCTTGCAATGAGCAAATACTGGTGAACTCCATAAGGGTAACAACCAGAAATTGTTTTCATATTAATGACACAGGAACCATTGTTTTTACTTGCTGACCGAATTAGGTCTACACTACCTTTTAAATAGGTGTCACAGATTGTGTTCTTTTTTTTCTGTTTGAAATTGGTAGATTCTAAAGATGTTTTGAAATTATTGTGTTTTAGCAAGTAGCTGGTGTCTTTTTGCCTTTTCTTTTACACTTTTGGTTTAAGTAGGGTGTGAGAAGCCTGCTTGGGAATGTCCTAGCATGGCCAGAAAATTCCCTGCACAGTCTTTTCCCGGAGCGTTGGGGTTATGAAAGGTCTCTGTTGGATTCCTTTCATGTTTAATTTCTTAAATCTGTTGACATTTATGGAATAAATTCCTCTTCTAAATGTACTGTGGCGTTTCTGACTATCTGGGAGGAGACTGAGCAGTGGAACGTGTTACTTTTACACATAAACAAGAACGATCTGTCACCCTACTACACTTTAAAGCACAGTTTATATGTAATTCTTATATGTAATTCATGTCACACAGTCTCATACGGAACCTACATCCGCTTTCTTTTATATACTGTATATGATAAGATACTGTCATCCCCCTTCCCTTTTGTGTGAGAGGATGAATGAGCATATGTATTTCTAGTTGCATGCTTGAGGGTAGCAGACAAGGCTGTCTGCTAGAGAACAGTAGGACCAACGTCGGAACAGGTAGCTACGCTTCCTAAAAGCAAAGAGGTTTCTATCCTTAGTATGGTCCTGTCCGTCCGTTGTCATGTTGGTATAGGAAGCTGCCCCTCTGGCCACTTCCGTTGGTCTTTGTGAGCCACCCTCGAGAAAGCACGCTGGGCAGTAGGCAGTTGCAGTGTGGCCGTGGCGAGCGTCTGAAGTGGTAAGATCTCCGGCTAAGCACGTGTCTGTTAAGTCCGTAGGACAATGGATTTCTTAAGTTCAGCCTAACTGAAAATTTAATCACCTTGATTTCAGGTTTAGCTCTAAAATATCTAATGCTATCTTAAAGTGCAGCGGAGTGTAATTCTCGTGTTAAATTCAGATTATTTTGCGGTAGTTGCTTTGTTACTACTTTGTGAGTAAAGTGGAACCACGTGTTGATCAGTAACTCTAACTAAGTTCATCAATCTTAAATCCGAATGTGCGTGAGATTATAACGTCTCGTCTTGAGAATATTTTTTTTAATATAGCAACTTTTCTTTATGCTTTTCTTTATGTTCAACCCACGTGGGGTGTACTTTGCGAGACCAGTACCACGTGCTTATATAACTGTTTGACCCATCAGGTTAATAGTAAGACGTTAGTAACCAGTTCAAGGTTTTTCTTTTGTCAATTGCTTTTCGATCTAATGTATTTTAATTATCAAAATTATTGTGGAGTTGTACGCTTTGTGTAAACCAAGTTGACCACGTGGAGCATGTGGTGTAATCATCAAAGTAGCCCTCAGCTATTCTTTTTGCGAAGACTTCACAAAGAGTTAATATGAATTTAGTATACCAGTGTGTGGTAATTACATGACGGACAGGATTGTGGTATGAACGTAATTTCTTTGGGTAAAAACTGAATCTGTTGGTTGTGGTTAATTTCTTCTTGCTTATGTTTCAATGTTCTTCGTGTGTTATTTTATGAATGGAGTGTTGTATGCAGTTTTCCAAATCTTGGCTCCATATTTTACGTGTTCCGTAAGATTACAATCTCACATTCTTTTCAATCGTAAATAAGGCACCAGCTCAGTTATAACTCATGTATAATATGCTGAAATTTCAATGAACAATCTTAAAATAAATTTCCAAATATAAACTGATTTCTTTCTTTTTATTTAAATTCTCCTTTTTATATATATATTTCACCGGTTTTGTATGACTATTAAAAGATTATCATTAATATTAGTCTACTTGGTAAACCTAGACTAAATATCTGATGAAACAGTTGCCCAGTAATCCACGGTTAACGTCCCCAGACAGATCACGGCTTTTAACCCACTTTCATTGTCAATTAGCACCGATATCAGCATACCAAATTAAAGTAACAACATTACAATGTATAACTTATTGGATTCTGTTAGAAAAAAATCATCTAGTCAGCCGCATATCTGTGAAGATACTCAGTATGATGGTGTTTTGATTATTAGGTGTCGATGTGGTACAGTGTCGAACGTCTATCAGAAATCATGGAAGACAGAATCTTCCTGGTCAAGCGCTGATTGCTAGAGATCGTGTGTGAATAAAGTACACTACTTTTAAGGTATTGGTTCCTCCTGAACTTAATCGATTCTGTGAGAAGATTTTATTTCCTTCTGGAGTGTCATAATGTTATGGATTATACACTGAGGAGACGAAAGTCGGAATAGCGATATGCACATATACAGACGACTGTAGTATCGCCTACACAAGGTGTATAAGTTCGGTGAATTGGGGGACCTGTCATATGTACTCACCTGATTCATGTGAAAAGGTCTCCGACGTGATTATGCCCGCACGACTGAAATTAACAAACTTTGAACAAGGAATGGTAGTTGGAGCTAGACGCTTGGGACGTTCCGTTTCGGAAATCGTTAGCGAATTCGACATTCTGAGATACACAGTATCAAGAGTGTGCTGCGAATACTAAATTTCAGGCATTACCTCTCACCACTGACAATGCAGTGGCCGACGGCCTTCACATAACGACCGAGAGTAGCCGCATTTGTGTACAGTTGTCAGTGCTAACAGACAAGCAGCGCTGCGTGAAGTAACCACAGAAATCCATGTGGGCCTTACGACGAATGTATCCGTTATGACAGTGCGACGAAATTGGATGTTAATGGGCTATGGCAGCAGTCACGAGTGCCTTTGCTGACAGTATGACATCGGCTGCAGCGCCTCTCCTACGATTCTGACTACATCGGTTGGGCGTTGGAAGACTGTAAAATCGCGATCTAGTCAAATAAGTCCAAATTAAAGTTGGTAAAAGCTGAGGATAGTGTTCGAATATGGCACAGACACCACGCAGCCATAGAGCCAAGTTGTCAACAAGGTACTGTCCAACTGTGCAAGCTGAGGGTGGCTCCATAATTGTGTGGACTGTGTTTATATGGAATCGACTATGTTTGCTGGTCAAACTGTACCTATCAGTTACAGTAATTGTTTATGTTTGGCTACTTAGAGATCATTTGCAGCCATTCATGGGTGTCATGTTCACAAGAAACGATAGATGATATTGCACCATGTCACTGGGACACAACTGTTTGCGACTGGTTTAAAGTACATTCTGGACAAATTGAGTGAATGATTTGGCCATCTAGATCGCACGACATGAATCCCATCGAATATTTATGGGACATATAGAGAAGTCAGTTCGTGTGCAAAATCCTGCACAGACAACACTTTCAAAATTATGGAGGCAGCATGGATCAACATTTCTGCAGCGTAATTCTAGTGACTTGTTGTGTCCAGGCCATGACGAGTTGCTCCACCATGCTGGGTAAAAAGAAGTTCAATGTGGTGTTAGGGGGCATCCCATGACTTTTATCGCCTCTGTGAAAGTAGTAGGGCAATGGCAGTACTGGTGTAGTTTGTTAATGCAGGTTGCATTTATTCATGGCAAACTTGATTGATTTATGATCCCCTGAGAATTAATTGATTTATGACCCTTGCGAAACCCTCCCTTACCCCTCATCTTAACCTATTGTTATGCTAATTGATTTATGAACTCTGCAGATAATCAGTCCTTCTTAGGAGCCCCCACATCATTCCAGTCCCCCTCCCCCACCCCCACCCATCTGGAAAGTCCCCAACCCCTCCCCCTTCCTCCCACTGATACAATCACACTGTTGATATGAAATTAATTCATTAATTAATTAAATACATAAGTTTATTAACCTCTCCCCTTGTGAAAAATCTCCCAGCCCTCTGTTTCCCAGCCCCACTTCTCCATTCCCCTCCCCAATGGGAAACTATTGTGAAAAAGACTCAGTCTGTGCTGGAGAGGAAGGATCTCATGACAAAAAATTCAAATCAATGTGAAAAATAATATGTTGATGCAAATTATTTATTTAATTAGTTTGCAAGAGACAAGGCTCCCCCACTAGGGTAGAGTTCATGTCTGTCATCCTATAATGTAATAACTGTAAGCACTGTGGAATGGAATGAAGTGTGGTATTTTAACCGCCATCTGGGGTGCCCCACATGTGCGTCTATCATCCAGGTACTGGGAACATACATCTGCATGCTATGGAGGTTGGGTGCTTACTGAGACTCCAATTCCACATGCCACCACCAAGTGACAGGAATATTCCAGTTGTCCAGTTGGCTCCCATCTCTAAATTGGTCAGTCAAATGGTTCAAATGGCTCTGAGCACTATTGGACTTAACTTCTGAGTCCATCAGTCCCCTAGAACTTAGAACTACTTAAACCTAACTAACCTAAGGACATCACACACATCCATGCCCAAGGCAGGATTCGAACCTGTGACCGTAGCGGTCGCGTAGTTCCAAACTGTAGCGCCTAGAACCGCTCGGCCACCCCGGTCGGCAATTGGTCAGTCCTTGTTCAGCTGTCAGCCAAGAAATACTCAACATGGAGTGCTCATGCGATGATGAAAAAAAGAGAGCTGTAGTATACTATCCTTTTTGGTGCATATCTTAGCTCAGTTTGGAACAATGTTTCTGCAGGGTCTTAATATGTAAAGTCCTTCTGGGAAGGTACTGCCATCATGTTTTGAACAGAGGAGAAGTTGAGAGAGGAGTTTAATAAGTGTGTTACCTGTAAGCACACAGCTGAAGATTGCATCTATAGCCTCCAACATGAGGAATGGGAGGATGTGATAATGGATGAATGTGAGGTGAATACTTTTAAGTAAATAGTGGCGATGCAGTGGGATGGGCTAAAGACACATTTCACAAGTCATGGAGACTACTGCCTGTGCTGGAGTTGTGCATATTTTTTGGAATGGTCTATCAGTCCAAAGTACACTACATCCTATTCCACAACCAGAGAGGAAATAACAAGAGGTGCTCATCTTAGTGTATGAGTCTCGATTGAGTTAGCTAACAAAACTGCCACAGAGGGCGTTTGAAATGAGTTTCCTCCCACCACTTCCCTTGAGAACCAATAGGGACACAATGTTTACCCCTTCCTCAGCTGAAAATTTGCAGGAGGCAATAGGAATGTGGGAATATTACATCCTGTCATGTGATTATGACGTTGAGAGACATAAGACAGTCGTGGTCTCAGTGACAGTCAGTCAGTGGAAGAACCATAAAGTGTCAACAGCAACCAAAATCG
The DNA here is from genome assembly GCF_023864275.1 of Schistocerca cancellata. Classification (NCBI taxonomy): domain Eukaryota; kingdom Metazoa; phylum Arthropoda; class Insecta; order Orthoptera; family Acrididae; genus Schistocerca; species Schistocerca cancellata. The sequence continues at coordinate 740,684,980 of NC_064629.1, read as the reverse complement.
TCCATTGCCTTCCAGCAGAATAGGAGGAGGTGGGAAAGTAAGTACTCATTACATGTCTGCAGTTCTCAGTCAGGTTCCCTTTCTTTGTTCAACTCCATTTCTTTGTCTGTGGATGCTTATTGTTTCTTCTTCTTTGTTAAGCAGCCACCACTGGCTCATCAGGACCTGCAACCACCTCCTGTGTGTCTGGACGAGCAATAGCCACCACTGGCCTGTCGGGAGATGCAACCACCTCCTGCGTGTTGAAGGCTGCAGCAGCAGCACTGTGGAATATTGGAGCAGGACAATGAGCTGTAATTATCCATCCTGCTCATTGATGAATAAGAGCCAGTCCACAGCACTCAGAAGAACTGTGCTGGTGGTCCTAAACCACAAGGTGCAGGTCAGCACTGGTCACCAAAATACGAACCATCCCAGAATATTTCGGTGTTACTGGAACGACAGAGTGGATGAGAAGCTGTAATTCCTTCCAGTGCTCTACTGCTTTTCAATTCAACATATAATTTAACAGCTAGCGATTCAAAGCACTTTAATAGTGTTGTGTTAGAGATTGAAAATGCATCGAGAAGTGTTGAAGTGTGGTTTATTGAGTTGGAATGGTATGAACTGTGTAATACTGAACCCTACATCAACCAACAGATGACCTCCGAATATTCTTCATCTTTGGACATTTACTGTGCTGGCCTGATGCTATCTGTAACATCATTGTACAATGCCATGACACTCATGGTGGGATCTGGAGGTCGGTCCATTTATCTGCAACAACCCACCATTACAACCTTATTTGGCCTATGGACAGCACTGTCCCTTGTGTTGGAAAGACTGAACCATGGGCTACCATGTATTCAAACTGTGTATAAAGACTTTGTCAACAATCTCCGTAGGTATAGTCTGCATGCAGACGATTTAGAACACTGCTCGATACGGCATCAGAAGAAGAAGCTAAAGGAAAACCCATCAGTTTGAGAGAAATACACGCTGAATTCTATGCATGTAAGAAACCTTTATTTGCAAAATACAATATGGTTGTGAAGAGTCAACCAGTAAATTCTTACTGATGGATACCATTGCTGATGTGTAAGTAAAAATAAATATTATCGCAAATCTTTGTTGTTTCTCTTATTTAGCTACCGCATCATTTTATAAATATATTGTATAACATAAATTAAAAAAACAATATAGATAAGGGGTAGGGAATTTCAAAGAACATGAGATCTACTGAACCTCATTTTCCTAAAACCTACAAAAACTGTAAAATTTTCATCGAAAGATCTGGAGATGTAATTTGAAATAATAAAATTGAGTACACAGGAAATCAGGAAACCAATGCAGTGCGAAATACAGAGGCATTATAAAGCATTTTTATTAGATGGGTGGTATAGCTGTGGTGATGGTATTGACATTCAGCATAAAACAATCAGCAATCAGCTCCCTCAGTATATATACTATGACGACACCAATGAGTTAAAAGATCGACTATGACTGCTCATGGCATTAGCTGCTACAGGCAATACCGCTCATCCGAACGAGGTTGTCTAAATAATTTCAGACCTTAGAGGAAGGGATATAACAGAATGAGTACAGAGATGGTAGTTCGAGAACTGCACAAACCAACGTGTAAAACGTACCCTCGTAGGCAGGTTATGATGAGAGGTTGATATGTGGGAATATTCACATGAGAATAATGGCTTCAAATATATTTTAATAGTTATTGATATGTACTTCAACTTTGCCTGGGCATTACCCGTCAAAATAAAGACGGTGAGAAATGTCATAGAGGAGTTTGAGTGGTTGTTGCAGACAGAGATGAATCGATGCCTGGAAAACCTCCAAACTGATCATGGTGGAGAGTTTTACAATAGGCATTTCAAGGCCGTGATGCAGCGGTTTAGAGTACATCACTACTCAACATTCACTCAACTGAAGGCAAGTATCATGGAACATCTCTATAGAACAATAAAAGGTCAAATGTGCATGCTTTTTAATCTTCGTGGTTCATACAAATGGACAGATATCCTCTCAGAAATAACTGCACAGTATAATCGAACCAAACATAGCACAAGAAATACGAGACCAATTGATGTTTGTGGTAATGGACTCATGGATATGCTGTACTATCGTATTAAAGCATTCGAAACATGTAAACAGAAATTTAATATGGGTGGTATGCTATGTTGCAGAAGAGCTCAGAACCACACGTGTTTCTCTTATAGTGTCTCGTAAGACGTTGAAGGAATAGAGCACTAGTTAAATGGCTTGGTTTTCCTGCAACACAAAACAGCTGGACTGATGCTGACGATTTGCTTCCCGTCGAATTGCACATTCCGGCGTATAATTGCTGTGGATCTGGTACAAAGCTTCAAAAACGTTTTTCTCATGATGATAAGGGGATTAACCTGGTTGACGAGGCTTGTCTGGAATATGACAATGCATACGCAAAACTTAAAGATCTGTCAGGACGTCACGCTGCAGATAGAATTTTAGCTGCTAAAGTCAAGGCAATTTGTGCAAGAAACATATAGGTATAGGACAGCGCAATGCAGCATTTGTAGTTAATAAAACCATGTGTGGTAAAATTAAGTTTTGCATGGGTGTGAATTTCAAGCAAAATATGAACGCTGCACGTCATGCACTGAAGAAGAAGAACAAGAAGGAGTGTTTAAAAATCTCTATTCTGACAACGATTTATGCAGCTAAAAGTGTGCTGAAACATAAAGGACCGGTTGAAGCACCCAGGGTTCTGTCGATACCCAAGGTATGGAGGTGGGGAGGGGGGGGAGGCTTATCCTCTTATCCACTCCAGCCCTCGCAGATCTTACAGCGGTGGTTTCACTGGCTGGTGGTGCTGCAAGCATTGCCAGAACATTCAAGAACGCACAGAACTCTCAGAAGCAGCAAGAGAAAGTAAGAAGACATGACCCCCTGATGGAAGCAGCCGCCATCGGAAAAGCACTAAACCTGAAAACATACAAGAAACTACTAGGTATCTAAATAAATAAAAAGGTGTGTTAACTATTCTACTGGATAGACCACTTACAAATACAGATATGCTAGAGTTTGTTAGGAAAAAATCAGCATCCCAAGGATCTCCGAACTACCACTGGGGCAATAAGGGAGAGACAAACAGTTGCTGTTTGCTGCAGTGGTTCTGGATTGTAGTCTCAATGGTGGTCAGTTTTTTACCTAATCTGTGACAGAGCTATAGGCAGAAAGATCGAAAATCAATAAGGAAATCTTATGAAAACTTTTCCATCATAGGCCCTCTTACTTCATCCTCTAACCCATAGATTAAAGGGGAAAAATTTATGTATCTCTACATTTGCTATTGCCTTTTTTGTCTCTGTAAATATAAGTTTTTAGATCTGGGAGTACAAAATTTTATTTATGAAATTGTGGCAGTGAATAAATTGTCAAGTGGAATTCTTTATGTATCCACCCCAACCGCGAAATTTCCATACTACTTGTGTATGACACAGGACATTACGGAAACACAGATCGTTTTCAAGTCCAAAGATAGCAATATATTTATAATGTAGGCCCATTTACGCATGCTCGTGTTACAGACACATAATGTTTTGTTAAAACAGACTTTCACGGAAAGATTATCGTGCTAAGATCAAATTCTATATCTACACACATAATCCGCAAGCCAACGTCTGTTGCGTGGCACAGGGTACCCAACAGCACTACTAGACAATTCTTTTTCCTGTTCCATCCGCAGACAGTGCACATCTTTGTGGCCCATACGCGAAATGTACGTTGGCAGGAGTAGAATCATTCAGCACTCAGCTTCAAATCTAGTTTCGTTAAATTTTCTCAATGGTGTCGCCTTCCCTCCAGGGATTCCCATTTGAGTTCCCGAAGCATTACCATCCTACCTGCGTGTTGCTCAAACCTATCGGTAACAAATTTAACATGCCGACTCTCAATTGCTTCGATGTCTTCCCTTAATCCTGCCTTGTGTGGATCCCAAACACTTGACTAGTACTCAAGAATGGATCGTCCTATACACAGTTTCCTTTACAGATGAACCACTCTTTCCAAAAATTCTCCCAATAAACTAAATTCGTCTTCCCTATTACATTCCTTACATGCTCCCTCCATTTCATATCGCTTTCCAACGTTACACCTACGTATTTTGAATGGTTGTCGATCTTTCTGATCTGCTTCTTTAATTTAATTACGCCCAACTGTACCTCGTTTCTTTGCATCGAACTCATGGGGAGACCATTGCCAGACTGCATGCACTTGCTTTTCAGTAAAGACATTTACTTTTGCTACCTTAATTGATTTAAAACTTTGCATTTCATAAAAAGGGTTTGGCCCAAAATAATTACTTGACTGTTAAGTGAAATACGAACTGTTAAAATATGCACAACAGATAACGCATGGGAGGGCTCAAGCAACCAAGGAAGTAGGTTTGGATACAATCACAAACGATCTCTCTTTCACTGACTTTACCTAAATTATTTGCTCATTGATTATAACACGTAAGTTGGGATAACTAATCAGCATTCATATCAGTAGTCATTTTGAGACTGAAATTATTAGAGCCGGCCGTAGTGGTCGAGCGGTTCTAGGCGCTTCAGTCTGGAAACGCGCGACCGCTACGGTCGCAGTTTCGAATTCTGCTTCGGGCATGGATGTGTGTGATGTCCTTAGGTTAGTTAGGTTTAAGTAGTTCTAAGTTCTAGGGGACTGATGATCTCAGATGTTAAGCCCTATAGTGCTTAGAGCCATTTGAACCATTTTTGAAATTATTAGACTACGAAACCCGAGATTCTCAGCTGACTATGCAAATTATTTGGCATGCAAGCCATGACTCATTTAAAAACAGATCTCTTCTTACATCTACATCTACGTGCCTGACAGAGGGTTCTATGAACACCCTTCAATCTGGCTGTCTACTGTTCCACTCTCGAACGGCGCGCGGGAAAAACGAGCACCTAAATTTGTCGGTGCGAGCCCTGATTTCTCTTATTTTATTGTGATGATCAATTCTCCCTGTGTAGGTGGGTGCTAACAGAATGTTTTCGCAATCGGAGGAGAGAACTGGTGATTGAAATTTCATGAGAACATCCCGTCGCATCGAGAAACGCCTTTGTTTTAATGATTGCCACTCCAATTCACGTATCATTCCTGTGCCACTATCTCTTCTATTTCGCGATAATACAAAACGAGCCGCCCAGCTTTGAATTTTTTCGATGCCATCCGTCAGTGCCACCTGATGCGGATCGGACACCGCACAGAAAAGCTCCAGAATAGGGCGGACAAGTATAGTGTAAGCAGTCTCCTTAGTAGATCTGTTGCACCATCTAAGTGTTCTGCCAATGAATCGCAGTCTTTGATTTGCTCTACCCACAACATTATCTATGTGGTCGTTCCAATGTAGGTATTTTGCAACTGTAATCCCTAAGTATTTAGTTGAATTTACAGCCTTCAGATTTGTGTGACTAATCGCGTAATTGAAATTTAGCGGATTTCCTTTAGTACTCATGTGAATAACTTCATACTTTTCTTTATTCTGGGTCAATTGCCACTTTTCGCATCATACAAATACCTTAGCTAAATCAGTTTGCAATTCGTTTTGGTCATCTGATGATTTTACAAGACGATAAATGACAGCATCATCTGAAAATAATCCAAGAGGGCTACTCAGATTGTCTCCTATGTCGTTAATATAGATCAGGAACAATAGAGGGCCTATAACACTTCTGTTTTACTCGATGACTTTCCGTCTATTACTATGAACTGCGACCTTTCTGACAGGAAATCATGAACCCAATAGCACAACTGAGGTGATATTCCGTAGGCACGCAGTTTGGTTAGGAGATGCTAGTGAGGAACGGTGTCGAAAGCCTTCTGGAAATCTAAAAATATGGAATCAATGTGACATCCCCTGTCGATAGCACTTATTATTTCATGAGTATAAAGAGCTAGCTGTGTTTCGCAAGAACGATATTTTCTCAGTCCGTGCTGACAATGTGTCAATAAATCGTTTTCTCCGAGGTACTTCATAATGTTCGAATAAAGTTTATGTTCCAAAACCCTACTGCAAATCGACATTAGTGATATGGGCCTGTAATTCAGCGGATTACTCCTACTTCCCTTTTTGAGTATTGGTGTGACTTGAGCAATTTTCCAGCCTTTAGGTACGGATTTTTCTATGAGCGAGCGGTTGCATATAATTGCTAAATATAGAGCTATTGTATCTGCATACTCTGAGGGGAACGTGACTGATACACCATCTGGACCAGAGACCTTGCCTTCATTAAGTGATTTAAGCTGCTTTCCTACACCGAGGATATCTACTTCTATGTTTCTCATCTTGGCAGTTGTTCTTAATTAGAATTCAAGAATATTTACTTCGTCTTCTTTGGTGAAGGAGTTTCGGAAAACCGTGTTTAATAACTCTGCTTTAGTGACACTGTCATCAGTAACTTCACCGTTGTTATCGCGCAGTGAAGGTATTGATTGCGTCTTGCCACTGGTGTGCTTTATGTATGACCAGAATCTCTTTGGGTTTTCTGCCAAATTTCGAGACAGAATTTCGTTGTGGAAATTATTAAAAGCATCTCGCATCGTAGCAAGCGTTGTATTTCAAACTTCTGCTAAACTTTGCCAATCTTGGGGATTTTGCCTTCTTTTAAATTTGGCGTGCTTTATTCGTTGCTTCTGCAACAGCGATCTGACCCGTTTTGTGTACCATGGGGGATCAGAGCCATCACTTATTAATTATGTGGTATATATCTCTCAATTGCCGTCGATACTATCTCTTTGAAATCATTCCACATCTTTTCTACGCTTACGTGATCAGTTCGGAAGGAGTGGAGACTGTCTCTTAAAAAGGTGTTAAGAGCATTTTTATCAGCTTTTTTAAATAGATGTACTTTGCGTTTATTTTTGATGGTTGTGGGTGTTACGGTATTTAGCCTAGCAGCAACTGCCTTGTGGTCGCCAATCCCTATATTCGTCATGATACTCCCTATTTGTCCAGGACTATTTGTTGCTAAGAGGTCAAGTGTGCTTTCGCAGCCATTTACGCTTCGAGTGGGCTCATAAACTAATTGTTCAAAATAATTTTCTGAGAAAGGTTTCAGTACAATTTCGGATGACGTTTCACGCCTGCCGCCTGATTTAAGCGTACAATTTTTCCAGCATATCGAGGGTAGATTGAAGTCGCCACCGACTATAATTGGGGTCGGTAAAACGATCCAGTTAATAGTTTAGTCCGATTGTGAAGTATAGCCTCTACCCATACTAATTCTCAGGAACTATCTAATTAAATTCATTAAATTCCACTACAAGGTAAACTACTACTGTCAGCAATAAAAACTCCACCACCAACTGTATTTAATCTATCCTTTCTGAACACTGTTAGATCCTCTGAAAAAAGTTCGGCTGAATTTATTTGCAGCTTTAGCCAGCTTTCCGTGCCTATAGCTACTTGAGCTTCAGTGCTTGGAGCTCTGGTTCTTTCCCAACACAGCTACGACAATTTACAACTACAATACCGATCGTTTCTGCAACTACCCTAATGTGTTTTACCTGCCCCCTTTTAGACAGACGCCCTTTCTGTGGTTTCCTGAGACCCTCTAACCTAAAAAATCTCCCAGTTCCTTCCACACAGCTCCCGCTACCCGTGTAGCCGATTCCTGTGTATAATGGAGTCCTGATCTATTTAAGGGAAACCCGGAAACCCACCACTAGATGGCGCAAGTCAAGGAATCTGCAGCCTACACGGTCACAGAACCGCCTGAGCCTCTGATTCAGACGCTCCACTTGGCTCTGCACCAAAGGCCCACAGTTGGTTCTATCGACGATGCTGCAGATGGTGAGCTCCGCCTTAATCTCGCAAGACTGGCACTCTTTAACATTGCCACTAGCGGGCCGAATCCAGAGAGAACTTCCTCCGATCCAAAGCTACACACGTCATTGGTACTGACATGGGCCACCATCTGCAGCTGGCTGAACCCTGTATTCTTCATGGCTTCCGGAAGCACCCTTTTCACATCCGGAATGACTCCTCCCCCCCCCCCCCCCCAGTATACACACGGAGTGCACACTGGATTCCTTCCCCTCCTTGGCAGCCATGTCCCTACGAGGACATTAGGTGCCTAACATTGGAGCTCCCTGCTACCAGCAAACCCACTCTCTGTGAATGCCCAGACCTGACGGGCCGAGAAGCTTCCTCTGGAACAGGGTGGACGACTGCATTCGACCCAGAGACTTCGTCAGCCACAGATAACACCCGAAACCGGTTCGTCAAACGAACCCGTGAGGGCCTATGATCGGACCCTTAGAAAGTCTTTCGCTGCCTGCCGGACTTTGGAATGATCTCCCACTCGACCAAGGGTGAGGGGTCAACCTTAGCGCAGGCTGTACGTGGGGCGGCCACAGCAGTGGACCGATCGGGGTCATGTGGGTAGTGCTCAACGTCCCTCGCATCCCCGCGTCCGACCACCTTCCCCCCTCCCCCCCTAAAGTGATGCCACTTGGCAGCAGCCTCAGGCTGTGTGACGGAAACCAACACTACCTGGAGCTTTGAGCAAAGAGTAACCAACTGAGCTCGCATCTGTACACAGCAATTACAGTGCCTATCCATTTCTGAAGTGGCTTCCGTTTGAAACTCGTAAAAATATGTAATAAACGAAACGGTGTACTCGCCTTATAAGCAGCAGGAACTCGAGCGGCTCTGTAACTGACGGTCTAACTGACACTCAGCTGTTCTAAGCAAAACAAACAAAAGCCTTTACGATACGAGAGTCGATAGCAACGGCGGTACTCTACGCTACACTGTGATTTTTTGCCGCTTTTCGCGCTGATGGCGCCTATATCTAACATAGCGATCTCGTAATTTTAAAAATGCACGGGAACAGTGAAGGAGCCGCGTGGAGTGGCCGCGCGATTAGAAGCGCCATGTCACTGACGGCGCGGCCCCTCCCGCCGGAGGATCGAGTCCTCCCTCGGGCACGGGTGTGGGTGTTATTCTTAGCATAAGCTACTTTAAGTTAGTTTAAGTAGTATCTAAGCCTCAGGACCGATGACCTAAGCAGTTTGGTCCCTTAGAAATTCACACACATATGAACAGTGAAGGAACATTATGTTGCTACTGTTCTTTCCACTGTTCCCACATGAACATCATGCTCGCCATTCATTTTCATTCTATGGGAAATGCTTTGAATTAATTAGCAACTAAGCTTAGTTATTATCACTATTTTATTTAGACGGGAACACACGATGAAATACTATGGTGTGGGATACGTTGCTGGGCAGACAAAAATATTCATAAATTAAACACATATAAAATGTACTGCGACCTACAAAATTCCTCACACGCATGTATTTGTCCTAATATAAATTTCAACAAGAGCGATCATTTTGCAGTCACTGTGCAGCTAACACCACGTTGGAAGTCAAAACGGTACCCATGAACTCACCTCAGTCGATCGTTTTTGGAACATAACCAAACCTTCACACGTGACACACCCAAATCCTAGACTAAATTGCCTCAAGAACGTCCTTTGCTCGTGGATTTGTGCACCCAACTCTACGTGGGTAATCGGAAGTCAATGGCTCTCGTATTTACTCACCAACGTGGATCGTTGTCGGTTACATTCCAAAATAGACTTCATACTCATGTCCTACTTGAACCTAAATTAGGATGCAGGAGGTAAAGTCCCCTTGCAGAACTGCTCACGTGACAATGTGGAGACAGTGAACAGAAGACCAGAAATAAAAAATTAGGAAAGAATTTCAATGCCACTTTATTTAAGTAACTCACACAAGTCACACGCAAAATGTCTAACCAGAAATTGTACCGTAATCTGTACTGTCTCTTTTTGCACAATGGCGACCACAATGTTGAATGGAACACACTGGGTGAGGCCTATGCTACAAAGAAATTTCGTTTGATATTTGGCAAACTTATTTACATTAAACATTAAAGGCAAAATTCAAGTAAAGCCAAATGTGCTGAAGGCAGCTCAAGATTAACTTTGTGTTACTAGATTCTGTTCTGCTCCATGCTCTCCATATATTCCCAAACTTATAACCATTTAATTTATCTGTAAAATTACTACAATAGGTGGTCACCATATAACCTTGACTATAATTATGATGAAAAAGAATGGATTAGCAATCTTAACAATAATATATCACATCCTCTTCAACTTTCGCAAACTGCACGACGGAGCTTCCGTCCACCCTCTAGCCAGATCAGGAACCGAATGCCGAGCGCCCCTAAAGATGCGGCGACTGCGACCGGCCGCAATGTTGGCTGCAAATGGCAGTCCTGTCCACTGCAGTCGGCGTGTTGTGGACAGCAGCGACAGACAAGCGATGCAGTCCCTTGCAAGAATTTCGCGAGGTGAGATGTTCGGTAACTCGACCACGGTTATTGCGCTGTTGTCGGAAGAGGAAGATGATGACATTTCCAGGAAAAGATGAAATCTGGTAATGCATTTATATACAAGTAGAACTGCAGGTTTGATTGATTGAAGCATCGACAAAAAAACATGAAGCATGAAAATATATTCAGGAGCTATTCTCGTTTAAATGAAAGACAGTTTAATTTCGTGCTCAGTTTTATTAAAGATGGTATAAAACCACAGTGCCTAAGCAATGCAGTAGGCGCAGACGAAAAATTGTGTTTGAGTCTGAGGTAAGTTCACAAAATTTTATACATTATAATGTTGAACTGCAATTCCAAGACTTGGTGGGAGAGGTGTGGCTCCTGAAGGGCTGCGGTTGTCACTATCTGACTGACGTGTGTTGCACCGTACAGCCATTATTTCATAATCAGAAACGATATTAGCAATTTTTCTTTTGACTTCTGCCTTATGAACTGGGGTAAACCCCTTACAACTACAATGAAGTGATGCACAAGTAAGCCAGTGTGTTCCACAAATGTTGTTAGTAAATTTTGCCTAATTTCGTCCTTTTTTCTACATTTTTAATTTTGTATCAACAGTAGAAGGTTGTATACATGGAAGAACCCTGGAGATACTAAAAGGTATCAGATAGATTATATAATGGTAAGACAGAGATTTAGGAACCAGGTTTTAAATTGTAAGACATTTCCAGGGGCAGATGTGGACTCTGACCACAATCTATTGGTTATGAACTGTAGATTAAAACTGAAGAAACTGCAAAAAGGTGGGAATTTAAGGAGATGGGACCTGGATAAACTGAAAGAACCAGAGGTTGTACAGAGTTTCAGGGAGAGCATAAGGGAACAATTGACAGGAATGGGGGAAAGAAATACAGTAGAAGAAGAATGGGTAGCTTTGAGGGATGAAGTAGTGAAGGCAGCAGAGGATCAAGTAGGTAAAACGACGAGAGCTAGTAGAAATCCTTGGGTAACAGAAGAAATATTGAATTTAATTGATGAAAGGAGAAAATATAAAAATGCAGTAAATGGAGCAGGCAAAAAGGAATACAAACGTCTCAAAAATGAGATCGACAGGAAGTGCAAAATGGCTAAGCAGGCATGGCTAGAGGACAAATGTAAGGATGTAGAGGCTTATCTCACTAGGGGTAAGATAGATACTGCGTACAGGATAATTAAAGAGACCTTTGGAGAAAAGAGAACCACTTGTATGAATATCAAGAGCTCAGATGGAAACCCAGTTCTAACCAAAGAAGGGAAAGCAGAAAGAATGAAGGAGTATATAGAGCGTCTATACAAGGGCGATGTACTTGAGGACAATATTATAGAAATGGAAGAGAATGTAGATGAAGAGGAAATGGGAGATACGATACTGCGTGAAGAGTTTGACAGAGACCTGAGCCGAAACAAGGCCCCGGGAGTAGACAACATTCCATTAGAACTACTGACGGCCTTGGGAGAGCCAGTCCTGACAAAACTCTACCATCTGGTGAGCAAGATGTATGAAACAGGCGAAATACCCTCAGATTTCAAGAAGAATATAATCATTCCAATCCCAAAGAAAGCAGGTGTTGACAGATGTGAAAATTACCGAACAATCAGTTTAATAAGCCACAGCTGCAAAATACTAACAAGAATTCTTTACAGACGAATGGAAAAACTAGTAGAAGCCGACCTCGGGGAAGATCAGTTTGGATTCCGTAGAAATACTGGAACACGTGAGGCAATACTGACCTTACGACTTATCTTAGAAGAAAGATTAAGGAAAGGCAAACCTACGTTTCTAGCATTTGTAGACTTAGAGAAAGCTTTTGACAATGTTGACTGGAATACTCTCTTTCAAATTCTAAAGGTGGCAGGGGTAAAATACAGGGAGCGAAAGGCTATTTACAATTTGTACAGAAACCAGATGGCAGTTATAAGAGTCGAGGGGCATGAGAGGGAAGCAGCGGTTGGGAAGGGAGTGAGACAGGGTTGCAGCCTCTCCCCAATGTTATTCAATCTGTATATTGAGCAAGCAGTAAAGGAAACAAAAGAAAAATTTGAAGTAGGTATTAAAATCCATGGAGAAGAAATAAAAACTTTGAGGTTCGCCGATGACATTGTAATTCTGTCAGAGACAGCAAAGGACTTGGAAGAGCAGTTGAACGGAATGGATGGTGTCCTGTAGGGAGGATATAAGATGAACATCAACAAAAGCAAAACGAGGATCATGGAATGTAGTCGAATTAAGTCGGGTGATGCTGAGGGTATTAGATTAGGAAATGACACACTTAAAGTAGTAAAGGAGTTTTGCTATTTGGGGAGCAAAATAACTGATGATGGTCGAAGTAGAGAGGATATAAAATGTAGACTGGCAATGGCAAGGAAAGCGTTTCTCAAGAAGAGAAATTTGTTAACATCAAGTATAGATTTAAGTGTCAGGAAGTCATTTCTGAAAGTATTTGTATGGAGTGTAGCCATGTATGGAAGTGAAACATGGACGGTAAATAGTTTGGACAAGAAGAGAATAGAAGCTTTTGAAATGTGGTGCTACAGAAGAATGCTGAAGATTAGATGGATAGACCACATAACTAATGAGGAAGTATTGAATAGGATTGGGGAGAAGAGAAGTTTGTGGCACAACTTGACCAGAAGAAGGGATCGGTTGGTAGGACATGTTCTGAGGCATCAAGGGATCACCAATTTAGTATTGGAAGGCAGCATGGAGGGTAAAAATCGTAGGGGGAGACCAAGAGATGAATACACTAAGCAGATTCAGAAGGATGTAGGTTGCAGTAGGTACTGGGAGATGAAGAAGCTTGCACAGGATAGAGTAGCATGGAGAGCTGCATCAAACCAGTCTCAGGACTGAAGACAACAACAACAACAACATCAACAGTACTACGAACTTTACTCCGTTTTCTTTCCCGTACTGACACACAACATTTATCGTTTGTTACCTCAGATGTTTCACCACTATTTTCAATTGTATGTGGTTTTGTCATATTTTCTTCTTGAGATGCCGAAAGGTCCAGGTGACGAGTTTGATCCCCATTGTCTTCTTGGCTTTCTATTGTTGTTGGTTGTGATGATGTCAATGTAATATTTGTTCCTCCAGGTCTGTGCTGTTGAGCACTATAAAGGAATGATAACTGTTCGTGTCTCTTTGTTTTTAACTCTTTTGAAACAGCATAACCCGTTCCAAATTTGCTTTTGTTCTTGAGCCTCTGTTAACCATCCATTGAAACTTCCACTTCTTCTTACAGTCATCACCTATAAATGTAAATTCTATTAGCTTCATGTTTTTGTTTGTTTCAGATTCGTGGCCACCTGTCTTTGTCATTTGCGTATCCTATATCATCATCTTACATTAAAGAATTGTGAAAAACATTTTGCAGGTTTTGAGAATAAGGCTGCTGCCCATCTTGATGCCACCTTCTACCGAATCAGATTTCAGACTACTGTAGACGAATTTTGGTTTAAATGGAAGGTACGTAATTTCGTAGGCGCTACAGATGGTCAACATGTTCACATGAGAGCACTTGAGAACAGTGGATCGCTGTTATTTTATTACACAGATTTTTTCAATTGTTTTGTTGGCTTTCGTGGACGCAAATTTTAAATTCATTGTCGTTGATGTCGGCGGTTATGGAAAAAGAGTCTGATAAAAGGATATTTCAGAAATCGATTGTCTGCAAGAAAATAGCCGCAAAGGAGTCTCATATACTTTCACCAAAATGTTTGCTGTGCACAGCTATTATGTTACCACATTTCCTGGTACGAGACGAAGCGTTCTCTGTCAGTTGTTATATGATGAAACCTTATTCCAGAAGAGTTGCTACATCACAACGAGACAAGCAGAACTATAACTACAGATTATGCCGTGCTCGTCGAGCGTCAGATAACGCCTCTGTGCTATTAAGCCAAGTACTTAGAGTATATTATAGCCCCATTGCTGTGGCGCCTGATGTGGCTGACGACCTCGTTTTATAGGCATGTTGTTTACACAATTTGCTAAAAGACAGTTATCTTGAAGAAAATGGTATTTCATTTTAGAGCTATTATGTGAACGAAGCAACCAATCAAAACAACATGGATAGCTTTTCTCGTTTTGGAGGATTTCTGGATAGCAGTGGTTTTGAAATTAGAGATGAACTTAAAGATTTTTTTCTCCATTGAATACGGTTCCGTGACGTGGCCAGAGGCAGCTGTTAACAATGGGTTGTGAATAATCAATAGGTTGTAAATAATGATTTACATAAGAAGAAACATTTATATTCTTGCCTTCTTAATATACGCATATAATAATTGTTATTGCACGTATGGTTCTACACTAAAGAGCCAAAGACACTGGTATATCTGCCTAATATCGTGTAGGACCACCGCGAGCACGCAGAAGTGCCGCAACATGACGTGACATGGACTCGACTAATACCCGTAGTAGTGCTGGAGGAGACTGACACCATAAATCCTGCAGGGATGTCCACAAATGGTTCAAATGGCTCTGAGCACTATGGGACTCAACTTCTGAGGTCATTAGTCCCCTAGAACTTAGAACTAGTTAAACCTAAGGACATCACACACATCCATGCCCGAGGCAGGATTCGAACCTGCGACCGTAGCGGTCTCGCGGTTCCAGACTGCAGCGCCTAGAACCGCACGACCACTTCGGCCGGCTGTCCATAAATCCGTGAGAGTACGAGAGGGTGGAGATCTCTTCTGAACAGCACGTGGCAAGGCATCCCAGATATGCTCAATAATGTTAATGTCTGGGGAGTTTGATGGCCAGCGGAAGTGTTTAAACTGGAGCCACTCTATAGCAATTCTGGGCGTGTGGGGTGTCGCATTGTCCTGCTGGAGTTCGGACAATCGGATAACACAATGGACATGAATGGATGTAGGTGATCAGACAGAATGCTTACGTACGTGTCACCTGTCAGACTCGTATCTAGATGTATCAGGGGTCCCGTATCAGTCCCACTCCACACGCCCCACACTATTACAGAGCCTCCACCAGCTTGAATAGTCCCCTGCTGACATGCAAGGTCCAAGGATTCATGAGGTTTTCTCCACACCTGTACACGTCTATCCGCTCGATACAATTTGAAACGAGAATCGTCCGACCAGTCAACATGTTTCCAGTCATCAACAGTCCAATATCGGTGTTGATGGGTCCAGGCGGGGCGTAAAGCTTTGTGCCGTGCAGTCATTAAAAGTAGACGAGTGGGCCTTCGGCTCCGAAAACCCATATCGATGACGTTTCGTTGAATGGTTCGCACGCTGACACTTGTTTATGGCCCAGCACTGAAATCTGCAACAATTTACGGAAGGGTTGCACTTCTGTCACGCTGAACGATTCTCTTCAGTCGTCGTTGGTCTCGTTATTGCAGGATAGTTTTCCGGCCGCAGCGATGTCGAAGATCTGATGTTTTTCCGGATTCCTGATATTCACGGCACACTCGTGAATTGATCGTACAGGAAAATCCCCACTTCTCCGCTACCACGGAGATGCTGTGTTCCGTCGCTCGGGCGCCGACTATAACACCACGTTCAAACTCACTCACATCTTGATAACCTGCAAATGTAGCAGCAGGAACCGACCTAACAAATACGCCAGACACTAATTGTCTTATATAGGCGTTGCCGACCGTAGCGCCGTATTCTGCCTGTTTACATATCTCTGTATTTGAATACGCGTGCCTATAGAAATTTCCTTGGCGCTTCAGCGTATTTGACGACGCTGTCGGCGCGTTCCGCACGACTCAAATGGCTCAAATGGCTCTGAGCACTACGGGACTTAACATCTGTGGTCATCAGTCCCCTAGAACTTAGAACTACTTAAACCTAACTAACCTAAGGACATCACACACATCCATTCCCGAGGCAGGATTCGAACCTGCTACCGTAGCGGTCGCACGGTTCCAGACTGAAGCGCCTAGAGCCGCTCGGCCACCACGGCCGGCCCGCACGCCTCACATTGCAAACTATGGAAACCAGTGGTGCCGCCTGCAGTCTAAGGTCTGCGGTCCTGTTCGGAATCGCACATTTACGGTCACTCCGCTCTTCTCTGAGAGCGAGTGGCAGGGCGATCCTACCAACCCCAGGTTGACACAAAAATCTTAGTGAAGCATGCATCTCTGTCCTGCAGTTTTTCTGCAGACGAACCCACAATCGAAACACTCATTCTATGACTTACAACAACAAAATACTGAAATCATTAAATAAATGAACTCAGTGGCGTCCATTCCTTTTCCAGAGGGTCACTGTACGATACTAGACTTACAACAATGACTAATGTATCACATAGACTCACTGTCACAGGGCACAATGTAACATAGTAATCAGTTCCATTTCATCACCTGGTCCTCATAGAAAAAAATAATGGACTGAGTCTGTCCTAGTAACGGATGGACAGAGACGGAATTTTTTTTCTATTAGCTACAATGACAAGGAGGAGATCTTAGCTCCAAGTCAGGTTGCTCCACCCTCAATTCACCGAAAACTTAATAATCTATCACAAAAGTAATCCACAAATAATTAAAATATCTTATGATCCAACCTGGTCCATTATTGTTATAGAAAAACATCGTGACCCACATCTGTACAGCAAAATACCAGAACACATTGACACTACACACATTAAATTGTAATTATTAATATCTAATTATTTTAAATGCTCATAAAGAGTGCCTCATTCATGATCTCATATACAAGTTACAAGAAAGTAAACTACTTGAATGGCATTCTTATGTGATTGTCAAACAAAATTTACAAATGGAATAACTGGTTACATATAGTCACCACGGTACATTACTGTCACATAAGGTCAGTTTTCTCAGTCCAACAAAAATAAATAACAACAATTAGAACACCACATTTGTATAACGATTTAAATTACATTCTCATCAAAGCTCCTTTGAAAAGGATAGCATCTGTAATTACCCAATATATACTACAGACACAAAAAAGTCTCGAAACTGTAACTCTAATGTAGCAAGCAAATAAATCTTATTTTCATTTCTCGGTTATCTCATCAAAACCAAATCTGGGCACATGCACGTGAAACAGACTATTTCCACCTCTAACCTGACGTTACTATTAAACTGTGCACGCTTCATTACAGTGTGTGGAAACTACCTACAAGACATCCCGTGGTTACTTTCAACCAACAATAATAATCTGTGGCTATTCCTGCGTTGCATATACATGTTATAGTATCTACCTGCAAAACACACTAATCAACATTTCAAGCTTCATACAAATGACACAAATACTAACACTAACGACTATTAACATAACAACACCAGAACGCTTCAAACAGATATACAATATGAAAAATACTAAATGTACGTCAAAAGGGTCAATAAGGCTGTCGATCTGTATAAGGAGACACGTTATCAGAAAAAATTCACACAAGACAACAACTGGTTGATCAGAGAGCTAGACACAACTAAGCATTATTTTTAAAACTTACATTTCAGAATATAAACGGTTCAAATGGCTCTGAGCACTATGGGACTCAACATCTTAGGTCATAAGTCCCCTAGAACTTAGAACTACTTAAACCTAACTAACCTAAGGACATCACACACACCCATGCCCGAGGCAGGATTCGAACCTGCGACCGTAGCAGTCTTTCAGAATATAAAATAAATTTTGATTTACGAAACACTCGTAATAAACGGCGCACAAATACACAGGGGATACCTGGGTTATTGTAGCAGAGGAGTTGCTTCCAAAGCTACTTGGAGGATGGCTTACAAGGACCACTCGATTGGATTTTCCCATAGACACGAGAAGAGGATCACATGATGCTTTTGTGCTCAGTCAGTCACGATCTTCACTTCTCGGCCCTACTGCATACAAATTGAAATTGTCCTTACAGTTCCGTGCGGTTCTAGGCTCTTCAGTTTGGAACCGCGTGACTCCTACGGTCGCAGGTTCGAATCCTGCCTCGGGCATGGATGTATGTGATGTCCTTAGGTTAGGTTAGGTTTAAGTAGTTCTAAGTTCTAGGGGACTGATGACCACAGATGTTAAGTCCCTTAGTGCTCAGAGCCATTTGAACCATTTTGAACCTTACAGTTCCTGCACGCTCATGATAGAACTTCGTTCCAGTGTTAATACTTTATTTCACTTCAAAACAAGTGACTCCACTTGTATTTTCGGCTCGCTTGTCCCTTTCATAGTAAACAACTCAACACAAACCTCCATGCGTCACTGTGCCAAGTGTTAATGTTTCACTACTCAAAAGTGCAATAGTTCACATTACTAGCTGTTGATCCAACATAGACTAGGATATATCATCATTTTCTATCTGTTCCAACCACATTTATAACGCCCCAAACGCCTCTGCCATTAGAGTTCCTGTTTGTATATTTTGCTGCGCCCATACGCTACAAAAATACATTAACGACGTCCATTACTTCCAGTTCACATATACCTGCAAACGACAATCTCCCTTACTGACACTATTCCAACTAATTTCATAACGTTCCAAACATCTTTGATATCAGAGTTCTTGTTTGTATGTTTTACTGCTTGCACTCGCTACAAATGACATTACTGCAACCATATCCATTTCGTGACGCAAAGCATCGTAGTACGTTGAGTTTTAACGAGTAATTATAACGCATGGCTTCCCTGACATTCGTTCTTGGTCGCCTGCCGTTCGAAAGTTATGGATCGCACGCTCCCAGAGTGCTGCCACGCTAGCCGGGTGACGTGGCAGCAACCGCCCTCCTGCAGAAAGCTGCCCGCCAGGGACCGCCCAGGGCGGCCCTACACCGGGTTGCGGATTTACGACAGCACGGCGGGCCCCACAACGTTTCGTTACGGGCCGCGGCCGATGTCTGCGTGTGAGAGGTCACACCTCCAGCTGGTGACCCCTCACTCTCTTTCTGTCTCTCTCTCTCGCTGTCTCCGACATCTGTGGGTTCCTTGCAACATTCATATACTTGGGGATTACCATTAAATCAGCGTAATCATTCCGTTCAGAGAAGCATTCTTCCCTAACTGTAAACTTTTCTAGTCTTTGTAAACTTGGCAATACCTTGTAACTACCTTTATCAACCATTTTGTTACATATTTGCCTACTTCAGACTACTTACTTTATTCATATTAACCTGGCAAGAAATTAAATTATGAGCAACCATCTCCTCAACATATAAACATTTGTACAAATAATACTATTTCAGTGAATCTTCCAAGCACGTGTTTACATGGTTATCCGAAATTGACAATGATCGTTCTACTCAAGAAAGCTACTTTACACTAATTAGAGATCACCTCTCAAATCGCCACCTCCAAAATTTCTTTATATAGTGGATTTCCCTTTAATTTACACACTAAACATATCAGAATATCCTAAATGTACCACAGTCCCATATATTTCACCCAAAATCAAAACTTTCACAAAAGGAGGTCCATCCTTTTATCCACCCATGGTCTACATGAGTCCTGCTGTGGTATGTAATGTACAAATGCACGTCTTGTCCATGATTACTAATACTTATTTACAATTTCCGACGGATTTATTTACTTATTTTGATATGATGATTCACAATATAGTAACAGGGAAGGGGAAAAACTGTGTGATCATTTATTCTTTAAGTTTTTATGGAAATTTCAACTTTAGCTATTCGAGAAGATATCCACCACCAACTCGTTAGTGATCTGCTCCTATTATCAAAACAGTCCTCTCCAATATTTAAGGCAATCATTCTTTATCTGCTTCAGTGTAAGTCCTCGTTTTTTTTTTTGAACTTTTGCATACTACTTTTTTATGTGAAGAAAATCTACCAGCTCGCGAAATCTTCGTGCATTTATCGTTTAATTCTCATGACCAGTGAACTCGCAAAGTTTATGAATTTCGTAAACAAATAATTCACAACTATAGGCGAACTAACTCGACTATCATATATGAAGAAATCCACATCGGATTACACATGAGTGTCAGACAACATGATAACAAAACAAAACACAGAGATTTTTTTTACAAACATCTTCAAAATAAACAGTCCAACCATTGGATACGACACAACACTCATGCTACTGTACCTTTTCGTTGTATCTAAACATTTATGTATATATCTTCTAGAGACCGCCATGATTAAAAGTTCGCATTGGGGCACGAAATTCATCCTTCGTTCCTTTTGTTTGAAAAGTAGATCCTTTCTCATACTCTCATCCTTGCAGCATTTGTTAGTACAACACGTTCTACACATTCTGTTACAATTTGCTGAAGCTGCTCAAATCAAAAACACACACCATAAATCACACCGCACCTTTCCTATTTACATGTAGATGAGACAATTACATTTCATAGAGCTTCTAAAATTTTATTACAATGATAGGATGTCGTTATTAATTTCTACTCTTAATCTAATTTCACCGGTTTATACTCCCTTCCGATCGATGTTTGGGTCTTACCACACTTTCCTCGTTCCTCTAAACAGCTGCTCGGTCGTCATCACACCTTCCATTGGACATCATTCATTGCTTGTAGTTACAGTGGCTGCGATACACTCTCCCTTCTCTGAAACATAACATCAAAAGGGTCCCCTAATCTCAGGATTCCCTCGAACCAAATCCTCACTATTCTCTCAGGATCCCTCAACCCAAGTCATTTGTGCAACAAATCAACTTCCGTAGGCACCATTCTTCAATGGGGATAATACACTATTCCCTTCAACAGATTATTCCTCATAACAGCTGTCAAATATTGTCAAGTGCAATACTATACAACATGAGCCTATCTGAAAATCCAGCCGGCTTCTGCCACTCACTTTCTCAACACTGAACTGAACATCAAACTACTGGTATTCTACATTTTTTACTTGTGAAACACCTTCAACAGCAAAAAGCACGTCCTTGTCCTGAGAGTTTCCATCCTCTGAATTGTTTCACATTCGAAATGTGATGTAATCTTCGTGATTCTTTACTTTTAAATGTTTCAACTTCCACAGTTTTTGCGTAAATAACCTTTTTTACTTGAAAAGGAGATACATATACGTTAAAGAATTTACTCTCCAAAAACCTGTGTTTCTTTGACAAACGGTGACCCTTGATCAGTATTTTGCCTCCTAATTTCAAATCCAGATGACGAAATCTAGCCTTCTGCCTTCTTTGCATACTCAGTGCCGTTTTCCGAATTTGTTTTAGTGCCATATTGACTATTTCTCACTGTCTCTGTGTACTGCTTTGTGGAAAACGGCCTAATTCTCTCACTCTATCTGGGGCTGGTTGATTCTTTAACACTACAGTTGGGCAGATACCTGCAGCGGCATTTCACTGATGACATTCTGAAACTCTTCAAAGGATACATCCGAACTACGATGGTGTTCTTCAATTACTCTCTAAACCGGGTTTGCGGCTGGATGGAACAGTTCTAGCTGTTCCTTTTCTCAGAGGAACAAACGTTACATACTTTGACACCAATTCTACAAATACAAAGACATACTGGTATCCATTAATTTTACATGGTAGTGGTACCAACAAGTATGTTGCTACGAATTATCTTGTCTGGAATACATACTACCCAACTGGATCTATCTGGATACGTCCATCAAAGGCCTGTAACACTTGATTCAAGACCCAATTATGCTCTGTCCAAGATCTTTCCGCAATCAAAATACCATCGACTTATAGAGTTATCCTTTTCCGCAGTGACTCAGTGATAACTGTGCTCAACGCTTGGATGAAGGCCTCTGAGGAAACTTAAGTCCAAAGAGTAATTTTCTAAATTCATAACACCTTCCAATCCATAGAAAAACAGTGTACTTCCTGCATGACTGGTTAAGTTTTACCTGCCAAAAACTTTCGCGCATGTCCGGTGAACTAACTACCTTAATGCCATGGAATTTTTGTAACAATTCCTCAGATGTTTGCCGCCCATCTGTTTCAGTGTCTATAACTGTATTAGTAACATTGAATCAAGGACCAGCCTCACAGTTCCGTCCTTCGATACATATACTATTGGATTTTTATATGAGCTTACAGCAGAGTCGACAACTCATTGTTGCAATATAGACTCGATTTCGTTGGTTACCTTCTCCCTGTTTGCCACTGACGCAATGCACGGTTTCACGAAAAACGGTCCATATGGTTTGACTTGACACCTGTATGTGAAATTCTTTATTGGTCCTGTACACCCAGAGAACACCCTCTTATTCCATTCTAGAATTTCCCTTAATTCTTCACTAACTTCCTCTGTCTGTGTGTGTGCTAACTTCTGATTAATAGATTCAGTCATATTGTTTCGTACTTACAAGGGGAGGCCGCCAATTGTGAAATTCAGATTCGATTCATACTGCGCATAAGAAAAGCTCATGGCCAGAGGTGTATCGTCGCAAAGCACCAAGATGCACTTCTCAGCCGTTGTCGAGAAAATCGAGTTAAAAGAAACCGTTTCGGTGAAATACTCTCTACGATTGATGGTTTCCTACAGCGTCATGGCGCAGCGGTGAGCGCTCGGGTTCGTAATCCGAAGGTCGCCGGATCGAATCTCGCGCCATGCAACCTTTTTTTTTTTAGTATTTGTTTTTTGTAATTCATATATATATATATATATATATATATATATATATATATATATATATATATATCGTGGGGTCTCTACTCCAATTCGAACGTTTGACTTACACTATACGTATTCGTTTCGGAATATCGTTTCTACGTCTTCCGTTAACTACACGTGTAAACATTATGAAGACAATTAATAACATTTGTGAAATACAACTTTGTTTGCGGAAAACATAATCATGTTCGAAGTGGCCAGTTTTTCCACGACAAACGACTTTCAACAACTTATTATATGCATAATTGTTGCAACTGATTGCTGATATATATATATATATATATATATATATATATATATATATATATGAATTACAAAAAATACTTAAAAAAATTTGCATGGCGCGAGATCCGATCCGGCGACCTTCGGATAACAAACCCGAGCGCTTACCGCTGCGCCACGACGCTGTAGGAAATCATAAATCGTAGAGAGTATTTCACCGCAACGGTTTCTTTCTCTGGCCATGAGCTTTTATTATGCGCAGCGTGAATCGAATCTGAATTTCAGAATTGGCAGCCTCCCCTTGTTAGTTAAACTCTTGTCGCAATTGATTATGTCTGTAATCGTCGTCATACTGCGCTGCTGAAAGCATAGACAACTTAAGTGACTCCATCATTGTGCCTCCTCCACTCAGTGACTAATCAGACCTCAAACTGACTTCTTCCTCATCAATAACTAACGTGGCGAATCCACACCTGAGATTTATATTTGCTTCGTAGGAATTCTAATCCGAGTATTGCTTCCACTGCCAGTTTTGTCACGATCAGAAATACTGTTACAACACGTTCTTCACACAAAATCTACCTGAGTCTGATAATTAACATTTACGCTGATTCTCTATACGGTATCCCTAATTGTAGTTCCTGTAATGGCAACGTTGGCCACTTATCTTTTCCACCACAACAAATAAAAATATCCTCTCATAGCACCGAGAACTGACTACAGGAGTCAAAAACACATGAAATAATTACTTTACTGATATGTGATATATCTATAAGAAACTTAAATGAATCAACTTCCTCACTCCCTTGTAAAAAAAACTTTTCTCATCTCTCCGTTATCTAAGTACATTACGTCTCTCATACTTACACTACCTTCAGACTCAGGTGTGACCTCTGTTAGTGAGTTCGTTTCACTCGTCTCTTCCTGATTCCTAACATTATGACGAGGATCAGCCGGC
Organism: Schistocerca cancellata; assembly: GCF_023864275.1. NCBI lineage: Eukaryota > Metazoa > Arthropoda > Insecta > Orthoptera > Acrididae > Schistocerca > Schistocerca cancellata. The sequence goes on along the minus strand of NC_064629.1, from coordinate 740,660,851 downwards.
CGCTTTTCAAACCGATTAACGCGGAGACTGTTTGCTATACCGCGGTCCGTTTCCGTAATCACCAAACCCAGTTATTGTTGCGGGTACAATGTCCCCATGTTCCGCGTCATCTATTTCCACGCCTATTATTGAAATTGCGGTATGGTACATACGAGGTTCATTCAAGTTCTAAGGCCTCCGATTTTTTTTCTAATTAACTACTCACCCGAAATCGATGAAACTGGCGTTACTTCTCGACGTAATCGCCCTGCAGACGTACACATTTTTCACAACGCTGACATGGCAGCGGCGAAGGCTTCTTTAGGAGTCTGTTTTGACCACTGGAAAATCGCTGAGGCAATAGCAGCACGGCTGGTGAATGTGCGGCCATGGAGAGTGTCTTTCATTGTTGGAAAAAGCCAAAAGTCACTAGGAGCCAGGTCAGGTGAGTAGGGAGCATGAGGAATCACTTCAAAGTTGTTATCACGAAGAAACTGTTGCGTAACGTTAACTCGATGTGCGGGTGCGTTGTCTTGGTGAAACAGCACACGCGCAGCCCTTCCCGGACGTTTTTGTTGCAGTGCAGGAAGGAATTTGTTCTTCAAAACATTTTCTTAGGATGCACCTGTTACCGTAGTGCCCTTTGGAACGCAATTGGTAAGGATTACGCCCTCGCTGTCCCAGAACATGGACACCATCATTTTTTCAGCACTGGCGGTTACCCGAAATTTTTTTGGTGGCAGTGAATCTGTGTGCTTTCATTGAGCTGATTGGCGCTTTGTTTCTGGATTGAAAAATGGCATCCACGTCTCATCCATTGTCACAACCGACAAAAAGAAAGTCCCATTCGTGCTGTCGTTGTGTGTCAACATTGCTCGGCAACATGCCACACGGGCAGCCGTGTGGTCGTCCGTCAGCATTCGTGGCACCCACCTGGGAGACACTTTTCGCATTTTCAGGTCGTCATGCAGGATTGTGTGCACAGAACCCACAGAAATGCCAACTCTGGAGGCGATCTGTTCAACAGTCATTCGGCGATCCCCCGAAACAATTCTCTCCACTTTCTCGATCGTGTCGTCAGACCGGCTTGTGCGAGCCCAAGGTTGTTTCGGTTTGTTGTCACACGATGTTCTGCCTTCATTAAACTGTCGCACCCACGAATGCACTTTCGACACATCCGTAACTCCATCACCACATGTCTCCTTCAACTGTCGATGAATTTCAATTGGTTTCACACCACGCAAATTCAGAAAACGAATGATTGCACGCTGTTCAAGTTAGGAAAACGTCGCCATTTTAAGTATTTAAAACAGTTCTCATTCTCGCCGCTGGCGGTAAAATTCCGTCTGCCGTACGGTGCTGCCATCTCTGAGACGCATTGACAATGAACGCGGCCTCATTTTAAAACAATGCGCATGTTTCTATCTCTTTCCAGTCCGGAGAAAAAAAATTGGAGGCCTTAGAACTTGAATGCACCTCGTAGTTCGACCTTCTGTGTTTCTGATCTCTGTCTTCGTTGTTCCGTCGCACGTTATCGTCTCTTCGTTCCTCATTTGACAAGTTTAAACATGACTCATAACCCAATTCTTGAAACAGCTATTGAATGATACTACATCTGGCATATTTCGTCCCGTAATGATTATTTCTATTTGCAATTTAGACGATAAATTTTTTAAACAAGTCCTAATTAATTCTGTAGCCTCGTAAAGTGCAACTAAATACTGGTTCTCCTTGACCATATCACCATATCGCTACTCACATTACAATTTTCTATCATTAATGTGTTAAGCCCAGTTGTGTCCTGTATCCTTTTGGGCCAGAAGTCCTGTAAGAATTCTCTGCAAAAGTCGTCATATGTGACAGAGTCGCTTAACATGATTTGCATTCTTGCACTCGCTTCTTCGCGTAAATGAGTACAAACAAATCTCAGTTTCATAGCATCTCTCCAGGATGTGGGAAGTGTATTTTGGAATTGTGATGTCCATACACAAGAGTGTTGCTGGTTATTCGCATCTGGATAATGTGAATAAGTCGCTACTGACACGAAATATCCCCTACATTTCTTCCTCATCAATGTCTATATTACTACTACGTTTTCCTGGAGCTGCCTCTTCGGGAAACCTCATTCGTTCTTCTACAGCTCTAATGTCCTCTGTTTCAGTACGTCTCCTCTTATTTAGATTATTTACGTCAGTATTATCACATGAACTAATCTCACTACTACCACTCGCGTTTCAGTTTTGCTGCTTCAGACCTGCAAAGGTTCACGATTACGCCTATTTATCTCTATTTGTGCTTCTTTAAACCTCAGTAATAACTGTACTTCTTGGCTATCCTGAGCCGGCCTGTGTAGCCGAGCGGCTCTAGGCGCTTCAGTCGGGAATCAAGCGACGGCTACGGTCGCAGGTTCGAATCCTGTCTCGGGCATGGATGTGTGTGATGTCCGTAGGTTAGTTAGGTTTAAGTAGTTCTAAGTTCTAGGGGACTGATGACCTCAGATGTTAAGTCCCATAGGGCTCAGAGCCATTTGAACCATTTTCTTGACTATCACGCACTGCTACTGGCTGAGTTCTGTCAGATTCAGCTTCAGTAGGTAATGTAAAACATAATTTGTTCAACAGCCTTAGCAAGTTGTTGCAGTTTGCTAGCTTGGCTGGTTTGTGCCCCTAGCGCAAGTTCTTATTGCTCTACTTGCTGACAAATACGTTCGATCATTTTTATTTCCGTCATTACTTCTTTAACTAAACCTTTGTCCGTTACGACACCTTCACGAACCAACAGGTTCTGCTCTGTGGCGGCGAACTGATTTTCAGTACATTCGCTCATATCACATACAGTTTGCAGAACTTCTTCTACGTCACTTTGCATCGTTTCAGTCATGACAAGATTTTCTGCAATTATTGCATCCAACCTAGTGTTAATTTCTGCTAATCTTTTATCTTGTTCATTAAACCGATGATTCAGCTGTTTTGTTGTAGCCTTTTTATTTAATAATACTGCCTGGTCATCAAACCGCTTATTGAATGATTTATCACAATCATCACAACCCTCGTTTGATTCCATATCCACTCTCTGAAAAAAAAAAATGGCGTGAATGCGTCTGCCTTTAAAAGCGATGGAACACTGGTTGTTTCTTCTGTGACCACGCCCGCAGGCGACACAGCGCGGACCGTAGCCGTTCGGCAAACAGTGTAGACTCGGGCGCGACGAGGCCGCACCATTGTCCAGCCTGGCTCCCCACATATGTGCTGTTTCTGTCACGTCTGAAAACGTCCATCGCTCATTTCACTCGCTTCTCCGGAATTCACTTTATCCATATTATCGCAAATTTTGGAAGGCGACCTAGTTACGATACTCATGACAAAACTGATTTTCCCAACATAATGCACACTACACACGTTACACAAATCAATCAAAGAACCTACTTACATTTATCGAAAATCTTCCAACTAAACTATTATTTTGTTGAAACAATTTTTACGACAATTTTTTTCACACAAATACCTTGAAATTAACCTCCAAAACTCACAATAACACAACGCTTGCATCAACCAATAAACAACCCGGTTATCCTCGAACATACTGGAATAAATGAATCGTGAAGAAAGTGATTATTACATTTGTATATTCTAGTCTGCTTCTGCTAGAAGGATCAGAGTATTCTCGATTTGGTAGGCGGAACCAAGATGAACAATTACCGTTCGTTTCTGATTTGATTCTTTACATTTAATTACGACCGACGGCACTTTCTTTCCTTACGTCGAACTCAAAGCGATATCATCGCCAGACCGTACGCACTTGCTTTCCAACAAGGACATTTACTTTTGCGAATTTCCTTGACCTAAACCTTCGGATTTCGTAAAAAGGGCTCAGCCCAAAATAATTGTCTGACTGATAAGTGAAATACAAACTATTAATCCAAGTACAACGGATAACGCGTGGGAGGGCTCAAGCAACTGAGGAAGATAGCGGACAGCTGCCTTACAATCACATACGATCTATCTTTCTTTGCCTTTACCAAAACTATTTACTGATTGATTATAATTCATCAACTGCGACAACTTATCAAGATTTCTATCAGGATTTATTTTGAAGCTGAGATTATTAGACTACGAAAGCAAAGATTCTTATTTCAATGTGCAATTTATTGTGGCATGAATCATTTAAGAACAGAACATTATTTATTGTCTTATTTCGGGCTGATGGCGCCTATATCTCCATAGCGGTCTCGTAATTTTAAAAATGCACGGGAACAATAAAGGAACATTATGTTGCTACTGTTCTTTCCACTTCTCCCACATGATCATCATGCTCGCCATTCATTTTCATTCTACGGGAAATGCTTTGAATTAATTAGCAACTAAGCTTAGTTACTGTCACTATTTCATTTTGGCGGATCACACGATGAAATACCGTAGTGTGGGATATGGTGCTGGGCAGTCAAAAATATTCATAAATTAAACACATATAAAACTGATTACATCCTACTAAATTCCTCACACACATGTATTTTTCCTTATACAAATTTCAACTAGAACGATCATTTTGCAGTGACGGTGCAGCCAACACCACGCTGGAAGTCAAAGCGGTACCCAGGAACTCACCTCAGCCGATCGTTTTTGGAACATAATAAAAACTCCGCACGAGACACAACCAAATCCTTCACTGAATTAATTCAAGAACGTCCTTTACTCATAGATTTGTGCACCTAACTCTACGTTGGTGTTCGGAGGTCAATGGCTCTTATATTTACTCGTCCTTATGGATCGTTCTCGGTTTTGTTTCAAAATAAACTGCAGAGACATTTCCTCTCTAAAACTAAATTAGGATGCAAGTGGTCTAGTCTCATTGAAGAAATGCTCACGTGGCAGTGTGTAGACAATGATCACCAGACCAGAAATAAAAAATTTGTAAAAAATTTCACATGCCACTTATTTAAATATCTCACACAATTCACAGGCAAAATGCCTAACCTCAAATCGTAGTGTAATCTCTACTATATTTGTTGTACAGTGGCGATCAAGTAGTTCTATAGAACGCACTGGGTGAGGCCCATGCAACAAAGGAAATTCGTGTAATATTTGGTAAACTAATTTGCATTATGCAAGAATGTATGCTTTCGCGACGATATCCATTAATAAAATATTCTCGTGTTTCAATATGTGTCAAGCGATTAACGGCCTACGAGCTTTCGGCACAGATTTCCTCTGCCATTGTCATGTGGTGACTGTCGTCTGAATGCCATTGCCGTGATTACAAAACGGCGGCGCCGTCAGTGACGTCACTGGTGCCTAGTCACGCGCCATATATAGCAATATTATGGTTGCGCGACAGATGCTTTAAAGGCAACATACCAAAAGCTACCTCTTGACCCAACATCCAGAACAGTGAGGAAGACTTCGGAGCTTCTCAAACGGTCGCCGCTGGAAGAGAGTGGTATTAAGAACCCCCTCCCTTAGTCACCAAGACCACCCACCTTCTACGGTCTGCCAAAGGTGCATAACAAGGATACAGCCTTAAAGCGTCTAGTGCTCACCACCGAATCGCCGACCTACAGATCTGCAAAGCATTTGGCCAGCCTCCTGTTGACGCACGTTGGACACTGAGCGCACCACATAAAGAATATTGAAAGGGTCCTGTAGTGCCCTTTTCATTATCATTTTATTTGCTTTCCAATGATACAGAATTCTGTGGCATGCGTGAGTGAATGAATGTGGGTGTGTTTTATTTTGGTATATGGTGGTTTAGTCTGCTGCAGAGAGTCAGCGGTAGTCGTACAGAATGGCCAACACTTGTAGTGACGTCACTGGTGCCTAGTCACGCGCCATATATAGCAATATTATGGTTGCGCGACCTCCGCTTCGTTCTCAGGTCCTACTCAGCTGTAAACCGCCGTGTTTATTCGGGGTGTTGTTAGATACATTCATCTCTAGTTCTTCATGTAATACGCTTTCCCAAAAGCCTTTGCCCCATTTAATAACAGAAGTATCGTCGGATGCTATTTTCATTGTTTTCTACAAGAAGTGGCTAGCAACCACAGTTTAGTGAATAAGCAGCCGCCTTTAGTGAATTAGCAGTCTAGTTAAAGGTTGATTAACTCTCTTCAGTAAATTGTTTCCTTAGGATGGATAGGATGTGTGACTGCTGTGTACGGACGCAGGAGGAGCTGGCCACTGTTCGCGAACAGCTGAGCGTGTTGATGGCCGCGGTCAGCCGTCTTCAGGCTGCTGCCTCGGAGTGTAGCGGTAGTGGGGAGTCTGGTGCGTCGCAAGGTACACCCCAGGTGTTACATGCTTCACCCACTGTCCCTGCTGTCGAGACATCTTCGCGGGTACCGGGCGCGGTTGGGCCACCCTCTCTCCAAGGGGAGTGGCGGGTTCAGCGGCGTTCGCGGCGCACGAGGCGGAAGGTCAATGTGGAGGCTGGCCGTGTGGCATCGCCCGCTCTGCCTGTGAGGGGACATGTGGCTGCTCCTTCAGCAAGGTCCGAGCAGGCACACGGGGGGAGGGGTTTATTAGTTATTGGGAGCTCCAACGTTAGGCGGGTGATGGAGCCCCTTAGGGAAATAGCGAGAAGGTCGGGGAAGAAGGCCAGTGTTCACTCTGTCTGCTTGCCGGGGGGTCTCATCCGAGATGTGGAGGAGGCCCTACCGGCGGCGATAGAGAGCACTGGGTGCACCCGACTGCAAATTGTTGCTCATGTCGGCACCAATGACTCCTGCCGTCTGGGTTCAGAGGTCATCCTCAGTTCGTACAGGCGGTTGGCGGAATTGGTGAAGGCGGAAAGCCTCGCTCGCGGGGTGGAATCAGAGCTAGCTATTTGTAGTATCGTTCCCAGAACCGATCGCGGTCCTCTGGTTTGGAGCCGAGTGGAAGGCTTAAACCAGAGGCTCAGACGATTCTGCGGAGATCTGGGGTGCAAATTTCTCGACCTCCGCTATCGGGTGGAGAAATGTAGGGTCCCCCTGAATAGGTCAGGCGTGCACTACACGCCGGAAGCGGCTACAAGGGTAGCGGAGTACGTGTGGAGTGCACATGGGGGTTTTTTAGGTTAGAGAATCCCCTCCCTAGGCCCGACAAGACGCCTCCTGAGACGCGGCAAGATAGGAGTAGACAAAATGCAACAGGGAATAACAATATTAATGTGCTAATAGTAAACTGCAGGAGCGTCTATAGAAAGGTCCCAGAACTGCTCTCATTAATAAACGATCACAACGCCCATATAGTACTAGGGACAGAAAGTTGGCTGAAACCAGACGTAAACAGTAACGAAATCCTAAACTCAGATTGGAATGTATACCGCAGAGACAGGCTGAACAGTGAAGGGGGAGGCGTGTTTATAGCGGTAAGAAGTGCAATAGTATCGAAGGAAATTGACGGAGATCCGAAATGTGAAAAGATTTGGGTGAAGGTCGCAATTAAAGCAGGCTCAGACATGGTAATTGGATGTCTCTATAGGCCCCCTGGCTCAGCAGCTATTGTGGCTGAGCACCTGAAGGATAATTTGGAAAATATTTCGAGTAGATTTACCCACCATGTTATAGTTCTGGGTGGAGATTTTAATTTGCCGGATATAGACTGGGAGACTCAGACGTTCATAACGGGTGGCAGGGACAAAGAATCCAGTGAAATTTTTTTAAGTGCTTTATCTGAAAACTACCTTGAGCAGTTAAACAGAGAACCGACTCGTGGCGATAACATATTAGACCTTCTGGTGACAAACAGACCCGAACTATTTGAAAAAGTTAACGCAGAACAGGGAATCAGTGATCATAAAGCGGTTACGGCATCGATGATTTCAGCCGTAAATAGGAATATTAAAAAGGGTAGGAAGATTTTTCTGTTTAGAAAAAGTGACAAAAAGCAGATTTCAGAGTACCTGTTGGCTCAACACAAAAGTTTTGTCTCAAGTACTGATAGTGTTGAGGATCAGTGGACAAAGTTCAAAACCATCGTACAATATGCGTTAGATGAGTATGTGCCAAGCAAGATCGTAAGAGATGGAAAAGAGCCACCGTGGTTCAACAACCGAGTTAGAAAACTGCTGCGGAAGCAAAGGGAACTTCACAGCAAACATAAACATAGCTAAAGCCTTGCAGACAAACAAAAATTACGCGAAGCGAAATGTAGTGTGAAGAGAGCTATGCGAGAGGCGTTCAATGAATTCGAAAGTAAAGTTCTATGTACTGACTTGGCAGAAAATCCTAAGAAATTTTGGTCTTATGTCAAAGCGGTAGGTGGATCAAAACAAAATGTCCAGACACTCTGTGACCAAAATGGTACTGAAACAGAGGATGACAGACTAAAGGCCGAAATACTAAATGTCTTTTTCCAAAGTTGTTTCACAGAGGAAGATTGCACTGTAGTTCGTTCTCTAGATTGTCGCACAGATGACAAAATGGTAGATATCGAAATAGACGACAGAGGGATAGAGAAACAATTAAAATCGCTCAAAAGAGGAAAGGCCTCTGGACCTGATGGGATACCAGTTCAATTTTACACTGAGTACGCGAAGGAACTTGCCCCCCTTCTTGCAGCGGTGTACCGTAGGTCTCTAGAAGAGCGTAGCGTTCCAAAGGATTGGAAAAGGGCACAGGTCATCCCCGTTTTCAAGAAGGGACGTCGAACAGATATGCAGAACTATAGACCTATATCTCTAACGTCGATCAGTTGTAGAATTTTGGAACACGTATTGTGTTCGAGTATAATGACTTTTCTGGAGACTAGAAATCTACTCTGTAGGAATCAGCATGGGTTTCGATAAAGACGGTCATGTGAAACCCAGCTCGCGCTATTCGTCCACGAGACTCAGAGGGTCATAGACACGGGTTCACAGGTAGATGCCGTGTTTCTTGACTTCCGCAAGGCGTTCGATACAGTTCCCCACAGTCGTTTATTGAACAAAGTAAGAGCATATGGACTATCAGACCAATTGTGTGATTGGATTGAGGAGTTCCTAGATAACAGGACGCAGCATGTTATTCTCAATGGAGAGAAGTCTTCCGAAGTAAGAGTAATTTCAGGTGTGCCGCAGGGGAGTGTCATAGGACCGTTGCTATTCACAATATACATAAATGACCTGGTGGATGACATCGGAAGTTCACTGAGGCTTTTTGCAGATGATGCTGTGGTGTATCGAGAGGTTGTAACAATGGAAAATTGTACTGAAATGCAGGAGGATCTGCAGCGAATTGACGCATGGTGCAGGGAATGGCAACTGAATCTCAATGTAGACAAGTGTAATGTGCTGCGAATACACAGAAAGATAGATCCTTTATCATTTAGCTACAAAATAGCAGGTCAGCAACTGGAAGCAGTTAATACCATAAATTATCTGGGAGTACGCATTAGGAGTGATTTAAAATGGAATGATCATATAATGTTGATTGTCGGTAAAGCAGATGCCAGACTGAGATTCATTGGAAGAATCCTAAGGAAATGCAATCCGAAAACAAAGGAAGTAGGTTACAGTACGCTTGTTCGCCCACTGCTTGAATACTGCTCAGCAGTGTGGGATCCGTACCAGATAGGGTTGATACAAGACATAGAGAAGATCCAACGGAGAGCAGCGCGATTCGTTACAGGATCATTTAGTAATCGCGAAAGTGTTACGGAGATGATAGATAAACTCCAGTGGAAGACTCTGCAGGAGAGACGCTCAGTAGCTCGGTACGGGCTTTTGTCAAAGTTTCGAGAACATACCTTCACCGAAGAGTCAAGCAGTATATTGCTCCCTCCTACGTATATCTCGCGAAGAGACCATGAGGATAAAATCAGAGAGGTTAGAGCCCACACAGAGGCATACCGACAATCCTTCTTTCCACGAACAATACGAGACTGGAATAGAAGGGAGAACCGATAGAGGTACTGAAGGTACCCTCCGCCACACACCGTCAGGTGGCTTGCGGAGTATGGATGTAGATGTAGATGTAGATGTATATGCTATTCGGTGTCCGTCTTCCAGTGCACCTGATATTTCGGGATAGCAACAACTGATTTTTCAGGATAGCGCAGACAAAAACACCTTTCATGCTCCGTGCAACGCTGTTCAATAGTACGGACAATCTGACCGATACAAAACTACCCACACCCACGCCGTATTTTGTATAATCCCGGTGTTCTGAGGCCTAACACGTCTTTCAGAGACTTCTTTAGTAAGCCGATGTTTGGTAGGGGTCTGAAGACTGCACCGATTTTATATTGCTTCAGGAGCCAGCTAATCTTTCCTGTTATTGAGCCACAAAACGGTAAAAACGCAATCTTCTTCGTGCATTCTTCGGAGGTCTTCTGCTTTCGCGGCTTAGCAAAAACTGCTTGTGAAATGTGTCATTTGTTGTGACCGTTTTGTTTGAAAACTTAACGTAAGTGACTTAATTGCCTCGGCAGGATTTTGGCGTCTGAGACGGTTTCAGCTCGATGTACCAACGTCCTCAGAACGAACTGTTTCTGTGCTGGGTGGTGATAGCTGGTGACGTGCACATACCGATCCGTGTTAGTGGGCTTGCGACAAACGCTGAGACCGAGGCACCTATTCGGTTTACGGAGGACAAGGACTTCCAGGAACGGCAAGGAACCGTCATTCTCTACTCCCATAATGAACTTTGTGTGATCGTGGATATTGTTGATGGTTCCAGGAACTCACTGAGCTTTTCATATCCACGAGGCCATATGGTCAATGTATCGTCGACGTAGCGATAAATACAACAAGGGTTTGTAGGAGCTGTGTCCAGGGCGACGTTCTCAAAATGCTCTATCAAGAAGTTCGTTACAACTGGATCTAATTTGTTCCACATCGCGATGCCTCCGTCGGGTTGAAGTATTCTCCACCATGTAAAAAGACACGATGACGTCAGTATATGTTTAAATAAAACGTCGATGGTGTTGTCAAAGTGGCGGACAGCAGGTGTATAGTCTGCGATAGGCACACACGTGAATGGGGAAACCACAACATAAATAAATATATCATCACCTTCACCAAGCCGTAGACGTTTAATTCGATCGATAGCACCAGCCGTATTGTAAGTAGTGTCAATAAAAGGTCACTATGTGTAAGAAACGTCAAGCCCACTCGAATGTATCCTGATGGCTAAAAGAGCCACGCGCACTTTGAATAAGAAAATGCTATGTGACATTCAAATCAACGTAAAAGATTGGGTTGCCATCAACTCTAGCCATACGACAAATAAGAGCTTGCACTGAGTCGGAAAATTACTTAATTTATTCATAAAAAAACTCACAAGAGAACATTCATTGTAAAGTCACTGATAAAGAATGGGAAGTAACTATTAATATGATCCGGGGATTGTTCACATGAATATTGAATAAAGTCAAGAGTGCGTGAACACTGCGCATAAGGACAGCTTGTAGCAACATTTCTGAAAACAAGATCTATCCCAAAGCATTTGTTTTAAATAAAAAAGAGACACTAATTATTGGACCTGTGCTCATGGGAACGCTATGGATGGGCTAATAAGGAAACCTAGAAGGTAAAAGGCGTAGGTAACGGAGACGTAACATCGGTACACTGGATAAGATTGGAGGCAAAATTATTTATTCCTTAAAACATTGATGTAATGCATCTATAGACTGCTGTTGCCTGGTAACAAAGTACAATTGCTTGTGAAACGCTATACGTTTCACAACAGACTCGTGTGCCCACGTGGTTCGCGGAGACACAATTTCCATGTCCTGTGGTCAAATTTTAGTAACATCAAACTACGCAGTCGTGAACAATTAAAATTTTAGGGAGGTCACATTTGAATAGACAAATGATAATGCAAGAGGGCCAACAAACTCTAGTATTAACCCATGTGGATGGTTTCCACCGGACATAAAGTAATGAGACAAAGAAAATTCACAAAGAAGAAAAAATTACCAAGATTCGGAAAAAGATTAGAATGCACACACACTAAGTTGCAGTCACACAAACATTCACACTGAACCGAGGGTGCTTCAACATATACACCATTGTGCTACGTTCTTCTTACGGACCAAAGTCTGCATACTTGTTGTCAAGGTTCTGGCGACCACATTTGAACACCACAAAAGGAAATAGCCACACTATGCACCGAACACACTGTAACCGCTTCCCATATACGCCTGCCATCCGAGAATAAGTAATGGACTCACTTAAACAATGTATAGCATCCCCCATCTTTGGTCGGAGAGTAACGGCAACCGGACTGCGAAATCACCACCCCGTGTGTCAGCTGTCGTTAACACTACAACACAGTCAGCTGGGTTTGGAGTGCTGCTACGATCAGGAAGAATGGACTGCTGATGAATGACGCCGCACTGTGTTAAGCGATGAATCACCGTCCTATACTGCCCTGAATGAGCATCTTCGGTGAGTATGAAGGCGAACTGGGGAGAGTTCCCGCTCACCCAATACTTTGGAGAGGCACAGAGTTGATACTCCTGGCGTCGTGATGTGGGGCTCCTTCCAGTATGACTTCTGGATATGGCTGGTAATGTGTGAGTGAACTCTGACAGCCCAACGGTACGTCATGGGCATCCTGTATTCTCATGTGTTACCTCCCAGGCAACAGTATCGTGGTAACATTTTTCAGCAGGTTAGTGCTTGTCCACACAAAGCGTGTGTTTCTATCGAATGTCTGTGTGATGATGAGGTATTCCCATGACCAAAAAAAAACCTCAGATGAGCCCCCAATAGAATACGTGTGGGACCAATTCAGATGTAAACTCTGCCCTAGTGCCAGTACCCCGAATAGCAAAGACCAGTTACAGTTATGGGCAGGCTTGCTTCACGAGGGGACGGCTTTATGACACTTTCCTAATCGAATCAGTGCATGTATCCAAGCCAGGGCGGGGGAAACTTCATAGGGAAAACTGATATCGTAATGCTACTTTGACTCGAATTTGTAATCACTGAAACATCATACTGGCCTTTGCAGTTACCTTTTGTCGGTGACTCTGAAGCGAGAGATCGCAGTTACAATAGCACTGCTGGTACTCGAATGATCGACATGTAGATATTTTTGGTTCAGAATATCTTTAAGGTAACAAAGATTCCATTATCATCACCTCACTAAGTTTGAACGAGGTCGTACAGTAGGCTTCAAGAAGCTGGATGTTCCTTCTATAATACTGCAGGAAGATTTCGCAGCAATGTAGCCACTGTACATGACTACTGGCAGCGGTGGTCACAAGAATGTATGGTCGCAAAAAGGAAGGACACGTGGCACTATCGGGAGGGAAAATGGTTCAAATGGCTCTGAGCACTATGGGACTTAACTACTGTGGTCATCAGTCCCCTAGAACTTAGAACTACTTAAACCTAACTAACCTAAGGACATCACACACATCCATGCCCGAGGCAGGATTCGAACCTGCGACCGTAGCAGTCCCGCGGTTCCGGACTGAGCGCCTTAACCGCGAGACCACCGCGGCCGGCTATCGGGAGGGAAGACCGTGTTCGGCGTATGGCTCTGGCGCATCGTTCGGCACCTGTAGCAGCAATCTGAGTAGCAGTTGGTACCACGGTGACACAACGAACTGCTGCAAATCTGTTACTTGAAGGACAGCTCTGAGCCAGACGCCCTGTAGCACACATCCCACTGACCCCAAAACGTCACTATTTGCGGCTTACGTTGTGTCAAGCGAGAGCTTATTGGAGGGCAGGATGGAGGTCTGTTGTGTTTTCTGATGAAAGCTGATTATGCCTTGGTACCAGTCATGGACGTGTGTTGATTAGAAGGAGGTCAGTTAAGGTCCTGCAACTAAATTGTCTGCGTGCTACAACACTGGACCTGCATCTGGAGTTATGGTCTGGGATGCGATTTCTTGTGATGGCATGCACTATCTCGTGGTTATCTCATGCATGCTGACTGCAAATTTGTACGTCAGCCTGGTGATCCGAGCTGTTGTGTTGCCACTCAGGAACAGTATTACAGGGGGTGTTTTCCAGCAGGATAACTCTCGCCCACATACCACTGTTGTAACACTACATGCTCTACAGAGTGCCGACATGTTGGCTTACCCTGCTCAACCTCCACAAATAGGACATCACAGGATGACAACTCCAGGGTCATCGACATACAACATTAACCGTCCCCGTATTGGCCAACCAAGTGCAACAGGCATGGAACTCCATCCCACAAACTGACATTCTGCATCTGCACAACACGCTCATTTACATGTTTACATGCATCATACTGGCTGTTACACTGATTATTAGTGAACCAATATTTCACCTTTACAAATGGCTTACCTCGTGCTTAATTAACCTGTGATCTTGCATGTTAATCACTTAAAAATGTTACCCACACAACTGTATTGCAGAAAATACATTACTTTACATTAATTGTTTTTTGGTGTTGCGATTTTTTCTCATCATTGTACTATGTTACCGTATGTATTCAAGTCGTGAACCAAGTTATAGAAAGGGGCAATGAGAATGAACCAGCACTTTGGTGGGATCTATATCTTGAGACAGCTGTCGCCTCAGTTCCAATATGATCTGTACTAACAGCGCTTGCGAAACGAGGGATTTAGTCAACTAAAGTCAGTACACAGCAGAACACTTACATCAGTCCTATACCTTAAATCTGACTTTATTTGGAATGGAAAGAGGAGACACACAAGAAGATTTTGCATCACCAAATCTATTCTAACAAACCCGAAAGGAAATTTTCCTATCTTCACTCAAATATGGTTCAAACAGATCTAAGAACTATGGCTCCAAGCACTATGGAACAACATCTGAGGTCATCAGTCCCCTAGACTTAGAACTACTTAAACCTGACTAACCTGAGGACATCACACACATCCGTGCCAGAGGTAGGATTCGAACCTGCGACCGTAGCAGCAGCGCGGTTCCGGACTGAAGCGCTTAGAACTGCTCGGCCAAAGCGGCTGGCCTATCTTCAGTCTCAGAAAAGAAAAGGGAACATCTATTGATAGAACATAACCAAGCAACTTAAATTATGGTGAAGATATTATACTGTTTGCTTCTATGGAAGATAATAGTATTTACTAGAGCAACATAGAATGAAGACCTGAAAACAAATCATAAAAAACATAAAGTAATCTGTAATCAACCGATCGAAAAGACTACTGTACAAATTAGGAATTAAATCATAGAAGCTGTTAAGAAGCTGTTTTATTATGGCATTTGAAGACCATAGGATTAACTTAAAAAGCAAGTAAATAAACAGATCACTAAAGAAAACGTGGAGTGCTTGGGATAAATTCAACAGTGTTTCCAATCCATGTCTGAAACGGAAAATTTGCAATCAATCAACATTAGTAGTTATCACTTACAGCAGTCCAGGATGGACTTGTGGTGTGAAAATATTCAAAAACTTAGGATTGTTTAACGAATAACTAGAATTGCTAGTCGAAACAGGAAGGCAAACAAGTGGATCTGGAAACAGACTGAATGGAAAATGTAGAATGGTAGAATGCATGGAAGATGGCGTGAGAAGGTTGTTCGCTGGATTCCAAGACTGTGAAAGACGCGGAACGTAATGTCAGTGATGTAGTTAATAGCTAGTCAGTAACCAAACCTTGCCCGCATCTCGTGGTCGTGCGGTAGCGTTCTCGCTTCCCGCGCCCGGGTTCCCGGGTTCGATTCCCGGCGGGGTCAGGGATTTTCTCTGCCTCGTGATGGCTGGGTGTTGTGTGCTGTCCTTAGGTTAGTTAGGTTTAAGTAGTTCTAAGTTCTAGGGGACTTATGACCATAGATGTTGAGTCCCATAGTGCTCAGAGCCATTTGAACCATTTTTTTAACCAAACCTTGTAGCTTTGGAGAATAGATTGCTTAGGATAAAAAAAAGAAAACACAGTTCATACACTTTCTGACATGGAACACTTGTATAAGTGAAATTTTGTTGTGCCAAGGGGGTAAAACTGTAAGTGAAAGCGACCATATCAAAATTTTAGGACTAATGGTAGATGAGAAACTCTCTTGGAAGTATCATGTATAACATCTCTCGCTGAAACTGAATGCTGCAGTCTTCATCATAAGAATGATCTCCATTGTTTCTGACACTGAAACACCAATGCACGTATCCTTTGCTTACATTCGACTATCACCTCGTACGGCGTTATATTCTGGAATAACTCTCAGCTCTCACCTAGAAATTTTTAGCTCGAAAAATGTCGATCAGGCTGATCTGCTGTGTCAGTTCTCAAACTTTGTGTATGCCGTTATTCGGTCCATTTGTTGTAAACAAAGACCACAGCATAATGGAGCCACCCCAGCTTGCACAGTGACATGTTGACATCTAGGATTCATGGCTTCGTGGGTCGGTGCCACATTCGAACCCTACTGTCAACTCTTACCAACTGCAATCATGACTGATCTGACCATCCCACAGTTTTCCCGTCATGTAGGGTCCAAACGATATGGTCACGAGCCCAGAAGAGGCGCTGCTGGTGATGTGCTGTTAGTAAAGGCACTCATGTCGGATGTCTGTTGCCCTATCCGATTAAGATCAAATTTCACCACAATGTCCTAACGAGTATGTTCATCGTATGCCCACATTGATTTCTGTGGTTATTTCATGTAGTGTTGCTTGTCTTTTAGAACTGACAACTCTACGTAAATGCCACTGCCTTTGGTCGTTAAGTGAAGGCCATCAGCCACTACGATCTCCATGGTGAGAGGTAATGCCTAAAATTTGGTATTCTTGGCACACCCTTGACACTCTGGATCTCAGAATATTAAATTCACTAATGATTTCTGAACTAAAATGTCCCATGCATCTACCTCCAACTACCATTCCGCATTCGAAGTGTGTTAAGTCCCGTCGTGTGGTCATATCACATTGGAAACCTTTTCACGTGAATCACTTGAGTACAAATACGCTCTGCTTCAAGACAGCTTGTGTCGCAGCCATATGTTATTCGACACTTTCTTTGAGTTGTCAAGGGCGTATGCCTGGTTGGTTAGGAAGGAGTTGAACTTTGTGATGTCTGAAGATGGGTGTAATCCCGAAACGCGTAACATGTTCTAATAAAAGAGTCAATTGAACATCTCATGACTTTATTGCGATTGTACAGCATTGGTTGCCAACTATAAACAATATTGAGGCATTCAGAAGACAGATAATAATCTGTTAAGCTGCAGAATAATTTTGGCAATTTTTTAAAATTCTACCTGGTGATCTCAGGGGCGAAGAGGTCAGCTGTGGGTCACTGTGCTGGACGGAATGCCATACGGAATACCGCCGATGACAGGACACGAGGTAAGAATTATCATACAACGTCCAAGCGAGGGTAAGGAAAGCGTAACGCCACAATGCTACGTAACAGGGCAGTATGAAGTGACACCCAGCACCAGAGTGCCACCGCAATAGTTAAACGTTGCAGAAAGACTCGAGCTCGGCGACCCAGACTGATTCCTGAAGAAACAAAGCGAGGTAAGGAGCGCTGACAAGACCAATAAACGAGGGAAAATTCAATCTACATCTACATATATACTCCGCTAGCCACCAAGCGGTGTGTGCCGGAGAGCACAATTCTCGCCAAACTAATATCCCCCCCCCCCCCCCCCCCTGTACCACTCGCGGATCGTGCGAGGGAAAAACGACTGTCTGAACGCCTCATTAAGAGCTCTAAATTCCTTTATCTTTGAATGGTGATCATTGCACGATTTGTAAGTTGTTGGTAGTAATATATGCTCTACATCCTCGGCGAAGATCGTATTTCGGAATTTAGTGCGCAGCCCCTTCCGTTTAGCGCGTCGTCTATCTGCAAGTATGTCCCACTTCAAATTTTCTATGACATTTGTAACGCTCTCGCGATGGCTAATTGTACGTTACGAATTTTGCCGCTCTTCTTTGGACCTTCTCAGTCTCTTTAATCAGACTCAACTGTAAGGGTCCCATACAGACGAACAGTAGTCAAAGACTGGACGAACTTAATTGTTGTAAGCAATTTCCTTTGTTTAAGGAGTGCATCGCTTCATGTTTCCACCAATAAACCGCAATCTAGAGTTCGCCTTACCCGTTACTTGTGTAATCTGATCATTCCATTTGAGATCATTTCGAACAGTCACGCCCAGATACTTAACGGATGTTACCGCTTCCAAAGACTGGGCATTTATTTTGTAGTCGTACATTAATGCGGATTTTCGCCTTGTTATACGCAGTAGGTTACACTTACTAATTTTACATCACGCATTTATTTTCTGGAAATCCTCATTGCTTTGTTCACAACTTTCGTGTGATACTACTTTCCTGTAGACTACAGCATCATCGGCAAACAGTCTAATGCCGCTGTCAAAACAATCAACCAGATCGTTTATGTAAATCGTAAATAAGCAGAGGACCTATTACGCTGCCCTGGGGCACACCTCAAGTTACGCTTGTTTCTGTTAAAGTCACCCCGTTCAGGACGACATGCTGTTCTCTGTCACTTAGAAAACTTTCTATCCAACCGCAATCACGGTCTCAGAGCCACCAAGTCATAGGCGTACGCTCGGCTCTTTAAATAATGAGGTTTTCGGAGCTTAAAGACACATCGAGTCACGACGCGATCCTGTCTGTGTTGTTAGAACAAGAGAGAATTCCGGTCTATTGAGTTTCAGTGAAATCACGACAAGCTGCTCGATAGTGATCTGCCTACTTCAACACCGTGACGCAGCCAACCTGATGCAAACCACTACCACGGTTCGCTGTGGCTGTCTGCTAAGACATCATGGTTGAAGAGAGGACCGATGTGCGGCTGAGCATTCTCCACTGAGAGTCATTTGCAGATGATCTGCAAGCTGTCATACCTACACCATAAAGGCCTGTCGTATTCGTGAACGTCTGCTGCAGTTTCGGACGCTCCGTGATGGATGACCAGGGCGTACTCTTCACAGCATTTGACACCCTGGACCACACAGTCGGATGTCCTAAACACGTCAGAGGCTGTCAACGAGAGTGCTGGGACGTATGCTCCGCACTGTACCTCAAAGACGTGGGGGCGAGCAGCGCCTGTCGCTGGCATATTCTAACGTCCCCTTGGAAAAAAACTTTATAAATGACAGTGCTGGAAAACCTCTTACGTTATTTGAGTTTCAAACAGCTGAGCAAAACTGAAGGTACTCAGACATGTCTCTCTCTACTTATTATGATCAACACTAAACTGACACACAATGTTTTTTAGCGCAACGCAATCTGACTTTCAATAATTCCTTCAAAAGAATGGCCCTGACTATCAATATACTATAGCTTTCATGAATCACTTACCTCACAAAAATCTTCGTTACTCGAACTACTGCAATACAGCGAGCGCTAATACTGCCAGCTAAATAAAAGATTCTAACTACTGAAAGCACTAACTACTGATAGGCATAGTTAGCAAATGAAAGATTTTGATAGAGAACAAACAATGTATTTACCTTAATAATGTTCAAAAGTCTTCATATATATATCTATCAGTTCATGATATCTAGTATTAAAAATTTACTCTTTCTGATGGACACACGTCCAGATCGTCCGCTCTCAAAATTCTGCCATCTCTCTCCCCACATCCACCACTGCTGGCGGCTCACCTCCAACTGCCAACGCTACGCGCTGTTCACATCCAACTGCCCAACACTACAATAGCAAATATTCCAACAATGCAAACCAGCGCCGGCCGGAGTGGCCGTGTGGTTCTAGGCGCTACAGTCTGGAGCCGAGCGACCGCTACAGTCGCAGGTTCGAATCCTGCCTCGGGCATGGATGTGTGTGATGTCCTTAGGTTAGTTAGGTTTAATTAGTTCTAAGTTCTAGGCGACTGATGACCTCAGAAGTTAAGTCGCATAGTGCTCAGAGCAATTTGAACCATTTGCAAACCAGCCACAGACTGCACACAGCACAGCCAGTGATTTTCATACAGAGCGCTACGTGGCGTCACCAACATAAAAACCTAAACGGCCTACTTACAATATCACACAGCCGCAGCTCACTGACAGGCGGCTCTGATGTCATGATTCGCTGACGTGGGGCACTTCACAGCTCGCGCTTGTGCCCGGCCGCTGTCCGACGTATTGAGACACTTCATTACTCTGTAATCTCATCCTTGCAAATAAACGTTTTTACAGACACCACTATGTCACCAACGCTTCCGGGGATATTCTGGACCACTCCCCCACACGCCGTGCTTGGCGTCCTGCACACAAGGTGACCACAAATCCTCCGGTCACTACATTGCTATCAGGAGCAGCTCTAAACTGAGGACTTTTGTTACAGTAGAACTACGTTTACAGCATTGACTGTTGTTGTCTGGCAGTAGCGGCAAGGTGTAGCGTGGTGAGTGGCCGTTTTCTGTGTAGATGGTCTTATCTGACTGGGCTGTGTCGAGTGATGGAGACATCAGTACCACCTTGAATGTTTCATCAGTTAAACCGCTGGGGGCTGCGGACTTATCGTCATTAGACGGAATGACAGAGAAACATATTTAATACCAGTGCGACGTAAGTCTTGTAATCTGTCAAGGTATGAATTGTCATGTACCAAGGCTGTGCCAACCATGTGTAGTACATGTAGACGATTTAGGTATTTGTCAGAGGATTATTCTGAGTCCCACCGGGCGATGATATGGAGAAAGAGTTAGTCTATAATTATTTCTTGTATGTTTTGAGTATGAATTATGTGCCGGCTGGTGTGGTCGAGCGGTTCTAGGCGCTTCAGTCGGGAACCGCGCGACCGCTACGGTTGGAATCCTGCCTCGGGCATGAATGTGTGTGATGTCCTTAGGTTAGTTAGGTTTAAGTAGTTCTAAGTTCTAGGGGACTGATGAGTGGTTCAAATGGCTCTGAGCACTATGGGACTCAACTGCTGTGGCCATAAGTCCCCTAGAACTTAGAACTACTTAAACCTAACTAACCTAAGGACATCGCACACATCCATGCCCGAGGTAGGATTCGAACCTGCGACCGTAGCGGTCACGCGGTTCCAGACTGTAGCGCCTAGAACCTCTCGGCCACTCCGGCCGGCGGGGCTGATGACCTCAGATGTTAAGTCCCATAGTGTTCAGAGCCATTTTTATGAATTTTCTATTTGTACATGTTTTTTCGGTGTAAACTGTTGTGATTGCTTGCGCAAAATGCCAGATACAGGTGGTGCTACTGTGGACGAGACTGGTACTACTCTGACAGAAAAGGTACAGTTATTGCCAGATTTGAATTCTCAGCAACAGCTAGAAAATGAAGAGCTTTGTAGGCAGGTTGAAGCTTTACAGGCTACAGTTCAGCAGCTGCCATCAGGGACAGAGGAAGCTAAGACAGTAGCGTGTGTACCCACTCTTCATCTTCTGGATCTATTGGCAGCTACCTTGATAACCCTCTTTTCTGGCAACACAAAAGAGGATGTAACTGCGTTCATTGACAATGTTAGTGTTACTGCCAAAATGACTAGTTCGTCTGACGAGATTTGTCTCTGTGTAGCTAATTTACGACTGACAGGCGAACCTAAAACATACGTGTTGTACCACCAAGTTCTTAGTAAGCCACAGTCATTACAACACATAGTTGATGGCTTACGACAGTATCATCAGAAGCAAACTTGCGCAAGGTTCTTCCGAGAAAAGTTGAGTACCTTAAGACAGAAGCATTTGACATAGGATCCGGAAGATCCATGTGCAAACATGCCAAGTGATGCAAAACGCGAAAGCCAATAGAGTCTTGTTGTGGTAATCTGAATAAAGGACTTTGAATATTTTTCTGTTTGGTATTCTCACCGAGGTGTCACGTAAGGTGAGGATGGAAAACCCTGGGTACTTGGCCGTGGCTTCTGGTGTCACTGTGCAATGAGAAGAAATTGACATTGTCACAGTAGAATACATGGACTTCCAGGACTTTCTCTGTGGAGGTAAAGTATTACAGGTATAGGCATAAAAGTCACTTACAGGATCAATGTAGGAAACTCAAATGGTGTAAGTGTGGAGAAGTTGGACGCTGATTGTGTTCTGGCGTAACCACATGCGCAGGAACGAAGACGAAAAACGCAAGACCAGAAAAGGCAGTGAAACGATGTCGGCCAGTGGTGCGCTGATTAAGACCACACCACGACAGGAGCGACACCTGCAAGAAGTGAATATAAACGTCACTCCTGCCAACCTCGTCGGGACATTAGTGGAAAGTATTCGCGGAGTATTAGCACAGCCTAACAGAGAGGGCTACGAGAAGAGTCAGTAGTGATTCACAAATTGTGTGACAGACTTGCCTGCACACTGCATATATCATAGGACTCTAATTTATATTGCCTGTCGCCCATCGCTTGTTCTAAATCCAGAGTTAAGTATTGTCAACTGTTGTATAGAAATAAAGCTATTAATGTTATCTGCTTGAGTTGTTGTATAGCATTCCGAGAACGCAACATCCCTTAGGCATCCTATACGAGACGAGTGGGCAAGACCCAACAGAGCGCATGACTATGGCAATCGAAGACAAGGATAACAAAGTCAGCAGATGCAACAATTAAACGTGCACCGATGGAATGCTGGTTGTAAAGCTTTGTGCTAGGCAAGGAACATAAATCTCCTGTGTACGCAGGTGCGCACACCTCAGTCGTCAGTCTGGACCTTGTAGGCAGGAGGAGAATTGGGTCTCCACGTTACAAATTGCGTTCGTGGTAATAATATATAGTCGCTAGGTACAACACTGCTCAGTTTTAATACCAGAACTAGAAATTTCCGTGAGCATATGAAAGTGTTATCATATGTGGGTGCAGGGTGTTCAGCAATTATTGGGCTAGATTTTCTCAGCGAGCGTCAGAACTCAGTGTGACTTTGTTTCTGTTCGGGGATATACACTACTGGCCATTAAAATTGCTACACCAAGAAGAAATGCAGATGATAAAAGGGTATTCATTGGACAAATATATTATATTAAAACTAACATGTGATTATATTTTCACGCAATTTGGGTGCATAGATCCTGAGAAATTAGTACCCAGAACAACCACCTCTGGCCGTAATAAAGGCCTTGATACGCCTGGGCATAGAGTCAAACAGAGCTTGGATGGCGTGTACAGGTACAGCTGCCCATGCAGCTTCAATACGATACCACAGTTCATCAAGAGTAGTGACTGGCGTATTATGACGAGCCAGTTGCTCGGCCACCATTGACTAGAGTTTCCAGTTGGTGAGAGATCTGGAGAATGTGCTGGCCAGGGCAGCAGTCGAACATTTTCTGTATCCAGAAAGGCCCGTACAGGACCTGCAACATGCGGTCGTGCATTATCCTGGTGAAATGTAGGTTTTCGTAGGGATCGAATGAAGGGTAGAGCCACGGGTCGTAACGCATCTGAAATGTAACGTCCACAGTTCAAAGTGCCGTCAATGCGAACAAGAGGTGACCGAGACGTGTAACCAATGGCACCCCATACCATCACGCCGGGTGATACGGCAGTATGGCGATGACGAACACACGCTTCCAATGTGCGTTCACCGCGATGTCGCCAAACACGGATGCGACCATCATGATGTTGTAAACAGAACCTGGATTCATCCGAAAAAATGACGTTTTGCCATTCGTGCACCCAGGTTCGTCGTCGAGTACACCATCGCATGCGCTCCTGTCTGTGATGCAGCGTCAAGGGTAACCACAGCCATGGTCTCCGAGCTGATAGTCCATGGTGCTGCAAAAGTCGTCGAACTGTTCGTGCAGATGGTTGTTGTGTGAATGCTCTGAAAAGCTAATCATTTGCATATCACAGCATCTTCTTGCTGTCGGTTAAATTTCGCGTCTGTAGCACGTCATCTTCGTGTTGTAGCAATTTTAATGGCCGGTAGTGTAATTGCAAGCAAGGCACTGTTGCAAGGCACACCGTTCATGATGATGATGCTGACTAAATTGTATGCTAAATATTGGTTCCCTTAACATACCAGCAGTTATGAAGTAGTTAGTGTGGTTTTCTGTTTATACCGATTCACCACACGAAGTGCTGTATGGGGTAGAGCCACTGGTAGGAGATGAAGAGTTAGACAAAAGGCATCGTTTTGTACACAGGAGCATAATATGTGTATGTAGCACTAATGGTGATTTTATGATACCTGTAAAGTTAGATAACTTCAGCAGGGTCACGGTTAGTCTGTCGAAGGGCTTAATGATTGCTACGTTAACAGTATTAGATAAAGAGAATATTGATAGGTCGAGTGACAGTCAGAGCCTCAAGAAAACCGTCAATGTAGTAGCACCATAAGAAAGTGAGTCATTTGCAAAGCAATGATCAGAAGGCAAGCAAAGCATTGGTGCTACAGTTTATGTATTTATTTGAGACTACCTGAACATCACCAGAAAAACCTGTTACCAAGTACCATATACCTATGGTTAATAACGCACCAGTTTAAAGAAAGCTGTACCGCACAGTGAAGCATCTACAGACCATAATGGAGGAGTTTATAGATCAGCAGTTTGTGTAGGTTATAATAGAATAAAGTGATAGCCCATGGGAGGGGCAAAAAGTGTCATATTTCTGGTTCAAAAATGGCTCTGAGCACTATGGGACTTAACATCTTAGGTCATCAGTCCCCTAGAACTTAGAACTACTTAAACCTAACTAACCTAAGGACATCACACACATCCATGTCCGAGGCAGGATTCGAACCTGCGACCGTAGCAGTCCCGCGGTTCCGGACTGCAGCTCCTAGAACCGCACGACCACCGCGGCCGGCATATTTCTGGAAGAGGCACCATAAGGTACTAAGAAGTAGAGATTCTGCCAGCAACAATCCACAGATCGCTGTTTGGAGTACTACAGGTTTAAAGCCGAAAACCTGCATTGTTTATTTAGACGAAATTTTCATAATCTCGGTGGGTACGCCAGAGGAAGTGAAATGCTTGAAAGACATATTCAGCTGGCTACAACCAGCACATCTGCCGTTTAACAAAGACAAGTGCTGTTCTGCACAGACATCGGTAAACTACCGTGGGCATGTGATATGCGAGAAAGGAGTTCAAATTGATCCTCACCTGACAGAGGCAATCCAGAACTTTGCAACGCCACAGACCATAAAACCACTGCATTCATTCCTGGGATTATGTAATTATTATTGCAAATTTGTAAAGAATTTTTCAGAGCTCAAAGAATCTTTGAATCAATTGTTAAGATAGTTTGTGAAATTCCAATGGTCAGCAGAACATCAACCAGCACTTCAAATAGTGAAGTCAGCAATAGTTTATTATGCAGTATTAGTGTTTCCTGATTTTGAGAAGGAATTTATCTTCTCCTGTGAAGCGAGCAGTGGAGTTATTGGTTGTATTCTGAGTGAAAATACTGATGGGCTGGAACATCTGGTAGCATGTGCTTCAAGGCAACTGGACAGAGTGCTGTGAAACTACTCCGCTACAGAAAGGAAATGCTAGCAGTTATACATGGTGATTGTAAAGTCACTGTACATTTCAGTGATGTAGTAACGGAATATTTGTTTCTTGCAGGTATTACGACAGAATGCTAATCAAAGAAGAACGAATCGCTGTTGTTTCTACTCGCCTTCGTGGAATGACGTATGAACAGACGCGGACAAACTTTGCCCGTCGATTCCGGAAAACAGGCCCCATGAGGCTTGCCATCAACACCCTCGTCAATAAATTCCAGCGTACTGGTAGTGTTGCAGATGAAGAACTTCCAGGGAGGCCGGCCATAATGCCAGACACCGTGCAAAGTGTGCAGGATACGATCGCACGTAGACCTTCCGCATCTACCAGGAGACTTAGTAGCGAGCTTGGTATTTCTCAAACCACTGTATGGAGAGTTCTTCGTTACAAGCTGCACAAACGTGCGTACGATATCCAGGTCGTACATAAGATTGAAGTGGAGGACTACGCAGCCAGACAAGCTATGTGTCTTGTTCAGTGATGGCGATGCATTTCATACCTGTGGACTTGTCAACAGACACAACTGCACGATCTGGGCTGACGAACAACCAAGTGTGCTGCAGGGGTGGCAACGGGACACAGCAAAAGTGAACGTGTGGTTAGGGATAACGAGGTCAACAGTGTTCGCAGAACAAACCGTTACTGGAACCACGTACCTAGGTATGTTGGAACAGTTTTTGGAGCCCCAGTTGATTTCTTATGGGATTATGGATACTGTTGTTTTTCAATAGGATGGTGCACCACTCCATTTTACCCTCGTTGTTCGGGGTTATCTGAATCAAGCATTTCCCGGAAGATGGATTGGTCGTGCCTCTCCAAGGATGTGGGCCTCCCGCTCTCCTGACTTGACACCCTTAGACTTTTTTGCATAGGGGTTTATCAAGTCTAAGGTATACCATGTGAAGATCCGCAGCACTGAACACTTAACACAGCGGATACGAGCCGCAGCTGCTGAGATTACACCAGATATGCTTGGGCAGGTTTTTCGGTCTACAGTGGAGCGCTGTGGGGTGTGCCTAGACATGCAAGGTGGTCACATTGAAATACACTTAAATTATGTCCTATTGTAACATAAGCTGCACTGCCATTACATATTGATTAATAAAATTTGTTTAAGTACAAAATGTATAGTGACTTTAGAATCACCCTGTATATTGGATTACTTCCTTTCCTGGTTTTTTGTATGGCGGGAAGTTGAAGGTGGTAACAGGCAACCCGTCATAAAAACGGGTGTTGAGACCAAAAAACTCAGCAAATTTGATTATGAGGTTATCTATAAAGTGGCTAGGAAACACACAAATGCAGATACATTGAGTACGAAGGTTTTAGTGTCGAACAAGATAAGAAAAACTGTAACAGAGTGAAAAAAGCACAAGTGGCCAACAAATATTATCAGCTATTTGGGTCGCAACTACCTTGCATAGTGGTTCCGGCGGCTTTCGAGGACGAAGTATTGCGACAAGTCATCAGCATATGTCGTCAGGTCATGGAGCACACAGAACGACAGACAGAGGAGTAGCAGAAACGTTCTGGTGGGGAACAATTGAAGACGCAAGAGTTGTTAACAATTTCTGGGTTTGGAGAAGCAAATGCTCTTGTGTCACTAGGGGAACTACAAGAGTGTCTGAAGGAAAGCATCAACATTGGTCCAACCAGAGAAGGCAGACTGATTCACAGACATGCAAAGTGCAATGGTTTCTAGGGAGAGCAGAAGCAACAGAATTCCAGAAGGGAAGATTGACTCCACAACCTTACTTTCAGAGGGTAGGAGCACGCTGGGTCAACTCCGTTTTTGCACTGGAAATCATGATTATGAATTGCTATGAGAATGTTAAACCTAAGGAAATGATTAAGTTCTAGTTACATAATGCCAGTATTTTGGTGAACGGCATGACTTGTAAGATTTCCAAGACAAACTTCCACCTCCCATCTATACTCGCAGGTACAACTATACTCCAACTAACCCGCTATGTATTATATTGGTCAGAGAAACTGTTAAAAGTACTACCATCACAAAATTTAACCTACCTTAACAACCCCCTATATCCTGATACACTCCTTAGATACGCTAACAGCATCTCAGTAAGGGAAAATTTCCATGGGTCAACTATTTCAAATCATTAATCGATATCAAGACAATTGACTTCAAAATGTCATAACTATAAGAATTACAGCCACCAGTCTTGCCATGTTTCAGATAGTAATTCGTGTACTTTACTTCAGTCTCAGACGTAGGAGTACCCATTTTTGGGACAGACCGACACATCAGATACCTGTCAGGTGGTTATCTGACGTAACCTGAAAAGTATGGATTAAGAAAATATATAAATATGTGATTGCTTGTAAGGAGGATGATAGGAACAAAGTAACATAACTCGGAAAGGGTTCAGTACACCAAAGCTCAAAATAATGGTATAAAATTAAAGGGATCGAAAAGCAACTCATGTGGGTGTGCTGCCACGACCTAAATAGTTGATGCAATGGCACAGTGTACAATTATACATATAAATGTACAAAACTGTTGCAGAGATTGACCAAAGACAAAATTCAGTATGAAATATTTTTGGAAGAAGAGAATGCTACGCCACAAATTAATTTCGGTGTGCAAGCCTAACGTTTTTAAACCTCTACCTGGCAAGATCACGGCCGAGAAAAAAGTATGCTTGAAAACAAAAAATACGAGCGCATAGGGAATTAAAATTTCTCTTTCATGAAACTCGATACAATATGATGAACATGCCCAAGATATCTGTGTAGTTGCGAAACCTGTTCCCTTAAGTAAGTAAAACACTGTAGCTTTGGTCGAAGAATGTTGACGAAGAAAGTTGTATGGCTTAATGTGATCTAACGATTGCTTTTTTACGAGTATCAATTGCTTTGTTAAATTTCAAGGTAGATAGAAAAAAATTGTTAAAATCGTGTTCTCTGTAACCTGTTAACGTTCACGTTCCCATATTTGCTATTTACTGTAATCATAGCCCACGGTAAGTCAAAAAATACTTGTTTGAAAAATTAAAAAAATATATATATTAAGTAGTTTTAGAGTTACATCGACTTCTGAAAAAAAGGTGCTCTGGATAATTGGCTAGATTGAAATTACAATTAAATCAGTACCATTAGCTGCTGACAGGCGTTGAAATACATCAACGGGGACAGTTGAAAATGTGTGCCCCGACTGTGACTTGAACTCAGGATATCCTGCTTATATGGCAGACGCTCTATCCATCAGAGCCACCAAAGGCACAGAGGGTAGTGCTACTGCAGGGACTTGTCGCCGGCATGCTCCCCATGAGACCCACATTCTCAACTTATAGTCCACACACTATATTCCTAGTGCCCCTGCCATTATACCCATTACTCGCGGCAGACAATCCACCGAGTCCCGTAAGAGTTCATGCAATTCGTGTGCATCCGCACTGAAGAAGGTCATCAGCCGGTTGGCCTTAACGGTATGAAGATGGCACCTGTTCTTTCAGACATGTCCGAAAGAACAGATGCCATCTTCATATAATTGGCTAGATATTCTCAATGGCTATCTCTACAGTACCGGTTTCAGGCTAATTTTTTCCACAAGGGATTGTTCTGTTATGCTGTTAAATAACTTTAAAATCTTATGAATTGTATAGATCAAAAAAGACTTCAAAGAACTTGCTCATTTGTGGGACATGCTTTTTTAACTAACAATTTCAATTTTTATTTTATGGAAATAACCTTTAAAGAAATAAACTGATGATATTTTTCACGATTTTTTTTTTTAGAAAAACAATTCTACTTCCTTCCAGACCAGAAGTAACGTTTTTTTAAAAATCTTGTGGATGCAGTTAACATTTTACAGCGATGAGCGTGTATGGGTATTTATCAGGCACAGTTACATGCTTCATTAACTGTGTATTGCATAGAACAGCTGTTTGCCTTGCGCCAAATATTTATTTTGTGTTTCAAGATTTCGAGAGCCATGCTATGCGAAAGCTCATGCGTTGCGGGCCGAGAGGATTCGACTGGAACAGGGCGAGCGACTTCACCTGGCTCAGGGACTTCGTCAGCCACAGACAGCGTACGGTGAGCTTCAGTTTAAAGAGTCCACCACGAACACAGGAAAAGGGTACACATAGGAACAAGCGATATTGTAGTTGCAAACTGTCTTAGCCGTGTTAGAAATGAACCAGAGCATCAAGCGCCAATATAAAGCAAATTGTTGTGTTCAGATGCGAAATGAGTTGGTGATCCTTCGCTCACAGCTCGAGATGGTGTTGGCTTCAATGATACAACTTGGTGCTGTGGCCAATGGGCACCAGTATGGGGTCCTGGGTAGGGTGACCTGAGGGACGTCCAGCATGACCCACCTATACGTCAACAGGTCAACTGCTATGGCCGCGCTGGGTACTGTCTGTACTAAGGTTAGTCCCTCACCTGTGGTCAATTGATAGGTTATTCCCAGGTGTGACCAGCAGCGATGGACTTTCTGAGGGGCTGATCAGAGAGCCTCACTAGTTCACCTGACGAACAGGTTTTGGACGCTGTCTGTGGCTGACGAAGTCCCTGAGCCAGGTGAAGTCGTTCGCCCTGTTCCGGTCGAATCCTCTCGGCCCGCAACGCATGAGCTTTCGCATAGCATGAGATTACTGGTAGTTGTGAGCTCCAACGTTAGGAGCATAATGGGCTCCTTAGGGATATTCATCTATAGGAAAGGAAGGAATCCATTGTGCACTCTGTGCGTATACGGGGAAGAGGCATTCCAGATGTAGATCGGGTGCTGCTGGATGCCATGAAGAGCACCCGGTCAGCCAACTGCAGGTGATGGCTCACGTTGGTACTAACAATGTGTGTCGCTTAGAATCTGAAGAGGTTCTCTCTGGTTTCGGGCGGCTAGCAGAAGTAGTAAAGACAGCCAGTCTTGTTCTTGAGATGAAGGCAGAACTCACCATCGGTAACAAAGTCGACAGAACAGACTGTGGTCTATTGATACAGAGCCGAGTGGAGGGCCTGAATCAGAAGCTTAGACCGTTCTGCGACCATGTAGGTAGCAGATTCCTTGAGTTACACCATTGGATGGTGGGTTTTCAGGTTCAGCTAAATAAGTCAGGAATCCACTAGAAACAGGAAGTGGCTACATTGGTAGCAAGGGCTGAGTGAAGGGGACAGGGTGGTTTTTTGGAATAACGTGTCTCGGGAAAGTGTACGGTGAGCTTCAGTTTAAAGGGTCCGCCACGAACACAGGAAAAGGGTACACATAGGAACAAGCGATATTGTAGTTGCAAACTGTCTTAGCCGTGCTAGAAATGAACCAGAGCATCAAGCGCCAATATAAAGCAAACACAGGAAGAGGGTGGACATAGGAACAATCAGTATTGTAGATGTAAACTGTCGTAGCTGTTTTGGGAAAGAACCAGAGCTCCAAACGCTAATAGGAAGCACTGAATCTCAAATAGTTCTAGCTATGGAAAGCTGACTAAAGCCGGAAATAAATTCACCCGAAATATTTACAAAGGACAGATTAAATGCAGCTGGTGGGGGAGTGTTTATTACCATCAGAAGTAATTTATCCTGTAGTGAAATTGAAGTAGATAGCTCCTCTGCCACTAACGCAGAGTTACCAAACATGGTTTCCCTAAATTCTTTCACAAAAAAAAGATTAAGTAAATATTCCAGAATTCGAATCAAGAACAACTACCAACATGAATAACTTAGAAGTAGGTATCCTCGAAGTGGCGAAACAGCTTAAAACACTTAAAAAAGGCAAGGCTTCTGGTCCAAATTGTATACCAGTCAGGTTTCTTTCAGAGTATGTTCAATATTTAGCAATCATATACAACCACTCGCCCGTAGAAAGATCCGTAACCAAAGAATGTAAAGTTATGCAAGTAACATCAATAGTTAAGAAAGAAAATGGAAGTAATTCGCTTAATTACAGACTCATATAACTAAGATCGATTTGCTGTAGGATTTTGGAACATGTACTGTTAACGAACATTATGAATCATCTCGTTTTATTGACAAACAGGTAACACGGATTCAGAAAATATTGCTTTTGTGAAACACGGCTAACTCTAATGAGTGTTACTGATAGCGGACATCAAAATGAATCAGTATTTTGAAACTTTCAGAAGGCTTTTGACACCATCCATCACATGCGACTTCTAATTAAATTGCATGCCGATAGAGTATCGTCTCAGTTTTGTGAGTGGATTTGTGGTTTCCTGTCAGAAAGTTCACAGTTCGTAATAACTGACGGAAAGTCATCGAGTAAAACGCAAGTAATATCTGGCGTTCGCCAAGGAAGTGTTACAGGCCCTCTGTTGTTCCAGATCTACATAAACAATTTAGGAGATAATCTGAGCAACCCTTTTAGATTATCTGCTGATGATTCTGTCATTTACCGTCATTTAAAGTCATCAGATGATCAAACGAAATTGCAAAATGATTAGACAAGACATCTGTATGATGAGAAACGTTGCGTTTGGCTCTAAAGAATGAAAAATGTGACTCTATCCACACGAATAATAAAAGGAATCCGCTAAATTTTGTTACACGATAAATCCCACAAATCTAAAGGCTGAAGATGAAACTATATAATTAGGGATTACAATCACGAATAACTTAAATTGGATCGATCACATAGAGAATGTTGTGGGGAAGGCAAACCAAAGACTGCGATTATTGGCAGAACACCTAGAAAATGTAACAGGTTTACTAAAGAGACTGCTTACACTACGCTTTTCCGTCCCCTTCTGGAGTATTGCCATGCGGAGTCGGATCTGCATCACACGGAATTGACGGAGGACACAGAAAAAGTTCAAAGAAGTGAAGCACGTTTTGTATCATTGCGAAATACAGGAGAGAGTGTCACTGACATGATACAGGATTTGGGGTGGACATAATTACAACAAAGGCTTTTCTCGCTGCTGCAGGACCTTCTCATGATATTTGAATCACCAGATTTCTTCTCAGAGTGTAAAAATAATTTCTTGGCGCCCACCTACATATGGAGAAATGATCATAATTAAGAGAAATAAGACCTCTCACGGAAAGGTATTAGTGTCCGTTTTTCCCACGTGCTGTTCTATAGTGAAACGGTAGAGAAGGTGGTTCGATGAACCCTCTGCCAGGCACTAAATTGTGAACTGCAGAGTAATCATGTAGATATAGCTGCAGATGAGGTTAAGAGTGAATTGTTATATTTCAAGAAAAAAGATACTTGGATACAATTAACTGATGTTTGGTATTTACACAAAAATTTAATAATACAATATAAAAATCTTTACTTTTACCCTGATATGTTGCATTTATCAATTTTGTACCGAGAATTACTATGTAGTAGAAAGTAATGAAGTAAGTTTTGAGGAAACCAGAAAAAATTATAATGAAAATGCCATTACATCTACAAAGATACTCCGCAAGGCACCGTGCGGTGCGCGGCGGAGGGTACCCTATACCACTACTTGTCATTTCTCCCCCTATCCCACTGGAAAATACAGCGAGGGGAAAACTACTGTCTGTACGCCTTCGTATGAGCCCTAATTTCCCGTATCTTAGCTTCGTGGTCCTTACACGCGACGTATGTTGGCAGCAGTAGAATCGTTCGGCAATCAGCTTCGAAGGCCGGTCCTCTAAATTTCCTCAATAGTTCCAGAATGAGATTTTCACTCTGCAGCGGAGAGTGTGCTGATATGAAACTTCCTGGCAGATTAAAACTGTGTGCCGGACCGAGACTCGAATAGCGTTTCTCGAAAAGAACTTCGCCTTCCCGTCAAGGATTGCCATTTGTGTTCCCGAAGCGTCTCCGTAACGCTTACGTGTTATGCGTACCTACCGGTAACAAATCCAGCCACCCACCTCTGAACTGCTTCGATGTCTTCCTTCAATTCGACTTGGTGCGTATCGCAAACATTCGAACAGTACTCAAGAGTAAGGCGCACCAGCGACCTGTATGCGGTCTCCTTTACAAGTGAACCACACTTTCCTAAAATTCTCCCAATAAACCGAAGTCGACCATTTGCCTTCCCTACCACAGTTTTCACATGCTCGTTCCTCCTCATACCGCTTTGCAACGTTACGGCCAGATATTTAAACGACTTGACTATGTCAAGCAGGACATTAGTAATACTGTATCCGAATATTACTGGTTTGTTCTTCCTACTCATCCGCATTAACTTACATTCTCCCACATTTTGCGCTAGCTGCCAACTGTAAATTTTATCTAAGTCGTCTTGTATCTTCCTACAGTCACTCAACTTCGACACCTTACCGTACACCACTGTATCATCAGCAAACAAGCGCAGAGTGCTGTCCGCCCTGTCCACCAGATCATTTATGTATGTACAGAACAACAGAGCTTCTCTCACGCTTCCCTGGGGCACTCCTAACGATAGCCTTGTTTCTGGGCGGCTAGAGTGGCCGAGCGGTTCTAGGCGCTACAGTCTGGAACCGCGCGACCACTACGGTCGCAGGTTCGAATCCTGCCTCGGGCATGGATGTGTGTGATGTCCTTAGGTTAGTTAGGTTTAAGTAGTTCTAAGTTCTAGGGGACTGATGACCTCAGAAGTTAAGGCTCACAGTGCTCAGAGCTATTTGAACCCTTGTTTCTGATGAACACTCGTCATCGAGGACAACATTGTGGGATCTATTATTTAAGAAGTCTTCGAGCCACTCGCATATCTGCGAACTTATTCCATATGCTCGTATCTTCGTTAAAAGCCTGCAATGGGGCAACGTATCAAATGCCTCCCGGAAATCCAGAAATATGGAATCTGCCTGTTTTCCTTCATCTATAGTTCTCAGTATATCATGTGAGTAAAGGGCAAGCAAAACATTTAAGGTATTACATAAAAATACAATTGTAATAAAATAAAATAATTAAAAATACGATAAACGTAAACAAATATATATTTAATAAAACTCAACTATTTTCTAGGTTATTTTACTCGCAAGTGGAAAATGACTATAACATTTATGTTTATCGTGTTAAACTACCCCAGAGTAAATACAAGAGAATTTTCGAAAGTGGTCTACAAGCCGAGTCAGGAAAGATTATGAAGGAAAAAAAACGGTCGGTCTCGTTCCCGCAATCGCACGTCGGCCAGTCTTGTTCCAGCCACTGTCCCGTTCCAGTCTCTCTCTGTCTCGGTCTCCCTCGACGGGACTCATCCTTCTTCGCGCCATTCGCCACAGTTCCACTGCCGACGGCGACCAGTAAGCACAGTATAGAGTTGATGTTTGTTTCGTTCGCTGCGCACGCCCAGTCTAGATCAGTTTCAAACCATTTTTGAAATATCGACTTTGGTTCTTTTCGTATTATATTTAGCGTCGAAGACCGATAATTAAAATGCATTTTATAATTACGTAAATTACATAAAAATTACGTGGTATGTAATACATACATCTTTTCAGGTAACAAAAGGACATATCAGGTCCCTTCATTATTTTGATAAACATCAGAAGACATACTTATAAAAAGGCAAGTTTTTTGTTATTACACATGCAAAGGAAGTCGGCACAACACGCACGAGTGGGCATTTTCCGTCTTTCTTTGATCCAAGGTAGAACAACATGTTCATTGTCATGGAAAGCAGACCGACTTACAACCGAATGAAGTCCGCGCTCCATAATCGAGTCTCTGGTGTCACATTTTGTAAAGAGAATACGATAGCTAATACAATATTATTTCAGTGGTGCAAGGTGGCGCAAGAAAAATCGGTCCCGAGTACTACAATGCTCATTGTCGCCTGCCAATCGTCATCTACTGTTTCGAAGTTGTTGTTTGCATTAGCTCATTTGCTATTTCTTTACGGCCTAATTATTACATATTTACCTATTCTGCTCGTAGCGGACAACAAATTTTGCGTAATTGGCGAGCAGTCTGTACTCAGGGCCGGATTTCCGCGCGCCACCTTTATTATTTCACTGCCATTAGCCATATAGCGCTATAGTTGGCTAAACGAGAGGTTTTGCAGACTCACGAAAATTACTTCAACAAGTGTGTGAGAATTCTGTAATGAATAAAAACTCCATACTCCAGAGGGGAGGTAAGTGCCCTCTTGGCGACTTCCGTCATCAGTCACCTATGCTACTAATTTTCAATTTTTCATAAGAACCATATGCCATGCTCAAATGAACGATGAATGAGTAAAAATGAATGTTTCCCAAAAACGAGCGATCACCAGTGAACTAGTTCCCAAGGGTGAACGAGTTTGCCCGTCTCTAATCTGGAACATTGAATGTTATTGCATCGCATATCATTGTATCACTGCAAAAGTTGCCACAACTACAGTTAAATTTACACTTCCTAGTCCTGCCCGTTAATTCTGTGTACCATTGGCGGTACGTCTGTTCCGGCTTTTTCTGCGAGCGAAAAAACAGATATCTAGCTGCAGTTACTTGGACTTGCTGGTCATAGTATTGAGTTAATGCAGTGATTACTTGTTTGTAGCTGAGTTCGTCGGGAGACGCAGTTGGGAATATTTTTTGTGTTAACTTGAACATTGGGGACCCCGCAACCGAAAGGATGTATTGCAATTTTACAGTGCCCTGAGCACGATGAACCTAACAATGTGTTTGGAACAGAGTCAGGTATCCAATCCATTCCTCCTTAATTCTTTAAATTTCCAGAACGTTGGTATACTGGTCGGCGGCACTTGTTGGGCTGGTTATTTGGTCGGCTGCGATTATGCAGCCGACGTAGCTTGTACATCCAGTAGTTGTACTGTCATTAGTAAGGTAGCGATTTGTTGGTTCTGAAACTGGAAAGCTTGCCTTTGATCCATCACATTGGTGTATGCGACTGTGGCGCGGAGGCAGGGAGTAGAGAGGGCGAGGAATTCATGGTTTACACAAATGTGTTGCATCAAAAAGCAAGAAAAGCCTCCGGAAAGATAAAGATGATTAGTTCTGCAGCTCTCCTCCTGGAATACAAGCAGAACACAACAAAAAATTAGCTAATAGAAACATTTGAACAAGAGCACCCCTGCAAGCTGAAACACAAGAGAAGCAAGCAAAATCTTCGGCCAAGCTGAATAACTTCGGTCGCCACTGAATTATGCTCGTCACTGTAGAGTCTTGTACTGCAAGGAAACAAGGGAGAGGATGTTGTTATGGGTGGCCGGTATCCTCTTTCTACAACACAAATGCTCACCTGGATTAATACGGTTCTTTATTTACACGAAAAACTGGAAACTTAACTGGAATGGCGTCCATGTGTTGTGGCACAAGCTCATCAGTAATAGTCCTCTTACAGATAATATCGGTAATCTTACTACTGTCACTAATCTGATCACTATGTCCTGTGGTAGCCAGTGGCGTGAACTGAGCCTGCTCGGAGAGTATACCGACAGACGCCAAACTGGAAGAGTGAGTGCAGTGAGTCGAGGCCGAGCGATTGAGTATGTGAGGCCCTCTAGCGGCCGAAATACATGCTGTCGAGAGGGCGTTGGCGGCTTGTTGCTTGTGGTTGTGTCTCTGGCCTCTCTCGTGATAGGCGCGCTTGATCCAGCGCCTACTATCGATCTTCGCACTACATTTTCGCCAATCGCTGCGCTGGCGATGGCTCACAGAAGCACAAAAGCAGATTAATGAAAGATCAGTATGAAGGCCAAAGATTTAATAATGAGCCACAGTGGAATGATTGAAGTAGACGAGGAATATATAGTGGTAATTTTCAAAAAAACGGAAATAGCATCTAACATTCTGCGTGGTGTCTGTTTGTTCTATATCGTGTCTCCCTACCACTTTCGCGCAACGACGCTCTGAGCATGTTTTTTAGGGAATTGACTAGTTTGAACCTGGGACCTGTTGCTGGTAAGGAGACGCCAGACTACACATGACATGTAGAATTCAGAAGAGTTCAGTGACACTAGCGATGATACAACCAAATACTTAATGATTTCAGCGTCAGCTCCACTGCACTCCCTGTAAAAGAATTTTAATACTAACTAAATTTAGTGGAAGGGGTTCAAGGCTTTCTTATTTTTAGTTAGCTGGTAAAATAATGTCGAAAAAACAGTTAAGTTTACCATTGGAAATTTTATTCTATTCACAAAACATCCTTTATAAATTACACTATTAATAAAAGGAAATGTTTTAATACAGGATGGTGAAAACCAACTGCGTTCAACAAAAATGTGAACGAATATTCCCTGAATGGGTTTCCAAGTTCTACAATGGATCGAAGGATGACCTATGCCATATCACATCTATAATCTAGGTTTAAATTAAGTTTCACAAAAGAGAAAACTATCAAAATGGTCTATAGTGACCCTCAATTATCTTTAATTACTTATCTAACTTGTCGTAAATTACAGTGGCTGATGTGGCTTCTAAATAACTATATAACAGAAAAATCATCATGTTTCAGATTTTTACTTCAAGTGGCAAATGTGAACACCATGAGCTTTAATTGACGATCAACACTAGTATTACGCAAAAAGGGGGTGTAACAGATGAGACTTCTGCAGTTCTGAGTGAAGCTTTATGCGCTGTTATGCGGCATCGCGTGCGTACATTGCCTTGTCGGTGTTAGTCAGGGGGCGGCAGGCAGCACAGCTCCGCTCACCTCGCCGTCTCGGAAGGAACTCTCCTCCTAACTTCTCCTTACTACAATTTACCGAAGTTGGTTTAAAAAAAACTATCTGGCTGTGTTTTCATCTGACGAATCAGGGTCTCAATGTTAACCTTAAGCTCCGCCTACAAAAATTCTGTCTATCCAATGACAAACGTTATATTTTTCGTGGTGGGGCAATGTTTTTAAAGTTTGCAACGTAACAGAGACGCGAAAAAGTCTCACGCTAAAACTTGCAGCTGGTGTGGTCCTTTTAGCGTTATCGCAAGATCTATACTATTCTTCTGGAGGGCTCTATCTTTTAACATGGGCTGTGGGGTGGTCCTGACGTAACAGAGACGCGAAAAAGTCTCACGCTAAAACTTGCGGGTGGTGTGGCCCTTTTTGTGTTATCGTAAGATCTATACTGTTCTTCTGGAGGGCTCTAGCTTTCCTGACGTAACAAAGACGCGAAAAAGTCTCACGCTAAAACTTGCGTCTGGGGTGGTCCTAGCGGTTAGCTGGCGACGTGGGTGTCCGTCCCTTATCGTAGGGCCTTCTCGCTTAACACGGTTCTGCTCTCGGCTTCTGTTCTCGTTTCTCCCCTCGGAACTGCGTCTGTCTCACGGTGGGAAGGTATGACATGCATTTAGTCATTCTTGTGATAGTCTGTGGTATTCCATTTGCTCACGCGTTACTCGTATTACTTTAGTTAATTTAATGTCACGATTTATTCGGAGCTATGTGACATACTACTGGATTTGCTTATCATGTCAGGGTTTTCATGGAAGGTGTTGGATTTGCCTGACACCTTACAAGCAATGGGAGGGAAATGCAAAATTCTAACCACTTCATGCACCCAGTCTGGAACTCAGGACAAACAAGTAATAATGGACGGATTGGTATGCGAAGTCTGCAATGTGATCACCAGAAAAACGTAGTGGAAAATAGATCATCTGATCCTCAAACAGAAATGCAGCAGAAGTCTGCAAAGGAATTGACAGTCGGCCTCTGATGCCTCGTTATATCGTTAATTTAGTGTTAAGAATAATTTGTTTCCAGTCTATTTATGTAATCGCTTAGTGTATTGTTCTTTATTTGCTTGTACTTACAGTTCTTGGGTGATTTATTATTATAATTAGCAGATAAGATCTTTTCCTGTGACATCTGATCAATGAGTTAGTTTTCTGTCCAGCATTTTCACTTTAATGATTTATGGTAAATTTGTGACATACTAGTATCGTCTCATGTTTCACTGACATAAATTTATTTCGTGCACAGAAATGTGCCGATTTCTCGGCGGAAACAATTCTTGTTATTACACTCCTGGAAATGGAAAAAAGAACACATTGACACCGGTGTGTCAGACCCACCATACTTGCTCCGGACACTGCGAGAGGGCTGTACAAGCAATGATCACACGCACGGCACAGCGGACACACCAGGAACCGCGGTGTTGGCCGTCGAATGGCGCTAGCTGCGCAGCATTTGTGCACCGCCGCCGTCAGTGTCAGCCAGTTTGCCGTGGCATACGGAGCTCCATCACAGTCTTTAACACTGGTAGCATGCCGCGACAGCGTGGAGGTGAACCGTATGTGCAGTTGACGGACTTTGAGCGGGGGCGTATAGTGGGCATGCGGGAGGCCGGGTGGACGTACCGCCGAATTGCTCAACACGTGGGGCGTGAGGTCTCCACAGTACATCGATGTTGTCGCCAGTGGTCGGCGGAAGGTGCACGTGCCCGTCGACCTGGGACCAGACCGCAGCGACGCACGGATGCACGCCAAGACCGTAGGGTCCTATGCAGTGCCGTAGGGGACCGCACCGCCACTTCCCAGCAAATTAGGAACACTGTTGCTCCTGGGGTATCGGCGAGGACCATTCACAACCGTCTCCATGAAGTTGGGCTACGGTCCCGCACACTGTTAGGCCGTCTTCCGCTCACGCCCCAACATCGTGCAGCCTGCCTCCAGTGGTGTTGCGACAGGCGTGAATGGAGGGACGAATGGAGACGTGTCGTCTTCAGCGATGAGAGTCGCTTCTGCCTTGGTGCCAATGATGGTCGTATGCGTGTCTGGCGCCGTGCAAGTGAGCGCCACAATCAGGACTGCATACGACCGAGGCACACAGGGCCAACACCCGGCATCATGGTGTGGGGAGCGATCTCCTACACTGGCCGTACACCACTGGTGATCGTCGAGGGGACACTGAATAGTGCACGGTACATCCAAACCGTCATCGAACCCATCGTTCTACCATTCCTAGACCGGCAAGGGAACTTGCTATTCCAACAGGACAATGCACGTCCGCATGTATCCCGTGCCACCCAACGTGCTCTAGAAGGTGTACGTCAACTACCCTGGCCAGCAAGATCTCCGGATCTGTCCCCCATTGAGCATGTTTGGGACTGGATGAAGCGTCGTCTCACGCGGTCTGCACGTCCAGCACGAACGCTGGTCCAACTGAGGCACCAGGTGGAAATGGCATGGCAAGACGTTCCACAGGACTACATCCAGCATCTCTACGATCGTCTCCATGGGAGAATAGCAGCCTGCATTGCTGCGAAAGGTGGATATACACTGTACTAGTGCCGACATTGTGCATGCTCTGTTGCCTGTGTCTATGTGCCTGTCGTCCGTCAGTGTGATCATGTGATGTATCTGACCCCAGGAATGTGTCAATAAAGTTTCCCCTTCCTGGGACAATGAATTCACGGTGTTCTTATTTCAATTTCCAGGAGTGTACAAAACTGGTGGATTCAAGACTTGAACACTTCTGTATTAGTAGCTAGTCACGCCACAGCAAATATATGTTTTGGAACAACGTGAAAATTGCGTTTCTTCGTTCAGAAATAATTGCGTAAGTCTTAGAGAGACAGTTCTTCTCAGAATTCATTTTGGAATGTAGTAATAAATGGTTCAAATGCATCTGAGCACTATGGGACTTAACATCTGAGGTCATCAGTCCCTTAGAACTTAGAACTACTTTAATCTAACTAACCTAAGGACATCACACACATCCATGGCCGAGACAGGATTCGAACCTGCGACCGTAGCGGTCGCGCCGTTCCAGACTGAAACGCGTAGAACCGCTCGGCCACCCCGGCCGGCAATATAATAATAGATTGGTTTCTTCTGTCGAAATTGTGTGCATTTTCAGTGGGGTGTATGCACGGTCTGTTCCATCATTCGGAGTAAGGAGGTGTAGTATTGCCACAGAAGTTGATTTGTGATCCGATAGAGGATCTCGGCAAGATTTGGATCATGCCACCGATAGCGGTTTGGTTATCTTGCGAGATGGACACGGGCTGTCCACACCAGATGCGTGTTCACCTTCGAGTATGGTTTTCTTCTCTCTGTGGTTCGATTAGAGTTATCGCCAGTAGAGCGATTTGTTCTCGTTGATGGTTTTAGAGTGTGATTACACTTGTGGATAATCGGCTACGTTGTGATATTTTTCGC
The DNA here is from genome assembly GCF_023864275.1 of Schistocerca cancellata. NCBI lineage: Eukaryota > Metazoa > Arthropoda > Insecta > Orthoptera > Acrididae > Schistocerca > Schistocerca cancellata. Next base: position 740,619,568 of record NC_064629.1, on the reverse strand, counting down.
AGGTGATACTTTTTCGTCTGTGGTTATCGCTTGTGGATTATCGCCAGTATTGCGATGATGTTTGTCTTTAGGTATTTCGATTGTGAATCGTCAGCACCAGAGGTGCGTTATCGGCAAAGTTTTGCATTATGTGGCGTGAGTACGTAAAATGCAAGTCATGGTAGTGCGTTTTTAGATGGATCGGAAGGAAATGGCGAATGGGACCAGATGAAAACGAAGATACAAATCGTTCTGGACTAAAAAATTATTAATAAGACCTGGTATTTTTGTGTCATTGCAGCAGCTGTTAATTAATGATATCTGTATGTTGATTTTTCAGCGTTAATGGTCAGTTGCAGAGGGAAAGGTGAATTCGTGCCGATGTATGCACAGAGTGGAGTGTACAGATGGCGATGGGCAATATTCGGCCCAGATTCTGTGCCACATATCCGCATCCGTGTCACTATCCAATAAGTTGGCATCAGGAGAAGTATCGAAATCCAGAGTAGTGTAAAGTAGAAAGGCATAGAGGTAGTTAAATTTGCTAATGCATAGAACAATTAGAAGTATGTATTGCATAGTGTGCGAGTGCTTGAAGTATGAATGTGTGCCGGCTGTGCCGGCTTAGCCCATTGGGATGCGTGAGTGGTGTTGGGAAACTAACGTAACACTGACACGGCTTCACAACTAGAAAATGATTAGCTTATGTTTTTAAATAAAGGAGTAATTATCGATGTTTGGTGCATTATTTAAATGAAAGAAATCAGTAAGAAGCTTTTTTCCATTAATAATATTGTAAAATTTAATGACCATCAGTTCATGTTTTTGCTACGATTTTCGATGTCTGTGTTTTTGTAAAACACGGCACTAAAAGAACCAAGGATTGTGCAGAGGATTAAGGCGTTCCAAATGGCGATCGACTATCAGACCGTGGCTAGGCGTGGCTGGGCATGCTAAAGAGATCAAAGCACGCGTCCGAGATAACAACCAGACAGCGGTCTTAGAAAATTTGCAAGCTGAGTCCATACGAGAGGTGGATTCTGGAGCGGAGACTTCTCCGCAGTGTAGAGGAGCGGTTGCGCGCTGGCCCAAGCCAGGTAAGAAGTCCTTCATTACTTTGAACATTGATCTATACTATTCAAAAATACGTCAAGACACACTCAGCCTTCTTGAAACTATTGGCGATATTGAGTGATAGTGTATTGTTTGTGAGAAGTCAGCGAGTACTTGCCTCGTGTCACATGTTCACGCAGTAGTTGAGTATTGTGATAATGTTTATTTGACAGATCTGTAATTACTTTTTGAAGAACATTTCACTACTCTTAAAGTGTGAAGTACGCATTGAAGTATATTACCAAGGAGGACGAGCAGGCGTATTTCAGTTATCCTGCAACGAAACTGTCATTTTACGTTCAGTTGGTATATTATTGTAAACTTAATAGTGTATTGAAATGAACACATCCGCTTATAGTTATACATAATAACAGATCCAGATTTATACAACTGGTGGCAGCCAGCGTGACGTTACAGCAGGGGCGACGTCCCCAGGCGAGAGACCAGTTGACGTGACATATTGGCAGCTGTGAGCTACAGGTTATCCGTACCCACACCTCGAGGCGACAGCGCAGGCAGCCGGCGGACTGGGGCAGCTCAAAGGCGACGAAGGCGAGGACGGAATCCAGTTCGTCCCTTTCACTCGTGCCAGTGAAGAGAGAGAGAGAGGAAGCAGCCGCAGGGGTGCCTCGTCTGCAGTGACGGAGGCTTGTCCCTGACGCCATGCGACCACCTGGGGCCACTGCTGCCAGACACAAGAGTCTCGAGCTACCTGATCTGAATGTAACGCCGCTGACAGCTGGAAAGGAGGGATTGGAGAGCGCTGAACCAAGCAATTGAAATCTCTGGGCACTTGATATGACACTGAAACTGCTGCTGGAAGAGCAACCATTTGTCATGTGCTGCCCCATCTCTGGTCTGTCAGGGGTCCAGGTACCTACCTGTTGCTGCCATAGACTGGAGATAGGTCCTGCTCCGACACCACTGCTACCACTGATGATGTTAAGGAAAGGGGTAATCCTTCTCTTAGCACCAAATCACCCACTACACCTGCAACATCCAACCTGTCACACATTTCTTGAGTGCAGTGATGTGTTTATTTATCCGTCTAATGTTAAAGATAATTTTTGGACTCCCCAAAGGCCCTTGAAAAGGGAACAGTAGGAGACTTAAAACATGTTCGTGGTTTTAATTCTTATCCTTGTGTGCCTTGTTGTATTTATTTTATTATGTTAAAGGTAATCATTTAAGGGACAACACCATTTTTAAATGAGTACTGTGGTACAAGGTAACTCTCTTCTAAAATCTAAGAGTGACAAATCATCACACACAACAAATACACTAATAATCAAACCACCTTTAGAAATTGACTCATCTATTTACTTCCTCTTTATCATACACTCCTGGAAATGGAAAAAAGAACACATTGACACCGGTGTGTCAGACCCACCATACTTGCTCCGGACACTGCGAGAGGGCTGTACAAGCAATGATCACACGCACGGCACAGCGGACACACCAGAAACCGCGGTGTTGGCCGTCGAATGGCGCTAGCTGCGCAGCATTTGTGCACCGCCGCCGTCAGTGTCAGCCAGTTTGCCGTGGCATACGGAGCTCCATCGCAGTCTTTAACACTGGTAGCATGCCGCGACAGCGTGGACGTGAACCGTATGTGCAGTTGACGGCCTTTGAGCGAGGGCGTATAGTGGGCATGCGGGAGGCCGGGTGGACGTACCGCCGAATTGCTCAACACGTGGGGCGTGAGGTCTCCACAGTACATCGATGTTGTCGCCAGTGGTCGGCGGAAGGTGCACGTGCCCGTCGACCTGGGACCGGACCGCAGCGACGCACGGATGCACGCCAAGACCGTAGGATCCTACGCAGTGCCGTAGGGGACCGCACCGCCACTTCCCAGCAAATTAGGGACACTGTTGCTCCTGGGGTATCGGCGAGGACCATTCGCAACCGTCTCCATGAAGCTGGGCTACGGTCCCGCACACCGTTAGGCCGTCTTCCGCTCACGCCCCAACATCGTGCAGCCCGCCTCCAGTGGTGTCGCGACAGGCGTGAATGGAGGGACGAATGGAGACGTGTCGTCTTCAGCGATGAGAGTCGCTTCTGCCTTGGTGCCAATGATGGTCGTATGCGTGTTTGGCGCCGTGCAGGTGAGCGCCACAATCAGGACTGCATACGACCGAGGCACACAGGGCCAACACCCGGCATCATGGTGTGGGGAGCGATCTCCTACACTGGCCATACACCACTGGTGATCGTCGAGGGGACACTGAATAGTGCACGGTACATCCAAACCGTTATCGAACCCATCGTTCTACCATTCCTAGACCGGCAAGGGAACTTGCTGTTCCAACAGGACAATGCACGTCCGCATGTATCCCGTGCCACCCAACGTGCTCTAGAAGGTGTAAGTCAACTACCCTGGCCAGCAAGATCTCCAGATCTGTCCCCCATTGAGCATGTTTGGGACTGGATGAAGCGTCGTCTCACGCGGTCTGCACGTCCAGCACGAACGCTGGTCCAACTGAGGCGCCAGGTGGAAATGGCATGGCAAGCCGTTCCACAGGACTACATCCAGCATCTCTACGATCGTCTCCATGGGAGAATAGCAGCCTGCATTGCTGCGAAAGGTACACTGTACTAGTGCCGACATTGTGCATGCTCTGTTGCCTGTGTCTATATGCCTGTGGTTCTGTCAGTGTGATCATGTGATGTATCTGACCCCAGGAATGTGTCAATAAAGTTTCCCCTTCCAGGGACAATGAATTCACGGTGTTCTTATTTCAATTTCCAGGAGTGTATGTGAAACGTCCCACTATGTTACACATCTCATTTAAATATTTTTTACTTTATGTAGACACCATTTTTTTTTTTTTTTTTTTTGCTAAAAGAACTAGTTTTGCTGAAAGTTTGGATAGAATTTGTCATGTTGTTGTCACTACGGAAGATTGAATCACTGTGAATGCTTGGGCAGCGCTAACAAAATCTCTGAGGCAGAGCTCAACGCTCAATGATACTGTATTGTGGTTAGGGAGACCAATCATATCTGACCTTGGCTTCAGTGTGAATGGGCTAGTTAAATGTCTGCATGACCTTTTAACCTTTTAGTCATTGTATTTATGGGTAGGAGTGTATGTCAAACACCTGCGCTTGCAGTCATGCAGCAGTGAGTGTGTTTATGACCCCTGGTTAAATGAGGTTAAGGCAGGGCGGTTTTTTTTTTTTTTTTTTTTTGCCTGTCATGGTCCGGCATGTTATTCTCAAAGACCCAGTTAGATGTCATAATATCTTCTGCTCCATGTCACACTAATATCTTTATTGAAGTGTGACACTCCCCGTGCAGAAATTATTCGACAACAGGGAGGTAGTGAGAGGTGGCATACCACTCTCTCACTTTAACAACACTGTCAGTCAAATTAATATTAATATTTTAGGTCATGATCTCGGTGTTCCCCAGTACTAAATTTGGTATATGTGGTTTGACCTTTTACACAAGGATATTATGGTCAGAATGTTCATATAACTGCATGTGTAGCCCGTAGATATCTTGTGCCAGAGGGGCCATAGTGGCGACAGAGAACAGGGAGAAAGATGGATTGATGGGCATAAATGAGGTTTAGAGTGACGTGGGTGTGAAACTGATTCTGGGAATCTGTGTTCTGTGGATTGTACCTGGAGAGGGACTTCTGGCTGTGGCACCCCCCTTTTCCCACTTAGGGTCGGAGCAGGAGGGCGCCTACTCGCAACACATTTTACCTGGGCCAGGCGACAGGTGGCGAAGGTGGCCAGTTGGCCGAAAGTGGGTGGAGGAAACCGTTTAAGAGAGACTGCTGTAATCTGAGCTTTTGTGCAAATGGTTGGGTAGTCATAAAGCACCAAGCATTCTAATGCACAGGCATGACTGTCTGGGAAGCTTAACAGCCATCTTTCAGAAATTGCAAATGGTTGGCCAAGAATGATTTGATCTCTCCATGAATGAGGGAGTGTCGTCTCGTCTAGGTAGAGGTTTCTTGCCAAAACATGGCCATGCCTACAAATTATCCATTATTTATAGGTGGAGACTTTAATCTAGCGTCCATTGACTGGGAAAATTACATGTTTATCACAGGGGGCAGAAGCAAAGACTCGTGTGAAGTTATTCTAGGAGCGCTCTCAACATACAACCTTGAGCAAGTGGTTAGAAAACCAACTCGAGAAGGGAACATATTAGATATCTTGGCGACAAACAGACCTGACCTTTTTGAGGAAGTTAATCTAGAATAAAGTATTAGCGACCATAATGTCATTGTGGCTTTTATGTCAGTGGAAGTTGCAAAAAAACCAAAGCAACAGTGTATAGTTTTCTTGTTTGGGAAAGTAAATAAAAGTGCCATTAATGAATATCTTCATAGTCAGCTCCAAGCATTCACCACAGGGTACAAAGATTTTTGCTCGGAATTTAAAGGTATTGTCCACCACGTGCTAGATAAATATGTGCCTAGCAAAAATACAGGGGAGGGAAAGGATCCACCTTAGTTCAACAAACATTTTAGGAAGTTGCCGAGAAAGCAGAGAATCTTGCACAGTCGTTTTAAACGTAGTCACTGCCCCGCTGACAAATAGGAATTATGCGAAATGAAAGCAGCTGTCAAAAAGTCAATGAGAGATTCTGTTAACGAATTTGAGAGTAATATTTTATCTGTAGATTCTAAAAATAACCCCAAAAATTTTTGGTCGTAAGTAAAATCTAAGAACGCTACAAATAATTCAATACCTTCTCTTGCTCACAGTATGGGTAATGTAACAGACGATGATAAACAAAAGGCCGAAATTCTATACCTTTCAAAAACTCGTTTACGGTAGAGGACTGCAGCACCATTCCCCCTTTCAACTATCGAACAAACGCAAGGATGGCTGACATAGTGTATGTGGGATTGTAAAACAGTTAAGATCCTTAGACGCCAGGAAGGCATCTGGCCCAGACGGTATCCCCGTAAGATTTTATGTTGACTGTGCCACAAATATAGTACCATTCTTGTCCATCATCTATCAGAGATCAATGGAACAGCGAAAAGTTCCCAGGTCATAGCAGTCTATAAAAAGGATAGAAAATCGGATGCACATAATTACCGGCCAATTTCACTGACATTGATTTGTTGTACGAATCATCGAACAAATTTTTTGTTCGGAGATAATTATCTTTCTAGACTCTGTGAAGTTCATCTGCTGAAACCAGCACGGTTTTAGGAAACAGCGGTCATGCGAGACACAACTAGCCCTCTTTGTGCATGATATACAACAGTCTCTAGATACCGGCTCCCAGGTTGATGCCATATTTCTCGACTTAAGAAAGGCGTTCGACTCAGTTCCGCGCTGTCGCTTGCTCCAAAAAGTGCGCGCTTACGGTCTATCAGATGACATATGCGGTTGCATAGAAAGTTTTCTAACAGACAGAGAGCAGTATGTCGTCCTGAATGGGGTGACTCCAACAGAAACAAGCGTAACTTCAGGTTTGCCCAGGGCAGCGTAATAGGTCCGCTGCTTTTTACAATTTACATAAACGATCTGGTTGATGGTATTGACAGCGGCATGAGACTGTTTACCGATGATGCTGTAGTCTACAGGAAAGTAGTATCACACGAATGTTGTGAACAAATCAATGAGAATTTGCGGAAAATAAATACGTGGTGTAATGACTGGCAGTTATCTCTCAATATAGTAAGTTTAACCTACTGCGTATAACAAAGCGAAAATCCCCGTTAATGAACGAGTACAAAATAAATGCCCAGTCTTTGGTAGCGGTAACAGCCATCAAGTATCTGGGTGTGACATTTCGAAATGATCTCAAATGGAACGATCGGATTACACAAGTAACGGGTAAGGCGAATTCTAGATTGCGGTTTATTGGTAGAATCCTGAAGCAATGCAGTCCTTCAACAAAGGAAATTGCTTACAATATGTTAGTTCGCACAGTCTTGGAGTATTGCTCGTCTGCATGGGACCCTTACCAGTTGGGTCTGATTCAAGAGATTGAGAAGGTCCAAAGGAGAGCGGCAAGATTCGTGACTGGTACATTAAGTCGTCGCGAGAGCGTTACAAATCTCATAGAAAGTTTGAAGTGGGACACACTTGCAGATAGACGACGCGCTAAACCGAAGAGGCTGCTCACTAAATTCCAAAATACGATCTTCGCCGAGGATGTAGAGCATATATTATTACCTTTCAACTTTCAAATCGCGCAACGATCACCATTCAAAGATAAGGGAAGTTAGAACTCTTACTGAGGCGTTCAGACAGTCGTTTTTCCCTCATGCGATCCGCGAGTGGAACAGAGGGGGGGGGGGGGGGGGGGAAATATGAGTTTGGCGCGAATTGGCGCGAATTTAGATGTAGATGTAGAGAACGACGCCTTCCCAGTCTAAGGTCTTCTTTTTGCAGGCAAGAGAGATTTTGAGTCATTGATTTGGTCCTCTCAGTAAGTACTGAGGCTTGATTCCCCAACGTGAAAACCCTGGTGCTGTGTCTGGACAGGCTACCAGGCCAATAGAACAGTCTTAATCGAAGATTTTATGAATATAGAAGAGTTCGATTAGTTTTTAGAACGAGGAGGAGGTTCTTTTCCCTAATTCTGACCCAATGCTGAGGCTTGGTGGAAAATGTTTGTGGTTCTTTGTTTTTCCTCGTCTTCTGGTCCTCCCCAGCTGGAGAACTTTAAATCTTCCCCTAGTAGGTGAGACTTGTGGTCTGCAACCTTTGGTGCACTAAAATCCAGTGGCAGTTTCCAACTGTAGCGGCAGTAGAAACGCATGTCATCTCGGACTTATCATTTGTCACGAGGGTGATCTGATTCTCCTGAGTCGGCCGTCTGCTGTTTGACAATTCCAGCAAACACTGCATGCCTGTGAGTCAAATTGGATTGGCCAGACCAGCAAACGGGTGCATCTCACACTTAAATCTACCGGCATTTCAGGGCTCTGATAGGGAAGTTTCCCACGTTCTAATAATCAGAACGCCAGTCCGCGTAGTTTGTAGATTTTCATGGACGCGTCAGAACATTACAGCTGCCGCAGCGCGCCGCTCCTCGCCCACAGAGTGTCGTTTTCTGCTGCCGCCTGAATCAAGGTGAAAGGGTAAAGTATTTCTGCATCGATGTAAGGTTGTTAAATGATATTCACAGCTCCCTGTTCTCCTCTGAGCCATACTTCGTGGTGTACTTGGTTACAGTTGATTCCATTTTAATAGAACTGGGCCTCACAGCGGATACATGTAAACAAAGTCAAATTGCGTTGTGAAAGGTGTTAATTCATTGGAGAATTTGTGTAGTGTCCACTCCAATGAATGTTTTGATATTCAAGCACCATTGTTGTTGTAGTCTTCAGTCCTGAGACTGGTTTGATGCAGCTCTCCATGCTACTCTATCTTGTGCAAGCTGCTTCATCTCCCAGTACCTACTGCAGCCTACATCCTTCTGAATCTGCTTAGTGTATTCATCTCTTGGTCTCCCTCTACGATTTTTACCCTCCACACTGCCCTCCAGTACTAAATTGGTGATCCCTTGATGCCTCAGAACATGTCCTACCAACCGATCACTTCTTATAGTCAAGTTGTGCCACAAACTCCTCTTCTCCCCAATTCTCTTCAATACCTCCTCATTAGTTATGTGATCTACCCATCTAATCTTCAGCATTCTTCTATAGCACCATATTTAGAAAGCTTCTATTCTCTTCTTGTCTACAGTATTTATCGTCCATGTTTCACTTCCATACATGCCTACACTCCATACAAATACTGTCAGAAACGACTTCCTGACACTTAAATCAATACTCGATGTTAACAAATTTCTCTTATTCAGAAACGCTTTCCTTGCCATTGCCAGTCTACATTTGATATCCTCTCTACTTCGACCATCCTCAGTTATTTTGCTCCCCAAATAGCAAAACTCATCAACTACTTTAAGTGTCTCATTTCCTAACCTAATTCCCTCCTAATTTCCCAATCTAATCTAATTCCCATACCTTTTCTGATCTGTGTTCGCATTTTTTTAAAAGATTTATCAGCTCTTTGTAGTTACAAAAGGATGAATAAAAACTTGTCATTTTCTTTGTAAACTTAAATATGCCACTTTTCTTATTCATACTCCTTCGACTATTCCCCTTTTTTCCTTTTTTGTGGTGATACAGGGCTGCACCAGTATTCAAGGTCCAGTTTATTATATCAGTTTATTTGCTTATTAGTTTGAATTCTGAAAGTGACCAAGACATAGGCAAGAAAAGTGACATGAGTATATTCACTCATTACATTTTTAAAATTTTAGGGTATAGCTCACGATTTGAAGGTCATTGAGCAGATGATACTTTTCTTTATGTAAACACAATAACATTTAGCATCAGTTGGAAGTATATTTGTGATTAAAGCAAGCGACGGATTGCAACCATTTGGCAGCTGGTTCAGTAGACCAAAGTCAAACAGAAAAATTATATCACCTGTCCCTCTGCTAACAGACCTTAGCAAAATCTTTTTAGTGACAGTCCTTACCACCTGTTACTAATTTCTCACGGAAAACAGCTTCCTGATGCTAGAGCTGTTTGGTTTCCGCGTCGAGCACTCTACAATCGTTGGTTGAGCATATCTCGTGTCACAAAAGAGATAATCAACAGAAACAGCGTGAAACTTGAGCTCTCCTGGCTGGTCAAATGTTCAGACAGGTTACGGGAATTCGGTTTTTTTGGGTTTTACTTGGCTACGTTCCCTTACGTTAACTGAACGACAGACAAAATATTCATAGAGATAGAAAAAGTATTTGGCTGCATATGGCACGTTAGCCTCATGCCTCATTACAAGTGACATCACCTTGTGTGCCCAGTGAGCACATAATCGAGATCAGGGCCTCGCTTTTGTGGCCCGTTCCACCTGTCTCGACATTTTCCAAAATTTCTCCTCTGTTTCCTTCGTCATTGCCCATATTTATGTGCAGTGGGTGGAGAGCTAAGTTAGGTGGAACAAGATTACCGATGCAAAATAGATTTAAATAGTGATAATAATAATAATAATACCTTTAAATTTGGATTCAACAGCAAATTATCTCTTCTATTTTCTTCTTATTTATTTACTGAGTATTAAGATCTGTAACAAGGGGCGGCAAGCATCAATTCTTGAAGCATTTTTTTAATTATTACTGTAAATACTTGCACGCAATCTAGTTTTCTTACAAGACAAAACAGAAAGAAACCTTCTCATAAATATGTGGAACGAAACCTTTAAATAATCTTCGCTGCTTGTCTGTTGGGCTTAGGCAAGTCTTCCTTCGACAAATTCTGTTACAATTGGAGCAAACCTTTATTGCTCTACAATTAATCCTTTCGATGATCAGCGCAAATAGATTAGCTCGAAATATAGATCGGGAGACGTACTTTCAGTTACTATCCAAAAGGGCATTACAAATACAAGTATTGGCTGCAAGTTAGCAATTTCCTGTAAGAAAAACAAAACAAAATTTTAATAAATGGGAGTGTTGTATAAAGTTTACTTTGAAGTACTAAAAGGTGGTATGTTAAAATTAAAGGTACTGCGGGCTATTGTATTTAATGTAATGTTACTTTTGTACATTTAAAAAATTCAACTTTGTTTTGCTTTTAGTGATATACCGGTACATTATCTGGAATCGGTCGCTAAACTCATTTTCAATGGATTGTAACAGTTCGACGTATTTTTCAAAGCACGCTCCTTAATGCACTGATGCTGTCAAACAAAACCATAGTACCGTTTTGAATAAAGCTCTTTTAAAAATTCGGGTACCTTATTAGAGGTAAGATTTATATGACGCTCACCTAGCTCAAAGAAGTGTTGCGTGTTTTCCTCTGAAAGTTTTTTTTTTTTTTTTGAGGAGCAGTTATGTTGGAAAGTTTTTATTGTGCCCGCCATATTTCTGATGAGATTATTTTCTTTCTGGAGTTTCAGACTTAACTCATTTAGGAGATCCATAATGTCTCTCAAAAGTACTAAATCAGCTACCCATTCACGGTTATGCAAAAGTGGCTCCGGACGTCCTTTGTCTTCCAAAAGCTGAGCCGCGGCGTGGCTTAGTAGAAAAACTCTGGAAAACACCTTTCCTATGCACAATCAGTGTGTCTCAGCATGGTGGGGGATATCTGGATTCTATTCTTTCAAACAAAATCAAACATTATTTGAACTGACGATGAATGAGCCCATGAGAACATGTATAGTTCACGTTACGTATCACTACATTCAACACGTGTTGAAGAAGACCCGCAACTTTTGCACAAACAGCTTTCTACGCGGTAGGCCAATAAATCCTGCTGTCGCCCTGTCTGTTGTTACGGAAAACAGCTTTTCCCAAGTGAGTCCTATTTCTTCAGCTACCATTTAGACCGCTTCTAAAATATCCTTCTCTGTAGCAGTGTCCTTCGTCGAAATCATAACCAGGAGCTGTTCCGTTACACGTAAGTCATCGTTCCAGTACCTCACAGAGAAAAGAGAATATAGCATTTTCAGTTGTTAAACGACTCCTAAAGCCGAACTGTACACTTGATAGCAAATCGTGTGATATAAAATGATCAATTATCCTTACATACATAGCCATTTCAGTAACTTTAGCAAAAAATGATGGCATAGAAATTGGTCTAAAATTGTCTACATGATCCCTTTCTCCCTTTTTAAAAAGCGGATTTACTACTGAGTACTTTAATCGTTCAGGAAACTGACCGTTCCTATAGAAAAAATTACAAATATGACTAAATACAGGACTAACATGTGCAGCACAGTACTTCAATATTCTCCTAGGCAGTCCATCATATCCATGAGAGTCCCTAGTCTTTAGTTACTTAGTTATTGACTCAATCTCCTCCTTGTCTGTATCACAGAGGAGTATATCCGACATCAACCCCAGAAAGGCATTTGCCAAGAGATTTATATGATTCCCTGTGGAAACTATATTTTTCTTTAATTCACCAGCAATCCTTAGAAAATGATTGCTAAATGCAGTACATATCTCTGATTTATCAGCAACAGAAATATTTTTACTACTAAATGACTTTATATCGTCGACATTGTGCTGCTGACTAGACACTTCCTTCACAACTGATGTCTCTAATTTTATCCTGTGAATTAGCTATTCTATTTGCACACAACGTATTCTTTGCCTTCCTAATAACATTTTTAAGCACCTTGCAACACTGTTTGTAATGGGCTTCTGTAGTTTGATTGTGACTACTTCTAACATTTTGATATATAGTTTCCACTTTGGTCTACATGATATCTTTATCCCACTAGTCAGCACCTCGGGCTGCCTACTATTGCTAGTACCCCGTATAGACAGTTGTAATGGAAAGCAACTCTCAAAGAGCATGAGAAATGTGTTAAGGAAAGCATTATATTTATCATCTATGTTATCGGCACTATAAACATCCTGCCACTCTTGTTCCTTGACAGGGTTTAAAAAACCCTCTGTTTTTGTTGGATTAACTTTCCTACATAATTTGTAATTATATGTGACATTTGTTTGAGTACAAAAGCCTTTTAGTGTTAAAATTTGTGCATCATAGTCTGAAAGGCCATTCGCCTTTTTACTAACAGCATGCCCATCTAGTAATAAAGAATGAATAAAAATATTGTCTATGGCTGTGCCACTGCTCCCTTGCGCCCTAGTTGGAAAACAACACAGTCTGCATCAGATCATATCATTTAGGAGATCTACCAACATCCTTTTTCTTGCACCATCATACACAAAACTTATATTGACTCCACTACATATAACAAATTTCTGGTACTTCCTGTACAGTGAATCAACAACACCCTCTAGTTTGGGCAGAAATGCTCTGAAGTTAGAGTTAGGGGACCTATAAACAACAAGAATTAGAAGTTTAGTTTCACTAAATTCAATTGCCCCTGCACAACATTCAAATATCTGCTCAGTGCAGTGCCCTGATACGTCTATGGACTCAAATGGAATACTGTTTTTTATGAACTTAGCCACTCCCCCACTCCTCAAGGAACTCCTCGAAAAACAGCCAGCTAATCTGTATCCTGGTAAAGGAAGCCTCTGAATAGTCAAATTATTTAAGTGGTGGTCCGATATACCAATAATTTCAGAGTCAACATTCACTAACTTTATCTCTAATACCGCTAATATTTTGATGAAATATGCTAATTCCTTCTCTACTTGGAAACATGACGTCCTCTGAAGGTTAGCCCTTAGTTAGAGGGACTTACTTTAAGCAGGTATAACTATCAGCTGACTTAAATCTAAAAAAGGTGCAGCTCTAACACCAACTACTTCAGGAATTTTTCCATGGGTGATCCCACCACCACCCTCTACACTGTCACCTCTAAGCTTTGCCATCCTCCTCTTCCCATACCTATTGAGGTGCAGGCCATGCCTAGTGAGACACAATCTACTGATGTACCCAACTGGCACCACTGCAATGTGACCCTTGTCCTCTGCCATCAGTGCCCTCCCCAGCCCCACGTTAACGCGCCTATCAGCCACATTAAGATGAGGCCGATCATGACGCTGAAACAGTTGTACGAAATGCACATTAGTGCTACCAGTTTGAGTAGCTATCTTTATCAGGTCTTCTCCTACATCATATTCCCCGTCCCTGTCAAGACTGTTCCCTGCTCCACCCACCATCACTACCTGATCCTCCGTCGCAAAATTCCTACATAACTCCCCTATGCTGTCAGTCACCCTGCACTAGGCTTCTCAATGCTGGTGACCTGGTACTCACTCCCCAACACTTCCTGCAACTGCTAGCCCACACCTCTACCGTGCGAACTACGTAGCAGCAGAACCTTCTTCTTTCAGTTACACTTTGCAACTGACCAAGGCCTCTTAATTGCTGAGGACTTCTACATGTTCCCTACATCTACAGCTACAAGAGGCTCCTCTCCAATCAACTCTGACAGTTGGTCAAATCTATTGCATATATACAAAGTATAACTGTCTGAATACCTCCTCCTCCTAGCTGCCTTCTTGCCAACTGCCAGTTACCATTCCCCATCACCCTTCACCCTCCTCAACCTATCTAGTTCCTCCTTTGCGCATTGTAACTGCACCTGAAGGGCACAGATCTTACGCTCCTGCTCCTGTATCAACTTATTTCTACTACAGATTGTGCATTCCCAGGAGAGGATCTCGCTAGAACGCTATAATATAATAAAATAATGGAATAGATGATAATAAAATGCGTGGCTTTTTAAAATGTATTGAATTAATTAGATTAATTTTTCGGCATGAATGACAAGCACAATAAGCTGAGCTATGCCTGGAAATAAGTTCGTATTAGTTCATATTATTTTGCAGGGCGAAGTAGTTTCTCTCTCCGCTGTAGATTTGTGCTTACCATTCTTTATAATGCTACGTTTGGTCGCCGTGTTCACCTTTGAAGTCTTGACCGTGTTCCCATTAAGCTTATCGGATCTTCGTAATTTTCCAAAGTACACAGGTGGGCTTCAGTTCTTGTAATTATTATACTATTTGAAATAACAACTCACAAGACCTTTCTGTTAATAAAACAATACTGTATTTTTCTAAACGGTGCACATATGAAATACATACTCCTCACTTATTCATAGCGACCCCAAAATGGCGGTCTACAATTACTCGCTAAAAATGGCGTGCTTCTCACTCGTTCACTAGCTGAGCGCGAATCCTTCCTTCCTCCTACTGGTACCAGAAAAAATCCTCTGTTTTTAACAACTGAAAGTCAAAAAATACATGACGGTAGGCATAGGCTCTATGATGGGCTACCGCTTCATCTTGTCTCTTTGCCTTTAAAGAAGACGAAAACATAAAGGAAATGAAAAAGGTTTATCACAACGCCCACTGGCTTCCCCACTGCATTTCCCCCCAATGAAAATACTTTGAACGAATCCCATATCGTAACCACTACATACAAACCTAAGACAGAGCCCAACCTTCTCACTCATGGAAAGATTTTACAGTTACTGAAAGAAACTATACGTCTACGTTACCTAAGTTCAATTACACCAGTAAAACTGTCTATAGAACTAACAATAGCGGTCTCGAAATTCTCTGTCTACTAAGAAAGCAACAACTTGTATTAATATCACTACACCACAACAAAATTTACAAAATTATTAGCTAAAGCAAAAAATTCAAGCGGGCACTTGAACACTCAACGAAGTCAGAACACTGAAAGAAAATTTTATGAAATACTTCACTAAAAACAATAAGAAACGTCAGCTGAAAACTAATGAATGAAATATACTAAGTGACTTAAACGCACAGAAAACTCTAAAAAACACAGCGAGCAAACGTTTCCAAAAGTTTATTAAATCGTTATCGCCCCAAACAGCACAATACATCCCTGAAAACTATTAAATTTAATAACTGTATAACAGTGCACAAATAACATTGTCAGTACTTAGCTTTATAACAGTAGTGTAGTAGCTTATAACAGTAGTGTGATTGCTGGGCTTTCACGTGCCGCATCTGCTTTAGAAGAAGATTTAACCACGAAAATGATGAGGTGTTATACATAAAGTATATATTTTCAGGATCACGAAGTATCACACAATCGTATTAAATAAAAAAAATGCATTTTTCGGCCTTCGTGACGTTCAGGTCCTCTTAAACCCCATGAAATACGCGAACAAATTCCCCACTGTATATAAAATACCATTGTCGCCTGTATGGGATCGTGCTTGATAATCAAGGTACAACATTTAAGAAAAACGTCTAAGTATGATGACAAGCCGGCCATTGTGGCCGAGCGGTTGTAGGCGCTTCAGTTTGGAACCGCGCCACCGCTACGGTCGCAGGTTCGAATCATGCTCCGGGCATGGATGTGTGTGATGTCTTTAGGTTAGTTAGGTTTAAGTAGTTCTAAGTTCTAGGGGACTGATGACCTCAGATGTTAAGTCCCATAGTGCTCAGAGCCATTTGAACCATTTTTTTGTGATCATAAAAATACAACTGGGCCCCCAAACTTATACCAGACACAAAAAATCTAAGTAGCATATTATTACTGATATCTTTATTATCCACATTCGACATATCCACTCATAACAAATTTTGTTCTCTGCTATAGCTGGCTTATGAAAATGGGCAAAGTCTGATATTAGTCAGCCAATAAATAATTGCTAGCTTTGGTGTTAAACATTTAAAAATGTCTTATCGTCAGTATCTCATCAAAGACTAATTGGAAATTAACAAGGAATGGTAGCAAGGGAGAAATCAAGGAACATACTACAACTCCATATGTATCGCTACGAAGTACTCACTATGAGAAGATTAAGCTCATCACAGAGCACACAGACTCGTTAGAGGCATCATTCTCCCCGCGCTTCTTACGCGAATGGAACGGTTAAAATTCCTGACCAGTAGAAGTTCTCTGTGTCATAGGCTTCACTGTGGTTTGCGCAATATTGATGGAGATATAAATGCAGAGGGAGTTTTGCAGTAGCTGTAGTCAGCGATCTGTGGCTGACATCGGAAGTTTGTAAGATTCTTGTGAAAGCTCTCTCGCTTTTCGCAGATGCGACAAGTCCTACAACTCGGATGAAAAATACAAATCTCGGCAGAATTTGGTAGCGCGGTGTGTGTGTGTGTGGGAGTTTGGGAGGAATGCGGCAGGCAGGTGCAGGCGGTTGGCGGCGGGCGGCGGCTAACGCTGTTTCCGTGTCGGCTGGCTTTCATATGCAGATGCGGTGTGTCGGTTGACTCACGCACTTAGCGTCCTAATGCGGGCCGATATTTTCCGCACGGTCGCCGTCGACGGCCGCTGCCGACGGCCGCCGCTCGGATTGTTTGAAGAAAGCCCGTGACGGAACTGCCAATGTTCCGGCGAGGGGAGCCGTCGCCAACAAAGCGACTTGTCCCTCCACGGCTGTCAGCGACTAACAGCGCCTACCACCGCCTTTCTCGTAGCCCGCACGCGCGTTACATTTTCACTTTTCGAATCCTCCCTTCGGCATACTGCATATCATCTAATAGGACCCGTGCTAGGTTCAGCACTCGATTATTATCGAGTGACCGACTTCCGGCACTCTCGAGCTTTTCGAGAGATCCTCGTTTATGGTAAATAACTTGTATTACTCATCAGCTGTTTGATATCCACTTCACGATAAAAGCCCGTAATGCTCGCTAACTACTATTTGGATTAAATATTGGTTCTCAATACTGAATTAATTAGACTGCTGTAGTTTCTGTACGGTATCGGGGTTTTGATTTATTTACAGCATTGGTTCAAATGGCTCTGAGCACTATGGGACTTAACTTCTCAGGTCATCAGTCCCATAGAACTTAGAACTACTTAAACCTAACTAACCTAAGGATATCACACACATCCATGCCCGAGGCAGGATTCGAACCTGCGACCGTAGCGGTCACGCGGTTCCAGACTGTAGCGCCTAGAACCGCTCGGCCACTCCGGCCGGCTGCAGCATTGGTGGGCAATCTTACTTCAGAGGTACAGACATCACAGCAATAACGTAATTATTCGTATACGTAAGTGACACTAGCACTATCAAATTACTCCTCTGATTTCCGATCATAACTAGTTCGGTAATTCCATAAAAACGATGAGAAAAGAATTTATTGTACTTCATAGTTAGAGAAAAAAAGTGCCTACGATATCTACTGTTCATTCACACCGCAGTAGAATTCAAACTATTTCTCAACTCCATACCAGATAGCCATTGCTTTCATTTTCAACACAGTGGCCGTTAATTATCGTTCCTTCTCTCATTTCACACTAAAACTTACTTAAATCACCTACGTCCGCTACAATGGTACACACTCGATCGCTACCTGCTAGATAAGCGTTATCAAATCAGACTGACTCATCCCCACGCTCCAAATCAGCAGGCGCCGTAGTCACGTATACATCGACCTTGCGTCACCTGTGCTACAGAGATCATTAAGGGCATATTTAATACGAAGGAACAGTTTCGATATCTGAACCCTTACAAGCTTCGTCTGGTGTTGCAATGCGTCTTCAGCCACGACCACCCATACTGGTCCTTTATATTTCGTAAGGCCACCTTTACTTACTTTATTTAAATATCAGTTTCTGTGGAAACACACAATCCAAAGCTACTTGGTAATGGTAGATACTTTGGACAATACGGATTACAAAAATTTGTAAACGAAAGAACTAAAAAATTTATAACACATAAAAAATTGTTAGCATATATACCGGGTGATCAAAAAGTCAGTATAAATTTGAAAACTGAATAAATCACGGAATAATGTAGATAGAGAGGTACAAATTGACACACATGCTTGGAATGACATGGGATTTAATTAGAACCAAAAAAATACAAAAGTTCAAAAAATGTCCGACAAATGGCGCTTTATCTGATCAAAATAGCAATAATTAGCATAACAAAGAAAGACAAAGCAAAGATGATGTTCTTTACTGGAAATGCTCAATATGTCCACCATCATTCCTCAACAATAGCTGTAGTCGAGGAATAATGTTGTGAACGGCCCTCTAAAGCATGTCCGGAGTTATGGTGAGGCATTGGCGTCGGATGTTGTCTTACAGCATCCCTAGAGATGTCGGTCGATTACGATACACTTGCGACTTAGGTAACCCCAAAGCCAATACTCGCACGGACTGAGGTCTGGGGACCTTGGAGGCCAAGCATGACGAAAATGGCGGCTGAGCACACGATCATCACCAAACGACGCGCGCAAGAGATCTTTCACGCGTCTAGCAATAATTTTTTTTTTTTTTTTGGTCTAATAAAGCCATAGCCGGCCGGTGTGGCCGTGCGGTTCTAGGCACTTCAGTCTGGAACCGCGTGACCGCTACGTTCGCAGGTTCGAATCCTGCCTCGGGCATGGATGTGTGTGCTGTCCTTAGGTTAGTTAGGTTTAAGTAGTTCTAAGTTCTAGGGGACTGATGACCTCGGATGTTAAGTTCCATAGCGCTCGGAGCTATTTGAACCATTTTGGTTCTAATAAAACCCCATGTCAATTTTTACCTCTCTATCTACATTATTCCGTGGTTTATTAAGTTTTCAAATTTATACTGACTTTTTGATCACCCGGTATAAATAACTCATTACAGAGAAATGTTCTAAAGTAGTGAGAGGAACACTCCTGCTGAAAAGGAGTGTTTCACAAGGAAACCTATTAAACCTATGTTGAATACTAGGGTTTTATTATGTAACTTTTTCGCTTCTGAGTGAAGTCTATTCAAAACAAAACCTGCTGCGTAACACGTACTTAAGGAAGTCTTATCTAAGCGCATAACGTTTTAGTGAAGTGTTCACAAATGAATTTTTGTGATCCAGGCAGGTGGCGTCGCTTTCTGTGCAGGAGGCTAAGCACGGATTGTGGGAGAGTGGTCCAGAATATGACCAGAGGCATTAGTGACACAGCGGTATTTTAACTGTAATAACATTTATTTATCAGGATCAGTTTACAGAGTTACAAAGAGTCTCATCGTGTCGGACGGCGGCTGGGCATAAGCATTAGCCTCGAAGAGCTGCTGATGTGTCCCGTCAGTGAGTTGTGACATCAGAACCGCAGGTCCGTGAACTGCTGCCGTGTGTGGTGCAATTTTGATAGCCAGCAGTGTGGTCCAGGATGTTGTGATGACTTGGTCATAGTCATCCACCATGGTTCAAATGGCTCTAAGAACTATGGGACTTAACATCTGAGGTCATCAGTCCCCTAGACTTAGAACTACTTAAACCTAACTAACCTAAGGACATCACACACATCCATGCCCGAGTCAGGATTCGAACCTGCGACCGCAATGAAGCGACTAGAACCGCTCGGCCACAACGGGCGGCCATCCACCATGGATCGATCGAGATTGCAACAAATGTTCACAAGTCGACGAGGGGGCTGTATGAACACACAACACCTGGAAAGTGTAGGAATGACAGCTTGCGGATCATGTGTGGTTTGCTGTCAGAGGAGAGGACTGGTTACACACCTGTCGTGTACTCATCTGCAACGTCTCAGTAGGCAGCCACGACAGACTATGGTGGCAGCTTCCATCAGGTTGACTGTTTCTTGGTGTTGAAGTGAGCAGGCGGGTAGCAGGCGTACCACCATCTACCAGCTGGTCGTGGTTTCACCGAAATCCAATATCGGCATTCTCTCTGGTCTAAAGACACAAATAGATTGGTGACATGACTTGATGTGACTTTAGGCTCTGAAGGCCTCATTATTTGAAGAGCCGAGCCTGCGCCTAAGACTCGGTGACTCTGGGTACGTGACCGAATTTGCCCTCGTTTATATGTGTCATCAGTGCTTCTTGCCTTACTTTGGTAGTTCATTTATGATGCAGGTTCGCCGAGCTCGGATCTTCCTGCAACGTTTGACAATTGCAGTGGCGCTCTGAAGTCATAGAGCGTTATTTCATACTCCTAGTCCAAGCATTCAGCGATGGCCTAATGTTACATTTGCAAAAGTTGTTACCTGAAAATAAAATATGAGCGCGTAGTATATTAAATTTGAAATAGAGTTTCTTCTTCACGAAATGCGATCCGAGGTGCGAACATGTCCAAAACAGTCGGAAAAATTGCAAAAATTGTTTTCCTTAAATAAGTAAAAACCTGTAGGTACGATCGAAAAATATTAAATGAAAAAGTTGTTGGACTCAGAAAGATCTGTTGATCACTTTCTATAAATATTGATTCCCTTCTTGGTTTCGAGATATATCGAAAAACTCTTAAAATCGGGTTCTCTACTAGTCGTTAAAATTTACCGGAAGTGTAGACCACGGTAAGTCAAAAAAGTACTTGTTTTAAAAATTAAAAAAATATTATTTTAGAGATATACCGAATTTCTGAAAAAACAACATTCCCTCAACTCTTCTCAACTGATGGCACTACAGTAACGGTTTTAGGCTTATTTTGTTCACTAAGAGTTGTTCTACCAAGAAATTAAATAAATTTTACAGTTTTATTAATTGTATGAATCGGAACATGACTTCGAAAAACTTACACTTTTGTTGGATTTTCAACTATCTCAATATATATTTTTTGAAAGTAACTTTTAAAGAAAGACATTTCAGACATTTGTTTCGCCAAAAAAATATTTGTGGTCTTCTGGAGCATAGAAAAAACTTTTATAAAATTCTAGTGGATCCAACTAACATTTTATAGCCATTTTCTTAATGTTAAATACTTATATTTCCAAGAAAAGATCAATTCACATGATAAAAATGCATGTGTGTATTTACGTTTGTGTGTTCCTAAAGCATTGGACCGTTAAAAAAAATGGTAAAAAATATCCCTTACCGTCAGGAGAGAGTCGCTATGGGGGGAGGGGGGGGGGGGGGGGAAGAACCGCCTACCTATCAAAGTTCACGAGATATGACGTGGTAAAGAATGGGTTGTGTTGTTTGGGGGAGGAGACCTGATAGCGAGGTCATCGGTCTCATCGGACAGGGAAGGAAGTCAGCCGTGCCCTTTCGAAGGTACCATCCCGGCATTTGCTTGGAGCGATTTAGGGAAATCACGGAAAACTTAAATCATGATGGCCGGACGCAGGTACGAATGCGAGGCCAGTGTACTAGCCACTGCACCACCTCGCTCGGTCGTAAACAATGGGATGCGTGAGAAACTCCTGCATCATGAATGATGTTTAACATTATAATTTCTGCGCTAGTAACTTTAATTGCAATAAATTTCGCAGACAATATAGACATCGTAGTGAAATTCAGCTACGAAATTATATTATGATAGCACATATAATTGAGGAGATATGACGTCACAAACACTGAGATGTGTTGCCTTGTGCATGACGTTCATTGTTACTAGCTCCATTCGCTACACATTTTGCAGATAGTATCAATAAATGCCGCTATATGAACTTACAAAATTATATCATTGTATCATTGAGGTCAGGAAATGTAACGTCATAAACATTCAGTTGGGAGAGAAACTGCCTCATTATGTGTGACGTCTAAATTTTCTGCTTGTTTGTCACTAATTATGTTCGCAGAAAGTATCCGCATATGCCGCTAAATGCACATGGTTCAAGAGATATGACGTCACAAACACTAATATGTACGAAAATATGCTTCAACATCCATGGAGTTTTAATACAATTATTCTTTACGACTAAGACACTCCTACAGCCGAGTCAACTTACGGAAATCCCGACACTTGGCAGTACTTTTGACAGCTTTCAACTGAGAAACGCCAACGGTTGCAGGCGAAATCGACAGCTGTCCTTAGAGCTATGAAGAGGTCTTGGCATAGAGATGTTTACAAAATCGCGTTGTTGACAAGTTAAGCAGTTGCGCCCAGCGTAAAGAAACTGTTTCATAATTTCACATGTGTTTTCACGAACACATACAAATGACATTTTTTCGATATTACAATACATTTTTTGTTTTCGTTTCTAATATAAAGTTGGGAAACTGAATACGCGGGTAATGCCAGGTTGTTGGGTAGTACTAGGATCATATTGTGTAACAAAGTAAAGTGGGAAACAGGGACAGCGCCAGCCAGAGTGGGTGGCAAACTCGTTCATCCTTGGGAACTAGTTTTTTGGGAACCGTTCGTTTTTACTCGTTCAACGTTCATTTGTCCATGGTATGTGCTTCTTATGAAAAATTGATAATTAATAGCATAGGTGACTGAAGATTGAAGACGCCAAGAGGATGCCCTTGCCTCCCCTCGGGAGTACAGAGTTTTTATTCATTACAGAATTCTCACACACTTGTAGAAGTAATTTTCGTGATTCTGCAAAACTTCTCGTTTTGTAAACTATAGCGTTATGTGGCTGATCGCAGTGAAATAATTTAAGGTGGCGCACGAAAAACCGGCCTCGAGTACAGACTGCTCGTCAGTTACGCACAATTTGTTGTCCGCTACGAGGAGAATAGATAAATATGTAATAATTAGGCAGTTAAGAAATAACAAATAAGCTAAACAAACAACTACTTCGAAACATTAGATGACGATTGGTGGGCGACAATGAGCAGTCTAGTACTCGGGAGGACGACGGTTCAATCCCGTCTCCGGCCATCCTGATTTAGGTTTTCCGTGATTTCCCTAAATCGCTTCAGGCAAATGCCGGGATGGTTCCTGGTTCCTTTGAAAGGGCACGGCCGATTTCCTTCCCCATCCTTTCCTCACCCGAGCTTGCGCTCCGTCTCTAATGACCTCGTTGTCGACGGGACGTTAAACACTAATATTCTCCTCCTTAGTACTCGGGGCCGATTTTTCGTGCGCAACCTTCCACCACTGAAATAATATTGTAGAAGATATCGTATTCTCTTTACAAAATGCCGGCCGAAGTGGCCGTGCGGTTACAGGCGCTGCAGTCTGGAATCGCAAGACCGCTACGGTCGCAGGTTCTAATCCTGCCTCGGGCATGGATGTTTGTGATGTCCTTAGGTTAGTTAGGTTTAACTAGTTCTAAGTTCTAGGGGACTAATGACCTCAGCAGTTGAGTCCCATAGTGCTCAGAGCCATTTTTGATCTTTACAAAATGCGACACCAGACACTCGATTATGGAGCGCGGGCCTCATTCTATTGTAAGTCGGTCTGCCTTCCATAACAATGAACATGCTGTTTTATTTTGGATCAAAAAAAGACGGAAAATGGCCACTCGTCCGTGCCGTGCCGACTACCTTTGTATGTATAATAACAAAAAAGCTTGCCTTTTTATAAGTATGTCTTCTGCTGTTTATCGATATAGTGAAGGACGCTGATATGCGGTTTTGTTACCTGAAAAAGTGTATGTATTACATACCACGTAATTTTTATGTAATTTACGTAATTATAAAATACATTTTAATTACCGGTCGTGGGCGCTGAATAGAATACGAAAAGAACCAAAGTCCAGTGTTCAAAAATGGTTTGTAACAGATCTAGAATGGGAGTGCGCAGCGAACGAAACGAACAACTACACTACAATGTACAAACTGGTCGCAGTCGGCAGTGGAAGAAGGAAGAGTCCGGCCGAGGGAGACCGAACAGAGACAGACAGGAACGGGACCGAGGCTTGAACAAGAACGGCCGACGTGCCATTGCGGGAACGAGACCGACCGTTTCCATTTTCCCAGGAACTATTCCCTAGAATTCATTCCTCGCTCCTTCAGTTCATCTTTGCGAACTGTTCCTTTGGATCAGTTAGTTTGCGAACGACCCATCTCTATCCCAGATACTAGAATACGGGAACAAATCTTAATGCACTCTGATCCATCACTTCCCCAAGTACTGAAAATCTTAGAGCAATATGATTTGGGTGCCATAGCATGTACCCGATTTGTCGGGTCGAGTCGCCTCTTGTTCGCGATCACACCAATCGGCCACAACAGCGAGCGCATGCACAGGCGCGCGGGCAGCAACATAGACAGGTAAACAGACCGGTGAACTTAGTGAAGTTTTGCTCTAGTTGTTTTCCTCACCATAAATGACATGATTGCCCATCACGTAATGCAGCGTGTTACACGTGTGGAAAAAAAGGCCATGTCGAAGCAGTTTGTTTGCAACGGCACAAAAACGCCGATTTTGCCCACTGCCACAAAAAACAGGCTTGTGCAAATGCAGTGAATGCTGTGTTTGAAATACCTACAACAGGTTCTGACAAAAGTTAGATTAAATGCCTCCTTCTCGCCCTAGTGCTAAGCAACGACGTTCTCACAAACTATCTGTTTCATTACGAGTTGCTGACCGTTGTGTGAACTTTCAGTTAAACACAGGTGCCTCAGTAACTTTGCTTAATCGTGCCACGTACGAATGCCGGCCGGTGTGGCCGTGCGATTCTAAGCGCGTCAGTTTGGAACCGCGTGACCGCTACGGTCGCAGGTTCGAATCCTGCCTCGGGCATGGATGTGTGTGATGTCCTTAGGTTAGTTAGGTTTAAGTAGTTCTAAGTTCTAGGGGACTGATGACCTCAGTAGTTAAGTCCCATAGTGCTCAGAGCCATTTTTGAACCACGTACGAATAGTTAGGCTCACCACGCCTCTGTAAATCTAGCAAGCAACTTACTGCTTACAACGAACGGGAGGTTGCAGTACTTGGACAGTGCAGTTTGCCTGCCACTTACAAATCTCGCACTAGGACAGTGAATTTTACTGTGCTGAAATCAAAAGCCAGTGATAATATGTTCGGTTTAAATGCCTTTGATTTGTTTGGAATTAGCATCCAAGACTATGTACTTTCAGTGTCTGCTTTTGAACGCAAAGACGGAGTAGCTAGCTTGCTTAATGAATATCCTGAACTATTTTCAGAAGGAATGGGAAAAGCTAATAACTTTTTAGCGCATGTCACATTGAAAGATAATGCATAGCGTAAGTTCTTCCGGGCCAGACCCATTCCAATTGCTTTAAGAGACGAAGTAGCCAGTGAATTGAAAGAATTGCAAGATAATGGTGTAATTGCTCCCATTAAGCTAGTCAATGGGCAAGTCCTCTTGTTCTGTTGCCTAAGCTTTCTGGTCTTCAAGTCTACAGTGAACCCACAGACAGTAGTT
Organism: Schistocerca cancellata; assembly: GCF_023864275.1. NCBI lineage: Eukaryota > Metazoa > Arthropoda > Insecta > Orthoptera > Acrididae > Schistocerca > Schistocerca cancellata. Next base: position 740,594,103 of record NC_064629.1, on the reverse strand, counting down.
GACGCTTATCCGTTACCTCGCGCTGAGGAACTCATGGACAGGCTTAGTGCAGGACGTTACTTTTCTGACAAGGGAACCTCCCCATCGCACCCCCCTCACATTTAGTTATAAGTTGGCACAGTGGATAGGCCTTGAGGAACTGAACACAGATCAATCGAGAAAACAGGAAGAAGTTGTGTGGAACTATGAAAAAAATAAGCAAAATATACAAACTGAAAGATAGGCAACAGAGGGGAGACATGAACCAAGGACCATTCGTTTCGCATCTGCTCACGCTAACCACGGGACCACGGTGCTACTGAGCCCAGAGCATTCTTGATGTTGCCTATCCTTCCCATGGACTACTTGTATATTTTGCTTATTTTTTTCATAGTTCCACACAACTTCTTCCTGTTTTCTCGATTGATCTGTGTTCAGTTTTTCAAGGCCTATCCACTGTGCCAACTTATAACTAAATCTGAGGGGGGGTGCGATGGGGAGGTTCCCTTGTAAGATAGATTTACGCTATGCTTACTTGCAAATTCCATTGGATGAAGAATCACAGAAAATGTTTGTTGTAAACACACACTCAGGACTGTTCTAGTATTTGCGTTTGCTCTTCGGCAGTGCTCCCGCACCCGCCATTTTTCAGCGTTACTTGGAACAGCTGACTGCAAAAGTGCTATTTTATTCAAACTACCTTGACGATATTTTCGTCTCAGGTCGTAAACCGGAGGAACACATTGACAATTTGCGTACTCCTTTTCGAGTGTTGTCAGAACCAGGACTCAAGTGTCGTATCGAAAAGTATGACTTTTTTTCAAACGGGACTACAGTACTTAGTCATATAAAAAACAGTCAGGGTGTACACCCCCCTCCAATCCCATTGCTTGCAATCCGTGACATACCTGTTCCTCACAATGTATCTGAACTACAGTCAGTACTAGGCAAGATGACATACTATACTCAGTTCATACATAATGCCACTCAGATAGCGACTCCATTGCATAGCTTGCGTCGCACAAATGTACCTTTTGTGTGCACTAAAGACAGCCAACGCGTTTCAGGAACTCAAAATTGCTTTGCTCAATGACAGATGTTTAGTGCATTTTGACCCTGCCAAACCAGTACTTTTGCAAATCGACGCTTCTTCCTACAGAATCGGCGCTGTGCTTTCGCACAGAATTGGTGCACAAGACAGATCTATTGCTTTTGGCTGAAAGTTATCAACTCAGACTCAGTGTAATTATTCACAATTTGAAAAAGAAGCTCTCGCTATTTTGTATGGTGTGACCAAAATCCATCGCTATTTGTATGGTTGAAAATTCTCTCGAGTGACAAATCACAAGCCTTTGGAGTCCTCGTTTCATCCTTCAAAACCAGCTCCTACACACACTGCTAAAAATTGCAACGTTGGGCTTTGTTGCTTTCGCAGTTTAAGTATGAAATTGTGTGCAGACCCACGGCAAAGCATGGCGGTGCAGACGCCCTATCTCGCCTTTAGATTGGCCCAGACTCTGATTTTGATGCGTCTGTCGCATCTTGTTGCCAAATCAATGTGCAGGACTCTGAATTGCTCAAATCTTTTCTCTTACACTACAGAAAAATTACACAGACCACGGAAGCAGACCCATCTCAATATTCTAATGCATTACATTCGCACGTCTTGGCCCCGTTCATCGAACAGTATCCAGAACTCAGTTGTGTACCGATATTTTGCTCGTCGGCATAATCTTTCAGTTGAACAGGGTATGATCTTAGTTCAAAATGACAGTGGACAATCGCGCGTGCTTATTCCCAAAGTGTTGCAAAATGTTGTGTTGCAATTGCTCCATCAAGGACATTGGAGAATTATTCGCACTAAACAGTTAGCGCAACGGCACTGTACTTGACAGGGCATAGACGACCACATTGAACAGATGACGTCACAGTGTTGTGCGTGCGCTCCGCCACAGACATTCTCAGTTTGGCGTAAGACTCAATCCCCATGGCAAAGAATGCACATAGACTTTGCAGGACCATTCTGGAACAATAGTTGGCTCGTAGTGGTAGACTCTTGTAGCAATTCCCCATTTTCAGTGCCTATGGCTTCTACCACATCATGCAGCACCATTCACTCGTTGTCCTCCACGTTTTGCGTAGAAGGTTTGTCAGAAATACTTGTGTTGGACAACGGACCAGAGGTCACTTCACTTGATATTGAACAGTTTTGTGAACTAAACGGCATTCATCATCTATTAAGTTCTCTGTTTCACAACCAGTCTAACAGAGAAGCAGAAAGCTTCGTAAGCACTTTTGAACAACAGATGGCAAAGCTTCGCACCACCTAGACACGGGAACAGACGCTGCAGCTTTCTCTCGTCTACTATCGTACCCACCCAAGAGATGGACCATCACCAGCGGAACTTCTGCATAGCCTCCGTCATCGGACGCTGCTCCATCTGCTACACCCACTGCAGTATCAGCTCCGCCAATAGTACGCAACTATAGCCTTGCGCCGCGAGATCTTGTTTTATGGCAACCGTGGGCGCTGGGAGAGAGGCGTGATGCAGGGACGCATTGGCTCTTATATGTAGTTGATTGCAGGTCCCGATGGTTTGCAGCGCCGCCACCAGAACCAAATTTTCCCCGAGATTCTGCTGCTTTTCTTCCCTCACATTAGCGGCCTCACGGGACCGCGGGCCTTCGCATCCGCCCACTGATGCCACTAGGGCACCGCAGGAAGAGCGGATAGACCAAGAGCCCTCGCCACTGCAGTCCCTGCTCTCCGACACCACGGATCTGGACGCGCCATCGCCGTCGCCGTTGCCGTCGCTGTCATCGCCCCAGAACACGCCCTCGGGCCCGGACGTGTGTCCTGGCAGCAGTTTATCGGAGGATGTTCCTGTTGCCTCGCAAGCCAGATGGCGGGGTATGGACGGGTGCACGCCGCCCTCCACAGATACGACTCCCAGTGCGTCTCTACGTCCAGCATCCTCTCTGCACGACAAACATGTGGTGTGGCATTTTGGGGGAGAGGAATGTGCCGGTGTAAACTGTCACCAGCACAATGGTCGGCAAAGATGTAGCTCGAAGATCGATAGTAGGCGCTGGATCAAGTGCGCGTATCACGAGAGAGGCCAGAGACACAACCACAAGCAACAAGCCGCCAACGCCCTCTCGACAGCATGTATTTAGGCCGCTAGAGGGCCTCGCATACTCAATCTCTCGGCCTCGACTCACTGCACTCACTCATCCAGTTTGGCGTCTGTCAGTATACTCGCCGAGTGGGCTCAGTTCACGTCACAGGCTACGACAGTACATAGTGATCAGATTAGTGACAGCAGTAAGATTACCGATATTGTCTGCAAGAGACATAATACCGATGACCTTGTGTCACAACACATGGACGCTATTCCAGTTATGTTTCCGGTTCCTGTAAATAAAGAACCGTATTAATCCACTTGAGCATTTGTGTTGCAGAAAGAGGATACCAGCCACTCATAACAACATCCTCTCTCTAACTTCCTTACGGTACAAGACTCTAAAGTTTCTACTTCTATTTTGTCCAGCATTATTTCCTCCAGAAGCACCTTGTGAATTTCGGTCGTTATGTCTCATTCGGTCTCTCGCGTTTTGTGCTTCCTCTTAAGGCGCTTTTGAATGAATCCATTGTGTCATTACATTTGCCAATGAGCAGTTCCTGGTACCTCAATGGCAGTTTCGTGTAGCAGTGTCGCATTATCTCCTCATCACCATACAGTTGGTCGAGATGATGGATCTTGCTGACATGTGTCTCGAAAAACTTTACCAAACTGTGACACCCCTATACTTCGTAGTCCTTCCCTAACGTAATCTCCTGTTCAATACTTTCTTGGGTACCATTTGACCAATAGGTATTTAGGAAAGCTTCTCATGTGCTCTGTTATTGGATCTTCCAGGTATCCACAGACAAATTCCAATTTGAATACCAGTGACCATGACTCGGGTAGTACCCGATCATATTCAGCAATCCATGATTTGGGGCTTAATGAATTGTTCTCTTTGTAAGCCTGAAAATTTTGAATTGAGAGAAAATGTATAAAGTCCAAATAGTCATAATTTTGCGCCCCAGGACTTTCTCTAAATTCTGGCGAGCGTGCGCCAGAGATTTCAAGGCCGACCGATCCATCAGTGCTGTTATACCCTCGTCTCGTGTAATCAGAGTCATGTAGCACTGTTTCCGTACGTGTGAGACGCGCGAAATTGTTGTTCAGCTCGGTACTTTGTGTACTACGCGCCACTGACTGCGCTCCCCAGGCCGAGCGTTGTACCCCGTTAAGTGGGCACTCCTTCCGTATTTGTATATCGTCCTGTGCCGTGGACATGTCTCCAGATTGGGTTGCAAAATTTTGCTTTTGACATGCCTGGTGACCAACGAACTCACGACGACGTGCTACTGCTTCTGGCTGAATTTATAGACGAGCGACAGCTTCGCACATTCGTCTCATGTCGTCCTCCGGCTCATTCTGCTGGGTAGTGAAACGTGTTTGCTCGTGTTTGATTTCTAACATTTCTTCCTGTGTCTTTCCAGCTACTGCTCTGTCGCTGTTTTTTAAGAGCAGAAATAGACTTCTTCGTTGCGCTCCGACCTTTGCCAGCTATGCCTGATCTCACCCAATTTGGGCCTTTCTTCACGCATCTCGTGCTACTAATCTGGCTGTCTTAGCTTCACGTCCAGAATCTACCTCTACTTCTCGCTTCTCACCTGAAGTTCTGCTAATGTCTTCAACCTCTGCATTTACACCCCTAACTTCATTCCTGACCTGATTTACATTTTCGAAAAACTCATCAGCCTTCCATTGAATTTCATTAATTTCTTTCATTACTTCTTTCTGTCTCTTTTCCTCCTTGTCTAATTGCTTCTGAAATTCGCTAATTTCACTAATGAGGGTCTTCTGTCTTTGGTCAAATGGATCTGAGCACTATGGGACTTAACATCTATGGTCATCAGTCCCCTAGAACTTAGAACTACTTAAACCTAAATAACCTAAGGACATCACACAACACCCAGTCATCACGAGGCAGAGAAAATCCCTGTCCCCGCCGGGAATCGAACCCGGGAACCCAGACGTGGAAGGGAGAACGCTACCGCACGACCACGAGCTGCGGACTGTCTTTGGTCTTCTTCCTGTCGTCGTCTCTTCTTTATCTCTTGCATAAACAGAATAATCGATTCTATCTGCGTACTTCCAGTAATGTAGCCTGGACTAGAGGCACGCGACTCAGCTGCGTTGTGGCGTACTGCCCACAAAATCTGACTGTTACTTTCCCTGACTGTACCTCTTTCCGTATTTACAGAACCTATGTGACCTGCCAACTCGGCATCGTATTCATTTGCGTTTCCTGAGTGAACTAAGCCCTCATGATCGCAGTATTCTGCATTTGACATTTGTGCCCCATTTGCAGAGCGTTTCAAATTCAGCTTCTTCCGCCATCCTATCTTGTTCTGCATCAATGACTGGCTCATGTTCCATTTTTGACGACAATACTGTGCAGCCTTTCTGACTGCACACACGAGCCTCACTTCTCTTAAGCATTCGAATCAATTTATACTTCCGTAAGCTTGCGACTCTAATGCGTAACGCGTCACAACTTTACACTGACCTTCTTTCAAATAATGCGCACAATTGTATCTAAGTCCATGAAACAAAACCTACTCTAAAACGTCGTACACATCCCCATAAACAAATTAACTCCACAAAAGCTCACACTACGCTGTTAGCAACGGCGTAACATCAGACAATAAGTAACCCAGAAGTCACTGGCAAGACACAATGAGAAACAAAAGTAGATCACACAGACAGCATACAAAATGGAATAAAATGACTACAGCATACTACATATTACTGAGATACAACACACAGTGCCAAAATCGAGCCTAAATGTTCTCAGTGCACCATTGTATGTATTGTACTGTATGTTAACCGGGGACCTAGAAACGACGGAGAGGCTTCGTCCCCGCCGCAGCCGGAGTGGTCCACAACCCCACGACGACTACCGCAGTCCACTCCACACCTCCGCCGCCCCACACCGAACCCAGGGTTATTGTGCTTTTCGGCCCCCGGTGGACCTCCCAGGAAATGTCTCACACAAGACGAGTGTAACCCCTCTGTTTACGTGGTAGAGTAGTGGTGGTGTTCGCATACGTGGAGAACTTGTTTGCGCAGCAATCGCCGACACAGTGTAACTGAGACGGAATGAGGGGAACCAGTCCGCATTCGCCGAGGCAGATGGAAAACCGCGTAAAAACCATCCACAGACTGGCCGGTTCACCGGACCTTGACACACATCCGCCGGGCGGATTCTTGCCGGGGACCAGGCGATCCTTCCCGCCCGGAAAGCCGTGCGTTAGACCACAGGCCAACCGGGCGGGAAAAAAAAACACGCCTGTTCCGCAACATAACGCACTAACTACCTCACAAAAGCGTCATGATTCGAGATCCTGGCCAAGGATCGCTAAAAGCAAGCCGTCACTTACTTTAATCACAAATATATCTCCGAGTGATGTTAAATGTTGTCGTCTTTACAGTAAAAAAAAAAGTATTATCGTCTCGATAACCTTCGTATCGTGAGCTACATTCTTAATTTTTATGTATGAATGAGTGAATTTACTCATGGCACTTTTGTTACCTATGTCTGTGGTCACTTTCAGAACTCAGACTAATAATCAAATAAACTAATATAATAAATTGGAGCTGAGCGGCCTAAGGCGCTGCAGTCATGGACTGTCCGGCTGGTCCCGGCGGAGGCTCGAGTCCTCCCTCGGGCATGGGTGTGTGTGTTTGTCCTTAGGATAATTTAGGTTAAGTAGTGTGTAAGCTTAGGGACTGATGACCTTAGCAGTTAAGTCCCATAAGATTTCACACACATTTGAACATTTTTGAATAAATTCGACCCAGAATTGATGGTGTACCCATGTACTACCACAAAAAAATAAAAACGGTGAATAGAGGAGTGAGTATGAATAAGAACAGTGGATATTTAAGTTTACGAAGAAAATGACAAGTTTTTATTCATCCTTTTATAACTACAACGAGCCGGCCTGGGTGGCTGAGCGGTTCTAGGCGCGTCAGTCTGGAACCGCGCGACCGCTACGGTAGCAGGTTCGAATCCTTCCTCGGGCACGGATGTGTGATGTCCTTAGGCTAGTTAGGTTTAAGTAGTTCTAAGTTCTAGGGGACTGATGACCTCAGAAGTTAAGTCCCATAGTGCTCAGAGCCATTTGAATCATAACTACAACAAGCTGATAAATCTTACAAAAAAGTGACAAACACAGATCAGAAAATGGATGGTGCTTGAATGGCAGAACATTCATTGGGTTAGACACCATACAAATACTCCCCTGAATTAACCCCTTTCACAACGCAATCTGATTTTGTTTACATGTATCCACTGTGAGGCCCAATTCTATTAAAATGGAATCAACTACAACTAAGTACACCACGAAGTACGGCTCAGCGGAGAACAGGGAGCTGTGAATATCATTTAACAGTCTTACATCGGAGCAACAATACTTTACCCATTCACCTTGATTCAGGCGGCAGCAGAAAACGGCACGCCGAGGGCGAGGAGCGGCGCGCTGCAGCAGTTTTAATGTTCACACGGCTCCACAAAACTTTGAAAACAACGTGGACTGGAGTTACGATTATTAGAATGTGGGAAACTTCCCTGTCTGAGCCCTGAAATCCTGGCAGATTTAAGTGTGGGGTGCACCTGTTTGCTATGTTGGCCTGTTAGCCAATCCAGCCACAGCACCGGGGTTCTGAAACTGGGGGAGTAAGCCTCTGCTTTGCATATTCTGAGAGGAGCCAAAACCAACTCAAAATGTCTCTTGTCTGAAAAAAGATTTTAGACTAGGGTGGCGTCGTTCTCACAGTTGACATGGCCATGTTTCGGCAAAAAACGTCTACCTACAAGGACCACTGTCCCTCAGTTACAGAGAGGCCTAATCATTCCTGGCTGACCATTTCCAATTTCTGAAAAATAGCTGTTAAGCTTTATAGACAGTCGTGTCCATGAAGTATGAGTTACACTCTTGCTTCCACTAAACACGTGCACCAGACGCTCTGTCTGTATCGTCTCAGCTTCTAACATGGGAATGCTTGGAGTTTTATCACTATGCCACCATTTGGACAAATGCTCAGATTAGAACAATCTCTCTTAAATGGCTTCATCCATGATTTTCGGTCAACTGGCCACAGATATAGAGCACTCCGTCTTCAGGCCACGAGTGGCCTACCGGGACCATCCGACCTCCGTGTCATCCTCAGAGGAGGATGCGGATAGGAGGGGCGTGGGGGCAGCATACTGCTCTCCCGGTCGTTATGATGGTATTCTTGACCGAAGCCGCTACTATTAGGTAGAGTAGCTCCTCAATTGGCATCACGAGAATGAGTGAACCCCGAAAAATGGCAACAGCGCATGGCGGCTAGATGGTCACTCATCCAAGTGCCGGCCACGCCCAACAGCGCTTAACTTCAGTGAACTCACGGGAAGGCAAGGCCGTTGCCCACAGATAGAGAGAGGGTTCTTTATCATCGACGTGCTGCAGAGCTCTTGAACATTTTCTCATTTCGAGTATAATAAATTTCCTTGAGACCTACAAGTATCTGTCCACAAATCAGGATGACTTTAGAAAGTATCACTCGATCGAAGCTTAGATTGCCCTTCTCGTATATGGTATCCTGCAAACTACGCATTAAGGGTAACAGACAGTTTTCATATTCGTAGATTTCTGAAAATAATTTCACGCAGTGCCTAACTGCAGACTGTTAACGAAGGTAGGAGCATTCAGGTTATGTTCCCAGACATGTGAGTGGCTTGAAGACATTGTAAGTAACAGAAATCAGTACGTTTTCCTCGACGGCAAGTTTTCATCAGATACAAGGGTATTGTCAGCAGTGCCCCAGGGAAGTCTGATAGGACCTCTTTTATTTTCTATATGCGTAAATGATCTGGTTCCGCCTCATTACTGCGTTACATTCTACCCAATGAGAGTGATTTTATATGATGCATTAGTCATTCTTGTAAGTGTATTATGGCACAGTAAACATCTGGAAAAGGGATGGAAGCCACTGAGTTCATTTATTTAATTATTTCATTGCGTGCATTCTTTCCCTTATCCTCATTTTGTCGATATAAGTTACAGAACGAGTGGTTGCTTTGATTGTATGTTCGTCTACAGAACAACTGTAGGACAGAGATGCATGCTTTGTATAGATTTTGGTGCCAACCTAACTCCTGTGAGGAACTGACAAAGATGAACCCGTGGCAGACGAGTTTTCGAGGGTTAGCAGGATCCCACTCCCTGCCGCCCTTAGGGGAGAGTAGAGTGACAGTTATGGCCGCTCCGCCATTTTTCGGCATTCGAATCTTGGACTGGCTACAGGGTGGACGGAAGTTGTAATGGGCTCCGTCATGAAGTTTGTAAAAGTTGAAGTGGATAGGGTGTATTATTGTTAAGATTACTACTCCGTTCTTTTTCAGCAAAATTGTAGTCAGTGTTCTATGGCGAAAAACTTTTGTAGTAATTTTACACATAAATTCAATGATTGGAAGTTTGCTATTTTGTGGAGAGCATGGAGCACAGTTGAATCTAGTAATACAAAGTGAATCTTGAGTGGACTTCAGCACGTTTGGCTTTATTTGAATTCTGTCATCAATTATCTTGCCTTTAATAACTAATGTAAAGGAATAAAATATTTTCAGGTTTCAAGACGCGCCTATTCCCACGCCGTATACGACAATGTTTTGGTTGTGCGACCAGAGTGCTCGCTTCAAATCCTTGGCCGTCCTCATCTGCATCGACCGTCTGTGTTCTGGATGTTTTTAGAAATTTTCGTCTCTATTGCTTCATGTATCACGCTATGAAGCCGTTGGTCTGTTTGATAATAGAAGTATCCTCGAGTACAATCCGGTGTCCGTCTACCAGTGAATGCTCTACCACAACTGAATTTCGGGATAGCGTAGGCGAAAACACCTTTCATGTTCAAATGGTTCAAATCGCTCTAAGCACTATGGGACTTAACATCTGAAGTCATCAGTCCCCTAGACTTAGAACTACTCAAACCTAACTAACCTAAGGACATCACACACATCCATGCCCGAGGCAGGATTCGAACCTGCAACCGTAGCAGCAGCGAAGTTCCAGACCGCTCGGCCACAACGGCAGGCACCTTTCATGTTCTATGCGACATTGGTCAACAGTACGGACAGTAAGACCGACATAAAACTCCCAACACCCACGCGGTATTTGGTATATTCCCGGTGTTCTGAGGCCTACATCGTCTTTCACATGCTACTTTAGTTACCAGATCTTTGATGGGGGCCTGAAAACTGTAACGATTTTATGTTTCTTCGTGTTCTGAGGCCTACATCGTCGTTCGCATGCTACTTAAGTTACCGGATCTTTGATGGGGGCCTGAAAACTGTAACGATTTTATGTTTCTTCAGGAGCATGCTAATGTTGCCTGTTATTCAGCCACAAAACGGTAAAGACGCAATCTTCTCCGTGTCTTCCTCGGAGGTCTTCAGCTTTCAGGACTTACCAGACACTGTTTGCGAAATTTGTCTTCTGTTGTAACTGTTTTCTTTGAAATTTTTACGTACGTGGCTCAATTCCCCCGTCAGGTTTTTCGCTTCTGAGACCGTTTCAGCTCGATGTGCCGAGGTCCTCAGAACGAACTGTTTATGTGCTGGGTGGTGGTAGCTGGTGACGTGCAGATACCGATACGTGTTGGTGGGCTTTTGGTAAACGCTGAGATCGAGGCACCCATTCGGTTTACGGCGGAAAAGGACGTCCAGGAACGGCAAGGAACCGTCCTTCTCTACTTGAATCGTAAAGTTTATGTGGTCGTGGATGTTGTCGATGGAAATGGAAATGAGCGTTTGGCGTCATTGGCCGGGAGGCCCCTTGCGGGGCAGGCCCGGCCGCTTTGGTGCAGGTCTTATTATATTCGACGCCACATTGGGCGACCTGCACGCAGGATGGGGATGAAATGATGATGAAGACAACACAACACACAGTCCCTGAGAAGAGAAAATATCCGACCCAGCCGGGAATCGAACCCGGGCCCATAGGATGGCAATCCGTGGCTGACCACTCAGCTATCGGGGCGGACTATGTTGTTCATGTGTTCCAGCAAACCATTGAGCTTTTCATATCCATGAGTCTATATGACGAATGTATCTTCGAGGTGGCGATAAAAACAGCTAGGCTTTGCAGTGGTCATGGCCAAGGCGATGTCCTCAAAATGCTCCGTAAAAAGGATCGCTACAATTGAAGTTAATTGGCTCCCCATCGCGACGCCGTCCACCTGGTTGAAATATTCTCCGCCATGTAAAAAATACGATGACGTCCGGGTGTGTTTGAATAAATCCATGATGGTGTCGTCAAAGAACCGGGACAGCAAGCCTGTAGGGTCTCTGACGGGCACACACGAGAGTAGGGCTAAATGGTTCAAATTGCTCTGAGCACTATGGGACACATCTGTGGTCATCAGTCCCCTAGAACTTAGAACTACTTAAATCTAACTAACCTAAGGACATCACACACATCCATGTCCGAGGCAGGATTCGAACCTGCGACCGTAGCGGTCACGCGGTTCCAGACTAAAGCGCCTAGAACCGCACGGCCACACCGGCCGGCCCGAGAGTAGGGAAACCACATCATTACTGACCATAATATGCGAGACGTTTAATTCCATCGATGAAGTCCGGCGTATTCTTTACCTCGTGGGCCCAGCGTCCAACGTGCGTCAACAGGAGGCTGGCCAAATGCTTTTCAGATCTGTAGGTCGGCGATCCGATAGTGCTCACTATAGGCCTTAAAGGTGTATCCTTGTTATGCACCTTGGCAGACCGTAGAATTGGGTGGTCTCGGAGACTGAGGGAGGAACTCCTAAATAAAACTCTCTTCCAGCGACGACTGTCTGAGAAGCTCCGACGTCTTCCTCACTATTCTGGGTATTGGGTCCCGAGTTAGTTTTTGGTATGTATCTTCTGCAGCATCCGTGGGATTTTCGCCTCATAGTCGGCTTGTTCCCTTAGGACGGCAGCCTTGCCCTTGTCAGCTGGCAGGACGAAGATAAGAGGATCATTGCGAAGAGTTCAGTGGGCATTGAAAGGGGCCTATACTCCCCTTTCATTATCATTTTATTTGCTTTCCAGTGCACTTTGCATCGTACAGAACAATTCGGGTGTTTTCGTTGCTAAATTTCGTACCAGAGAAGACTAAGCTATGATTCAGTCCAGCCGTAGCCTTATTCGTTCTACGATTTGTAAGCATCATATGGCTGTTATGTTGGTTCTTTTCAGACTTGCAAATGCGTCTATAGCGCCACTATAAGTCTTCCGTGTTTTTGTATGTAACCCAACTGACGACTCTGATTCCATAAAATGTTTATCCCTTGTTCTCCTATTCCAAAACTCTCTGGCACGCATGAGTGAATGAATGTGGGTGTATTTCATTTTGCTGTATGGTGGTTTAGTCTGCTGCAGAGTATCAGCGGTAGTCTTACAGAATGTCTAACCCTTGTAGTTTTCAGGTAGGCAAAGAGGTTTGTTCTCTGTGTGTGAAAGTTACCGCTGTTAGGTTGGTGGCGGAAGCCTCATCTCTGAGTTTTCCTGGCCAGGGGATCGTGTGGGAGAAGTTTTAGTGCGATATCGGCAGTCCAACTCTCCGAGGGTCTGCAGCCGAGGCCTCTTCGAAGAAGGGTGAGTTGATTTAACCCCGTGGCGCTTTGTCTCATAGCGAGAGGGGAGCTCTTGGTAATTCAGTCTCACTGGACTTGCACCTTTTCAAACTTTTGGCCTCGCGTTTTGTCTTATAAAGACTGTTTGGCTGGGTCGCAGCAAGGAATGCAAGACTTTTGCAGACTTTCAGTTTGATTCCTAATGCAGACTTTGGTCCGTAAGAAGAACGTAGCACAAAGGTGTTGCATGTGTTGAAGCGATCTCACGTAGGAAGTGCGCCCTCGGTTCAGAGTGCATGTTTGTGTGCCTGCGACTGCGTGTGTATAGCTTCTAATCTTTTTCCGAATCTTGATAATTTTTGGCTCTTTGTGAATTTTCTTTGTTTCATTACTATATGTCCGTTGGCCCTCTGTCATTACCCTTTGTCTATTCAAGTGTGTCCCCTGACAAATGTTAATTGTTCGCGGCTGCGTGGTTTAACGTTGCCAGAATTTGGCCACGGTACGTAGAAATTGTGTCCCCGCGAACACGTAGCCACACCAGTTAACTGCGAGTCTAACTTCCCTGTGGCCCCCTGTCTCTGTCCTAGAGTTTACTTATTGCCCTGATTTTGTAATGGTAAATATATCCTGTCCGGATTATTCAATTGTATTTGGGGGTTTGTGATTTCATGTTTAGCGCTTAAGCGCGAAGGTGTGGATATCGTTGAGGAGGTTTCTCCAAACCGATGTTCAACTTTAAATGGAACCGTGATATTTAGATTTACTCTTTTATTTAACCATTTCTCAACACAGCGGAACAAACCTCCTAGCTTCGTTGCATGTTGGTGTTGGGGCCGTCCTTGCTGTTCTTTGCTTGAATGTGGGACTGAATGCGAGTATTAAACCTTTCCCGTCCCCTCCACAGCGATGCTCAGTTTGAAATTTGGCTCAAAGATCTCTACAGCCTTCTTCTATAACGGTGAAAATCATGGCGCCCGGCGACGTTACCCTTTGTGTCGACATCTTTATCTACATCTACAGGATTACTCTGCAATTCACAAGTAAGTGCATGGCGGAGGTTTCAACGAACCACCTTCAAGCTACTTCTCTACCGTTCCGCTCTCGAATATCGCGCGGAAAAAACGAACACTTAAATATTTCCATGCAAGCTCTGATTTCTCTTATTTTTTTATGATGATCATTTACCACTAAGTAGGTGGGCGACAACAAAATATTTTCCCAATATGAGGAGAATATTGGTGATTTAAATTTCATGAGGCCTTACCACAGGCGAAAATCACCTTTGTTTCAATGACTGCCTCCCTAGTTCGTGTATCGTATCCGTGGCACTCTCTCCTGTGTTTCATGATAATACAGAACGAGCTTCCCTTCATTGAACTTTTTCGCTGTTTTCCGTCAATCCTATCTGATGCGGATCCTACATCTCACAGCAATACTCCGGAAGGGGACGGACAAGAGTAGTGTAAGCAATCTCATTACTAAACATGTTACATTCTCTAAGTGTTCTGCTAGTAAATTACTGCCTTTAGTTTGCTTTCCCCGTAAGATTATCTATGCGATCGTTTCAATTTAAATTACTCTTAATTTCAATCCTCAAGTATTTAGTTGAGTGTACAGCCTTATATTTGTGTGATTTATCGTGATATCTCATTTCGGGCTATAGATCTAGGGATCACATTTTCTTAACCTACTTCAAGACACTTCAAGATAACTGTACATAAAATGCAGACACACACACACACACACACACACACACACACACATATATATATATATATATATATATATATATATATATATATATATATATATAACGAGAAAAGTGTGCTTTATATAATGAAAAGATCACCATTATAACACAAACGTACACACAACGAATTCAAGTGTAAATCCATCAAATATAAATTCATAAATCAGTGTACAGTTGTACAAGACTTGAACAAAGTTTTTCATCTGGTCCACAATCGCCTAATGGAACCAAAATATAAGACTTCTAAGATTTACCAAAAATACAGTATACCGAAGAATCATAATTGAAGTAATGAGGGAAAATTGTATGCAGTCAAGAAACATCATAATAACTGAAGTCACACACATGTGTAAAGAAAATCAGAAATCTATCCTGCACTGTAGCAGATTGAGTGATGTACAGACACTCATTGAATGTAAATGAACACTGATGGCCGGCCGAAGTGGCCGCGCGGTTCTGGCGCTGCAGTCTGGAACCTCGAGACCGCTACGGTCGCAGGTTCGAATCCTGCCTCGGGCATGGATGTGTGTGATGTCCTTAGGTTAGTTAGGTTTAACTAGTTCTAAGTTCTAGGGGACTAATGACCTCAGCAGTTGAGTCCCATAGTGCTCAGAGCCATTTGAACCATTTGAACACTGATGAGCCAATACATTATGACCACCTGGCCGCGCGGGATAGCCGCGCGGTCTTGGGAGCCTTGCCACGGTTCGCGTGATTGCCCTGTCGGAGGTTCGAGTCCTCCCTCGGGCATGGTGTGTGTGCCGTCCTGAGCGTAAATTAATTTAAGTTAGATTAAGTAGTGTGTAAGCCTAGGGACCGATGACCTCAGCTGTTTTGGTCCCATAGTCCTTACCACAAATTTCCATTTTTTTTCCTTCAACCACCTTTCGTAGGTGCTCATGACGGTAGTACGCCAACAGTCGATCAGCTTCGCCATTTCAGAGATTCATGTTTCCAGCCGCAGCAGCACAACAATGTGCCCTTTTTCAAACCAGCTTGTATCGGTGGATTCCCGCATTTGCGGCCCGTGTCTTCGTTATAATGACCGACCATTCGTCTCTCTATAGCGCTTACATTCTTTCCTTACTGCGTCATGTGCCCACAACATCACCAGGAGGCACTTAACATCACAGCGGACAGTCGTCATAATGTTTTGACTCATCAGTGTACATACGAACATTAAAGAAAAAAGAACATAATCACGAAAGTATAAGTACATAAAGTCAATAAAAACACAAACAATTTACGGAGGATACATGAAACATAAATCACTCTCTTGCACAAGTCAAGAATGTAACTTACGTAGACATCATAATGAGAAAATGCTCAGAAATAGTAAAAAGAATTTGCATAACCATTGTTGTCAATAAAAGTCGTATGTATGTACAAGAAAGAACTATTCTGTAGTCTTTTCTATGTAAATAGTGGCAGCTTTTGCTGCACTCGGAAAAACACCTGCAAAGCTCTATTTTCCCAACTAAAGTAAGAAAAAAGTACAAAATACGAGGGCTATTTGGAAAGAAAGAACGATAGTTCGCGAAATGGAAACCACAGTGAAAATCAAAACTGTTTTATTTGGAACGGTTAGCTACACCTTCCAGCTATTTCTCTACACAGTCGCCGTTCAGACATAGACATCTGTCGTAGCGTTGTACCAACTTTTCAATTCCTTCATTATAGAAGACCGCCGCCAGTGCTTTTCGACAATTTTCTACTCTGGACTGCAGCTCGTTGTCTGTGTCAAAATATTGTCTTCATAGTCAGCGGTTTCTAGCCATCTTTACGTTCTCACTGTGATCTCAGAACTGAAAAGAGCGACATGGTGCGATCGACGGGGGTACTAGACACAGTGCCCAACGCATCTGTGCAAAGCTTCATCAGATTTTCATTATATTTTCTATTTCGCGACCGATCGTTCCTTACTTTCCGAATAACCGTCGTACATAACAGCACGTCAACAACACCAATTTACTTAAGCTTGTGAATTTTTACATGGAAAATTGTGTTTTACGTTCGAGCAAATGTCTATGTACTCACGCACAGTTTGATCTTAGTAACAAAGAAATAATGATGATGTAACCATTGGAGTGTAAACATTGAAATCTATGGTACATATCAAGGTTAAACTTTAAAATGAAAATGCATATATACATGTAAAGATCTTTCCCGCCGCGCGGGATTAGCCGAGCGGTCTCGGGCGCTGCAGTCATGGACTGTGTGGCTGGTCCCGGTGGAGGTTCGAGTCCTCCCTCGGGCATGGGTGTGTGTGTTTGTCCTTAGGATAATTAAGGTTAAGTGGTGTGTAAGCTTAGGGACTGATACCTTAGCAGTTAAGTCCCATAAGGTTTCACACACACGCAAGATCTTTCCCCATAATATTTCTCCAGGCCTCTTCTACCCACTTTGCAATTCTACACATTCCAGTACAGCAAATTCGGAAGGAAATGTTCAAAGAAACAACTTATGTTTAAGACTGTGGCATACCCCACGGTTAAAATGTGAACACATTTAAGATACATCTCCATACACGGGGAAAACTCACTTTATCAAGCTCTGACAGAAAATACACGCATGTTCACCCTGAATCAACATGTCCCACTGTATTTACATTTCACAGATCACTCTTCACTCACTCGGCAATGGGACGTGATATGGGCAAAGTCTCGAGGAGGCGACTTGGAGGATAACTAGGGATAAAGTCACTGCATCTCGGTGGGGATGGCTCTTGGATACGGAATGAAATTACCTCCGCCTCTCGCGCCCTCCTCCCCTCATCTTCACACCCCAGCGCGCCTCATATACCAAGCTGTAAGTGACAGTCTCGGACAGAAACATCTTAATGTGTCGATATGGACTGCAAGTGGAGACACGAATGACATGGTTCTGTTTTCCTGCGCAAAAATGATCATGGAAGCTCTTCTTCTCGACTTCCTATTCATGTTTTGAGTCCATCAGTGACTGAGTGAACCATCCGTACTCTTCACTAACCGTAGCATTACACAGGTACTGTCTCTTCTTGTAAAAGGACAAGTGCCGTTATGGTCCTGCGCAAAGTACACAGGCCTCATTCTTGTCACCAGTACAACTCAGTTCCACGTAATTTTGTATATCCTTGCCTCCAAAACTCAGTCTAATCTTGTCTCTGTAGGGGGTTGAAGAATATCTGTTTGATACCTCAGTTAATGCTGCTTTCTGAAATTTTGTAAGCAGGCTGCCCCAATATAATTTGCGTCTACCTTAACATTTTCATGACGCTCTTCTGTGGGTCCAAATAATCTGTGAACATTCGTGCTGCCTTTCTCTGCGTACGTTCTATATCCCTTGTTAGTCTTTCTCGGTATGTGTCCCACACAGTTGAGCAGTATTCTAAAATGGGACGCACAATTAATTTATTAAGTAGTATCCTTTGTAGAATGACTGCATTTTCCCAGTATTCTCCCAATTGATCGAAGTCTACCATGTGGCTCTCCCACGACTAAGCCTATGCGGCCATTCCATTACACATCTCTACATCCACGTATTTATACGAGTTAAGTGATCACAGTTGTAAATCACTCGTATGGTAGTCACTGGATACGATAGTGTTTTTTTTTTTTTTCGTTTTGTGGAATGCGCAATTTTCCAGTTCTCTACATTTAAAACGAGTTGTCAGTTTTCTTACCACTTTGAAATCTTATCAAAATCTGATTAAAAGTTCATAGTGGGGCCTACAGACAATTGTTCTTCCCATCCGTTAGAGGAACAGCAAAGGGGGAGAAACGATAGTGTTATCGGAGATACCCTCCGTCACACACCGCAAGCTCACGTGTGGCAGATGAAAGGAAGAAAGCGGCGAGGTGTGGATTGCCAGATGAAAGCGTCGGAGCATGTAGTGAAGGTCGGAGTGTTTTATGAGGTGGACGGAAGTCGAGGCGTGTCGCTGACATGAAAGGGAAGGCTGCGCGCTCGAGCCGCAGCTGCGCGCAGCGTCCCGTGCACGCCGCATCCTTTATCCCGGTTCCGCAGAAAAAACTACGCTCCGCCGGGAATGACTTTTTTGAAGCAGGAAGATCGACGCGTTTAAGCAATGGTACGTGCAGAAGCAAAATGAAGATGGCCATAGCGCAGACACCGGCGCGCAGAGATCTAAGAAGAGTATTTCCAGAGGTAAGCGCCTATTTTTATTTGCAGTACATCGAGACACCGCTCTCAGATCACCCCGTTAAACTTTGTGTCGAATTATCTGACCACCTCAAGACAAAACCCAGCCTCTTGGAATATATTCCATGTTGCTTTTTTATTCCTATCGGTAGCCTCAAAACAAAGAAACACAAAACACGAAGTATGGAACAAATGCATGACTACTTTACACAACTGCTACAGTCATCCAAGCACTACGTATAAAAACTGACCTTGCAAGAATATAAAACTGAAAATGGTGTCCTCTAAATACACTGGGACCTCCTACAGTCTGTTTCTTATTGAAAGCACCAGCAATCTCTAGTGTATTTGTCTTAGGCTCCTACAGACAGTTAAGTATGGTCCACGTCTTCAATAATGTCGCCTCGGCAATTCCGAAGTCTGATAAGGTGACGTAGAAGACATCGACCATACTGCCCTGTGCAAATGAGTCTTAAGGCAATTAAAATTGAGACTGCTGGCTCTCCCAAGACAACAACAGATCGTAGGAGGTCCCAGTGTGTTTAGATGATGTCATTTTGGAGATAGTCGTGCAAATTTTGTGGCTTTGAAGCTTTTGCAGACATAAATATAAAATAACAAGAAAGACCTTCGGGATTTCAGAGACAACACGATTATTTCAGAAGAATCCAAATAGAACAATAACAGCAGAAAAATCAATAATCAGTTATAAAAAAAGGAAGACGAAGAAAAATAGTTTGCCTATATTTTCATTTGGTGTAAAGTTGGTAATAATAATTGTAAAATAGCTTTCACAGGAGATGTCATGCTGTATTATTCGCAATAAAGTTAAAGAGAACTTTATTGTTTATAATACAGTATAAAATCTCCTGACAGGGTATATTAAACATGGCCGGGTACACGGATGACCAAAAATGGACAACCTCGAGAGTATTTGGAACTTCCTGAAATAGATCTTCCTCGAAGCAGGTGTAACGTTGAAGGCTAATTAACCCTATGTCAGCCAAAGCGTTGAAGCAGTTTCAGGGATAAGCTTCTTTAGGACACTTCACTGTGTGCCACTAACGCCAGTTGCTGTAGAATTATGAAACATGTTTTATGGTCGTGTGTTATCAAGTTCAAGTTTTTGGGAAATCTCCTCTATAAAAAGCAACGTGTATTCCGCAAACAGAGACGTTGCGTAATTCAGCTCGTTAGACGTTGCGTAATTCAGCTCGTTTTTTTTTTCGTGAGATCCAGAGCGTCATAGAAATCGGTTGCCAGGTTGATGCTATGTTCCTTGACGTCAGCAAGGCATGCGATTCAGTTCCGCACTGTCGTTTAGTGAAAAAATTGGTGATTACCGAGCATAGGACCACATTTGTGACTGTATTCAGACAGAAGTCGCTCTGAAAGGAATAAAACCGACTGATGTAAAGGTAATTTCAGTAGTACCTCAAGCAAGTGTTATAGAACCGTTAATGTTTACAATAAATATAGATGATCTACTGGGTAACGTAGGTAGCTCCATAAGAATGTTCACAGTTAATGGTGTTGTCCATAACACTGTAGCCGGCCGAGGGGGCGAGCGGTTCTAGGCGCTTCAGTCTAGAACCGCGCGACCGCTACGGTCACAGGTTCGAATCCTGCCTCAGGCATGGATGTGTGTGACGTCCTTAGGTTAGTTAGGCTTAAACAGTTCGAAGTTCTAGGGGACTGATTACCTCAGATGTTAAGTTCCATAGTGCTCAGAGCAATTTGAACCATAACAATGTAGTAAAGCCATTTGTCGAAGACCTCCAGAGGATCGAGTTCGGTGCAGTGACTAGCATTTGACTCTGAACGGCACTAAATGTAACTATTGCGCATAAATAGAAATCCACTACTGTTCGGTTACACTGCTGGTTATAAAACACTGGAAAGGGCAACTACTGTAATCATGAGGAGCACATAAAACTGTTACGGGAATGGCAGGTTCCAGGCTCAGATTCATTGGGAGAATGTTAAGAAAATTCAATTGATCCACAAAGGACGTAGCTTACAAAACACCACAGAGAGGATTCCTCTTGAAATTCCGAAAGCGTACGTTCCAAGAAGAGACGGGCAGCATATTACTTCCCCGCCCCCGCCCCCCCCCCCCCCCCACATACACACACGTCTCGCCAAATGATCGGACGAGATAATCAGAGAAATTAGAGGTAATATGTAAGTCTACTGACAGTCATTCTTCCGACGTGCGATTCACGAATGGAACACCGAAGGGGGTGCTTATTGGGGGTGGGGTGGGGGCGGGGGAGGCATAGTGCCATCAGAAGTAGCCTCCGTCACACACAATAAGGTAGCTGGTCGATTACTGATGTAGAAAAGCCCATTTGCTGAAATACGTCCAATGCACTTCCTATTCGCGTCAGAAACATCAATACAAAGAACCACGAATGACAAGCAATAGGTCAAATAATTTAAGTTGCCTAAAGTAATCATAATGGGGTATACTTGTATGGAATATTACACAACGAATGATCGAAAGAGCACTTGGGGATACCTGAAGTAGATCTTCCTCGGTGCAGGTGTAACGTTCGAGTGTACGAGGCGTGTTTTTTTTAAGTAAGTACCGTTTTGAAATTAAAGAAAGACGTACTAAGATATCTCAATAATTTTATTTTTGCATGAAAGCCTGTACCTTAATCTACGCACTGACGCCATTACAGTATGATTCTTCCTTGTTTGCGTTGTGTACTGTGTGTTTAAGATGCCTTCGATAATCGTGGGTCCCGCCGCCTGTGAAGTACGGGCTGTTATAAGATTTCTTAGTGCTAAAGGCCTAAAAGCGATCGATATTCATCGTGAGATCTGTGCGGTTTACGGAGAAAACATTACGAGTGGTGAAATGGTAAGAAAGTGGATGAGAGCATTTAAAGATGGCCGCACAAATGTGCATGATGAACAACGGAGTGGGCGTCCTTCGGTCGTTAATGAAAGTTTGGTGCAGGAAGTGGACAATAAGGTGTGAGAAAACAGACGCTTTACGATTTCCTCCTTGCGGGATGACTTTCCTAATGTTTCTCGTAGTGTTTTGTATGGCGTTGTGACCGAGCACTTGAATTACCGAAAATTGTGCGCACGCTGGGTACCGAAAATGTTGACGGATCTGCACAAAACTAAACGTTTAGACAGTGCATTGACTTTCCTTGAGAGGTACCACAACCACGGTGATGATTTCTTAAGCCAAATTGTTACGGGTGATGAAACATGGGTGGCCTACGTCACACCAGAATCAAAGCAAGAGTCCATGGAAGTTGAGCAAGGGCATCGTTTTGCTGCAAGATAATGGCCGTCCGCATGTGGCGAATCAGACCAAAGATCTCATCATATCTTTTTGGATGGGAAACTCTAGATCATCCTCCGTACAGCCACGATCTTGTGCTCAGTGACTACCATCTGTTCCTGCACTTGAAGAAACACCTGGGCGGTCAGCGTCTTCAAGACGATGACGAAGTCAAAACAGTTGTGTGCAGTGGTTAACAAATCAGGCGGCAGACCTCTATGACGAGAGTATTCAAAAACTGATACAACGTTGTGACAAGTGCCTCAATACTGACAGAAATTATATAGAAAAGCTGATCAAGGTACAGGCTTTCATGTAAAAATAAAAGTTATTGATATATCTTAGCTCGTCTTTTTTTAATTTCAAAACGGTACTTACTTAAAAAGCACGCCTCGTAATTAGTCCTGTACGTCATCTAAAGTACTGACGTGGCTCTCGTGAAGCCTCTTTACGAGGCAGTGTTGTTGGCAGCATGTTTTACTCACATTCATATGATTGCCGGATACTGAGACACATTATAAAGTAACAACATCTTCCTTTCACTGTCACTGATGGATCTGAGACCATAGGTTTAATGCGAGGTTGGTTTTTTTTTTCATTGTAAATCAATAAGGAATGTCTCACTATCCTAAGAAGTTAGTTAAACTGTTGCCAATTGTGATCAAGCACATTCTTCGTTGCAACCAACGTAGCGTCAAAGTTAAGTGCTCAACTAACCGGCAGAAACGTCTGCCTACTGTGACGGGGGATATCGCATGAAGATTGGAGGTGTTTGGAAATTAGAACGCTGTGACGTGTGCTTGAAGTGCATATGTCGACCTGCGATAACCTGCGTGAACTGTACAACTCCCATAACTCGCCACAGTGCCACGTACTTTGGATTAATAACATGTCGCGTAACATTATTTGGAAGTGCCGCACAGGACGTGATAGAGAGTGTCATTTGAGCGTACGGTCATATCACTTTACGCAATATTTGAAAATTGCGCTTGTACACTCATCGACATAAAAAGAGCTGCAGCCAAAAGGGCTTGACCGATCCACCGAAAACTGGGTGGGTATGCTGCATATCGTCAGCTATGCCGATGATTACTTTTCCAGGTTCGACTGTGCATTCCGGGAGCGAGAATGGAGCCATGACGTGTAGCTCATCTGTTGATATAAGAGGCCACCAAAAGGCCGTGCCAGCCAGCATGAAAGTGGGTAGCATCATTAGAGCATCACCTGAACATTCACTGTGCCCAGGCGACACGTTTTACAGCCATTTCCGCTGCTAGACAGGTTCCAGAGGGGCCGTATCGTGGGGCTGCTGGAGGCCGGGTGATCCTATCGTCGTAATGCGCAGCGTACCGTTTGTATGGACTCCACGATCACTTGTTGTTGGCGGGAATGGATATAGGAAGGCATGCATGCACGACATGTAGGATCTGGACGTCCGACACGTACAAGGTGGGAGCACTGGCGGATTGTCCTCTGCCCTCGGGCTCATCCAACGGCAACGATAGGGGCTATTCAGCAGGCTGTCCTGCCTTCTATGCAACATTCCGTGAGTGTTAATACCGTTGGCACACGGTTGCACGATGCAGGGCTCGCCGCACCCCGACCGTTACGACACCTACCACAGACAGCCTTACAGTGTCATGCCCAATTCACTTGCTGCCTGCAACGATGGACTCGGGCCCTGCAGACTGACACTAGGTCGTCTTCTGTCTCGGAGGTGACAACCACCGTGCATGTGTCTCGAGGCGCACTGGAGAGCACCACTATCAGCGATTTGTGGCCTCCCACAACACATACTGCCCAACTAGTGTGATGGTGTGTGCAGCAATTTCCTATGGTGCCTGTTCACCGTTAGTCTTCCTAAGCGGTTCTGTGACAGTTGCACGCTACACCGGTGAGGTTCTGCAACCGGTGGTTCTGCGGTTCGTGAACGCCCACGCTCATGCCCTATTTCAACAGGGCATCTCACGTCTCGATGCCGTGCTTGCGGCTGTGAACACACTGCCATGACCAGTGGCCTGATCTCTCCCTGATCTAGAATGTGTGGGGTGCCACGGAGTGTGTCATGAGGAGTCAACCTCCACCCAGCAATCTGTGGGATCTATGCGCTCAGGTGCAAGCGGAATGAGACGGAGTGCAACACAACTACATCCTAGACTTGTACAACTCAGTACCGGTACGTAAACGATGCATGTGTTCACAAGCTTGGAACCCCGACTCCATGTGAACATGTGCATTTTACGCCTGTGAAGCGCAATACATGTACGTCTTTGATAGTGGAAAGTTTCATAATTTCGTATGTGTGGTACCATCTACCTGCTGGCCAACAGTGAGGGCAGTCCGCCTTCTAGGTGCAGCTCTACTTATGACGATGAGTTTAAATTGATTTGAAGCTGGTGATTGTCGCCAGCAGTCAGCGAGTGAGAGCAGGTAGATACATCCGTATTGTAAAGTAAACCGCGTTATGCAGAAAGTGCTAACGTTTCTGCTAATTTTTTATTTCAATATGGTTTGATTATTGTCAAGAATTGCGTAAAAATATTTTTCGTAGAAGTATACTGTATTCGCTAACAAAGGAAAGTGTTGCATGCTCACAGTATTTATATCAGCGCAAAAATGAATTATTTTTAATATATTTGTGACTGTATCACTAAGAAATTTCAGTAGCATTACTAATCTAAACTTCTCTTCTTGTATATAAACAAATTTACCAACAGTACGACGCTACTACTTATAAACTTTATTCCAGGACTAAGTTGCAAAATGTACTGCACTTACTCGCACAGTAATGAACAATCAGTAATTAAATTAGTTCTGGCCACACACGTATAATTAACAGTTGCCAAATCTAAAGTGAAACTGGTTATCTGCGCTAAAGGATTTTCAGAGTACGCGAGAGTGTATTTTCGAGTTCGTGATACATTATTCGGAAATCGCACTGCTCGCTATGTAGCGAATGAAAACGAGACAGATCGAAAAAAGCAAATTGGTTATTATTTCAAAAGTAATCACCACAATTGCTAATACACTACTGGCCATTAAAACTGCTACACCAAGAAGAAATGCATATGATAAATGGGTATTCATTGGACAAATATATTATACTAGAATTGACATGTGATTACATTTTCACGCCATTTGGGTGCATAGATCCTGAGGAATCAGTACACAGAACAACCACCTCTGGCCGTAATAACGGCCTCGATACGCCTGGGCATTGAGTCAAACAGAGCTTGGATGGCGTGTACAGGTACAGCTGCCCATGCAGCTTCAACACGATACCACAGTTCATCAAGAGTAGTGACTGGCGTATTGTGACGAGCCAGTTGCTCTGACACCATTGACCAGACGTTTTCAATTATTGAGAGATCTGGAGAATGTGCTGGCCAGTGCAGCAGTCGAACATTTTCTGTATCCAGAAAGGCCCGTACAGCACCTGCAACATGCGGTCGTGCATTATCCTACTGAAATGTAGGGTTTCGCAGGGATCGAATGATGGGTAGAGCCACGGGTCGTAACACATCTGAAATGTAACGTCCACTGTTCAAAGTGCCGTCATTGCGAACAAGAGGTGACCGAGACGTGTAACCA
Source organism: Schistocerca cancellata (assembly GCF_023864275.1). Classification (NCBI taxonomy): domain Eukaryota; kingdom Metazoa; phylum Arthropoda; class Insecta; order Orthoptera; family Acrididae; genus Schistocerca; species Schistocerca cancellata. The sequence goes on along the minus strand of NC_064629.1, from coordinate 740,568,623 downwards.
ATGGCACCCCATACCAACACGCCGGGTGATACGCCAGTATGGCGATGACGAATACACGCTTCCTATGTGCGTTCACCGCGATGTCGCCAAACACGGATGCGACCATCATGATGGTGTACACAGAACCTGGATTCATCCGAAAAATGACGTATTGCCATTCGTGCACCCAGGTTTGTCTTTGAGTACACCATCGCAGGCGCTCCTGTCTGTGGTGCAGCGCCAAGGGTAACCGCAGCCATGGTCTCCGAGCTGATAGTCCATTCTGCTGCAAACGTCGTCTAACTGTTCGTGCAGATGGTTGTTGTCTTGGAAACGTCCCCATCTGTTGACGGAGGGATCGAGACGTGGCTGCACGATCCGTTACAGCCATGCGGATAAGATGCCTGTCATCTCGACTGCTAGTGATACGAGGCCGTTCGGTATTACCCTCCTGAACCCACCGATTCCATATTCTGCTAACAGTCATTGGATGTCGACCAACGCGAGCAGCAATGTCGCGATACGATAAACCGCAATCGCGATAGGCTACAATCCGACCTTTATCATAGTCGGGAACGTGATGGTACACATTTCTCCTCTTTACACGAGGCATCACAACAACGTTTCACCAGGCAACGCTGGTCAACTGCTGTTTGTGTATGAGAAATCTGTTGGAAACTTTCCTCATGTCAGCACGTTGTAGGTGTCGCCACCGGCGCCAACCTTGTGTGAATGCTCTGAAAAGCTAATCATTTGCATATCACAGCACCTTCTTCCTGTCGGTTAAATTTCACGTATGTAGCACGTCATCTTTGTGGTGTAGCAATTTTAATGGCCAGTAGTGTAGTTTACCAGTTTCAGTTGTTTGTGGCTGATGGACGAATATGGAGATTTACATTTATAGGGATTTTCTTTTTTTGTAACTCTAGGCTATGTCGACTGTCCATAGTTTCTTCTTCTGCTATGTGTGTCATGCCCATGCGGTATGGAATGAGAGGGGATTTCTTCTCATTTAAACAGATCCTCCATTGGCATCACGAGGTTGCTGTTTCAGTCCTCTTACCAAGCAAAAATCCCTGGTAATACCGCGAAGTGAACTCGATTCCTCCACATGAGATCCAGGCACCCTGACCTCTCGGCTATGGATGCGAACATTCATCTAATATAAGGTGCCACAAAGTCGACCAAATATACAGAATCATCCTAATTGGGAGAAATGTATCGCCAAGAACAGAAACATCCTAGACACTCAGCTGTTGAGGTGAACATTGATCACGACAATGAATTGTTTGCATAAAGTAATTTCAAGATACGGTACTGGATTGGGCGGTAGAAGACTCATAAATAAGTACTCTTCAACTTATCCATGAAATACACACTTCGAAGACTACAGAGTAGAGAGTACAGATAGAATAGCAATTGGGCAACTGCCGTAAACGGCATGTGCAGGATAGGGTTCAGTTTTAGCAATGGATGATACATCGCATTATTGCAGTACCTAACTTCCTAAAGTTTATATTATTCACAGACGATCAGTCTCTGAACCGCGAGAGTGTTCTCAGCTGACAACGTACAGATGTCTGGAGTGATGAAAATCCTTGCGTCTCACTCGACTTGGACCACTAACGACGATTCTCTATAAGTCAGTTCTGTGGCATAGTAATGTATCAGTACTGTAACTGTCATAGTTTCCACCTACAAAATCTCGTTCACGAATTGCGCTTACGCAGATTCTCCAAGATGGGTGATGTTATCCTGAAGCTTGAAACTTACCGCGAAGATGCTTTTAATAGCTCCCACAATGAAACACTATCTCGTAGCCTGACAGAAATTCCAAAAAGAGGTAATGGGTGCACGTGAAGTGCACCAGCGGCAAGACACAATCATTATCTTTATTATGCGAGACGAATGTTAATACTGACAATGACAGCGTCACTAAAGTTGAGCTACTAAACACAGTTTTCCGAAATTTCTTCACCAAAGACGACAGAGTAAAAATTCCAGAATTCGAATGAAGAACATGCGCCAACAGAAGTAACTTAGTTGTTGAAACCCCTCCCCCTTTGAGCCGAGGGACAACAAATGTGGGATGATACCTTGCAATTGGTAGGCTTGAACACATAGCTCTGGGAGTGGAAAGCCAGTGGAAACTTTCTAGTTAAAAGACATATTTAACAATCAAGATTATACACAACTTCTTACTCAGCAATACAATCTCCTAAAAATCTTGATGAATACACAGCTTGTGGGCGCTAGCCTGCCTGAAAATACACAATAACCTTTATGATACAAATTATCAAACGGACAGTCGACCACTTGAAAATACCAAATGGATCTATGGCTCAAAATATTTGAGAGACAGTAAAGATAAAAATTCAGCACACACGACCACTAGTTTAGTTAAAAGAAAACATTTCATTACAAATGCTAGTGACTCAAAATGTCAATTTCAAATGGCTTATGGGCACTAGCCTACATATAAACTGTTTTAATTTTATTATTCCAATACCAGGCCGTTGACCATTTCCAAACAATTGATTCCTATCAGCATTAGCTCATTTAAATTAAAAAATAGAAAAAAAGAGAAGTTACTCAAAATCTTGGGCGGTAGCCGCTCTTGAAAACTGGGTTAGCAACTAGTAAACAGATCTCTGTTCTTAGTCCACTGAAACACAGATTTGTTATTCAAATACCGGGTTGTTGCCCATTTGCAAATAATTAATTCCTATGAGCATTATGTGATAAAAAAAGACACAGAATAAAGACAAGTTACTCAAAATCTCGGGTGGTAGCCACTGTAGGAAATGAGATTAGTGACAAGCAAACAGCTCACTGGCACTAGCCCACTGAGACACACTGGGCGAACCGAGGGAAGGACCCTGGGTGGTTTTAGGAATACGAGGACAACCTTAGTCAGAAAAACAATGACACAACCGGGGTCCTTATGATGATTCAACAGCGAAAGGTACGTAGCTTTGGTGTAATCACCCCCTGTCGGCTTTTCACAGCGGGTCGTGTCGGGTCACTGCTAGCATCACTCCGAACTCACTCGCCAACGCGACCAAGGACAAGTCGCTTCAAAAACTCGGCTCCGCCGACCACACTCAAACACCGGATGCCGGACCCCTATGCGCATCAAACCTCAAGAAGGATCGACATCCACGCATCAGGTGTAGCGAAGCTGCTTAAATCACCAAATAAAAGTATACCAATTATGTTCGTTTCAGAGTGTGCTGACACAATAGCCTGCTACTTATCGATCATATACACACATCAAAAATAGTTTTGCATCACCCCAGTTCCCAGGACTCCTGAAGACAGACGTTGACTGTGGATGTTGTACCACAGACACAGTCCCTTTGACTGTCCAGAGGAGTCACTAAACCCGCCCAAGGATCTTAACAACCATGCATGAGCAGCGCCTATTAGACGGAGAGGGTCCGACAGCCGATCAGGTCCAGTCATTCCAACAGGAAGGAAGTACACGGCTCGTGTTGTCTGTAGTTCAACCATGCCTAGACCGTCAATACCGCGGTTCGATCGAGTCCACGTTATTACTTTGTGCCAGGAAGGGCTCTCAACAAGGGAAGTGTCCAGGCATCTCGAAGTGAACCAAAGCGATGTTGTTCGGACATGGAGGAGATACAGAGAGACAGGAACTGTCGATGACATGCCTCGCTACTGCTGCTACTACTGCAGTGGATGACCGTTACCTACGGATTATCGCTCGGAGGAACCCTAACAGCAACGTCACCATGTTGAATAGACCTTTTAATGCAGCCACTGGGCGTCTTGTTACGAATGAAACTGTGTGTAATAGGTTGCATGATGCGTATTTTCACTCCCGGCGTCCATGGTGAGGTCCATCTTTGCAACTAGGACACCATGCAGCGCAGTACAGATGGGCCCAACAACATGCCTAATGGACTGCTCAAGATTAGCATCACGTTCTCTTCACCGATGATTGTCACATATGCCTTCATCCAGACAACCGTCGGAGACGTTTTTGGAGGCAAACCGGTCAGGTTGAACGCCTTAGACACACTGTCCAGCGAGTGCAGCAAGGTAGAGGCTCCATGCTGTTTTGGGGTGGCATTATAAGGGGCCGACGTACGCCGCTTGTGGTCATGGAGGAACCATAACGGCTGTACGATACATGAATGCCATCCTCCAACCCAGAGCTGAACTACATCGGCAGCATATTGGCGAGATATTCGTCTTCATGGACGACAGTTCGCGTCCCCATCGTGCTCATCTTGTGAATGACTTCCTTCAGAATAACGACATCGATCGACTAGAGTGGCCAGCATGTTCTCCAGACATGAACCCTATCGAACGTGCCTGGGATAGATTGGAAAGGGCTGTTTATGGACGACCTGACCCACCAACCACTCTGAGGTATCTACGCCGAATCGCCGTTGAGGAGTGGAACAATCTGGACCAACAGTGCCTTTGTAAACTTGTGGATAGTATGCTACGACAAAAACAGGCATGCATCAATGCAAGAGGACGTGCTACTGGGTATTACACTACTGGCCATTAAAATTGCTACACCAAGAAGAAATGCAGATGATAAACGGGTATTCATTGGACAAATATATTATACTGGAACTGACCTGTGATTACACTTTCACGCAATTTGGGTGCATAGATCCTGAGAAATCAGTACCCAGAACAAACACCTCTGGCCGTAATAACGGCCTTCATACGCCTGGGCCTTGACTCAAACAGAGCTTGGATGGCGTGTACAAGTACAGCTGCCCATGTAGCTTCAATACGATACGACAGATCATCAAGAGTAGTGACTGGCGTATTGTGTCGAGCCAGTTGCTCGGCCACCATTGACCAGACGTTCTCAATTGGTGAGAGATCTGGAGAATGTGCTGGCCAGGGCAGCAGTCGAACAATTCCTGTATCCAGAAAGGCCCATACAGGACCTGCAACATGCGGTCGTGCATTATCCTGCTGAAATGTAGGGTTTCGCAGGGCTCGAATGAAGGGTAGAGCCACGGGTCGTAACACACCAATGGGTGGAGGGAGCAGCCTAGGAAGGAGCGCGGGAACTGCGAAAGGAGAAGTGAGGGGGACAGGGGGATAAGAGGGAGGAAACTGTGGTATCGATAGTTCCGATGCCACAGCGTAGGTTGCCACTACGAGAGCGGAAGATCTTCGCCGACCACAGCGCCCTCTAGCCGACGCTGTGCAGCTCTATGAGCACCGCTCCACTTTCGCTCCAGTTCATGAAAAGCATACGCCCGAGAACCTTCGCTTTGCTTAGCTTCCTACTGAGACTTTTTTATCTGGACTTTGGCTGCACACATACGTGCTCATCTGTACAAAGATACATAATCAGTTGTAGATATTCATACACCAGTATAAACCTCTTTTACGATACTTGCAGTACCAACATGCTTTACCTCACCTGCTCCTACTCGCTTCATTTCATTCGGCCTCTTTGTCAGATTACAGCAGCAGACCCATGCGCCGCCTTCCAGGCGGGATACAAAAGAAACAGTAGAGGGGGACAGCATGGAGAGTGATCCCTAGGGAGGATAGGAGAGGAAGAAGAGGGTCAGAGTTGGAAGGATAAATATTGGGGCCAAGCACATCTTCCTGTATGGGGAGAAGTTGGAAGTTTGTTTCAGAGCGGAGGTGGAGGGTGTGGAGATGGAGAGAGAGTGGGACAGGAGAGGTGAGGGAGCAGGTGGGGAGTTGGGAAGAAAGGAGACATCAGGCGGTGATGGGGATTGAGGTGACGGTTGGTGTAAAGAATACAGATGTGTTCAAGGAAAAGGAGAAGATGTGAGAATGGGATGAGGTCATAGACCAACCTTGTGGGGGATAGGAGAAGGGTATGGAAGGCACAGTATTCAATATTTCAGAGAACTCTGTAGAATTTAGGAGAGGCGGATATCAAGGTGACACTGGTGTAGCAGAGTATGGGATGGATCAAGGATTTGTAGGTATGAAGAATGGTGAAGGGATGTAATCTCCATGTCCAGCCAGACAGGAGGTTCAGGAGGCAGAGTCGATTGTGGGCTTCGCATCAGATGGTAATGAGATGGGAAGTCCAGGTGAGGTGATGGTCAAGGGTGGAGCCAAGGTATTTCGAGGTGGGAGTAAGTTGGATAGGACAGTCATAGATGTTGAGATAGAAATCATGGAGCCAGAAGGATGGTGCATTACATCATACTACAATTGCCTGGGTTTTGGAAAGATTGATACAAAGGACCCACTGGTTGCACCAAATGATAAACTGATCTAGGTGTGTTAGGAGGGAGCGCTGGGACCGTTGAAGAGTAGGACAGAGGGCAAGAAAGATTGTGTCATAATCATATTGAAGGACAGGTGGGGGTGGTTTGAGCATGTCAGTGGTGTACAGGAGATAAAGGAGAGGAGAAAGGATGGAGCTCTGGGGCACACCTGTGGTAGGGTAGAAGGTACAGGAATTTGTATTGCAGATGATGACATAGCAATGGCAGTGGGAGAGGAAGGAGGCAAAGAGATTAATGAAGTTGATAGGAAGGGCATAGGTGTGCAGCTTAAAAAGGAGCCCAGAATGACATACACAGTCACTTCCAAAATAGCAGAGCTACAGAAGTTAAGTTGGAGGGATAGGAGATGAGTAAGGTTGAGGAGCTGGTATTTGGTGGAGAAGGAAGGCTCGAAACCACACAGGGAAAGAGGGAGGAAATGTTGTTGATTTAGGTGGCGATGGATGCAGCAGGAGAGAATGGACTCGGAGACCTTACTGAACACTGAGGTGAGGCATATGGGGCGATAGGAGGAGGTGCTGGAAGGGCTTTTCTGGGTATAAGGAACAACAGGATGTGGGAGGTCTTCCACAGGTCAGTGTAAAAGCCAGTGGAGAAGATGGTGTTCTACAGGGTACCAAGGGGAGCGAGGAAGGAGAGACAGTATTCCTAGAAGTGGTGGTAGGTGATGCAATCGTGACCAGGGGCGGTGTTGCATTTGGAGTGGGGGATGAATTTAATGTCATGTGAAGTGATAGGAGGTTTCAATTCTGAGTGTAGTAACTGGTCAAAATACTGGAAGCTGGGAGCAAGTGGTGGAACAGTGATATCAGTGCAGTCAAGGACATCAGGGAAGAGGGAGTAATCAAAGTGGGGGTCATCAGTATGGAGCAGACTTCAGAGAGGTGGGAAGCAAAGTGGTTAGCCTTACTGAGGTTGTCAGCGAAGGGGCAGTTCTCAAGGGCGAGTGGGTAATGTGGGCCAGGATGGCTACCAGTAAGGTGGTGGAAGGTGGACTAGCGCTTGGAGGGGTTGACAGGGAAAGTGGCACTGAGTTGTATGCATGTATGGCACTAGTCCCTGTGTTTCTTTGTTGTCAGAAAGTTTCGAATGTGTCTCTCTAACTGCCATTGGCGGAGGAGTGTGTCCTGGTCACGAGTGCAAAAGAAGTAATGGTAGAGTTAGGAGGATTCACAGAGAAGGAGTACAGCCTGTGGAGGAAGTGTAGGACAGTGGGGTGAATAGTTTTGGTGGGAATGTTGGCTGCCAAAGCGTCAGAGATGGTCTTCTGAAGGGAGGATAAGGCTTGAGCAATGTCATCAGGATGATAGAAGGGGAGGGAGTGGCTTCTGACTTGGGTGTCAATGGATTTCTGGTAGGAATTCCAGTCCACATGATGGCAGTAGTGAACGACCTTGAGAGGCGTGATAGAGCAGGGAGACAAGGGAGGGTGAGAGACAAAGAAGATCGTGAAACGGACTGGGGGGGGGGGGGTGCTCACTGCCAATGGGATCAAGGAATTCTGCAGGGATACACCCAAGGACGTTGGAGGAAGGGAGGATGACATTGGAGGTGGTGTTACTTTCAGGATGGGTAGTCTGTGAGAGATGTCGCCTCAGAGGGTGAAAAGGAAATGATGCCACCGCTGGAGGGTGGCAAGGTGACAGCTATGAATGTTAAGGTCTGTGGTAATCACATAGGTGGAGAAGGTGGGGTTAATATGTGAGAGGAAGTCACAGAGGATGGGAACAGCAGGATGGGCATATAAGGTGGTACAGATGATGGGGAAGCTGGAAAAGAAGACGGTGAGGATAAGGTGTTCGGTAGGATTATTGAGCAAGGGTTGTGGCCGGATGGGGATATGCTTAACATCGCCAATGACAGCTCCACCTTATGCTAAGGGGCAGGAGTTATTGGCACAGTGAATGGCTTAGGGAGAGATGCAGACAATGTGATGAGGTAGAAAGGTTTCATTGAGGATGAAGGTTTCAATCTGGTGCTGGGACAGGGTATGCATGAATAGGGGCTTGTTGGCAGGGAAAGAGCTGATGTTTTCAGCAAAGACGAAGTGGGGTTGGTTGTGGGAGTAGGTGGTGTAGGTGTTCAGGTGGAAAATGGAACAGGTGGCGAAGGAGACCTGCTGGAAGGTGTGTGGGCTTTGGAAGAGGTGAATGTTGTGAAGATCAGTGGTAAGGAACTTGATGATATCTTTGGCTGTGGGGGGGGGGGGGGGGTGAGCAGAGGGAATTGTTGGGGTCGTATGGTTGATCAGTGGGATGAACAGGGATGGTGAGCTCTGGTTTGGTGCAAGGGGGCTTTACCTTACCTTTAGAGGAATAGATGGGATGGGCTTTATTGTATGTACTGCAGGAAGGAAGGGAGGGCAAGGTTGGTACACTGTTTGAGGAATGAGAGGCTTTGCAGTGGGAGTAGGTGGGAGGAATTTTACAAAATGGCTCTGAGCACTATGGGACTTAACTTCTCAGGTCATCAGTTGAGGAATTTTACAGGCGGAGCTAAGGTGATTGTTAGAGAACAGACACTTTTGGCACCAGTAGCACTGGGGAGGAGAGTGATAAGAGCTAACAGATTGGTGGCAGTTAAAAGAAAGGGTGAGTAGGTAGTCAATGGGGGAGGGGGATACAGTGAAGTCTCACATAAGGATAGTGGGCCTGGAGTCACTGTAGAAGCAGTGGGTGGAGCGGATTTTGGGGACAGGTTGGGCATTCAGTTCTGCCAACTCCTCCACCTCCATGATGACAGGGCTGAGCTTCATCATCATGGCTGGAGGATGGCTAGAGGGCTTGGGCTGGTAGGGTGAGAAGGGGGTAAGGAAGGGTGTAAGGGTGACATAGGCGCCAACGGTGACAAGGGAGATCTTTTTGAGGTGGTCAGGATAGGGAGAAGGATTGGGGGATTGATAAGGCTGGAGTACATGCAGGGAATAAGTTGGGAAATAGGGGCATTGGGGAAGTACTTGTGGATTTCTAAGGTGAGAGCGTGTGCATCAAGGAACCTGGGGTTGGGGTGGGAGAGGATGGAGGTGTGCATGGTGAGGAATTGGGGTGCAGGAATATGGGTGGTATCCATGTTGGGTCAGAAGGGGTGGAAGTGGATGGTGTTTTTTTGGTGGAGGGGCAGGAGTGGAATTGAGACAAGGTCGATTAGGGTTTTTTTTGGTGAGAGTGGCCTGGGAAGAAGGCTGAGGGATAGGTTGAGGGGAGGCAGGCCCTGCTTGGGTTGTGGAGGTGCCAACAGGAGGTTGTGTCAGTGAATCGTCTGGGATGGCGACTGTGACCCAGCAGGCTATGACCAGGGCAGGTGAAAGAGGTGCTGGGGTTATAGGGCGACTTGGGAGGGGGTGAAACTCATGAGGACTGGTGAAGGTCTGGGAATGGGAGGGGGAGTGCGAGAGTACTGATAAATGTGTGGATACAACATGGGAGAGAAAATGGAGGGAGACAAAACAGTAATGAGGGGAGGCTGGACAGAAGGAGGGGGTTCAGAGGACGAAACCCATGAAGTTATTGAGGGGTCAGGGGAGGGAGAGGTATAGATAATGGCGGTGGTTGGAGTGTCAATGTTTAAATGGGGATGAGCATACAGGCGACCAGAGTCGCCGAGGAATGAAACGAAAGGGTGAGCAAGGGACGACACATGGCAGGCGAAGACAATAACAACGAAAACAAAGAAACAACACAGCGATGGCGATGGTCAGCATCGGCGAGCAGACAACAGTAGACCCCGAAGCAGTGGGCGACCAGCAGCAGAACCCAAAGTGGCTGGCAATGACGGCAGTGGTGGGGGCGGCGGTGGTGATTGCAATAATGGTGGGGGTGCAGAGTAGGGCCACTGTACTTCCAACTGCAGAATAGGTACTGAGAGTAGCCCAGTAGACAGATCCATCCATGTGGATGGAGGGATTCCAATGCTCTGGATGCAAGACTGCTAGTTTTTTTTCCTTTATTGAGTTTCGATTCCCCCCAGAGGGAGGCGAGCTGGCAACAGCTTAGTACGCCGCTCTCCAGCCTACAGGAGATTAAATAACATAATAAGAAGATAATAAACAATAAAAACAGGCGATAAAACGGCAACTTTTTTAAAACAGTAAAAGGTGGAAGGTTATGGAAGTTAAAAATATAAAAACAAAGGGTTGGGATGCTAATTAAGACACACAGTAGGTAGACAGGTTCAATAGTAGACAGACAATTAAAAAACATGGCGGCAGTCCGGTTTCTGTAAGCAAGAGATAAAAAATCACACCTAGCGACAATATGGTTTCTGTTCACAACACTTTAAAAAAGGATGCACAACACTTAACACCCACATAAACACTGCACTAAAGAGTAGACACCAAGATGACACACCACAGACTAAGGTAGATGGGGGGGGGGATGCAGACAGATGAGAGCGGGAAAAGGGCTGTGGGAGGAGAGGAAAAAGCAAAAGGGGGGAGGAGCCAATGGAGCAAGAGGACACATAAAAGGGGGGGGGGTGGCAGGGTGGTCGCAAGAGCGAGTGGGTAAGGCAGAGGAGGGGAATGCAGAAGGACCTGGGGGAGAGAAAGGAAAAACAGGATGGAAAAGGAGCAGATGGGGGAAAGGAATGAGGTTATAGAGTGTCTGTGTGGATGACGGGAGGCATATATGGAAGGCGAGGCAGAGTGCATGGCGCTCGAGGATCTGGAGGGACTTATTGAATTTAGGGGGGAGGGGGCGGAGATCAAGGCGGGACTGGCACAGCAGAGGATGGGACTGACGAAGGATTTGTAGGTGCAGAGGATGGCAGAGTGGTTCAACCCCTATGTCAGGGCAGAGAGGAGTTTAAGGACATGGAGGCGGTTGTGGGCTTTGGATTGATTAGAGTGGAGATGAGGGATCCAGTTAAGGTGACTGTCAATGGTGAGTCCAAGGTACGTGAGGGTGGGGGAGAGGCAGACAGGATGGTGCAGATGGTAAGGGAAAAATCAAGGAGCTGGAAGGAGCGAGTGGTAAGACCTATGATGATTGCCTATGTCTTGGAAGGACTGATTTTTAGGAGCCACTTGTTACACTATGTGGCAAAAAGGTCAAGGTGTTTCTAGAGAAGGAGCTGGGGTCGTTGAAGGGTAGGAGCAAGGGCAAGGAAGTCAGTGTCATCGGCATACTGCATGACACTCCGCCACACACCGTCAGGTGGCTTGCGGAGTATGGATGTAGATGTAGATGTGGAGATGGACTGGAGGGGGGTTGGGGCATATCTGCTGTGTACAGGATGTAGAGGAGAGGGGAGAGAACATGGCCCCGGGGCACAACTGCGGAGGGGTAGAAGTGCGAGAATCGGTGTCATAGACAGTAAAGCAGGAGGGACAGCGGGAGAGGAAGGAGGCAATCAGATAGACATAGCTGATACAAAGGGTGTAGGTCTGGAGTTTAAACAGGAGACTGGGATGCCATATTTAGTCATAGCCGTTTTCAAGGTCTAGGGATACAAAAATGGCGGAGTGACAGGAATTAAGCTGGAGAGGTTATAAGCCACATTGGATGTCAGGGAGGGGATGGTATTGGTGGAGGTGGTGTCGGATGCGCTGGGTAAGGATGGATTCTAAGAGCTTGCTGAACACCGATGTGAGGCATATAGGGCGATAGGAAGAGGCATCAGACGGAGGCTTGTTAGATTTGGGGAGGTTTTCCACAGGTTGGAGTACAGGTTGGTGGCAAGGATTACATTATAGAGGGCGGCAAGGGCTGCAAGGAAGGAGGGCGGGCAGTGCTTGAGGTGGCGCTAGGTAATGCAGCTGCAGCCAGTGCAGTGTTGTGTTTAGTGTGGATTGTGAGAATGATGTCCTGTGTAGCGATGGGAGTGTTAAGTTCTGATGGTGGTGTGTGACCCACATACTGGAAGCTAGAAGCAAAGGGAGGAGCAGGGGTATCCGTATGTTCGATGATGTCAAGGAAGAGGGAATAATCAAATTGGGGATAATCAGGAATGGGAAAGACATTGGAGAGGTGGGAGGCAAAGTATTTGGCCTTACTGAGGTTGTCAGGAAAGGGACGGTCATCAAGGAGGAGAGGGTATTGTGGGAGACGGCGGTTTCCAGTAAGGTGGTGGAAAGCAAACCAATACCTGGAAGAGTTTATTGAGAGCATGGCGTTGATTTGTTTGCTTGTCTGCCGCCAGGCACGGCATTTCTTTGCAGTAAGCATGTTGCAGGTGTGTCGTAATTGCCAGTAGCGAGTGAGTGCATCCTGGTCACAAGAGCAGAGGAAGGATAGGTAGAGGCAACAGGATTCAAGATGAGAATGACCTATAGGGGCAGGGCTGGGTGGTGAGGGTGGATGGCTTTTTTAGGGATATGGGTGGCTACAGTGTCAGTCAAGGTCTGGTGGAAGAAGATAGCAGTTCAGAAGATAGCAGGAGATTGAAGCATAGGGTTGTGGCATTCCACCTGGTTGTGTGTGGAGTCCCAGTAGGCATCCCAGATGGCGCGGTAGAAATCATATACAAGTTTAGGAGGTGTGGTCAATGTGGGCCAGGAAATCGTATGGGATAAGGGTGCAAGTGCGGATATAGATGGTGGCACATGTGACAGTAAGGGTGGGAAAGACAAAGCTGAGGGTGAGATGCTCAGTGGGATTGTTGAGGAGAGCTTGGGCCCAACAGGGAGGTGCTTAAGGTGGCCGATAGTAATCACACCACACACTAGGGAGTATGGGTTACCAGTACAGTGGAGGGTGTAAGGAGCTGTGGAAACTGAGAGATGGGATTGGAGGAAGTTTTCATCTAGTGTGAAGGCATCCACAAGACATTGATTGAGGGTGTGGAGGAAGAGGTGTTTGTGGTTGTCAGGGAGCAGATATTATAGTAAAGGATACTGTAATGTTGTCATGCCTCGGTAGGGGGGATTTAGACGAGGGTGGTAAGGGAGTGAAGGTGAAATGGACCTGGTTGTGAGAATAGCTGGCATAGGTGGTGAGATGAAAGACGGACTGGGCAGCAAGGGAAATTTGGGAAAAGATGTGAGGGGTTGGAAAGGGTGGATGTTTTGAGGACAATGGTGATGAAGCAGATGATGTCCACTGCTGTAGGAGGAGGGTGGAGGAAGTTGTTGGGATGGATGGGATCATCTACTGGACGAACAGGGATGGTGAGCTGTAGGCTGATGGGAGGAGGCTTTGCTTTACATTTATATGAGCAGGTAGGATGGGATTCATTGCAGGTATTACAAAAGAGGGGAGAGGCGAGGTTGGGGCAGTTCTTCAGAAAGTGGGAACCTCTGGGGTGGGGACAGGTAGAGGGACCCTCACAATCAGCAGTGGCATGTACATTCTATTTAAGGCAGTGTTGGCAGCAGTAGGATTGGAGGGGGGAGCGTGAGGGGTCAACTATGTGGCGTCTATTTTAGATGAGGGCTTTCTCTGTAAGGAGGCGGTCGATGGAGGAGAAGGATTCCATGAATAGACTCATTAGGTAAGTCAGCCCAGCCTCACTAAAGATGTGATGAGCCAAGCAGATTTAGATGTAGGGTTGGGAATTGAGTTCTGCCAACACCTCAGCCTCAGTGATCACGGAGCTAAGCTTTGTGAGCAGGGCGGTGAAAGTTGGCAGACGTTGGGGAGATTGAGGCTGTTGGGGAGAGAAAGGAGTATTGTAGGGGGTAGGGTGGCTCGTGTTCCAGATTGAATACGTGGGATTTTGGATGGGAGATTGGTCTGGAAGGATGCATTGGGGGATATCGTGAGGACCAAGTCCATGTGAGGAATGAGAAGGGAGATGGGGGCATTGGGGAAGTATTTACAGATGGCCAGGGTGAGGGTGCGGGTCAAAGGAGTTGTAGGGGTGGGGGATGGGGTCACGTCCATAGGGGTGGTGAAAATGGTGGAGGTGGTAGGTTGGGCGAAGGTGGTGGTGAGCAAGTGGGGGGTGAAGATGGTGATGGGTGATGGTGGTGACAGCGACAGTGGCGGTGATGGCGGCAAGGACGAGAAACTGCGGCAGCAGGGAGGACAGCGGCATTGGCGAAGAACTGCGGCAATGGCGGCAGCAGCAGTGGTGATGAGGGAGCATTCAGTGTGGGGGGCAGGGGGGGGGGACAGCGGCGACTCAACCAGGGTAAGGCGGCAGCCCCTCCAGCAGGCAGTGAAGGGGGTCCGGCGAATCACTCCAGGTGGCAGCTGGATGATAGTATTGGAACAACAGTGTTTCCATCCCGAAGTACCATGATCCAAGATGGCGGCGATGACGTCATCTGAAATGGCGGATTTTGGCGGGAAGTTTGAATTTTGGTGGGAAGATGGGGCAATTGGCCTACCTCCACTAACCTAAGCCCCCCCCCCCCAAGAAAAATGGCGGGAAGTTCAAATTCCAACATGGTAATGTGTCACACCAAGAACAAGGTGTGAAAAAGGGACTTGTCTTTATTATTCAACCAATTTCAAGCACATGTGTCCACCACAAGCTCCAGAACTCAACTGGCTTAGTTGATATCGTCGCCACCAGAGAGCGGCAATGTGACGTCATCTGAGATGGCGACCGTGACGTCAATCAAGACAGCTGATTTTGGTGGGAAGAAGGTCAACTGGATTACCTCCACTGACCTTACTACCTCACCAAGAAAAATGGCGGGAAAATCAAATTCCAACATGATAATGCGTCACGCCTAGGAAAATGGCGGGAGAAACGGCCTTGTCTTTATTATTTAACCAATTTCAAGTAGATGTGTTCGCCTCTGGGTCCAGACTGCAACTGGCTTAGTTCATATCGGTGCCAGCAGAGGGTGCTCTCCCGATTTCAGGTGATGATGCAGGTACCATCATTCTAGATGACTGCACCCGATGTATCCACCATGAGCTCAAGAAGTCAAGTGGCTTAGTTCATATCGTGGCCACCAGAGGACACTACCGTGACGACGCATGATGAGACAAGATTGTCTGCTCTCTCTCGCATGCATGCATTATAACTGAACACGCACCTATCAGTTACCTAAGTACTTAATTAAATTTCAATTTTAATCATATTCAATAATTCAATTTTAAGTTTCAATATTCAATGATCAAATGAGTTCCACATTTTCCCACTACCAGTGCAGCGTTCATTCATGACCTATCACCCCCTCCCCCCCCCCCACCCGCTGCACTCCTATTGGCTACTGCATTAGTCACGTGATTCGACTTCATATAGGTAAGAAAACATGTTCATTATACTTTCAACTGCCTAGGTTCAACTACTTTTCCAGACCGCCACCTCTTCTTAGGAACCGGCGCCGAGTTTGAATTATGGCTGTAAAGGAAGGTCACTTCAGCTATCGCTACCAACCTAAGAAAACTGTTGCAAACGAAGCTCACCATCACTAACCTAAACCTTCAGGGCGCAACTTCTTCCTCGGGGTTTCCAGTAAAAGGACTCAGCCCACACTAGGCTGATGGAGAGGAAGGAGTGTACTTTATTTATTTGGGGGCAATTTATTTAGGGATGGAGTATAGCTATCACAGAACACACGCTCTGACATGCCCCACAGCATACAGACCTGCAAACTACTCCTACATTAACTCATGTATAAGGCTCTACACACACGCTTGCTAATTGTAAACCGTCAAAAATAACGCATTGCACAGCCTACAGACATGCGAACCGCTCGTAAATAATGCAATGCATTTACGTCCAGATAGCCAAACAACTCGTAAATTGCCAAAATAATAATCCATCCAAAAGACTCTGCTCGCTAATCGTCAACTATCGAAATCATACACCAGCCTTTATTTAAAGAATTACAGCCAGCACCACCACCCACTGTATTAGCCACTGAGCCCAGAACCCAAGTGACTTAGTTCATATCGATACCACTAGAGGACGCTGTAGTGATGCAAGTACCGTAATCTAAGATGGCGCCACCTAGTCGGTTCACCACGAGCTCCAGACCCCAACTGTCTTAGCACATTTCATCGCCGCCAGAGGACGCCTCCGTGACACCAGCTGATGACGCAAGTACAGTTATCCATGATGGCGGCAAACAGTGTTTTCTCCACGATGTCTATAGTCTGATTTAAAGTAGTTGTCACTTGTTTGCGCTGCGAAGTTGCGGCGTTGTCACGTCAAGCACTGGCTGCAGGCAGCCGCCTCAGCGCATCGCTACCCCCGGCGATAGAAAATCGTTTGAAAGCCTGTATCTTCTACAAAAAGTAAGTAAAATATTTCAAACCCACATATGATGTATATCTCTACAATGTCTCTCAATCTGTCAAATATCTATTCTTAATTTTAATTAGGTCAAGAGTTACGTTAAATTGTTTGAAACCATTACACTCTCGATTTCGCAAACAGCTTCTAACTTTTCACGTCATTACTGAAAAACTATTGGTGTCACAGCAAAATATTTTTTTCCATTCATTACCAAAATAATGTACTCGGCAAAGAATCCTTAAAAGTTTTCGTAGTGCATCACGTTTCCTGTATATAAATTTCTGAAAATAACATTTTTAAGCAACCCTATCAGCACTGAACTCGAAACAAGTATGACGTTTAAAATCTCTATCTCCTATAAATATTATGTAAATATTTTGAAATTTACGTACAGTATCGGTCTCAGTGGTATCTATAAGCAAATCAAATATATTTTCTTAATTTTAATTAGGGCCGTTGTTACATTAACTATTGAAGTGTGAGAAATTTTCGCGTCTGGAAAAGTTTTCTTCTTCAGACTGCAAATCTCGAAAACTATTACACACATTGAATAAATAACATCTTGGTCTATATACAAAATGAAATAGAATTAAAATTCAGTCTAACTTACCGTAAGGAGATGACGAGAGCTGCCCAAACAGTATTTCTTAGTCTCACAACAAGAATAAGAATTAATCGAAATAAATTCACAAACACAATATTTAGTGGCAGTAAGTACACTACACACTAATCAGACAATGCGAAAACACCGCTTAATTCAGAGTCAGAGTCAGTGGAACTATCCGTGTCGCTGCTCGTATTGACAGATATAATCAAGTCTTCGACACTTTGTTGTAAGATACCTTCACTGTTCCATGCGTCCTGTATCACTCCTTTCACGTGATGTACTACCTTCTGCCAGTCTTCCGATGTCACAATTTCAACTGCCTCTTTCAAAAGGCGTTCCACTTCGGTTAATGTGAATTTCTTATTTTCTGCAGCAATATGTCGTTTAACCTGAGCCCAAATCAGCTCTATTGCGTTGAAATGGCAATGGTAAGGAGGCAATCTGAGCACTTTATGCCCGTATTTTTTTGCTACGTCATCCACAATGTAAATCGGGTTCTTTGGCTTGTGTTGCGATACAAGCTCTAATAATTCTGCCCTTGTAAAATTACTGTCGAACTGCACCTTATGTTTCTGTAACCAGCTAAAAATGTCGTTTTTCCTCGTTGCCTTCGTGGGTGCTTTGTCTTGTTTACTGAATGATAAGGAGCGTTATCCATAACAATGATAGAGTTTTTTGTTAAGTTCTGGAGCACCAGTCTTCAAACCATTTCACAAAAGTATTGTGGTTCATCTCTTCGTGGCAGTCGGAGGTCTTATTTGAACTGAATAGCTGCAGACAATTTGGAATGAAACCTTTTGAATTTCCGGCATGTGCTACAATTATCCTTTTTCCTCTGCCGATCGGAGCTGCCATACTTCTGTTGATGGTACCGCCTGTACAGTTTTTAAACTGTGTCCTGCATTCACCCACGTTTCATCAAGCCACACGATATCATCAAAATTTGTCCCCACTAATTCTCTAAGAAAGCGGCACCGCCAGGCTGCAATATCTTGGCGTTCCATTAGTAACTTTCTGCCAGAGACGAATTTATAGCGGAATCCTAACATTTTCACGACTCGTAACAAAGACGATTTACTACCCTGAAACAGGTCAGCCGCTGTGAGGGTAGCATGTAGTTTTTTGAGTGTTGGATACTCCTTCCTCGAATAAAATGCGTATATTTGACGACGAATGCCATCTTCCTGAAAAAGAGTCAAGTTTTGTGACCCTCTTCTCTAGTCGCCTCTTTTTCCCAGGTGTATCCAATTTGGATGATTCACTTGGGGCCTTCTTTCGTGAATTTCTCCTTGCAGATTCTTATTACTGATCGTTCGCCAACTTGCAGAGCAGCTGCAGTTCGCTCCACCACCTTATCCAAAGGAACGAGAGGCCTCCTGCATCCCCCTCTCTCTCAAAATACTCCCTTAAGGAACACACGTATTCACGCGCCTCACTGCGTATAACGACGCCATGTCCGCCACTTTTTGGAGGTTTCCGAGGAGTGTGCAGCCTCGGCCTCCCTCTCTTGCGACTGCTTTCATCAGACGTTGTAAACACGCGAAGCTACAAGTCACTCAAATCTCTCACCCGCACGTCTACAACGGTTCGCTGAGGACTGGCTGGCACAATGTCTTAGTCAGCTAAGCAGAGCGAAGTGGCAACGCAGTGGCAGCCGACCGCGCCGGCTGCCATTGGTTTATTGGTGGCGGGAGCCCTGCAGCCCGTTGCCTGTCAAGTGACAACTACTTTAAATCAGACTATAGTACTCAGTACCACTAACAGAGGACGATGTCGTCCTGTTCGAGATGTAAACCAAGATGGTGAGGGAAAATGGTCGGAAAACGACTCAGCCTGCTCTTGGCTGCTAGGGAGAGTAAGGATGGAGTGCACTCCATTTATTTTCAAACAACTTATTTAACGATAAAGTATATCTATCGCACTGATACAAAACATCCACCCTGATGTGCCTGGGGTCATGTTGCACAGCCCACAGACACTCAACCAACTCGTAATTTCAGTACACAGTAGCAAACTGCTCCTAAATAATTCTTCACACCGATGTGAAGACACGTTCAGTACTCGTAAACTGACCAAATAGCGCATAGCAGGGCCTACAGAGCCGCTCGCAAAATAATGCAATCAACGCGTGCAAGCACAGTCCACCACCCTCTGTCCAGTAGAGTGCACAGGAGGTAGCGATAAGTGACGCATCTGTCAGATGTCAAACCGCGCACAGCCCCTGCTCGGCTTCCGCAAGAGTGAGGTGGCGTCACCCCCATTCATATAAGTACGAAAAGGGGTTCGCTAAACTTTCAACTACCTAGCCTCAACTACTTTTCAAGGTCATCCAACCGCTCACTTCCACATCCGAAATACAGGCACATAGATCGTTGTATACAGGAAATGTCTTAGGATTTTCGGTAACTTAGCATATAAGACATGTGTATATTCTCGTACAAAATATTTATTAACTTTTACGTATAGATTTACACGCAGAAAACAACTCTTTCTTTATTTTTGTTCGGTGTAGTTTTAATAATGTCCAATTTAATTTTTAACTTATAACTTAAATCCCCATCTGAATCATCTATTTCTTTCTCCAGCCAGTAATTTGACAAATACAGAGAAGGTATATTCTCGAATTCTAATACATATCTAATTTTCTTTCCGTAAAATACTTGTTTTAGGGCTTTAACTATTAGCTCTGTTCCTTCCTGCAGCTCTTCTAGGCGAGAGCATTCGCGGATTTTAATTTTTCCTCGTATCTCCTCCATGACGCTACTGTTAAAGCATTCCTCGTCTTCCTGTGTGTATGTCGGCAACTCTTCTGCTCCACATTCTTGCGGGATCTCTGTGTAGAACTTTAAGTTTATAACTTTTTGCAAACGAATGTCCATTAAATGTAGTTATTTCATTAGTTTTAAACTCGGAAAATAGCTGTTCTGTTACTACGTGGACATCATCCAGCTCGCCACACTTAGTTAGAATATAACCATCCTTTTTAAGCCGATCCAAATGGGAACAGAGCTTAATAAACACATTTTTCGTGTATCCTTTAATATAGCAAACGTTCTCGATTCCATTAATTTCGGCTAGTACTCCAACAAGTGACTAGTTTCCATGGCTGTTTACTGTAAATGCCAATATTTTGTATTCCTCCTTCCAGGACAGATTTTTCCACACACTGTGTTTAAATCCGTACGTAAACCTGATTTGTACATCCGCAATAGCCTCCTCCTTTTCCATTTGCAGCTTATATTCTTCCTTTATGGCAGCTGTCTTCTCTGTATACTCTAGTGTTCTTTTCATTAGTTCGATGTCTTCCATTTCCAGTTTCCTTTTTCGAGCACATAAAACTTTTTTATTAATAGCGTGGGACGAGGGCCTCCCGTCGGGTAGACCGCTCGCCCGGTGCAAGTCTTTCGATTTGACGCCACTTCGGCGACTTGCACGTCGATGAGTATGAAATGATGATGATTAGGACAACACAACACCCAATCCCTGAGCGGAGAAAACCTCCGACCCACCCGGGAATCCAACCCGGGCCCTTAGAATTGACAGTCCGTCGCGGTTACCACTCAGCTACCGGGGCGGACACATAAAACATTAACTGCACTTAAAGGAGTAATTTCTTAAATGGGGAATGGTTTAAGTCTGTGTGATACATTTACTCTTTTTCTTAAGACTTGGGGTATAACATTATTTGTAGGAACTAGTCCCAATTCGGCGATATCTATATCGGACGGTATTGGGGAGAACAGTGTTCTAGAGTGAGAAAAATAAGTTACTCCTGCTTTAACACCTCTGCGTAACACTAATATTGTCTTTGTTGGAGTCTGTGTTAAAAACCTCTACGTAGTTTACAGGTAGATAATTACAACTGTATGCAGCACACCAGTCAATTTTCGGGTGTTCTTATTACCCGAATAGACAAATTGCAGAATATTGCTAAATACCACACAGCTACTCTTCTGTAAATCATTAGTTAGACGACACCACGTAGACGCAGTTGGCACAGAGTAAAGTGGAGCACATTGTAAATACTGCTTGTTAGTGTCTAATACACTTAAACAGCTCTGCACTGGGTGGAACACACGATCCATTCTGTACTTGTATATAGTAGCCTCCAGCCTGGTAGTGCCATGCTCCTTAGCCAAAGAAGACGTAATAGTTTCCCATAGTCGCGTGTCTGGACACTTTATACAGTCTGTAAGATGGTCACTGATAACTTTGCTTACTCCTGGACTTGTGATTTGACATATAAATTTGTTATGTACCTTTTCTCTACAATTGGAGCTCATCCACGTTAAACAGTCTATTCAGGCTGTCTTATCGTTGTCCACAATCACATTGCTGGTTCCCTGATGGTCTCCTTCCATGCAGAAGTCGTGGGTTGATATTAGGTAGTCGCACATCTCAATTTTATTAAAAACTCCGGCAAAGTCTTGCGTTATGTCTAAATCCAAAAGGTAATAATCGTCTACCTGTTGCAATATTCCAGGCAACTCTTCCATTAGAAAATCAAATTTAACGTCGGGTAATTCCACTTTATATGGTATAGCCACAAGATTTTTATATTTCTTGGAAATAGTTTCCAGTGCTTCCTTGCCGATTTTATCCAATATTCCTCTTGCTGTCACACTGCCGCTTCCATGTAGGAGAAATGGTAGCTTCGCCTTGACGCCATCTCTTGCAGTGACGAACTTGGAGAATTTACTACGTAGGTAATAGTTAATTGAGCCACACATCTCCTTCTTTAACAATACAGATAGTCCCTTCTCTAACTGCTCCTGACAGTCCCCTTGACCACAGATTTTAACTACCATAATGTTATCGCAAAATGGTTTTGTAATAGGCGCAAGCACATTTGAATTCTTCTTGTTAAGGAGCGTACCATTTTCGGTGTAATTTATGTGGCCAATGTCAGAAACACGATTGTCCAGGTTCTCCAGTAGTAGCCATAAACCAAAGCGTTCGTCGGTTGGTCTCGCCCTCCTCCCTAATAGGTGAGGCATGTTAAGGACTTTGACTTTGGAGGAAACCATGTTGACACTTTCAACTACCACAGAAGACTCATCGGTAGCGGCTGTCATGCATCCTTTTATACTCTAAATATCCATGATAGCGGCACTTCCGGTCACGTGATTTCCGGTCATACACACTGCATAGATGCTAGCCCAATTGCGCTATTTTGTGCGCGAAGTGCCCGTGGGAGGGAAGGCGGCTGCCCTCCCCCCCCCCCCCTCCCCCACGTGTACATGGACACGTTTTTGCACGCCACAGTACAGCGCAATATCCGTGCCGTAGAGTATGGGGCGGGGCTGTTCCTGAATTCGGTTTCGGACGAGGTGGTACAGCGCAGTATTTGTACAGTAGAGTATAGCTCTGTACCCGGCCATGGTTTCAATGGATGGTACAGCGCAATAGCTGTAGGGGCTAGTTTATTTATTTATTTAGCGTATGGCAATACAGCGACAAATTTTATATAAGTACAACAATATGTAAACGAAATGTATAAAACAAAACAATGTGTAAATACTACATGTGTAAAAAACAAGCAATAGCACAAAAGGAGAAAGTACAAACACTCAAGAGAAAATAACTACACGTAAAGGCTTGGCAAGCCTGACTAGAAACTCATTCATATATTTAAAGCTCAATATCTAGATTGCACAGCCAATCCAAAGCAGAGGGTTTCACATATATAACCTCAGAGACAGGTCCGGCGTATCTTCTTAAGGGGCATTCCTCAATAACATGGCGGACGTTCTGTTCTGGTGCTCCACGGTCACAGGCTGGTGAGTCGCATAGACCCCACTTGTACTTGTATGCATTGCATCTTGCATGGCCCGTTCTGATACGGTTTAATTTAGTCCAGGTACATCTCTTCAGGTCAAAGCCTGGTAACTCCAGAGTAGGATCTTGGATACCTTGTTTATTAATTCCAGAATCATTCCAAAAGTGCCGCCATTGCTCCTTGATGTCAGGTTGATGTTTTTGTGTATTAACCCATATAGGCTTCCGTGACTTCGATGGTATTTCGTTCAAAACATCATGGATTGGTAGATTCTGTGGGTAATCTGAGTCATGAATTTTTGACCACTCTCTTGGTGCTGCTTCTCGCCTTCTCAATTGTGGAGCTGGGATATTGCTTAGAGTATGCAGCCAAGGGAGTGGGGTGGATTTAATAGTACCCGTTATTATCCTCATACACTCGTTCAACTGGACGTCGATTTTCTTTCTATGAGTGCTCGAATGGCAGACAGCAGAGCAATATTCGGCAACAGGATATACCAGGGCTATTGCGGCAGTACGTAAGGTGGATGCTTGAGCTCCCCAAGTCGAGCCAGCCAATTTTCTCAGGATGTTGTTGCGGCTCTTTAGCTTTTGGCTTACGTTTTCTAGATGTTTTTGTAAGCCGGGAAGCGGTCTAGTGTCATGCCAAGGTATTTGGGGTTGAAGTTGTGTTTGACTCTTTGTTCACAGAAGTACACATTCAGTTCCTGGTGGGTCATTTTATTGTTCATTAAAATAAGGGCTAGTGTACCGTAGTATCCGAGCGTGATAGCGGTACTTTGCGGCGCGGGGTAAGGTGGTACTTCCGAGGGGCAGTTGTAGCTTATTGCGCACCGTACCCTTAAACCTAACTAACCTAAGGACATCACACACATCCATGTCCGAGGCAGGATTCGAACCCGCGACCGTAGCAGTCGCGCGGTTCCGGACTGAAACGCCTAGAACCGCTCGGCCACCGCGGCCGGCGCACCGTACCACAAGGCCTGGGATCGAGCCAGTGCGTCTTAGACAAATGCACTCTACGAGACAGTGGTCACCAGTCTACGTCATTCGTGCAAACGACCACGACTTGTATGCAGACTACAGCGCGCCATTCCATCTTCCAAGTGATGTTCTGACTGCACAGTCGGACGTGCACGTCGATGTTGTGTCATGAGTGGATGTTGGGCTAGAGGTGTGTGTGCCTGTAATCCTACTGGTGATAACCGATTCGCAACAGTTCGTGCTGACATGTCTGGGCTCACAAGGTCTCTTATCTGTGCAGTGCTAGCTGTACTATCTGCCACTGCTGCCCTTATAATACGACGGTCCTGGCGGGCGTCTATGCTGCGGGTACGTCCACAGACTCGTCTACGGATGTGATGATGTTCGCATCACCACATTATTCCACAGCTGACGAAGCCCGTCCAACTTGTGTAGCAATTCTCCGATAGGACCACTCAGGAGGTCACAATTTGTCCCATTTCCAACTCGCTCAGTTGGCTGTTGGAAGCACGACTGCGTCACTGTGGCATGATTGCCTGCTTGCTGCACATGTCTGCACCACATTGAGCCCACTGGCTGTGAGAATTCGCTGTTAAAGGGGAGACACAGATGGCGCTCTAGTAGGTACGCCACTTCGCTACCTGTTGGCGGACTACGTTGAAACCATTAAAAGTACTGTCTCCCAGGCGGCATACGCCGCCATCTACATCTACATCTACATCTACATTTATACTCCGCAAGCCACCCAACGGTGAGTGGCGGAGGGCTCTTTACGTACCACTGTCATTACCTCCCTTTCCTGTTCCACTCGCGTATGGTTCGCGGGAAGAACGACTGCCGGAAAGCCTCTGTGCGCGCTCGAATCTCTCTAATTTTACATTCGTGATCTCCTCGGGAGGTATAAGAGGTATAAGTAGGGGGGAGCAATATATTCGATACCTCATCCAGAAACGCACCCTCTCGAAACCTGGACAGCAAGCTACACCGCGATGCAGAGCGCCTCTCTTGAAGTCTGCCACTTGAGTTTGCTAAACATCTCCGTAACGCCATCACGCTTACCAAATAACCCTGTGACGAAACGTGCCGCTCTTCGTTGGATCTTCTCTATCTCCTCTGTCAACCCGACCTGGTACGGATCCCACACTGATGAGCAACACTCAAGTATAGGTCGAGCGAGTGTTTTGTAAGCCACCTCCTTTGTTGATGGACTACATTTTCTGAGGACTCTCCCAATGAATCTCAACCTGGCACCCGCCTTACCAACAATTAATTTTATATGACCATTCCACTTCAAATCGTTCCGTACGCATACTCCCAGATATTTTACAGAAGTAACTGCTACCAGTGTATGTTCCGCTATCATATAATCATACAATAAAGGATCCTTCTTTCTATGTATTCGCAATACATTACATTTGTCTATGTTAAAGGTCAGTTGCCACTCCCTGCACCAAGTGCCTATCCGCTGCAGATCTTCCTGCATTTCGCTGCAACTTTCTAATACTGCAACTTCTCTGTACTCTACAGCATCATCCGCGAATAGCCGCATAAAAACTTCCGACACTATCTACTAGGTCATTTATATATATTGTGAAAAGCAATGGTCCCATAACACTCCCCTGTGGCACGCCAGAGGTTACTTTAACGTCTATAGACGTCTCTCCATTGAGAACAACATGCTGTGTTCTGTTTGCCAAAAACTATTCAATCCAGCCACACAGCTAGTCTGATATTCCGTAGGCTCTTACTTCGTTTATCAGGCGACAGTGCGGAACTGTATCGAACGCCTTCCGGAAGTCAAGGAAAATGGCATCTACCTGGGAGCCTGTATCTAATATTTTCTTGGTCTCATGAACAAATAAAGCGGATCAAAGTCGACGCTGTCTTTCCAGGTGTACTAATTTTTTTCCAGCAGTGTGTGTAATGAAGTACTCATCTCAAAGCACCTAATGTTTTGAGCATCAAGTGTAACAGTACCCACTTCTCATAAAGAGACGACAACAAGAAAACACATTTCGCTTTCTCACTTAAGATGCATCCTTTATTAGTTGAACAAGGTACTACAGTTAACAATGTTACTGTCCAGAAAGCTGCTAAAAGAGTAAATATTCGCGACTCTGTAGCTATTGATGACAATATGGTGAAACGTTTCTTTTTACTTGTAAGTAAATTTAAGCTTCAAAACTAAAATAATCTATGTAAACCTACATATTAAATCCGTGTATAGTCTTTAAATTGTCTTATAATGTAAAATTGTAATTAATTCGTCATTTGTTTCTGTTTTCCGTCTTTCCCTATGCAACTAATTGAAGGCAGTTTGTTTATTGCCATACGCGTTTCACTTCTTTTATTTGGGAAGCATCATCAATGGTCTGTAATACATGTCTCTATTTATACATACAATAAACGTATTATGAGGTACATATAATATGCTGCTATGTCACATTTTGTTGTGTTTTTTTAGTTTAGAATTGACTTTTGTAGCACAAATTTCATAATGTGATCTTATCGTCCGGTGTTACTTACTATTTCCAGCGCTGTTAACTCATGCTTGTGGTCCTGGATGTATGAGACCACAAGATGTTAAAATTAGTGAAAGAGAGCAATTGTATTTTTTAATTGGCAAATAATACTGCGACGTCAATGATTTCATGCGATCAGGCGCGCCGGAAAGGAGCGCAGCGAAGTCTCTCGAAACATTTTTCCGCACAAGAGGCTTCCAGAACAGGAAGAGACTGAGGAAAAATGACAGTAAAGTTGCCTTCAGTTCTCTACTTGTATATAGACACGAGCGGCGTCGTTTCCCTCCCTCGATATCTCTCACTTAATGATCGTTCCTGAAAAGATATTTTCAAGGTGTGTAAAGTATTTATCTATGTAAAAGTATCGTCAGTACATGATATCTTGCGAACCACGGATGAAGGGTATCAGACGGATGCCATATTCCTTGACTTCCGGAAAGCGTTTGACTCGGTGCCCCACTGAAGACTCCTAACTAAGGTACAAGCATATGGGATTGGTTCCCAAACATGTGAGTGGCTCGAAGACTTCTTAAGTAATAGAACCCAGTACGTTGTCCTCGATGGTGAGTGTTCATCGGAGGTGAGGGTATCATCTGGAGTGCCCCAGGGAAGTGTGGTAGGTCCGCTGTTGTTTTATATGTACATAAATGATCTTTTGGATAGGGTGGGCAGCAATGTGCGGCTGTTTGCTGATGATGCTGTGGTGTACGGGAAGGTGTCGACGTTGAGTGACGGTAGGAGGATACAAGATGACTTGGACAGGATTTGTGATTGGTGCAAAGAATGGCAGCTAACTCTAAATATAGATAAATGTAAATTAATGCAGATGAGTAGGAAAAAGAATCCCGTAATGTTTGAATACTCCATTAGTAGTGTAGCCCTTGACACAGTCACGTCGATTAAATATTTTGGCGTAACATTGCAGAGCGATGTGAAGTGGGACAAGCATGTAATGGCAGTTGTGGGGAAGGCGGATAGTCGTCTTCGGTTCATTGGTAGAATTTTGGGAAGATGTGGTTCATCTGTAAAGGAGACCGCTTATAAAACACTAATACGACCTATTCTTGAGTACTGCTCGAGTGTTTGGGATCCCTATCAGGTCGGATTGAGGGAGGACATAGAAGCAATTAAGAGGCGGGCTGCTAGATTTGTTACTGGTAGGTTTGATCGTCACGCGAGTGTTACGGAAATGCTTCAGGATCTCGGGTGGGAGTCTCTAGAGGAAAGGAGGCGTTCTTTTCGTGAATCGCTACTGAGGAAATTTAGAGAACCAGCATTTGAGGCTGATTGCAGCACAATTTTACTGCCGCCAACTTACATTTCGCGGAAAGACCACAAAGATAAGATAAGAGAGATTAGGGCTCGTACAGAGGCATATGGGCAGTCATTTTTCCCTCGTTCTGTTTGGGAGTGGAACAGGGAGAGAAGATAGTAGTTGAGGTACGAGGTACCCTCCGCCACGCACCGTATGGTGGATTGCGGAGTATGTATGTAGATGTAGATGTAGATGAATAATTTTTATTGTTTACCAATGTTTCATTTCAACAACATTAACCTTGCTTGCCAACTTTTCTATGTTTCATCTAGGAGAACTGTAAGACTGCCGACATATCGTTTACTTGCCGCTGCCGAACATTATTGATTTTCAAAATTGTAGCAGCCACTAGTGTGTCCCTGAGATCTGTTAAGTCAATCTGTAAACGCAGTTTCTGAGCAGCGCTAACGCGTAATATTAATGATCGGCATAGGCCAACAAACGATTTGCGCGGTCAGTCCACTTCACGATATCAGAGCAAGTTAGACAAAATCTTGAATTATTAATTTTCTCTCTCTTAGTGGTAAATTAATCAGTGCCATGTGATAATTTAAACTTATCAAAAGTTAATTTCCCCTTATCAAAAGTTATTTTTCAATTACCAATAAAGGAAGTCAGACAAAATAGAGAAAACTTTCTTTCTTTTAAAATAATAATTCAATGGCCATTGCTTTCAAAAACATATTACCTACTGGTTTATTCATAGATAAGCAACAAACATGACTGTGATGGAGATAAGCATTACAGTTCGGGAAAAAATAAATTTATGATACAGGGAAAATATTTGCTCACTTATTAAGTATCCCTTAATAAAGGGAGACAAATTTTTTATATGTTCTTAAATAAGAACTTTCTATTGTTCCGTTGTTATTAACTGATGAACAAAGTAACATGCGGAAAGGAAACAAAGTATTTATGCTAAATAAACTTTCTGTCACGACTTCAATCGCTAATCCTCCAGATGCTCAGCTCTTAATGATGGCAACACTTTCATGTATGATATGTAATAGCCAACTGGTTATAATGCGTCCCTTCTCCACTGCACTGTGATAAATGCTGTGAAAGGAGATTACGACACATATATTGTTTTTGATAATGATGAAACTCCATCTACTAAAAACCATGAACGAGAAAGACGCTTATCTGCCAGTGCTGTCAAACAATTACTTCTGACATTAGACGCTTATCTGCTAGTGCTGTTATACGATTACTCCTGACGTTGACAACAGCGCTTCCTACACGAAATACTGTTTTAAGTGGCGTCCAAAGTAAGGAACAGCCTACTGATTTGCTATTCTTCATCGAATATCGAGGTAAGCAAGTTCACTTCGTGAATAAGAAGTACTCATCCGCTCACTACTGTCCTACGTTCTACAAATGGTTTTCAAATACGGTAAGGAGGACCTCCAGATCGTTAGCGACGATATAGACATGTTTGTTTTAATACTACACTTTTATTGGAGATGCGACTCTGTCTTTTACCCATTCACCTTGTAGCAGAAACATGAGAATCTTGGTTTGAAATTACTAGGCGAGATTCACACTGATAATCGTCAAATAATGACTGCCGGATATCAGCTCTGTTCACGTTTGTATAGCGATAGACCATGTGACTCAATGAGTCACATACGACAGCAATTGTTTACAACCAAAAGAGAGATCTCTTCTTAGAGTTACTTCCAGCAACAGATGAAGTCCTGAAAAACCACATAAAACAAGTTCACTTGTGAGTCGTTTACTGGAAAACGGCAAAGCAGTTGTCGCCTCCCACGTTATTTTTCAGGAACAATGGTTGAAAAGTGGAAAATTACTCGTGAATACACTTCACTGGAATGAGTTCTGTAGGGCCTCCTGAACTGATGGAATTAGTAGCATGAGGACGTATGATATGCGAGCGAGGTAACTGTATTTGCAAATCTCATACTGTATTTTGCACAACGTATTGTAAACGTGCATCATCAGAGACATGCATGGATATTTCGACAGTCAACATAAGTAGCATGAACTGCATCAACAGTGATGAAAGTAATGCTGACGATATTGACAACTTGACATGTGAGACACTTGAGGAAAAGTTTGACTGATACCATAATATAATGTGCGAAACATGTGACATTAAACAAAACAAAGCGAAGGCAGTATTTTAACATATTATTTTACCTTTATCGACAATGTTTTTCATGTTTTTCATACGTATGCCATTGCTGTAATCCCCTGGCGTACAAAAATGGAATGTATTTGTAAATGTAAAATTGTAAAGACATTAAATCTTCAAAGCTTATTATTTTTATTAAAGAATAATTAATTATTTTTCTGTAGTCTTGGGAACATTTCAAAATTCTGGACTAAAATATGTCATAAAAATTGCTCTAGTATACCAAGGGAGCGCCTATCAAATTAGCATCCCTTGAGTATCACTTTATCATATGAAAAAGAGAAATAACTTCATACCAAAGTTGCGGCCCGACTATCTCTCTGTACCGCACAGTGCCACGCTATTGAACTGTGAATTCTTACTCACAATATTCACACACTTGGATATTTTCAATACCGGCTCCGTCACGTATGGTCGCCCAGTTCCTCTTTTCAAATTTTCCAAATTGCGTTTCATTGAAACTACTTCCTTATTTTTAAGTAATTGCACTGGCTCTAGCGCTACCTAAACTCACCGTTCGTCCAAGATTTTGCATTCCCTGTGCAATATATTCTTTCGTATTTTGGAGCATTCTCGTGCCAGATACTGTCGCACTATTAGACTGTGAATCCTCGGCCCCAACACTTCCATTACCTGATACTTTTAAGAGCGTCTCCGCCTCTCGTGATCTCTTAGGTCCTCTTTTCAAATTTTCTATTTCGTGTTTCATTGAATCATATTCTTCAGTTTCTACGAATTACACCGAGTCGGTCGCTTCTGAAACTGGCCATTCCTGAAGACTTTGCACCCCTTGTGCAAGTTCTTCTTTCGTGGCTTCAGTCGTTTTCACCACTTTTGTCTGGGCTTGGAGTGGCCTATTTTGGGCATTCTTGAGACGAGATTCGGTTCTCCTTTCTAACTCTGCAATATTCTCCCGCAACTGCTTTCTTCTTCCATTACTTCTTTCCACCCTGGATCGGCTCTTGCTCTATCTGCATCAGCCTTTGCTCAATTTGTTTCATCCTTATGCCTATCTGCTTTTGCTTCTCGCCTCGGCTTCTTTATCGCTGTCCGCCACTCTAGCTGTACACGCCTCTGCTCTTGCGTCGCTTTCCTCCATTCTCTTTAGGCATTGTTTGTCCGTATTGGTACGTCTCCCTGAAATCCAGAAATCGAACTATTCGGTGTAACGTTAGTTTCGCTTTCGCCAGCTGAATAACTTCCACTCTGCTCATAAATCTGCTCACTTCCCTGGATATCAGGCACGGTAATTGTTACTACTGCCTGTACAGTTTGCCCTTTCCATACTTTAGAAGGACTTTAATGTAATTTAATGTTCAACGAATAGACACAGCTAAATGATATAATAAACAAATAAATATCGTGTACACATAAAATATCTTCATATGGACTTTCATTTGTCTTCACAAATAACACCATTGACATAAACAAAAAATCTCAAAATACAAATAAAACATATAAATTTCTCGATAGCAAGATTGCACCTGCTGAGAAGCAATACAAGCGAGCGGATTGGTGACCGGAAAATGGTCGTTACAGCAAAGTTCTGCACACTAAATTGCTATTTCTAATTGCAACTGTCAGGCCATTCCAGAGATAGGAATCCTGGCAGTGTCACCACGAATTGATCATTCTTGTAGGGATCACTGGTGCTAGTGTGACGTTCTGGGACTCGGCGGTGGACAGTACTATCTCTCTGTCGCACTTACGTGCTCAACACACAAACAATATCCCAACTGGTGTAATCATTACATTGCCTTAACCTAGGATATTACTAATCTCAGTAACTGAAATAGCTCTATGATTTCAAGACTGTATTGAATGCAAATGAGAGCAGTCCTCATTAGTAATTTTTCATACAAATTAGCTAAATTTCCTACGATACATATATAGTTCTATGAAGGGCAGCTGCTTTACTACGGAAAACCATCACATTAAGAGCACAGTTCAGTTACGCTAAATAAAAAGCCCATATTTATTATTTAATGAGGGTTTCCTGAACTAGACAGTTGTCTAGGGGGGGGGGGGGGGAGAGCAGATCAGTTCTTTTAAAAAATGGATTTATTTCCTCTACATTGTTCCACAATTAAAATGAATATTTGTACATGCCTGGGACAAAAATGATTACATACATGAAGCTCAATGAAGGAGCAATTATCTCTAAAAAACTTAACCAATTTTATATTACAATTGAATGCACATCGATGTGCTCAAAAGTACAAGAAATGACCGCTTGAGCGAAGCCCACTTGGGAGAGACTGCTCTCTTAATAAGTGGTGGAAACCTTTAATTGAACAGAAGATGGCTACACAACCGTGACTGGCTTTCCAAAATCTTGCAGCTCACAAATGCAAGTTAAAATCAAATGGAAGACCCAAATAAGTAAAGACACTGAAAACCAACAAAAGTTGCGGAATTGCTCTCACAAATTGTGAGTAGCTCAGAGCAAAAAGCAGGGCGAGCGCTAAAAAGCGACACTTAGTGTATCGATTCAGCGAAAACTGCGCCTTGCCGCGAGCACGCACCACTCTCTGTCGCTTTGCCTTGTTGGCCATGCGTCACCGCACCAACCCCTCGACTCACTCTGTTCGTCCCCGCCCCCAGAAAAAACATCGCTTCGAGGGAAGGATTCACAACTTTCGTCGCAGTGAAGACCAAGAATTCATCGTCACGCAGAAACGCAGGAGAAGCCTGCCAAAACTTATCCACTATCGCTTACATATGCCCATTAACTGCCTAGAGGTTTACACATTATACATCAAGTTAATGGGTCACGTGATTTGATATTTTAACACAGGCAGCGTTGGGTATACAGTCTCCAGTTAACGAGACTGTGATAGGTGATGTAAGCTAGGTTCACCATTTGGACCCCAAAAACAACAGAGCATCTATTTACAAAACTTAAAGAACATCTTCAGGAATGTCTCTTCGATAGTGACGAAGTCGTGCTACCAGAGATGAAGTTCTGTCTCCATCAACAATGTCAAATATTGTACAGTGACGGTATGAACAGAATGGACACTCATTGGGAGAAATGTGTTGGTCGCCAGGGTGACTATGTTGAGGAATGAATATGTAGACATGAAGAGTAAAGATATAAAAGTTAGTAAACCTTGTTTTATTTAAAAATCCTTAAGAGTTTTCACACTTCACACAAAAAATTCGGTGGTATTACTTTCCAGCACGCCCTCATAGCTGAGTTCGTTTTGGAATTTCTTTTCTCCGTTTGTGTAGGCGAGGTGCCGTCAACCGGACGCCTTCTCCACGGAGGATGAAGGCTCCCTCATGTCATAGAAAATATGGAAAAGTACTTCCTTGCCCGCCTCTGAAAGAACTACCAGAGACTGGGAGATAGTGAGCCGATTTCTAAGAATTATAGAGGTGGGAATCCACGTGCTGACTGAAGTTAAATTATCTTTGAAGAATGGGAATTTAGGGCAAAATTTTTAGGAACTGTACCCGGAGAAACACAAGAAATTGGCTGGTTGATAAAACTTTTCCTAGGAGAGAAAATTGGCAATTTTGTTAAGAACATTTTCAGTCATCCACACTACTCCATCCCGAGTTTTAAATCATGGTGAGAATCAGCAGCACTGGCGACCTGAAATGAGAGTTACCGACCTTTCGGTAGCTGCATGATATGAATTGAGTTAGATTCCAGGCCCTCGATGCTTTTGATGAGGCGTTCCAGGGCTCATTACTGACCCAGTTCGTTACGGTAGTTGCATGTGGCATCTTATGCTTTCTGCTAAAGTCAGAGCAATCACTGTGCGAGCATTGTGTGTGTTTCTTTTTATCAACGACTTGTCGGATAATCACTATTCCTTTCTTTCTTACTTCCAACAGACTTTGTCAAGCGGATCGATCATTAGTTAGGATTGCTCGTTATCCACAAAAGTTAGTTGTTTTATTTGCTCTGTGTACAATCACTCTCGATATCAGTTTGTCTGAAAATTTGTGATACATATTTGGCACAGATATTTTTTAGTAAACAGAGGTCAATTTGGGCCGCTATTTCATTTCAGCAGATTGATGAACATGTTCAGTGCTTTAGAAAAGCCTGCGACTGTGTCATTCGTGATTTAAATACTGAGAAACTGCGCCAGTTATTTATTTCTTTATTTATTTATTTATTGTGTGCTTAGCACAATACGTTTTGAGAATTTATTCTCATTTCCAGGTGCATTTCTTTAAATCAATATTTTTCGTGATGTTTTTATGTGTGATTTTCTACCTCTCTGGCATTGTGGATGCCTTTTTGAGGTTATACTGGGATGGGAAAATAGGACTAAATGAATCTTGGAGGTTTTTATAAGCTGATGTCACAGATAGTATTTTGTTTGTCTGCTTACAAGTATTGTTGAGTGGTACTTAAGATAGGTAAATAAATTAGTGAAATCAATGTGAAGTAGAAATTAGAAAATAAATGAAAAACTTCGTTCAGTTTAGAAGAGCTACACACTGGCAAACAGCGGGCAGAGCAGCAATGGCAACGGCCGGCGCTTGCAAGTCAGCACATTCAGGATAAGCCATCGCCCTCCCCACATAAGTAGAAGCTGTCGATTCAGCCGTCAGGGCATCGCCCGACCGGCTCACGTGTTTCTCAATTGTCACATGGAATCAAAGGCCCTAGCCTACATTCCAAGAGCCAATGATCGACGTTAAGAAGATTCTTCGAGAAGCTTTTCAACGTCACAGAAGAGGCAATGACCGGCTCACGTGTTCCTTAATTGTCACATATGACCAAAGGCTCTCGCCTACATTCCAAGAGCCAATGACCGATGTTAAGAAGATTCTTTGAGAAGCTTTTCAACGTGACAGAAGAGGCAATGACCATGAAGTCCTTCACCTCCAGTGAACTGAAGTAAATAAATACGCGAGACGCAGTGGGTCCGACAGTAGTTTTCAGTTCAGTTCCAGTACAGTTCAGTCGGTGCTGAAGACCGTCATGCAGGAAGAGACTACATCGTACACAGAAGCACCAAGTCTGCCGCTGTAATGGAATAGCAAGCAGCAGTCTCGCCGCCAGAAGACAGAAGTTAGAAGCTATTTGAAGACTGATTTTTATGTACCCGGGTGACTCGTGAGGACAGGAAGGAGACGGCCTCACATCAGCAGTCACCCGTGAGCTGGTGATGAAGATCTGACAGCCGAAGACTGGCAAGCTGGAGTCCGTTGTTCGAGTCTGGGACACTGGCCTTCCCCCGCCGCGCCGCTCCGCTGGGCGACGCACAACACACGCCGCCGCATAGAGAAGAGAAACACTGGGAAGCCACATCCAAAGTATCACCATCCGATTCACGACTTCGTAATCAATAATTAAACGGGCCACCTCACGATGCGCGTCTCCAGTCAACTGGGCGAAACAGCGACACGAGATATACACCGCCAGGTGTAATCAGACGCCGCCACCCATGCAGCAGAAGGCTTCGCAAACGACACAGCTGCCGCTCTCCCAGCCAGAACAATCCAGTAAGGAAACCATCGTACAAATCTTCAATAAAAGTTAGCTTATGGAAAAATGCTGTTTCATTCTACCTCATACCCGAGCCAAGGAAGAACCCACCCTGCCCACATGTTGTTAAGAGAGGAAACGTAATTTATTTAGTGTTTTTCACCCTGACATAATGCTTTAGAATCAAATGCCCTTTGCAGTAATGCTCATCCTGACAATTGACTAGCATCAAAAGAGGTTAACCAGTTACAGTATTGTGCCTCCCCCATTACACAGAATGTCACACACTCGCAAATCATCACTTACACAGTTTTTTCAGTAATCAGAATGTGCTGCTAAGATATTGCGACACTATGGTTTCACAAAGAGTATGTACACAGTCATTGGTGTAACAGTGCTTTTGGATTAAATTATATATATATATATATATATATATATATATATATATATATATATATATATATATGTATGTATGTATGTATGTATGTATGTATACACACTCTTGGAAATTGAAATAAGAACACCGTGAATTCATTGTCCCAGGAAGGGGAAACTTTATTGACACATTCCTGGGGTCAGATACATCACATGATCACACTGACAGAACCACAGGCACATAGACACAGGCAACAGAGCATGCACAATGTCGGCACTAGTACAGTGTATAACCACCTTTCGCAGCAATGCAGGCTGCTATTCTCCCATGGAGACGATCGTAGAGATGCTGGATGTAGTCCTGTGGAACGGCTTGCCATGCCATTTCCACCTGGCGCCTCAGTTGGACCAGCGTTCGTGCTGGACGTGCAGACCGCGTGAGACGACGCTTCATCCAGCCCCAAACATGCTCAATGGGGGACAGATCCGGAGATCTTGCTGGCCTGGGTAGTTGACTTACACCTTCTAGAGCACGTTGGGTGGCACGGGATACATGCGGACGTGCATTGTCCTGTTGGAACAGCAAGTTCCCCTGCCGGTCTAGGAATGGTAGAACGATGGGTTCGATGACGGTTTGGATGTACCGTGCACTATTCAGTGTCCCCTCGACGATCACCAGTGGTGTACGGCCAGTGTAGGAGATGGCTCCCCACACCATGATGCCGGGTGTTGGCCCTGTGTGCCTCGGTCGTATGCAGTCCTGATTGTGGCGCTCACCTGCACGACGCCAAACACGCATACGACCATCATTGGCACCAAGGCAGAAGCGACTCTCATCGCTGAAGACGACACGTCTCCATTCGTCCCTCCATTCACGCCTGTCGCGACACCACTGGAGGCGGGCTGCACGATGTTGGGGCGTGAGCGGAAGACGGCCTAACGGTGTGCGGGACCGTAGCCCAGCTTCATGGAGACGGTTGCGAATGGTCCTCGCCGATACCCCAGGAGCAACAGTATCCCTAATTTGCTGGGAAGTGGCGGTGCGGTCCCCTACGGCACTGCGTAGGATCCTACGGTCTTGGCGTGCATCCGTGCGTCGCTGCGGTCCGGTCCCAGGTCGACGGGCACGTGCATCTTCCACCGACCACTGGCGACAACATCGATGTACTGTGGAGACCTCACGCCCCACGTGTTGAGCAATTCGGCGGTACGTCCACCCGGCCTCCCTCATGCCCACTATACGCCCTCGCTCAAAGTCCGTCAACTGCACATACGGTTCACGTCCACGCTGTCGCGGCATGCTACCAGTGTTAAAGACTGCGATGGAGCTCCGTATGCCACGGCAAGCTGGCTGACACTGACGGCGGCGGTGCACAAATGCTGCGCAGCTAGCGCCATTCGACGGCCAACACCGCGGTGCCTGGTGTGTCCGCTGTGCCGTGCGTGTGATCATTGCTTGTACAGCCCTCTCGCAGTGTCCGGAGCAAGTATGGTGGGTCTGACACACCGGTGTCAATGTGTTCTTTTTTCCATTTCCAGGAGTATATATATATATACATACATATATATATATATATATATATATATATATATATATATATATATGACAAAATGTATCATACGCAAGAGAAATATTTGAAAAAGTTTACTGATTCATTGTCTAGTTTGTCAATGGAATTTTTTCTCCTTGCTTTTTGTGGTGTGCAATAATTTAATTTCTAGTTCCTCTGTTAAATCCATTGTATCTCAGTTTTGGAAGATCTTCTTCTATGTTTTCGAGTGGGTGTCCAGTGTTTTTTACGTGGTTTGCTATTACTGGTACTGTAAACATGTAAATTTAAATAGCTTTCATTACCGCATCTGAGTCCTCGGATTGGCCTTCAGGTAGGTCCAGCCGATTAGGACTCTTGCTTGAAGTTAAGGAGTTAAGGAAAGAGTTTCGAAAACATTACAAGTAGCGACACTACTTAGGAATCACTTGGAGGAGGTTTTAGGTGGACTTCCCTGAATGCTTGTATTAAATATCATAGAACCAGGCAAGTCATGTTGTAACCACATTTCAGTTAAATTAAGTACTTCCCTTTCAGCATTTCTTCTGATTTTATGGTTTTTTCGTGTTGGTCCACTTTGATACTGATACCAGCATTTTACCAGCGTTGTAATATTTTAAGGTGTTTTTACTGTGTTATATGATTGTCTGCGGTATTATTACGACAAGGATCAATTAGAACAGTAGTAAAATTCTTTTTAATTTTCTTTCTGCATTAAATTAGATTCGAATGTGTATTTGGAGTCAAAGTAGGATAAAAGGGGAATTAAGAGAAAAGACTCGATCGAGAATTATGGAGGAGGCACACAGTGGAGAGGAAACAGGTGCAGCAGGATGGCAGACAACGATTCCCATAAGTCATGTAGAGGTAAGTGGATGATACGGTGATTCTACGGCAGAGATTATGGAAGAAACTGCATACAGGAGAAACGATAAAGTTATATCCGAGAACATGACTGAACCTCACAATATGGATATGGGGTGATTTTTGATGTGTCAGAAGTGGACAGTAATGTTTGGTCTGATTTTTTCATATGTGAAGTCGTTCAGTTGAGCCATCACAGTGTGTCGTCAACAAATTCAGTTGCGGATCAAGATAAATTCGTTGTATTTCTGGAGGAAATGAGAGACAATGAGCCAAAATACAAGAAAAACAGAGTGAAGAGACAAAATAAATGTTTGCTAGACAGGAGATGCTGCTGGTGGATTTGCCTGCAACTGGAGCAGGTTCCGATGATGCAGCAGCTGTCAAGGGGAAGGAGAGTGGGAGGGCTTAGTTAGGCCTTGGAAAAGAGGATGAATGAGGTAGAGGAGCGCTTAAATAAGGTGGCAGATGACATTAAATATCGGTTCTGCGAAGCAACAGGGCATCTGAAGACTAGTAGAAGAGAA
Organism: Schistocerca cancellata; assembly: GCF_023864275.1. Classification (NCBI taxonomy): domain Eukaryota; kingdom Metazoa; phylum Arthropoda; class Insecta; order Orthoptera; family Acrididae; genus Schistocerca; species Schistocerca cancellata. The sequence goes on along the minus strand of NC_064629.1, from coordinate 740,530,100 downwards.
ATACTCGAACAGAAATTCAGAAAAGTGCGTGAAGAGTCGGACAGCACGTGCCCTATCGCGGAAACAGCCTAAGTACGCTCATTTCTCTAGTTTAACCAGTGACAAGGCAAGCCAAACCATAAATAGGTGCAGAAGAATGAATGTTCGATCACTGTTTATTGATGTTTCCAGGTGAAAGTCACACAAGTATTAGGCTGGTAAAATGACACCAGTGGCATACGTAACTGTACACCTCCGATGCACAATGATGTGCGAGAAATAGGATGTTCTGTTCCAGAATAGTTAAACAGTGAAAGAGAAGCTTCTCCAGTCTTTCGCTCCTATGAGGAGGAACCGCATCTACTACTTATTAGCCATCAACCGAGTTGCAGATTTTCTCTGCTTGGGACTAGTGTGCATTGCGACGTAGACATGGTAATATTTGTGAGGAAAAAATGTTCTGTTATTCTAGCGAATTGCTTAGTGAAAAAAGTAAATGACTAATTATAACGTAGGAACTGCACTATGTAGTAATCGTCCACTATGTAGTAATCGCCCACTATCCTTCTTTTTACTTACATTAATACACTCCTGGAAATTGAAATAAGAACACCGTGAATTCATTGTCCCAGGAAGAGGAAACTTTATTGACACATTCCTGGGGTCAGATACATCACATGATCACACTGACAGAACCACAGGCACATAGACACAGGCAACAGAGCATGCATAATGTCGGCACTAGTAAAGTGGATATCCACCTTTCGCAGCAATGCAGGCTGCTATTCTCCCATGGAGACGATCGTAGAGATGCTGGATGTAGTCCTGTGGAACGGCTTGCCATGCCATTTCCACCTGGCGCCTCAGTTGGACCAGCGTTCGTGCTGGACGTGCAGACCGCGTGAGACGACGCTTCATCCAGTCCCAAACATGCTCAATGGGGGACAGATCCGGAGATCTTGCTGGCCAGGGTAGTTGACTTACACCTTCTAGAGCACGTTGGGTGGCACGGGATACATGCGGACGTGCATTGTCCTGTTGGAACAGCAAGTTCCCTTGCCGGTCTAGGAATGGTAGAACGATGGGTTCGATGACGGTTTGGATGTACCGTGCACTATTCAGTGTCCCCTCGACGATCACCAGTGGTGTACGGCCAGTGTAGGAGATCGCTCCCCACACCATGATGCCGGGTGTTGGCCCTGTGTGCCTCGGTCGTATGCAGTCCTGATTGTGGCGCTCACCTGCACGGCGCCAAACACGCATACGGCCATCAGTGGCACCAAGGCAGAAGCGACTCTCATCGCTGAAGACGACACGTCTCCATTCGTCCCTCCATTCACGCCTGTCGCGACACCACTGGAGGCGGGCTGCACGATGTTGGGGCGTGAGCGGAAGACGGCCTAACGGTGTGCGGGACCGTAGCCCAGCTTCATGGAGACGGTTGCGAATGGTCCTCGCCGATACCCCAGGAGCAACAGTGTCCCTAATTTGCTGGGAAGTGGCGGTGCGGTCCCCTACGGCACTGCGTAGGATCCTACGGTCTTGGCGTGCATCCGTGCGTCGCTGCGGTCCGGTCCCAGGTCGACGGGCACGTGCACCTTCCGCCGACCACTGGCGACAACATCGATGTACTGTGGAGACCTCACGCCCCACGTGTTGAGCAATTCGGCGGTACGTCCACCCGGCCTCCCGCATGCCCACTATACGCCCTCGCTCAAAGTCCGTCAACTGCACATACGGTTCACGTCCACGCTGTCGCGGCATGCTACCAGTGTTAAAGACTGCGATGGAGCTCCGTATGCCACGGCAAACTGGCTGACACTGACGGCGGCGGTGCACAAATGCTGCGCAGCTAGCGCCATTCGACGGCCAACACCGCGGTTCCTGGTGTGTCCGCTGTGCCGTGCGTGTGATCATTGCTTGTACAGCCCTCTCGCAGTGTCCGGAGCAAGTATGGTGGGTCTGACACACCGGTGTCAATGTGTTCTTTTTTCCATTTCCAGGAGTGTAGTAGCAACTGAAGGTTTCACCCAAAATTTGAAGAGAAGAATTTCACGGCACCCATAAGGCGGCGTAAAATAAACTGTGTACTTTCTACTCCAATTAAAGTAATACGGAATACTTCATATGGCACTTCGCAGGCGGATGACTGAATGTTACGTATGGAAGGGGTTGAGTTGCTTGGAGCAGGGACGCAAGATTTTTTTAATTGTAATTGTGTAATCCCTTCTCGCCGACATGGTGACCATCTCAGGAGATCTATTCTCACCTCCGTATTTTTTAATTACTAATCGAGGACTTCGCTGGGTGTGCGGCTGTGATGTTATCCGTGCAGCTGGATAGGATTACCCACTAACATGGTCGCACGGAGGGGATACACAGTGGACAGAAAGCGAATGAAGGATAGCGGTTTCAAGAGCAAAGGAAAAGAAGTGCAAAGGCAAGAGCCAAGGGAAGAAAAATCTCAGCAGTAGTCTGGACGGGGTAGTAAGAGCAGTAGCGGATTTCTTGCTACATGCGATGGATCGTGCAAAGGTAGGTTATGTTAATAGTGGGTTTCACGAATCGGTCATTTCCGTGAGGGAAATCCAGTGTGGCAGCGCAGTGTGCTGCTGTGAGCCTCCTGCTGCGCCGTGTCAGCGCTGACTTGGCACGGCATCAGGCGGCAGCTCACTGATGTTCTGCGTCATCCGTTTACTGCACGGCGAAGTTCTGCTGCATTTGTTCCTCGAGCAGGGCCGCCTGCTGCGGGGATGTCTATGCTAGCCGTCCGTGCATTGGCGACGAGTGCCGCCTTTCTTTCTCCAGCCTCGGTGCTGGCCGCCCCCTAACTTTCGGATTCGCCGTTGTTGCCACAGGGACGACGGACGCGCTGTGCTCCTGCGGCGCTTCTAGGGCAGTCGCAGGGTCGGTGCCCTAGGAATCTTCTGCTCGTCGGCGGCGCTCTTTTGCGTAGGTGCAGGAGCGGTCGTCGTGGTTGGCAGCCCTGTTGCCGAACGAATGCTGTACACAGCTGCCTCGAGGCCTCTTTCTCTGCAACCAGGGCGGCTGAGAAGGCGGCCCTGGATGCCGCTACGGTTGGCGATGGCAGCTGCCTCTGCGCTGTCCCTCAGCTGTGCCGGGCAGGTCTCCGCCCGTCGTCGTCGCCGTCGTCTTCTTCTCGGCCGAATGACTCACGGCTGTGAGTGCGGGCCGCCACACTGGGCGCACTTGTCTGTCGTGCTCGCCTTGACGCACAGCACTGCACTGCGGCAATGCTAGGCGACGTGGCCCTCATCCTGGCACTCGAAGGAGCGCAGGGTCCGTTGCGGGTGGGAGATCCCAGCAGCTTCCGCAACGCGAAGATGTCGCCCTCGTCCTCGGCCGTTTGCGCGATCAGGGCATAGAGCAGCTTTCTCCTCTCGTCCGCTTATGCAACCGTGGCAGCACTGTGCACTAGCTCAGTCGATTCCTGCATTCCAAGGTGAGCACACACAGGAAAATTTTCCAATAAAATTACACCTTCAATCTGTAGTAGTGTAATTACGTTATTAGGACAAGTAGTTGCTGGATGTGAGCGTCTCCCACCTTTAAAGTGAAATCCAGCCCCTGCAAATTAAATTTTATAAACAAACAGTATATCATATGCTGTTGTTGTTGTGGTCTTCAGTCCAGAGACTGGTTTGATGCAGCTCTCCATGTTACTCTATCCTGAGCAAGCCTCTTCATCTCTTAATAACTACTGCAACCTACATCCTTCTGAATCTGCTTAGCGTATTCATCTCTTGGTCTCCCTCTACGATTTTTACCCTCCACACTTCCCTCCAGTACTAAATTGGTGATCCCTTGATGCCTCACAACATGTGATACCAACCGAACCCTTTTTCTGTTCAAGTTGTACTACAAATTCCTCTTCTCCCCCATTCCATTCAGTACCTCTTAATTTGTTACGTTATCTACCCACCTAATCATCAAAATTCTTCTGTTGTACCACATCTACATCTACATGGATACTCTGCAAATCAGATTTAAGTGCCTGGCAGAGGGCTCATCAAACTACCTTCACAATTCTCTATTATTCCAATCTCGTATAGCGCGCGGGAAGAATGAACACCTATATCTTTCCGTACGAGCTCTGATTTCCCTTATTTTATCTTTGTGATCGTTCCTCCCTATGTAAGTCGGTGTCAACAAAATATTTTCGCATTCGGAGGAGAAAGTTGGTGGGTTCAAATGGCTCTGAGCACTATGGGACTTAACGTCTGAGGTCTTCAGTCCCCTAGAACTTAGAACCTCTTAAACCTAACTAACCTAAGGACATCACACACATCCATGCCCGAGGCAGGATTCGAACCTGCGACCGTAGCGGTCGCGCAGTTCCAGACTGAAGCGCCTAGAACCGCTCGGCCACAACGGCCGGCAGAAAGTTGATGATTGGAATTTCGTGAGAAGATTCCGTCGCAACGAAAAACGCCTTTCTTTAAATGATGTCCATCCCAAATCCTGTATCATTTCTGTGACACTCTATCACATATTTCGCGATAATACAAAGCGTGCTGCCTTTCTTTGAACTTTTTCGATGTACTCAGTCAGTCCTATCTAGTAAGGATCCCACACCGCGCAAAAGTATTCTAAAAGAGGACGGTCAAGCGTAGTGTAGTAGGCAGTCTCCTTAGTAGGTCTGTTACATTTTGTAAGTGTCCTGCCAATGAAACGCAGTCTTTGGTTAGCCTTCCCCACAACATTTTCTATGTGTTCCTTCCAATTTAAGTTGTTCGTAATTGTATTTCCTAGGTATTTAGTTGAATTTCCGGCTTTTAGATTAGACTGATTTATCGTGTAACCGAAGTTTAACGCGTTCTTTTTAGCACTCATGTGGATTACCTCACACTTTTCGTTAATTGTGGTCAATTGCCACTTTTCGCACCATTCCGATATTTCTTCTAAATCGTTTTGCAGTTTGTTTTGATCTTCTGATGACCGTATTAGTCGATAAACGACAGAGTCATCTGCAAACAACCGAAGACGGCTGTTCAGATTGTCTCCCAAATCGTTTATATAGATAGGGAACAGCAAAGGGCCTAAAACACTACCTTGGGGAACTCCAGAAATCACTCCTGTTTTACTCGATGACTTTCCGTCAATTACAACGAACTGTGAGCTCTCTGACAGGAAATCACAGGTCCAGTCACATAACTGAGACGATATTGCATAAGCACGCAATTTCACTACGAGCCGCTTGTGTGGTACAGTGTCAAAAGCCTTCCCGAAATCCAGAAATACGGAATCGATCTGAAATCCATTGTCAATAGCACTCAGCACTTCATGTGAATAAAGAGCTAGTTGTGTTTCACAAGAACGATGTTTTCTAAACCCATGTTGACTGTGTGTCAGACTGTTTTCTTCGAGGTAATTCATTACATAACATATGTTCTACAATCCTGCTGCAGATCGACGTTAACGATATGGGCCTGTAATTTAGTGGATTACTCCTACTACCTTTCTTGAATATTAGTGTGACCTGTGCAACTTTCCAATCTTTGGGTACGGATCTTTCGTCGAGCTATACAATTGAATTTCTTGACGTGAGGTCCTTTCTCTCCAACAGAGACAGCAGCTTAGAGACCATGGTGGAATCCATTCTCAGTCAGGAATTTGGCTTGGACAGAAGGCGTTTCGAGTGCGTTGGTATTCCATGAGCGTTTACTAGGAAAACACTGTTTTGTTTGCGATTCGGTCCACTGCGACCGACGGCTCATGCCGGCCTGGCAAGCCACGAGGAGAAACAGAGAAAGAGCATGTGTTACGACAGGAATTCCTCGGATGCTTTAGTTCGGGGATTAGTGTGACTTCTGAACTGTCGGTCGTGCAGTCTGAGCGCACCGCCGCTTCTCAGGTCTCTTATGTGTGGTACTGCCCGGCAGCCTGCGCGGGTGGCATTCTGTGCAGTCCAGTGGACAGTGCGTGCCTCACGATCGAACGGCATTTAACAGCATAATGATGTGTGATGGGTGTTTCATAATGATATTCTTTGTGCGATTGGAGTTAAAAAACTGATCGATTTGATTAGTTCTTCACAAGACCTACATCTTCCCAAACAGCAGAGAATGATGAGCAAGAGAAATCCAACCTCTGAATACTGATTTTTTTTATAAATAGACAATATACCCTCTGCTATGTAATTGTATTTTTTGTCATGAGATCCTTCCTCTCCACCACAGAGCCGCCAGTTTCCAGGTAGGGGAAAGGGAGAGGGGCGGGAGGGTTGGGGGTTTACCAGAGGGAGAGAGGTTAATTGGTAATCAGATTGACAAGAGTGAGAAGGGGCTATTCGAATAACTCAGGCCTGAAAGTGTACCTGTATCAGTGATGGGGTTGGGGGTAGCGTTGGAGGTTTGCTGAGGGGTTGGGAGGAGGAGAGGGAGGGGAGGTGGAGGAACAATAGGTTAAGGACCTGTCAATCAAAAGGAAGGTCTATCCCCAGGGGTCATAACCTGTCAATCAAAAGAGAGCTATAGGTTTGCCCCTGAGTGCACACTTGCCCCTGATGTAGGCAACCCGCAATGTGTGCTGAAACAATTTGTCCCACTACTTATGGAGGTTAAATTGATGCCACCACCAATTGTAATTGTATAATACAGATACGTGTTTGTAATTAGACTCAAGTTTTCTTTGAACCTTTCACCAATTATATCCTCTGAGTTGGAATGTCAGTAAAGGGATCCATTTATTATTTTATTGTGGTTGCGAAGAATGACATGTACCTGTACTAACTTACAGGAAGTATCTACTTCAGTTTCGTTACAAGATTAACTACTTCTAACAGCAACATATGCATCACTGACAACTGTATTTTACCTATCCTTCCTGAACACCATGTGGACATTCTCAAAAATATCTGCTGAACTTATTTCTGGTTTTAGCCAGCTTTCAGTGCGTATAACGAATTGAGTGTCAATAGTTTCTATTGGCGCTTGGGTCTCTGATACTTTCCCAACACAGCTACGAAAATTTACAACCGTTATATCGATGGTTTCTTTATCTACGTTCTTCCTATGAATCCTTTGAGACTAAGGCCCTTTTTGTATTTCCCTGAGATCGTCTAACCCAAAACCCTCCCATTCCACGCCACACAGCCCCTGTTACCCGTTCTAACAATACCACCACTTGCAAAGTAGGTTAGAAATCAGATTAATAATGTTGCTCACGCAGCATATGTTCGCTTTATCGGGCAACAACAAAGTTATTGACTGTGGATAGTATCGTCAGAATGGAAATAATGAAGTCACTGTAAAAAAGTCATTAATTTTGGCACTTATCTTGAATGGATTCGCACGTAGATTTCGTCGAAGTTGTTATGGCTCATCTTGTTGATTCTAGGGTGATTCCACTTTGACTGCTAGAAGGTCCAGATCTGTATTTTAGCAATATTTGAAGACCTAACAAATGCGTTTTTCAGGAAATTCTTAATGATCAAACAATCCCAGATCAGAACAATGGTATGGTAGAAATAATTTTTGACTTGGTATTCACGATCCACACTTTTATTAAACTTCTTGTAAATTCACATATACTTCTTCTTAATTATCACATCATCGAGAAAACAGTTTTGTATCAATCTTCATATATTTAATTTCCACTTTAACCAAACACAAGACTTGACTGTTCTTTTGCAGCGAGAAATAACAACTTAACTTCTGCAAAGTGAAACAAAGACTGCTCTGTGCGCATTCGCACCAAAACGGTTACAAGTAAGTCAAAGATTATGACAGTCTCACACAAGAACCATATCACTGTAATATATCGATACATCAGAGTACCTATACATTAATAAAACCAAATGTGAATATTGTCACAAAAATATGTCTGTTACTTCGCAGAAAAGTAGTACGATATTACTGGCATCGAGAACTGGGGTTGGAGTGCCGTAATGGTCACGTAAATAAAGAACCACTACACCGTGTAGCCGCCTTCTGCTTGTAGTGGACTCCTGACCTATTTAGCGGAACCCAAAACCCAACTGAGTCGAGGAATCTGCAGCCTACGCGGTCGCAGAACCGTCTGAGCTTCTGATTCAGACCCTCCACTCATCTCTGCACGAAAGGTCCGCAATCAGTCGTGTCGACTATGCAGCAAATGGTGAGCTCTGCTTCCATCCTGCAAACAAGACTGGCAGCCTTTACCACTTCTGTTAGCCGCTTGAAACCAGAGAGAATCTCTTCTGATGCAAAATGACACACATCATTGGTCACCACCTGCAGTTGGCTGCACCACTAACACTGCATCCACAAAGACTCTTTCCCTATCTGGAATGACTCCGTGCAGTACGTACTTGGAGTGCACACTGGCTTTCGTTCCCTCTTTGGCAGCCATTCCCCTAAGGGGCATCACAATGCACCTAACAGTGGAGCTCCCAACTACTAATAATCTCACCCTCTGTGACTGCTCGAATCTTGCAGACTGAGAGCCGGCCGATGTGGCCGAGCGGTTCTAGTCGCTTCAGTCAGGAACCGCGCTGCTGCTACGGTCGCAGGTTCGAGTCCTGCCTCGGGAATGGATGTGTATGATGTCCTTACGTTAGTTAGGTTTAAGTAGTTCTAAGTCTAGGGGACTGATGACCTCAGATGTTAAGTCCCATAGTGCTTAAAGCCATTTGAACCATTTGACTATATCTGGCTGAGGGGCAGTGTCAGCCATAGACAGCACCTGGAATCTGTTTGTCAGACTAACCGTTAAGGCCTTACGTGCAGTGTCTGGGGAAGTCTTTTACAGCCTGCCACAACCGCAGGCGATCTCCCAGTCGACTACAGATGAGCGGTCAACGTCAATGCGAACAGTAACTGGGCTCGCCATCTAAGCTGTGTAAAGCAAGCCAACACAGCCTGGAGGTGAGAGACAACAACCGGGACAACAATCACAGTCCCTATCCATACTAAAGGCCGTAGAAAACTAGCCACACGGACAAACAAAGGACTATCGCCACTCTACTGTAGACACTGACGAAAACGCAAGAACTATGTCCAAGAAATTAGATTAACACGCAGAGATTCAAAAACTAAACTCCCAAAGCACACTGGTGAGACTAAATTTTTCGCTTTTAAAGCACACAGGCGAGACTGAATAGTGCGCTCCTGGTTAGGAACTTGTAAAATGTCACAAAATCGGTTTCCTTTCCGGCACAAACAAAAACTCTAGAACTGTGTCTACTAAATATTAAATTAACACGCTGAAATTGAAAAACTGAGCAACCAAGGCACGCAGACGGAACTATATAATTCGCCCCTGGATAGAAACTCGTGGCCGGCCGTAGTGGCCGTGCGGTTCTAGGCGCTACAGTCTCGAGCCGAGCGACCGCTACGGTCGCAGGTTCGAATCCTGCCACGGGCATAGATGTGTGTGATGTCCTTAGGTTAGTTAGGTTTAATTAGTTCTAAGTTCTAGGCTACTGATGACCTCAGAAGTTAAGTCGCATAGTGCTCAGAGCCATTTGAACCATAGAAACTCGTGAAATATCACAAAACTGTTACTTCCCTGTTGTTGCTCTGTCTTGGTTGGCGGCTGCTGTCTGACGTAGTTTCGTGTTGTATAGTTCAAATCGTCGCCGTGAGATGAGCGTTGTTGATAGGTGGGTTGCAGTAATGACATCGAAGTGGGACGGGTGTTGCTTCGCCGACGTCAGTACAGTGACGCGATGTTCCGTCACTGGCTGCGTCGTCCAAGTGCTCTTCTCCATCAGGCTGAACGATCGCAACATTTGTACCGCAGCATCAGCTCTCTACAGTATATATCTTATCTTACCATACACATAGAAAAATAGTGTTAATACACCTGTTTTTTGCTCTACAATAGTTTCAAAAAATGGTTCAAATGGCTCAAAGCACTTTGGGACTTCACATCTGAGGTCATCGGTTCCCTAGACTTAGAACTACTTAAACCTAACTAACCTAAGGACATCACACACATCCATGCCCGAGGCAGGATTCGAACCTGCAACCGTAGCAGCCGCGTGGTTCCGGACTGAAGCCCCTAGAACCACTCGACCACAGCGGCCGCCCTACAATAGTTTAAAGCAGCTGTTTTTGAAGTGTCTGTTTTTATTTATTCGACCCATATTAATTACTGGGAATTTTTACTTTGCTTTACGAACGTTAGCAAGCATATTAAAAGTCAATGTCTTTTCGTCTTTATTTTTAATCCGAATTTCTTAGTTACGGCGAGAAGTAACCTCTTTTATTTATTAGTGTTTATACATCCAATAATCACCAACACAAGCATTTTTATAATGTCCTTGTATGTTTAGTTTTAACCACAGTCTCCCCTTACTTCATAGCTGCACTGCTCATTTGCGTATATTTTGAAAGTGACAACTGCCCATCTCCGCAGTCCGGCGTTGTCATTCGCGTGCGCTATGTTGTCATCTCATAGGTGACTGACGTTGTGATCAGGAGTACATTCGCTGCAATATTTGCCATGAATTTGCTTAAAACTTCACTGTCGGTGACCACAGAAGGTAAGGAACCCCTTCGTTATATTTTTTAGCTTTACTGTGGCACTGCAAGCTTATCATTTGTAATTATCATTCACATGAGCGTCCACAATTGTCCTACGTGTGCTAACACAAGTACTTCACCCGTATGATCGTTCAAACTGAGACACATCTCTCCTACATTCTTCTACAACTCGCGCTCTATCGATTTTCGTGCTACTGTGCTCTGTGTAATTTATGTCCCAACGAATCGGAAAGTTTATTTATATTTATAACAATTTTATAGTTTCTGTGAATACTCTAGATTTCTTAGTTCAACATTTTTATTTACATTGGTAATTTACTATCTGCGCAGACATTCCATGACTTCAGTGTGTAGCCAAGGCTCTGAAACATGTAGATTTTGTCTTCGCGTTTTCTTTTCTTTGCCGGCTGGTGTGGCCGTGCGGTACTAGGCGCTTCAGTCTGGAACCGCGTGACCGCTACGGTCGCAGGTTCGAATCCTGCCTCGGGCATCGATATGTGTGATGTCCTTAGGTTAGTTAGGTTTAAGTAGTTCTAAGTTCTAGAGGACTGATGACCACAGTTGTTAAGTCCCATAGTGCTCAGAGCCAATTTTTTTTCTTTTCTTCTTGTTTTTAAATGATGTTTTAAATACATACATCTACACATTCTTGTCAGTATATCATACACAACCCTAGTAGGAAATCCTTGTTCGTTTCCAAACACACCAAGTTGTTTAATTACTCCGGGAGTAACGAACCTAAACAAGTACCAAACAGAGCACATACGGAAGTTACTGCGTGAGCACAAACGTGTTTCACCTACACGGTCCGTGCACGTCAAATAGTATTTACGTAAGAATGAGAGTCGAAAAATAGCAATTTCATTAATAACGTGTTGTGACATTGCCGGCCAGTGTGGCCGAGCGGTTCTGGGCGCTACAGTCTGGAACCGCGTGACCGCTCCGGTCGCAGGTTCGAATCCTGCCTCGGGCATGGATGTGTGTGATGTCTTTAGGTTAGTTAGGTTTAAGTAGTTCTAAGTTATAGGGGACTGATGACCTCAGAAGTTAAGTCCCATAGTGCTCAGAGCCATCTGAACCATCTGTTGTGGCATTTTTCTTTTCTTACTTAATTAGGTAGTTTATATATAATTCTTGGCCTATTTACAATTTTCAGTGCTTCTTTACTTATCATGTTAATCAGGATTTCTTCTTGCATTTTGGTTGGATTCACTTATATTAGTCCCCGCTTACACATTTTATTGATTTTTGAGTTTACACCCTTTAATTAGTGCCCTAATGTCACGTTTCGTGACTGTCCATCATTATGCTTATACTTTACCAAAGTCCTACTCCACTTGCAGGTAACTGATAATATAAGTGAACCAAATGTTCCTTTCTCACATCCCATGAAATCAGTCCATGCCCATAGTGCGTGATCTCTTGTACACGTACATAGTAAAGCTCATTTAAATTATAGTGCACAGGAAGAATATTTGGGACATGCAGTAACTATACTATCCATCGACGTATTTACAAAATAATCAAATTTGTGTGCTTCCTTTAATATTACCCATTAGTATCGTACCCCTTGTACGTATCATAGCATCTGAAAAATGTCTGTTCATTACTCGTGGTACATAGTATCTACTCATGCTTGTATTTTACTCATCAATAAAACTTGAAGTTATGTGCAAAGGTCTGCCCATCTGACTTGCCTACTTTAGCTTACAGTAAAACATACAACTACGTATATGTCAACATATTGAATAACATAAGACAAATAAAACTCTTATCACTACTGTACACATCTTTTCAAATCTTGATGTGGGTATAGTCCTTTAATTTTGTCTCTTTCTCATCCTCCAGTCCACATACTCCTAACCTCTTCCCTTACACATTAGTGCTTCGTCCACGGGCTTGGGCAAGTAAATCATCAGTAGATATTGCGTTGATAATCCTTAACAATCCCCGGTTTGACAGAAAGGACATCGGTGTACTTTGTCAAAAAATCGGCTAATTTGGTCAGTTGCGTTGCAATGAAGCATTGCGATTTTGTCACTTTATTATGAACGCGACTCGTGTTAGATCCAACATTCACGCCACTTGTGTCTTACTTCACATCATCAAAATAGTGAGACTGAGCGTCGCCAATATACATCAATTTCCTGTGCACAATTCTCACGTTATTACCATGGCAGCATCTACCATGCCATGCTTTCGTTTTAAAACTGTCCGCAATAACCTCTTTGCCATTAACTGTCAAAATACACTTTGCACGAGAGAGGTCAATTCACTGTTCACCTCACGCAAAAACTCTAAATCTATTATGCAGGACCCAGACAGTCCCTTCACTAGTAGGAATGCGCATTTCATTGCTTCGTTCCCTAAATATAAATCGACCTGTGCTTGTCACTTAACAGCTGTGTCCACAATAACAATAGCCGGCATTCCTTCCATTACCGCATTGACAGCAGCCTGCACTATCTCTTCGCTTTGTTCCTTACATGCCTCAATGTCACTACATAATTCCTCTCAAATGTCTAAACCATCACTGTATAGTAACACGTTTGCATCTGCTGCCCTCACCCCATCCTGTGAGACGCACCGGAGGGCTGGGTACGGTCTCGTCTAGTTTGTTGACCCGTTCGAGGCCGGTGGAGCGTGGCCATCCGTCATTTCTACTAACGGACCAGCCTCACTTTTGGATTCCAGGTTGGGACAAATTCGTGTTATTGTCATGATTGAGCCTTCGGCTATCTAGAGTTCTTTACATGGGGTTGACCCACGTCATTTACTCGGTTCTGCCCCCATGCTTTACCTATTCTCTTCTACCAGTTCGAATTTCTTTTTCACGCGAAAATTATTGTACACACGGCTATTACCTGTGGTCATTTTTCTTTCTCTTTTTATAGTGCTGGTCGTTGTTTGAATTCAGCGGTGTGTTTATATCTACATACCTGCCGTCCTGCCGCAAACTGTTGCCACGCCAGCTGCCGTACTTGCTTTGATTGTTGCGAACGTTACCAGCTGTCGCTGGCTGGCTAGCGCCGTCCTTGTGTACGAGACCTAACGAATCTAGAAATGCTGTAAACTGTTCCATCAATTTCTCCTTTATTTGTGCTGGCAATTTAGACTTCAACAGCCTGCTAACGTCTTTGTACGACACGGGCTCATCCCAGTATCTCTTCTTCAAGTATTTTCTTAAACTGCCCTGCTTCGCATAGTAAGGTTACGGATCATATAGTGTCTTTCAAAGGCATTCCTGAATCGATGCCGACCAGAACTGGTTCAGAAAGCTTTTTCGAATTACTCATAAGTTTGACATCCTTCTGGCGCGTCTGCAGCCCACAGGGCGGCGTCGACTTGTAAATATATTCTCTACTAATTTGATTTTTTGTTGGTCACTCCAGGATTGAGATAATACGCCTTCAAATCCTCCCAGAAACACAGCTGGATGTGGGAATTTTTTTCTCCGGCACGTTCACCTGAAATTGTCGGTGTTTCAGTAGGCTTTCTTCTAGCAGGATGGCAGACAATGTAGATCTCACACCTTCTAGTTCGAATCAACTATTGGTACGTGGAGTGGCCGGTCCCTTTGGTTCTCTGTACTCCCTGTCGTACAGATGTGCGTTACGGTACACATTACGGGCACGCGAACTTAACGGTGACTGCTAATACGCGATACCTTTGATCGCGGCTAATTCTTGCCACAGGTGACGGCTGTGCGCTTAACTCTTCGCACCATTGTGTTGTTTCCTGTTTCAGTTCTTCCTTGAGTTGTTTTAATTCATTGTTTCCGTCATCCTCCGATGCACTGCATTCACGCACGACTTCTTAGCCTACGGCCTGCGCAGCTGCGCGTAATTCATTACTGAGTGATTCATTTATGTTTGCTTCCTGGATTCGCGGCCAAGACGACAGGACATTTTCGAGTTCTTGGCGCTGGTCGCCAAAGCTTTTTTTTTTTTTTCCACATCTGAATATCGGAAACGGTCTGAGAGTTGTTGCACAGACATTTCTATTGCGGACTGTTCAACCTTTAACTCACCAACATCGTCGGACAATTGCAAACAAACCTTCGTATACTTTTTCAACTCATTTATTTCGGAACGTATTCCTGTAAGGTTCTCGTTAATCTGATCTGCCTGTTCTTTTGCCACCCGATCCATTATTACTTTTAGTTTCTCTGACTGTTCTCTGGATACTTGACTAATATTAATTTAATATGATCAGACTGTGCTTTGGATACGTTATCAGAATTCTCTGTCATACGTACATCCAAACTTGCCTAATTGTTCTAAATTATTTTACATCATATTTTGTAATCTCTGATATAACATTATGAATTTGATCTGTTGCTGGAGATGGCTGTTGAACTGTTTCACGTGGGGACGGATGTACACTCCTGGAAATGGAAAAAAGAACACATTGACACCGGTGTGTCAGACCCACCATACTTGCTCCGGACACTGCGAGAGGGCTGTACAAGCAATGATCACACGCACGGCACAGCGGACACACCAGGAACCGCGGTGTTGGCCGTCGAATGGCGCTAGCTGCGCAGCATTTGTGCACCGCCGCCGTCAGTGTCAGCCAGTTTGCCGTGGCATACGGAGCTCCATCGCAGTCTTTAACACTGGTAGCATGCCGCGACAGCGTGGACGTGAACCGTATGTGCAGTTGACGGACTTTGAGCGAGGGCGTATAGTGGGCATGCGGGAGGCCGGGTGGACGTACCGCCGAATTGCTCAACACGTGGGGCGTGAGGTCTCCACAGTACATCGATGTTGTCGCCAGTGGTCGGCGGAAGGTGCACGTGCCCGTCGACCTGGGACCGGACCGCAGCGACGCACGGATGCACGCCAAGACCGTAGGATCCTACGCAGTGCCGTAGGGGACCGCACCGCCACTTCCCAGCAAATTAGGGACACTGTTGCTCCTGGGGTATCGGCGAGGACCATTCGCAACCGTCTCCATGAAGCTGCGCTACGGTCCCGCACACCGTTAGGCCGTCTTCCGCTCACGCCCCAACATCGTGCAACCCGCCTCCAGTGGTGTCGCGACAGGCGTGAATGGAGGGACGAATGGAGACGTGTCGTCTTCAGCGATGAGAGTCGCTTCTGCCTTGGTGCCAATGATGGTCGTATGCGTGTTTGGCGCCGTGCAGGTGAGCGCCACAATCAGGACTGCATACGACCGAGGCACACAGGGCCAACACCCGGCATCATGGTGTGGGGAGCGATCTCCTACACTGGCCGTACACCACTGGTGATCGTCGAGAGGACACTGAATAGTGCACGGTACATCCAAACCGTCATCGAACCCATCGTTCTACCATTCCTAGACCGGCAAGGGAACTTGCTGTTCCAACAGGACAATGCACGTCCGCATGTATCCGGTGCCACCCAACGTGCTCTAGAAGGTGTAAGTCAACTACCCTGGCCAGCAAGATCTCCGGATCTGTCCCCCATTGAGCATGTTTGGGACTGGATGAAGCGTCGTCTCACGCGGTCTGCACGTCCAGCACGAACGCTGGTCCAACTGAGGCGCCAGGTGGAAATGGCATGGCAAGCCGTTCCACAGGACTACATCCAGCATCTGTACGATCGTCTCCATGGGCGAATAGCAGCCTGCATTGCTGCGAAAGGTGGATATACACTGTACTAGTGCCGACATTGTGCATGCTCTGTTGCCTGTGTCTATGTGCCTGTGGTTCTGTCAGTGTGATCATGTGATGTATCTGACCCCAGGAATGTGTCAATAAAGTTTCCCCTTCCTGGGACAATGAATTCACGGTGTTCTTATTTCAATTTCCAGGAGTGTATTTGTATCTCAGTCTCAATGGCATCTGCGTCTGTAATTTTGAGATTAGATCCCGCCATGTCACCACTTTCTACATTTTCTTGGGTCGGTATTTCCTCTACGTGCCCTATTTCATACGTTCTATCAATTTTCGTCATACAGAAATATAATATATTCAAAAATTCACTGTCAATAACCTTACTAAAGTTTGCATGCGTATGAGCAACGCTGTTATCGATAGTGAAATTTCTCGCAAAACTTTCCAGCAGATGCGCACCACGTTTCAAGACAGCGAAGTCGCGCAGACATGTCAGCCACGAGCGCTGCATAAGCGACCATCATAGTGCCATGAATGCTGAGCATACTGCAATTACTACTATTAGAAATATTTTATATCGCAAATTGAAAATTTGTGAATGGTTTATGATACGCCTACCGTAACATCTGATGATTCGTAACATTAATAGGCAATCGGCTATTCTAGGATCCCCTCACCTGACATTTTTGCTGTTTATCGCCAAGGCTTCAATATTTTGCTTTGGTATTGGATATTTTCCTCTCTGCATTCCAGTACACATAAACTGTTGTTAAGAGAAGAGACTGAAAAATAGTGGTTTATTAGCCCTTGACCTAAGTTTCGATATTTCTGAAAATACCTTCATCAGAAGACGTGGGCCTTGTTACATCACATGATGGTACATTAGATTATCTGCAGCCGAGTAGCTCTTGTCATATATAAAATTGACAAAAACAAGAATTATCCCAAACTATGGCTTTAGATAGCAGCCAGATTGCATTTAATGTACTTCAGAATGAACGCTCACTGGTAAATGTCCACAGGTAGAGGGTCTTGCCAACATAAAATTGTAATAGGTGTCACAGTACAAAATATTTGCATACGTTAAGTGTACACCATGCCAGAGACAGAGGCCAACTGTCCTTTCAACCTCTTCAGATTTATAAGTTGCTGATTCGCAGATACTTTAAGATTTTGAAACTGTTGTTTCTTTTTGCTTCCTTTTATTTTTCATTTGGTCCTTAGCTTCGTCTTTATATGTTTTCTTCGTCAGGCGTCGTATTCAGGAGATTACATGTAATTTCTAAAACACGTATATACGACTGGTCCAGTCGCGTGTCGCCAGATGTAATGTATGCTTCCTTAGTGGCAGAATAAAATTTGAAAAAAAAAATTCGGCTGTACTCAAAATGTTTGAAATCTAGTTAAGAATGGCGTGCCTCGTGAAAGACACGTCACAAGCGGGATGGTACGATGCAATTGCTAGTTTAATTTAGACCATAAAAATTATTGTCATTAGGTTAACTTTCATCCACTTTAGCATCTTACTTCTGCCATCGCTATTTTGACGTCCTCCCGATATATGACGTCCTGGTGACTATTGTCTGTTGTCACTGTTTGAAATAATTAACCGAGAAAGTATATTATATTGACTTCCATGCACAAAGTGGACAAATTTATGAAATCAGACTGTAGAAAAGTAATGCGAAGGTTCGACTTCGTGTGTATGAATTCGTAGAACGACCCGACGAGATGCGACAACGGCCGTTTTGCTTCCAAACAATGTGTACACAATCCTGACACGCAGATCTGAAATGTTAAAACTCATAAACCGGATTAAAATGCATGCTTCCAAAGGATTCTACGAATGACTGCAGACACATTTGTAACAAATTGCATTATTATTCATTACTAATTACAAATTACACAGAGTAGCTAAACGTATCGCTATTCGGTAACGCAACACAAAAAGGTGTGAAGATCAAAAGAAGAATTCCACGCTTCTGTACTATTGTTTCAAAAACAAACGATGAAACATTAAGTTGTAATCTTCTCTGGTTTCGCTATAAACAATCTGTGAATTAAATACTCCTGAGATGGGCATTAAATTTATCTTTGACATTTACAAGAAAAAAGTAAACATTTACATTCTCCTTATAAGATATGCTTTACCAACCCTACTTCGCAGGCCACCTCAATAAATTTATTATTTTTATAATTACAGTGTGTACCTACGAGACCGTATGTGCAGGGCTTTCATTGAGTCCCTTTCCTACGAAATGGTGAAGTATCGACATCTACATCGATACACCGCAGTTCACCTTATGGCGCGTGGCGCTGGGTACCCTGTACCGCTGCTAGTCATTTCCTTTCCCGTTCCACTCGTAAAACAGAACGAGGGAAAGCCAACTGTCTATATGCCTCCGTATAAGCCCTAGTTTCTTATCTACGTGGTCCTTACGCGTAATGTATGTTGCAGGCAACAGAATCGCTCTGCAGTCAGCTTCAAATGCCGATCCTCTAAATTTTCTCAATAGTGTTCTTCGAAAACAACGGTGTCTCCTCTGCAGGGATTCCCATTTCCGAGCTGGTACGGGTCCCAAACACTCAAGCAGTACGCAAGAGCAGGTCGCACTAGTGTATATGCGGTCTCCCTTACAGATGAACCACCCCCCCCTCCCCCCAACACCACCCCACCTCAAAAAAAAATTATATATATATATATATATATATATATATATATATATATATATATATATATATATATATAAATAAAAAAAACCTCTCAGTAAACCGAAGTCGACCATTCACCTTTCCTCCTAGAAGCCTCACATGTTCGTTCCAGCTCGTATCGCTTTGCAACGTTGTGCCTAGATCTCTTAACAACGTGATTGTGTCAAGCAGGACACTACTAATACTGCTTTTTCGCACTCATCCGCACTGACTTACATTTTTCTAAATTTGGACCTAGCTGCCATTCATCACACTAACTAGAAATTTTGTGTAACAAGGAAACGGCACGACCGTGGGGACTGGGATTTGTCCGCAATTTTGTGTGGTGAAAAACGACCCCTAACACCTCACGTGGTTAAAATATTAGAACGCACTACTTGGAAAATCCCGAGAAAAATCAATCCAAAGTTTCTTAGGTGCCGTACGAGTATAAAATGTTGGTCCAATGTCGAGCCGCCGTTTGGCCTACATGGTTAGCGTTTGGATGATTGTGCCAGAGGTCTCGGGTTCGATTCCTTCTCCCGAACATTTTTTTTTCTTCTGTTGCTTGCAAAATTGCAGCGCATTGTTGCGGGAGAATCGTGAAATTAATTCCCGGGAAGATTGTATAAAAATTCATTCTATAATTCACCATCAATTATCGTCACCAATATTCCGAGACATGATTCAATATTCCTGATTTGCCTCAAAATTATCAGAAACTCAAAACATTTTCGTAAATGTTAATGAAGCATGTTTTTTTACAGATTTATTGCAAACGCCCTGTCACTGTAAAAAATCCGTTTTCATATGTTGCACAAGATGTCGCAAAAACTATTGCTTTGTTTGTTTTCACGATAATTACCACTGCGGTTCTTGTTTATCATTATTATATGTATAAAAATTAAGTGTTTCCCAATCGACTTCGTTATTCTGATTAAAAACCCAATG
Source organism: Schistocerca cancellata (assembly GCF_023864275.1). Lineage (NCBI taxonomy): Eukaryota > Metazoa > Arthropoda > Insecta > Orthoptera > Acrididae > Schistocerca > Schistocerca cancellata. The sequence goes on along the minus strand of NC_064629.1, from coordinate 740,510,387 downwards.
TTTCTCCTCATATACTTAACAATGAAAAATGGAAAACCCAATGCCATGAATTGTGTTGTTGAACAAAAAGAAAACAATTTTAATACAATAATATAACTAATTTGTTAAAGATAATGTAGGTTTGTGAAACTTTCTGAATAATTGGTGGAATAACAAAAGAAAATGAAAAAGAAGGAAAAAAAAAGTGCCGAAGGAGGAATCGAACCCGAGTCCTTTGGCGTAAGAATCGGAGCCCTAAACATCGAGGCCAGACGGCGCCTCTGTAATGCACTAACGTTTTATACTCATCTACATCTACATCTACATTTATACTCCGCAAGCCACCCAACGGTGTGTGGCGGAGGGCACTTTACGTGCCACTCTCATTACCTCCCTTTCCTGTTCCAGTCGCGTATGGTTCGCGGGAAGAACGACTGTCTGAAAGCCTCCGTGAGCGCTCTAATCTCTCTAATTTTACATTCGTGATCTCCTCGGGAGGTATAAGTAGGGGGAAGCAATATATTCGATACCTCATCCAGAAACGCACCCTCTCGAAACCTGGACAGCAAGCTACACCGCGATGCAGAGCGTCTCTCATGCAGAGTCTGCCACTTGAGTTTGTTAAACATCTCCGTAACGCTATCACGCTTACCAAATAACCCTGTGACGAAACGCGCCGCTCTTCTTTGGATCTTCTCTATCTCCTCCGTCAACCCGATCTGGTACGGATCCCACAATGATGCGCAATACTCAAATATAGGTCGAACGAGTGTTTTGTAAGCCACCTCCATTGTTGATGGACTACATTTTCTAAGGACTCTCCCAATGAATCTCAACCTGGTACCCGCCTTACCAACAATTAATTTTATATGATCATTCCACTTCAAATCGTTCCGCACGCATAATCCCAGATATTTTACAGAAGTAGCTGCTACCAGTGTTTGTTCTGCTATCATATAATCATACAATAAAGGATCCTTCTTTCTATGTATTCGCAATACATTACATTTGTCTATGTTAAGGGTCAGTTGCCATTCCCTGCACCAAGTGCCTATCCGCTGCAGATCTTCCTGCATTTCGCTACAGTTTTCTAATACTGCAACTTCTCTGTATATTACAGCATCATCCGCGAAAAGCCGCGTGGAACTTCCGACACTATTTACTAGGTCATTTATATACACTCCTGGAAATGGAAAAAAGAACACATTGACACCGGTGTGTCAGACCCACCATACTTGCTCCGGACACTGCGAGAGGGCTGTACAAGCAATGATCACACGCACTGCACAGCGGACACACCAGGAACCGCGGTGTTGGCCGTCGAATGGCGCTAGCTGCGCAGCATTTGTGCACCGCCGCCGTCAGTGTCAGCCAGTTTGCCGTGGCATACGGAGCTCCATCGCAGTCTTTAACACTGGTAGCATGCCGCGACAGCGTGGACGTGAACCGTATGTGCAGTTGACGGACTTTGAGCGAGGGCGTATAGTGGGCATGCGGGAGGCCGGGTGGACGTACCGCCGAATTTCTCAACACGTGGGGCGTGAGGTCTCCACAGTACATCGATGTTGTCGCCAGTGGTCGGCGGAAGGTGCACGTGCCCGTCGACCTGGGACCGGACCGCAGCGACCCACGGATGCACGCCAAGACCGTAGGATCCTACGCAGTGCCGTAGGGGACCGCACCGCCACTTCCCAGCAAATTAGGGACACTGTTGCTCCTGGGGTATCGGCGAGGACCATTCGCAACCGTCTCCATGAAGCTGCGCTACGGTCCCGCACACCGTTAGGCCGTCTTCCGCTCACGCCCCAACATCGTGCAGCCCGCCTCCAGTAGTGTCGCGACAGGCGTGAATGGAGGGACGAATGGAGACGTGTCGTCTTCAGCGATGAGAGTCGCTTCTGCCTTGGTGCCAATGATGGTCGTATGCGTGTTTGGCGCCGTGCAGGTGAGCGCCACAATCAGGACTGCATACGACCGAGGCACACCGGGCCAACACCCGGCATCATGGTGTGGGGAGCGATCTCCTACACTGGCCGTACACCACCGGTGATCGTCGAGGGGACACTGAATAGTGCACGGTACATCCAAACCGTCATCGAACCCATCGTTCTACCATTCCTAGACCGGCAAGGGAACTTGCTGTTCCAACAGGACAATGCACGTCTGCATGTATCCCGTGCCACCCAACGTGCTCTAGAAGGTGTAAGTCAACTACCCTGGCCAGCAAGATCTCCGGATCTGTCCCCCATTGAGCATGTTTGGGACTGGATGAAGCGTCGTCTCACGCGGTCTGCACGTCCAGCACGAACGCTGGTCCAACTGAGGCGCCAGGTAGAATGGCATGGCAAGCCGTTCCACAGGACTACATCCAGCATCTCTACGATCGTCTCCATGGGATAATAGCAGCCTGCATTGCTGCGAAAGGTGGATATACACTGTACTAGTGCCGACATTGTGCATGCTCTGTTGCCTGTGTCTATGTGCCTGTGGTTCTGTCAGTGTGATCATGTGATGTATCTGACCCCAGGAATGTGTCAATAAAGTTTCTCCTTCCTGGGACAATGAATTCACGGTGTTCTTATTTCAATTTCCAGGAGTGTATATTGTGAAAAGAAATGGTCCCATAACACTCCCCTGTGGCACGCCAGAGGTTACTTTAACGTCTGTAGTTGTCTCTCCATTGATAACAACATGCTGCGTTCTGTTTGCTAAAAAATCTTCAATCCAGCCACACAGCTGGTCTGATATTCCGTAGGCTCTTACTTTGTTTATCAGGCGACAGTGCGGAACTGTATCGAACGCCTTCCGGACTGTACGACACCTAAGAAACTTTGGATCGATTTTTCCCGGGATTTTCCGCTTAGTGCGTCCTAATATTTTAACCACGTTAGGTGTTAAGGGTGCTCCCTCACCACACAAAATTTCGGCCAAAGCCCCGACCCCACGGTCGTGCCGTCTCCTTGTAAGTCATCTTGTATCCGAAACTTCCTGGCAAATTAAAACTGTGTGCCGGACCGAGACTCGAATTCGGGACCTGTGCCTTTCGCGGGCAAGTGCTCTACCAACTGAGCGACCCAAGCACGACTCACGCCCCGTCCTCACAGCTTTACTTTTGCCATTACCTCGTCTCCTCCTACACTCCTCCTACGGTCACTCGACTTCGACACCTTATAGCACACCACAGCATTATCAGCAAACAACCGCAGATTGCTGCCCACCCTGTCAACCAAAACATTTATTTATACAGAGAACAAGCGCGGTTCTATCACACTTCCATGGGGCAATCCTGACGACACCCTTGTTTCTAATAAACACTCGCCGTCGAGGACGACATACTGGGTCCTATAACGTAAGAAGTCTTCGAGCCATTCACGTATCTGCGAATTTAGTATACTCGTACCTCCTTTAACAGCCTGCAGTGGGGCACGGTATGAAACGCCTTCCGGAAATCTAGAAATATGGAATCTGCGTGTTGACCTTCACCCATTTTTCGCAGTATATCGTGTGAGAAAAGGGCAGTCTGAATTTCGCACGAGGGGTACTTTCTAAAACCGTGCTGATTCGTGGCCATAAGCTTCTCGGTTTCAAGAAAATTTATTATATTCGAACTGAGAATAAGTTCAAAAATTCTGCAGAAAACCGAAGTTAGGGATGGTGGTCCGCAATTTTGCGGGTCCGTTGTTTTACCCTTCTTCTATACAGGAGTCACCTGCGCTTTTTTTCCATTTTCTTGGTACTTCGTGCGGTGCAAGAGATTCACTATAAATGCAAGCTAGGTAAGGGACCAGTGTCGTAGAAAATTCTTTGTAAAACCTCACTGCGATTCCATCCGGACTTGTTGACTGATGTGTTTTGAAGTCTTTTAGTTGTTTCTTTACGCCGGGGATGCTTATTACTATGTGGTCCATAGGGGAGTCTGTCCGATGGTCAAGTCACGGTATGTTTGTATGATTTTCCTGCGTGAACGATTTCATGAAGGTGAAATTTAAAACTTCGGCTTTCGTTTTGCTATCTTCAACTGTCACACCATACTGGTCAACAAAGGACTGAATGAAAGCCTTAGATCCGCTTAGCGATTATACATGGGAGCAAAATTTTCTCGGGTTCTCACCCAGATCTTCTGATAAGGTCTTACGGCGGTAGTTGTTGTATGCTTCCCTCATAGATCTTTTTACAGACGTACTGTTCTTTACTAACCTTTGCTTGTCGTCATTTGTGCATTCTCTTTTGAATCGAGAGTGCAACAGCCCCCTATTCTTCCGCCTCTTCTGAACTTTGTTGTTAAACCATGGTGGGTCTTTTCCGTTCTTAATCCACTTACTAGGCACATAACTCTCTAGACCACGATTTATATTCTGGTTAAACTTTGCCCATAATTCCTCTACATCCATCTTACAGGAACTAAGTGATTTCAATTCGCAGTCTAAGTAAGATGGTAACAGCTGCTTATCTGCACTGTCTAACAGAAACACTTTCCTAATCTTTTTGACTGATTTATTGACATCCCTAACCATAGTTGCTATAATGACGTTATGATCGCTAATCTTCGTTTCTATACTGACTTTGTCGGTAAGGTCCAGCCTTTTTGTAGCTGTAAGGCTAAGGCATTCCTTAAAAGGCACGTAAGCGGGACGTTTGCCTAACGCCACCGTCTTTCGTGTACTCATGTCTCATACAATTGGTGCCAAACGATACTATAACTATTAATTGCTTGTTATTGTAATTGCTGTTTATTAGAGGACGAAGCATCTCTCAAGTACATTCGAAGGTGGAAGCGAGGACTAGGGTACTGTGGATGTGATTTATGAGCTGGAGTGGTAATCAGTGGTTTTTTGTTGCGGCGATATCTTTTCATGAAATTTCAGTCCCTCACCTACACAGGGGGAGATGACCATCTTAATAAAATCAGATGCATTATCGAATTTGCAAAGTAATACATAGTATAAACCTGATACTTACAGCTTAAGAGACTTGGTATTTGCCGAAGCATTTGGATACCTTAAGAGAGATCGAAAGTGAGTAGGCAACCTGTGACAGAGATAAAACACTATCACAGACGTCTGGTAACACGGTGTACTACAGTTGGTCTGCGTGCGGAGACGAATGCAGAATAACAATAGCAGCAAGCGCTACATGCGGACACTGCGACAGCTAGACCAAACCACAACAGTGCACTACAGCCACACCCGTAAACACGGTCGTCATCGTAAACATGTCCCTGCAGATGCTGCTCGCCGACCGTGGCCCGTGTTTGTTACAACACGCAACTGAACGTCGGAGGTTTGAAGCGTCAACTTTAGGTTGCAATATCTCCGGATGTAATTAACATCTTACAATAAAACAAACGGAACTGATAACGTATTTGTTTATATGTTCAGATGTGCTAACAAAACTAACGTGGTTCCATTTTAAAAAACGTAGGTTTGTGTTAAAAAACATACTTCCGTGCATTTTTGTATGGTTTGTATTAAACAATTACACTAGCCCCTCTCCTCACGTTCGATCTGTGGAATCGACTCGTCAGTATTTGATGTGGTTTACGAAATATATCCAGCGGTAACGTTAGGTGACTCACCCTGTATATGCGGCGGAAAATTAATTACTTGATTTGCATAATGTTTGCGTGTGACACTCAAACGCTGAACACACGTTTTTATTACGAGGAAGGGTCGTCGTAAGGTGGTAGTGTTTTACGTTATCTATTTGACACCTGTAAATTGTTTAATATTAATTTGATAGAATAGTGGACTATTTCCCTCTATATTTGATATCGAAATTGCGTCAGCTCCCCCCTTGTCCCCGGAATTAGCCAATAGGAACTCAGTATTGTGAGGAGAGATGAATACCTCTGTCTACGTGTTTGGAGACGTTGGTTCACACACACAAACAGAAAGTAGCCTCTTGAGAGAGACAGAGCCAGGAAGCGAGACTGGAATTTTCCGATCAACAGAATTCCTCCACTTGATGCTTTGTTTGGAGCAGCGAGATCAAAGGAGGCTGATTTCCGGTCCGTGGTCTGTGTTATTTAGTATCGCCATATGTAATTAGGACATAGGGCAGTTTATGACCAACGTGGAAGCGCCCGGACAATACACACACGCTGGAGCCTCCGAAACAGTGGCCACTACCCCGCACTTTATTCCACTACTCAGTGCTCACAATTATTACGTCATGGGAAGCGGGGGTGCGGGGCTGCAGATGTGAGCTCTACTCAACTGGGGCTGTCCTCTCTACTGCAAATCGATTAAATGAAGGAAATGCATCAATATATTATTGACACTGATTGGTAATCTCATGTCGTGAAATCCTTCCTCTCCAACACAGACAAAGTCTTTTCTACGCCAATTTTTCAATTTTTTGTGGAAGAGTGGGGGTGGGGGGGGGGGAATGGGTAACGTAGGGGGAGGTGGGAGATGGGGGACGTCCTATGGTGGTGGCGTTGGGCACCAGCAGAGTCAATTCCTGCGTGTCAAGGTAAGCGCACAAACGGAAATTTTCCAACGAGACAATTCTCCAGTCTGCACCAATGTAATTACGTACATGGATGTGAACTTTTAACGCAAGTAAAGAGATCCAACACCTGACAATTGAATTGTAGTCGTGCGGTCTAAGGCGCCTTGACACAGTTCGTGCGGCTCTTCCCGTCGGAGGTTCGAATCATCCCTCGGGCATGGGTGTGTGTGTGTGTGTGTGTTGTCCTTAGCGTTAAGTTATTTTGAGTTAGAAAAAGAAGTGTAAGCCTAGGGACCGATGACCTCAGCAGTTTGGTCCCACAGGAACTCACCATCACCAAAATTGAATTTTATAAATAAACAGTATATCCTCAGAATTGTAATTGACACTGACTGCAATTTTGTATCATGAGATTATTCCTCTCCAGCAAAGACTGTATCATTTTCCCACCAGTTTCCAGATTGAGGAATGGTGGTTGAGTGATGGACAGTTGGGGAGGACTGGGGGGATTTCCCATAGGGACAGGGGTTAATTAATTAATTAGTCAATTCATTTGGTATAAAAAGTGTGCTTGTATCAGCGAGGAGGATGGGGGATTGGAGAGAGGTTGGGGATTTTATAGAGGGGTAGGGGAGGAGGAAGGGAGGGGAGTGTGGGGTTTCGCATCCTCATGATGTCATAAATCAGTTAACAGAACAATAGGGATATGGGGAGGGGGTCATAAGTCAATCAAGTTTGTCCCTGAATGTATGGTTGTCCCTGAATGTATGCAACCCACAAAGTGGGGTGACTCGGTCATTACCCTACTACTCACATTCACTGCAAGGTGTGTGACAGATTGCGTTTTTCTACTGGTAAACGCTATCATGCCAAGAAAAAATAAACGCTATCATGCCAAGGAAAAACATGTTTTTAGGTGTGGATGTGGTCCTCAAGGGTAGATGGTTACTTGTGTTGTTCCATTGTGCCTTCCCGAATGACGAGATCAGTCAGGGAATACCACTAAACATTAATCAGAACATAAGACTCCCTGCTCTAGTACGGACGCTTCAGATGATTGTTGCAGGGTGCTTGCTTTTAGACATTTCACGCTGTACACGCCAACAGCCATTCATATGATGGAGCATAATACGTGATTCATCTGCAAAGGTCATCAGTCGACACTCACTGGATATCCAGTTGCCGTATTGGCGTTGATTCCGGTATTCGTCGCCGATGGGTAGCAGTCAGCATGGATGCATGAATCTGATGCCTGCTTTGAATCCCCCAAATGCAGCAACGTTCGATGAAATTTGAGGAGATGCTGTTGGTAGCCCCTTGGTTCATCTGAGGAGTCAGTTCCTCTACAATTGCGCATCTATCCGCCTGTAAACATCTTCTTAGCCGTCGTTCACCCCTGTTATCTATGGTCTTTGGTGCGCCACAGCTGGCTCAGTGCCAGTTTTGGACAGTACCATTTTGTCATGCACGATATACTTTAACTGTGGTGGCATGCAAACAGTTTACAAACTTTCGTTTCTGCATACAACAGTGGCTGCAGTCTTTTCGGCATACCTCCAACATGCTTTATATACCCACGTGTCGTTTGTGAATGTTTATTGCACACTGATGCTGAACATCGGTACTGGTCACATTAACGTGTTTCGACTGTTGACATTGCAGCGTATGTTATGGGAACGCGGTATCACTGGAAATACTGATAAGTCACGTTATTGATCCACCTACTCAAGTTCTTGGGTCATGTAATCACAAGCAAAGGGATTTTGCCTGGCCTGAACAGTATCCAACACACAAGTTCAAAAGAAAATTTGTGGGTTCTTTAGGGCTAGTTAGCTTCCATAAATGTTTTATTAAATTGGAAGCATTGATGTTGCCGTGTTTATGCAAACTGACAGGGAGGAAGACGCCTTGGGAGTGGAACGCTGAAGCAGAACATGAATTCCAGTCACTAAAATACAGATTCACAGCTGCACCTATACTCATAAACCTGAACTTGTCCTGTGATTTTTGTATGACCATGGATTGTGCTAATGTGGACTAGAAGTAGTTGTCTTTCAAGAGTTTGAAGAAGATCGAGCCGTAATGAGGAAAGCAATCATTTTTGGCAGTTGTCCAAGTGTGAACAGAATTATACATGTTATCTTCCTTATTTCTCAGCCTCTTTTTTTCTGCAGGTGCAGATATACAAGATTTGTAGATTAATTACGGTCTTTTGCAACTGTAATGAAAGGCCAGACGCGTTTTGCTTTATTCTAAGGACTCTTCAGTGGTGTGGTTTTTTGTTGTTTCCTTCATTCTTCTTCTTCTCCTTCTTCCACGTGTATGTGTTGGAATTTTGCACATATCACTTCCACAGCACTAAATACATTCACGTATCTGTGTTGAGAAGCAGGACGACAGTCACACTTCTCAGTACAGATACAACAACATATTTTAGTGCAGTGAAAGCGCTGCGTGGAGAAACCCAACACATAAACATGAAACAAGAATAAAACTGAAATAAACAACAAACAACCTGACCACTGAAGATGCTTTAGAACAAAACAACTATGTTTGGTATTAATAAGACTTTCATTCAGTTGAAAAAGACAGTAATTAACCCGTACAACTTGTGAAAACAATTACTCCTTCACTGAATTTGAAGCCCCAGACATTTTCTCGGGGTTCCCGAAACTTCTGGAACTTTTTGTTTGTGTAAAGGTCTAGAGTTTCCAGGAACCATCATTGAGATTTTTGCTAATTGTTAATATAACAGAAGGGCGATTTACGTAGTACATGTTGTATCTTCAAGAATTAGACATTATAATTGTGCATATGTCGGGAACTACCAATATTATCTGGGATGTGTTGTTGTGTTCACACTGACTGGCATAGTTGAAGGAACAGGGGAAACTTAGAAGACAATTACTTTGGCTTATGCTACCTAAAAGGCAGAGCTGTTGAAAACTGTGTAGCTGCCTTGCTGACAAACATTTTGTTACAACCACCCAAGCTCAGGGGTTGTAATATGTCAGAACGACCGAGAGGTATGGTTTGGGAGAGAGGAACGACTCACGCCGAAGCGTGCAAAGAAACACAGGCAAGTGCGTCATTGACTTTATTACTTCGAAACTACACAGGCGCCCTTTCACTGAACTCGGCGATGGCGCCGCGCAGCGTGCGTGGGTCGTCGCCAACGTGAAATGCGGGTATGTATAGCGCCCGTGTCCGATTTCCCAGTCTTGCGGATGTAGTGATCCTACTCGCGCCACGTCTTTTAAGCGGACCCTCCATACTGTAAATCACGGATTCTAATGGGCTTCAAATATGTTGTAGAGGCATTTACCCCGAGTACCTGGCTATCTGGTCTTTTAGCGACAGGCCTTGGTTTTTGAGAAAAATTATTTTGATGTTCACTGCGAGCTTTGTACATCCGTAACATATGTTCCGAGGAAGTCGGGGTAACGCAGCGGTAAAGATTCACGGCAACTGCGCTGGGGGTACCGTGTTCAAATCCTGCTGGTGTACTTTTTTTCCAAATCGAACGAATTTTTCAATTTTATTTCAAAGAATATCAATAAACAGCGTAAAGTGTGCGAAGGTATAAAGATATATTTAGTTATTCATTTTTTCAAATATTCATTCCGTTTGTGGTTCGCAGTTGGAGTTCCAAATGCTCCTGCGACGGTCGCTTCTTGTATTACCTGAAATCGATCTCCGCCCATTATCGTCCCCTCTCCCATGAATACCGTTAGCCGTAACGGGAACTGCAGCTCCTAGTTGCGGCCAGTGATGATGCGAGTTGCATTCCTTTACGTTCGCATCTAACTACAGTGTCAGTTGCTCGCCAAGTGTTTCTAGTGCCGTGTGTTAGAAACATTCTGTGAAATGAAAGAACCAAATGTTTCTGCAATAGTGCAGCCAGAAGGAGATCCACAAGTAGAGGAGTTGAACGAAGAATCAGAAGGCGAAATCACGAATGCCATTAAATACGCCGAAAATCTACTCCGCGATTCAGCGCACCTAATTTTGAAAGCGTGATTAGATACACATGGTTCGCATCGAAATTAGCGGATGAAAGAGAATTCCTTTTTAATGCATTAGAGCTGTGTTTCCCGGTATCGCTCATGAAGAAACCGTGCGCCTATAAGACGGTTGCCGAGAGGTTAAAGGCGCTACAGTCTGGAACCGCACGACCGCTACGGTCGCAGGTTCGAATCCTGCCTCGGGCATGGATGTGTGTGATGTCCTTAGGTTAGTTAGGTTTAAGTAGTTCTAAGTTCTAGGGGACTTATGACCACAGCAGTTGAGTCCCATAGTGCTCAGAGCCATTTGAACCATTTTTTTTTTAAGACGGTTGCTGTCATAAAATTCACGTGGTGCTGCGAAAATTTGTGCTTCGGTTGTTTCTATGATAAGTGTCACCCAAAATATTGTTCTGGCACATTAAGCAATGTGGACGATGAAAAATAAGATTTTGTAATATTTATAACGGAATATATCTTTATAATTTCGCACGCCTTACAGTGTTTGTTGATATTCTTTGAAATTAAATTGAAAAATTCGATCGATTTTGAAAAAAAAAAAATGACGAGCAGGTTTCGAACATGGCGCCTCTAGAGCGGTAGCCGCTAACCTTTACCGCTGCGCTACGCCGACTTGCTCGGAGTATATGTAACGTTAAGGATATACAAAGACGCAATGAACTTCAAAATCATTTTTCTCAAAAACCAAGGTCCGTCGCTAAAAAACCGGATAGCCAGGTACTCAGGATAAGTGCCTCTACAACATATTTGAAGCGCATCAAAATCCGTGATTTACAGTATGGAGGTCCCCTTGTAAGTGGCCGCCGCGTGTGTTAACTGTACTCGCAGCCTGGAACACGGCTAACTGCTCCCTCGAGCGCGACTCGTGGACCCCGTGTAGAACGCCGAAGGGAAGCAGCCGACCGCCGTCGTTCTAGTCAGCCGTAGCAGGTCTGGTCGTCCGCTCAGGGCTGCTCGTTCACTGCCCGCAGACAGCTCTGCGCCCTCCCGGCCCTGCCCCTGGAGACGGCAGCCTGCGGATGACGTCACCCGGAGAGTGGAGGCTAGCAGCCCTCTCGCTCCTCGCGTCGGTGCAGCTCCAAGGTCCGGAGCACCGCACAACACCTACGACGCGTCCGTGCAGTGAACATTGGAGGTAGCTCCAGCGGGCCGGTTGGCCGCCGATGTCCATCACCAAAAGCTCGTCACGCATGGCCAACAACTTAAACACTCGTCTGGACGTGGACAAACTGGTAACATGACTGCCTGCTTTGTGTCTCCGGGCTCGCTTATTTATAAGTATTTTTCCTATGTCTCTAAAGTAGTTCCTCTGGAGGGGACAAGAGGATCTTTGCTACACTACTGGCCATTAAAATTGCTACACCAAGATGAAATGCAGATGATAAACAGGTATTCATTGGACAAATATATTATACTAGAACTGACATGTCATTACATTTTCACGCAATTTGGGTACATAGGTCCTGAGAAATCAGCAGCCAGAACAACCACCTCTGGCCGTAATAACGGCCTTGATACGCCTAGGCATTGAGTCAAACAGAGCTTGGATGGCGTGTACAGGTACAGATGCCCATGCAGCTTCAACACCATACCACAGTTAATCGAGAGTAGTGACTGGCGTGTTGTGACGAGCCAGTTGCTCGGCAACCATTGACCAGACGTTTACAATTGGTGAGAGATCTGGAGAATGTGCTGGCCAGGGCAGCAGTCCAACATTTTCTGTATCCAGAAAGGCCCGTACAGAACCTGCAACATGCGGTCGTGCATTATCTTGCTGAAATGTAGGATTGCACTGGGATCGAATGAAGGGTAGAGCCGCGGGTCGTAACACATCTTAAATGTAAAGTCCACTGTTCAAATTGCCGTCAATGCGAACAAGAGGTGACCGAGACGTGTAACCAATGGCACCCCGTACCATCACGCCGGGTATTACTCCAGTATGGCGATGACGAATACACGCTTCCAATGTGCGTTCACCGCGATGTCGCCAAACACGGATGAGACCATCATGATGCTGTAAACAGAACCTGAATTCATCCGAAAAAAATGACGTTTTGCCATTCGTGCACCCAGGTTCGTCGTTGAGTACACCATCGCAGGCGCTCCTGTCTGTGATGCAGCGTCAGGGGTAACCGCGGCCATGGTCTCCCAGCTGATAGTCTATGCTCCTGCAAACGTCGTCGAGCTGTTCGTGCAGATGGTTGTTGTCTTGCAAACATCCCCATCTGTTCACTCAGGGATCGAGACGTGGCTGCACGATCCGTTACAGCCATGCGGATAAGATGCCTGTCATCTCGACTACTAGTGATACGAGGCCGTTGGGATCCAGCTCGGCGTTCCGTATTATCCTCCTGAACTCACCGATTCCATATTCTGCTAACAGTCATTGGATCTCGACCAACGCGAGCAGCAATGTCGCGATACGATAAACCGCAATCGCGATAGGCTACAATCCGACCTTTATCAAAGCCGGAAACGTGATGGAACGCATTTCCCCTCCTTACACGAGGCATCACAACAACGTTTCACCAGGCAACGCCGGTCAGCTGCTGTTTGTGTATGAGAAATCGGTTGGAAACTTTCCTCATGTCAGCACGTTGTAGGTGTCCACACCGGCGCAAACCTTGTGTGAATGCTCTGTAAAGTTAATCATTTGCGTATCATAGCATCTTCTTCCTGTCGGTTAAATTTAGCGTCTGTAGCACGTCATCTTCGTCGTGTAGCAATTTTAATGGCCAGTAGTGTAATTACGACGTCAGCTTTCCTCAGCTCGCTTCAGCCCCTACACACAGGTCTCTAGGCGCTGTTGTAACTGCAACGTATGGGTTCTTCACAGCACGTCCGTGCCCTGTGCTACCCTGATTACTTCACATTTGTATACAGTGCCAGCCACGCTGTGCCTTCTAGCCTGTGAGCGCTGTCATAAACCTGTCTCACAGAATCATTTTCAAAATGCCTGGCATCTGATGCGACAATCGGTCCCTTAACTTCTGCCTACCAGCAGTAGCTGCGCGAGATTTACAAGAATTCCCCAAATCCACCCCTGTACTTGTTCATGGCGCAGCAGCTGTGGAGGAACGCACATGAATTTTGCCTTTCTAGATTTAAAGCACAAATGTGGGTTCTTTATATGGTAAGAAAAGGGATTCTGATTCTTTGATGGAACTAGTTGCTGTTCGTGGTAGATGAATTGGTGAACAAGCCTGTATTGGATATGCACTTAAATCATGCTCACTTTGACCCAAAGAAATGTTTCTTGGAGTTGTGAATGACCTGGATGGTATTGTCTTTTTCCAGTGCCTGTCAGATAGCAAAACCTTCTACCATATCAAATTAGGACCCCCTTTTTTCCAATCCTGCTCGTAAAACTAAGACTTCTTGCGGCATCAGATTTCCTAGGGTCCCTTCCTAGAACAAAACGATGGTTCTGTTATGTATGTTGTAGTACTTTTTGCATATGTGATTTTTCATCTACGTCTGCATCTACATCTACATGTATACTCTGGAAACCACCGTGAGGTGCATGGCAGGGGGTACAGACCACTGTACCAGTTATTAGTGTTTCTTCCTGTTCTACTCACGTATGGGGCGTGGGAAAAATGATTATTTGAATGCCTCAGTACGTGCGGTGATTATTCTAATCTTATCCTCATGATCCCTATTGAACTATACGTAGGAGACTGTAGTACATTCTGTGAGTCATCATCTAAAGCCGGTTCTTGTAACTTTGTTAATACACTTTCTAGGACTAGTTTACGTGTATTTTCAAGAGTCTTCCAGTTCAGTTCCTTCAGTATCTCTGTGACACTCTCCCATGTATCAAGCAAACCTGTGACCATTCATGCTGCCCTTCTCTGTATATGTTTAATATCTCCTATTAGTCCAATCTGGTACGGGTCCCACACACTTCAACAATATTCTACAACAAGAGAAATATTCTAGAATCGTTCAAATAATTATACATCTACATCTACATGTCTACTCCGCAATTCACATTTAAGTGCTTGGCAGAGGGTTCATCGAACCACAAATACTATCTCTCTACCATTCCACTCCCGAACAGCGCGGGAAAAACGAACATCTAAACCGTTCTGTTCGAGCTTTCACATGTCTACTCTGAGGACCATTGAATTGTTTGTTTCTAATTTTTCACAAATTCTGTAGATATTTTCGTTTACTTTTTTGTATAATTTATTATTTCTGCTGTTGTAATTGCGTTTGCTAATCATTTTGTATATCTTTTCAGTAAGGTAGTTTTGAGTTACAATAGCAAGTTTAGCTGTAGAACTTCTATTTTGTTTGTGCAGTATTGCTTGCTATGTTAGTACGAGTTGGTTTATTTGATAAATTGGATTCTACGCCCTTCTGTGATAACTGTATTTCCTCATTATTAAATTCTGTTTCTGTCAGATTTTTTTCTCTATCGAAAAATTTTAATTTCATGTCACATTCCAATTCATTCCTTATTTAATTATAATTTTTGGTTAATGCATCACGTTTTTTCTTATGCCTCAATGTTCTTCACAGCATTTTTATTTCATATGCGCTTCATCAGAACCTACACTGGAGAATGCTAAACAGGAAATAGAATAACAGCACATCCAGCAGCCGGACACCAGCAGGTGCGGCAGTGGCCCGGTTCGTGGCAGAAGTTCCCGGTATAGCGGAACTGATCCGCTCTGAGATACGTGCAGTGCTTCACGAAAAAAGATAATCTCGATCTCATTGTTCGCATTATATCAGACACAGTAACGGCAACAGTTCTAACAGAAATTCATCACACTGTTGAGAAAAATATTGCTGAAAGTACAGCTTTAAAAAATTCTATGTCTGAGCATGAGAGAAAGATGCAACATTTTGAAGAAAAAGTATCTGTGCGACGGACGAGTTAGAGGACTAGCAAAGGTTAAATAATATACGGCTCTTTGGCGTAGCAGAAGAAGAGGCGGAAGACACAGACAGCCTGCGTATACAGATTGCACATAAGAAGTGAGGCACAGAAGTCAGTAAGGCAGACATTGACAGGAGCCGTCAGGTGGGACGAAGATTATCAGGTTCTGTGTAACCACATCCAATAACTGTGAAGTTTGCTGCGCGGTGTGGCCGCTCGTTATGAGGCGTCATGTCACGGACTGCTCGGCCCCACCCGCCGGAGGTTCGAGTCCTCCCTCAGGCATGGATGTGTGTGTTGTTCTTAGCATAAGTTAGCTTAAGTAGTGTGTAAGTCTAGGGACCGATGACCTAAGCAGTTTGGTCCCTAAGGAATTCACACACATTTGAACATCTGAACTGTGAAGTTTGTTTCATACAGAAAAACGGTGGAGATATTTAGCCACAAGAAAGAAATTAACAAAAACAGGGCTTACAATAAGACAATATCTTACACAGGAACGTGTAAAGATATTGAACAATGTCATATGTCGTTTCTGCCTTCAGAATGTGTAGACTCACAGTGGCAGGGTAATTATTAACACTGCAGCTGGCAAGAAAGCAGTTACAGACATGACATAACTGAATAGCATTCAGTGAAGTTTCGCTGAATGCGAACCAAAGTGGAAATTTACCACCTCTCACCTTGGTTTAAAAGTAGACGCCACCCGGAGTGGCCGAGCGGTTCTAGGCGCTACAGTCTGGAACCGCGCGACCGCTACAGTCGCAGGTTCGAATCCTGCCTCGGGCATGGATGTCTGTGATGTCCTTAGGTTAGTTAGATTTACGTAGTTCTAAGTTCTAAGTCCTAGGGGACTGATGACCTCAGAAGTTAAGTCCCATACTGCTCAGAGCCATTTGAACCAATAATATGACCAGACATTCTTCACTATGCATCAGCATTTGCTATGAGTGTGTATGATAGCTCCGTATTTGAATGAGTGAATGAGTGCTTAGCCAAAAGCTCGTATTAATTTAATCACTTCACGTGGCTGGAACTCCGAGGTCTTTTTATTCGATGTCACTGCAGTGAGGCTCTGCATTCCTAGTTTTAACAGGTTCTAGGCGCTTCAGTCCGGAACCGCGCGACTTCTACGGTCGCAGGTTCGAATCCTGCCTCGGGCATGGATGTGTGTGATGTCCTTAGGTTAGTTAGGTTTAAGTAGTTCTAAGTTCTAGGGGGCTGATGACCTCAGAAGCTAAGTCCCATAATACTTAGAGCCATTTTAACATTTTGAAAACTAGTCTAGTGTAACATCCCTTGTACTCTAAACACTATCTTTGAAACGTCCCCTTAGAAAAATTTATGAATTACAGTATTGATAAACCTCTTACGTCATTTGATTTTCAAACAGCTGAGCAGAACTGAACGTACTCAGACATTTCTCTCTTTACCTTTTCTGATCAACATTAAACTGACACACAATATTTTTAGCGCAACGCAATCTGACTTTCAATAATCCCTACAAAATAATGGCCCTGACTAACAATAACCTATACCTTTCATGCATCACTTACCTCACAAAAATCTTCGTTACTCGAACTACTGAAATACAGCGGGCGCCAATACTGCCAGCTAAATAAAAGATTCTAACTACTGAAGGCACTAACTACTGATAGGCATAGTTAGCAAATGAAAGGTTTTGATAGAGAACAAATAATGTATTTACCTTAATAATATTCAAAAGTCATCATATATATATACAGGGTGGTCAGAAAATGTGTGAAATGCTTGTAGGGATGTTACAGGGCAGGTTGTACTGAGACATAAATGTTAGGAAAGAGATTCGATACGTTGCTCTGTTTCCGAGTTATTTAGAATAGAATTTAGCCAATCGGGGCTTCTCGCGGTGGCGGTGTTCCCCGACGAGTGCTTTGTCTCGTTAGCTGAAACTTGAATTTACGCACGCGACGATCTGATTGGCTAACTTCAATGCTAAATAACTCGGAAACGGCGCAACGTATCGAATTTCTTTCTTAACATTTATGTCTCAGTACAAACTGCCCTGTAACATCCCTACAAGCATTTCACACATTTTCTGACCACCCTGTATATATATCAGTTCATGATATACAGTATTACAAATTTACTCTTTCTGATGGAAACAAGTCCAGATCGTCCGCTCTCAAAATTCTGCCATCTCTCTCCCCACATCCACCACTGCTGGAGGCTCGCCTCCAACTGCGCAACGCTACGCGCTGTTCACATCCAACTGCCCAACACTACAATAGCAAATATTCCAACAATGCAAACCAGCCACAGACTTCACACAGCACAGTCAGTGATTTTCATATAGAGCGCTACGTGACGTTACCAACATAAAAACATAAACAGCCTACTTACATCTTGTAATTGCATCAACTTCAGAACTATCTTTGAGTCCATGTTCTTCTCGTAACTGTTAATTTATAGTTATCTTTGTAGTAGTGTCTTCACTTATTATCCTTAACTGTTGTATTACTTAGTTTTATTTGCTGTTAACACTATTTGGTTTAGAATTTTCTCTCTTATATGTAGTAGTAGTATTATCGTCATCATTCTTTTCCTGGTTACATTACTCGCTCATCTCGGTTTAAATGACGAAGAACAAAACTGCTATCAGTGTTACTTCGGTAATTTCTAATTTAAAAGTTAGCCTTCTTGGTTAATCTTTTAGTTATTAAACCAATTTTTCTCTGCTGATAGCATCGGCCTTGTAAATCAACTGATCTCTCCTCCCACTCTGAACTGTACTGCACACTAACCACTTTTCATGTTTTAATACAGAGTAAACTGTTTTTACAGTCTGAACTATTCTCAGTCATATTCCTTCACAATGAATATTCTCTGCTCCCCACGCTTCCATATTCGCGCCGATCTACGCGCTTCGTAGTACGGAAGAGTAACCGACCTTCAACTCTTCGCTTTCTCCAACCCCTTGCCTGCCTGTGGGCCACTCCCTCGCCCTTCCATCCCCCTCACATAACGCGAGGCAGTGGTTATGCCAGAGTCCAGAGCAGCCGCTGTCCCTACTTGCAGCGTTATAGCAGAAACGATTCCCAACGACTGTACGCTACAACTCGCACTTGACTGAATTCGTATGCTCATTTCAGTATCTTAGCTTACGTGTCACACTACTGTCGGAGAGGTGGCTGTCCCTTCCAGCTGTGTAAGCCTCGATGGCTATGTGCTTCTGAGACAAGACATGTATAATGGAAGAGTTGGCGGTGTGGCTGCATATATGTGTGAAACCTACTCCCTACTGTCGTTCTAACGTCCAATAACAAGGAGAAATAACCCGAATATACGTTCACTGAAATTAAGCCTCTCGACAGAATGCGTCTTATCCGTGTAATATACAATCCAGACTCCTGCTCAAATCATATACTGCTTCCACTTAGACCAACACATCATACTGCACACACTCATACTTCTAACGATATTTTCGGTGTCAAGTCTCCAAACAGAGTTATTCGCACTGATCAAATTTCTGCATCCGGCTTATCTGCTCGTGATGTAATATACATGAATTATTCGTTACAGTGTACAAAGAACAAACTTTTAAACGCTTGAATATGTCTGAGCTTACAGTTGCCGTCTATGATGCCTCTTGTCAGAGTATGACTGAAATAACTCTGATACAGTCTATAAAATATGTAATTTCACTAAGAGACTCCATAATTTGTACGATAAACACAATCCGATAAAAACTTTAAGAGTCAGGAGAAAACCTGCACAATGGTTCACCGATCAACTCAAACACCTCATGACGTAGCGCACAGGAAATGTAAGCCCCACCCGACCTCCGACTAGCATCTCGTCTAGGAGCGATTACGCAAACGAATTAGTCAGTTGGTGAGAAATGCAAAACCTAGGTACGTCCACTCGTTAGTGAGGACTTTCACAGGCCCACTGTCTTGTGGAAAAGTCCACGAGGGCTAGGAATAAGGAAACCTCAATCTACAGTTGATCAAAATGAGTATTTCGCCACTCCTACATCTCTACTTGACCAACGTACAAGGTCGCAAACCATCGAATCACTTGTAATACCTGCGGTCGGTACAGACGAAGCGTTTTTTTCTGCGGCCGGTAAGCTTTAGCACAGTCAGGAAGTCAAATGCGCTAATTCTTTCTGGAGATGTAGGACACGACAGTATTACAATACAAATGATTAGTTTCCTCATCGATCCATTAGTGCCTACAATAACGTTTGTTTTTAACCATTCTCCGACCGCCAGCATCTTCGCAATGATCTGGAAAAAGGGGCTCATAAAACCTCTACCCATAAAGGAATCTCCCAAAGAATCTTCCGACTATAGACCCATTTGCATTCTACCAGCATTGTCCAAGACTTTAGAATACATAGTTCACGATCAGCTTACCAGTTACGTAACATCAAATAACCTTCTAGATGAATACTAATACGGTTTCATGAAAAATCGCAGTGACTGACGAACTGAAACAAGCTATGTACAGACAAAGGAGGGTTGTTATATGCTTTTTGGACTTCCGCAAAGTTTTCGACTTTATATTCTACTTGCTAAACTCAAAATTCAAAACTTTTCTTCGAGTGCTGTACAATGATTCCACTCATTTCTTACATCCCGTCAACAGAGTGTAAAAGTCAGAATAAAGAGGTCACAGTCTGTAACGATCGGAACAAACAGGTCACAATAGAAGAATATAGCATCAGGGAACCCACAGGGATCAGTACTGGGCCCATCACTTTTCTCATTATATGCTATAATATGTTGAATATTGTCTCCCATAGCAAATATCATTTGTATGCTGATGACCTTCATTTATACTTAAGCGCAGGCTCAAAAAATCTGGGCACAGCCATCCAGAACGTAAATGCTGAGTTACTTGCATTATCAAATTGGACACAGAGCATAGGTTTAAATAAAACTTATCCCATCTAAAACACAAGCAATCTTAGTTGCTCGCAAAAGATTTATTACTCCTGAGTTCAGAGAATCCCTTATACCCTTAACACTAAACAGCACAGAAATCACCTTTTCTTCTTCTGTAAACAATCTGCGGATAATTCTGGACCATAACCTAGACGGGGTTAAAACACAGCTGCAGTCTGTAAGAAGGTGAAATCAACCCTCCCTCCCCCACCACTTTTCTCTCCCCTTCTCTACAGTGTTCGCTACTGAAATTATCTTCTTTCCTAGGAGACATTGTCACTTTCATTGCAGTCATCTCCTCTTTCATTATCGCTTCTACTTCTTCTAGTACCAAACAAAGCTTCAAAACTGCTAAAATAATCAATATCGTTCGTAATGCCACCATTATTTTATTATAATTAATTTGGATTCCGTAGAAATGTTGGAACACATGAGGCAATACTGACCCTACGACTTATCTTAGAAGACAGATTAAGGAAAGACAAACCTACGTTTCTAGCATTTGTAGACTTAGAGAAAGCTTTTGACAATGTTGACTGGAATGCTCTCTTTCAAATGCTGAAGGTGGCAGGGGTAAAAAACAGGGAGCGAAAGGCTATTTACAATTTGTACAGAAACCAGATGGCATTTATAAGAGTCGAGGGGCATGAAAGGGAAGCAGTGGTTGGGAAGGGAGTGAGACAGGGTTGTAGCCTATCCCCGATGTTATTCAATCTGTATATTGAGCAAGCAGTATAGGAAACAAAACAAAAATTCGGAGTAGAAATTAAAATCCATGGAGAAGAAATAAAAACTTTGAGGTTTGCCGATGACATTGTAATTCTGTCAGAGACAGCAAAGGACCTGGAAGAGCAGTTGAACGGAATGGACAGTGTCTTGAAAGGAGGATATAAGATGAACACCAACAAAAGCAAAACGAGGATAATGGAATGTAGTCGAATTAATTCGGGTGATGCTGCCGGAATTAGATTAGGAAATGAGACACTTAAAGTAGTAAAGGAGTTTTGCTATTTGGGGAGCAAAATAACTGATGATGGTCGAAGTAGAGAGGATATAAAATATAGACTGGCAATGGCAAGGAAAGTCTTTCTGAAGAAGAGAAATTTGTTAACATCGAGTATAGATTTAAGTGTCAGGAAGTCCTTTCTGAAAGTATTTGTATGGAGTGTAGCCATGTATGGAAGTGAAACGTGGACGATAAATAGTTTGGACAAGAAGAGAATAGAAGCTTTCTATATGTGGTGCTACAGAAGAATGCTGAAGATTAGATGGGTAGATCACATAACTAATGAGGAGGTACTGATTAGAATTGGGGAGAAGAGGAGTTTGTGGCACAACTTGACTAGAAGAAGGGATCGGTTGGGAGGACACGTTCTGAGGCATCAAGGGATCACCAATTTAGTATTGGAGGGCAGCGTGGAGGGTAAAAATCGTAGAGAGAGACCAAGAGATGAATACACAAAGCAGATTCAAAAGGCTGCAGTAGGTACTGAGAGATGAAGAAGCTTGCACAGGAGCTGCATCAAACCAGTCTGGACTGAAGACCACAACGACAACAACATGCAGTGACTAATTAATGACATTCACAATTCCTCCAGTGTTCTGTCATCATTACTAGTGTTATTACTGTTGTTTTATTATTATTACTATTATTGTTATTTTTATTGTTATTGCTAATTATTACTTTTACTAATATCGTAAATTATTATTATTGTGATTACTGTATAATATTTTTGTATGTGTTGTTCTTGGACAGATGTAAGAGAGGGCCTTAAGGCCCTCATCTGATCAGACTAAAGAAGCCATAAATAAAAAATTAGACAAATTTAATTTTTTGTGTTAATTTTTGTCATATTAATTACACAATTTCATAATTATGTCAAACATGAGGGTTTGTTGTAGCTTTCTTATTTCTAGATGTGCCAAACATAGTTATGTCTTCAATAAGTCGTTCTTTCATTAGTTGTCTCCGATCTCTTCTTTTATCGACATCATTATCCCTTTGTTTTATATACCTGGCAACCACTGTCTTTATTTTTATATTCAAACTTGTATATTTTTGTGTAACTTAACTGGAGGGACACTTTGAATTGAAACATATACTTTCAGAGTTTCTTATTATCTTCGATCGTGTCTTTTGGTATGAGAGTATAGCATCTCTTAACCTGTCTGGAACAAATACAAATACCTTGGGGAAATTTCAGATCAAATCAGACATGCATTCCAGTAAAGCAAACTAAAAATGTACTTCAGAACGCAGAACACATAGAGATTTCAATTTTTTTTTTTTTTGTAACATAGAAGACTCTCATAAATTTGCACGATGAGGTGCTTTTAATTTAAAATGTGATAACTGTGAGAGAATGTACATAGAACGAACTACACAAAATTTCAAGACAAGATTTAAAGAATATCTGAACCTAACTGGCATAAACCTGTCTTAGTTTAGCACACACTTACGAGAACAAAACCACACAGCCAGTGACATGATACAATTCCTACCAGTCATACATATTTCCCAGAAAGGCAGTTTACTAAATATTTTGCAAGAAATACAAATTTTCATATACACAACGAAACATAAATTATTTTAAATGTACAGAGCGATTCAAAAATTTAAAAAATCATCGAAAATTTCGGTACTATACAAGTACTGTAATGAAAACAAAATTTTTTGCTCTCCTAAGAAAGACAACACAAATCTGCATATATTTCGTAAAAAAGATCCTTATCCTGAATACATATATGCATATGTACATCATGCAATCGTATTATTCAGATTCTACCCCAAAAAATGCGAACACATTACTCAAGCCTTTTTCTTTCTTTTTTTATGTTCTTTTCTTTTCTTTTTCTTTTTTTCATCGAGGTAGATCGCACTGTAATCGACTGTCTTTGCAGTTTGGAACTGACACATTTGATTGTACATTTCATTTACAATGCAAATGTAAACTTTGGGTTATAACGGTTGATATCTACCTTCTAAATTTACTATAAAGTTGCAAATTGGGTTGTACAATACAATATGATTAGCTACTTCAATGTCTGGTTAGAAACTACGTTTAGTATGATCCAGGAAGAAATACATGGATATAAGAATTAGCTGTTGCCATCGGGACGTTTGATATCAGCGAGGCTCCCTGCCTCTCTCCATTGGGGTGTTTTGATTTCAGAGAGTACCCTTGCCTCTCACCATTGCAGTGCTTGATTTCAGCGAGCCCCGGGCCTCTTCGCATTGGGGTGGTTGATTTCGGTGAGTATCCATGGCAGGTGCACATGTCAGTGTCACTTCATGAACACGTTACCTTACTACAATGGTTGTGCTTTATACTTTGCTAGTAGCTGAGTAGTTTTCAGTGCAGGAGTTACGGCGCTTGGATGGAAACATACACGAAAATCAGTCACCCTGATTGCGGGGTTCGAGGGCGGCCACCGAAATGTAGCATTCTGATGGTTTGGGGACTCACCACAATTATCTCCATAGGAACAGGAAACTAAGTTACTATACAAGTGGCTTTTTGCCAGAAACGTCAATTTCTTGCCATATTATTTCTATTGTACAATCACTTTGCAACACTCAAGTAATGTCTGAATATCAATGTCACTCCTTAGAGCACAAATGTTTATATTTACATCGTAAATGTAATGTAGGATCAAATGCATCGGTCCTTAACTGCAAAAACAGGCACAGCTGATATTTGCCGATTACAGTGTCATTTACACATGACTGGGGAGCAATGGTTTGAGTATACCGCACGTATTTTTTGATGTAGAATCCGAATATGAAATAAAAATTGGAGGATTCCCATTTTAAAATACATAGTTCATCCCACCTATGCAGGACCGGTGATTAGTAGGTGGCTAGCTGCAGCAGAAGCACATGTCCTCTTTACTCTACTAACTTTTCACCTAGAACCTTTATTTCGAACGATGTGTCGTTTCCGAGAGCCAAAGAAACTGGTACACCTGCCTAATATTCTGTAGGACCGCCGACAGCATGCAGAAGTGCCGCAACAAGACGTTACACGGACTCGAATAATGCCTGAAGTAGTGCTGGAGGGAACTGACACCACGAATCCTGCAGGGCTGTCCATAAATCTGTAAAAGTGCGGGGGAGTGGAGATCTCTTCTGAACAGTGCGTTGCAAGGCATCCCAGATATGCTCAAAACTGTTCATGTTTGGGGAGTTGGGTGGCCAGTGGGAGTGTTTAAACTCAGAATACTGTTACTGGAGCCACCTATAGCAATTCTGGACGTTTGGGGTGTCGCAATTTCCTGCTGTAATGTCCCAAGTCTCTCGGAATGCACAATCGACAAGAATGGATGCAGGTGATAAGACAGGATGCTTACGAAAGTGTCACTTGTCAGAGTTGTATCTAGACGTATCAGGGATCCCATATCACTTCAACAGCACATGCCCCACACCATTACAGGGCCTCCACCAGTTTGAACAGTCCTCTGCTCACATGCAGGGCCCATGGATTCATGAGGTTGTCTCCATACCCGTAAAAGTGCTTCCGGTCGAAACAATTTGTATCGTCCCACCAGGCAACATGTTTCCAGTCATTAACAGTCCAACGTCGGTGTTGCCGGGTCCGGGCGAGGTGTAAAGCTTTGTGTCATGCAGTCATCAAGGGTACACGAGTGGGCCTTCGACTCCGAAAGCCCATATTGATGATATTTCCTTAAATGGTTTGCACGTTGATACTTGTTGATGGCCCAGCATTGAAATCTACAGCAATTTGAGGAAGGGTTGTTCTTCCGTCACGCTGAACGATTCTCTTCAGCCGTCGTTGGTCCCGTTCTTGCAAGATTTTTTTCCGGGCGCAGCGATGTCGGAGAGTTGAAGTTTTACTGGACTCCTGATATTGATGGTACACTCGTGAAATGGTCGTAATGGGAAAATCCACACTTCATCGCTGCCTCGGAGATGCAGTGTCCGGTCGCTCAAATTCACTTTAATCTTGATAGCCTGCCATTGTAGCAGCAGTAACCGATCTAACAACTGCGCCAGACACTTGTTGTCTTATATAGGCGTTGCCGACCGCACTACCGTCTTCTGCCTGTTTACATTGAATAGATTTGAATACGCATGCCTATACTAGTTTCTTTGGCGCTTCAGTGTAGTTGACTCGGGTCAAAATAAATAGCCCTTACAAATCATGTAATCGTACAATTAAACGAACATTACGATATATTATCATTGGAATATGGTAGAGAATATGGCATGTAAGACAAGTGGAATGGAATTATAACGAACTGAAAAATCGCGTATGCATAATATACACGGAAAGTGGCTTACTATAAAAAATATGTGTTTTTGTGTAACCCAGATACCGCTGATGATGGACAACATCCGAAAGTAGTCCAGTGAAATAAGATACTACCACAAAGTAGGTTTTATCGAACGATTAATCAATAAAATGGTTCCAATGGTTCTGAGCACTATGGGACTCAACTTCTGAGGTCATTAGTCCCCTAGAACTTAGAACTAGTTAAACCTAACTAACCTAAGTACATCACAAACACCCATGCCCAAGGCAGGATTCGAACCTGCGACCATAGCGGTCTTGCGGTTCCAGACTGCAGCGCCTTTAACCGCACGGCCACTTCGGCCGGCAATTAATCAATAATATGACCAGACATTCTTCACTATGCATCAGCATTTGCTATGAGTGTGTATGATAGCTCCGTATTTGAGTGAGTGAAGTATCCACAAGCGAGAAATTTGGTTTTGCAAAGAATCACTTCCAATTGTTCCTAAAATTACCCCATAGTAGATTGTGAGACTTTCGTAGTAATAATAAAAAAAATCTTGTTGTTGCCTCTCTAGTCTGTCTCAGTGCGACTCCACTTTGCAATTTTTACGCTATTTTTGGCGTGATGAAATGTGTCAGTTCCTTCTGAACTGACTCGTCTCATTTTTAATAATTTCTTTAATTCAGTTTTCGCGTCTGAGACATTCTTGTACTGATTAAATATACCTATGCTGATTATCAGCAGCCTCAGTGATTGCCACGGTTAAGCTGACAATTAGCGTTATAAAATTTTCTCCACAGTGGGTAGCTATTGTACGTTGAATTTTTCTGTAGCTCCATTATGAGCTGACGAAGGGCTGGCAAGTTTCGGCGACTCCATAAGTGGCGCCATGTGTAGACAGAGCGCATACATGGTTCGTTTTGGCCAAGCGGCTGACTGCCAGAGGTCGTAACATTTCTCTCTGAATACGATGGTCAAAAAGCATGACAGTCCATTGACTCCACCTTAAAAAGCCGGTATAATGAACCATGAGGAAACCGTAGCCCTTTGCAGAATACTGCCCATTTTTACAAGTTGAAGCTTCTTGGTTAGAGCACTGTTCTATAGAATTTTTTTGCTGTGTCCGGCAGCCCTGCTACAAAACAGGAGAGTGAGAGGACACTCTCAAATAAATAATTCTGTCTTTGTATGTGGGAGGAGAAATAGCTGAGTTCGATTTAGAATTTCTTTTCTCCCTTTGTGTAGACAAGATGCTGTCAGCCAGACTTCTTCTCATGCAAGATGAATGGCTTCTCGTGTCACAGAAAACAGTAAAGTGAGCCCCATAGGGTGCCCCTAGGAAAAAATATACCAAGAGTGGAAGATAGCAAGTCGCTTACTAAAAATTAGAACCGCGGATTGACTGAAATTAAAAAAATATTTGTAGAATGGGAATTTTGCTCTAAACTTTTTTACTCTGTTCGCAAAAACACAAGCTATTGGCTGGTTGATGAAGTCTGTCCTAGGCGGGGAGTTTTTAAGTTTTGTTACGAATATAGTCATTGGCCAGAATTTAAAGGAGCCTTGCCACTGGCGAAGGATAGTTTATGTGAATTTCAGGAAGTGCAGAGAACAGACTGTTCTGCGTGGGCACTCTGGTTCGACAGCTCTGGGAGAGCACTCAGGAGTGCTTTGCAAGAACACATGTATCTATACCTCTGAGGGAGCACACTGTTCTCCAGCTCCTTTTGCGACTCTGGTTGGAGATGAGGTTACTTCTCTGCGGCGAGACGCTATCCCGTGCCCATACTTTGGCAGCCGTCCACACTACCCCATCCTGAAGCTTAAATTGCGGTGAGAACCTGCAGCACAGGCGACCGGGTATGAGAGTTATCAACAGATTGGTAGGCATGGGGTTTCGACTAACGAGAAAAGCATTGCAAGGGCTATATAACCCGATTTCGCTCAGTTTAAGAGGGATCCAAATAAGAGACCAGGTGTCTCAGCTTATCCGAAGCAAAACTTCACACTATCTTGTATAGATGTATGTATGTAATGTATGTGATACATTAATGGTACACTTAATGACTGATAAAGTAATTAAACTATGGATTACTAAGGATGTGCGATTGCAATATCTTCTGGCTATTTCTTGTACACTGATAAAAGTTAATCTCGTAAATAAGTGAAATTATTCTCTTTAATTATCCAAAGTACAAAGGAATGTAACAAAGCCTAAAGGTCCAGTTTTACATCGTCAAAGTCTCACAGAACACAAGCATTAATCGTTATGCCCTCGCCGAAACTGCGTGATATAATGTACTGAAATAAAATTGTGACGTCCCAATAATAGTAAAACTGCAGTTACGTAAACTCGTCGATCTCGTAGGGCAAAAGCAGCCGCCGATGATCTCTGGTCGGCTGTGAATTTACCGTTCATAAATAAAAACAACTACATGTCACGGAGAAAACGCATTCTCCCGCAGGCGAAATGCGCTACCTCGCTGCGTTTTATAAATTTTAATCTTCACAACTGAAAGCTAATTCAACCGTCAGCTGATCGGCACAGCTTTAATACAACAAACGACAAAATATCGGGATCTACTGCAGGCTCGGCTGGGATATTGTAATAGATCTCCGAGAAAACGACGGTCAAAGTTTTCGAGGTACTTTATGTGCCTTTTAGCGAGGCAGTAATTCAGTCGCAGCGGTGGCACAATATCTAGCGTTTCTGCTTCATAGTTTACCGCACCGTGTTGGAATCCGGTTATTATTTTTAGTCTTGTTTTTTATTTATCCACCCAAAACCGCGGAAGATTAATTTCCGAATGTTTACCGTTGTGTACTCAAATAACATTGTCCCTATTCGTGTACTAATTGCATGACTAGTAACGGATTTAAAAAAAAACAATAAGTGAACGAAAAAATTACTAGAAATTGTTTTCTGTGAAATTCCTGCAGTTTATTGTTTTCTGTGAAAATCCTGTAGTGTATCTTCATTCATAATCAACTGCAAGAGCCAGTTTTCGAAAAAGTAATCCGTTATGCACGGTTTGTGGCGAATTTATTGCCAACGCGTGAAATCTTCAGCTATGTTAACGACGTTTCTTTCGCAAGTGAGATTCATACGAAGAAATATCGCTGTGGCAAACCTGCCTTTGCGTGATGCTCGTGGTGTTCGAAAATTCTATGTTTCGAATGTTTCTATGATCCATGTCATCCAGGAGAATGTATCAAATCTTCCTGGAGAATAAACAAAAGAACAAAATATAAGAATTAAGAGTCGATATAAGAATAAAATATAAGACTAAGAGAATTTTGGAAAGATCGTAACCCCTGAACATACCATGCACATACATATTACACAGTAAATTTATGACACTTATTGCAATATCGAGTTGTAATTTTACAACTAATACGACGCCCCTGCACCCCCGAACTTGGTAAAAAAATATTCGTGAAGTAACCTTCTACGGACATGGGTTGGTAAATGAAAAATAAAACAAAATAAAAAGATAAACGGTTTTCGAACTCGAGAAGCGAAAGTGAAAGATCGCGTCGCTAGTTACTAAACACCAACTTGGCTGAGCTTATCGTGTGCTAAAAAGGCATATAAATTACTTCGCAAACTTGGACGGCCGTTTCGTCATGAACAATCGAGTGTCTACGGAGAAGCCGAGACACGCTTTCTCTTATTTCGGCTCCTCTTTCACAGACCGAAGTTTCTGGGAAATCTGGTTACAGCACTTCCCGTGTTCTCCTCGTAAGTTAGATCCTGGGCTCTCGAAGCTTTTGATTGGGCTTCCCAGGCCTCATTACTGATATAGTTAATTACTGTAGCTGAGTGTTACATCATATGCGTTCTGGAAAAGTTGGAGCAATTACCGCGTTAGCATGGAGATCACTTCATATTATCAATGATTTATAATACGACAACTATTCCCATCTTCCTATTCCCCACATTCTTTGTCAATTGAATCAGTCACTGGTTTAGATTGCTCATTATTCATAAACGTTAGTAGTTTTATTCGATCTGTGTACTACCACTCTCTGTATCATTTTCTCTGAAAATTTGTATCATGAATTTGAAACAGAAATTTTGTAATAAATAGGGGTCAATTTGGACTGACAATTTATGTTGGTATATAGATGAACCCTTTTTTGTTAAGATTATCGATCTTTTTGAAAGAACCAACAATCAGGACATTTGAAACTTCCTGGCAGATTAAAACTGTGTGCCGGACCGAGACTCGAACTCGGGACCTTTGCCCTTCGCGGGCAAGGGCTCTACCATCTGAGCTACCCAAGCACGACTCATGCCGCGTCCTCACAGCTCTGCACAGTTCTTCAAGGTTTGCAGGAGAGCTTCTGTGAAGTTCGGAAGGTAGGAAACAAGATACTGGCAAAAGTAAAGCTGTGAGGACGGGGCGTGAGTCGTGCTTGGGTAGCTCAGATGACAGCAGCTGAAGGTATTAATATATAATAGCCGCCACGTTAACTCAGCGTGTTCGGTCATAGAGCTGGTTGGCCTCTGTAATAAAAAACTGAGTGAAAGGATCAACAAAGAACTTCAACGGATGTGATGTGACGTCCGCAACGACCAAATACAACGACGCCCGCGAAAGGCAAATGTCCCGAGTTCTAGTCACGGTCCGGCAAACAGTTTAAAACTGCCAGGAAGTTTCATATCAGCGCACACACAGCTGCAGAGTGAAAATCTCAGTCTTGACTCAGGACATTTGTCAGCGCCACCCTTTTCATCTCTCTATTTCGTTGTGCGACAGTTCCCGTTAACACATCTTGGTTCATTGGAAGCGACCTGCCTCTTGCGAGGTCCAGCCGATGCAAATTATTGTGACTGCAAGAAGGCATGTCCAGCTCGGTTGGCGTCTTTCAAATTGAAAAATGGAAATAGTTACGTTAAAGTCAGATACGGTGAGAATTACTAAAG
Source organism: Schistocerca cancellata (assembly GCF_023864275.1). NCBI lineage: Eukaryota > Metazoa > Arthropoda > Insecta > Orthoptera > Acrididae > Schistocerca > Schistocerca cancellata. The sequence goes on along the minus strand of NC_064629.1, from coordinate 740,479,919 downwards.
TGCGGTGAGAAGCAAGGGTAAACAATACGTCAGAAGACGAGTAGGTACCTTCCTCACATCTGTCAATGAAACACTAAACAGTCATCTGTACGGATAACGTAGCAGAAAGTGAGACGCCGAGTTGAGGAAGCAGGTGGCGGCGTCGTGCAGCGAGTGTACCGCGCGCCGGGGCGCCGGAGGCGTGTCGTGTGGGCGGTGATGTATGTCGTCGCGGCGGTAATGGGCGGCGCACGTGTGGCGCTATTAATACCACGGCTCGTTTAGCCGCCGACACTCCAACTGTCGAGTCGCTTCCAGGCAGAAATGCTTCGCGCCCGCCACGGTGGGGGTGGGGAAGCGACCTCTTGTCGTGGGGGACACAGCAGCGGCCAGTCTTCTCCAACACGGCTGCACCGTAGCTGCCACATGTGTACCAGGGAGTTCTGGTTAGACCTGGAAAACATCTAGCTGCGACCGTGAAACTCTACTACTCTACATAGTCACCCTTCAATGTGAAATATTTGTACCAACGAGGGACGATGTGGCAGAGACCCCGGTTGTAGAAGTCTACATTTTGGCTGTTCCACTTCACTGTCATTCTGGAAATGCCTGCCACGCAATCGGGTCTTCGTCGTTTGAAGGTACACTACTGGCCATTAAAATTGCTACACCACGAAGATGACGTCCTACAGACGAGAAATTTAACCGACAAGAAGAAGATGCTGTGATATGCAAATGATTAGCTTTTCAGAGCATTCAGACGAGGTTGGCGCCGGTGGCGACATCTACAACGTGCTGACATGAGGAAAGTTTCCAACCGATTTCGCCGGCCGCGGTGGTGGGGACTTATGACCTAAGATGTTGAGTCCCATAGTGCTCAGAGCCATTTGAACCAACCGATTTCTCATACACAAACAGCAGTTGACCGGCGTTGTCTGGTGAAACGTTGTTGTGGTGCCTCGTATAAGGACGAGAAATGCGATTGCAGTTTATCGTACGCGACATTGCTGCTTGCGTTGGTCGAGATCCAATGACTGTTAGCAGAATATGGAATCGGTGGGTTCAGGAGGGTAATACGGAACGCCGTGCTGGATCCCTACGGCCTCGTATCACTAGTAGTCGAGATGACAGGCATCTTATCTACATGGCTGTAACGGATCGTGCAGCCACGTCTCAATCCCTGAGTCAACAGATGGGGACGTTTGCAACACAACAACCATCTGCACCGACAGTTCGACGACGTTTGCTGCAGCATGGAGTATCTGCTGGGAGACCATGGCTGCGGTTACCCTTGACGCTGCATCACAGACAGGAGCGCTTGCGATGATATACTCAACGACGAACCTGGGTGCACGAATGGCAAAACGTCATTTGTTCGGATGAATCCAGGTTCTGTTTACAGCATCATGATGGTCGCATCCGTGTTTGGCGACATCGCGGTGAACGCACATTGGAAGCGTGTATTCGTCATCGCCATACTGCCGTATCACCCGGCGTGATGGTATAGGGTGCCACTGGTTACACATCTTGCCCACCTCTTGTTCGCATTGACGGCACTTTGAACAGTGGACGTTACGTTTCAGATGTGTTACGACCCGTGCCTCTACCCATCATTCGATCCCTGCGAAGCCCTACATTTCAGCAGGATAATGCACGACCGCATGTTGCAGGTCTTGTACGGGCCTTTCTGGATACAGAAAATGTTCGACTGCTGCCCTGGTCAGCACATTCTCCAGATCTCTCACCAACTGAAAACGGTGGTCAATGGTGGCCGATCAACTGGCTCGTCACAATACGCCAGTCACTACTCTTGATGAACTGTGGTATGGTGTTGAAGCTGCGTGGGCAGCTGTACCTGTACACGCCATCCAAGCTCTGTTTGACTCAATGCCCAGGCGTATCAAGGCCGTTATTATGGCCAGAGGTGGTTGTTCTGGGTACTGATTTCTCAGGATCTATGCACCCAAATTGCGTGAAAATGTAATGACGTGTCAGTTCTAGTATAATATATTTGTCCAATGAATACCCGTTTATCATCTGCATTTCTTCTTGGTGCAGCAATTTTAATGGCCAGTAGTGTAGCTGCGACCGTGAACCTCTAGTACTCTACATAGCCACCTTTCAATGTGAAATATTCGTGCCAACGAGGGACGACTTGGCAGAGGCCTCGTTTGTAGAAGTCTGCATTTTGGCTGTTCCATCTCACTGCCATTCAGGAAATGCCTGCCACGCAATCGTGTCTTCGTCGTTTGTAAGTATGAAGTAGAAGACACAGCTAGTAAAACTGATGGCAGGCTTCTATGCAGAGTGACTTAGCTAAGCTGTCATCAGATATTTCCGGAGCGGTTTAAGACACCGTAATTCTGTTTTCTCCCAAATCAATCGTGAAGAACTCCTGACTATCAGTTACAGAGATATCAGTATCAATTAAGCGTTTTAAAATGGCAATTAGTCATTTCAGCTGGTAGTACTATACTTGTAAAAGAGACGATTTCACTCTTAAAAATCTGATCAGTAGTCTCAGAGAAATAACAGTACTTTGAATCCAGGATTTATCTGTTTTGAGCATGAAACGGATCGCTGTTTTATGCGGAAGTTCGCTTTGTTGTAGGTTAGCTGTCACGTGAGGCTGATGGGGTGCTCGAGCTTGACACAGATATCAGAGTCTACTTAGAGCAGTAGATTAGTAGAGAAAAGTTAGTTTAAAATGTATATTAATCACACTTTGCTGCAGGTGCTTGAAATGACACACAAACTGGAAGATAAAGAACGTAACATCTAAGTATGATTCACCAGCTGTTAACTTTGGTAACAGTTCTGCTCTAATTTTTGCCGGAACCTCGAAAGAAATATGAGCGCGAAAAATTGAATGGATTTGTTACAACAAGGAACTGCTATATGAGATTGTTAAATAATGACTTCGCGTCCTGAGTTTAATGTCAAAATTACACCAGTAATAGCAACAAACAGGAAATCATGATAGAATGTGGTTATAAACCACTTTCTTCAAATTCTTTTTATTTCACCGACTGTTCGAAATGCCCACTGCCTATTGGAATATCCGTTTGCAGCCATTGGTGCAAGAACGTCTATACAGACGGAAGGGATTCCATCAATATTATTGCACATCCTGCAACAGCTCGATGTTTTAAATCCTCTTAGGTCCTCGGAAGTTGTGCACAAACTTCATCTTTGATTTTACCCTTGTGAGAAAAGTCCAATGGCGTCAAATCAGGCGAGCGCTTTCCTAGCCACAAGCGCGTAGTGAGACGGGCACCGACAGTGCTGATATCACATAGATATATGCATTTCAAGTGGTTCTTTCTGTAGCATAGCCGGTAGCATTTCGGTAAGAAACTGAGCGTTTGTTTTTCCTGTCCGCGTTTCTTCACTGAAGTAAGTACCAGTCACGAAGTCTCTAATAGCCCCTCTCCAAACGATCAAATTCCACTGACTGATGTTCAACCTGCCTCAGCCAGAGCCAATTACCAGCGACTCCATGTTGCTTATTATTTATTACATTCAGCTTTCCACGATTTTTAAAGGAACTTCATCGGTAAAAAGAAAGCTTTGAAGAAACAACCTACTGTCGCATCAGACCCGAGTGACAACATTCAATGGGTTTTCTGCAGTCTCGCTGGTTCATCTGCTGGAAAACTGACTGATGATACGGATTCCAAGGAAAGCAGTTGCTAAAATGTGTGAAAATTACCGAAGTATCAGTTTAACAAGTCATAGTTGCAAAATACTAATACAGATTCTTTACAGAATGTTGGAATGACTGGTAAAAGTTGACCTCGGGGAAGATCAGTTTCAGTTCTGGAGAAATGTAGGAACGCGCGAGGCAATATTGACCCTACGACTCAGCAGATAGGTTAACGAAACGAAAACCTACGTAGAGGAAGACTTTGACAATGTTGACTGGTATAATCTCTTTGAAATTCTGAATGTTGCAGGACGTAAAATACTGGGAGCAGAAGGCTATTTACAGCTTCTACAGAAACCAGACGGCAGTAGAGGACAGTGTCTTGAAAGGAGGGTTTAATACCAACATCAACAAAAGCAGAACAAGGGTAATGGGTGTGATCAAATTAAATCAGGTGATGCTAAGGGAATTATATGAGGAAACGAGACACTTAATGCAATAGATAAGTTTTGTTATTTGGACAGCAAAATAACATGATGCCCGAAGTAGGGAGGATATAAAATATAGATTGGCAATAGCAAGAAAAGCATTTCCGAAGAAGAGAAATTTGTTATCATCGAATATAGATTTAAGTGTTAGGAAGCCTTTTCTGAATGTAGTTGTCTGGAGTGTAGCCATGTATGGAAGCGAAACATGGACGATAAACAGTTTAGAGAAAAAGAGAATACAAGCTTTCGAAATGGGGAGCTAAAGAACAATGTTGAAGATTAGATGGGTAGATCAGCTAACTAATGCGGGGGTACTGAATAGAATTGGGGGAGACAAGAAATTCGTGGCACAACTTGACTAAAAGAAAGGGTTGGTTGATAGGACGCATTCTGAGACATCAAGGTATCACCAGTTTAGTATTGGAGGACAATTTGGGGGGGGAGGGGGGTAAAATTTTATAGGGAGGCTAAGAGATGAATACAGTAAGCAGATTGAGAAGTGCGTAGGTTTCAGTGGATATTCGGAGATGAAGAGGCTGGTACAGGATAGAGTAGCATGAAGAGCTGCATCAAACCTGCCTTCGGGCTGAAGACCGCAACAACACGGATGAAAGCTGTTAACGCGCAAAATACAAACAACACTGGGTTGACGTATTCCAGAGGCATTAGCATTTTGTTTAAACCTAACATGTGGATTATGAACGACTGGAGTAGGTTGAGGAGATTTGTGTTTCACGTTCCGTCGATAACGAAGTCATTGGAGACGGAGCACATGCACGGGTTAGTGAAAGATGGGGAAGGAAATCTGTCGTGCCCTTTCAAAGGAACCATTCTGGTATTTGCTTAAAGCGATTTAGAGAAACCGTGGAAAACCTAAATCAGGATGGTCGAAGGCGTTGTCCTCCCGAATGCGAGCCCAGTGTGCTAAGCACTGCGCCACCTCGCTCGGTATGAAAAACTGCCACCATGATGCTGTTCGTGCGTTCCGCTCGTTGCAGGCTTGCTCCATAAGCTCTGCGTAGTATTCCAGTGCCCTTCCAATAACAATTTTTAGCACTTTTCCATGAATTTTCAGTAGTGTTGGACACCATCTGTCCAGATACCTTTGTGCGCGTAGCTAAACTGTTCTCTTCAAATTCCTGCTACATACTCAGTAAATAAATATCATTTATTTTTTATCTTGGTTTGTGGAAGACTTTTTTAAAACTAACCAACAGGTGACACGTGTGAGCTACACAGGCAGAATGAAAGCTATATTTCTTCTATTCTTTTATATCGGTGTATTGGCAAAGCAATACTCTCATCGTAATCCGACGTGCTATATTTTATAACACAGCAGTCGGCTCCATGTTCAAAACAGGTAAGTTCTAAGTTCTAAATGTTGTAATTACTCCAAAACTAGTAAACCTATTTTGAAATGTCTTGAAAAAAATGGTTCAAATGGCTCTAAGCGCTATGGGACTTAACTTCTGAGGTCATCAGTCACCTAGAACTTAGAACTACTTAAACCTAACTAACCTAAGGACATCACACACATTCATGCCCGACGCAGGATTCGTACCTGCGACCGTAGCGGTCGCGCGGTTCCAGACTGTAGCGCCTAGAACCTCTCGGCCACTCCGGCCGGCAATTGTCTTGAAATCGTCTCTTTTTAGAAGTACGATACTAGCAGCGGAAACTAGTACAGTTCCATCTGAAACAGCGAAGTTAATTCCGATATCCCTTAATTAATATAGTTAAGAAATGAGACTATGCGTCGTTTGGTGATGACTTTCTGGCTGAAAACAGAATTGCAATGTCTTAAACAGCTTAAACAGTATTTCTGCTGGATCACCCCGTATATCGGTAGGACACTGGGTAATCGTGGCCGCCCTATAGAACAGATTGCTACTTAAAAATTGGAAAAAATTGGTGCGATGAATACGGGAGCATCACCCAACTGTTTGTGATCCATGTGACGATGGAGTACTGGGGACATCGGACGTATGTAAAGAATGATAGAGCCAGTGATGACGGGCTTGTTTGCGCCATGGGAGAGAGTACCACTGTTGTTGACATGTCTCATTTGTTAGGCACACGAACAAAGACGCAAACCATCTCACCAAAAACCAATTACAAAGCTGTAGAGCCAGTTTTAGATGGATTCTAAAAGTACCCTGCACGTCCCTAAATTTCTCACCCACAGAGACCACAAAGATAAAATTAGACTAAATGTAACACACGTCGAAGCTAATATTCAGTTTACCTGTGGACTGTGAGCAGTTTCCTCAGACCAGCTTAAGTAAAAAGTCAGACATAAAATCACTAACATGGTTCTCAGGTCACAAAATCATGAACAAAGTTTGTTCGGGGGCTGTTCAGGGAAATTTTATGAGTATTTTGGTTCAAGGAACCTGTGGTCTCCAGTGAATGCAACAGAGGTATTGCATTTAATTTCATTTTTTGTCGTCATTTATCATTTTATTGCACTGAAAATATCCGCACAACAGTGTAAATGTCGGCGCTATGCGCTGTGTGTTTTGTTTGGAAACATAATTGTTCCATTCACTTATGAGATTTGCTGTTGACAATAGTAATGCCCACTTTACTCTTAGCCCTCCAGCTTACATTTAGGTTACTTATTGGGTTGGTGCATAAGTTCGTAGCGTTTTGCCATAAGCTTAATAGACACAACAGATACACATAATAGAAACTTTATTCGTCAATAGTACATTGTTATTCGCTACTTACAACAGTCAGCCAACGCTGGGGTAAATTTTCGATTCCGCGAGTGTAGAAACCACATGTTTTGAGGCGAAGAATTCATCCAGCAATGTTCGGAACGCATTTCCATCCGGAAATGAAATTCCTTGACGGATTTTCAATAGAGGACAGAAAAGGTGAAAACGTGAAGGTGCAAGATCAGGTGAATAAGGCGGGTGCGGAATTACTTCCCAACCCAAAACCTGTACAGAGTTTTTTGTCAGTCTAGCAGACTGTTGGCGGGCGTTATCGTGGAGTAGCATCATTTCACGCAGTCTTCCTGGTCGCTGTTCTTGGACTGCGTCTGCAAAACATCTCAGCTGTTGACAATAAATGTCGCCAGTGATGCTTGCAACTCGGGGAAAAAATTCGTAGTATATCACACCGTCGCTGTTCCACCAGACTCATAGAATTATCTTTTGTGGATATGAACTGGTCTTTGTACAGGGAGTTGCTGCTTTGTTTGGGCTCAACCGTTCCTTTCTTTTCCTTGTGTTAACATGAAGACACCATTTCTCGTCACCGGTAACGATACAGGACGTGAATGGTCGGTGATGTTCACAAACCAATTGATGACGAGCAAGCAGAGATGCACATATGGCCACCAGCTGATTTTTGTTATTTTGGCATAGAGCAGGGATTCGCAACATTTTTGGCCTTGGATTCTACTACATGCAATTTAGTCCATTTAGGGATCTACTGACTTAAAAATTAATGAAGTTTTGAGCACAAAACAACACCGTAGCCAAAGTTAACAATTTTGATTACACAAAATACGTAAAACTTAATTTTCTCTTTATCAGAAGTTGTAGGCATACTTCTCAATTTTCAAGATATTACACATACGAAAAAAACACAGTTTCAAATTGGCTCTGAGCACTATAGGACTTAACATCTGAGGTCATCAGTCCCCTAGAACTTAGAACCTAACTAACCTAAGGACGTCACATACACCCATGCCCGAGGCAGGATTCGAACCTGCGACCGTAGCAGTCGCGGGGTTCCGCACTGAAGGGCCTAGAACGGCACGGCCACCGCGGCCGGCTAAAGACAGTTTTAATCTGCCAGGAAAGTTTCATAACAGCGCACACTCCGCTGCAGAGTGAAAATCTCATTCTGGATTTGACGCATGTCTTGTTTTACTCTAGGTTTCTTCGGAAATACCTTCCTTGTATTTATGTCTGTCTATCCAACATCTATGACTGCCCTTTTTAGAGATGACCACTGCTCTTCAACTGAACTGCCTACTGTGGTATTCCTTACCGCAGTATGAATATCCTCAGCGTCTGATAGTTCCTCAGTACTTTAGTATCCCACTTCCTTCAACAATGTATAATCACATAAAAACTATACCTTTATTGTCCTTGTCCTGCAAAATCGTATAGGAGTTTTAACACTTTTAGTTCATCTGTGGCTAAAAGAGTTGATACTGTATTGCAGGAGGACATCATATGCTGCAGTAGTATCATGGTTTCTTAATATCTCCTGTTGCAGCCGAAGTAAAAGTTCCTCCCCCCCCCCCCCCCCCCAATTTTGTTTATAAAAAAGACTCATAGTGCATACCGCCGCTTTTTCTATTTGTTCCTGACTTCAATGTTAAAGACGTTTAATTTTTTTCCTGATATCTCAAATTCTCTTTAGTAATGTGTAACCACCAACTGCTCTCATAACTTTCACCTCTTCGCTGTTAATTATGGAAATCCGTTGCACTACCAAACGCTTACACGACAGATTCGATAAAATGCAGCACGTAGATGTTGTAGAAAGCAGAACAGCCAAAGATGGATGCGCAGGCTCCGCAATGTTTTCGGTATTATTTGTGACAATGCGGAATTTATATTCGCAGATTTCTGTATTACTACAGTCACAGTGGTTTCGAAAGTAATGGATAAGATGAAGCGGTGTCTAGATGAAGACATTTCAGTATCTACTGTGCGTTCATGAGAAGCTTACGACTCTTGGTTTGGGAACATCTACAGCTCGAGATGTTGAGAAAAAGATTCTGGATTCTGTACACATGAAAGTTGTGACAGTATCTAATAACATACATCGGCTATTTCCTGTCAGTGTGACTTGATTTGGTGTCCTTTCTTCAATAGACTTTTTTCGAGATGCTATTTGGCGTTTCATACTAGTGTAAGGAAGGTTTCCTTTTTAAGTTGTGCTTACAACAAGCCACTGCGTTATCCATCTCAACCTGAACATAGGAATGGAAGCGTTCGCACTGCGTAAATACTCTTCAATAGGATTAAGTGCGCATATATACGAATACGAAAGCTCGCATTCCGTTGTGATTTTTATGTGTAGTCGCGCGACTTTTCATTTGGAGTCGGAACTGCCTATTAGTTTAATTTACGAATTCAGGTCGTTATGGGACCAAAATGATTAAAATATGACCGGCAAAGAGGCGTACAGACACTGAGGAAATGAGAGTTATTTTCATGCAGACATTGTGTACTGAAACGTCCCTCACAATTCTGCTCTGCTGCCGACGTACATCAATTTTCGCGAATAAAATAATTTTTGAGCTCATTGTGATAACGTATTCACTCCAAAAACCATGATTTCCACCTATATTACGTAGCATGCGGAACTATCTAAACTATTATTGTATTATCTGCAATAATACACATTTTTAATGGATAAACTAGTGGATAATAAACTGAGTTGGCACCTGCATACGGATAAAAGAATTATAAAGTTCAATATTCCTTGCTTTCCATTGTGTTGATCCGCAGGCAAGATTGTTAGCCAAATCCGGACGCGTAATCTTCTGCGACATTACAGCTAAGAAGCCGGCCGCGGTGGTCTAGCGGTTCTAGGCGCGCAGTCCGGAACCGCGCGACTGCTACGGTCGCAGGTTCGAATCCTGCCTCGGGCATGGATGTGTGTGATGTCCTTAGGTTAGTTAGGTTTAAGTAGTTCTAAGTTCTAGGGGACTGATGACCATAGATGTTAAGTCCCATAGTGCTCAGAGCCATTACAGCTAAGAGGGAAAAGTATTTATTCTGCAGATGCGTACAATAAGAATATTGTGTATAGCTGATAATAACCGAACACCTTGCAGAAGCCTCATCAGGACCTAGAGATTGTCACGCTTTCGTGCCAATGCTTATACTACCTAATGGTGTTTGTACTTAACAACAAGAGTGAATTTAGGATGATCTCACCAATTCACAACTAGAATACTACAAAAAAGGAATAATTCTCATATGGACTATGCATCTCTCTCTGGTATTCAGAACTGAGTGTTATACGGGATGTTTTAAAAATTGATGGTACAGTTTCAGGTATGTATATCCTATACATAGACAAAAAATATTTATTGCAATGTGTGTCCGGACATCCTTGGTTTCAGAACTGTGGCCTTCAAAACGGTGATATTGACCGAAACATTTTTCCTCCTGCAGGAAGTTGCCATAACAGAAGATATTAAAAAGATAGTTAATTCCTCCTCCCCCCCCCCCCCCCCATAAACCATAGACCTTGCCGTTGGTGGGGAGGCTTGCGTGCCTCAGCGATACAGATAGCCGTACCGTAGGTGCAACCAAAATGGAGGGGGTATCTGTTGAGAGGCCAGACAAACGTGTGGTTCCTGAAGAGGGGCAGCAGCCTTTTCAGTAGTTGCAGGGGCAACAGTCTGGATGATTGACTGATCTGGCCTTATAACACTAACCAAAACGGTCTTGCTGTGCTGGTACTGCGAACGGCTGAAAGCAAGGGGAAACTACAGCCGTAATTTTTCCCGAGGACATGCAGCTTTACTGTATGGTTAAATGATGATGGCGTCCTCTTGGGTAAAATATTCCGGAGGTAAAATAGTCCCCCATTCGGATTTCCGGGCGGGGGACTACTCAAGAGGACGTCGTTATCAGGAGAAAGAAAACCGGCGTTCTACGGATCGGAGCGTGGAATGTCAGATCCCTTAATCGGGCAGGTAGGTTAGAAAATTTAAAAAGGGAAATGGATAGGTTAAAGTTAGATATAGTGGGAATTAGCGAAGTTCGGTGGCACGCGGAACAAGACTTCTGGTCAGGTGAATACAGGGTTACAAATACAAAATCAAATAGGGGTAATGCGGGAGTAGGTTTAATAATGAATAAAAAAATAAAAAAATAGGAGTGCGTGTAGCTACTGCAAACAGCATAGTGAACGCCTTATTGTGGCCAAGATAGACACGAAGCCCACGCCTACTACAGTAGTACAAGTTTATATGCCAACTATCTCTGCAGATGACGAAGAAATTGAAGAAATGTATGATGAGATAAAAGAAATTATTCAGATAGTGAAGGGAGACGAAAATTTAATAGTCATGGGTGACTGGAATTCGGTAGTAGGAAAAGGGAGAGAAGGAAACGTAGTAGGTGAATATGGACTGGGGGTAAGAAATGACAGAGGAAGCCGCCTAGTAGAATTTTGCACAGAGCATAACTTAATTATACCTGACACATGGTTCAAGAATCATAAAAGAAGGTTGTATACATGGAAGATACCTGGAGATACTCGCAGTTTTCAGATAGATTCTATAATGGTAAGGCAGAGATTTAGGAACCAGGTTTTAAATAATAAGACATTGGCAGGGGCAGATGTGGACTCTGACCACAATCTATTGGTTATGAACTGTAGATTAAAACTGACGAAACTGCAAAAAGGAGGCAATTGAAGGAGATGGGACCTGGATAAACTGACTAAACCAGAGGTAGTACAGAGTTCCAGGGAGAGCATAAGGAAACAATTGACAAGAATGGGGGAAAGAAATACAGTAGAAGAAGAATTGATAGCTTTGAGGGATGAAGTACTGAAGGCAGCAGAGAATCAATTAGGTAAAAAGACGAGGGCTAGTAGAAATCCTTGGGTAACAGAAGAGATACTGAATTTAACCGATGAAAGGAGAAAATATAAAAATGCAGTAAATGAAGCAGGCAAAAAGGAATACAAACGTCTCAAAAATGAGATCGACAGGAAGTGCAAAATGACTAAGCGGGGATGGCTAGAGGACAAATGTAAGGATGTAGAGGCTTATCTCACTAGGGGTAAGATAGACACTGCCTACAGGAAAATTAAAGAGAACTTTGGAGAAAAGAGAACCACTTGTATGAATGTCAAGAGCTCAGATGGAAATCCAGTTCTAAGCAAAGAAGGAAAAGCAGAAAGTTGGAAGGAGTATATAGAGGGTCTATACAAGGGGGATGTACTTGAGGGCAATATTATGGAAATGGAAGAGGATTTAGATGAAGATGAAATGGGAGATATGATACTGCATGAAGAGTTTGACAGAGCACTGAAAGACCTAAGTCGAAACAAGACCCCGGAAGTAGAAAACATTCCATTAGAACTACTGACAACCTTGGGAGAGCCAGTCCTGACAAATCTTACCATTTGGTGAGCAAAATGTATGAGACAGGAGAAATACCCTCAGACTTCAAGAAGAATATAATAATACCAATCCCAAAGAAAGCAGGTGTTGAAAGATGTGAAAATTACCGAACTATCAGTTTAATAAGCCACGACTGTAAAATACTAACGCGAGTTCTTTACAGACGAATGGAAAAACTGGTAGAAGCCGACCTCGGGGAAGATCAGTTTGGATTCCGTAGAAATGTTGGAACACGTGAGGCAATACTGACCCTACGGCTTATCTTAGAAACTAGATTAAGAAAAGGCAAACCTACGTTTCTAGCATTTGTAGACTCAGAGAAAGCTTTTGACAATGTTGACTGGAATACTCTCTTTTAAATTCTGAATGTGGCAGGGGTAAAATACAGGGAGCGAAAGGCCATTTACAATTTGTACAGAAACCAGAAGGCAGTTATAAGAGTCGAGGGACATGAAAGAGAAGCAGTGGTTGGGAAGGGAGTGAGACAGGGTTGTAGCCTCTCCCCGATGTTATTCAATCTGTATATTGAGCAAGCAGTAAAGGAAACAAAAGGAAAATGCGGAGTAGGTATTAAAAATCCATGGAGAAGAAATAAAAACTTTAAGGTTCGCCGATGACATTGTAATTCTGTCAGAGACAGGAAAGGACTTGGAAGAGCAGTTGAACGGAATGGACAGTGTCTTGAAAGGAGGTTATCAGATGAACATCAACAAAAGCAAAACGAGGATAATGGAATGAAGTAGAATTAACTCAGGTTATGCTGATGGAATTAGATTAGGAAATGAGACACTTAAAGTAGTAAAGGAGTTTTGCTATTTGGGGAGCAAAATAACTGATGATGGTCGAAGTAGAGAGGATATAAAATGTAGACTGGCAATGGCAAGGAAAGCGTTTCTGAAGAAGAATTTGTTAACGTCGAGTATAGGTTTAAGTGTCAGGACGTCGTTTCTGAAAGTACTTGTATGGAGTGTAGCCATGTATGGAAGTGAAACATGGACGATAAATAGTTTGGACAAGAAGAGAATAGAAGCTTTTGAAATGTGGTGCTACAGAAGAATGCTGAAGATTAGATGGGTAGATCACATAACTAATGAGGAGGTACTGAATAAAATTGGGGAGAAGAGGACTAGAAGAAGGGATTGGTTGGGAGGACACGTTCTGAGGCATCAAGGGATCACCAATTTAGTATCGGAGGGTAGCGTGGAGGGTAAAAATCGTAGAGGGAGACCAAGAGATGAATACGCTAAGCAGGTTCAGAAGGATGTAGGCTGCAGTATGTATTGGGGGATGAAGCAGCTTGCACAGGATAGAGTAGCATGGAGAGCTGCATCAAACCAGTCTCAGGAGTGAAGACCACAACAACAACAACAGTTAATTCCTAGATGAAGAGCAGTGTTCCATGTGGTGTTCACGAGGTACTCAAATCAGGAGCTGCCAAAAGTGCATTCTACTAGTGTTCAATGCTACGTTGGTTCGTCCTTTGTACCAGGCCAGGTACCCACAGCAAAGACATCCAGAATAGAAAACATTGTGCGCTCATAGGAAGATTACATCTCCTGGTTTGGAGAGATCTACAACTCGAGATGTAGAAGATGTAGAAGATTCTGGATTCTTTGCACACGAATGCTAGTGTTACAAGTGAATATTCGTCATAGATGTTTGTAGACTGTTGCGAGAGCTAATCTTATGATTTGTAACATGTATAGGCCTCGTCACCATCAACTTACCCCCCCTCTAAGTATGTTCTGCCAGTGGTTCTTGCAGCAGTGTGCTACAGATCCGAACTTCCCTAAGAATCACTCACATGAGACATCGGTGTGAGGCCTTTATTCGAGGAGGAGGTGGACTTTTTTAACATATTCTGGAAAGTAAGCTACATGTGAGAAGAAAAGCGTTCCAGCGGACGTCACGTCTTTGAAGACTATAACTCGAAAAACCAAGTATTTCCCGACATGTACTGTAATGAAATTCTTTTTGTTCTATACGTATGGGGAATACAAACCTGAAATTAAGCTCTGTTTTTTTGAAACACCCTGTAGTCTAGTGCAGAAATCCACAACAGGTTGCCTGTGGACATCAGGAATGAAATTAAATACACTCAAATATTTAGGCACGAAGTAAGATGGCTTGCTGCAAAGTAATGCCTCCAAAATTGTTTTGTAAAATATTTTCAGCTTTTTTAAGTAAAAGCCGGCCGGAGTGGCCGAGCAGTTCTAGGCGCTACAGTCTGGAACCGCGCGACCGCTGCGGTCGCAGGTTCGAATCCTGCCTCGGGCATGGATGTGTGTGATGTCCTTAGGTTAGTTAGGTTTAAGTATTTCTAAGTTCTAGGGGACTGATGACCTCAGCAGTTAAGTCCCATAGTGCTCAGAACCATTTGAACCATTTTTTAAGTAAAACAAGCATTAACATTCTACATCTTTATTCTTCGTGTCTTCAGATTTATTTCTCAGCATAGTCACCCTGGAGACACACAGCTCTCCCAACGAGAGACCAGATCGTTGATCCAGTTGCTGTAAAATAATTGACTCGGTTTACGGAGGCACAACCTCCCTTCTGCTTCATCACTATGAAAGTGAAAACCTCGAAGGTGCTCTTTAAGTTTTGGAACAGATGAAAATCGGACGGGGCCAAGTCGGGACTGCATGGAGGATGGTCTGTGACAGTGAACCCGAGTATGTCAAATCAAACACCTTTCAGCCGTCTAATTTCCAATCTTATTTTATTTGGCTACCAGTTTTTGTGATTTACTACGCCATCTTCAGGCCCCTGACAGACGTGTAGGAAGATTTCGACCTCAGCTCCGGTCAAAATGGAGACCAGCGCTCAAATACTGGTGCCTGTAGATTTGTTCTTGCTTCAGCGATCCCTTCAGTCGTCATCTGGCAACACCTTTGAAGTGATAACAGTATTTGAATGCTGGCCCCTATTTTGACCGGAAGCGAGGTTGGAATCTTCCAACACGTGAGTCAGGGGCCTGAAGATGGCTAGTAAATAGCCGAAACTGGTATCCAAATTAAATAAATTTGGAAATTAGGCACCTGAAAAATGCGCGATTTGACGTCCTGTAGTGAACAGCCCAGTCCCACAACCAGCTCTGAAAATATGGACTTACAGTGAACCCAAGGCATCGGATTGGATGTACTCGCTTTGGCGGTACATGTACTAAAATTGGAACGATACAGGGAAGATTAGCATGGCCCCTGCGCAAGGATGACACGCAAAATCGTGAAGCGTTCCACATTTTTTGGCAGCAAGAGAGGGGAAGAAAACCAATGTGCACTCCGTGTGCATACCGGGGGAGTCATTCCATATGTGGAAAGGGTCCTTCCGGATGCAATGAGGGGTACAGGGTGCACCCATCTGCAGGTGGTCGCTCATGTCGGCACCAATGATGTGTGTCGCTATGGATCGGAGGAAATCCTCTCTGGCTTCCGGCGGCTATCTGATTTGGTGAAGACTGCCAGTCTCTCTAGCGGGATGAAAGCAGAGCTCACCATCTGCAGCATCGTCGACAGGACTGACTGCGGACCTTTGGTACAGAGCCGAGTGGAGGGTCTGAATCAGAGGCTGAGACGGTTCTGCGACCGTGTGGGCTGCAGATTCCTCGACTTGCGCCATTGGGTGGTGTGGTTTCGGGTTCCGCTGGATAGGTCAGGAGTCCACTACACGCAGCAAGCGGCTACACGGGTAGCAGGGGTTGTGTGGCGTGGACTGGGCGGTTTTTTAGGTTAGATGGCCTCGGGCAAGTACAGAAAGGGCAACAGCCTCAAAGGGTGCGGGGCAAAGTCAGGACATGCGGGGACCAAGCAGCAATCGGTATTGTAATTGTAAACTGGCGAAGCTGCATTGGTAAAGTACCGGAACTTCAAGCGCTGATAGAAAGCACCGAAGCTGAAATCGTTATAGGTACAGAAAGCTGGCTGAAGCCAGAGATAAATTCTGCCGAAATTTTTACAAAGGCACAGACGGTGTTTAGAAAGGATAGATTGCATACAACCGGTGGTGGCGTGTTCGTCGCTGTTAGTAGTAGTTTAGCCTGTAGTGAGGTAGAGGGAGATAGTTCCTGTGAATTATTATGGGTGGAGGTTACACTCAACAACCGAACTAGGTTAATAGTTGGCTCCTTTTACCGACCTCCCGACTCAGCAGCATTAGTGGCAGAACAACTGAGAGAAAATTTGGAATACATTTGACATAAATTTTCTCAGCATGTTATAGTCTTAGGTGGAGATTTCAATTTACCAGATATAGACTGGGACACTCAGATGTTTAGGACGGGTGGTAGGGACAGAGCATCGAGTGACATTATACTGAGTGCACTATCCGAAAATTACCTCGAGCAATTAAACAGAGTACCGACTCGTGGAGATAACATCTTGGACCTACTGATAACAAACAGACCCGAACTTTTCGACTCTGTAGGTGTAGAACAGGGAATCAGTGATCATAAGGCCGTTGCAGCATCCCTGAATATGGAAGTTAATAGGAATATAAAAAAAGGGAGGAAGGTTTATCTGTTTAGCACGAGTAATAGAAGGCAGATTTCAGACTACCTAACAGATCAAAACGAAAATTTCTGTTCCGACACTGGCAATGTTGAGTGTTTATGGAAAAAGTTCAAGGCAATCGTCAAATGCGTTTTAGACAGGTACGTACCGAGTAAAACTGTGAGGGACGGCAAAAACCCACCGTGGTTCAACAACAAAGTTAGGAAACTACTGCGAAAGCAAAGAGAGCTTCACTCCAAGTTTAAACGCAGCCAAAACCTCTCAGACAAACAGAAGCTAAACGATGTCAAAGTTAGCCTAAGGAGGGCTATGGGTGAAGCGTTCAGTGAATTCGAAAGTAAAATTCTATGTACCGACTTGACAGAAAATCCTAGGAAGTTCTGGTCTTACGTTAAATCAGTAAGTGGCTCGAAACAGCATATCCAGACACTCCGGGATGATGATGGCATTGAAACAGAGGATGACAAGCGTAAAGCTGAAATACTAAACACCTTTTTCCAAAGCTGTTTCACAGAGGAAGACCGCATTGCAGTTCCTTCTCTAAATCCTCGCACAAACGAAAAAATGGCTGACATCGAAATAAGTGTCCAAGGAATAGAAAAGCAACTGGAATCACTCAACAGAGGAAAGTCCACTGGACCTGACGGGATACCAATTCGATTCTACACAGAGTACGCGAAAGAACTTGCCCCCCTTCTAACAGCCGTGTACCGCAAGTCTCTAGAGGTGCGGAAGGTTCCAAATGATTGGAAAAGAGCACAGGTAGTCCCAGTCTTCAAGAAGGGTCGTCGAGCAGATGCGCAAAACTATAGACCTATATCTCTGACGTCGATCTGTTGTAGAATTTTAGAACATGTTTTTCGCTCGCGTATCATGTAGTTTTGGAAACCCAGAATCTACTCTGTAGGAATCAGAATGGATTCCGGGAACAGCGATCGTGTGAGACCCAACTCGCTTTATTTGTTCATGAGACCCAGAAAATATTAGATACAGGCTCCCAGGTAGATGTTATTTTCCTTGACTTCCGGAAGGCATTCGATACAGTTCCGCACTGTCGCCTGAAAAACAAAGTAAGAGCCTACGGAATATCAGACCAGCTGTGTGGCTGGATTGAAGAGTTTTTAGCAAACAGAACACAGCATGTTGTTATTAATGGAGAGACGTCTACAGACGTTAAGGTAACCTCTGTCGTGCCACAGGGGAGTGTTATGGGATCATTGCTTTTCACAATATATATAAATGATCTAGTAGATAGTGTCGGAAGTTCCATGCGGCTTTTCGCGGATGATGCTGTAGTATACAGAGAATTTGCAGCATTATAAAGTTGCAGCGAAATGCGGGAAGATCTGCAGCGGATAGGCACTTGGTGCAGGGAGTGGCAACTGACCCTTAACATAGATAAATGTAATGTATTGCGAATACATAGAAAGAAGGATCCTTTATTGTATGATTATATGATAGCGGAACAAACACTGGTAGCAGTTACTTCTGTAAAATATCTGAGAGTATGCGTGCGTAACGATTTGAAGTGGAATGATCACATAAAATTAATTGTTGGTAAGGCGGGTACCAGGTTGAGATTCATTGGGAGAGTCCTTAGAAAATGTAGTCCATCAACAAAGGAGGTGGCTTACAAAACACTCGTTCGACCTGTACTTGAGTATTGCGCATCAGTGTGGGATCCGTACCAGATCGGGTTGACGGAAGAGATAGAGAAGATCCAAAGAAGAGCGGCGCGTTTCGTCACAGCTTTCAGTTTTCTGACGGTCTCATAGTTACGTTGCACATGGCCACGTTACACTCTACAATTCGAAGCCCTCCAGCAGCAGAGGGTTGCACCTTGCGTCAGTGAAGCAGGAAAGTCGACTGCGTGACATGTAATACTTAAACAGATATTGAGAACAGGCTAAAAAATTCGGTGGCATGGCTTTTTATCACGCCGTCGTAAAAGAATGCAACTTACTCGAATACTTGGGCTCAGAAATGTGAATTCCGCTTAAATCTAATATGTGCACTAGACAGAGTCTGACGTTGCCAATGTGTAGACTGCTGAGAATAGTCTGTGTAACGTTACATAAATGATTTGTTTAAAGTACTGCACGAAAAGCACAACTGAGGAGTATAGCAGGAGGAACAGTGGTATTTTACAAAGTAGGGGAGAGCGTTGTAGCTAGAGGATAGTTTACCTAGAAACACATCATCTTTTTTGGTCACTACTTCAGTTTAGTGACTGATTTTAGAATCACACGAAGGAATACATGATAGACACCGCCATAAGCAGATTCCGCTATTTTCTGCCGTTGCTAGAAATGTGGTTGTGTTTTGTGCAGCAATTGTAAATGTTTCGAGTTCTACACATTGAAGTGCCGTGTTGTTTATATATATACTAAGATACCATCTTAGTATATATATATATTTAAGGCTGACCGGCCACTTGACCATCTTCTTCTTCTGTGCGAATGCACAAACAGGGCGCGAACTCTTACGGGAATCGGCAACGCGACGCGTGTAATGTGTATAATGGGCGGGGCGGGGGCACTACGAATGTAGTGCGGGACAATATGTTGAGAATGTGGGTTTCGCGGGAGGCATGCCAGAGATAAATACCTGCAGTCGCGCTATCCTCTGTGTCCTCGGTGGCTCAGATGGATAGAGCGTCTGCCATGTAAGCAGGAGATCCCGGTTTCGAGTCCCGGTCGGGGCACACATTTTCATCTGTCCCCATTGACGTATGTCAACGCCTGTAAGCAGCTAAGGGTGTTCATTTCATTGTAATGCCGTGTTGTTGTTGCGGTCTTGATGCAGCTCTCCATGCTACTCTATCCTGTGCAAGCCTCTTCATCTCCAAGGAACTACTGCAACCTACATCACTCTCAGTCTGCTTACTGTTAGCCTCCCTTTACGATTTTTACCCCGCACGCTTCCCTCCAGTACTAAATTGATGATTCCTTGATGTCTCAGAATGTGTCGTGCCAACCGATTCCTTCTTTTGGTTAGGTTGTACCAAAAATTTCTCTTCTCCCCAATTCTATTCAGTACCTCCCCATTAGTTACGTGATCTACCCATTTAATCGTCAGCATTCTTCTGTAGCACCACATTTCAAAAGCTTCTATTCTCTCCTTATCTTAACTGTTTATCGTCCATGTTTCACTTCCATGGCTACTCTCCATACACATACATTCAGGAAGGACTTCCTGACACTTAAATCTATACTCAATGTTAACAAATTTCTCCTCTGCAGAAACGCTTTTCCTGCCATTGCCAGACTACATTTTATATCCTCCCTACTTCGACCATCATCGTTTATTTTACTTCCCAAATAGCAAAATTCACTTACTACTTTAAGTGTCTCGTTTCCTAACCTAATTCCCTCAGCACCACCTAATTTAATTCGACATCATTCTGTTATCCTGGTTTTGCTTTTGTTGATGTTCTTCTTATATCCTACTTTCAAGATACTGTCCATTCTGTTCAACTACTCTTCCACGTCCTTCGCTGCATCTGCCAAAATTGCAATGTCATCGGCGAACCTCAGAGTTTTTATTTCTTCTCTCTGGACTTTAATTCCTACTCCAAACCTTTCTTTTGTTTCCTTTACTGCTAGCTTAATATACAGATTGAATAACAACGGGGATAGACTACAAACCTGTCTCACTCCCTTCTCAACCACTACTTCCCTTTCATGCCTCTCGACTCTTATACCTGCCGTCTGGTTTCTGTACAAATTGTATATAGTCTTTTGCTCCCTGTATTTATCCCCTGCCCCCTTTAGAATTTGAAAGAGCTTTCTGTAAGTCTACAAATACTATAAACGTGGGTCTCCCTTTTCTTAACCTATCTTCTATCAGAAATGGTAGGGTCAGTATTGCCTCGTGTTTTCCTACATTTCTCCAGAATCCAAACTGGTCTTCCCCGAGGTCGGCTTCTACGAGTTTTTCCAGTCTTCTGTGCTGTGTAATACAGTGTTGTGTAATATATTAAAGCTATTTAGAATATATGGTTAATTCTTCAGGTACAGAATTTTGCGACAAGCAGAATTCTATACATTTTGAATCTGTTGATATAATGTGAGGACTGTAAAGCCATACTTCGTCGTTTGTGAACCATCTTATACCTTGAAACCTAAGGTCTTTTACCATGGAACGTAGAATATTTGCTAATTAACTGAGTTTAGTTAATTTCCTAACAGTTTTACCTGTCATGAAAACGGAAATTTGTGTTACTTTCCAATACCTTCCAGTTCAAACTGCAATTAACTTGTAACACGTTTTTGATAGTACTTCTGATTGAGTTCATTTCACTTACTAATTATTGGTGTGTTGTACAGTAATAACGTAACAGATAGACGACTAAATACACTATTCACAGGCTTTTATCGACTGCAACGCTTTTAAATTTCGAGAGAATATTTTTTCCTAAGTCCGTGACAACGTTGTATCTTGGAATATGTTTTTATGTTTGGAAAAACCTTACTTTTCCGGAGTAATTTTTGTAATTTCACAAAAATACTGCAGCACATCATATGCGAATACAGTGTAAATCTAATAAGAAAATATATTACATTTGTATTACAGTAGTGGATAGAGGCGAAAGTATAAAGCGTTTCCGAACATAGACCACTCTACCCTGGCTGTTTTTCTCCTAACATAGGTATATAATGTAATCCACAAGTAATTACCATTATTATCAGATGAAATAGACTAGCGAGAGAAACAATATGCTGTTAGCATATTTAACAGACGTGGCTACTTCTGCCAGTTAATATGTAACTCACGGTGGAATTTACGGAACATGATGTGCGTATGAATTGATGACTGAATTAATTGATAGTAACATCAGCACCATCAGGATTTACTTCATTATTCTTGGATAAGTTTATTAGACTTTATATTAAACTGATATTTCAAAGTTGTCAAGCTTGTTGACTCACTCCTTCCTCTTTTCTCGCCGTTGCAGCTTTCAACTAAGCAAAAGGGAACTGGAGTATAGGTACAGCTCCTCGGCTAAACATGCGACAGTCTGAGTAACTTTCTAGTAATATGCGAGCACACACCGTACGACTCTGGTCGCACAATTTCGTGGAACGCTTTAGTTATACGATTTGGCAGCCAGTGTGATGTCTTTGACGGCACTAAACGGCTCCTGCGAGGAGCGAGCAAGCGATATAGTGTCCCTGTACACTCCATACGACATCTGTGACTTCAGATGCATCTTCTGTGAACAGCTGGTCCTTAGAAGGCACTGAATGCGCTCACAGGGGGCGTCACGAGTAACTTACCAAAGTCGTATCGGCATGCATCAACTGTCTCATTGTCAGTGTCAGCAACTGGTGGTCTTGTGGTTAGCGTTGATGACTGTCGATTATGGGCCCCCCGGCCCGATTCGAGGCTGAGTCGGGGATTTTCTTCGCTCTGCACTGTGCTTGTGTGTGTGTGTGTGTGTGTGTGTGTGTGTGTGTGTGTGTCTTCATCATAATCGACTCACACGTTGCTGCAGTCGTGTCACATAAAAGGATTTGCATCAAGTCGCCGATCTGCCTAGAAGATATATATAAATGACCTAGCAGATAGTGTCGGAAGTTCCATGCGGCTTTTCGTGGATGATGCTGTAGTATACAGAGAAGTTGCAACATTAGAAAATTGCAGCGAAATGCAGGAAGATCTGCAGCGGATAGACACTTGGTGCAGGGAGTGGCAACTGACCCTTAACATAGACAAATGTAATGTATTGCGAATACATAGAAAGAAGGATCCTTTATTGCATGATTATATGATAGCGGAACAAAGACTGGTAGCAGTTACTTCTGTAAAATATCTGGGAGTATGCGTACGGAACGATTTGAAGTGGAATGATCATATAAAATTAATTGTTGGTAAAGCGGGTGCCAGGTTGAGATTCATTGGGAGAATCCTTAGAAAATGTAGTCCATCAACAAAGGTGTCTTACAAAACACTCGTTCGACCTATACTTGAGTATTGCTCATCAGTGTGGGATCCGTACCAGGTCGGGTTGACAGAGGAGATAGAGAAGATCCAAAGAAGAGCGGCGCGTTTCGTCACAGAGTTATTTCGTAAGCGTGATAGCGTTACGGAGATGTTTAGTAAACTCAAGTGGCAGACTCTGCAAGAGAGGCGCTCTGCATCGCGGTGTAGCTTGCTGCCCAGGTTTCGAGAGGGTGCGTTTCTGGATGAGGTATCGAATATATTGCTTCCCCCTACGTACACCTCCCGAGGAGATCACGAATGTAAAATTAGAGAGATTCGAGCGCGCACGGAGGCTTTCCGGCAGTCGTTCTTCCCGCGATCCATACGCGACTGGAACAGGAAAGGGAGGTAATAACAGTGGCACGTATAGTGCCCTCCACCACACACCGTTTGGTGGCTTGCGAAGTATAAATGTAGATGTAGATGTAGAAGGGTACTCAGTATCAAAACTGTCATACGCACATTTCATTTCGTTACTGCTCTGATAAGAGGGCCAATACTGGTCGTTCGGGCTATAGCGTCTGCCCCAGACACCTGCGTAAAAGTTGCTGACTCCTCCTGGAACAAATGTATTATAACGTGGTTGGAAGAGCACGCTATTAAATTTGTAGCTGATCTGGGGCAATATAGGGTGCGAACTGCCACCTCTGGCGGCAATAATGGATCTAAGCCAGCTGTGCATCGAGTCTAACTGAGCTAGCATCAACTATCTATCAGAGCTTTGATGACAGATACTGGTACGTTGTTCCATCTTTGTCAGAGTTCATCGATCACCGGCGCGTGGTAGTGGACCAGTTTCCGTCTGTACAGGCAAGCGAACAGAGTGAGTGTTGCAGTAAAATAACGGGATTGATGCTGTCACAGAATAAGTACGTACGCGCCAAAGAGGAGCGACCAACAGTTGTGAATCGTGAAGTCTTCTCAGGCGACTGTAGCATTGCTGGTGTCTGTAGACAAATCACTGTGGTAGTGGACTTCGTTTGTATAAGAGCTATTATTCTGTTTTGCTGTAAAAATGAAAAGTGTAATAATGGAGCAATTAATTGTCGTGAAGTTTCAGTTGCAGCTTAGAGAAACTGCTACTGAAAGCTATCCTCAACCAAAAAAAAAAAAAAAGTGCGTGGCAAAGACTATTTATCACGTACGCGAGTTTTTGAGTGGTTCGAGCGTTTCTAAGATGGCCGCGAAGTAGGGGCTGAGTCACGCACGGGACGTCCTTCAGCATCAGAAACGGCTGAAAGTATCGAATACGTGGATAGTCTGATTCGATCTGGTCGTCGGTTGAGTATTCAATCAATTGTTGAAACTGAAGGAATTGACAAAGAATGCGTAAGGCATATTTCACATAAAAAAATTTAATATGAGAAAAGTGTGTGCGAAACTGGTTCCGAAAATTCTCACGGTCGGACAAAAGAAGCTCGTGGAAATGTTTTTACTGACACTTTGAATACCATCCTTGGAAAGAGTAACAATACGTGACGAATATTGGTTTTTCGCTTATGATACAGAAATTAAACGACAATTCATTTATTGGAAGAACCCAGCTTCACCGAGAGCGAAAAAAGCTCAAATGAGAAAATCAAGATTCAAAGTGATGATGATTGTTTCTTTTCCTATCCAAGGAAATGAGTATCTCCATTGGGTTCCTAAAGGTGAAACTGTTGATTAACATTACTACATTGAGGTTCTCACTCAACTCTAAAAAAACTACTCGAATTGTGGAACAACAAGTCATGGGTTCTGAATCAAGACAACGCACCGGCTCATACTGTATTCTAGCGAAGTACAGCATCCCAGTGTTAGACCACCCACCATACTCGCCTGAACAAGCACCAGGTGACTCTTATCTATTCCCTGAGGTCAAATTTATATTAAAAGGAAGAAGATTTCTCTACGTTGAAGCAGTGAAAGAATATGCGGCACACGCCATCAAGGAGTTCGCACAGAAACACTTTCAGCACTGTTTCCATCAATGAAAAACTCGTATAGAGCTTTGTGGGGATAGAGGAGGTGAGTAGGAATATATTGAGGGTGTCAGTAACCAAATATGTATATTTTTGGAATAAACTTTTTACGGGAATAGTCCCGATATTTTATAACCATACCTTGTATGTTTGTCCTTTTTGACGCCTGTCTTGTGTGGATGTTGAGATCCTGCATGCCTAGATGAATGTGTCTATTCCATATTCGCGTTGAAGCCCACTCAACGATAAACTACAATCTCGATTGGCCACAATCCTACCGCTGTCGAATTCCGACACGTGATGGTAGACGTTCCTTTTTACATTAGCAGAATACGATCTTCTCACAAACAACCAACATATAAATGTCATTTCTGAATGAGAAACTTTCTGCATAATCGTCCTTTATATACAGAATATAGATAGCGTGACTCCTAACTACTTTGTGTGTTTGCACTGGGATGCTGATCTTGTGCGTATCTACTCGTGTAGCGCACTGCATCCCCAGTATGACGTTTGCAGCATGCTGCAGTCGCGGTACTGCAGTTTTAATGGCCAGCAGACTATTTCAAATAAAAGCTACCTCACACAGAGAAATGCTTTCTTTCAAGAAATTTTATGATTGTGAACCGAAGCATTAAAAAAATAGTAATATACATGATTATTGGGTCATACGTCCTTCCTGTGAAAATTGAGATGTACTTATGTCATTTTAAATTGTGTTATAGAAATTTAATTTCTTCACTCATATGAAATGAATGAAATCGATGCGTATTATTTAAATGGCATCTAATTACATCATTGAATGCAATTCAGAAATGCTGAATTTTTAGTGTAATGAATATGTTGCTGACAAAATCAGATTCAGTCCAGAGCGTCAGTGGATCTTGGCTCACCTACTTGTGACTAAAAGCTACCTGAGCCATTAGGCTGCTTCATCACTCCCACAAATTTTCAACACAACGAATATTTCATCCTACTAGTTCCGAACATTACAAGCAGAAGTCTTCCCGTGGGGTGTGCAGGAATTAATGTTCACAGTCAGCATACTGAAACATTTCAGTGATGTCATTCATATCACACGTTTCATTCTCGTTGGTCATATTCATTAAACTGATTTCCTTTTATTGGCTGATTATAATCTCAATGTGTTTCGTGTTCATCGTCATTTATACTTCCAAGCCACATCAACGTGTGTGGTGGTGGATAGGAAATATATCGGTTCTCTTATTTGTAAGTTAATTCACTTAGTTAACTAGATGTTACTAGTTTAGTGTTTGTCGCCTAATGGCAGGCTGACCATGGCTAAAATGGAATGATCACCTATTCCCAATGGTAGCTAAAGCAGCTGACAGACTGTAATGAGGCAAAGTATGTTCTGCGACACTTCGATTGACAGATCACTAATGAAGACACTGCCTCCTCCTTGGGGGAATAATAAGGGCACCCCTGCATCGCATAGAGGTCATGGTCTAGGTCATAAGATGGTGGACTATGACCTCCCAAAATATCAGAATATGGCAGGCTGTGTCAGACTATAGCAGACCATAATGTACAAGATGGCTACCAAGATGTTGGGAAATGGGAGACTGTAGCAGACTGTGGTGTCAGATAGTAGATGGCGTTGTAGTTACTCACCAACTGAGTGAGGATCTACTACCCATCCGTCACTTGTGTTCTGTTTGCCATAGTAGAGAAATCAGCCGCAACCCCCTGGCAGAATAAGAAGATGAAGACAATTTTTGCATTCAAAATTACACTACTGGCCATAAAAATTGCTACACCAAGAAGAAATGCAAATGATAAACGGGTATTCATTGGACAAATATATTATACTAGAATTGACATGTCATTACATTTTCACGCAGTTTAGGTGTATAGATCCTGAGAAATCAGTACCCAGAACAACCACTTCTGGCAGTAATAACGGCCTTCATACGACTGGGTATTGAGTCAAACAGAGCTTGGATGGCGTGTACAGGTACAGCTGCCCATGCAGCTTCAACACCATACCACAGTTCATCAAGAGTAGTGACTGGCGTATTGTGACGAGCCAGTTGCACGGCCACCATTGACCAGACCTTTTTCAGTTGGTGAGGGATCTGGAAAATGTGCTGGCCAGGGCAGCAGTCGAACATTTTCTGTATCCAGAAAGGCCCGTACATGACCTGCAACATGCGGTCGTGCATTATCCTGCTGAAATGTACGGTTTCGCAGGGATCGAATGATGGGTAGAGCCACGGGTCGTAACACATCTGAAATGTAACGTCCACTGTTCAAAGTGCCGTCAATGCGAACAAGAGGTGACTGAGACGTGTAACCAAAGGCACCCCATACCATCACGCCGGGTGATACGCCAGTATGGCGATGACGATTACACGCTTCCAATGTGCGCTCACCGCGATGTCGCCAAACACGGGTGCGACCATCATGATGCTGTAAACAGAACCTGGATTCATCCGAAAACATGACGTTTTGCCATTCGTGCACCCAGGTTCGTCGTTGAGTACACCATGGCAGGCGCTCTTGTCTGTGTTGCAGTGTCAAGGGTTACCGCAGCCATGGTCTCCAAGCTGATAGTCCATGCTGCTGGAAACGTCGTCGAACTGTTCGTGGAGATGGTTGTTGTCTTGCAAACGTCCCCGTCTGTTGACTCAGGGATCGAGACGTGGCTGCACGATCCGTTACAGCCATGTGGATAAGATGCCTGTCATGTCGACTGCTAGTGATACGAGGCCGTTAGGATCCAGCACGGCGTTCCGTATTACCCTCCTGAACCCACCGATTCCATATTGTGCTAACAGACTTTGGATCTCGACCAACGCGAGCAGCAATGTCGCGATACGATGAACCACAATCGCGATAGGCTACAATCCGACCTTTATCAAAGTCGGAAACGTGATGGTACGCATTTCTCCTCCTTACACGAGGCATCACAACAACGTTTCACCAGGCAACGCCGGTCAGCTGCTGTTTGTGTATGAGAAATCGGTTGGAAACTTTCCTCATGTCAGCACGTTGTAGGTGTCGCCACCGAATGCTCTGAAAAGCTAATCATTTGCGCATCACAGCATCTTCTTCCTGTCGGTTAAATTTCGCGTCTGTAGCACGTCACTTTGTGATGTAGCAATTTTAATGGCCAGTAGTGTACGTTGATGTCAGGGAGCGTGATGTGCATTCGAAATGAACAATATTTTGTTGTTTTATAGAAGCACATGGCCCGATATTAAAGGGGCGAACGAGGTCGTTTGTTGATTGAGAGATAACAAGGACCAACCTAAATGGCTACAGGAAGACTCTTTGCAAAGGAATAGCTACTAGAATAATGATCGAACAGTCCACAGGTAATCAAAATATCCACGGGTGTACTGCCGGTCTACAGTGTCCAACGGGCACAATATTTCGGCGATCATACATGTCGCCATCATCAGGTGAACTGACGGACTGAGCTCCTGTGAACGTGCCGGTACGGAGATCCGTACGCTATGGCTGCTCAGGGGGAACTGGGTTCGGTCGCGGCGGCGACCGATTTAAATACCCTCCGCCCGCAGGGAACCAGCGATTGGGTTAATCAAGAGTAAATCGAGCAAAGGTATAGTTGTGACGACCACGGCGGACAGAGCCATCACACCGACGTCATCTCAGACGCCGTCGCAATCTGTTTCACCGCGCGACCGTGGCGCGGGGCGCGAACGGCGGAGTGAGCGCGCCGCGGGCGGAGGGTATTTAAATCGGCCGCCGCTGCGACCGAACCCAGTTCCCCCTGAGCAGCCATAGCGTACGGATGTCCGTACCGGCACGTTCACAGGAGCTCAGTCCGTCAGTTCACCTGATGATGATGACATGTATGGTCGCGGAAATATTGTGCCCGTTGGACACTATAAACCGGCAGTATACCCGTGGATATTTTGATTATCAAATACGCCGGGAGAAACTCAAGAATCACAGTCCACAGGTGTACTGCTGGTTCATAGTGTCCGAGGCCACAATGTGTTGGCGATCAAGCGTTTCTCTCACTTTTCACTGTGTGTGAGAAAGTACATATGGTTTTCCTTTCTTCCAACAGTACAGCAGTGTCCTGATGTGGCACTAACCGTCAAGTTGGGACAGGACACACAACTTTTCGACCATCTACTGGCCACACCTCCACCACTCACCGAGCCACAATTAAGTGGTTCTAGTGTACTACACACATATCGGCTACCAGATATATCAGATCAGGACACACAACCGTTCATAGTACAGCAGTTAAGTGGTCCTAGTGTAGTGCTATTTGCCACAATATGTAATTTGACTGCCTGTAGATCGAAATTGAAATATGTAAATATATTCAAGCCGGCCGTTGTGGCTGAGCAGTTCTAGGCGCTTCAGTCCGGAACCACGCTGCTGCTACGGTCGCATGTTCGGATCCTGCCTCGGGCATGGATGTGTGTGATGCCCTTAGGTTAGTTAGGTTTAAGTAGTTCTAAGTCTAGGGGAGTGATGACCTCAGATGTTAAGGTCCACAGTGCTCAGAGCCATTTGAACCATTTTAAATATATTCATAAAAACATACAGTGAATACCAAGTAGTAATGGAAACTGAGAATGTTAGACATAGTGTTGAGGTATGGTTCAGTCAGATGCGTTGGAACGAACTATGTCGTTAAATGCAGTACATCGATACTCTGATGACTACAGAGTATGACCCACCTCAGTATCCTCATCCACACATCTACTGCTTTGGTTTGAAGCTGTCTATCATAATGATGTGTGGGGATGCAGCACTCAACGTAGTATCTGGCTACTCCTCCATTTATTTGTGTAATTCAAATAACATGAACTCATGTGACATAGAGAGCGCATTATGGACTGTGTTAGGCACACTGAGTGGGTGGCAGTCGTATGCTAAAGCTGTATTAATGCTGTTTTGTGTTAGTTGTATGAGCATAGTGTAATTGTGAATGACTTAGAGCAGTGTATAAATTCATGTGTGTGCACAATGCCAAGTGAGATACTATTAGCCTTATATGTATAACATACTGAATTTACGGATGGAATACGAAAGTTTTTTGTTGCTCCTATACAGCTGCATGCCATATAAGTTGAATAGATGGCATACAAGAAACAATTATCTGGAAAATACTGTACAGCTGTTGATGAAGTGAAAAAAGAAATCAATGAAGATGGTTTACTGCATCTGAAGTATGCTTACTGATGTATAATAAAATAATATTCCGACATACATTTTTATTTGATTCATTACCAAAGTCGTTAAGCTTCAGCGGCTGTGCATTTTTAAAGAAAAATATGTATATAGAAATATTACTTTATTTGTTCCTTTTCACAGCCTTCACAACGTATTTTAATAGGAGGTCAAGCAGTTTGACGTGATGCCCTCAAATCACAATGTTTATAACGAGGTGGCGTTCGATCATCCCAAAGATGTTCGGGCTCACATGCGGTTCCTCTTCGTCATAATGTCTAGGCTCAAACTCGTCTAGGAGCTGAATCGCACGTGTCGCATTACACGCACTAAATTAGACACTTGTGACCCTTTGGTTAAATTGTCTGGCTGACGGCAAGTTTGCGAATTACAGAGTTAACATAACATATAATAACAGTAATAATAATAATATCGGGAACTAATTAACGACCCATAAATGATGCAGGCTACACAGTTGAGATTTGGTTAGAATAATGTTTATTCGGAAACCAAACTAACAGTGAAAGTGGTTGTACTTAGAGTTACTGTTACACTCGAGCGCGTATCCATTTGACACAGTTCGATCATTCACAATCTCATCGCAAATTACAAGTTCGATACTCCACCTCGTTAACTATAGGAAAAGTTCACACCAGGCGCGCGGCTGCTCGCCGCTCAAGACTAAGTTCCGCGATACCATACAACGCGAAATTTTCTAAGTCGTTTCAATTCCTAGCTACCTAAAGACCGACCGTCCGCTTCCGCGTCTCGACCAGCACTCCCTTTGGTGTCTAGACCAGAACTGTCCCTCTGCCCGTCTCTGGCCGCTTTTCCCTCGCGACGAACCTCCTCGCTCAACTGACTAGCGCAGTTCCCTTTCCTGAATCCGTCCATCTGATTGGCTACAGCTTATTCTACATTATTTTACATTTTAACATATTTAAATAATCAAAGCTTTACCATTTTCACGTTCTAAATAAAGTAACAATAATATCCATTACATAATAAATATTAAATTCTTTTACATAAAACCAATACAATTTCCTTCTTAACTTTGAATATCACGGCTAGTAGCCTTGCACCAATGTGCTTTCTGATAAATAAAGAAAGAAAAAAAGGAACTATTATGCACCAAACTTTACAGCAAATATTCTATCACCTAATGATTCAATAAGGTGTCATGCTGTCATCGTTCAGTGTGTTTTGTGTAGAGGAAATGATGATCTGATGCTTAACTGAAAATACTGATAATTTAAATTTACTAAATTTTTTAAGCAAATAAAGTTACAGAGTTGATATTTACAACTTTTTTTTTCATTTTAATTATGTGCTTCTGTATGAAATGTCGATCGTTAAGATCGACCAAAGCTTTCAGATTTTAGCATTCAGGTCTTTGTTACAAAACTTGTTTAATTTCACTTTAATAGTAATTCCTGAACTATTATAGATATGATCAATATTCAAGTTTTATTGGGATCACCATGGAAATTTATGGAGGATGGCAGACTAAAATTACTGGAGCTTCATTCCCTGCACTACTACAGAATTAAATAGTTTTCATAAATGTTTCCCCTTATGGCCGATCTTAGGTCCGCCATATTTAACACCGCTACATCTCTTTGGCCACAAAAGCCTTTTACTGGGTTTCCCTATGACGTAGGTTCTCGTCTGTCTCACTCGCACATTACAGCGCTTAGGCCTCAATAGACAATAGACGCCTGTGAGTTTCCCCATCTCGCGGTGAATCTGCGCCCTTTCTGGCATCCAGTCCTGGACGACAGGGTTCGTTTCACAATTCCTGTAGGTCGACTCTTTCGGCCATATATTTAAATGAGAGTACAATGCTCATTAACTCACAAGGTTCAGACTTAGAAATAAAAGCATCATTCTGAAACATTTGAGGTAGGCATCGAAAGCTGTGTGAAATATCGCATAACAGTGGTATCGGAGGTTTTGGAAACAAATTATAGTCAATTATCTTTAAACTTCGACACCTTTCTATAAATTTTTTATATATGTCAGGAAGTACCTTACAAGCGTTTCTAGATTCAAACTACTCGAACAGGGAATAAGCATTGACCCCTTCATTCTCTTCC
This sequence comes from Schistocerca cancellata, assembly GCF_023864275.1. NCBI lineage: Eukaryota > Metazoa > Arthropoda > Insecta > Orthoptera > Acrididae > Schistocerca > Schistocerca cancellata. Next base: position 740,447,950 of record NC_064629.1, on the reverse strand, counting down.
TTTAGAACAGGGAATAAGCATTGACCCCTTCATTCTCTTCCTTTACATCGAATTCATAGCCCTCCAGGTGTTGTTTTGAGACATATTTAGGGACAGTTAGTACCTGGATCCTCAAAGCATTAGTATATTTCTTCAAAAAAACACCAGAGTCTTGCAGTCATCTCTTTTTCTCTTAGCAGTGAATCGATGGACATGTTCAATGTGTGGGCTGATGCTTCAGTGTTCAGAATTTGCAGTACACTTTCACTGTCATTACTTAAAATAACAACTGACATTATAGCCTTACATTCATCACGTTTGGCATCAAGTATCACAACTTTGTTGGTTTTCTCAAGATTGACAGAAAGAGCGACAGCAAAAAACTGACTGATGAGAACAGTATATTCTTTCTTGTATACCGAAAAGCAAATATGATTTACATGTTTTTCTGTTTCACAGTTGCATAAATTGCAACGAGTTATATGTACACTGGATGAAGTAAAATGTTCTTCCGGTCGAGAAGTAGCCATCAAATGATAAGCATATCAAAACGTGTAGCAGCAAAGCCGCCTACATGCAAGTATTAGTGAGTAGAATACGCCGATGGTAAAAATATACATAATTCATTTTTCGCATCTCCATGCAGGTGGGGAGAACCATCAAACGTAAAAATAATGCTTAATACAACATCTACTTGAAACAACAGTGATATTAGATCAGTTAATGTGGGAATGATGTTCGATTGCTAGTTCTATCCAGTGTAGGTTTTCGAAAATCCATGATATGATGATATTAAGGTCATATTAACCTTGGATGAGTGGTTTCGACTATGCCAAGCTTCATGTTCAATGGAATTGCTGAAGTTCCCTCAATGATATTAGGTGATTCTATGGTCTCTGCAAGGGACTTTCCACAAATAGTTAAACTTTGAAACAAGAAATAGTACATTTATCAGCAAGAGTATATGTTTAAAAACGTAGCATACACCAGTTACACGATCCAGCATGCTCTAGAGCAGACATGGGAAACCTTTTGTGACCTCCAGGCCTGATTCGCATACATTCTTAACCACATGAGGCGCCTCATCATGTGACGTGACAACAGTGTTGCTAACACATAAAATCAAAACTGTAGTTTCTGTGACGTTAATATTTATGGATGATATATTTTAACTTGATGCTAGATTTTCTGACATACCATTACAATAAATTATACATCAAAACACGACTTTTCAAGAGAACATGAATATTATTATGCACAGAAACTCTCAAAATCGCCAGTCCAAATTGGAAATTATTATTTTAATTTTGTCTTTTGCAGTTGTGCTGTTTTTGAGCAGTGTGTTTCATACAAAAGTGCATTTTGATATTATATTCCATCACAACACATAGTTATTCAATACACGACAAGCAAATATGTATATCTCTGTACATGGTAAGTAATTCTCCATCCATTTCTTCTGGAACTGGTGACATCCAGCATCTGCTTTTCTCTTCAGGTATTTTGAAAATAAATTCAGTGCAGATGCACAGCAACACTTGTTCAAAATTAACCAACAAGTAGCACAGAACTTGAGATATAAACTGACAGCAAGTAATTAGTTTCTTCATGAAGTTATGGCACCTGCTGCCGTGTATAAATTGGCATATATCCCCACTAGTCGGTAATTTTCGTGCCATTGTCGCCTATTACCAAATTTGATGATTTATCAATGTGTAGCACAGACATACGCAGAAGCAGTAAATAGCGTGTGTGTATTGTCAGCACTGATCCAGAGATAAAAATACTTCTCCCCAAAATGACTGTCAGCAGAAATATCCGAAAAAGTGTCCCAGGTGGATTAGTAAGTAAACACCTTGCTCTCTCTCTCTCTCATGAATTCTCTCTGCAGGCCAAACTAAAACCAGTCACTGGTCAGATCTAACGCACAGGCCGCTAGCTGCCAACTCGTGCTCTGTAGGAGCGACTGAGCTGGCAGACACATGTGTATCGATTCTATGAAGGAATGTGGACCAAGCTGATGTAGTTTTTACACAGAACTAAGCATCCATTGGAAGATGTCATTGCTCAAAATTATGACTCTTGCAGTGGATCAATACATCGAAATATCTATGAAACATGTAGACCAGAAGTGGGCATAGAGCTGTGTTTCGATTTAAGCATGTACATACACCAAACGATCTGTATGAGTTTATTAAATGAAAGTTTAACAGACAAATATTTTTATTTTCTCTATAACATTATCATAAAGTCATCACCATGGCTGAGTGGGTGAAACACTCTCGTCACAAGGACTTCGTAATAGTCGACCGGTCCTGCAACATTACTGAAGCCTGGAAAAAGAATGGAATACTCCCTCCTGATAATATACAAGTGATAACTGTAAGTCCATCTAACTGTGGCAATGTTATAATGTTGCTAACACATTCAGATGGAATTCACTTGAACATGTGTTTCCATTTTAAAGAACACTGCCAAATTATTAGCTATTATGGGAGATATTGCATGGTATGGATGGTGTAACATACACGCAACATTCAGCGAAAGCAGGACTATCCCACTACATGAAAGAATAAAGCTAAACACTGTGCTTGTGTTTGATGACGTTGCAGTGGAAAACTGGGATCAAATAGGGAAATACTTCTGTTTTGGCCATCATAAGGGAGTTAACGTCTTTTATTGGAGTCAGTCACATTCTAGGATTCCAAAACAGTTGGCGAAGTATAAAGCAAATCTTATTATTGCCATCAAACAAGACGATATGAATTTAAAGCACACTTATGAAGCACACATAGAAACTGACATGACATTCAATGTATTTGTAAAGGTATGTGGAAACTGCTATAATCACACACAGTATGGGTTTCTGGTAATCGATAAAATAAGAAAACTGAATGACAGAAAATACAGACAAAACTCCCAGTAGCTTTTCTATACATAACACTGCAGGAGACAGGTTCATCAGTATACATCACATAACAGACAAATTGGCACATGTGTGCTGTGTCTGAGAGGGAGGTATGCACACGTAGAATATTCTTTCGTAGATGGATGCATAAACTGAATCTATCAAGGAAAGTCTTAAACATCATAGTGTGCTAACTGAAAAAAACATCAACAAAAGCTTGAGAAGGACGGTTTATATGAAGTTTTAATCAATAGGCTGAAACAAAATTCGAGAAGAATGGAAGCATGTGGGAGACAATATGCCTTTTTCGAGGGTCATGTTAATTGACCAAACTTAGAAGGTATGAAAAAAAAACCTTAAACGGGATAATTGTTGAACGAGAAATTAATGTGAGAATCCTACTGAAGTTAATCGATATATATAGCGAAAAAGTTGATGAAACTGGCCGAATTTTAGAAATACCACGAAAATAAATCTATTGATTAGTTCGTAAGACTACATAGGTTGCATACTGTGCCAAAGTCAGTTTAGTATATAACAGCATGTCGACAAAATGTAGTCATCAAGGTGCGTAAGGCTAGTCGACAAAAATTAGGACTGCTAAGGATGGGATATTTAGAAAGAGATCAGTCTCTCAAAGAAACGTTTAAATTAGTTACTGAATTCATCAAGTGACTCTCTCACACAACCACTAATTAAATGGGGGAAGGGAAGAAGAAGAAGAAGAAGAAGGATATACTACAGCTAATTTCCCTAGCCATAACACAGATAGTGAAATAGATTGCACATATGGGATCAGCAGGGAAGAACTGTATATGTTGGGCACAAAGTCTGTGAGCTTACCGAACGTGAAAGCATGTTGAGATATGGAATTTGAGAGGTCACCTGGTTTAGAACATCTAATATTTCTAAAAAGCTCAAACCCTAGCAACTAGGTACCCAAAGATCTAAAAATGTATGTTAAAATATTCCATAAGTCTAATGCACATAGGAAAAATAGGTGAATAAAAAGCTTTAAAGTAGAAAACACAGAAACATTATTAAACAGGTGTTACCTGGTAGCACTGGTAAAGGCATCGAAATTCAGCATAAAAGAATGAACAATCGATCTCTAGGGTGAGTGAGTGATGGTGACAGGCCATAGGGCCAGGGCAACCACGGTTAACAATTTGCAAAGAATTTTACTGATCTTGACACACGAAACAGCCAGGCAGGCATGTCTCTCATCGTAGACCCTGGCTGTGGTTGTTGCTGGGACAGCGCCTTCCACGTGGCGCTGCTACAGAACCAGTGCCTTGCACTGCTGAGGGCGACAGCCTCTAAAGCTTCTCCTGGTCAGTACAGCTGTCATGTTTAGTACAGTAACTCAGATCATAACATCCAGTAAATAAAACGTGTGTCCTAAAATAACACAAACAGACCTACTCATCAACAGACCACTACCTTGTATTTGCAAATGTTTCGATAACATGACCTTCCCCTGCTCATAGCAACTAGCAACCACCACAATGTCGTTGTACACGGATTGTAACAATGTAAAACCGCCTTCTGGAGGTAAGGTTCTGGTTCATTCGTATCTTTTTGGCAAGAACGTCCCTCTGGTTTACCCCTGAAGAGCTGCGTGTTCCATATACTCCTACTAGTCACAGTTTTGCGAGTCAGGCATATGGTGACTACACCACTGGAGCTCATCCTTAGTCATCACCACCTTCCGCTCGTCGCAGTACCCCTTCATCTCTTACTTGTACACATTCTCAACTTCTCCTAACTTCACTGCATATGTGTGTTCTGATAAAAGTAGCATCCTACTCCTTCAGTCTTTCTCCCATATGGCAGCCTGAGAACAGGAACCAATATCACCTCCCCTTTCCCCAGAAACCTGCTGTTTTGAACAGCATGTCTCAATACACTTACGATGAAAACTACCGTAATGTATATATATAACTTTATCGATAACAACGCCAATACCCTATACTATAGACAAAAGAAAAATATTCAGAAATCGAAAAAATCACACCACACATCAATTAATTCCTTGGCCTTAATGCATAAAGAGCGTGAAGTTTTTGGGTCACTCTCTCCTGCCGCTCATCCTTTCGCTACTTCTTTTTTTCCTCTCTCTTCGCTTTTGCCAGTGCCTCTCGTGGAATTGCCTCCAGTGCACCTTTCAGTGGTTGTATATGCCCAACATGCATAACTTTTGTTCTTGTCAGCATCTGTCGCTTCACAATTGATGATGACGTAGTATCAGTAAGTCCGCGGCTCGTGGTCTTGCGGTAGCGTTCTCGCTTCCCGCGCACGGGGTCCCGGGTTCGATTCCCGGCGGAGTCAGGGATTTTCCCTGTCTCGAGACGACTGGATGTTGTTGTGTCGTCTTCGTCATCACCATTCATCCCCATTACGGTCGGAGGAAGGCAATGGCAAACCACCTCCGCTAGGACATTGCCTAGTCAGCGGTATGGGTCTCCCGCATCGTCGCCTCCGCTCCTCGGAGTATGGGACCGCATCATCATCAGTATCAGTAACTTGGTACTAGGTTTGGTACCATGTTATAAAGTTCCTCTTCTTTCCCATCGGGGTATATGGGCTTGACAGAATCAACCATTGACCCACTTTGTATTGAAAAAATGTTCCCACTCTCTTCACTACCTCTTCTTGCTTCTCCAACGCCTTAGCATTTCTTGCTGGACCTTCATCCACAATTCCCTTACCGTTCTAGCAAACTCTGACACTGCCTCTCCTTTCCTATCACCGTTCTGATTAATCATATCAGCCGGCCGCGGTGGTCTAGCGGTTCTGGCGCTGCAGTCCGGAACCGCGGGACTGCTACGGTCGCAGGTTCGAATCCTGCCTCGGGCATGGGTGTGTGTGATGTCCTTAGGTTAGTTAGGTTTAAGTAGTTCTAAGTTCTAGGGGACTTATGACCTAAAATGTTGAGTCCCATAGTGCTCAGAGCCATTTGAACCATTTTTTAATCATATCAAATGATAATGGCATCTATTTCTCGTAAACCACCTTGAATGTTGACAACCCGCTACTATTTGAACTTTATGCGCACAAAACATAGGATAGATGTATGTCCCGCTCTGAATAACAGGAGTTCATGTAATAACAAAGCATCTTCCCGATTGTTCGACGAACTCAGCCCATTAGCTTGCCAGTGAAGTGAACTGGTTCTCAGTTTTTTCACCTTTATTAGCCGACATAACTCTTTCATCAGGTCTGACATCAAGATCGTTCCCTGGTCTATAATTATCGACTCTGGCACCCAGAACTTCAACATTCACCTATTCACCAACATTCGTGTGACCGTGCCCACCTGTTGGTTCAGCATCGGCACTATACCGGTGTAACGAGAAATACAGGCTATTATGGCCAACAGAAACTATCATCTGCTGGTATTCAGTTCAGCGGGCTTAACACATTCACCCCAATGAAACCGAACTGTTCTGTTGCTTCTAACAGCCTATGTAACAGTAACTGCTTCCGACTCAAATCTGCTTGCTGTGTGCACTCTACACAATTTCTGACATATCTATAGACATCATCTTTCTTCCATCAAAACTTCTCTGACACCCCCCAGTTCGTCGCCTGGAACACACATGACCCTGTAAAATATGATCATGCATTTCACTAACACGTGACTTACACCACCTGTCATGGTTCCAATTTCGTCTCCCTGCATAAAAGTTGGCATGCATTCTAAACCACTGTTCCTTGCTATACTACTTACACTCTTCGTCAGCACTCTGCACTGCTCGCCGTTCCCCAAGGTAGTGACCTAGAGTCTGTGTTACCGCTAATTTACTGCTTAGCCTGTCTGTATTGCCGTTTTTCTTCCCTGGTTTGTGGATCACTTCGTACTCAAATTGACTTAGATTTAATGGCCACCTCATCAGTCTGCTGGATAAGTCATTCAAACCTAGTAATTATTTCAGAGCAGCATGGTCCGTTACTACCCTGGTCTTCTTTCCATTACGGTCCATCATTACCTTGGTCTTCTTTCCATACAGTAAACACCAGAAGTACACCACTCAATACATCAGGCCGGCCGCTGAGCGGTTCTAGGCGCCTCAGTCCGGAACCGCGCTGCTGCTACGGTCGCAGTTTCGAATCCTGCCTCGGGCATGGATGTGTGTGATGTATTTAGGTTAGTTAGGGTTAAGTAGTTCTAAGTCTAGGAGACTGATGACCTCAGATGTTACGTCCCATAGTGCTTAGAGCCATTTGAACCATTTTTTTTAACATCAAGCTAACCATTTCATCCTATTTTGTAGAATAATTCTTCTGCGCAGTGTCCAGATGTCTTGAGTCATAGGCAATAGGATGTTCTTGACCATCGACCTCCTGGCTGAAAACACACCAGAGCATGATTCGACACATCACATGATAATATGAGCTCCTTCCGAAAATCTGAAATCACCAACATCAGACTCGACGTCAATAATCGCTTCATTTCGACAGATGCTTACTAGCATAGAAACTTAATCCGTTCTTTTACAACAGTGTAAGAAATCTGAAAATATCCACAAACACCTTCACAAACTTTCTATAACGATTTGTCAGAGCGGGAAAAGATTTCAATTCCTTCCTTGTTCGTGGTACTGGAAACTCTTGCACTGCTTGTACTAACCTTGGATTGGTTCTCACGCCGTACTTATTAATTATAAAGCCCAAATAGTTAACCTCTTCCAGCGCAAAGTGGCATTTCACCATGCTGAGTGTCAAATGGGCTGCTCGTAACCTCTTGAACACAACCCTCAGACCTTGTCTATGCTCTTGCGTATGCCTTGAAAAGACGATTATATCATCAAGGTATACGAGGCATTACCACAATTTCAGTCCCTTCAGCACTCTACCCAGCAAATGTTGGAATGCCGCTAGTGCATTCTTCAACTGAAAGGGGACCTTACAAATTGATAGTTTTCCCAAGTGCTGAAAACGCCGGTTTCGACCTATCTTAAAGCGCAACTTATAATTGATGGTATCCACCCTTAAGCCAACTGTCGAGAGCTACTGGCTTTGCCCTAGGTTATCTATCATCTCCGAGATGTTAGGAATTAGATAGGCCCCCGTCGTAGTCTTAGTATCAACTAGCGGTAATTGCAACATAACTGCTACCTTTTTGAGACGTCCATAGACTTGTTTGTCACAAACACATGTCTTGCCCCCCACGGAGTACTATTCTCTTCTACAATTTCATAGCCCACTGCTGGTTTATAAGCTCCTCTAAACCTTCTTGTTGTGATCACGGAATTCTGTATGACCTCAGATAAACCGGTGCTTCGTTTCCTGCCAAAATCCTACGTCATGTTACTGGCCTAGCAGGTAATGGCCCTCGCAGGAAAAACGAATCTTAACCCTCGAGCAGGCACGTCGATTTTCGTAACACGAGCTGCTGCGCGGCGCACTTTGCACATATGTAGTTAAAAGCTGTCATTATGCTACCAAGGGAAACATGTATGAGTTAAATCACAGTTTAATTTTAGTTTATTTAACCAACAATACAAGATACTTGTATTACATCGCTAATTTACTATTCGATTAAACAAATAAGAAACTTTCATATAATTCTAGTGCTGCAGCTGACATATCAATCTATTCCAGTACTTTTTTATGCTCATACTGAAGAAAAACACCCTTTCATTGCAATATAAAAGGAAAAAGGCTTTATGTATTGAATAAGTATCAGTTATCACAAAGTTCCTTCCATCTACACAGTTAACTGTCTAGCGCATTTTCAGGAAATGCTTTACAAAAAAATGGTTGAAATGGCTCTGAGCATTATGGGACTTAACATCTGAGGTCATCAGTCCCCTAGAACTTAGAACTACTTAAACGTAACTAAGCTAAGGACATCACACACATCCATGCCCGAGGCAGGATTCGAACCTGCGACCGTAGGAGATCGCGCAGTTCCAGACCGAAGCGCCTAGAACCGCTCGGCCACGATGCTTTACACTTCTCACATGTGTGCACTGTTTTTACATGTCCTTTGTAAACAAAACTATGGCATGAATTACACCTTATGGTAGGCTCCTCAGTTCTTTCAAGAAGTTGATCTTTGTATTTCACGAGGAAAGTTGCAATGTCGGCAGGAAGTGAAGGAATATTATCTTTTTTCACTAGTTGAGGCTTCATATGAGACAGTGCTAAATCTCTCAAGAAATTTCTTCTCTCCTTTTTTGGATTTGTGTTATTTGCACGAAAAATTATGTGAGCATTGATTCCTGCTATATCCATTAGAGCATAGAATACAAGCAATGGCCATCTTTTTGTCACCTGAGCGACGGAATACGCACCTCCCAGTTGATCGCCTGCGTCGAATCCTCCCTTTTGTTATACTGTAATCTAAAACTATCTCTGGTTTATCTGTAACTTCATCAATGGTTCCAAAATCCTGCATAGTTGAAAGTAATATAACTGTCTTATTTTGTTTCGGCACATATTAACGAAACTAGTGTCATGTCATTCTGAAAACCAAATAAAGAGGAGTGGATAGCCCTACATTTTTCAGGTAAAAATTCTTGCGGAATCTCGTATTTGTTTTTTCTTAACGTGCCGATCCACGTTATTCGCTTTTTCAAAAAGGATTTGGGTAAGGAACAGCTAAGGTACCAATTATCCGTTGTATCGTTTCTTCCTGAGCCTTCAGTGTGAGTAACTAGCATTCCTACTATATCACAGGGAGAATTAGAAACATCGTATGGTTCTTTAGGTTGTTTTCCACAATATACGTCAATATTACTAGTGAAGAATGTTTTATCATCTGCTAAACCAAAAATATTTATCCTCTACTTCGCTGGTTTGTTTGGAATATACTGAACAAAAGGACAGCGACCCCGAAAAGCTTGCAGCGTTTCGTCTACTGTCGCAAATTGTCCTACACTATAAGCGTTCTTGCAGTTCACCACAGCCGGCCGCGGTGGTCTTGCGGTTCTAGGCGCTCAGTCCGGAACCGCGCGACTGTTACGGTAGCAGGTTCGAATCCTGCCTCGGGCATGGATGTGTGTGATGTCCTTAGGTTAGTTAGGTTTAAGTAGTTCTAAGTTTTAGGGGACTGATGACCACAGATGTTAAGTCCCATAGTGCTCAGAGCCATTTTTTTGGTTTGCTGTTCTCCACAAAGGCATCCAATATTTGCCTTATTGCAGTAATTTTATCAGTTACTCTTCTTTCTTGCCTTATACTCTTGTCGTCAAAACGGATACATGCTAAAAGGAACAGAAATCTTCTGTAGCCCATCACAGCTCTCGTAATCTCCATAGCAGTACCATCTGCTGTCCGCAGTACAATGACATTTGTGTGGTTTGCTTTCTTTGTCCCAATCGGATACAGCAGTCCCAACAATGCCATTACTTCACACCTTGTAGTTTCCTTGGCGTCCCTTTCTCTAGAATATCGTACACATTCTTAGACTGAATGTATATGTCCGTGCATTTTACAATTTCATCAATCATTTCCAGCCTAAGTATTGTCCATAAAGCCTCTGTTTCACTTGTGACCTCTCTGGCAACAAGCGTAGGCCCAGGGAATATTTTCAGAACATTCTTTCCATTTGTTTTCTAAGTCACATTAGGACATATTTTATTCCATTTACATGTTTTGTAACTCCCAATAAAAATACTACCAGTGGAGAGTGGCTCTTCAGTCATCATCTGAATCTTGGACTTGATCAAAATCTGAATCGTGGTCACTTCGTGTGATAAATTCCTCTTCTTCTTCAGAGTCTTCATCGTTTTCGTTGTCTGGTACAGAGTTGAACTCTGGGTCCTCGTTGAGTGACCAGTCAAGCTCGTTGTCTGTCACCATTTATCTCATCCTGCACAGTGATATACCCGCTTGTTACGTGTTATCTTTTGATTCGATTAAAAAGGAACGAAATAAAAGTGAAGGAAAAATTACTTACATGACCGGGCGCATGGCGTTTTTTCTATGCAGTGCTCGAAAGTTGAATAACAGAGAATTATTGTGAGGTGATTCAATGAACCCTCTGCCACTCACTTAAGTTTGATTTACAAAGTGTCCATTTGCATGTACATGTAGGTAATGAAAACTGCACCACTTATTTATTTTTTGACCTTGAGCACAACGCGTTTAGAGCATTTATTCTCATATTCAAGTGCATTTGTGCATTTATTTACATGAATACGTTCGGGAATGTTTGTATACGTGATTATCTGCCACTCTTGCGTCTTTTGAAGTTAGTAGGTATTGTGCCTCCTCCAATATACAGAATATCACACACAACCAAATCATCATTTACACTGTTAGCTTACAAAACATACTACAAAGATATTAATATCTCTGTAGCATGTTTTGGAATCAAATGATTTGGCCACCTGGATCGTCTAAGACGAATCCCATCGACCATTTATGCGACATAATGGACAGGTCAGTTCTTGTATAAAATATTTTCTCGATTATGGACGGTTAAAAAGGCAGCATGGCTCAATATTTCTACAAGGACTTCCAACGACTTGTTGATTCCATGGCACGTCGATTCGCTGCGTTATGCTGGGCAAAAGACGGTCTTACACGATATTAAGAGGTATTCTATGACTTTGGTGACCTCAGTGTAGGTCACTGGGATGTTGTTTGTTGTTGTGGTCTTCAGTCCTGAGACTTGTTTGATGCAGCTCTCCATGCTACTCTATCCTGTGCAAGCCTCTTCATCTCCAATTGCCTACCGCAACCTACATCCTTCTGAATCTGATTAGTGTATTCATCTCTTGGTCTCCCTCTACAATTTTTACCCTCCACACTGCCCTCCAATACTAAATTGGTGATCCCTTGATGCCTCAGAACATGTCCTACCAACCGATCCCTTCTTCTAGTCAAGTTGTGCCACAAACTTCTCTTCTCCCCAATCCTATTCAATACTTCCTCATTAGTTATGTGATCTACCCATCTAATCTTCAGCATTCTTCTGTAGCACCACATTTCGAAAGCTTCAATTCTCTTCTTGTCTAAACTATTTATCGTCCACGTTTCACTTCCATACATGGCTACACTCCATACAAATACTTTCAGAAATGACTTCCTGACACTTAAATCTATACTCGATGTTAACAAATTTCTCTTCTTCAGAAACGCTTTCCTTGCCATTGCCAGTCTATATTTTATATCCTCTCTACTTCGACCATCATCAGTTATTTTGCTCCCGAAATAGCAAAACTCCTTTACTACTTTAAGTGTCTCATTTCCTAATCTAATACTCTTAGCATCACCCGATTTAATTCGACTACATTCCATTATCCTCGTTTTGCTTTTGTTGATGTTCATCTTATATCCTCCTTTCAAGGGTAAGTGATCAAAAATTTTGGTTGCGGCATTATATACCTTCTTTTTTTGACAAATACAACCTTAATGTTGAATAATGAATGTAATTTTTTCTTCCGGTATTGTAATTATGTACATTGTTGTTCCTTTTGAACTGCAGTGCCTTATTCACAAGAAACTTAATGAAGGGATAAATACACTCTGAAGCAGTAGCCAAACTGTCTAACCCCTTAAACAGACACCTACAAGATGATCATGGGTGAGCATCACACGTTATTCTCACATCACGTTTCTGAGGAATTAGAACATTCTTTTTTAAAGATGAGATACCCCAGCACATTATTTATATGATATTATTGAATGAAAATAAGCAAAGTATGGCAACTTATTAATTTGCCTCCCCCCAAGATTTTCAATGATCCTTAGTTCAAATATGGTAGAATTAAGTAGTTTTGGCAGTACCAAAATGTGGTTATGAGCTCAAATTCTCATCAATATGGCCGGCCGCGGTGGTCTAGCGGTTCTAGGCGCTCAGTCGGGAACCGCGCGACTGCTACGGTCGCAGGTTCGAATCCTGCCTCGGGCATGGATGTGTGTGATGTCCTTAGGTTAGTCAAAAGCTTGATAGACAGATCGCTGAAGTTAGGCGCGAGTTGGAGACCGAAACCGGAAAGATACGGATGGAGGTCACCAACAGCCTGGACAAGGTGAGTAAAGAACGTGAAACGAATGTTGACAATTTATAAACGCTGATAAGCGTTAAGATTATTTATATCTGTGTGCGCCTAGATGAGGAAACTAAATCATCCAAGGAAACACAAACACGAGTGTCAGTCCTCGAGAAAGAAGTGTCTGCAATGCGACAAGGTGATGTCTTTGTAACGCAGGTCACACCAACGAATTTGCAGGCTGCGCTCCCGATGTATGGGGTGGACATACCACACTGCCAAAGCTCGACCGAACGCGCAGCACTCGCCCTAAGGCATACCTAAAAAATTCCGAGATGTATCTGCGTGCGAAGGGAGTGGCGGAATGTAAAGCTTTACTCATTGCACGGCAGACGCTCGATCAGGAGGAAGCTGTCTGGTTTGACGTTACAGTTAGCGAGAACAGTAGTTACAAGGATTTCTGCACTAAGTTTCTGGCTAAGTAATGGAACCTGGCCGCACAGGCGAGTGCAAAATGAGTACCTATCGGGGACAGTATGCACCACAGTCAGACCAATCCATGGCAACCTACGCTGCTCACTTTGTCGTTCTGGCGGGATACTTGGATGACAAAATGACAGATGAGGAATGCTGCAGCGCGATGCGCTCACATTTCCCTGCTCCTGTACAACGTACACTCCTCGAGGCACCGTCGAGAGAACAGTTCCTCGATTTTTTAAGGTCCTTGAACGAAATCGAAGAGCAGGAGAAGCAAAGGACAGCAAATGGAAACGCAGTTAGGACAGAAAATGGGGCGCCGCAAGGGTTTGTGCATCGTAGTGAGAGGCAGAATAGGCGCAGTAACGGACGAAGGAGAGGGGAATAGGCGAGAGCAAGATAGACGTCATGGCCCACACCATGGAGAACAAGGCAGGAACGAGGTGCCAATCCAAAGACGCCACATTAACTGCGTGCAAGCGACGCATTATGGGAGAGACCTCAGGCAGAGGAGCTTGAGAGCACGAAAATGAAAGATCAGAGATAATGAGATATTGCAGGGGACGCCACGGTAGAGAAGGGCCCTCACATACGCAATGTGCGGTACTGGCAATCACAAGTGCAAGACGACAGTGACCAGTACAGTGATGAACCAGAGTTGCCGGACAAAACGGACAATCGGTGTCCCCTCATTGAAATAACTGTGGAAGGAATTAAGACGAGAACATTTCTTGATTCAGCCCGCATCTCGTGGTCGTGCGGTAGCGTTCTCGCTTCCCACGCCCGGGTTCCCGGGTTCGATTCCCGGCGGGGTCAGGGATTTTCTCTGCCTCCTGATGGCTGGGTGTTGTGTGCTGTCCTTAGGTTAGTTAGGTTTAAGTAGTTCTAAGTTCTAGGGGACTGATGACCATAGATGTTAAGTCCCATAGTGCTCAGAGCCATTTGAACCATTTCTCGATTCTGGGTCGCAAGTGACAGCACTTTCGGCGTCTTTTTACTCAAAGCTGGTAGAAAATGGTAGTAAATTAGCTGAGATACCCGTAAAAGGAATCTCACCAATTCCCGCTTTTGGGGCGAAAAGAGAGAACGTAGAGAATCAGGTGTTGGTGTCGTTAAGCGACGGAAGAAGTATCTTACAGGTGAATGCAATCGTCATCTCTGGGTTGTCGCTCGATTTTATAATCGGGAATGACATACTCTAGAGTAGAACGGTGGTCATGGATTGGACCACTAAAACCGTGGTCAGTTTGTTCGAAAATCCGATCGCATTGGGTGCAAAGGGCAAAAAGGGCACAGTTAATTTAGTAAAATGTATGGAGAACGAGGAGGTTTTCATAGATAGGCCACGGGAGGTAAAAGGTGATTTATTAGAGGTAACAGGTGTTCCAGATGAAGTCAGTTTGCCGTCCGCAAGTCGTGATGAGAATTCCATGAACGCAGCCGACGAAAGTGAATCTGACGGACATGATGCGACTGGTCGTAGGTTAGAGACCCTCGCACGTGTACGATTAGGGTTTAGAGGGCCGTAAATGAGTACGCTCCCGTAACACCCCATGTCGGCCATGCGGATATAGATGACGCATTCAAAACGGAACATAACGGTATACAGAGAGAGACCACAATCAAATGCCGTGACAAGAGCGCCGAGACAATGAAAAATGTTGAAGGTGAAGGCCCCACAGCAACAGAGCAGCGAATGTGCAGTGTAAAATGCGAAAGTGGTTGCAGAGTGGCAGAGAAGCACTGTGAAGTACGCCACAGAAGTACTAATGCCCACTCGCCAGTAGTAGAATACAGTGTTGTCCCCTCGACGGTCGCAATATGTGCAAAAGTCAGACGGTTTTCTGAGGATCCTAGGTGTTTCTATGCTTCCAAATGGCGAGAAAAAATGACGTCTCACTCGGAAGCAGCGGAGACTGCGAACAACAACGATTTCCTACGCAATTTATGAAGGCGAGCGAGAGGTTGGAATTTTTAACGCCCGCAGCCCGAGGGCGTACTTGACTCAATAGAGTATTGTACGGCATTAGTGGTATAAAAAATTTGTAGATGTCTGTTAACAGTACGCTGTATTTTGTCAATGAATTTTTCTGTTGTAATAATTAATAAGTGGTTTTTGTGTTTAGATATACATTTTTGAGTGTGTTTGGATTGTGAGCCACTTGGTGTGAATGTGAAGTGATGATATGACGGCTGCATGTGTATGTGTCTGGTTCCGTGCGCCGTCGCGACGTGCAGCGCAAGGCTGAGAGGAGCCGCACGCATTTGACAAACTGATACATCCCCTAGCGCGGGATTACCATGCAGCTGTCCGCTGAGTGCTAGCCGGCACGGTAGCTCAGCGTGTTCGGTCAGAGGGTTAGCAGCCCTCTGTAATAAAAAAAAAACTGAATTAATGGACAAACGACGAACTGAAACGGGTGTCTTGCGACGTCCGCCCCGATCATATGCAACGAACTAAAACGAACAAAATAAGATTTTTAAAAAAAGTGGTCAGCGTCACAGAATGTTAATCCCAAGGGCCCGGGCTCGATTCCCGGCTGGGTCGGAGATTTTCTCCGCACAGGGACTGGATGTTGTGTTGTCCTGATCATCATCATTTCATCCCCAGCGACGCGCAAGTCGCCGAATTGGCGTCAAATAAAAAGACTTGCACCCGGCGAACGATCTACCTGATAGGAGGCCCTAGTCACAGGACATTTATTTATCATGCAGCTCACACAAGCGCATTGCCATTTCCATGTCATCCAATTCTTGTTTATTTGTTGTCCTATATTCCTCTGTAACTTTCCTCTTCTTAGGTCCTATTTGTTTGGTAGTTGACACCATGCCAAGTACACATATTGAATTTAAACAGACTTTTTTTTACCACAAGTCGGAAACTGACATAGAGACCACACGGCAATCGGAGTTTTGTAATTTTTTTTTTATACACGTATACGTTACGTGAAGTTCAGAATCAAATATCAGTTACCTAAGGTAGTTCGATGCAACTATGAAAAACAACCTACAAAACTTACTTTAAAGGTCCCATGAAGTTGTTTAACACCGTAAAGTAAGTTAAACAAAGGTTCATGTTCCATGGCCATTTCCCTGAAGCGTAGGGTGCATCCTGATGGAAAAAAATTAATTTGAAATTTTTGTTTTCTTTTTTTTTAAGCGCTTTATGCATAAAGAATCAGTGATTAGGGGTTTATATCTGCAATGAAAATTGTATTTTTGTGTGTGATATGTAATTAAAAATAAGAAGACGTGCATTTCTCATAAATATGACAGTTAAATATGTGCTCATTAATATATATTTATATGATGTAGGTATTCGAACTGATCCGAAAAAAATTAAAACAGTAATGACTGAAACTAGACTCAAATAATCCAGCAATTACCTGCCTCGAGCGCTATTTTTTCCCAATCTGTATGTATTTCACGCTTCACAGAAATACCTGTAGAGCATACAACTATATTTAAAAACATATTTCAACTATGTACCTCTGTTTGAAACTACAGCCCACCTGGGAATCGAAACCTGGCCCTCCATATGGAAGCTAGCATCATACCACAGGACTACACTGCTCGTCGAGATATCAGTCTTTCATTTGAGTATTATATTCACTTAGCAAACTTCATAGTCTGTTATCCTGAGAATTTTTGAGAGTAGTATTCAGCTGATTTCGGAAATCGATATTTCAGTTCAGAATGTCAGCCGGCTGGTGTGGCCGAGCGGTTCTAGGCGCTTCAGTCTGGAACTGCGCGATCGCTACGGTCGCAGGTTCGAATCCTGCCTCGGGAATGGATGTGTGTGATGTCCTTATGTTAGTTAGGTTTAAGTAGTTCTACGTTCTAGGGGACTGATGACCTCAGATGTTAAGTCCCATAGTGCTCAGGGCCATTTGAACCATTTCAGAATGTCATGTGTAATAAATATAAAAAATTATATATGATTCACTTAATCTAGCAGTCTTATTTTAAATTTTCGACCCCTATTTTGACTTCTTTTGTAATGATTGTTTCTTAAAACTATTCTACATTTCAAGTCAATAATATTATTAGTTGCTGTAAATAAGAGACAAAGACAGTGGGTGAAATTGCACTAGGAGTGTCCCTTTTCTATCTTTGTAATGTGCAATCCTTAAACGTCATCAGTAAAACCACATTATTACAATTAAGGATTTATTTATTTTGTGCACTAAACTTAGAAGAAGGTACTGAGGTAGAAACCACTGCTAATTTCGATTGTTGTTCCTGCTCACCATAACTGAATACAAAAAACAAATGCAAGCCTACTAAACGTAAAGACAGACTTCACAGGTTAATTGTAAAAAGATAAAAGTTGGCTTTACTTACCGGAAGGGATGATAGGTCTATCGCGATCGAATGTGCACCACGTACCCACGTGAAGACCCGTGACTTTACGGCGGATAGTGTTTTGAGTTTGCAGTAAAATTAAATATGGAATGTATTGGCTGTGTCTGGCACTCGTCTCACTCTCACATCGCAGCAAACGTACCTCGTTGCGCAGTCCATAATACTGCTGACTGTTGGTTGCATATCGCCAAGGCGAACTATATTTTCTTCAAGATAACGGGAGGTCTCTTCAAAAATCCAACACACTGATCCTTTTCAAATAGGAATACAGACGAAAATCTAACGATAGTTGAATCAATGAAATGAGATATTCCAATTGTAATTGGATATGATAAGAAAGACACTTCATGGAATGCTCTTTTGGAGGTTTTACGTGAAACAAACCTTGAATTTTTCTTTCACTGAAACAGCTCCGTAGGCCAAAATTAGCGCTCCACAGGCTGCGTGACTCCTGATTGATACAAGTAGATATTAGGAGCACACATTCTTCTCTTCTTGTGTCCGCCACTCCGAACAAGCTGCCACTACTCAAAATTTTACTTCCTCTTTTTTGTGACAATTACTCTAATATGATATTGCCATATTACAAGTTGCAGGCCACCGTCTCCTTTTATGTTGTTATCGGTGATTTTTATTGCAATGACTTTTATAATTACACAGTTCCTGAAGCCCGTTAGTGTAAACTACGACTGATGTTTCGTCAGATTTTACCCAGTGACCGTCTTCTAAAGCATGCTCAGCTAAAGCAGATTTCTTGGTGTACCTCACACAAGCATGGTATCTTGTAGACCCCAGATGTTCTGAGACCAGCTGCGTCTTTTACTGGTCTTCTAACTGGCATATTTTTGTCGGAGGCCTCAAGATTGATTTAAAAGAGGGCAGTTATTGTGTATAAGGGGTGTACTAGCTTCCCAATGGCCGTCATACCACTTGACAATGGCAAGGAGTGCTTAGCCAAAAGGTCGTATTAATTTAATCACTTCACGTGGCTAGAGATCCGAGATCTTTTTATTCGATGTCACTGCAGTGAGGTTCTGCATTCTTAGTTTTAACAACATTGTTCACCAGTTCTTCTGTTGCTTTGCATATGCTTGGAATAATTACAATGCTAGTGTCGTCTGCAAATAGAACTAATTCTGTTTGTTGTATATTAGGCATAAGACTATTTACATATGTAAGGAAAAATAGTGGATCTGAGATTGAGCCTTGGGGAACTCCATACAAGATTCGTCCCCAGTCAGAAGAACCTCGCCTGATTACATTGTTTGATCTGAAAAGTACTACTTTTTGCATTATTTTGGTTATGTATGACATTATTCATTAGTTGGTTATACCATCAATTGCACGAACCCTTAATTTGTCTATGAGGAAATTGTGATTCATACAGTCAAATGCCTTGTATAGATCGCAGAAAATACCAACTATTTAATGCTTGTAAATTTTAGTAGGTGATCGTGAAAATTGCTTTCTCAGCCGAGAAACACTTCTGAAATTCAAACCGTGCCTTACTCAGGATGTCATTGTCACTCAGGTGATGTACTATTCAAGACTATGTTACCATCACCATAAATTTGGTAGTAATGTCAGTAGTTAAACAGGTCGGTAGTTACTGACACCTCACCAATCGCCTTTCTTATGGAGGGGTTTAACAATGACAAATTTCAATCATATTTCAATCTCTCTGGAAATATGTCTCGAGTTAGTGAAGCATTGCATATTATATTACTGTTATGTAAAGATTGAAAAATCTGAATCGAGAACACACTTGAAGGTAAACGCCAGTCATCCCACAGAAACCTACTGATAAAGTAACAAGTGAATAATTTAGAGACATTCTTCATCCCCCTACATGTCGCTTCCAAAGACACTGTGAAGACAAGTTCAGAATAGTCACAAACCGCACGGAAGTGTTTAAGGATTCATCCCACACTCTAGACGCGATTTGAATGGGATGAAATCGTAACATGGTGTACCATACTACGTACCCTCTGCCACGCACTTCGCAGAGATTTGCAGGCTACGGATAAAGATATGAATGTAGAAATCAATAATGAAAAGAAAAATTAACCCAATATTCCTTTTATCTTAGTTCCATATCAAAGGGTTTTCTTTCCTTATGTTGATTGCTATGGAGAGGGCACTTAGGTGCAGTTAGTGCAGAATGTATCTACAACTCTGCTACAAGTAGAGGTGCACAATGTAGGATGGTAATTGCGTGAATCAGTTCTGCTGACTGACTGACAGATGGGCGTGGCATCCGTCATCTTCGTGATGCGGCAAACACCTAACCCTGTTATACGGCTAGAAGTAATTAATGCGTGTTAAGTGAAGTGTTGTGTCTGCATTATTATGGATGAGTGTTATGGAAATGAAAGGCTCAGGGAGGGTGCGTCTCTAACAGGGCCGACCCATCTGACAGGCGCATAATTTGCAACTGCTTTTGTCCTCTCACGTATTACTATGCCCTGTTGCTTGGAATTTCGTTGCTGGCCATTGCGGTGCCATCTCTTGATGAACAGCTCCTCACCTCCACCCCCCTCTCCACCAAAGGGATTCGAACGCGATACTTCTGCGTCGAGCGCCAGCGCATTACAGCTGCTTAGCAATTTCGGTCAGATAGGTCGAGACGTATAGTTCTCGCTTTTCCGGTTTCCACATTTACGGGGGCTATTCCTTAGTAATCTGTATCATATTATAAACAAAATAATTAAAACAAATATATTAGGAAAATCTTAAAATTCTTTCACTGTATAATCCCCATTTAGATTTGAGCAGTTATCGTATTTGTTAACGAATTAACAAATTCTCTCTGCGTGAAATTCTTGAAGTTCTACGTCGAAGTTAAACCGTTGGGAACGAAACAACTTCTACATGTTATGAAGAGGTGGAAATCACTTGTAGCCACTTCTGGGCTGTAGAGTGAATATTCAATAACGTCCCATTTGTAGTGACACGACAGTTCATGTGTTTGCCAGGCATAGTGTACAGAAACAACACTCCGGTAGTGAGGACGTCGTGTCGCTCGTTTTAATTGTTCTCCTCGTTTTCCTTAATGTGTGACAGCAAACTTCTGAGATGATTGTCCTTCCATGTTCTGTAAAATCCAGAAACAAGACTCACTCCTTTAGCCTTCTGAAAAGTGGTAGCCATAACCTTTCCAGCTGACAGAGTTTGGAACCCTATTCTTGGTTAATTTGGCAAGGCGGCAAGACTCCACAGCATAAACTGTTGTTTTGTCTCCTCCTTAGCATAGGAAACCCTGTCTCGTCACCGCTTATGGTTCTGCTCAGTATGCCTTCTGTTTTCGTATCGTAGCACTAAGGATGTTCCAGAAAAGCATTCTTCCGTTGAATGTTGAAATCGAACGAGCACAGAACTTTTGGCACACTAATCCTTTAGTCATTGTGTCATGTGAAACATTCCGAGAAATCTGCGGGATGTTATCCAACAATTCAGATAACGTGAAATGCAGGTTTTTCCCAATTTTTGTTCTCTACAGTCTTCTGTACCATTCCGTTGTTTACCACTGATAAACGATCATTTCTGTCATCGTCATTCACATTCCTTAAATAGACGACGTCATTGACGGACAACTCAACACATTCGTCCCAAAGAGTTTTATCATAGAGTGACTATACGTCTGCTATGCTTGAGGCAAATTGAAATACCATGTTTCCTCAGATAAAAGGTATTAGATAGTATGCAACAGCCACTAGAAAATTTTATCTTCTTGCCTCTGGAAAAACGTTCCGTGATTTAAATAACTACTGACTATTGAATGTCGATGTGCGTCAGATCCGGCGGTATGTGCATTTTCCAAATTTCCTGCCAATGGGCCGAAGTCTACCTCCTGCTTTACATGCAGCCGAGCATATTCAATAATTACTTTTAATATCCTTACAAATTATTACACCTACAAGTTTCTATATGTTGACTGGTTATATTGTGACACTGATATTTTAGTCATGGGATTCAATGCTTTTGCGTTTTGTAAAATGCACAGTTTCACTCTACAGAAGATTTAAAGCGAGTTTCCAGTCTTCGCAGCACTTTGAAATCTAATGAAATATATTTTGTAAGTAGCCCTCCTATAACACAATTTGCTTTTACTAGCTTCATCAGTGTCGTCAATAAACAAAATTCTGTAGAGACATTTTATGTATTACTAATCGCCTCCTGAACAACAGGAAGATTAATTCAAATAATATTGTTTACACTTGACGTACACATTAACCCCGCAACTCAGTGTGCAGTGCCCGACAGTGTTGATTTTTTACCCCTGTTCCATTCGCGTATGCAGCGAGGGGAAAATGACTCTATACGCACCCTTGTCATCACTATGCGGAGTATACGTTTGTAACACGCACAGTCTTTCTCGAATACAGGTTCTCTGTATTTAGCCATCAGGGTTTCACGGAGAACCCTTTCCTCCAACCATTCTCTTTTAAGTTCCCCGTTACCCTTTAGAGTGCACTTCAGTGGGTGTACAGTCCATTTACGATCCTCTCAGTGCATCTTCCAATTCATTCTTGCCTACTTGATAACGACTCTAGTCATTTGAGGAACACACTTGAATCGATCGCACTAGTGTCGTATGCAATTTCTTTTAACGATGGATAATATATTCCCAGAATCAAAACCTTCCATTCGCCTCACCATAATACTTATTTTACAAGATGGTCCCATTTCATAGCGCTTCTTACCATTACTCCTAAATATTTATATGATGTAACTTGCTGAAGGTATTCACCACTATTCTTATAATCAGCTACCATTGGGTTCTGTCTATTTGTTAAAGACATTATCCTACATCTATCCTCACTTAAGGAGAGCCCCCATTGATTACATCGATTGAAAATTGTGACGAAGACTATCTGCAGTCCCTTACCATTGACCAACGATAGTACTTTCCTGCACAGGACAGCATGGTCAACTGCTGCTCGTAAGTGATAAATATATATTGAAATCGCTGGAGGTCATATTACTCTCTCCGTGGGTATATTTTTATTTCTTTGGATCATTCGTCGTAGAGTATAACATACTGGATACTGTTAGTCAAATACCCCTCGAGCCATTCACATTTATGCCGAAATATTCCATACGATTGTATCTCTGTTCGTTGTCGTCCATACGGTTCAGTGTGGAACGCCTTTCTCCCTGTTTACCTGCGTCTGTTGTTCTGTTTTGATTCTTTGCTATCTAGATTATCTCTGTCGTTGTGTGGAAGCGTTAGACACATTAGATGACAAGAGGAAGGCGACGTCAGGCGACGCAGCAGCTTTGTTCCCCCGAGATGAGTGACGTCACGGACGTTTTGGCGACGACGCCCCCTTGGGAAGCGACGCGGCAGGAGGCGAGGGAGGTCGTTAGCACAACTCGCTGGCCGCCGTTTCCTTCCCTCTCTCTTGTTTTCTACTCGTAAAGCATTTCGGGGAGGGAATTTCCTCTGCCGCTACTGACTACTGCTCTCAGCCGTCACAAAAAAAAGTCGACCGAAAATGTTGTTTCCTCGAACTGTGACGAGGTAACCACGAGCCATTTGCTTTGAAAATACTTGTATTCGAACGTAAAAATTGTCATTTTGCTTCACATTTGACCTTCACGGAAGCCGATTTCGAAATGAAGCAGGTTTCTCCGACCTCATGTACTATAATAAATACTACAGATAGATGGACTAGCCGGCCGGAGTGGCCGTGCGGTTCTAGGCGCTACAGTCTGGAGCCAGGCGACCGCTACGGTCGCAGGTTCGAATCCTGCCTCGGGCATGGATGTGCGTGATGTCCTTAGGTTAGTTAGGTTTACTTAGTTCTAAGTTCTAGGCGACTGATGACCTCAGAAGTTAAGTCGCATAGTGCTCAGAGCCATTTGAACCATTTTAGATGCACTAACAATTAGCATTCTTTCATCGTATCATTATATGTTTTCGATAATTTTGTCACGACATTACGACAACCAGCTCCAAATCAGAGAACAAGGTTGTCAGTGAAATACAACAGCCGGCCGCGGTGGCCGAGCGGTTCTAGGCGCTCAGTCCGGAACCGCGCGACTGCTACGGTCACAGGTTCGAATCCTGCCTCGGGCATGGATGTGTGTGATGTCCTTAGGTTAGTTAGCTTTAAGTAGTTCTAAGTTCTAAGGGACTGATGACCTAAGATGTTAAGTCCCATAGTGCTCAGAGCCATTTGATCCATTTTGAAATACTACACTTAGCACTGAAAGCACATTTGTTAGAGGCACCAGAGTGCAGCCAGGGCAGTGATGTACGGAGAGTGCTGCTATTTATATAAAAAGATAATATCAGACAATGTGCAAACATTGCAAACATAAGAAGTTCCGAGGACCTTCCAGTTGTGAAAAATACTAAATAAGAAACTTTTTTTGGCGGTGGGTTTTGAGCTGCTAGCCAGCGACGCTAGTCGACAATCCACAACTCGCTGCATTGCTCGTTCTCCTGAAGAAATAACAACCCTTTGTGCCAAAGCTTCTCATTGGAGCTGACTGCAACAGACTGCATCTGGATCTTCGAGGGTTCCTCTGTATGGCAGCGCTGCAGAATCCCTGCGTTCCTGTCACCTTGTCACACCATCTTCACTATGATCAGCGTCTGGCGTAGCGCCACGCGGAGTGAACGCGCGGTTTGAGGCGTCATGTCACGGACTGCGCCGTCCCTCCCGCCGGAGGTTCGAGTCCTCCCTCGGACATGGGTGTGTGTGTTGTTCTTAGCGCAGGTTAGTTAAAGTTAGTTTACGTTGTGTGTAAGTCTAGGGACCGATGGCCCAAGCAATTTGGTCCCTTAGGAATTCACACACATTTCAACATTTTTCTAGCGTAGCCCCTCCCGTCCAAGCTTCGCCATCGACGATCGGGTCTTCAGTTTCCTCCAGCAGGAAGCCCCATCGTTGATCTCCACCTTAGGCCTGTAGTAGGGCTTACTATGAAGGACATCGACGACGTCTCTGCGCTTTTGTCTTTCTCATCCTCGACTTAGAATGTGACGTCCGACATGCGATGCAAGATACGCTACTACCCAAAGTAGCGC
The DNA here is from genome assembly GCF_023864275.1 of Schistocerca cancellata. Lineage (NCBI taxonomy): Eukaryota > Metazoa > Arthropoda > Insecta > Orthoptera > Acrididae > Schistocerca > Schistocerca cancellata. The sequence goes on along the minus strand of NC_064629.1, from coordinate 740,423,232 downwards.
TCAGTAACTTTTCCGATAACCCTACATTCCCTAAAGAAGCAAAACTCCGTACAAATTGTGGTGTCACCGCCAGACACCACACTTGCTGGGTGGTAGCCTTTAAATCGGCCGCGGTCCGCTAGTATACGTCGGACCCGCGTGTCGGCACTGTCAGTGATTGCAGACCGAGCGCCGCCACACGGCAGGTCTAGTGAGACGTCCTAGCACTCGCCCCAGTTGTACAACCGACTTTGCTAGCGAAGCTACACTGACAAATACGCTCTCATTTGCCGAGACGATAGTTAGCATAGCCTTCAGCTACGACATTTGCTACGACCTAGCAAGGCGCCATTACCAGTTTATATTGAGATTGCACTTATGTATCATCAAGAGCGATGTTCTGCAATTATGGATTAAAGTTAAGTATTCTACCAGTTACCTCCTGTTTTGCTAGTCTTATTTCTCTGACCTGTTCCAGACCTCACGCCAGCCTGCGTGAGCTTAAACGCGGGCCTTTCGGCTTCCTCCAAACTCCGTGAATTGGCTCCTGCCAATTCACAACACAAATTATCTCGGGTTGTATCTCACTGGCCGATACTTGGCGTTATAGCGCTCTCGGTTCTTCTTCTGGGCGTCCAAGTTCCGCATGCGAGCCACCTGTCTTGTTTCTCTAGTCGTGGTAATTGGGTGTTTCACATTGTCATCCTGAGTATCGCTCGACTGAAATAGGAACAGTGTATCCATTGTCGTTCTAGCCCTTGCGACCGTGGAGCAGAAAGAGTGGTATAAAGTCGGTTGTGTTTTTCTGGGGTAGGGAAATCCTTCCACAGGATTCTGAGTCTAGCCTGGGTATCACTGGCATAGCATATCGGAGAAAGAAGATATTAATACAGTATTATGTAACTGCTCGAGCGTCAATGGATACGTCTCGGAACTAGTTTCGCTTATAAACGGTAACAATGTGCTTAAAGTACTACGGACAGAAAGCTGGCTGAAAGCAGACATTAATAGCAATGAAAACTCCGAATGGAATGTTTATCACAAAGATAGGTTGAAAACTGGTTGAGAAGACGTATTTTAGCCATAACAAATTCGATAATGACTTACGAGATTAGTACAGATTCAAACTGTAAAATAATTTGGGTGAAGACAGGTATTAAAGGTAGATCAAACATGGCCATCGCATGTTTTACATACTCGTTGCCTCAGAAGCAGTAGTGGCGGAGCAGTTGACGAAAAACTTCGAGGATATTTCGTGCAAATTTTCTGGCCATGTTATGGTTTTAGGTGGAGATTTCAACTTATCACCTATACACTGGGAGGCTCGAGTGATTATGGCGTGCAGGAGGGGCAGAAAAGCACGAGAAGTTGTTCTCATTCCCTTATCCATAAATTACCTTGAGTAGTTAATCGGAGAACCCATTCGTGAAGGTAACATCGTAAATCTGCTAGTGACAAACAGGTCTGAACTTTTCGGCTCTGTGTATAATAGGTAATCTGTGATCGTAATGTTGTTACAGCTTCACTGAATACGGCTGTAAATAGTAATACAAAGAAAGGCAGGAAAATATTACTGTTTAGCAAGAGTGCAAGAAACAGATTTCAGATTACCCAACAGGTTAACATGAAAATTTCATCTTCAAAATGACAGCGTTGAGCATCAACGGACAAAGTGCAATAGCGTTGTACACTACTGGCCATTAAAATTGCTACACCAAGAAGATGACGTGCTACAGACGCGAAATTTAACCGACAGGAAGAAGATGCTGTGATATGCAAATGATTAGCTTTTCACAGCATTCACGCAAGGTTGGCGCCGGTGGCGACACCTACAACGTGCTGACATGAGGAAAGTTTCCAACCGATTTCTCATACACAAACAGCAGTTGACCGGCGTTGCCTGGTAAAACGTTGTTGTGATGCCTCGTGTAAGAATGAGAAATACGTACCATCACGTTTCCCATTTTGATAAAGGTCGGATTGTAGCCTATCGCGATTGCGGTTTATCGTATCGCGACATTGCTGCTCGCGTTGGTCGAGATCCAATGACTGTTAGCAGAATATGGAATCGGTGGGTTCAGGAGGGTAATACGGAACGCCGTGCTGGATACCAACGGCCTCGTACCACTAGCAGTCCAGATGACAGGCATCTTATCCGCATGGCTGTAACGGATCTTGCAGCCACGTCTCGGTCCCTGAGTCAACAGATGGGAACTTTTGCAAGACAACAACCATCTGTACGAACAGTTCGAGGGCACAGAAATAGTCTAGATCAATGGTCGACGGTCTTGTTGGCTTCACTTGCACTCAAGTTGGCCAGATGGCTGCAATGTTTTCACTGCAGAGTTGGTAGCCATCTATTGCACTCTTGAGCATATCCGCTCCTGCACCGGTAAGTCCTTCATGATCTGTAGTGACTCCTTAAGCAGCCTACAAGCTCTCGACCACTGTTTCCCTCAACATCCTTTGGTGCTGACTATCTAGGAATCTCTTTTTAACCTCGGGAACAGCGGACGGTCAGTGACCTTCATTTGCACCCCAGGACATATCGGGATACCGGGGAATGAACGTGCTGACAGCCTGGCAAACAAGCTAATGGTAACCCAACTCTGGAGATCGGCCTGTCGGAGACTGATCTCTGATCGGTCTTCCGCTGCAAAGTTTTCGCGATCTGGGACACTGAATGGCGCAACCTCATTACCTCAAGCAAACTCTGTGTTATCAAGCAGACAACGAATGTGTGGCGGTCATCCATGCGAGCCACACGCAGGGACTGTGTTGTACTTTGCCAGCTTCGCATCAGCCATACTTGGCTAACACAGTCACCTCCTCCGGCACGAAGACCCACCTCGCTCTTGCTGTGGCTCTTATATTACTGTCATCCCCCTCTTGTTGGACAGCCCAATTTTAGTCGCTCTGCAGCGGACTTTTAACCTTCCCAACACCCTACCTACGGTGTTGGGCGACAATGCCTCAACGGCCGATTTAATTTTACGTTTTATTCGCGAGAGGGGTTTTTATCATACGAACTAAGTTTGGGTGTCTGGCCTTCTCTCTCAGACCTCCAACCTCCCTCCCTTTCACTTCTTCGTCACTCTTGCTTTGCATTTTCTTTGCCTTCTTGTTCGTCTTTTCCCTATGTGTGTTCTTCTTTTCTTGTCTTTTGGGCTGACGATATTAGTATGTTGCAGAGTGGCTGACTCACCCTTTTTATCCTTGTGATCAGCCAGCCCAAGCCATCTGCTGTATGATTATAATACCTTCCTCTATCTTTCCTTTTAGTGTACGTTTTCCCCTTTGGTCCTCTTCTTTCGTTTTCTTTTTCGGTGTGCGTTCCCGTTAGTTCTACCCCCTTTACTTCCCCAATTCCTTTGTTCTTAATTGTTTTACCATGAGACTTGTTTGCTTGAGGAAAAATGGACTGATGACCCTGTAGTTTGATCCCTTTACCCTCCAAACCAACCAACTCACCATAAATCTCCCTTGTGAATCAGTCTATCTATTAGTGAGACCCATATTAAAAATACGCTAGTTGAACTGGGTTATCTGAACATAAAGATATAAGCCGCAATTGGGGACTATAATTTATGTATGTATACATAGGCAGATAGATATTTACACAAATATATTTCTTTCTCTGTTTCATGTTGAATAAATGTGATTCTAATACCACAGTAAATCTTACTCAGCGGAAAAACCATTCACAGTTTTTCCACCAACACCATAAAAACGAGGATGCTACACCTTCTTCCAACAGCTATTGCGATCAATAATGCATACCCAATATATTAATACTAGTGACACACTCCAGCTTCACATGGGTAGCACTGAGTATCTACAGCCAGACTACTTGTCTGTATACATTTGGGTCTACACATACATATATAGTCTTCATGCCACAGAATGGTGTGTGGCGGAGGGTATACACAAACCTTCCTCATGAATCAGGCCATCTATCAGCGAAAATCGTATCCAAATATCTAGAGTAGTTCCTGAGATCAGCCTTAGCATACAAACAGAAAAACGCGGCTTAGGACTTTAAATTACAATAAACCTAGAATAATTTACAGGGTGTCTCAGAAATGTTACAGTAAAGTCCGGGGGGTAATTACTAATAAAATTCGCCTACAGCTGTGTAATTGAGATGTCATTTCTTATTATTTTGACTACCAGTTTCGGCATTCCGCTATGCCATCTTCAGGCCCGATATGAATCTCTCAAAAGTAAACGATGTTGTCATACATTCCTGGATGTCGTGAATTTAAAACTGTATCCCAAGTGCTTCATTCGATGATCTGACTGCAGTCAAGTCTTAGATTGAGGCACTTGGGATACGGTTTTGGCAATATTTTGACTCAATAATAATGTCTCTTGTGGATCATTTAAAGAGGTGATGTCTGTTTGGATTTCAGAAAATCCATTTTACCTAAGTTAATTTATTATAATATTGCTCAGTAGTATCTACATATAACATTTATCTAGTAGTAACTGCACTGGCTCCTATATGTTGGCGCGCAATAAAGAGTGTTAATGCTCAAGGTAAGATACAGTATTTATTAGATACAGCTTGACTATTGACGCAGAGAAAAGTGATGTATTCAGGTAAGCTTTTCTCTCGTTTTGAAAGCTGATAAACAATGTTGTATTACGTTACAATCTCAACTCGACTTTAGGCCTGATGAGTGCATATGCTCAATTCTCTTATCGAATTACATCCATGAGCAACTAAATTACAGACAGCTGTGTAATATACACTTCTTGACCTTGTCCATCGGATCATCTTCTCAACTGCTGTGGAGCTCAGAGAACATTTCCTGTGTCCAGTGAATGGGAGGCTTTGTCCCTTCTGGAGGTGATGGGTCAAACTTTCCATAAACCATCAGAACTAGTCTGTCGTTGGTGCTTATCATGCTGAATTAAGGGCTAGTGATTTTCCCAAGGACGTAAGTGCATTCCTGAACCTATTGGCAGTAAACTTTTGAAGAATACAGGCTGGGAGCAGTGCTGATAGTGGCAGCAGAGAATGTCTAGTGAAAGTATCTGCATTCTGCTCCTCAGACGAACAACCCGTAAGGCCGCAGTATTGAAACTATTTTATGATCAGACTGGCAATTCTCGTAATTTTAGGAGGTAAGTCGTGTACCCTCGTGATCGTCAAAGAACTTTTTTCCACTACTGGAAGCCTACCACATACCGAAAGTCTATTCTTGTGCTCAGGAATGGAAATCTGCTTAGCTATTTTCTGGTTTCGTTGCGAGTGCACGGTTTAGTGAGGGTTCATGTGATCCCATTGAGCGAGATATCATTAAGAGAGAAAATTGCGTACGTTATATCCTATAAGCATTATGTTCATGATTCATTGCTCTTGGTGGCTGGTGGTACACATGATATTAACAACATCCTTGATACACATAATAAACAAGAAACATTGATTTCCGTGACCTGAATGCTAGCAAAGAAACGAACAAACACGAATTCGAAGTCCACAGAAAAATAACAACAGACATCACCACATGCAGCTCATCTTGCGACCAAAATCATATCAGCAATCTAGACACAGAGTCAATAATATACCACTTGGTAAAAAAAAAGAACCATACCAAAGTCCGCATGATTTAACAATATCAAAAAACGAAAAATATAAAAAAGCAGCAGAACATAAGAAGGCACTGTTTGCATACCATTCATTAGTGAACCCTCCAATCAAATAGCTTATACATTTAGACTACGTGACATCAAGATCACCTGCACAACACAAAATACACTGCAGCACATACTCAGGCACAACATACACCTGCATACAGATCAACACACACAAACGAACATATACAAAACATTCAAATAACTTCCGGGAATTCAGCCAGGTAACACTTTCAGCGACCGCCGATATTTCGGCGGGAGAACACACCGCCATTTTCAAGGCAAACTGCAACGGACAGGCGGCGTACATGCAAATTTAATACCTCGGTTCTCGGACCGAAGCAGGAAAGATAACACACACACACACACACACACACACTGAACACTAGTGCCACCAAAGATGACCAAAGTCAGAGCTATCGATAGTGAGGCTATGAATTCGCAGGTGAGGCAGCATTCACCCTGTTCCTCTGTTTTTTGACAAGGGTGAAAGCCGGATTCCAAACAGAGTTTAAACAGAAACCTCCATCCCTGTTAACGAGGTTGCTCGCTAATTTAATCTCAACTGCCTCCCGAATCACACTGTCCCAATAGCTGGACGTGCATGCCAATATCTCGGTGTTATTATATAACATGGGGTGACCAGTATCCAAGCAATGTTCGGCAATAACAGATCTATTTGGCTGCTGTAATCGTGTGTGCCGTTTATGCTCAGTACATCTGTCCTCCACGGTCCTGATAGTTTGACCAATATATGCCATGCCGCAGCTACAAGGGACACGATATACACCCGCCTTACGCAGTCCAAGATCATCCTTAACGGAACTCAAAAGTGCTCTAATTTTAGATGGAGGTCGAAAAACACATTTCACATCGTATTTCCGTAAAATACGACCGATCTTATTGGACGTGTTTCCTACGTAAGGCAAGAAGGCAGTAGACTTAGGTGTTGACTCAGAATTATCATCAATCACCTGATGTACAGTTGGTCGATAGCGCAACGCACGTTCAATATGTCTATCACTGTAACCATTTTGACGAAATGTAACTTCAAGATGGGACAGCTCAGCTGGCAAAGTCTCAGCGTCAGAAACGACATGTGCCCTGTGTACCAAGGTACGAAGTACCCCTTCACGCTGAGCCGAATGGTGACAACTATTAGCTTGTAAGTACAAGTCGGTGTGAGTACGTTTCCTGTAGACTGCATGTCCCAATGATCCATCATCCTTCCTCCTAACCAACACGTCGAGAAAGGGAAGGCAACCATCCTCTTCCACATCGTAAAACGAATGTTCGGGTGGATCGAGTTCAGATGTTCTAGAAAGACATTCAAATTCTCCCTACCGTGAGGCCAAACAACGAAGGTATCGTCAACGTATCTATAGAAACAGGCGGGTTTTAAAGGCGCCGACTCCAATGCACGTTCCTCGAAGTCTTCCATAAACAAATCTGCGATCACAGGAGACAACGGACTACCCATCGCAACTCCATCTGTCTGCTCGTAATACTGGTCATTAAATAAAAAGTAAGTGGATGTCAACACATGCCTAAAGAGATTAGTTAAATCAGCACCAAACCTGGCTTCAATTAACCGCAACGAATCAGACAGAGGAACACGAGTGAAGAGAGAGACCACATCGAAACTCACTAAAATATCAGAGTCACAGGCTCGAATCCTGCTTCGGGCATGGATGTGTGTGATGTCCTTAGGTTAATTAGGTTTAATTAGTTCTAAGTTCTAGGGGACTGATGACCGCAGATGTTAAGTCTCATAGTGCTCAGAGCCATTTGAACCATTTTTTTTTACCTTAAATAATGAAAAGTGTGAGGTCATCCACATGAGTGCTAAAAGGAATCAGTTAAGCATCGATTACAAGATGAATCAGTCACATCTAAAGGCCGTAAATTCAACTAAATACCTAGGAATTACAGTTACGAACAATTTAGGTTTGGAAGAACACATGTGGGCATTTTGTTGGAAAGACAAACCAAACACTGAGTTTTCTTGTGAGAACACTTGCAAAATGTAACAGATCTGCTAAAGAGTCTGCCTACCCTAAGCTTGTCCGTCGTATTTTGGAGTGCAGCTGCGCAATCTGGGACCCTTACCAGATAGAATTAACGGAGTACATAGAGAAAGTTCAAAGAAGAATAGCACGCATTGTATTATCGCGAAATAGGGGAAAGACTGTCACGGACATGAAACAGTCTTTGGGATGGACACCATTAAAGCAAAAGTGTTTCTCATTGCGGCGGAATCTTCTCACGAAATTTCAATCACCAACTTTCAGAGGGTGTGGAGTTAAATGGAAATATTAAGATACTAGGGTATGCAGATGATCTAAACATCATTAGCGACAAGAAAGAATCTGTAACAGCAAATGCGAATGCGTTAATCAAGGCTAGTGAAGATGTAGATCTAAGGATAAGTGAAGACAAAACTAAATACCTGATTACTACTAGAATGCCAACAGCAGTAGATCAGGAAATGTTAAGAGTTGGAGACATGCAGTTTGAAAAAGTGAACACATTTAAGTATCTAGGCGTGGACATCACTTCGAGAAATGAGATTGATTCCGAACTGAAGAAGAGATTACGGGCGGGAAATGCGTGCTACTTCTCACTGAATAGATTACTTTCATCACGGATATTGTCTAGGATTTTAAAGATTAGAATATACAAAACTGTTATTCTGCCAGTTATGCTGTATGGGTGTGAGACTTGGTCTCTCACTGTGCAAAATGAAAAGCCGTTTCGAATATTTGAAAGCAAAATTTTGAGGAAAATTTTCGGAGCAAAAAGGGATGAAATTAGCGGAGAGTGGCGAAAACTGCATAACGAAGAGGTTCACGAACTCTATTCAAGAGCTGACATAATCAGTATTATTAAATCACGTAGGCTGCGATGGGCGGGTCACGTAGCTCGAATGGATGAGGGCAGGGCAGCGCGCAGAGTACTGGTAGGAGGGAAAACGTCCTGTGGGGAGACCGAGGCGTAGATGGGAGGACAATGTGAAGGCTTAGGTATTGAAGGGGAATGGAAGGAAATAGCAAAAGACAGGGACAGATGGCGAAAATACATTGCTGCGGTAATGGACTCTCGAGTCCGGTATGACCAGTGAGTAAGTAAGTAACTTTCTCCTCCGAATGCGAAAATATTTTGTTGACGCCGATCTACATAAGAAGAAACGACAATCATAATAAAATAACGGAAATCAGAGCTCGCACAGAAAGACAGAGGTGTTCGTTTTTTGCTCACACTGTTTGAGGGTAGAATAATAGAGAATTATTGTGAAGGTGGTTCGATTAACCCTCTTCCAGGCACTTAGTGATTTGAAGAGTATCCGTGTAGATTTAGATGCATATTACGTTAGAAAATGATATTACCACTAAAAACGGAGGCTTCTGCTTAAATGATAGCCAGATTCTTGCTCTCTCCTTGGCCCGACAACTGAGGGCAGAGTTAGCTCTGCGGGCTCACCCATTGTTAGTTTATACACTCCTGGAAATTGAAATAAGAACACCGTGAATTCATTGTCCCAGGAAGGGGAAACTTTATTGACACCTTCCTGGGGTCAGATACATCACATGATCACACTGACAGAACCACAGGCACATAGACACAGGCAACAGAGCATGCACAATGTCGGCACTAGTACAGTGTATATCCACCTTTCGCAGCAATGTAGGCTGCTATTCTCCCATGGAGACGATCGTAGAGATGCTGGATGTAGTCTTGTGGAACGGCTTGCCATGCCATTTCCACCTGGCACCTCAGTTGGACCAGCGTTCGTGCTGGACGTGCAGACCGCGTGAGACGACGCTTCATCCAGTCCCAAATATGCTCAATGGGGGACAGATCCGGAGATCTTGCTGGCCAGGGTAGTTGACTTACACCTTCTAGAGCACGTTGGGTGGCACGGGATACATGCGGACGTGCATTGTCCTGTTGGAACAGCAAGTTCCCTTGCCGGTCTAGGAATGGTAGAACGATGGGTTCGATGACGGTTTGGATGTACTGTGCACTATTCAGTGTCCCCTCGACGATCACCAGTGGTGTACGGCCAGTGTAGGAGATCGCTCCCCACACCATGATGCCGGGTGTTGGCCCTGTGTGCCTCGGTCGTATGCAGTCCTGATTGTGGCGCTCACCTGCACGGCGCCAAACACGCATGCGACCATCATTGGCACCAAGGCAGAAGCGACTCTCATCGCTGAAGACGACACGTCTCCATTCGTCCCTCCATTCACGCCTGTCGCGACACCACTGGAGACGGGCTGCACGATGTTGGGGCGTGAGCGGAAGACGGCCTAACGGTGTGCGGGACCGTAGCCCAGCTTCATGGAGACGGTTGCGAATGGTCCTCGCCGATACCCCAGGAGCAACAGTGTCCCTAATTTGCTGGGAAGTGGCGGTGCGGTCCCCTACGGCACTGCGTAGGATCCTACGGTCTTGGCGTGCATCCGTGCTCGCTGCGGTCCGGTCCCAGGTCGACGGGCACGTGCACCTTCCGCCGACCACTGGCGACAACATCGATGTACTGTGGAGACCTCACGCCCCACGTGTTGAGCAATTCGGCGGTACGTCCACCCGGCCTCCCGCATGCCCACTATATGCCCTCGCTCAAAGTCCGTCAACTGCACATACGGTTCACGTCCACGCTGTCGCGGCATGCTACCAGTGTTAAAGACTGCGATGGAGCTCCGTATGCCACGGCTAACTGGCTGACACTGACGGCGGCGGTGCACAAATGCTGCGCAGCTAGCGCCATTCGACGGCCAACACCGCGGTTCCTGGTGTGTCCGCTGTGCCATGCGTGTGATCTTTGCTTGTACAGCCCTCTCGCAGTTTCCGGAGCAAGTATGGTGGGTCTGACACACCGGTGTCAATGTGTTCTTTTTTCCATTTCCAGGAGTGTATTTCAGTACCGATGACGCTGACGGTTATGTACAGTGGGGTGTGGTGGCGCTGGTTAGTATTGTATTTCGTCATACACCGTCTTTTGATTCCTGTCTGACGTAGTCCCGTCCACTGACAGTGTAAGTTGCCATGCACTGAGATCCGCCGTCTCATTTATGCCTCGAAACTAACGGGATGTTCACCTGTCGAAATGGCGGCGTTTGTCGTAAATGTTTTCCTGCTTCATTCCCGTAAGTTATCTGAACAAAGCAAGCGCTGTTTCACACGAGTGATGACCCCTGACTCTGTAGAGGGATTAGGGACCAGACGCACGATCCAGCGCACGCCGCGCCGCGCCGCTGGGGATCCCCTCGCCCTGCGTGGGCGTGGCGCGCACAGCGGCCAAACAGCCCGAGCGGCGACGCCCCCTCTGACGCAGCCACGCTTTTGTTACCGCAGCGCGCAGTGCCCGTTTATTACAACATGTGTCATCGCACCGTCTAATCGTGGCTTCCCTTCTCCTTTTTTTCCTTGTAATGGTAGCGCACTTGCCGCGAGCTTTAATAAGCGCTAAAATGAGTACAAAACCCGATACATGCACTTCTGTACTCTACAAGACTTAACCACCCATTCTAAGTAATATATGACTGCGTAGCCTCTGTTAAGGGTGATGAAGTGCTTTGTGAGACATATAAAACTGTGAGAGAGCCCTGGCTGTCTGATGCCTGCAAAACGTTTTCAAAGCACTGTTGTACTTAATCTAGTGGTTGGAGTTTAATAACATACACATGTCACTTCAACTTTCCTCACAGGTTAAAATCTCAGGTAATGTTGCAGGTCAAAGTATTTATATGTATACAGGGTGTTACAAAAAGTATGAAGGCTTTCACGACCGGATGACATATCTTCTGGTAAACCTTCCGGGATGAAAGGTCGTGGTCCATGAAACTCTTCAGCTCCTAACGTTTCGTCCAGAGCTGCGCTGGACATCTTCAGAGGGGTGTTTCTCCTCCCGTGAGTCTTGCCGACTGACGGGTCAGACGTCTGAGAGCGACTTATATATCGTAGAAAGTGGGCGTGGCCAGAGTTACACGTGATATGCAGAGATAATCTTTGTCAGAGATAAAACTTAACTATCGATCGTAATCTCGTCACGGATAAAACTGTCTAGCAATTCTGTAGTGCTACTGTCCAAACTTAGTGATATTTGGACGTTGATCACGTTGTTTAGCAACACTGTAATGCAAATCAATTCATCCATTACAAGGATTTGCGACGTAATATGTCCCATTACACAAAGAAACAGTTCCAAGGAATTTGCTGATCGAATGAGAGTATAAGAGTGTTCTTTTCCAGAAATGCCAATAAACCAGCAGTTTCAAAAGTTAAATTACCAACTGTTGTGTAACTTCATTGATATTGCATTTCACTGACGAACACTATTCTTATTGATAAATGAACATTAATTGCGAGTAGATTTTGAATACCCACCAACACTGCCAAGCAGCAGTTTACATCACAACCATTAATAAATGCCAATGTAAGTGAACGGGCATTACTTCATTGAAACAGAGCAATCAGTTTCCAATTCTAGGATAAACTGTACCAGGTGGAATTATTAAAATCTTGTGGAAGTGTAATAAGCTTTATCTGAACACTTGTATCATACATTGGTATTTTACATTACCTGGACAGATTGTTAGTCGGAAACGAATTCACCCACAACAGTTTGTCCGACACAACAGATCTCAAGAAGCCAGGGTCAAGAAACAAGAAAAGAAGAGACATCGGTATAAGGGTATATGTCACCTGGGGGATAGTAGACGTACTGAGAATGGTTTCAACGTCGTCCACCAGCAGATGGCATAGTAGCATAGCTACCAGACCGCTGTCTGTATCTACCCGTTAATAGAGGATACTCACAGTCAGAGGCTCAGTGTTGTGCAAACGTGTGAAGCAAGCGGGGACCCTTGCCACAGGGGACCTCTTGTGCTTTCTAGAGCCAACTAAAAGGGGTCAAACTGTGTCCTTCCGAGAAGAATTGAATATTAAATGGGGGATATGATACTGCGTGAAGAGTTTCACAGACTACTGAAAAACCAAAGTCGAAACAAGGCCCCGAGAGTAGAAAACATTCCATTAGAACTACTGATAGCCCTGACAAAACTCTACCATCTGGCGGGCGAGATGTATGAGACAAGCGAAATACCCTCAGACTCCAAGAAGAATATAATAATTCCAATCCCAAAGAAATCAGGTATTGACAGATGTGAAAATTACCGAACTATCAGTTTAATAAGCCACAGCTGCAAAATACTAACACGAATTCTTTACAGACTAATGAAAAAACTAGTAGAAGTCGACCTCGGGGAAGATCAGTTTGGATTCCGTAGAAATGTTGGAACACGCGAGGCAATACTGACCCTATGACTTATCTTAGAAAATAGATTAAGGAAAGGCAAACTTACATTTCTAGCATTTGTGGACTTAGAGAAAGCTTTTGACAATGTAGACTGGAATACTCTCTTTCAAATTCTGAAGGTGGCAGGGGTAAAATACAGGGAGCGAAAGGCTATTTACAATTTGTACAGAAACCAGATGGCAGTTATAAGAGTCGAGGGACATGAAAGGGAAGCAGTGGTTGGGAAGGGAGTGAGACAGGGTTGTAGCCTATCCCTGATGTTATTCAGTCTGTATATTGAGCAAGCAGTAAAGGAAACAAAAAAAAATTCGGAGTAGGTATTAAAATCCATGGAGAAGAAATAAAAACTTTGAGGATCGCCGATGACATTGTAATTCTGTCAGAGACAGCAAAGGACTTGGAAGAGCAGTTGAACGGAATGGATAGTGTCTTGAAAGGAGGATATAAGATGAACATCAACAAAAGCAAAACGAGGATAATGGAATGTAGTCGAATTAAGTCGGGTGATGCTGAGGGAGTTAGATTAGGAAATGAGGCACTTAAAGTAGTAAAGGAGTTTCGCTATTTGGGGAGAAAAATAACTGATGATGGTCGAAGTAAAGAGGATATAAAATGTAGACTGGCAACGGCAAGGAAAGCGTTTCTGAAGAAGAGAAATTTGTTAACATCGAGTATAGATTTAAGTGTCAGGAAGCCATTTCTGAAAGTATTTGTATGGCGTGTAGTCATGTATAGAAGTGAAACGTGGACGATAAATAGTTTAGACAAGAAGAGAATAGACGCTTTCTAAATGTGGTGCTACAGAAAAATGCTGAAGATTAGATGGGTAGGTCACGTAACTAATGAGGAGGTATTGAATAGAATTGGGAAGAAGAGAAACTTGTGGCACAACTTGACTAGAAGAAGGGATCGGTTAGTAGGACATATTCTGAGGCATCAAAAGATAACCAATTTATTACTGGAGGGCAGCGTGGAGGGTAAAAATCGTAGAGGGAGACCAAGAGAGAAATACAATAAACAGATTCGGAAGGATGTAGGTTGCAGTAGATACTGGGAGATGAAAAAGCTTGCACGGGATAGAGTAGTATGGAAAGCTGCATCAAACCAGTCTCTGGGCTGAAAACCACAACAACAATATCACAGTGGTTGCTTTTACAAAGCTAGTTTTATTTATGTACAATAATTTGCAAAGCTAATTTTTACTGTTTTGTTGATGTATTTTTGTCATAATTTGTAACTATTAGATACATTTACTTACACAAAGCTCGAATAGTGAACAGGACTTAGCTACCACACTTCCCATTTGGTTGCTATATACACTTGTTTCTCTTTGATATCGAATTACTTCTACCCGGCCACACAATGGTGTGGCTCAGTCTGGTATAATGGAAAAGAAAGAAACGAGAAAGCAGACGTTTCTAATATGTTTTGTAATTTGATATACATCTTAATCTCCTTCTCCCCCATGTCTCTGTCTATCTCCTCCTTCCCCTCTCTTTGTCTACCTCCTCCACTTTCCCCTCTCTTTGTCCACCTACACTTTCCTCTCTCTCTGTACAGAATCTGCTCCCCCTCCCTCTGAACATTTTCTCTTCCCTCTATCTCTCCATCTCCTCCTGCCCGCTCTCTTTGTCCGTCTCCACCTTTCCACTCTCTATGTCCATATCCTCCCGCCTCTATCTATCTTCTGTTCCACTTCCAATCTCACACCTTGAGCCACATTTATTGTTATTGCAAATTCAGATTCTGCTGTACTATTCTAATCATAAACCGATAAGGCAAAAACAAAACTTTCCTATTTTGTGTGGAAAGTGTCTGCTGTAAAAATGTACGGTTTTGTTTCCTTTCTTGCAGGCAGTTTTAACTGTGATACTGAGGCGTTTAAACCATTGGACTAATTGTTTCTCTCATATATATCCTCTCTCATTATAAATATTTCTAAAAATAAATTGTATACATTTTTTCTTCCTTGTGGAACACAGCAGAACATTTTCTTTCTAAGAGTCGATTCTAACAGAAAACCTGTATATTGGTGTTTAAGAAATGTATAATCTGTGTCCACCAGAATGTTCAATAGTGTATCGTTTAAAATTGGAAATCGGAATTAAATTAGTAAATCAGGGAAGAACTTCTCGAGATATTGCGAATGACATTTCACTTTACATATGTCTATTTTTTGACGATGTTATCAGATGTGTTAATATTTGCAAAGGAAAATGATATATTTGAAGAACTGAGGTCAGAGAAACAGTTTTTAGGCGACAGTATCTTTGTCTGCGATGGCAGCACTGAGTCATACAATCTTTGACAGTCAGTAGTGGATATCTGCGATGTGTACCAGGCAGATTTGTTAGAGTGTATAGTGTCATGCATGGACGTACGTTTGGAACTATGTCAGAGCAGTCAAGGTAGGAAGTTTGCCCTTTCTTAGATACGTTTTTGTGTATGCGTAACTACGCTTTCTGTTGCAATTTATTTTCGGTTCTTTCGTAACTGAAAACCAGCTCATTATTGATATTCAGTTTCATTTTCCGATATGTGTAGTACCAGTCAATTTTTTATGCATTTTTTGTGCAAAAATACTGTCTGACAGTCTCTAAACCTCAACAATGAACACCAGAAACGCAAAGCGCAGCAAAACTTCACCGAACGTGCCTACGCAACAAAGCGACGTTATGACCGCGTAAACAGTTAATACCATTCAGCAATCTCCCGTCTCTGACATGACTTGTGAATCAGAAAATAACAGTAGAATGGATTCACGTGAAAGTACAATCACACGTAATGTAAATCAGTTTTCTGACGTAACAAACAGCTATCGAATCGATCAAGAATTAACTAATATCCAACTGCCGGTATCCAATGCAAATACCGTTAGCAACATGGATTCGGGATGTGCAATGGAAACAATTAGGTCTATGGGTACAAATCCTGAGATAAATTTAGTAAATAGGGATGGGAGTCCAGGTATGACGTCGGATGTTCTCACGTCAGAGGATGTTCTCAAAGCTCGAGCGAAAATTTGACAGATTAGATGAAATTAGGGAAGAAATCAACATTTACAACCTGTAATCGATCGCGTGCAAATATTAGAGAAGGAAGTCGAGCAAATTAAAAACAGGCGACAGAACGAATACGATGAGGTTCTTGCCAAAATTACAGGCGTTGTACCTAATGAAATTGTAAAATAAGTACAACAACGCATCGCACAACTACAGGAACAAGTCCACACGGTAACTGCCCAAGTAGAAAGTTTGCAAACCTCGACGCATACGCACACTGAACGTTTTATTGAAATAACAGAGGAAATTGAAGAGATTGACAATAAAATGGTAAATTTGTCCACAAACTCTGACAATGATTCAGTTCATACGACACCAGTGCAGTTTACGGAAGCGGAATATTACACACTGAGACACTTCAAATGAAAACGAGATAAGATTAACGAACGGCAGAAGGAAGACAATGGGCGGCTTCAGGCGCAGCTCAAACGCATCAAAAACAGATTGAACGGAAATTATCGCTAGCAGTACGCTTCTCCTTGGCTCTAAGCACTATGGGACTTAACATCTAAGGTCATTAGTCCCCTAGACTTAGAACTACTTAAACTTAACTAACCTAAGGACATCACACAAATCCATGCTGAGGCAGGATTTGAAAAAAAAATGGTTGAAATAGAGGGTTAATAGAAATCCTTGAGTAACAGAAGAGATATTGAATTTAATTGATCAAAGGAGAAAATACAAAAATGCAGTAAATGAAGCAGGCAAAAAGGAACACAAACGTCTCAAAAATGAGATCGACAGGAAGTGCAAAATGGCTAAGCAGGGATGGCTAGAGGACAAAAATGGTTCAAATGGCTCTGAGCACTTTGCTACTTAACATCTGAGGTCATCAGTCCCCTAGAACTTAGAACTACTTAAACCTAACTAACCTAAGGACATCACACACATCCATGCCCGAGGCAGGATTCGAACCTGCGACCGTAGCGGTTACTACAAGAATTAGAGCTTGAAGGTGACAGTAAATTGACTGGCAAAGAAGCAGCAGACACCGTGTATTCTCGTAAACATAGCAGAAACTACGTGTCATACGGTAGGTCTCACAACAAAAGGAATTTCAGATACAAACGACAACACCACCCATATATCAAGAATATCTGGCACTAAAACAGCTACCAAAATCGTCAACATTTTCAGAGTCATGATCACCAGCATTTTAATCTGAACAAAAATCAGTATGGTAACGCTAATGAGCATAATGACTAACAATGCAAAGGTAACAGACATGTATATAATCAGCAACGTAATCATTCAAACAAAGGTTTGACACAACCAAAGCGATTCAAACTTTAATCAGAGGTCGGGTCAATGCAAACAACACAATCAGAAACAGTGGCAAAATTCAGGACAGTTCAACCAATCGAGGCAGCAGAGGTCGTTGAAGTACGTAATCCCAAACTAAACGATAATCACAGCAACAAGAGAGGTAAACGATGACTTGTAACTCTGGCAGCTCGCGAAAACAGTAATAAAAAAGAACCACCCGTTGCCACAACAATGAATTACGTGGACCTTGAGGACATTAGGGACCTTCTATTAGAAGAAAAGGAAACACAGACTAAACCACTTGCTTATCCTATTATTACAATCAAAATTGCCAGTCACAATGTTACTGCTGTGTTTGATTCCAGTAGCACAGTATCTGATATCAGTGAGGCTGCATACAAGTTCACTAAAGATATTTTCTGCCCCACACTACCGCTGAGAAAGACTAAAATTCTAGGTGCAATATCAGGAATATCTGTCGACGTTTAAAACGAGACATAGATTGAGTTTAGTTGTCAAGGTCCTTTTTTTGCCACCAACTTTTTAATTCTGCCATTTCTTAATACACAAGTGATTCTTGGCATCTATTTCCTTAATCAGCACAACGCTATTATGGATTTCAATAATGCTAAGATTAATCTCATAGTCTCAGATGAACAAGTTAAGTTAAAGTTTGAGGACTAGTTTAGTAGTCAAGACGAGGAAGTTAATCGACTGTGTTTTTTGTATGATGATACTTTCAGAAATTTTAACAATGCAAACGCTTATCCTGATGATTATTCTACCAGTTTCTCACTCAATGAGGTAATACAAGACAAACTGAGAGGGGTTGAGACTGGTGAACCTTTTGTGAAACAACAATTAGATAACGTCTTACATACTTATTCTTCGGTATTCAACCATAAACCAGATACTATGAGAGGTTTCCAGTATAAATTCCAAATCAAAATGCATACAAAATTTTGTGTCAGGCCGTATGTTATTCCTGCGCTTTATAGAGATAAAATAAAGAAAGAAATACAAACAATGCTAGAAAATCATACGACTGAGCCTGCAATCACTTCATAAAACAGCCCTTTGCACACAGTAGAAAACGAGATAAATCTGTTAGATTAGTGCTTCATTCAAGACAGATTAACACTATCATTATATCATAAACAGACGGACCACAGACTTTAAATGAGTTTTTGCAAAACCTTTTTTGCTGTACAAGTTATGTCCTCTATTGATCTGAGATAAAGGTTTTGGCAGATAGACTTGTATCGTAACTGTCGGTAACACACTGCTTTCCTCTGCTTTGGCAGATTTTATCAGTTTAGAAAGCTGCCGTTTGGCCTCAATATCTCTTCAGCTGCCTTCATCCCTGGGCTTAATAGCAGACTCCCTGAGAATGTGAGAAACTGCATAACTACATATGTTGACGGCATACTTATAGCAGAATCTGACTGGTCTTCAAACAACCAAGCTGTGGCAGATCTTTTGGACGTCTCCCAAGAATATGGTCTCACCATTAACTTAGAGAAATCAAATTTTGGTCAAAAGAATGTCAAATTCCTGAGACACTTTATTTCTCCTGACGGCATATCTTCAGACTCTATCTATCAAAGAAATCCCTCCACCTGCTACGAAACAGCAAGTAAGAAATTTTCTAAGAGTCTTAAATCTCTACCGACGTTTTTAGAAATTAAAATCATTGACGACATCCACTCTTTGTACTCTCACCAGTAAAAGTGCACCCTGGGTTCGGTCCAAACAATCGCAATTGCAATTTCAAAATTTGAAGGACGTGCTTCTCTCTGCACCAATCTTATCACACCCTGACATAACCAAAGTCTTTTGCCAGTTGATAGACTCATCTAATATTGGTCTCGGTGCTCATCTGTTCCAGGAATTTGAAGGAAATGGTGCAACAATGCAGAAATGTATTGTTTTTGCAAGTAGGATCCTCAGCAAGGCTGAACAAAATTATTCTATAACAGAACAAGAGGCTCTCACTATTGTGTGGACATTTGATAAATTCCGCTTTTACCTTCTTGGCTAACATACAAAGGTTTTTACAGATCATAAAGCACTACAAGTTTTAATGAATTCTAAACTGAACCACGCGCGTTTGCGTCGTTAAGCGTTGACGCTTCAGGAACACAATCATGGGGTTACTTACGTTCCAGGAGAGGAAAATATTATTGCCGACGCACTTTCTCGATGACCTATTGGCCTTAAAGAAAATTTTGAGAACACTTTAGATGCCAACTTCAGTCTCTTATATTGAAAAAGGAAGCATTTGAAAATTTCATTATGGGTTCAAATGATTCAAATGGCTCTGAGCACTATGGGACTTAACTTCTGAGGTCATCTGTCCCCTAGAACTTAGAACTGCTTAAACCGAACTAACCTAAGGACATCACACAAATCCATGCCAGAGGCAGGATTCGAACCTGCGACCATAGCGGTCGCGCATTATGGGTTCATTGCAACACTTAGCACAGGAACAAATGAAAGACAGTATTTGGCGTGACGTCATCGAAAAATAGCACAATAAGGAAAACGTTGTAATTCGTCATTACTATTTTGTCAAAAATGGCATTCTCTTTAAATGTAGCATTGCAAATGGTAATAACTGGGTAGCCTGTATCCCTGAGGATTTTATCAACAAGTTGATCTGGTAAACCCACCTCGCCACGCTCATTTTGGAACACGAAAATGCTTTAACAAATTAAAGATGTCAGGCCATTTCAAAAATATGGGGAGGCGAACACGCAAAGTTTTAGCGGTCTGCAAGCTACATCAAAAGGCTAAACTTGCACACATACCTTAATCCGCACCTTTATTCCCTATTATACCGTCCAAGCTTAAAGACTTTGATGCAGTTAACCTACTTGGACCTCTGGTCAGATCAAGGAATGGGTACACATACATCTTTGTAGCAGTGGAGCTTACTTCAAGATTCGTAACTTTAACACCCTCGCGCAATGCCACGACGAGGACTGTATCACAAGCTAACACAAAGATTTTCTTAACGCTAAGAGCTCAGGTAATGGAGTACAATCATGTTC
Organism: Schistocerca cancellata; assembly: GCF_023864275.1. NCBI lineage: Eukaryota > Metazoa > Arthropoda > Insecta > Orthoptera > Acrididae > Schistocerca > Schistocerca cancellata. Next base: position 740,402,911 of record NC_064629.1, on the reverse strand, counting down.
TAAAATTTGGTTAAAGACATTAAAGGCTCACAAAACACAACTAGTGTTTATATCTTTATATTTGTCAAAGTCAGATCCATCTGAGAGGATTCTGAAAGAAATTAATAAGCTTTGTCGATTGTAATGTCACAAACAACATAAGAACTGGGACAAATACATCTCCTCATATCAAATCATATTAAATGATTTATCTGCCCGCCCGGTTAGCCGAACGGTCTAACGCACGGCTTTCCAGATCGGGAAGGAGCGCCTGGTCCCCGGCACGAATCCGCCCGGCGGACTTGTGTCGAGGTCCGGTGAGCCGTCCAATCTGTGGATGGTTTTTAGGTGGTTTGCCATCTGCCTCGGCGAATGCGGGCTGGTTCCCTCATATTCCGCCTCAGCTACACTATGTCGGGGATTGCCGCGCAAACAAGTTCTCCACGTACGCGTACACCACCATTACTCTACCACGCAAACATGGGGGTTCCACTCGTCTGGTGTGAGACGTTCCCTGGGGGGGGGGGGGGTCCATCGGGGGCCGAACCGCACAATAACCCTGGGTTCGGTGTGGGGAGGCGGAGGGTGAAGTGGACTGTGGTAGTCGTCGTGGGGTTGTGGACCACTGCGGCTACGGCGGGGACGGAGCCTCTCCGTCGTTTCTAGGTCCCCGGTTCACATACAATACAATACAATGCAATACAAATGATTTATCTCATGACTACGTCTTTACCACCCATTCCAGTCTTAAAAAACAATGAACTCTCTGACAAAATAAGGGAATTAATACAGTTTCTTCATGTGAGAAAATTGAGGCATAAGATGTTATTGAAATGGCTATCATTCACATTAAGGACGCAGCAGACAAACGTCGACAACTCCACAATGCTAAAGTTAAAACTTTAGTGACATTTTGGTACATTTGTGAGTCATGATAAACATTCCTGCAATCCAGTCTGTGCAGTGAAACATTCTATGACCTATATTGAAAATATATTAAGATAAGTGTGGAATATAGTGTGAAACGATGGAAACTTGGGGAACTGTTAGTTTTGTAGGGTATGGCTAAAGGATGTACAGTGAATTAACAACTATGACATTCCAGTGATGTCGTCTTCATATTGTCTACTTGTGTGTGAACAGAACAGAGAAACTACGATATACTGAGTGAGATGAGATGAAGCGTTGATATTTATAGCGTATACTTTATGGAGTTTATGCGTTTAGTAGTAGCCTGTTGTGCTTGAAGATTTTTATGGAACTTTATGAGGTTATATTTGCGCTTATACTGCTAACGAGATAATGAGAAGAGACACTCTGCTTCTGTCTAACATACAACTGCGACAATATTACATTAGTGTGACCATGTTTAATGAGAGAATAGGAAACCAGTATGTGAATGTTTGATAAGTTCTTTGGTTTGTAGGAAAGAGGACATGTTTTACTGTGCACACATCCCCACTTATGGTACTTACACGTACAGATATGAATAGCAGTTGGTCTCTATACAGCAGCACTTACCTCAGTGTATCTGATTTGAGGAATTTGTTGACAGTTTTCTATTCTGAATAATTATGGGGGGATATAATGGATTTTTTTTCCAAAAAATCGATTTTTCAAAAATATTATTTTCTTGATCTAATAGTTTAATCTATATTTTATGTGAATTTATCGTGATAGCAGCTTTAGAAATGCCTTTAAATGGTTAAACTGAGTAACTCTGCACTGGCGGCCACTCCAACCTTTTCTGACATTTGGGAAACTGTTTGCGCCAGCGGAACTTTTGTCTCTGTGAAGGCTATTTTCTTTCGATATCTTTGGCTGATATCTATATCTCTGGCTGAAACCTATATCTTTGCCCGAAAACTTTATTGGATGCGGTTTATTTACATTCTGACAATAGTAACACATATTAGTACGTGGAAAGTTGAAAGCCGGCCGCGGTGGTCTAGCGGTTCTGGCGCTGCAGTCCGGAACCACGGGACTGCTACGGTCGCAGGTTCGAATCCTGCCTCGGGCATGGGTGTGTGTGATGTCCTTAGGTTAGTTAGGTTTAAGTAGTTCTAAGTTCTAGGGGACTTATGACCTAAGATGTTGAGTCCCATAGTGCTCAGAGCCATTTGAACCATTTTTTTTTTTTGGAAAGTTGAATTCGCAAACCTTTGCGTGAAAGTCAAGATTTATGCATAATGGGCGGTGGAAAAACTGTGTTTAGGAAACGGGAGTTTCATGGAAATCGGTTTACCAACAAAAAAGAGGAAGCAGCTGTGTGGGCAATTTTTTTCCGCGAGCTATCCACTGACCAAACACCAATACACAATCTATGTTCGAAAGACGAATTGTGTAAGTTCAACAACAGAAATGAGACATATTTACATAAAACTCATTACCAGAACCTGTTATGAATGTAGTTAAGTCCACATTCAGGTTTCTTGCAAAGCCTGATTTATTGAGGAAATGTCTTCACAGAAAGATACAAAATGCAAATGAAAGCCTCAATAATTTAATTTGGATTACATGCTCAAAAAGGGCATTCTCTGGACTTGAAGTACTCAAAATAGGTGTCTATGATGCAGTTTTATTTTACAGTAATGGAAATAATGGCAGAATTGAAGTCCTGAAGATAGTTGGTATAGATCCTGGTGTGTTTACAACAAAAGCATTTTACTCCATCGACGAGAGCAGGGTCAAGAAAGCTAACAGTTCAGTGTCTCACCAGCAAATACTGGCCAGGCAGATTCGAAGAGGAGAGAAGAGAAACCTGGAGGATGAGGAGTATCAGTATGGACGATTTTAAAACTGAGGTGGGGTTATTACATGTACAAGTATGAGAAGAAAATCTTTGAACCTCATTTTCTCTGTTTTACACTTTTTACGTTATTAGAAGCCAACTGTTCGCAAAGTGTTGCTGTCTCCCTGGAACTAAAAGATACGAGATCCTGCAATTACATTCTGTTTTTTAGATGATTGCATGTAGAAAAAGAGTTAATTTTGGATGTGCAAAATTTAAAAAATCTGTTAATGATCCAGTTTGTACCATAAATTAATAACTGTGGTTCAGTGGTCTTGTAACCTTCTCAGGACACTACAATAAAATTTTCAGATTAATTGCATGATTCGAATTTTCGTTACAGCTTTTTATAAAAAAAAAGGCAATAAAACAACTAAAAATTCAAATTTCTCGCAAAAATTAATCCTGCATATTTTATTATATGTTTCGGCTAAAACACAGCTCTCTTGCTTTACACATGCAAACTGTTAGATTTGTACATTAATAAATATGGCTGTAATGATTTTTTAAGTAAATGTTTACATTTTCCGTTACATTCCCCCTTAATATTGGTAAGAAACATATGCTTTTCTGGATTTTGTTAAAGACAGTGAATTTATTGGGCTAATATTGCTTATGATCCAACTGTGACTCTGTGATGTAGTATGGCTCATGCTATTAATAACCATTTCTCATCCTGCAGATCTTAAAAGATCTTTCTATGATAACAGCATTTTATCTAATAAAAATGGGGGCAAAGAAAAATACAGCATAATGATCATGACTAGTGCCACAGCATACAGTTTTATATGAAAATATGTACAGTCCTGGAAGGACAACATAACGACCCAACTTCTTTGCTTGACAATGTGTGTTCTTGCTCATTACTATGTGTACTGTAAATACTGTGAATATGTTTATTTGTACACAAGTTCTCAGAATATTTTACGTTTAATGTATAGTTGCAATGCATCTTTGCGTGAGTTTGACATGTTGTACTTTGAGTTTTCTCTGCTTTATTTACTGTTTTTTTCAGCCTGCACGTCATCTCCAGCCCCTTCCCCACCCCTCCCCCCTCCTACCCTCCCGCTCACCAACCTACAGTATTGACGGAAATTTCGATTTTGGCAGAAATTTCGAATTTTGGTGGGAATTTCATGGTCACAGGGCTGTGCTGAGATCCCATCCCACTCGGGAATTGGGAGGAAATTAAATTGGCATTACCGTTTCCGGGTCTCGAATCCTGGTCTTCCTGGACGGAAAGCCCAAGTGGACCCCTCCCCCCCCCCCCAACGCAATTATATCAGCACAGGCGCTTGGAGTTGACGGGAAATTAAAAATGACGGTGGCGTTTCTGGGAATCGAACCCTGATTCCACTAGATGGATAGCTTAAGTGCATCCCCCAACACCTGGAAACTGTCCACATGCAGGAGAGGAAGGTTAAGTTAGTGCACTTTATTTATTTTGATCGGGAAACTGACGCAAAGATCGATCCTAATTGTATAATTAATCATAAATATTGAGCCTAATTACACAACCATATGTATAGCGCTACACAAGAATGGCATAAAATCGCAATACAACTCAAAAATTGACGATGCCGTACAACTGATGTTATCCTGCTGGGAAAGAATTTCGCAATACCACTCGAAACTAGTGACAGACGCACTCAAACTTTACCACACGTACAAGCTGGTGGGAAAAAGGCAGTGGTGAAAGATACTATCTTTATTCCTTTTGGCGGGAAATACGTTCAAATGACGAGATGCTGATATTAGACAGAGAGGAGTTTAAAAAGTGTATTACCTGTAAGCATACAGTATTTATCGTTGTTTGACATCAGAGTTCACTAGAGACGCCTACTCAAAAACCGTCTTACAACCAATTAACCGAAGCCAGTACATCATACTGCAACCGATGGAAAAATGCGTCACAGTTCTAATTACACTTCGAAATTGTCGTGAAAAAAACGCACTCGTAATGAATGGGTCATAATGCACCACATGTATTGGGAAAAATCGTCGTCATAAAGGACTGCAAAGGAGGCGGGAGTTGAATGCGCATTCTCCTTGATGTACAATCACAAACTGCCGAAAATCGAGGCCCTCTCTCCTCCCTCCCTCCCTTCCTCCCTCCATCCATCCACTTATGGGGGGATACAGGCTTTTTCAAGCAGGCTTTTTCAAATGGCCAGCTACTTTGCCGAGTGCCTCGTGGCACATGCTGGCTGCTGTCCACCTTAAGGCCATGGTCCTGCACCAACACATAAGCAGGTATAGTTAACAAAACAATAGGAGAAAAAGGATGCCCCCCGCCCCAAAGTGCATCTTCTTCGTCTATAATGACACAGTCGCCCCTAATGGTTAGGGGGCGTACCTGCAGCAGCGACCTGACATAGACTATGCAGAACCTCATCGCCTCCAATAGGCCTCTCGTTCTGCAATGGAAAACACTGTAACACCACAATAGGTGTTGTTACATGACTAAATGAGTGCCAAAACAAATCTCCATCCTACCTGACAAACAAAATTGTAAAATTAAATCAATCTTCATGCAACTAATTATTCTCTGCTCCAACAACTGCATCCTTGCAAAAACAATATGAGCCGATACATTTCTTTTCAGTCTTATGTGCACGTCCTGTGTCCTGATTTCCATTTCTCGCCCTTCCTGAAAGTGTGTGGTCAAGTGTGAATGAATTGAATGAAGTAGCAGACGAACCAGAGAAGTGGTAAATCCACCACTTCTAATCTGCTACCAACCTAAACGGTGTCGGTGGAAAGCAGAGAGCAGGAACAGGAGGGCTTGGCCAAAGATGAGCAAAAACGTTTACGTAGCAGAGGTTGGTCATGGGCCTCCCCCACCACCTCGGGCGGTTCGGACAAAGCTCCACGCGACGGTTACAGGGAGTTGTTCGGAAGACAGGTAAGCGACTAGACGTTCCTTCAGAACGTCTGTGTCGAACGAAGGACAAAGAGGTATTTGAATGTGTTAATAGTTTCTAATCTCATCAATTTCTTTTCCTAGTTGTTTTTGTATTACCATTTAGGTTCTGGTTACAATTTTTTTTTCAGTTAATCAGTGGGATTATAAGATGATTTCCGTTAGGCGCGACCACGCGGTCTATAGACTCAAATCGTAGCCCAAGCCTTAACAATTTCAGCTTGCGGTGTTATTTTATTTGTGGTGGACTTTTAAATTATCAGTAAAATTGTATCGAGCGTACATTTGGCAAAGAATGAGACGATTTAATTCGAAGCTCTTCACGCAAGGCTATGCAGCCACCCAAAATCCTGCTCGATGCCAACCACAAGGTACATACAATACTTCTTACAAAAATGGTATCAACATTTTGTTTGACATGTGTATTTAGTGCACGTGAGTGTGTGTGTTTCGAAACTAAGCAGTGACCACGTGCTCCCCAGATATCCCCACCCCACAGGACTCGCCAGCCTAACGTGAACGTGAGGCCATAGGCTCGTTTATAAAAATGTATCAACAATGTTTTGTCTATCTATTAAATACAAAAGTCTACTGTTAACATGCGAAAACCTAGCCAAAATAAACATTTCATCATTTGAAGCTATTTCCCTGTTCGTTTAATTTATTGCTTCCTATGAGGCAAAAAATAGTGTCACTTTTGTTTCATTGACAATCATGCTACTAAAATACGTAGTTCTTGGGACAAGGGTAGCTAACGGGACGTAGTGTTCTCTGACTGCCCCATAGTAAATCATTGCGTTATCCGTCGCGATATATTCAAACAACGGGCAAAGTTAATCACAGAACCTACCGTCCAGTTACAACACTTTTATTCAAAGTCAACAACTCTTTCTTGCAATGTGTTAAAAGTATTTCCTGGGCTTACTGGACCCCTCTGGAACCAAAACTAAATTCCGGAGAATGGACCAGATGGTCCACAGTGTCTTCAGTACAATGTGCTCCGGCGAGAGCATGGCGCCAGGTGGTCAGCGTTACAACAGAGTGGGTCCAGGCATCCCTCAGAACCAAACCATGGACAGAAGTGACATAAAATCGATCAAATGACGGAAAATACGTATAAATTGAGGGAAAATACGTGGAAATGCGGCAAAATTGAGGGAGTACTTGCATGTCTTGTGATTGATGCAGAACAATTCTTGTACATGGGAACGAATATATGACAGCAAGAGGAATACGGTGAAACATAAGCACCAGGAACCGGGGACACAGTCTTTTACTTTTCGTTGAGGCAACATTCTATTTTATGTTTACTGAAGTAATGATGATACTTGCGAGTTGAGTGCCGTGTTTGATGCTTTCCTGCACATGCCTTAAAGGATGACAGAGAGTGGATGGAGAGATCGGTTGAGATGGAGTTGCAAACAGGTAGGATTTAATGGTAGACCGATGACGCAATCTAGAGAGAGAGGGACATGTTGTTGCAGGTCATTTGACTATTTTTTCCGTTGTTCTGTCGGGATGCATCAGTTGCGTGACATATCCTGCGTTCGACTCAACTTAACCTAATGTAACCTAACCTAACTGCGTGATCTGTGTGTGACTTAGAGCACTGTCTATTTGCGATCTTTAACAGCAAACATCTCGGTCATCAGAGGACTTCCATGCTGTTTCGACACATTCCTCTAACCAAGATTTATGCGACGTACTCTATTCCCTTACCGCATCTTGAGCATAAAATAGAGTCTTCAGTTTCATAACTACGGTGATTCTAAGGTAGCGACAGGTGTTTGTGAGGCACTACAATTCCCGTGTATACATCTGGTTGACGAAGTTTACGGAGATAGTGGCGGCGTGACGTGTAATTTCACATGTCAAACACCTATGCTATGCGTTTGTAAGAGGCATACTCAGTTACTAACGGTCATTGTATAGAGGACTGATGCGAGCATAGTATAATTTCTGAACCGTGATTGGATGTCAATAGTGGGGGCTGTACACTTCTGGAAAGCTATATTGTACATGTATCACAATGAATCGATGTTTTAAGGAAGTGGTTTTTCATTTTACAGTTTTTTACCATAGTTGAACGTAGAGAAACCTGCAAGCAGAAAGTATGTCATCCGCTGTAAAGATATATCATACATTGCAATAGTAACAGCGTTGCATTCTGTATGACTAATAGGTTGGAAACCACAACCATCTAACATTATAGTGTGTTTTAAATGCAAAACTTTGTAGCCTTAGGAGTGCATGTTTATGTACTCTCACACCAATACCTTCTTGGTAATGACCCCAGACACTAGAACAATACTTTATAATTGATAACACAGCTGATTTACGTAAAATGATGCAAACTCCATCCGTCTGGAGCTCCATCACGCATAAAAAACGCCCGTTTCTTGTTCTTAACTGCCGGGTATATCATCAAAACAGATTCATATGTACTATATACCGATAAGGGGTGCTAACCTCTTTGACATTCGCCCACCTGGAGAAACCTTGTGCTCTTGATGGGAGCGGGACAGCAGTTACAGCCTTGGTTCGCACTGTTGCTACACAAAACGTGAAATGTAGTGGTCTACTTCTGGTCAGCTGCAGATTAAATCGGTGCCATTGCTGCAGGGAGCGTTGGTCAAAGACAATGCGAGGAAGTAACGCAAATTGCTTGAAGTGCTAGAGATGTGTAGGTTGCCGTCCGGTGTACTTTGGTGTATATGTTAGAGAACTAACAATGAAGGAACGCAGTGCACAGTCATATAGGTAAGAAAAGGGGGTCGCTACGCTTTCAACTACCTAATTTCAACCACTTTTAAAGGTCATCCAACCACCCACCTCCACATCCGAAATACGTACACATAAATCGTTGTATATAGGAAATGTCTTAGCATTTTGGTAGGTTAGCGATTAAGATAGGTGAACATTCTCGTAGAAAATATTTATTAACTCTTTCCTTATTTTTATAGGTGTAGTTTTAATAATGTCCAAGCTAATTTTTAACTTATAACTTAAATCCACATCTGAATCATCTGTTTCTTTCTCCAACCAGTAATTTGACAAATACAGAGAAGGTATAATCTTGAATTCTAATACATATCTAATTTTCTTCCTGTAAAATACTACTTTTATAGCTTTAACTATTAGCCCAGTTCCTTCCTGCAGTTCTTCTAGGCGAGAGCATTCGGGGATTTTAATTTTTCCTCGTGTCTCCACCATGACGCTACTGTTAAAGCGTTCCACGTCTTCCTGTGTGTATGTTGGCAACACTTCTGCTCCACATTCTAACGGGATTTCTGTATAGAAATTTAGGTTTACAAATTTTGCAAACGAGCATCCATTAAATATACACTCCTGGAAATTGAAATAAGAACACCGTGAATTCATTGTCCCAGGAAGGGGAAACTTTATTGACACATTCCTGGGGTCAGATACATCTCATGATCACACTGACAGAACCACAGGCACATAGACACAGGCAACAGAGCATGCACAATGTCGGCACTAGTACAGTGTATATCCACCTTTCGCAGCAATGCAGGCTGCTATTCTCCCATGGAGACGATCGTAGAGATGCTGGATGTAGTCCTGTGGAACGGCTTGCCATGCCATTTCCACCTGGCGCCTCAGTTGGACCAGCGTTCGTGCTGGACGTGCAGACCGCGTGAGACGACGCTTCATCCAGTCCCAAACATGCTCAATGGGGGACAGATCCGGAGATCTTGCTGGCCAGGGTAGTTGACTTACACCTTCTAGAGCACGTTGGGTGGCACGGGATACATGCGGACGTGCATTGTCCTGTTGGAACAGCAAGTTCCCTTGCCGGTCTAGGAATGGTAGAACGATGGGTTCGATGACGGTTTGGATGTACCGTGCACTATTCAGTGTCCCCTCGACGATCACCAGTGGTGTATGGCCAGTGTAGGAGATCGCTCCCCACACCATGATGCCGGGTGTTGGCCCTGTGTGCCTCGGTCGTATGCAGTCCTGATTGTGGCGCTCACCTGCACGGCGCCAAACACGCATACGACCATCATTGGCACCAAGGCAGAAGCGACTCTCATCGCTGAAGACGACACGTCTCCATTCGTCCCTCCATTCACGCCTGTCGCGACACCACTGGAGGCGGGCTGCACGATGTTGGGGCGTGAGCGGAAGACGGCCTAACGGTGTGCGGGACCGTAGCCCAGCTTCATGGAGACGGTTGCGAATGGTCCTCGCCGATACCCCAGGAGAAACAGTGTCCCTAATTTGCTGGGAAGTGGCGGTGCGGTCCCCTACGGCACTGCGTAGGATCCTACGGTCTTGGCGTGCATCCGTGCGTCGCTGCGGTCCGGTCCCAGGTCGACGGGCACGTGCACCTTCCGCCGACCACTGGCGACAACATCGATGTACGGTGGAGACCTCACGCCTCACGTGTTGAGCAATTCGGCGGTACGTCCACCCGGCCTCCCGCATGCCCACTATACGCCCTCGCTCAAAGTCCGTCAACTGCACATACGGTTCACGTCCACGCTGTCGCGGCATGCTACCAGTGTTAAAGACTGCGATGGAGCTCCGTATGCCACGGCAAACTGGCTGACACTGACGGCGGCGGTGCACAAATGCTGCGCAGCTAGCGCCATTCGACGGCCAACACCGCGGTTCCTGGTGTGTCCGCTGTGCCGTGCGTGTGATCATTGCTTGTACAGCCCTCTCGCAGTGTCCGGAGCAAGTATGGTGGGTCTGACACACCGGTGTCAATGTGTTCTTTTTTCCATTTCCAGGAGTGTAGTTATTCCATCAGTTTTAAACTCGGCAAGTGGCTGTTTGTTGATAGATGGACAACATCCAGCTCTCAACCCTTAGATAGCATATAACCATCCTGTTTAAGCCGATCCAAATGGGAATAGAGCTTAATAAACACATTTTTCATGTATCCCTTAATATAGTAAACGTTCTCGTTTGTAGATATGCGTAATGAGAGAAAATTTTAATTAATAGGTAATTAATACTTTCATGAGTGTCTCTCAAGCTATTCATAGGTAAAGGAGGAGGAGGAGATTAGTGTTTAACGTCCCGTCGACAACTAGGTCATTAGAGACGGAGCGCAAGCTCGGGTGAGGGAAGGATGGGGAAGGAAATCGGCCGTGCCCTTTCAAAGGAACCATCTCGGCATTTGCCTGAAGCGATTTAGGGAAATCACTATTCATAGGTAAAACCACATATGGATGGGCTATGATAGCTTTCACTGAACTTGAAGATTCACTAACCTATACCAAGTAAGATATGGCACATTTGTGCTAACATGAGATATTTTTAGTGCATTCAGTGGAATGTTGTTATTCTGGAACTTTTTTTTTGTGGAGATGAAGATTTTGCACTCATGAAGCTAACCAAATATGTCCTACACAAGGAAAAACAATGATTTAAATCTGTATGTACATATGTTATAAAAATCACAAACTAAAAATAAATAAACTGCGAATTTAGAAATCTGTACATATCAGGCCATCGGTACATTATGAATGCCCTAGAGAGGCTACACAGCGTCTGATTTTGAGTGTAAATATTAGTGTTAAAGTTTCTTCGCATATAAAAAGTTCTAAAAATTTTTTTAACTATTGTAAATAAAATAAAAAGAACTCTAATCCATAGGGATACTAACGAAGCAAGACATGCTACACGAAAATTTATTGATGAAAACGAGATTTTTTTAATATGGAGAAAAACGGTGTCATTAGTGAACTCGAAATGCAGGTGCAACGTGTGTTAACATATGAATGGAAAATCAGGAACGCTCTAGTGAGTGATAATGCGTTAATCAAAGTTTGTGCTTTGGTACAAGAAACGGTAAAGGAAAACATTTGGTGAAATGTTAACTTACCTTTGATGAATCGTGAGTAGTAATGTGTGGAGTAAATCTGCAGGCAGATTCTGCAGTGGATGAAGACTTCGTAGAAGGATGATGCACTTCTCACGACAGTCACGCAGGGCAGTATCGAACTGTAAGCACTGTGCACTGCTGTGGCAACCGTGGACTGCTGGGCAGACGCCTTCGGCTCTTGACAATTGACTTAGCAATGTCGACAGTTTTGGTATTAAAATAAGAAGGCCTGTAACCATAGCAGTTATGGACTGAATAAAAAACTGTGAATAAAATAAATGTTCCATGCAATTATAAAGAGTGCTTGTGCTGCTGAACTCAATGTGCATGGACACGAACTAATAACGAGAATGGCAAATCATACCATTAAAAAGTTGCATAACTCTCTCACACAGATAAGATGTTTAAACCTTTAATAAATGTAATGATAATAACAAATACGAAATGAAATTCATAGTGACAAATCACAGATCAGAATGAATAAAAGTGGATATTGATAAAATTCTCTCGATCTTCCAGTCACATCAAGTGGTTTAAAGTCGACGAGCTTTCCGTGGAGTATTCCTCGGCTGTTTTCAAGTGGTGACTGTGTTTTGGTTGCTGCTACCGTATTTATGTAGCCACTCTGCCTACTGTGGCGTCACTGATGCTCGCTCCTGCGCCATACAAGGTAATGTTTTCGTGGCGCGCCGCAACCGCTTCAGCCTTCCGACGGCTACGTCCCAACCCACGCTTAGCTGCAGGCCGCCGTCAGAGTGTTGTCACAAACTTTTGATCGATCGCCCCTTTAATTACGTTACCCCAGAAACTATTAGACCGTCTAATAACAGATATCTCGTCGAATGCAATACGATGTCCATTTTCTAGAGCATGCTCTGCTACTGCTGATCTCTCAAGGTACCGAAGGCTAGAAGTATGTATCGTGTTCCCTACAGCGCTGCTGAATATTAATCACAGTCTGTCCGAGATATAACTGTCCACGCCCACACGGTATTCTGTATACTTCTGGCGTTCTGAGGCCTACATCGTCGTTCACAGGTTTCTTGACAACGTCCGAGAAAGAATGTTATCAGTATATTTTGCCGCAAAACCTTGCATTCGGATGAAAGTAGACACGTAAAACAAATACTACAAAATGTTGTCAACTAAGGAATAAATGTGCTAACAATTGTCTTCCTATCCGTAGTAGAAGAAGCCACATATTCTAAGGAAACTCATACTGCTCTACAACTTTCTTGTGTATTCAACTTTGGAGAACGGCAACACAACACGAAACGGGAGCTACCAATACTACGCGGCCTAGGACAAGCCATGACTGCTACGCGTGCCCACCAGTCACGTGATCACCCGCTTGTTAACTGCTGTGCTGATGTCACACCAAAGCCTGAACTTACGACGCCGACAGCCGAAAATGTTTCTATGTCGCCGACGAGAAAATGTTATTGTGTATAAGACACTAATTACCATAAAACAAGTAAACTGAACAATAAAACCATATCGGTATATACCAGGTCATCAAAAAGTCAGTATAAATTTGAAAACTGAATAAATCACTCAATAATGTAGATATAGAGGTACAAATTGACACACATGCTTGGAATGACATGGGGTTTTATTAGAACCCAAAAAATACAAACGTTCAAAAAATGCCCGACAGATGGCGCTTCATCTGATCAGAATAGCAATAATTAGCATAACAAAGTAAGATAAAGCAAACATGACGTTTTTTACAGGAAATGCTCAATATGTCCACCATCAATCCTCAACAATAGCTGTAGTCGAGGAATAATGTTTTGAACTGCACTGTAAAGCATGTCCGGAGTTACGGCGAGGCATTGGCGTCGGATGTTGTCTTTCAGCATCCCTAGAGATGTCGGTCGATCACGATACACTTGCGACTTCAGGTAACCCCAAAGCTAATAATCGCACGGACTTAGGTCTGGGGACCTCGGAGGCCAAGCATTACGAAAGTGGCGGCTGAGCACACGATCATCACCAAACGACAAGCACAAGAGATCTTTCACGCGTCTGCGTCTAGCAATACTTTGGTTTTTTTTTCCTAATAAAACCCCATGTCATTCCAAGAATGTCTGTCAATTTTTACCTCTCTATCTACATTATCCCGTGGTTTATTAAGTTTTCAAATTTATACTGACTTTTTGATCACCCAGTACAATCAAATGCAACTTTATTGATGAACTATTTAATTTTTAAACCGAAGTACATATACTAAACCTAAAGAAAGTTCTTATTAATAGAACTGTTGAATGCAAAGGCATAATGAACTCTGGAGCAACTGTAATTAAAGATTTTATTATGAAAACCAAGAAGAAAATCAAAGACATTTGTTATACTCTAAGAGATTTATTATTCCAACAGTCCGCCACCGATGCTCAATGGACAGCGCGCCGGCTTGTCATGCCGGGGGGCCCGGGTTCGATTCACGGCTGGGTTGGAGATTTTCTCCGTTCAGGGACTGGGTGTTTGTGTCGTTTTCATCATCATCCTTTCATCATCATCGACGTGCAAGTTACCGAAGTGGCATCACCACAAAAGACTTGCACCAGCCGATCAGGTCTACCCACCGAGGGGCCCTCGCCACACGACATTTCATTTTCATTACTCCAACAGTAAGTGGAGAAATATTTTATTCTATTATTCCTTTTCGTGAATATATTGGTTAATATAAATGTTTATATTACGCAGTTAATATAGTTCAGGCAGTCTGAGAATTCAGACTGAGAGTGTGAACGCATTAAAAAAGCTAGATCCTATTGAATCACAATTAAGGATAAATAAGTTTCAGACTACCTGAACACATTGAAATACATCTGCACCAAAATAACAAGCTGTCCATTTACAGAAATAGATACAAAATAATAAAGGTTAAATGTACATGAGTTTAAATAAGCAAGCCTCATTTCAAATAATAATTCATAATTGAAACCTCGGAGTCAGGCCATGTATAACCATAACTTCCCAGATTCAGGTGGTTGTAAAGCATACAAAATAAATCACAGTAATATTTCCTTCTTTTCCAACCTGAACTCTCACTATTATGACAAAATGTATTATTGCACAGGTATGACAATCTATGTAATCAGCTAATCCTTTATAACTGTATCAGTATCCAACAAGCCACAGTCAACTGTCAGAAAAAGAGAGAGTACAATTTTTTTGAGAAGAAGTTCTTTCACGTTTTATTCAGTCTTACTTTCTATATATGAGATAGATGTGGGTATATGTGTGACTGTCTTGTAAATGCATTTTCACTGAATAGTTCAGAATTAACACAAACGTGTGTACACTTATTGTAATATTGTACAGATTTACCGCATATATTTTCTTATGTTCGATATATTCTGTTCTAGAAAAGATGTCTCAGGAAGGGTAATGTACATTGTTCGAAAGACAACAGACTGATCGCGTATTGTGTCTTACTTTTTAAGTGCCTCATTTCAATTAAAACCTGCATCTTTTATCACAAAGTCCGAATTAGTGTTAATAACACTATTTCCAGGGGAAATTAAATTAACACTTATTATGTTCAATCCACTTATCGAACAGTGGTACATTCTGCAACACCCACGGCCTAATGCAATCATCGAATATATCAATGGGATAGCTATTTTATCCTGAAGAAGAGAATTCAGCTCCAGATAGCTCATTTTGTAATTAAATATCGGGATTTAAGCTCAGTCAATCTTGCTATCGCTTTTGTGATGTGTCCTTTGGATGGCAAACCTTTACTTATGCACTAAATTATATTGAACAGATTAAATTGTCTTCACCATTTGTAACTGCTCTTTGCTACTTGACAAAGGATACATTACAGCTTCTTGAAGGAGATTCCGGAGGTTATACTAACAAGTTCGATCCCCATCCTGAGACATTGCTGCAGGTTTCTGTAGCGCAGAACATAACGATGTTTGTTCTCCAGCGTTGTCACCAGAATCAGTTTGGAACCATTTCGCGGGACTAAGTACTCCCGACGTGCAAGTGGGTGGGATATTTCAGTTCTATCTCCAGAACATATCCCTCGCCAGCATTCTCCAGCCTGGCGATTTTCCTTTTGGGCGCTCATTTGAACCCCCTCAAATGGTGGACTTTATTGCTTTGCATACCTGTAGAGGTTGTTTACATCCAGGAAAGGGATTAACTTAAATCGTCGGATGACCTGCACTCCTCCTCACTCATTCACGGGATATTTGCCATGGTATGCACTGGCAGAGTCCCCCGAATTCTGCATTTGAAGAAGAGCATCATGTCAACACCAACAACAGTTCGATGCTGACACGTGTTCTTCTTAACTTTGCGTCCCATGACAACCCTTGCATGGTGTAGTAGAAGGTGGGATCCTTGTATTTGTGCACACGCATGCACTTTGCTTCAAAACGTCCGCAAGCGGGTGTACATCACTGTTCGTGTATAATCTCACATATGATACTAAATCAGGGATGCCGGACTCCTGACCAACATTCACCACATACTCATACTTCACATCCATTATGGCAATGCCTGTTAGTTTACTGGAACCTGCAGTTATGTTGGGTAATGTGGTTTCATGGAGTCTCTCAATCCATCCAGGCATTCATATGGAAAAAAGATTCTTCTTCACAGGCTGAAACTTCGCATCATCGAGATGTGCAGCTCTTGTGATATGCATATTCTCCTGACGCATCGTCTCAGCAATTTTCTGAAGAGACACGTGCATTAAGCAAAGTGATTCCAGGAACTGGACCGATATTCTTGGTGTGAGTCTCTTGGAAGATGAAGTGTACTTTCAACGGTGTCAGGAATGACACTCACCTTGCCACCCTTCAACTTGGTATCACCCAAGTGTTGAACGAGAAAGTGAAAATCATACCCACTCAAGCTGCGAAAGAAGATGAATATATACTATGGCATTTGGTACTTTAAGCCGCATGCGATGTGAGCTCCGCCGTGGAACTTCCCTGTTAGATGAAAATAGTCTCTAGGTGCAGTTTCCGCTTCGCTGTCCGACGGCAGCCCACAGATATGACACTCAACTGCCTGCTAGTACAAGGCAACATTACCCGGTGAGTCGATCAAGGAAATGTTGTTGTCTTAAATCCCACCAACGCAAGTTTGTCAAGTTCTGGAAGCAACAATCCCATAGGAGTATCCCCGACTGATGATTCGAGCCGGCCGGTGTGGCCGAGCGGTTCTAGGCGCTTGACCGCTACGGTCGCAGGTTCGAATCCTCCCTCGGGCATGGATGTGTGTGATGTCCTTAGGTGAGTTAGGTTTAAGTAGTTCTAAGTTCTAGGGGACTGATGACCTCAGCTGTTAAGTCCCATAGTGCTCAGAGCCATTTGAACTTTTTTTTTTTATTCGAATTTCTTGTGACTGCAATTATATCAGCATACAAGTTGATACGCTGCCACATATCGCACATGTCGTTCTGTGAAGGTGGCATGGCAGACAGTGTGGCTGTCTTCACAACATGCCACAGGGGTGAGAGGCAATCGATGTCGGCATTTCCTGTCTCGAGAAATCAGTGAGCTGTCTTTCTACGCACTCTCTCTTGGTAAAAGAGTGGAGGCGTCGCCGATAAAACTGTCATAGACCACAATGTTTTGATAACTGGAAGGAAAGTAGGTGGGACATGGTTCAGATCCACACATAGTGTTGCCTCTCACCCTTGGAGAACAATAACAGATATATGTGTTCGGGATGCTTATCAGCTAATTTTGAAAAGCGGACGGATTCATATACTTTATGCTTGACTGCCTGGAGCTTGATAGGAAACGAGATTTATTTATTTATTGCCAAATTATAGACCTGTTACCGGATGTTTTAAAACAGGTCGTACATATTACAATCTTCATTTTTCATATTTTGCAGTTTTCTTTTCTTTTGTTTTATCTACAACATTTACAAAGAATAATAATTTTCAAAATAACAATAATTAGAGCTTGAGATACAAAAAAATTTTTTTTTAAGGAGAATATAACAAGATGATAGGATAGATGAGAGACTTGTTAGTATCATCACCGAATGTGACTGACGGTGAATACCTCGGAATGGTTTCTTCGAGCCTTTGACCGCCAGTCACACACACACACACACACACACACACACACACACACACACACACACATGGTTATTAGTAAAGAAATAGTATTGCTAATAATATTTATTACTAATCATATGTATACTCTTTAGATGCCCATCCGTGTACAGCATTTGGTGATTCCTTGGCTAGATCGAAAGCACCTTATGCTTATTTACTATCACATCTCGGCTTCCTCCTCCTGTTCCTCCTCATTGTCGCTGTAGGTATCACTGTCCACTGGAGATTGTTGTTACGTTGCACAAAGGTTGTCTGTTATGTCGTGACCGCATGTACTGTCCATGTGTCGTTTTTGACATGCTATTTGTCAATACTTTTAATTGTGCCCATTGTTCTTTGTCTCTTATAGCTGTGTGTATATCTATGTCTGTTTCGGTGTAGTCTAAGTGTAGTGTATGTCTGTTGTTCGCCTATTGCCCGCAGCAAAAGACAGTATGTTCTGGGGAACCTTCTTCCCCGCATGTGCATGTAGGTGTCTGCCTCAGACTCACGCTGTTTAAGTGCATGGAATAAGGTCCGTGTCCGGTTAAGAAATGTACCATACCGCGGCTGGGATCGATATGTTTCATTCTCAACCGCTCCCGTATGTCAGGGAGGAAGTCGTGCAGTCTACGTCCCGTGACGTATCGTCTCTATTGGCACACCAGTTCTTGTGTGAACCTTATCTAGTCTCCCCGTCTTTAACCAATACCTTGCAGCTCTGTATTTGATCGTGACGTCTAGGGGCATATTCTGAGTGCCACACACAGCGTATCTGCTGAGGTGGTGCCGAAGGCTCCAGGTACCCGAAGTAGCACACTTGTCTGCCCTCGTCTGACCGATGCTTTGTTGGTGACCAGGTTCAATCATTTGCCCACGTGCTAGCTGCGAAGCTGGGTACTAATTCGAAGAATGCACAGTGGTATGTCCATATGACTGGTAGAGGTAATCTGTACTGTTTTGAATTTAGCCTCACCAGTTTGTGTAGTATTTTTTCTGCTTTGTCTGTTGTTAGCCTTATGTGTTCCAGGAAATTAATTTTTTCATCTATGTGTACCCAAAGGTGGCGCGTAACGCGTGCTCGTTTGATGTTTGTGTCACCAATTTTAACGGAAGGATTCCTTTGGAGTGATTCTTTCGATAATGTGTATGTTGTTTTGTTTTCGGCTCTTCTGAGTTTATTGTTGTTGTGGCGTAGCAAGACAGCCACGCCACTCGGAAGTAGCCGAAATGCACGCGTACACACACGCCGGCTGGCGCGAGGTCTGAAACAGGATACTTAATGAAAACTATAAAGAAAAGTGCGTAGCTGCGGTAGTACTTAACTTTAATCCATCATTGTGGTACATCGCTCTTGACGATACAAATGAGACTCTTTAAATACAAGCACTGTAAGGCTAATGGCGCCTTGATAGGTCGTAGCCATGGACTTAGCTGAAGGCTATTCTAACTGTCTCTCGGCGAATGAGAGAAAGGCTTCGTCAGTGTAGTCGCTAGCAAAGTCGTCGTACAACTGGGGCGAGTGCTAGTACGTCTCTCTAGACCTGCCGTGTGGTGGCGCTCGGTCTGCAATTACTGACAGTGGCGACACGCGGGTCCGACGTGTACTAATGGACCGCGGCCGATTTAAAGCTACCACCTAGCAAGTGTGGTGTCTGGCGGTGACACCACAATTGTTGTGCCACCATTGTGTAATTTTTTGTAATATTCCACTGGCTTTCTCTCCTAACTGGGCTCTGTTGTTTGCAGCGACTACAACTAGTAGGTCATCTGCGTAGGCAACATTTCCGTCTGACCTGTCATCCCCATCCAGAAGTTGTAGGAGGGGTTATGTCCCAGAAGATGGGGCCGCAGACGACAGCCTTTGGTAATTCTTTTAATTACTTTCCGGCTGTTCATCTGCCATTCGACTACTCGGTCTTTACAGTAGTCTAGGAAACTTTTGTACAGTGAGTGCTGTACCTCCAGATGTCTTAACCTCTGAAACATTGCGGGCCACCAGAGATTATCGAATGCTCCGGCAAAGTCAATCATTATTCCATGACGTATTTCTGTTTTATAGTAATAACTATGTGTAGGGTCTTGTTGATGGCATCATCTATTGATCTGCCAGTTCTGAAGCCGAATTGGTGTTGGCTCATACCCCTGAGAGCTATGCGTGTTTGCAAGCGCTTACACAGTAGCTTCTCCTGAATCTTTGTTAAGGTCTTTATAAGGCATATTGGCCTGTAAGTCTTTGGATCCGAAGGATCCCTGTCCGCTGATTTCTTAATAATGACCTCTTTGGATCTTTTACATACTGTAGGTACCCTGCTCAGCCTAAGGCATCGTTCAGTAACGTTGTTAGGAACGGGGTGATCTGCGGGGCTAGTTTTTTCAGTGTTTCCGAGTGGATACCATCTTATCCAAGTGCTTTTTTGTTTATGAGCTCTGAGATTGCTAGGGCAACCTCTTCTTACGCAAAAGGGCAGGTGACAGTTGCAATGTTGTATGGTGTGTGTAGGTTTTCTCTTAGTGTTATATGATATTGTGTGTCTGTATCGATAACGTCGTCAGGGAGAAGTTTATACAGCAGAAACTCCGCTGTATTCCTCCATCCCCTTGACATCGTGCCGCCATCCTGCCTTATCGTTCCCAGAACTAGTGGGGTTTTTATCTTCTCTGTCAGTATTTTGTATGGTTCCTCCCATATATTTTGCTCTGTTTGTGTTTTTATAAATAGCTCCCAGTGTTGTCTACGCGTGTTGTATAGGATCTGTCTGTATAATTCTTGAGCATGCCTATATGCTTCAAGTCGTATACGGCTGTCCCTACATACTATCGCCCTTTGATATAATTTTCGTTTGCGTCTGGCATCTTTTTTGAGTCTCGTGAGTTCGTTGGTTCAACAACAAATGTCTGGTGTGTGATTTGGTCGTTGTGTTCTGAGTGTGGGTTAGTGTGTATGTTATGACAATGTGATCGCTACTGGTTATGTTGTCGTGTACTGTGCAGTTTGTTACGTATGCCACTGCTGCATTATTTGCTAGCGTAAAGTCAATGGCACAGCGCGTACCATCGAACCCTGCATATGTTGGTATAGATCCTTCCGTGTTCATTACATGTAATTGTGTTTCTCGTATTAGGCTGGTTATTCTGCTTCCTCTGTCACCTGTCCTGTCTGAGCTCCAGAGGGTCGGTCTGGAATTAATGGCGCCGGCCGTGGTGGCCTAGCGGTTAAAGGCGCTACAGTCTGGAACCGCGCGGCCTCTACGGTCGCAGGTTCGAATCCTGCCTCGGGCGTGGATGTGTGTGATGTCCTTAGGTTAGTTAGGTTTAAGTAGTTCTAAGTTCTAGGGGACTGATGACCTTAGAAGTTAAGTCCCATAGTGCTCAGAGCCATTTGAACCATTTTTTTGGAATTAATGGCAGCACTTATCACTAATTTTTTGCCTCTGGCATACATTACTAGGTCTCTGATGTAGTCTGCGTACGTCTGCATTATGGCTGTATTGGGCGTACATGGATGCAATCACCCATGTAATGTTCCCATTAGTTATCTCTATGGTAACTAAGTGCTGATTGCATAACTGTGTTACCTTAATTATGCTTCCTGTTATTGTGGTAGCATGTTTTGGTAGACATATAAGTTGCCCATTTCTATTACAATGTTCTTGTAAGCACATGATGTCTGCTTGCAAGTCTTGTGCTATTTTAGGGATTTCCGCGCTGACTGTCGTACTGTTTTTGTATTACGTTGTAAGACATTCATTTTTTGTCTATGTGTTCAGGTTGTTTTACGTGTACAAAACATTTACTGCCGGTCTGCGAGTAATCGAAATAGGTTCGTCCGTGTGCTCTTACATGATCTCTATATATATATATATATATATATATATATATATATATATATATATATATATATATATATATATTATCCAAATCGAATGATTCTGACCTACGCAGGCAGACCTGGAGCATGAGGTCGAGCAGCGGCTCTGCTGGTGTAGGAATATTTTCTTTCTGTCTGCTCAGTTACTGGAAAACAGAGAGAATCTCCCTTTGTATGGCACAATCTAAGTAGCATCCGCTGCACCCTTTGCAGTGTCTCATTTTTCTCTAGCCTGCCTAAAAGTAAGTTAAATTCTAAATTATCATAATAAGGCGTAGCTGGCTTGCTGTTGGTGCTGGTTTCTGTTGCGATTTCTGAGGTGCTACTAGATGGATTGTGGCTTGGTGTTGGCCGCTGCTTGGTAGCCATTTTAAGATCTCTTTGGGATGTCACACGGTTACACTTCATTTTGTCACACGCTTCTTCAATGCTTTTTGACTTCACACGTTTTTCACTGATGTTGGTGGTGCTTGCTGGTGTTGTGTCGGCGATGGTGGTGATTTGTGTGGGAATGACTGTATGTATTACGTTGTCTTTGTTGATGTTTCGAGTGATGGTTCTTTCTAGACGCACGTTGACATCGTTGCAAAGGTCACATGTGTCTCCCTTAGATTTTTCTTCATCTACTTTGTCTACTTTTATAAGTCTGGGTTCAGTAGTTCTGAGTTTTGTATTGATTTGTGGCCTGGTTGTCGCTTTGTATTGATTCAGGCTCTACGCATTTGCATATTCCTTGTTCCTTTTGCCCGGTGTTAAGAGTGCCTACCGAGATAAATTTGACTGGTTTGATGTACTGCTCACATTTACGTGTTTTGTACGGTTCCCATGTGATGATGATTCCGGTTTGTGTTTATCTTGTCTATGTGTGATGTGATGTACACTCCTGGAAATGGAAAAAAGAACACATTGACACCGGTGTGTCAGACCCACCATACTTGCTCCGGACACTGCGAGAGGGCTGTACAAGCAATGATCACACGCACGGCACAGCGGACACACCAGGAACCGCGGTGTTGGCCGTCGAATGGCGCTAGCTGCGCAGCATTTGTGCACCGCCGCCGTCAGTGTCAGCCAGTTTGCCGTGGCATACGGAGCTCCATCGCAGTCTGTAACACTGGTAGCATGCCGCGACAGCGTGGACGTGAACCGTATGTGCAGTTGACGGACTTTGAGCGAGGGCGTATAGTGGGCATGCGGGAGGCCGGGTGGACGTACCGCCGAATTGCTCAACACGTGGGGCGTGAGGTCTCCACAGTACATCGATGTTGTCGCCAGTTGTCGGCGGAAGGTGCACGTGCCCGTCGACCTGGGACCGGACCGCAGCGACGCACGGATGCACGCCAAGACCGTAGGATCCTACGCAGTGCCGTAGGGGACCGCACCGCCACTTCCCAGCAAATTAGGGACACTGTTGCTCCTGGGGTATCGGCGAGGACCATTCGCAACCGTCTCCATGAAGCTGGGCTACGGTCCCGCACACCGTTAGGCCGTCTTCCGCTCACGCCCCAACATCGTGCAGCCCGCCTCCAGTGGTGTCGCGACAGGCGTAAATGGAGGGACGAATGGAGACGTGTCGTCTTCAGCGATGAGAGTCGCTTCTGCCTTGGTGCCAATGATGGTCGTATGCGTGTTTGGCGCCGTGCAGGTGAGCGCCACAATCAGGACTGCATACGACCGAGGCACACAGGGCCAACACCCGGCATCATGGTGTGGGGAGCGATCTCCTACACTGGCCGTACACCACTGGTGATCGTCGAGGGGACACTGAATAGTGCACGGTACATCCAAATCGTCATCGAACCCATTGTTCTACCATTCCTAGACCGGCAAGGGAACTTGCTGTTCCAACAGGACAATGCACGTCCGCATGTATCCCGTGCCACCCAACGTGCTCTAGAAGGTGTAAGTCAACTACCCTGGCCAGCAAGATCTCCGGATCTGTCCCCCATTGAGCATGTTTGGGACTGGATGAAGCGTCGTCTCACGCGGTCTGCACGTCCAGCACGAACGCTGCTCCAACTGAGGCGCCAGGTGGAAATGGCATGGCAAGCCGTTCCACAGGACTACATCCAGCATCTCTACGATCGTCTCCATGGGAGAATAGCAGCCTGCATTGCTGCGAAAGGTGGATATACACTGTACTAGTGCCGACATTGTGCATGCTCTGTTGCCTGTGTCTATGTGCCTGTGGTTCTGTCAGTGTGATCATGTGATGTATCTGACCCCAGGAATGTGTCAATATAGTTTCCCCTTCCTGGGACAATGAATTCACGGTGTTCTTATTTCAATTTCCAGGAGTGTACTTCGGTTGGGAGAAATTTTGAATGAGTATGTCGATTTTGTTTGTACGTTTTCTTGTGCACAATGTATGTAAGCTCATCTTCCAACTCATCTCTCCTCTGCGTTAATGTTATCTGGAAGTTTATCCAGTGGTGTAATTGTCTTTTGATTTACTTTAACCTCGTAGAGTATGGAGCCACCGATTGTCGTGTCATCTACATATTCTATCGTATTAATACACCCATCCTGTGACGGCGTTGAGTGTGTTAGGGGCGGGATGCGTTCATTATCGTCGTAATTCTCCGGTAGAAGATTCTTTGTCTTCTCCAGGAAATTTCTGTTTGGTAGCGTCTCTGTAATGTTGACGGTGATTTGTATTTATGTGTTTTGGGTGATTGGCTTTGGATGTTCGTGTTTCTTGTGTGTGCGCTGATTTTAGCTGCCATAGTCCAGAAGCTGGTCATGCAACTGTTTTATCGGTCTGACAATCATCTGCT
Organism: Schistocerca cancellata; assembly: GCF_023864275.1. NCBI lineage: Eukaryota > Metazoa > Arthropoda > Insecta > Orthoptera > Acrididae > Schistocerca > Schistocerca cancellata. Next base: position 740,378,634 of record NC_064629.1, on the reverse strand, counting down.
TTTGTTTTATTGCAGACACGGCCTCTGTATTTGCAGGGGATGCAGACGCAAACCTAGCACGGGCACTGAGTGTGCTCGTGTCCTCGGTTGCCGCACTTGGCACACGTAACGTCGGCTTTTCTGCGGGTTTTAGTCGTATGTCCTAGGTCACAACACTTAAAACACTGGTTTGCTACTCTATAGTCTTTCGCAAAGCGTGATTTGAAGTCTGTGTAGACTCTCTGTCTTCGTGTAAGGACTCTGTACAGGTGTGGACTGACCTCCAGTATCTGGTGACTGAAACCTGTTTCCTTAGGCTCTGTTTTAAGCCTTCTTTTGACTTCTCTGTCGAAGTCTTCTGTCGTGGTGTCACCGCTTAGATTCTGCTCGTAAAGGCTTTCTAGAAACTCCTCGTCGGTAAGTTCCTGGCACGTGATATACTGCCACGTGAAACTTGCGTTTTCGCGGTCCTTCACGGACAGTGGTGGGCCGGTCTTCAGTCTTTCCTATTATTTCCTCCTCTCTTTCCGTTTCTACTATAACTGCTGTCTGGCTGGTTCTGTTTGACTTGTTATGTATATTCTCTTTCCTGGGATTTATGTTCTCGGTGATAGTCTGTCGAACAGCTTTGGCGTCTCGATTTGCTGTCGATTTGATGTATAGGATTGTAGCCTATTTTGTTTTAGCCTGCTCTATTCTTCGAGCCTCTTTGGTTTTGGGCTCTATTGTTGAGGTGGAAGCTTACGTTAGTGTCTCTGCTTGTGTTTACGCTTGTTGTGTGACTTAATTAGTTAATTATGTAATTTGGTTTTGCAAATCTCGGTCCGCTACACTGAGTTCCCTATTTTCGTCCTCTAATTTCTCAGCCTTCCCTTTGCAAAGTTGTGAGTGTGTGGGTGCTATTCTGTCATTACCCCGTGGCTCCTGCAACATGCAATTTCCACCCCCACACTACTACAGAAGTCAGACAGACGCTCCTAACGTTCTAAAGAGAAATGCCTGAAAAACTTTCAGCAATAAATATCTTCTGGAGTCGTCCGCTGTAAGGAAATGACACAAAAATTCACAAAATCTCTTACATAACTAGTGAGATACTTGGGTACTGGAGTAGTGCTAGTTAGTGTAAGAAAAAAATGAAACTAACGAAAATTATTATTTATTTTCCAAAAATTCTGAGAAATCACAATGGCACTTTTAGTAATGAACTGAACAAGTTATTTCCAGGTTATTTTCAGAATGCGAAGTTAGCTTTGAAGGATAGGATTCGCTAATGAAATTTCTATACAAAGTTTAAGATTGTTATTGACTTGGCAGAATGACTGAGAGCCGCGCTTACTCAACTTGAATAATTATCTGTTAGAATGTTGCTAGGTACGGTCGAGGCTGTCGCATGTGAAATACAGTGAAGTGTACTGTTGTAGAGGAAATATGGGGCTCGCAAGAGCTGTAGCACACAATACTGTAAGCTGTGATGACTGCTGTCTGCGCCGCTCGCTGCTGACAAATAAGATAACTCTCGTTCTATCTGGATTGACCTTCGCCAATCAAACTCTCCCTATGCCTTGATGAAGTCAAGGACTCCTATTCGCCCCAAGTGTAACTATTGGCATGGTACACCGGTCAGATAACCAGTCCACCGCGATGCCACTCAAAAATTCGCTCGCAGGCGTTTAATTACAACTCTGTCTGTTCACACCGCACAATAAGTGTGGCGGCCAACACAGTGAACAACGCTTAATCGCAAGGAGTCAATATAGAGTCGCACTCCGATTCGCTCTCCCAGTGAAGTACTGAGGAGAGACTTGGTCCTCGCTCTTTGAGTACATGTACGAGTGCACACGCTCTCGTTACGTGTTCTCGCTCCAAGAGCGACAACAGAACGGCCCCTCTCCAAGCCAGACGTGAAGGGGTATATCTTTCAGTCTCTTCCATTACTCCTTCAGCACAAGGCGTCAGGAATATCGTCTGGCAATCAGCATTGCTCTTCTAAAACGGGAGAATGACGTTTCGTTTAAGGCGACCAATCCGGAAATCTGTAGCATCGGCGTTTGGCGTTTGCTGTCTCCCTGTGAAAACCTCTGAAACTGTGTGCTATGTTTGTAGAGAATGCGTAGGCTGGGCACTCCCACACAATGTAGCGGAATTTGCTTTTAAGCCGAACACAGGGTCGTTATTCCTTTCACTCGGACACACGCTGTCTGCTCTACGGGCGGTCACCAGCCGACATAGATAGGTTGACGTCCTCTGAAGGGAGCAGCCTCCCCGCGTGCAGTCTGCCACTCCCGAACTAAAAGCTCCTGTGACTGTCGTTTCTGGAATGTGTGTGTGTACGCCAGCCTCGAGTATTTCAATCTCGGTGCGCATTTGCGATTTACTAGTTATTTGCATATTGTTTACGTGAATTCATACAACATTGGCTTTATCTTATCGAGTTTGGGTTCGAATGAAGCGTCTTGATGTGTGGAATATGATTGTGAGGGTGGAATATGTAAGCAATGAAGGTCAGGAGACCACGACGTCTTACAAAGTTTGTATTTGTAATCCTTTTGTGGTGTCACCGCCAGACACCACACTTGCTAGGTGGTAGCCTTTAAATCGGCCGCGGTCCGTTAGTATACGTCGGACCCGCGTGTCGCCACTATCAGAGATTGCAGACCGAGCGCCGCCACACGGCAGGTCTAGAGAGACTTCCTAGCACTCGCCCCAGTTGTACAGCCGACTTTGCTAGAGATGGTTCACTGACAAATTACGCTCTCATTTGCCGAGACGATAGTTAGCATAGCCTTCAGCTACGTCATTTGCTACGACCTAGCAAGGCGCCATTATCATTTGCTATTTATCTTGTGATGCATGTTCCGTCAGACCGATGTTCACCAATTATGAATTAAAGTTAAGTATTCCAGTAGTTACTTACGTTCTTTGTTACTATAATTTCCCATAACTGTTCCAGACCTCACGCTAGCCTGCGTGAGCTTAAACGCGTGCCTTTCGGCTTCCTCATAGTGGCTTGGCTGTCTTGCCAAGTCACAACACCTTTGACTGGATTCGATGTTCTCTGTAGTTCAAGTCTCAATCACCTATTTTCATCATTTAGGCAGTATATTTACATTCGAGGCTAGTTATTTGGAAATCTAAGGAAAACAGTTTGTCTCTAATGACGGTTAGCAGAGCTGATGAAGCATGCTTAGCTTTTAACCCTACTCCTATTTCATCTGGTATTTTCTCTAAGGCTGCTATCTTTTGACTGGGGGACATAGGCACAAGTTCTTCCACCTTGTTTTCCATTCCAGGTGTGACACTGATGGCTGGAGGTAGAGTCTTACCCCATGCTTGCTTTCCTTCTTCTTCCGTCGGCCTCTGGTGTGGCGGTGTCGCTGCTTCGTCGGCTGAAATCCAGGGCCGACCGTAGGCAGGCGTTCGTTTATGGACAGCAGGGAACGCAGCTGGTGGCTGCTCCTGCTGACGTCGCAGGCGGGGCGCGGGGCAGCTGGTGGGCGCTACCGACGCGTCGGATTTCGCTGTGGCTTCTTGGGAGACGAGATGCTTTGGAAATTGTAATGCCGACGGACATTAGACGTATTGTAGGTACACTGAAGCATTGAATATGTAGGATAATTCCTGTCACTAGCCACAAGTTATCTTGCAAAGCAATACTCATCCCTCTCATCTAGATTCTGGATATTAACACTTCGCCGTCCGCACGTCTCGTACAAATGTATTCGCGTGGCGCCGACAGCGCTAATTCGTACTACTTGGCTTGTCGCCGGCCGCTTGTCACCTTTTCGTTGATGACAAGCTTCAAACACATTGACTTTCGAGCGCTTTAATTTTTCCGGAAATCCTCTATTTTGCCGTATTGTTCCACAAACTCGAAATATCTCTTCAAGTAACTTCTCTACAAGTTCTACACTGTTATAATTATTATCCATGTAGAAGTGATGCCACTTTGCATAAGAAGTTGTCAATAGTTCCATCACTGCTTTTGCTAAAGGCTGCCCAAAAAAATGTTCAAATGGCTCTGAGCACTATGGGACTTAACATCTATGGTTATCAGTCCCCTAGAACTAAGAACTACTTAAACCTAACTAACCTAAGGACATCACACACATCCATGCCCGATGCAGGATTCGTACCTGCGACGCGGTTCCAGACTGAAGCGCCTAGAACCGCATGGCCACACCGGCCGCCAAAGGCTGTCCACCGTCGGAGTATATCTTGAATGAGGAAATGTATCTCGTACTCGAATCACACAGCACAATTCATAATTTTCGCTGAATTGTAACTTAAAAATTTAACCGTGCACGCCAAGGTATCATTCCTTCATCAATTGAGATGTTTTAACTTAGATTAAACGTTCCTTTAAATTTTTTGGAAAAATAATCAATTACGAATTACATTTTGAAAAGCCAGTCGGAATTATCCGTTTCATTGTTGTTGTCGGAAAAATGTTTAAATGATAATATTTGTCTGAATCGGTTATGGTACATCGTTTTGCGAAATATCGGTGTGTCTATCAACGGATTCGTTGACCAATAATGATCGATCCTTGCTTTTTTTACAGTTCCCTTAAGGATAGCAAGCCCAGACCATTATCTAAGTTCAGCTTCCGTAACGTCGACAAATTTGGCATTTTTTAACCGGTATCCGTCTATTGCAATTTTGGCTGTAGTACTTGTCGGTTTCGTTGCTCATATATTCAAATAGATCGTTCTCAATATATAATTCTACCATATCCTCAACGCTCTGTGTATCTTTGGGAAATATGTCTGGACCCGGAGATCATTCAAATTTATTATTGGTCCTCGGTAAATCGAAATCTGACCACTTTCCACTGTCTTCTTCGTTTGATTCATTCCGAATCAGCTGGCAACCGTAGCGTTCGCCGAATTCTTCTGGGACGTATTTCAATATCTTCCCACGATTCTACTTCACTCTCATATTTTTGATATCCAATGTCTTCTTCCCAATCGTCCAAGTCGTCCGGAACGTCAGACAAGACGTCCGCGTATTCATCGTAAGTAACCGTATCGTCTCTTTCGTCTACCATGATGAAAGGGCACAAGCACTTATAAAAACAAAAAACTTGTTGATGTGTGTAACTTATTGTTACCTAAACAAAACACCAACAGAATGCAAAAGATACTAAAGTGCTGTCGCCGGCCACTGCGCGATACTATGCTCATTACACCACTGTGGTATCGCCGGCCGCTGAGCGACGCTATGCACACGACTAGACTTGGCCACTGTTTCTATGTTTCGATACAGTGTATCGATACCTGGAACTGTTTCAGTGTTTCGGAACGGCTATGGTTCACTGTTTCGAAATAGTGGTGTTTCATTCCGCCCTTGTCTCGGATCTCGAGCCAGACACAGAAACTGTATCGTTGTTTCAAAATAAGACTGTTTCAGTCCACCTGCGCCTGGAATGGACTAATTGTATCGAAACAGTGATGTTTCATTCCGCTCTGTGTCGGACGTCATTCGGGCTCGGCACAGGTACTGAAACACAACATACCACTTCATGAAACACTTTCAAGAGTGTCGAAATCTTTTGACAAGCAATAGCATGAAGCTCAAGATATCCGAAATTAAAGCTTCGTTTCTAGCTGACCGTCCTATTCCGAAATGGCGTAACATCTGCTTTATAAACACTAACCAAACAATAAAACAACGCATACTATTCGCATTCAAAATAATAAATATATGAAAATCATTTAGTTAAATTACACTTTTTTTATAACATACGCTTCTCTGTTCATGTACAGTAATCATATTAAGAAACGCAAGTAAGACTACAACATTTTAAATAAAAAAAAGGCGTAGAGTGATAGTTATTAGACATGTATATAAATTTGATGTAGGTATAATTGCAAGCAATCTGTTTGACATATCACTGATAGTGTAATGGTGAGCGGGAAGCATCGTAAATTCATAGTAACGGTTCGAAACACCTTGAAACACAATTTTTTTCTGTTATATTTTGTTATTTATTCGAATTATTTGGCGTTATTTGTGAGTCTATAGTCACTGTGTCTATTATCCACAATGATTCCCTTTGTGTGCATGGAAATTAGCAGGATGGGTATATTAGCCATACTAATGGAATGTGGGAATCCCAGTAGCATATCTGTTGTTTCTGCAGTTCGCTCCCACCTCCAGTTCCGTTCGTGGTGGTTCTTCTGTCTTCAGCTAAGGCTTTCCTCAGCCAATTGAAAAGTATGAAAGTCACATGACACAAAAGCAGCGCATTTGCTGCAGGAAATAGGAAACTGCCAAGACGCCTAAGTGATAGTTTCATACTTTCTGCGATATGATTAGCGCTCTCGCACCTCATTTGTGTTTATATGGACGTACTTATACAGTAGACATTCAAGATGATAAAATGTGTAGGTTTATTAGATTACAAAACAAACTGTTTCACTGTTTCGAAACACCGTATCGAAACATTACATTGTACTGTTTCATTTGTTTCGAAACATTTACGTGTTTCAGTTTGCCCATCTCTACACACGACACCACTGTGGTGTTGCCGGCCGTTGACCGCTATTTCGCGCACGACACCACTGTGGTGTCGCCGGACGGCAGAGTGTTAACAGATGCTTTTAACAACAATATCTGTCTGAAGATTGATGAAACTGGACCCCCAATTTTGGGGTGCATAGAATGGAGGTGGAGTACAGGGCTGAGTGCCTTACCCAGGCCTCATTCTTGCATGTTGGATACATGGTCATAAGAAAACTTCTGAACCACTCTGCGATCGAACAGCCCCGCAATATCGAGCTACTTCTCGCTCTAATATAAACTACGCTCTTCCCCTCGCCGGCGTAGCTGCCCTCTTTAGAGGCAGGGACGGGAAGGAGGGGCGCAAGAGCTCACAGTACAGGGTTATTACAAATGATTGAAGCGATTTCACAGCTCTACAATAACTTTATTATTTGAGATATTTTCACAATGCTTTGCACACACATACAAAAACTCAAAAAGTTTTTTTAGGCATTCACAAATGTTCGATATGTGCCCCTTTAGTGATTCGGCAGACATCAAGCCGAAATCAAGTTCCTCCCACACTCGGCGCAGCATGTCCCCATCAATGAGTTCGAAAGCATCGTTGATGCGAGCTCGCAGTTCTGGCACGTTTCTTGGTAGAGGAGGTTTAAACACTGAATCTTTCACGTAACCCCACAGAAAGAAATCGCATGGGGTTAAGTCGGGAGAGCGTGGAGGCCATGACATGAATTGCTGATCATGATCTCCACCACGACCGATCCATCGGTTTTCCATCTCCTGTTTAAGAAATGTCGAACATCATGATGGAAGTGCGGTGGAGCACCATCCTGTTGAAAGATGAAGTCGGCGCTGTCGGTCTCCAGTTGTGGCATGAGCCAATTTTCCAGCATGTCCAGATGCACGTGTCCTGTAACGTTTTCTTCGCAGAAGAAAAAGGGGCCGTAAACTTTAAACCGTCAGATTGCACTAAACACGTTAACTACTGGTGAATTGCGAATTTGCTGCACGAATGCGTGAGGATTCTCTACCGCCCAGATTCGCACATTGTGTCTGTTCACTTCACCATTAAGAAAAAATGTTGCCTCATCACTGAAAACAAGTTTCGCATCCTCTTCCATGAGCTGTTGCAACCGCGCCGAAAATTCAAAGCGTTTGACTTTGTCATCGGGTGTCAGGGCTTGTAGCAATTGTAAACGGTAAGGCTTCTGCTTTAGCCTTTTCCGTAAGATTATCCAAACCGTCGGCTGTGGTACGTTTAGCTCCCTGCTTGCTTTATTCGTCGACTTCCGCGGGCTATGCGTGAAACTTGCCCGCACGCGTTCAACCGTTTCTTCGCTGACTGCAGGCCGACCCGTTGATTTCCCCTTACAGAGGCATCCAGAAGCTTTAAACTGCGCATACCATCGCCGAATGGAGTTAGCAGTTGGTGGATCTTTGTTGAACTTCGTCCTGAAGTGTCGTTGCACTGTTATGACTGACTGATGTGAGTGCATTTCAAGCACGACATACGCTTTCTCGGCTCCTGTCGCCATTTTGTCTCACTGCGCTCTCGAGCTTTCTGGCGGCAGAAACCTGAAATGCGGCTTCAGCCGAACAAAACTTTATGAGTTTTTCTACGTATCTGTAGTGTGTCGTGACCATATGTCAATGAATGGAGCTACAGTGAATTTATGAAATCGCTTCAATCATTTGTAATAGCCCTGTATATAGCTGTCTTACACTTACTGTCAGGATAGAGTAGGTAGTTGACGACTTTGGTGAGCATCTTTCCAAAACGCCTTGCCAGGCATCGAGAAAAGTGGCAGCATCTTGGTAGCCCACACTCATTTAAGACTTCTGAGATCTTATCCCCAAAAGCGTCAGCAGCCACAGAGTAGTCCAGTGTAGCTGCATGACTTCACTGGTGACCTGCAGGAGAACAGTGAGAGGTGCTGCCGCTGCTGCTTGGGCCACAGTGATTTGACGAGTTGTCCAATACCGTGAAGGTCCGTGGCGACTGCGAGACAGTCCAGGGCGCGGCGGCAACATTGGTTATGATAATGATGGACCGGCAGTGGTGGTGTTTGCAGACGCAGCGAATACATTGACGAAGAATGAGGCTAGGACGACGAACACATCGTCACCGTCAAGTAGCTGTCACAGTCACACATCCATCGCGTCTGCAACAGAAAAAGAAATAAATCATCAGAATGCAGCTTTGGCGAGCATATACAAACGTGGAGGAAAGCAATAAATGTGATCTTACATGTATACCTGTAGGACCACAGGAGAGCATTTGGAGCCACTTATTAGCCCTTGATGAAGCATCATTTCTACCGTGGAATTTCATCTCTACTGATTCTATCGGTGTTTTTTATGTTGCTGCTAGCAAAATCTCATACTGGAATGACTCCTCGCTCATATTTATGGCCGAACCACATTTCTTTGATTATTTCAACGAATAGTAAACGCATATTCTAATCTCTGGTCATGTGGTTTTATGCACGATGATGTCTACTCACAGCTGTGTGTAGGTGGCACTATGTCACACAACTTACAAAGGTATTCTTATACATATAATGTATTATATCTCAGTGCAGGTGCACGAGCTCGTCCTTTACGACACGTCACTCCTACTACTCAAACTCACACTACGGTTCTCTTCAGTAACAATAACAATAATAATAATAACGTAATCGGCTAATTTGTACCAAGGAAGAGAGAACTGTTAGAATCACAGCACCATCTGCTCCCAAAAAATTACTGAGAGACCTGCACTGATGGTTGAGAGACATCGCAGAGCCCTTGGGAAAAAAATGTACAGCGTTTGTTATTTATACACAGGGAGAGATGGAGAGATATAGCGTCACACATTGTTGTTGTTGTTGTTGTTGTTGTCTTCAGTCCTGAGACTGGTTTGAGGCAGCTCTCCATGCTACTCTATCCTGTGCAAGCTTCATCATCTCCCAGTACCTACTCCAAACTACATCCTTCTGAATCAGCTTAGTGTATTCATCTCTTGGTCTCCCTCTACGATTTTTACCCTCCACGCTGCCTTCCAGTACTAAATTGGTGATCCCTTGATGCCTCAGAACATGTCCTACCAACCGATCCCTTCTTCTAGTCAAGTTGTGCCACAAACTCCTCTCCCCAATTCTATTCAATACCTCCTCATTAGTTATGTGATCTTCCCATCTAATCTTCAGCATTCTTCTGTAGCACCACATTTCGAAAGCTTCTATTCTCTTCTTGTCTATACTATTTATCGTCCATGTTTCGCTTCCATACATGGCTACACTCCATACAAATACTTTCAGAAACGACTTCCTGGCACTTAAATCAATACTCGATGTTAACAAATTTCTCTGCTTCAGAAACGCTTTTCTTGCCATTGCCAGTCTACATTTTATATCCTCTATACTTCGACCATCATACACCCAGAAATAAAAAAAATCATTACACAGCTGGAGAGTAGATAGAGACGGACTATAACGAGTAGGTATAAGAGACGAAATGTCATTTCAAAAAAATGGCTCTGAGCGCTGTGGGACTTAACATCTGAGGTCATCAGTCCCCTAGAACTTAGAACTACTTGTTGTTGTTGTGGTCTTCAGTCCTGAGACTGGTTTGATGCAGCTCTCCATGCTACTCTATCCTGTGCAAGCTTCTTCATCTCCCAGTATCTACTGCAACCTACATCCTTCTGAATCTGCTTAGTGTATTCATCTCTTGGTCTCCCTCTACGATTTTTACCCTCCACACTGCCCTCCAATGCTAAATTTGTGATCCCTTGATGCCTCAAAACATGTCCTACCAACCGATCCCTTCTTCTAGTCAAGTTGTGCCACAAACTTCTCTTCTCCCCAATCCTATTCAATACCTCCTCATTAGTTACGTGATCTAACCACCTTATCTTCAGCATTCTTCTGTAGCACCACATTTCGAAAGCTTCTATTCTCTTCTTGTCCAAACTAGTTATCGTCCATGTTTCACTTCCATACATGGCTACACTCCATACAAATACTTTCAGAAACGACTTCCTGACACTTAAATCTATACTCAATGTTAACAAATTCCTCTTCTTGAGAAACGCTTTCCTTGCCATTGCCAGTCTACATTTTATATCCTCTCTACTTCGACCATCATCGGTTATTTTACTCCCTAAATAGCAAAACTCCTTTACTACTTTAAGTGTCTCATTTCCTATAATTCCCTCAGCATCACCCGACTTAATTTGACTACATTCCATTATCCTCGTTTTGCTTTTGTTGATGTTCATCTTATATCCTCCTTTCAAGACACTGTCCATTCCGTTCAACTGCTCTTCCAAGTCCTTTGCTGTCTCTGACAGAATTACAATGTCATCGGCGAACCTCAAAGTTTTTACTTCTTCTCCATGAATTTTAATACCTACTCCGAATTTTTCTTTTGTTTCCTTTACTGCTTGCTCAATATACAGATTGAATAACATCGGGGAGAGGCTACAACCCTGTCTTACTCCTTTCCCAACCACTGCTTCCCTTTCATGTCCCTCGACTCTTATAACTGCCATCTGGTTTCTGTACAAACTGTAAATAGCCTTTCGTTCCCTGTATTTTACCCCTGCCACCTTCAGAATTTGAAAGAGAGTATTCCAGTTAACATTGTCAAAAGCTTTCTCTAAGTCTACAAATGCTAGAAACGTAGGTTTGCCTTTTCTTAATCTTTCTTCTAAGATAAGTCGTAAGGTCAGTATTGCCTCACGTGTTCCAACATTTCTACGGAATCCAAACTGATCTTCCCCGAGGTCGGCTTCTACCAGTTTTTCCATTCGTCTGTAAAGAATTCGCGTTAGTATTTTGCAGCTGTGACTTATTAAACTGATAGTTCGGTAATTTTCACATCTGTCAACACCTGCTTTCTTTGGGATTGGAATTATTATATTCTTCTTGAAGTCTGAGGGTATTTCGCCTGTCTCATACATCGTGCTCACCAAATGGTAGAGTTTTGTCATGACTGGCTCTCCCGAGGCCATCAGTAGTTCAAATGGAATGTTGTCTACTCCCGGGGCCTTGTTTCGACTCAGGTCTTTCAGTGCTCTGTCAAACTCTTCACGCAGTATCTTATCTCCCATTTCGTCTTCATCTACATCCTCTTCCATTTCCATAATATTGTCCTCAAGTACATCGCCCTTGTATAAACCCTCTATATACTCCTTCCACCTTTCTGCCTTCCCTTCTTTGCTTAGAACTGGGTTGCCATCTGAGCTCTTGATATTCATACAAGTGGTTCTCTTCTCTCCAAAGGTCTCTTTAATTTTCCTGTAGGCAGTATCTATCTTACCCCTAGTGAGACAAGCCTCTACATCCTTACATTTGTCCTCTAGCCATCCCTGCTTAGCCATTTTGCACTTCCTGTCGATATCATTTTTGAGACGTCTGTATTCCTTTTTGCCTGCTTCATTTACTGCATTTTTGTATTTTCTCCTTTCATCAATTAAATTCAATATTTCTTCTGTTACCCAAGGATTTCTATTAGCCCTCGTCTTTTTACCTACTTGACCCTCTGCTGCCTTCACTACTTCATCCCTCAGAGCTACCCATTCTTCTTCTACTGTATTTCTTTCCCCCATTCCTGTCAATTGTTCCCTTATGCTCTCCCTGAAACTCTCTACAACCTCTGGTTCTTTCAGTTTATCCAGGTCCCATCTCCTTAAATTCCCACCTTTTTGCAGTTTCTTCAGTTTCAATCTGCAGTTCATAACCAATAGATTGTGGTCAGAATCCACATCTGCCCCAGGAAATGTCTTACAATTTAAAACCTGGTTCCTAAATCTCTGTCTTACCATTATATAATCTATCTGATACCTACTAGTATCTCCAGGATTCTTCCAGGTATACAACCTTCTTTTATGATTCTTGAACCAAGTGTTGGCTATGATTAAGTTATGCTCTGTGCAAAATTCTACAAGGCGGCTTCCTCTTTCATTCCTTCCCCCCAATCCATATTCACCTACTATGTTTCCTTCTCTCCCTTTTCCTACTGACGAATTCCAGTCACCCATGACTATTAAATTTTCGTCTCCTTTCACTACCTGAATAATTTCTTTTATCTCGTCATACATTTCATCTATTTCTTCATCATCTGCAGAGGACGTTGGCATATAAACTTGTACTACTGTAGTAGGCATGGGCTTTGTGTCTATCTTGGCCACAATAATGCGTTCACTATGCTGTTTGTAGTAGCTAACCCGCACTCCTATTTTTTTATTCATTATTAAACCTACTCCTGCATTACCCCTATTTGATTTTGTATTTATAATCCTGTAATCACCCGACCAAAAGTCTTGTTCCTCCTGCCACCGAACTTCACTAATTCCCACTATATCTAACTTTAACCTATCCATTTCCCTTTTTAAATTTTCTAACCTACCTGCCCGATTAAGGGATCTGACATTCCACGCTCCGATCCGTAGAACGCCAGTTTTCTTTCTCCTGATAACGACGTCCTCCTGAGTAGTCCCCGCCCGGAGATCCGAATGGGGGACTATTTTACCTCCGGAATATTTTACCCAAGAGGACGCCATCATCTTTTAATCATACAGTAGAGCTGCATGTCCTCGGGAAAAATTACGGCTGTAGTTTCCCCTTGCTTTCAGCCGTTCGCAGTACCAGCACAGCAAGGCCGTTTTGGTTAATGTTACAAGGCCAGATCAGTCAATCATCCAGACTGTTGCCCCTGCAACTACTGAAAAGGCTGCTGCCCCTCTTCAGGAACCACATGTTTGTCTGGCCTCTCAACAGATACCCCTCCGTTGTGGTTGCACCTACGGTACGGCCATCTGTATCGCTGAGGCACGCAAGCCTCCCCACCAGCGGCAAGGTCCTAATTAACCTAAGAACATCACACACATCCATGCCCAAGGCACGATTCGAACCTGCGACCGTAGCAGTCTCGCGGTTCCGGACTGAAGCACCTAGAACCGCTCGCCATCATGGCCGACATGTCACTTCATAGTCCTTAAAAATGAGAAGACGTTGCATTCTAGAGAGACATCGTGGCAAGACGAATTTGTCATTCTCCCTTTAGTTTTTTGTGCAGAAGGAAACGATAATGGTTTTTATTCCGAGTGTTGTGGTATTCTTCCTCAGTATATGCGACTTGTAAATTGTGGGGGATCAGTGCTTTCAGAAACATTACCTGGAATCAGTGGGGACGAGTGAAAATGTGCACCAAATCGGGATTCAAGCCTGGAATCTCCTGCTTACTAGGCAGGGGCGTTATCCAATGCGCCATCTGGCACACAGCGCCGGCCGTTGTGACTGAGCGGTTCTAGGCGCTTCAGTCCGGAACCGCGCTGTTCTAACTCTAGGGCACTGATGACCTCAGATGTTAAGTCCCATAGCGCTTAGAGCCATTTTTTTGGGACACAGCGTGTGTCATTCTCCCTTTAGTTTTTTGTGCAGAGGGAAACGATAATGGTTTTTATTCCGAGTGTTGTGGTATTCTTCCTCAGTATATGCGACTTGTAAATTGTGGGGGATCAGTGCTTTCAGAAACATTACCTGGAATCAGTGGGGACGAGTGAAAATGTGCACCAAATCGGGATTCGAGCCTGGAATCTCCTGCTTACTAGGCAGGGGCGTTACCCAATGCGCCACCTGGCACACAGCGCCGGCCGTTGTGACCGAGCGGTTCTAGGCGCTTCAGTCCGGAACCGCGCTGTTCTAAGTCTAGGGCACTGATGACCTCAGATGTTAAGTCCCATAGTGCTTAGAGCCATTTTTTGGGACACAGCGGTACCGCAACTGCACAGACTATCGCTGCTCGTCTCACTGCCGATCCACATTCCCGTCGAGAGCCACCTATCTGCAGTCACTGTCCATTGACTCCATGTTCGCTACTCTGAGATTCCAACAGGAGATCGGACGCATTTGTACATCCGCACTGAAGAATGTTTATGCATTGCCCAGTTATAGGCATATCAATTATATTAATATAACTGATATGCCTAGCTGGGTAATTGGATAAACATTCTTCAGTGCGGAAGCACAAATGCGTCTGATTTCCTGTTGGAATCTCAGAGCAGTGGACATGGAATCAATGGACAGCGACTGCAGATAGGTGGCACTCGGTTGGAATGTGGATCAGCCACAAGCGTGCCGAGATGGTCAGCACAGTTGCAAAATGTTGTGTCCCGGATGGCGCAGTGGTTACCGCACCTGCCTAATAAGCAGGAGATCCCCAATTCGAATCCCGGTCCGGTACGCATTTTCACTCGTCGCCGCCGATTCCGCGTGATGTCCTGCTACAGCTGACAGCAGCGATCCCCCTCAATTTACGTATAATGTTTCACAGTTGTGGATTCTGCGTTATGTCTGTTCTATTGGACACGTCCGAAAGAATAGACACCATGCATTCATATAACCAGTGCATATGAGTTGCAAGTCATATGTACACCCCTGGAAATTGAAATAAGAACACCGTGAATTCATTGTCCCAGGAAGGGGAAACTTTATTGACACATTCCTGGGGTCAGATACATCTCATGATCACACTGACAGAACCACAGGCACATAGACACAGGCAACAGAGCATGCACAATGTCGGCACTAGTACAGTGTATATCCACCTTTCGCAGCAATGCAGGCTGCTATTCTCCCATGGAGACGATCGTAGAGATGCTGGATGTAGTCCTGTGGAACGGCTTGCCATGCCATTTCCACCTGGCGCCTCAGTTGGACCAGCGTTCGTGCTGGACGTGCAGACCGCGTGAGACGACGCTTCATCCAGTCCCAAACATGCTCAATGGGGGACAGATCCGGAGATCTTGCTGGCCAGAGTAGTTGACTTACACCTTCTAGAGCACGTTGGGTTGCACGGGATACATGCGGACGTGCATTGTCCTGTTGGAACAGCAAGTTCCCTTGCCGGTCTAGGAATGGTAGAACGATGGGTTCGATGACGGTTTGGATGTACCGTGCACTATTCAGTGTCCCCTCGACGATCACCAGTGGTGTACGGCCGGTGTAGGAGATCGCTCCCCACACCATGATGCCGGGTGTTGGCCCTGTGTGCCTCGGTCGTATGCAGTCCTGATTGTGGCGCTCACCTGCACGGCGCCAAACACGCATACGACCATCATTGGCACCAAGGCAGAAGCGACTCTCATCGCTAAAGACGACACGTCTCCATTCGTCCCTCCATTCACGCCTGTCGCGACACCACTGGAGGCGGGCTGCACGATGTTGGGGCGTGAGCGGAAGACGGCCTAACGGTGTGCGGGACCGTAGCCCAGCTTCATGGAGACGGTTGCGAATGGTCCTCGCCGATACCCCAGGAGCAACAGTGTCCCTAATTTGCTGGGAAGTGGCGGTGCGGTCCCCTACGGCACTGCGTAGGATCCTACGGTCTTGGCGTGCATCCGTGCGTCGCTGCGGTCCGGTCCCAGGTCGACGGGCACGTGCACCTTCCGCCGACCACTGGCGACAACATCGATGTACTGTGGAGACCTCACGCCCCACGTGTTGAGCAATTCGGCGGTACGTCCACCCGGCCTCCCGCATGCCCACTATACGCCCTCGCTCAAAGTCCGTCAACTGCACATACGGTTCACGTCCACGCTGTCGTGGCATGCTACCAGTGTTAAAGACTGCGATGGAGCTCCGTATGCCACGGCAAACTGGCTGACACCGACGGCGGCGGTGCACAAATGCTGCGCAGCTAGCGCCATTCGACGGCCAACACCGCGGTTCCTGGTGTGTCCGCTGTGCCGTGCGTGTGATCATTGCTTGTACAGCCCTCTCGCAGTGTCCGGAGCAAGTATGGTGGGTCTGACACACCGGTGTCAATGTGTTCTTTTTTCCATTTCCAGGAGTGTAAATGGAATCTTAAAAATATTTGGACGCAATGTAAAGTTCTATGTTTGACGTTACTACAGATGAAAGCATGAGAAGAGTGTATTTTATCTACTTGACTTAGATTAGCACCTAATACCACTACTTCTCTGCGTTTGCGTAATGTTTAAAACCATTTATCCTACATTCAGCCACTTTTTCCGTTGTTCTTTCTGGAAGAATTAATTGAGGGGTGTATACTGTTTTCTACACCTGTTCTAAATTCCCTGTCAGAAATTTCTATGCGCTGATACTTAGAGAAACAACGTCTTAGGCATCCCAGTGATAGAGGAAAGTATCGAGGGTAATAGCAACTACCACTACATGTTTTGGCCACGCAGAATTAGCCGAGCGGTCTTAGGCGCTGCAGTCATGGACTGTGCGGCTGGTCCGGGCGGAGGTTCGAGTCCTCCCTCGGGCATGGGTGTGTGTGTTTGTCCTTAGGATAATTTAGGTTCCGTAGTGCACTACATGTTTTACAAGGAATGTTGAGAAATGTGGAAAATATTTTTGCTAGCAAGAATGACAGGATAGAAATTGCAGAGTATCTGAGGAATCAGTATCAAATATTCAGTGCTGAGGACAGAGATGTGGAGCACAAATGGAAACAATCCAAAAGCATTGTTCAATCAATGTGTCATAGACAAGTATGCTGCGAGCATGGTCATAAGGGATGGGAAAGACCCAATGTGGATAAAGTCATGTTAGAAAACTGCTGCGCAAACAAAGAGGACTTCACCACAGATTCAACAGAAGTCACAACGTAGCTGACAAACAAATGCTGAGCAAAGCGGAAATGACCGTAAAAGAGAGCAATGAGAGCCGCGTTCAATGACTATGAAAGATCTGAACAGCGAAGGGTATCTAGGGACTACAAAAAAAAGGTAACAGGTCATTCCTGTTGTCAAGAAGGTACGCAAGACAGATGCACATAATTTTAGGCCTATTTCGGTGACGTCAATGCGTTGTTTAGATACGGAACTTGTTTCTTGCTGGAGAATTATGACTTTTGTGGAGGATGAAAAAATCCTCTCTGAAAACAAACACAGATTTCGCAAAACACAGCTCTTGCAAAACTCAGTTCGCTCCATTCCTCCATGAGATCCATAGGGTCGTGGAAAACAGCGATGAGCTTGATGCCGTGTTCCCTGACTCCGTCGCACACTGTTGTTTAGTGAAAAAAATACGAGCTTACCGAGTACCAGACCAAATTTACCACTGGATTCAAGTCTTCCTTGCAGACAGAACTCAACACGTTGCTCTTTACGGAGCAAAATCGACAGATGTAAAGGTAATTCCCAGAGTACCCCATAGGAACTTGATAGGGCCATTACAGTAGGGGGCCTACCTTCGTTCTGCCGAAATCTCCATTGTTGCCAGATATATCCACGATGTCGGCGATGACGTCATCCAAGATGGTGGACTGTAGACTTGGCAACAGTGCATGATGTCATCCAAGATGGCGGTCGCTGATTTTGGCGAGAAGATAGATCAGTTGGGCTACATCCACTAACCTAACCCTAGTCCACTCCCCTCTCCCAGAATATGGCGGGAAGTTCAAATTCCATTAGGACAATGCAACACACCTCTACTAAACTATGAAAATGGCGGGAAAATAGGTCACTGGGGCTACCTCTACTAACCTAAGTCATCTGACCGCCACCTCCTCCGAGGGATTGGCGAAAAAAGTACTCAGCCTGCACTGGGCTGCTGGAGAGATGAAGGGGTGTACTTTAATTATTTTTGAACAATTTATTTAGGGATGGATTTTTAGAGATAGTATATTTATCACAGTGATACAGAACACACGCTCTGACATGCCTGGGGTCATGCCACACATCCTACAGACCTGACATACAGCTTTTAGGAAGCTTTAATGTTCGAGTACTAGTAATAGTGTTCCATAGTTTTCGTGTTTGTTTTGAATACAGTCAGAGAGAGTCCCTTTAGTCAACCATAGTGCCAGTAGTCTCAGAGTCGTCGTAACTGCCGCATGCTTCCCATCTGCAGTGCAGCAAGCTACGTAAATTTAAGTATTAACTGAGTTTTCTTATTTGTCACTTCTTTTTCCGTGTGTTTTTGCTTTTAGGAAGCTTTAATTTTCGAGTACTAGTAATAGTGTTCCATAGATTTCGTGTTTGTTTTGAGTACAGTCCAGAGACAGGAAGGGCTTATTTTGTTTCCAACAAGAAGTGTCTAGTAATCACAGTTTAGTCATCTATCAGCCGCCTTTAGTGAATTAGCAGTCTAGTTAAAAGTTGATTAACTCTCTACAGTAAATTGTTGATTTCTTAGGATGGATAGGATGTGTGACTCCTGTGTACGGACGCAGGAGGAGCTGGCCACTGTTCGCGAATAGCTGAACGTGCTGATGGCCGCGGTCAGCCGTCTTCAGGCTGCTGCCTCGGAGTGCAGCGGCAGTGGGGAGTCTGGTGCGTCCCATGGTACACCCCAGATGTTACATGCTTCAACCACGGTCCCTACTGTCGAGACATCTTCGCGGGTACCGGGCGCGGTTGGGTCACCATCTCCCCAAGGGGAGTGGCGGGTTCAGCGGCGTTCGTGTCGCACGAGGCGGAGGGTCAATGTGGAGGCTGGCCGTGTGGCATCGCCCGCTCTGCCTGTGAGTGGACATGTGGCCGCTCCTTCAGCAGGGTCCGAGCAGGCACACGAGGAGAGGGGTTTATTAGTGATTGGGAGCTCCAATGTTAGGCGGGTCATGGAGTCCCTTAGGGAAATAGCGCAAAGGTCGGGGAAGAAGGCCAGTGTTCACTCTGTCTACTTGCCGTGGGGTCTCATCCGAGCTGTGGAGGAGGCCCTGTCGGCGGCGATAGAGAGCACTGGGTGCACCCGACTGCAAATTATTGCTCATATCGGCACTAATGACTCCTGCCTCTGGATTCAGAGGTCATCCTCAGTTCATACAGGCGGTTGGCGGAGTTGGTGAAGGCGGAAAGCCTCGCTCGCGGGGTAGAATCTGAGCTAACTATTTGTAGTATCGTTCCCAGAACCGATCGCGGTCCTCTGGTTTGGAGCCGAGTGGAAGGCTTAAACCAGAGGCACAGACGATTCTGCGGAGACCTGGGGAGCAAATTTTTCGACCTCCGCTATCGGGTGGAGAAATGTAGGGTCCCCCTGAATAGGTCAGGCGTGCACTACACACAGGAAGCGGCTACAAGGGTAGCGGAGTACGTGTGGAGTGCACATGTGGGTTTTTTAGGTTAGAGAATTCCCTCCATAGGCCCGACAAGACGCCTCCTGAGTCGCGAAAAGGTAGTAGTAGGCAAAACGCAACCGGGAATAACAATATTAATGTGGTAATAGTAAACTGCAGGAGCGTCCATAGAAAGGTCCCAGAACTGCTCTCATTAATAAACGGTCACAGGGACGGAAAGTTGGCTGAAACCAGATGTAAACAGTAATGAAATTCTAAACTCATATTGGAATGTATACCGCAGAGACAGGCTGGACAGTGAAGGGGGAGGCGTGTTTATAGCGATAAAAAGTGCAATAGTGTCGAAGGAAATTGACGGAGATCCGGAATGTGAAATAATTTGGGTGAAGGTCACGGTTACAGCAGGCTCAAACATGGTAATTGGATGTCTCTATAGGCCCCCTGGTTCAGCTGTTGTGGCAGAGCACCTGAAGGAAAATATGGAAAATATCGCGAGTAGATTTCCCGACCGTGTCATTGTTCTGGGTGGAGATTTTAATTTACCAGATATAGACTGGGAGACACAAACGTTTATAACGGGTGGCAGGGACAAAGAATCCAGTGAAATTTTTTTAAGTGCATTATCTGAAAACTACCTTGAGCAGTTAAACAGAGAACCGACTCGTGGCGGTAACATATTAGACCTTCTGGTGACAAACAGACCCGAACTATTTGAAACAGTTAACGAAGAACAGGGAATCAGCGATCATAAAGCGGTTACTGCATCGATGATTTCAGCCGTAAATGGAAATATTAAAAAGGGTAAGAAGATTTTTCAGTTTAGCAAAAGTGATAAAAAGCAGATTTTAGAGTACTTGGCGGTTCAACACTAAAGTTTTGTCTCAAGTACAGATAGTGTTGAGGATCAGTGGACAAAGTTCAGAACCGTCGTACAATATGCATTTGATGAGTATGTGCCAACCAAGATCGTAAGAGATGGAAAAGAGCCACCGTGGTACAACATCCGAGTTAGAAAACTGCTACGGAAGCAAAGGGCACTTCACAGCAAACATAAACATAGCCAAAGCCTTGCAGACAAACAAAAATTACACGAAGCGAAATGTAGTGTGAGGAAGGCTATGCGAGAGGCGTTCAATGAATTTCAAAGTAAAATTCTATGTACTGACTTGGCAGAAAATCCTAAGAAATTTTGGTCTTATGTCAAAGCGGTAGGTGGATCAAAACAAAATATCCAGACACTCTGTGACCAAAATGGTACTGAAACAGAGGATGACAGACTAAAGGTCGAAATACTAAATGTATATCGAAATAGATGACAGAGGGATAGAAAAACAATTAAAATCGCTCAAAAGAGGGAAGGCCGCTGGAACTGATGGGATGCCAGTTCGATTTTACACAGAGTACGCGAAGGAACTTGCCCCCCTTCTTGCAGCGGTGTACCGCAGGTCTCTAGAAGAGCGTAGCGTTCCAAAGGCTTGGAAAATCGCACAGGTCATCCCCGTTTTCAAGAAGGGACGTCGAACAGATGTGCAGAACTATAGACCTATAACTCTAACGTCGATCAGTTGTAGAACTTTGAAACACGTATTATGGTCGAGTATAATGACTTTTCTGGAGACTAGAAATCTACTCTGTAGGAATCAACATGGGTTTCAAAAAAGACGATCGTGTGAAACCCAGCTCGCGCTATTCGTCCACGAGACTCAGAGGGCCATAGACTCGGGTTCCCAGGTAGATGCCGTGTTTCTTGACTTCCGCAAGGCGTTTGATACAGTTCCACACAGTCGTTTCATGAACAAAGTAAGAGCATATGGACTATCAGACCAATTGTGTGACTGGATTGAAGAGTTCCTAAATAACAGAACGCAGCATGTCATTCTCAATGGAGAGAAGTCTTCCGAAGTAAGAGTGATTTCAGGTGTGCCGCAAGGGAGTGTCGTAGCATCGTTGCTGTTCACAATATATACAAATGACCTTGTGGATAACATCGGAAGTTCACTGAAGCTTTTTGCGGATGATGCTGTAGTATATCGAGAAGTTGTAACAATGGAAAATTGTACTGAAATGCAGGAGGAGCTGCAACATATTGTCGCATGGTGCAGGGAATGGCAATTGAATCTCAATGTAGACAAGTGTAATGTGCTGCGAATACATAGAAAGAAAGATCCTTTATCATTTAGCTACAATATAGCAGGTCCACAACTGGAAGCAGTTAATTCAATAAATCATCTGGTAGTAGGCATAAGGAGTGATTTAAAGTGGAATGACCACATAAAATTAATCGTCGGTAATGCTGATGCCAGACTGACATTCATTGGAATCTGCTAATTCAGAATTTCCAAATGTACAAGAATACGGGAAACTGACTTCACCCCAAAATTTGGACCTTTCAGTTCGATGTGTCGTTACTTCCGTCTTAGCCATTGCAGTCGAACTTGATTTTATCTGCGGTCATATAGAGGGTGCGGCAGTGGAAGAGATGTGTGGAATTGCCACAGCGTGTCGCTCCTACTAAGAATTTTGTGATGCATTTCCGCACAGCTGCTGGGTGAGAGAGAAACAGGAAATGATCATAGTAAAAGATTATGTAGCGTTGTAATTCAAGAGATCAGTACAATTATTAGAACTCATGATTAAGAGAAATCAGTTTCTGGACATGCTATGCAAAGCACAGGAGGTAATCAGGCACTACTATACGAAACTTTTGCCCTATTACCAACATGTTTTATTTGGGAAATGCGATGTGGACATAAATAATTTCTGTAACCCGCTGCATGAACTGGAGTTTGCGATTAATACTCAGCACAGTCATGAAAGGAGGTTTAATTATGAAGGACACAATCTGGGAATAATCAGTGTGGAGAACAATTTGAAACCAACAACGGAGGTGGTGTGACGGTGTAAAACAGAGCCAAGGTTGTGGAAATATGAGGACTGAAATGACAACCCCATCAATGGGATTACAGCACTCCTAGAAACTGACGTCTGGATAGCGAGGGAGAGGCAAATATAGCACTCGCATCATCAATTGGACCCAGCGACACCTACGTAGTTCAGCACGATGACACACGGAATGCAGTGTCACGAAACCAGCATGCATCAGAAAGCTTTGCCACAATTAATTTATATGTACAATGGAGTATTACGTATATGCTGAATCACCCATGTTATTACATATGAACTGGAAACCATAAAGTCCAAAAAATCAGTCAGTGTGCATCATTCTGCCATATCAGACAATTAAGTGAATCATTCTGCCATATCAGACAATTAAGTAAATCAGTAAATAAGGTAACAGCAAAAGCAAGTGACGACTTGAGAAGTTGCTGTGATCTGTAAGCAGAACACAACGTTCAATGCACACTACGCAAGAAGAAGAACTATTTAGGAGACGACAGCAGTCAACACGATAAAGGAAGCCCAGAAGACACGATGCATAGTGTCCGATGGGCAACGGCCTTGCCGCAGTGGATTCACCAGTTACCGTGAGATCACCGAAGGTAAGAGCTGTTGGGCGTGGCCGGCACTTGGATGCGCTGTTGCCATTTTTCAGGGTGCACTCAGCCTCGTGATGCCAATTGAGGAGCTACTCGACCGAATAGTAGGGGCTTCGGTCAAGAATACCATCATAACGACCGGGAGAGCGATGTGCTGACCACACACCCCTCCTATCCGCATCCTCCTCGGAGGATGACACGGCGGTCGGATGGTCCCGGTAGGTCACTCGTGACCTGACGACGGAGTACATAGCCCGACGTTAAAGGGGCGAACGAGGTCGTTTGTTGATTGAGAGATAACAAGGACCAACCTAAATGGCTACAGGAAGACTCTTTGAAAAGAAATAGCTACTAGAATATTGATCGAACTGTCCACAGGTGTACTGCTGGTTCATAGTGTCGGCGGCCACAATGTGTCGGCGATCAGACATGTCGCCGTCGTCAGGTGCGCTGACGAGCTGAGCTCCCCAGGGTGCACGGCGGACTGATATATGCTGCCCCCATGAACCGTTCCCTCCGTGGTCCATTCCCGCGGCCGCGCTCGTGTGGTCGCGGACGTGCTAGTGTACGCATCTCTGATAGCGTTGATGTAAGTTCTCTGTCCGCCATGTTCGCCAGATCGTTTTGTTTGCTGAGAGTCTTCTTATTTAAACTCACCGCTGGTTCCCAATCCTTGCTAAGATTATAGCCGTAATCTCTGTTGATATCGTCTCTTGTACGAATTTCTGTGGCCTCACTAACGATGCTGTCCCAGTATTTGGAAGTCTGTGCCAAGATCCTGCTATGTTTGGACACCATCACCTGATTGTAGGACAAACAGTGGTCTTCTATTGCTGACTCTTTGGAATACTACAGTTGAGTGTGCCTCTGGTGCTCTCGGCAACGTTCTTCAACTGTGCTCGCTGTCTGTCCAATATATGTCCAATATGGAATCTGGCATGCGACGGCCATCGGCAAATCGGAATCATCTCTGACACTTACCAGTAATGCTCGTGTTTTATTGGGCGGGCGACATACACTTTTTACTCGTTGCATCTTCGATACGCGTCCGATTTTTCCTGATAGTGCACCAGTATTCGCTATAAAGGCTGTCGATGCCTCTTCCTCCGTGACTTCTTCCGTCTCCACAGATTATACTGTTGTGATTGGGCGGAGACCTCGCCTGTCTGCCATTCTGAATACCTGTTTCTTCGGAATACAGTTCCGAGGAGTTGCAGCTCCTGAGGCAGACTCTCTGCGACTGAAATGGTGCGGACCCAGTGTTCAAAAATGGTTCAAATGGCTCTGAGCACTATGGGACTCAACTGCTGCGGTCATAAGTCCCCTAGAACTTAGAACTACTTAAACCTAACTAACCTAAGGACAGAACACAACACCCAGCCATCACGAGGCAGAGAAAATCCCTGACCCCGCCGGGAATCGAACCCGGGAACCCGGGCGTGGGAAGCGAGAACGCTACCGCACGACCACGAGATGCGGGCTAGGACCCAGTGTACTAGTGTTTTTAGTACCCCATTCCGCTGCGAAGGGTGGTGACAGCTGCCTGCATGGAAATGCAGGTCAGTGAGCGTTTTCTTCCCATATACAAAATTTCCCATGGTGACATCAGCCCTTTTCCTGACCATGACGTTCCTTCTGCTTCAGTCCTCGTAGTGAAATTTAATGTTGAGATGTATGGAGTTCAAATGTGCAAGAAAGTCGAGGAGTTTGTCCCTTCCGTGGGGCCAGAAGACAAACGTGCCATCCACATAACGGTAAAAGATACGTGAGTTTCCATTTGGATGACGTCAGGGCTTCCTCTTCGAAGTGGTCCGTATACAAATTCAAGACCACAGGCGAGCTTTGGCTGTCCAATGGGAATCCTGCCGTTTGTTTACAGTATTCTCCATTAAACAGAAAATACATGGAGGTCCGGACATGCCTGAACAAGCGGAATCAGTTTCAATGGACAGCGCACTCTCGCCTGTGATCACGATTTATATAAGAAGTACCTCCAGAAGAAGGCCCTGACGTCATCCAATTGGAAATCCACGTGTTTTTTTTCCCGTTATGTGAATGACACGTTCATCATCTTTCCCTATGGAAGGGAAAATCTCCTTGGCTTGCTTACACATTTGAACTCCATACACCTCAGCATCAAATTCACTGAAGAGGTCGAAGCAAAAGGATGATTATCATTACTGGACGTTATGGTCAAGAAAAGTGCTGATGCCACCCTGAGCCACGTTGTATATCAAAAGAAAACGCATACTGACCTGTATTTGCATACAGACAGCTGCCACCGTCCTTCGCAGAGGAATCGGGTACTAAAATCACTGGTACACAGGGGGCGCGCCATTCCAGACGCAGAGTCTGTCCCAGGAGCTGGAATATTTTAGAACTGTGTTCCGAAATAACGGATACCCAGAATGGCAGAATAGGTGCGCTGTCCACCCTAGCACAACGGTACAACCTGTGGAGACGGAAGAAGTAACGCAGGAAGAGGCAGCGACTGCGTTTACATCGTACACTGACTCTCTACCTTGAAAATCGGAGTGTTCTGTATATATGCGCGTGGTTGAGCTTGTTTGATGCTGCTCTCCGATTGCCTATAATGTTTCTCTGCCAATCAGAAATTAGCATATTCACGCATATTTTGGGAACAAGAAACTTCCTTTGTGTAGAGAGATAAGTAGGCTCGGGACTTGGCTCGCATAGTGATCCAACCTGTTGATAAGCGCTGTTATAGTTGTTGTTGTGGTCTTCAGTCCAGAGACTGGTTTGATGCAGCTCTCCATGCTACTCTATCCTGTGCAAGCTTCTTCATCTCCCAGTACCTACTGCAAACTACATCCTTCCGAATCTGATTTGTGTGTTCATCTCTTGGTCTCCCTCTACGATTTTTACCCTCCACGCTGACCTCCAATACCAAATTGGTGATACCTTGATGCCTCAGAATATGCCCTACCAGCCGATCCCTTCTTCTAGTCAAGTTGTGCCACAAATTTCTCTTCTCTGCAGTTCTATTCAGTACCTCCTCATTAGTTATGTGATCTACTCATCTAATCTTCAGCATTCATCTGTAGCACCACATTTCGAAAGCGTCTAACCTCTTCTTATCTAAACTATTTATTGTCCACGTTTCACTTCCATACATGGCTACACGCCATACAAATACATTCAGAAATGACATCCTGACACTTAAATCTATACCCGATGTTAACAAATTTCTCTTCTTCAGAAACGCTTTCCTTGTCATTGCCAGTCTACATTTTATATCCTCTCCAGTTCGACCATCAGTAGTTATTTTGCTCCCCAAATAGCAAAACTCATTTACTACTTTAAGCGTCTCATTTCCTAATCTAATTCCCTCAGCATCACCCGATTTAATTCGACTACATTACATTATCCTCTTGCTTTTGTTGATGTTCATCTTATATCCTCCTTTCAAGACACTGTCCATTCCGTTCAACTGCTCTTCCAGGTCCTTTGCTATCTCTGAAAGAATTACAATGTCGTCGGTGAACCTCAAAGTTTTTATTTCTTCTCCATGGATTTTAATTCCTACTCCGAATTTTTCTTTTGTTTCCTTTACTGCTTGCTCAATATGCAGATTGAATAACATCGGGGAGAGGCTACAACCCTGTCTCACTCCCTTCCCAAACACTGCTTCTCTTTCATGTCCCTCGACTCTTATAACTGCCTTCTGGTTTCTGTACAAATTGTAAATGGCCTTTCGCTCCCAGTATTTTACCCCTGCCACATTCAGAATTTAAAAGAGAGTATTCGTGTCAACATTGTCAAAAGCTTTCTCTAAGTCTACAAATGCAAGAAACGTAGGTTTGTCTTTCCTTAATCTATTTTCTAAGATAAGTCGTAGGGTCAGTATTGCCTCCTGTGTTTCAACATTTCTACGCAATCCAAACAGATCTTCCCCGAGTTCGGCTTCTACCAGTTTTTCCATTCGTCTGTAAAGAATACGTGTTAGTATTTTGCAGCTTTGGCTTATTAAACTGATAGTTCGGTAATGTCAACACCTGCTTTCTTTGGGATTGGAATTATTATATTCTTCTTGAAGTCTAAGGGTATTTCGCCTGTCTCATACATCTTGCTCACTAGATGATAGAGTTTTGTTAGGCCTGGCTCTCCCAAGGCTATCAGAAGTTCTAATGGGATGTTGTCTACTCCCGGGGTCTTGTTTCGACTTAGGTCTTTCGGTGCTCTGTCAAACTCTTCACGCAGTATCATACCTCCTATTTCATCTTCATCTACATTCTCTTCCATTTCTATAATATTGTTCTCAAGAATATCGCCCTTGTATAGACCCTCTATATACTCCTTCCACCTTTCTGCTTTCCCTTCTTTGCTTACTACTGGGTTTCCATCTGAGCTCTTGATATTCATGCAAGTGGTTCTCTTTTCTCCAAAGGTCTCTTTAATTTTCCTGTAGGCAGTATCTATCTTACCCCTAGTGATATGCACCTCTACATCCTTACATTTGTCCTCTAGCGCCGGCCAGAGTGGCCGAGCGGTTCTAGGCGCTTCAGTCTGGAATTGCGCGACCGCTACGGTCGCAGGTTCGAATCCTGCCTCGGGCATGGATGCGTGTGATGTCCTTAGGTGAGTTAGGTTTTAGTAGTTCTAAGTTCTAGGGGACTGATGACCTCGGAAGTTAAGTCCCATAGTGCTCAGAGCCATTTGAACCATTTTTGTCCTCTAGCCATCCCTGCTTAGCCATTTTGCACTTCCTGTCGATCTCATTTTTGAGACGTTTGTGTTCCTTTTTGCCTGCTTCATTTACTGCATTTTTGTATTTTCTCCTTTGATCAATTAAACTCAATATCTCTTATGTTACTCAAGGATTTCTATTAACCCTCGTCTTTTTACCTACTCGATCCTCTGCTACCTTCACTATTTCGTCTCTCAAAGCTACCCATTCTTCTTCTACTGTATTTCTTTCCCCCATTCTTGTCAATCGTTCCCTAATGCTCTCCCCGAAGCTCTCTACAACCTCTGGTTCTTTCAGTTTATCCAGGTCTCATCTTCTCAATTTCCCCCCGTTTTGCAGTTTCTTCAGTTTTAATCTACAGTTCATAACAAATAGATTGTGGTCAGAGTCCACATCTGCTCCTGTAAATGTCTTACAATTTAAAACCTGTTGCCTGACTCTCTGTCTTACCATTATATAATCTATCTGAGACCTTCCAGTATCCCCAGGCTGGCCGAGCGATTCTAGGCGCTACAGTCTGGAACCGCGCGACCGCTAAGGTCGCAGGTTCGAATCCTGCCTCGGGCATGGATGTGTGTGATGTCCTTAGGTTAGTTAGGTTTAAGTAGTTCTAAGTTCTAGGGGACTGATGACCTTAGAAGTTAAGTCCCATAGTGCTCAGAGTCATTTGAATCGTTTATCTCCAGGCTTCTTCGATGTGTACAACCTTCTTTCATGATTTTTGAACCATGATTAAGTTATGCTCTGAGCAAAATTCTACCAGGCGGCTTCCTCTTTCATTTCTTACTCCCATTCCATATTCACCTACTACGTTTCCTTCTCTTCCTTTTCCTGCTGTCGAGTTCCAATCACCCACGACTATTAAATTTTCGTCTCCCTTCAGTATCTGAATAATTTCTTTTATCTCATCATACATTTCATCAATCTCTTCATCATATGCGGAGCCACTTGGCATATAAACTTGTACTACTGTGGTAGGCGTGGGCTTCGTATCTATCTTGGCCACAATAATGGGTTCACTATGCTGTTTGTAGTAGCTTACCCGCATTCCTATTTTCCTATTCATTATTAAACCTACTCCTGCATTATCCCTATTTGATTTTGTATTTATAACTCTGTATTCACCTAACCAGAAGTCTTGTTCAACCTTTCACCGAACTTCATTAATTCCTACTATATCTAACTTTAACCTATCCATTCCCTTTTTCCTTTCTCCTGATAACGTCCTCCTGAGTAGTCCCCGCCCGGAGAACAGAATGGGGGACTATTTTACCTCCGGAATATTTCATCCAAGAGGACGCCATCATCATTTATCCATACAGTAAAACTGCATGCTTTCGGGAAAAATTACGGCCGTAGTTTTCCCTTGCTTTCAGTCGTTCGCAGTACCAGCACAGCAAGGCCGTTTTGGTTAGTGTTACAAGGCCAGATCAGTCAGTCATACAAACTGTTGCCCGTGCAACTACTGAAAAGGCTGCTGCCCCTCTTCAGGAACCACACGTTTGTCTGGCCTCCCAACAGATACCCCTCTGTTGTGGTTGCACCTACGGTTCGGCTATCTGTATCGCTGAGGCGCGCATACCTGGGTATGTACTTATTTCAGTTCTATTAGTGCATCTCCTTCACATTCTCTTCCCATCTGCTGCTCCCCATTCTCACTGTTCATCTGCTGCTCCCCACTCTCACCATCCAACTGCTCTGTCCATATGCTGTTTCTCTCTCTGGCCTTCTCCTCTTCTCCCCTCCAACTCCTTCCCCTATTATGCCCTCTATCTCCTCCTTATCCCTTTTTCTCCTCCTCCCACATATCCCTTTTCATCGCCTGCTCCCCCTCTCCGTTCCATCTCCTCGTCCCCTCTGTTTTGTTCCTTTCCCTGTCCATTTCCTCTTATCCATCACTGTTCACTTCCTCTTCCCCCTTCTCTCAGTCCATCTCCTCTTCCCCTTTCTCTGTCCATTTCCCCCTCTCCTCTATCACTGTCCTTTTCTCAGTCCATTTCCTCCTCCTCAACTCTGTCCACCTCCTCTTGTCCCCTCTCTCAGACCGGCTACTCCTCCCCCTCTCCTTGTCTGTCTCCTCTTCCTTTGACGATCGTCTCCTCCCTCCTCTCTCTGTCAATTTCACCCTCCCCTCCCTCTGTCCATCTATTCCTTCCCCTCTGCCCACACTCTCTCCACTTTAATACCTCCACCCCAATTGCTGGTTCTTACCTTCACAGTATTTCTTGCAGATAGGAATTAATATGTATACAAAATGGGCTTGGAGTAGTTTTTATCCACAGTTTTATATGCATACGCACATGTCACATATATTTAATATGTTTCACATATATTACTACACACATTTAACCTGTATCTTTAGTGGATTTCGCCCTGCAGTTTCGCATTTACCAAGCGCAATATTTATGACTTGATATCTTCTGAAATATGTGTTGTACAGTGATATAATTTTGTAAATATATTCAGAGGCATTTGTAGATACTGTCTGCTAAATGTATTGCGATTAGAGTAAGTAGTAAAGAAGTAATAAATTTAAACGTCATGCAAGTTGCAAGTTTTTTACTTGTCCATGACGTCATGTATCCCGTACTATGTAACGTCCAATGATATAATTTCGCAAGTACATTCGGAGGTCTATGTGAATACTGTCTCCAAAGTGTGTCGCGAATAAAGTTAGTAGTAGAGAAGTAATATATTAATACGTCATGACTGAGGGAGCAGTTCTACTGCATGAACAGCGCAGATGTCGTATGCGAGAAACTCTTTTCGTTCCATCATTTTGTGGGAACTGTCAGCATGAAAAAGTTTCGTAAGAGTTCTGAATTGTGTGTTAAGTTTGTTACAAGTCACTAAGTGCTCTTATCCTCAAATACCTTTTACACACGTACATCGATTTTATGCTATGTGTGGATTATAAGGGGCAGTCAAACGGAAAAGAGACACAGAGAAAAAAGTTCATAAACTCTTTATTATTTCAAAAGTAATTGTCACAGCTGTTAATACATTACCCACTGTGAGACAAGACGGTCAGTTCCTTCTTGGAAAAATATTTGCGGTTGGCTACAGGACCATAATTATACCCAGGCGTGCACTTCTTCGTCCCAAACAAATTAACGGCCTCGAATCCATCTTGTCTGACAGTGGCATAAATTTATAAACACTTACGGTGATTAATTTTGAAATAATAAACATTTTACTTACTTTTTGCCATCTGTCTCGTTATCATTTGACTACCCTTCATACATTTGCCTAATTTAGGCTGGCGGCCGTATTTATTTTGCATGCTACATCTTCTTACTTTTTGTGTTCGACTCCCGCTCGAATAACTTTCCTTCTTTCAAAACTCAGATCACACACGAAACAAATTAAAGCCCGGTAACCTTTCCATCCATATGCGATCAGGGTCTTTTCGAAACTTTGGTAGAAGTGTAGCATTGTAGTGTGCGATTACTTACTTAGTGTCCCCCTTTACTGTTATAAGTGGAGTGCCCAATTACAACAATGGACAGAGTAGTGACACTTGACAGTCTTTTCAGACGAGTCCGCGTTCTGCGTAAGGGATGACGCTGAACGTATCCACGCGTTGAGGCTCCAAGCAGAATTATTCTTAATCATTATTTCGGCACAGCACATGGCATGATCGTATGGGATGCCACTGAGTACACCAAAAGATCACCTCTGAGGCACAAAACTGGTAATTTTGACAGCAACTGTTTCATTTCTGACGTGTTAAGCCTGGTGGGTATGCGTTGTCTTCCAGGTTTTCGTGTCGTTATCTTTCAGCCAGATAACGCAAAACAGCATCTTGCCCATGCTGGCCTGATCTACGTAAATACTGAAAATGTTCGACTGTTGCTCCCACTCACGCACTAAAAACATTTGCTGATGGTTTGCCAAGAGACTTGCACCACTACTATTGATGAACTCCAGCATAGAACTGATGTAAGCTCAACTCGATGCACAACCTAGCTCGAGATACGGTCTTGTTGAAAGGGGTGGTACATCTGCGTGCAAGATATCGCGTCCACATACCTTCCAGTCACCGACAAATTTAATCGTGTATTCTTCCTATTGTACTGTACACGCACAGTAGCAAAAATTTCGTTATTTGCTGTCCTTCCTTGTGTTATATTTTTAATAGTCAGCATTATACACTACTGGCCATTAAAATTGCTACACCACGAAGATGACGTGCTACAGACGCGAAATTTAACCGACAGGAAGAAGATGCTGTGATATGCAAATGATTAGCTTTTCAGAGCATTCACACAAGGTTGGCGCCGGTGGCGACACCTACAACGTGCTGACATGAGGAAAGTTTCCAACCGATTTCTCATACACAAACAGCAGATGACCGGTGCTGTCTGGTGAAACGTTGTTGTGACGCCTCGTGTAAGGAGGAGAAATGCGTACCGTCACGTTTCCGACTTTGATAAAAGTCGGATTGTAGCCTATCGCGATTGCGGTTTATCGTATCGCGACACTGCTGCTCCCGTTGGTCGAGATCCAATGACTGTTAGCAGAATATGGAATCGGTGGGTTTAGTAGGGTAATACGGAACACCGTGCTCGATCCCAACGGCCTCGTATCACTAACAGTCGAGATGACAGGCATCTTATCCGCGTGGCTGTAACGGATCGTGCAGCCACGTCTCGATCCCTGAGTCAACAGATGGGGACGTTTGCAAGACAACAACTATCTGCACGAACAGTTTAAATGTGTGTGATATCTTATGGGACTTAACTGCTAAGGTCATCAGTCCATAAGCTTACACACTACTTAACCTAAATTATCTTAAGGACAAACACACACACCCATGCTCGAGGGAGGACTCGAACCTCCGCTGGGACCAGCCGACGAACAGTTCGATGACGTTTGCAGCAGACCATGGATGCGGTTATCCATGACGCTGTGGCCGGCCGGAGTGGCCGAGCGGTTCTAGGCGCTTCAGTCCGGAACCGCGCGACTGCTACGGTCGCAGGTTCGAATCCTGCCTCGGGCATGAATGTGTGTGATGTACTTAGGTTAGTTAGGTTTAAGTAGTTCTAAGTTCTAGGGGACTGATGACCTCAGATGTTAACTCCCATAGTGCTCAGAGCCATTTTGAACCTTGGCGCTGCATCACAGACAGGAGCGCCTGCGATGGTGTACTCAACGACGAACCTGGGTGCACGAATGGCAAAACGTCATTTTTTCGGGTGAATCCAGATTCTGTTTACAGCATCATGGTGGTCGCATCCGTGTTTGGTGACATCGCGGTAAACGCACATTGGAAGCGTGTATTCGTCATCGCCATACTGGCGTATCACCCGGCGTGATGGTATGGGGTGCCATTGCTTACACGTCTCGGTCACCTCTTGTTCGCACTGACGGCACTTTGAACAGTGGACGTTACATTTCAGATGTGTTACGACCCGTGGCTCTACCCTTCATTCGATCCCTCCGAAACCCTACATTTCAGCAGGATAATGCACGACCGCATGTTGTAGGTCCTGTACCGGTCTTTCTGGATACAGAAAATGTTAGACTTCTGCCCTGGCCAGCACATTCTCCAGATCTCTCACCAATTGAAAACGTCTGGTCAATGTTGGCCGAGTAACTGGCTCGTCACAATACGCCAGTCACTACTCTTGACGAACTGTGGTATCGTGTTGAATCTGCGTGGGCAGCTGTACCTGTACACGCCATCCAAGCTCTGTTTGACTGAATGCCCTGGCGTATCAAGGCCGTTATTACGGCCAGAGGTGTTTGTTCTGGGTACTGATTTCTCAGGATCTATGCACCCAAATTGGGCGAAAATGTAATAACGTGTCAGTTCTAGTATAATATATTTGTCCAATGAATACCCGTTTATTATCTGCAGTTCTTCTTGGTGTAGCAATTTTAATGGCCAGTAGTATAGTAGCGGCGACGCAAATGAAATAAATAATTTACAACCGATATCGGTGGTTTGTGTCCGCAAGGGTTATCAGAATGAGAAGATATAAGTGAGTCATGTCCGCAGTTACAACGTGGGGCGCCAGCCGGTAATCTGCCCCCCAGCGAGCCGCTAACGCAGACAGACGGCACAGACAGACACGCCCTGCTCAGGCGACGCTGTGCGCCCAGGGTGGGTCGCGATAGCAGCAGCGCATCCGGCGGGCTGTGCTAACACTTTACAGGCTGTCTCGTAAGACTCATCCAATTTCACAAACTGTATCTACTGCATGAATTAAAATTGAAACTTGGGCTACATTTTTAATTATCCATCGAAACTAAAAGCTCAGTTCGGTCCCAGTTTCAAGTTACAGTTTGCTGTGGTTGTAGGTAGGTGTTTCACTGGTGGAGCTAGCTCCCTCGTTCATTATGAAATGAGCGTCGAAATGAAGTGGCGGTGACACAACAACGAAATGCGTTTGGCGTCCTCCGTGTCTGCAACGTCAATTGACTTACAACTGCACATCGCAGTTTTCTTACAGAATACGATACTGAAACTCAACATTTACATCTACATACATACACGACAAACCAGTGTAAAGTGAATGGCAGAGGATACATACCAAGGTACCACTTGTTAGGATATGTTCCTGCGCCAACCGCGTATGGGGGGCAAGAAGAATGACTGCTTAAACATGGAGAGAAACAAGAATGACTGCTTAAACGCCTCATTACACGCTGTAAGTAGTGTAATATTGTCGTCACGATTCCTACGGAGTGATACGTAAGAGGTTCTCGAAACTTTGTAACTGTGCCGCCCTTCTTTGTATACGTTCAATATCCGCTGTTAGGACTACTTCATATGGAGCCCATATACTTTAGAAATATTCTAACGGTGATTTGCAATCGCTCTCATTTGGAGACTGAGTGCTTTTTCCCAGTACCCTGCCAATGAACAAAAGCCTGCCACAAGCTTTAGGTCTGACAAAGCCAATGTGTTCATTCTATTTCGTTTACACACAAACTGTTATAGTTATTTTGGATTT
Source organism: Schistocerca cancellata (assembly GCF_023864275.1). Lineage (NCBI taxonomy): Eukaryota > Metazoa > Arthropoda > Insecta > Orthoptera > Acrididae > Schistocerca > Schistocerca cancellata. The sequence continues at coordinate 740,343,952 of NC_064629.1, read as the reverse complement.
TTCCAGTACTTTTCATGTATTGAGCGCGGGAAGAATGACTTTTTAAATGCCTCCATGCGCCCTGTAATTTACCTAATTATTTACTCACGATCCGTTTGGCAGAGAAATGTAGGGGTTTGGGATTGGTTTGGGGGGAGGGGGGATGGGGGGAGAGACCAAACTGAGAGGTCATCGGTCTTATCAGATTAGGGAAGGATGGGAAAGGACGTCGGCCGTGCCCTTTCAAAGGAACAATCCCGGTATTTGCCTAAACGATTTAGGAAAATCACGGAAAACCTAAATAAGGATGGCCGGACGCGGGATTGAACCGTCGTCCTCCCGAATGCGAGTCCAGTGTGCTAACCACTGCGCCACCTCGCTCGGTGTAGGGGGTTATAGTATACACTCCTGGAAATGGAAAAAAGAACACATTGCCACCGGTGTGTCAGACCCACCATACTTGCTCCGGACACTGCGAGAGGGCTGTACAAGCAATGATCACACGCACGGCACAGCGGACACACCAGGAACCGCGGTGTTGGCCGTCGAATGGCGCTAGCTGCGCAGCATTTGTGCACCGCCGCCGTCAGTGTCAGCCAGTTTGCCGTGGCATACGGAGCTCCATCGCAGTCTTTAACGCTGGTAGCATGCCGCGACATGTGCAGTTGACGGACTTTGAGCGAGGGCGTATAGTGGGCATGCGGGAGGCCGGGTGGACGTACCGCCGAATTGCTCAACACGTGGGGCGTGAGGTCTCCACAGTACATCGATGTTGTCGCCAGTGGTCGGCGGAAGGTGCACGTGCCCGTCGACCTGGGACCGGACCGCAGCGACGCACGGATGCACGCCAAGACCGTAGGATCCTACGCAGTGCCGTAGGGGACCGCACCGCCACTTCCCAGCAAATTAGGGACACTGTTGCTCATGGGGTATCGGCGAGGACCATTCGCAACCGTCTCCATGAAGCTGGGCTACGGTCCCGCACACCGTTAGGCCGTCTTCCGCTCACGCCCCAACATCGTGCAGCCCGCCTCCAGTGGTGTCGCGACAGGCGTGAATGGAGGGACGAATGGAGACGTGTCGTCTTCAGCGATGAAAGTCGCTTCTGCCTTGGTGCCAATGATGGTCGTATGCGTGTTTGGCGCCGTGCAGGTGAGCGCCACAATCAGGACTGCATACGACCGAGGCACACAGGGCCAACACCCGGCATCATGGTGTGGGGAGCGATCTCCTACACTTGCCGTACACCACTGGTGATCGTCGAGGAGACACTGAATAGTGCACGGTACATCCAAACCGTCATCGAACCCATCGTTCTACCATTCCTAGACCGGCAAGGGAACTTGCTGTTCCAACAGGACAATGCACGTCCGCATGTATCCCGTGCCACCCAACGTGCTCTAGAACGTGTAAGTCAACTACCCTGGCCAGCAAGATCTCCGGATCTGTCCCCCATTGAGCATGTTTGGGACTGGATGAAGCGTCGTCTCACGCGGTCTGCACGTCCAGCACGAACGCTGGTCCAACTGAGGCGCCAGGTGGAAATGGCATGGCAAGCCGTTCCACAGGACTACATCCAGCATCTCTACGATCGTCTCCATGGGAGAATAGCAGCCTGCATTGCTGCGAAAGGTGGATATACACTGTACTAGTGCCGACATTGTGCATGCTCTGTTGCCTGTGTCTATGTGCCTGTGGTTCTGTCAGTGTGATCATGTGATGTATCTGACCCCAGGAATGTGTCAATAAAGTTTCCCCTTCCTGGGACAATGAATTCACGGTGCTCTTATTTCAATTTCCAGGAGTGTATATTCATGTCCTTGATGACAATATTAATAACACCTTAGATTTTTCGCAGCTCAGGCTGTTATCTACACTGAATTAACAGAAGTCATGTGATAGCGATATGCTCATATGCAGATGGCGGTAGTGTTGCACACACCAGGTATAAAAGGGCAGTGTATTGGCACACACCAGGTATAAAAGGGCTGTGTATTGGCACACACCAGGTATAAAAGGGCAGTGTATTGGCGGAGCTGTCATTTGCACTCAGATGATTCGTGTGAAAAGGTGTCAGACGTGATTATGGCCCCACAACGGGAATTAACAAACTTTGAACGCGGATTTGTAGAGCTAGATCTACAGGACGTTACATTTCGCAAATCGTTTGGAAATTCAATATTTCGAGATCTAAATTGTCAAGAGTGTGCCGGGAATACCAACTTTCAGACATTAACTCTCACTACGGACAACACCATGGCCGACGACCTTCAAATGGTTCAAATGGCTCTGAGCAATATGGGACCTAACATCTGAGGTTATCAGCCCCTAGAACTCAGAACTACTTAAACCTAACTAACCTAAGGACATCACACACATCCATGCCCGAGACAGGATTCGAACCTGCGACCGCCGACGGCCTTACTTACCGACCGAGAGCAGAAGCATGAATGAAATTACAATGAAATCCAGACCTTTTAATTTTTTCTTTTTTAAAATCTCATTTTGGTCTATATTGTTCGTCGAATTTGTTCGGGGCGGACGTCCGATGACACGGCCTTACTTACCGACCGAGAGCAGAAGCATGAATGAAATTACAATGAAATCCAGACTTTTTAATTTTTTCTTTTTTAAAATCTCATTTTGGTCTATATTGTTCGTCGAATTTGTTCGGGGCGGACGTCCGATGACACTCGTTCAGGTCCATCGTTGATCCGTTCACTCAGAGGATAGCTAACTCTCTGACCGACCACACTGAGCTACCGTGCCAGCAAATGATGATGACAAACACACAACACCCACTCCCCTGCCGGGACTGTTTATCTGTGGCACACTCCCCGTGAGACCTACCGGGCATGGATGTGTGTGATGTCCTTAGGTTAGTTAGGTTTAAGTAGTTCTAAGTTCTAGGGGACTGATGACCACAGCTGTTAAGTCCCATAGTGCTCAGAGCCATTTGTGAGACCTACATTCCCAGCTTACTGTAGACACACTACATGTAGTGCCCCTGCCCACTATCCACATTACTCGCGGCAGTCACTCTACCGATTCCCGTAAGAGTTCGGGCAATGTGAGTGCATCCGCAGTGAAGAAGATCATTGGCCGGTAAGCCTTATCTATATGAAGATGGTATGTCTTCTTTGGGACATGAGTATAGTGGGCTGGGGCACTACAAACGTAGGGTGTGGACAGTGATCTGGGAATGTGGGTCTCACGGGGAGTGTGCATGATATAATTACCTGCAGTCGCACTATCCGCTGTGTCCTCGATGGCTCAGACGGGTAGAGCGTCTGCCATGTAATCAGGAAATCCCGGGTTCGAGTCCCAGTCGGGGCACACATTTTCAACTGTCCCCGTTGATATTTATCAACGCCTGTAAGCAGCTGAAGGTGTGGATTTCATTGTAATTTCGTTCTTCGAGAGCTGCAAGATCACCAATGGTATTTGTTCTTTCGGACATGTCCGAAAAGAATAGATACCATATTCACACTCATAGAGAGTAGATGCGCTGTCAGTGCTAGAAAACTACAAACACTACGTAAAATATACACTGAAATGTATGTGGGATGTACGACGAACTTATCCGTTAGGATAGCGTGGCGAAATTTGACGTTAATGGGCTGTGGTTGCAGACGATCGACGCGAGTGCCTTTGCTAAAAGCACAACATCGCCTGCAAAGCCTCTGCTGGGCTGGTGACCATATCGGTTGGGTCCTAGACGACTGGAAAACCTTGGCCTGATCAAATGATTAAGGATTTCAGTTGGTAAGAACTGATGGTAGGGTTCGAGTGTGGAGCAGACCCCACGAAGCCATGGGGGCAAGTTGTCAACGAGGCGCTGTAGAAGCTGGTAACGGCAGGATAATGGCGTAGGCTGTGCTTACACGGAATGGAGTGGGTTTTATGCTCGAACTGAATAAATCATTGACTGCAGTCCGCGCCTCGTGGTCTTGCGGTAGCGTTCTCGCTTCCCGCGCACGGGGTCCCGGGTTCGATTCCTGGGCAGGTCAGGGATTTCCTCTGCCTCGAGATGACTGAGTGTTGTGTGTTTTTCATCATTATTTCATCCTCATTTACTCGCAAGTCGCCGTAGTGGCGTTAAAGAACTTGTGGAGCCGCTGCCGAATCGCCCCGCGAGGGGTCTCCCGGCCACCAATGCCATACGCTCATTATTCATTATTGACTGCAAATTGTTATATTTGAGTACTTAGAGATCATTTGCATCCATTCATGCACATAATGTTCCCGAACAACGATGGCATTTTTATGGATGCCAGTGCGCCATGTCACCAGATCACAATTGCTCTCGATTGGTTTGAAGAACATTCTAGACAATCCAGCGAATGATTTGGCTACAGGGGTCGTCCGACGTGAATCCTATTGAAAGTTTATGGGACGTAATGGAGAGGTCAGTTCTTGCACAAACTCCTGCACCGACAACATTTTCGCGATTATGTGCAGCTACAGGGGCAGTATGGCTTAATATTTGTGCAAGGGGCTTCCACCGACGAGTTGCTGCACTGCGTCGTGAAAACGGAGGTCACACACGATGTTAGGAGGTATTCCTTGACTTTTGTTACCTCAGTAGATAGTCAAGTATTATCTTTACGCAGTGTTCTATGACTATAATATCAATGAGCTACAGTTAGAAGCGGTCAAGTCACATACAAGCCGTGGTCTAACACTTCGCCTGGATAAGGGATGGAACGACCACATAGGCTCAGTCGTAGGTAAAGCAGATGTGCTTGAGTTTATTAGCAGGATACTAGGGAAATGCAGTAAAAAAAAATGGTTCAGATGGCTCTGAGCACTATGGGACTTAACATCTGAGGTCACCAGTCCCCTAGAACTTAGAACTACTTTACCCTAAGTAACCTAAGGACATCACACATCCATGCCCGAGGCAGGATTCGAACCTACGAGCCTAGTGGTCTCGCGGTTCCAGACTGAAGCGCCTAGAACCGCACGGCCACACCGGCCAGCCGCATGAACGGTCACAAGTTTGTTCGACACATGGAAGTGTGTGACAGGGGTGCTGAAGAAACTGAACTGGCAGACACCTGAAGATAGTCGCATACAATCCTTAGAAAGCCTACATAGAAAGTTGCAAGCACCAGCCTTAAATGATGCCCTAGTGCGTGGGGGAGTTTGAAAATAAGTTTCCCCTGTCGACTGTGGTCAGAGTTGTGTGTGAAAGGAAAAAAAAAGAGAATGAGAGATTAAAGATAAGACATATCTTTATTTTTCTACATAATTTCCAAGTACATTGAGGCATTTGTCATACCGCTTTATAAGGTTCAAAAGGCCTTCCAGGAAAAAATCAGGGCGTTGCATACGGTAGAAGCGTTGAACGGCTTGTTTGACGTCAGCACTGCTGCCAAAGCGCCTTCCGCCGAGAGTCTTCTTCAACGCAGGAAACAGATGGAAGTGCGAGATCCGGACTGTAAGGCGGATGGTGTAGGTGCTCCCAACCAAGAGTTGCAAAATGGTTTTGCGTTGCCGTTGCCGTGTGTGGTCTCGCATTGTCATCCAACAGCAGAACGCCAGATCTGAGAAGGCCAGGCCACTTTTTCCGAATCATCTCTTTCAATTTCGACAGAGTGGCACAGTACCGCGCAGCATTGATGGTTGCATTCTCCAGAGTCCAGAAAGTCCAGCAGCAAAACCGCTTTGGCGTCCCAGAAAACGGTGAGTAGCACTTTATCTGCAGACGGAGTGTTTTGAACTTCTTTCGGACAGATGATGACGGACGTTTCCACTCGAAGGATGCGGCCTTCGATTCGGGTGTGTAATGGTGGACCCACATTTCATCCCCCATCACAGTCCGAAACAAAAGGTCATTGCCAGATTCATGGTAATGCACGAGCTGTTCAGAGCTGAACGCCATGCGTTGTTCCATGTGTGTCGGGTCAGTTGGCGGGGCATCCATCGTGCTGACATCTTCCTGTATCGAAGAATGTCGTGGATGATCTTGTGAGCTCGCTCATGTTCGATTCCAAGTTCTGCCATTACTCCATCGAAGGTGATACGCCGGTTCGCTTTAATCTTGTCATCCACCTTCCTGGCATTTGCGTCTGTAGTGGCCGTGCGCGTCTGTCCAGGTCTCGGTATGTCCTGCACGTGCTGACGACCATCACTGAATTGCTGGCACCATCTCCGCACTATTTGCCTCAACATCACACCTGACCCATACACCTCAACAAGGCGATTATGAATTTCTGTGCCCGATACTCCACGTGCCCATTCATAGCTGATAACAGCTCTCACTTCCGCCTTTCACCACGACTCCAAAACACACCTTCTCTCCACAGCTCCGGGAAAAGACTGAGCGGCTGGCCACCGTTTTGCGCAGGCACTGCAACAGCGCCATCTGCTTAATCGCAATCAACTTCTACCCAATGGTGTATCGGTGTCTTGCACGTGCGCGTTCACCTGCCGTGACGTCTTTCACCCATATCACGCAACTCTGCCCACAGTCGACAGGGGAAACTTATTTTCCAACTCCTCCTCGTAGAAATACACTCCTGGAAATTGAAATAAGAACACCGTGAATTCATTGTCCCAGGAAGGGGAAACTTTATTGACACATTCCTGGGGTCAGATACATCACATGATCACACTGACAGAACCACAGGCACATAGACACAGGCAACAGAGCATGCATTATGTCGGCACTAGTACAGCGTATATCCACCTTTCGCAGCAATGCAGGCTGCTATTCTCCCATGGAGACGATCGTAGAGATGCTGGATGTAGTCCTGTAGAACGGCTTGCCATGCCATTTCCACCTGACGCCTCAGTTGGACCAGCGTTCGTGCTGGACGTGCAGACCGCGTGAGACGACGCTTCATCCAGTCCCAAACATGCTCAATGGGGGACAGATCCGGAGATCTTGCTGGCCAGGGTAGTTGACTTACACGTTCTAGAGCACGTTGGGTGGCACGGGATACATGCGGACGTGCATTGTCCTGTTGGAACAGCAAGTTCCCTTGCCGGTCTAGGAATGGTAGAACGATGTGTTCGATGACGGTTTGGATGTACCGTGCACTATTCAGTGTCCCCTCGACGATCACCAGTGGTGTACGGCCAGTGTAGGAGATCGCTCCCCACACCATGATGCCGGGTGTTGGCCCTGTGTGCCTCGGTCGTATGCAGTCCTGATTGTGGCGCTCACCTGCACGGCGCCAAACACGCATACGACCATCATTGGCACCAAGGCAGAAGCGACTCTCATCGCTGAAGACGACACGTCTCCATTCGTCCCTCCATTCACGCCTGTCGCGGTTCCTGGTGTGTCCGCTGTCCCGTGCGTGTGATCATTGCTTGTACAGCCCTCTCGCAGTGTCCGGAGCAAGTATGGTGGGTCTGACACACCGGTGTCAATGTGTTCTTTTTTCCATTTCCAGGAGTGTACAACATGACCAGCAAAGGTCTCAATACACTTCGCTCGTACACATCCAGAGTTACTTCTACACCTATCGATGCTTTTCAGACCAAGACAACTAGCTGCGTCCAGCTTAGCAAACAATACTCAATCCTATCAAAAAATTCAACTGATGCTCGTTACAATTTTACTTTTTACAGTAAGTGTAGATGTGATACTGAGACAATTGCTTTTCAGAAATCGAGACATACTGTATCTACTTAATTTCCTTCATCTAAAGCTTTCAATAACCAGTGATTCAGTGGATATTCTAGGTGACCTTGACGTCGTACATCTGAGGCAACTGAGCGGGTTACATTCAGGGCACCCAGGGAAACCCCCATTATATGAACACACTTTTATGTGGTACATTCAAGGTTACCAACCCTCCCTTATTCTCAGGCATTTTTTCACATTTTGACCATTTTTCCACGTTTTTTTTTAAATATATTCTACGATTTAACCATTCTTACATATTATTCCACATGTTTAAGTATTTTCCACAGCCTGTATGTAAATGTAAAATAATATACAACAAACTTAATAAATTAGTAAATCCGTATGTCCTACACAAGTAAATTCAAAGGCAGTTTATATTCATAAAGATAAGAATGTGGCGCTTAGTCTATCACTGACGTAAACTTCCGAAAATACGTTTTTCTCTGAATGAAAAGAGTACAGCGCCATTTATTGGTTCTGTAGCGACCCAGGACATGGAGCTGAGGTTGGGTCAGAGGAAGCCGCTAGGCGCGGAAATTGACACACATTACGCCGACCACCGCCCTGACGAGGAAACTGTTACATCAGACTGAGCACCAGAACGGTTACCGCATGTGACCTACTGCCAGTTACGACACACGGCCACCTATGGGAAGACATCAGTATCCTACCAAATATTGTAACGATGAGGGGCTTTGGCATGACACACTAATGATGCCACCATCACGTAATCAGCAGGCTGCGTCACATTTAAGCCCAATCCCGATCTTTCGTTAGCCATCATGGGCCACGATATATGTATGATCTCTCAGTGATGCTGCGCCCCACGCCGAAGACGTTTATTTGTTCATGAGACCCAGAAAATATTAGATACAGGCTCCAAGGTAGATGCCATTTTCCTTGACTTCCGGAAGGCTTTCGATACAGTTCCGCACTGTCGCCTGATAAACAAAGTAAGAGCCTACGGAATATCAGACCAGCTGTGTGGCTGGACTGAAGAGTTTTTAGCATGTTTTAGCATGTTGATCTCAATGGAGAGACGTCTGCAGAAGTTAAAGTAATCTCTGGCGTGCCACAGGGGAGTGTTATGGGACAATTGCTTTTCACAATATATATAAATGACCTAGTAGATAGTGTCGGAAGTTCCATGCGGCTTTTCGCGGATGATGCTGCAGTATACAGAGAAGTTGCAGCACTAGAAAATTGCAGCGAAATGCAGGAAGATCTGCAGCGGATAGGCACTTGGTGCAAGGAGTGGCAACTGACCCTTAACATAGACAAATGTAATCTATTGCGAATACATAGAAAGAAGGATCCTTTATTGTATGATTACACGATAGCATAACAAACACTGGTAACAGTTACCTCTGTAAAATATCTTGGAGTATGCGTATGGAACGATTTGAAGTGGAATGATCATATAAAATTAATTGTTGGTAAGGTGGGTGCCAGGTTGAGATTCATTGGGCGAGTCTTTAGAAAATGTAGTCCATCAACAAAGGAGGTGGCTTACAAAACACTCGTTCGACCTATACTTGAGTATTGCTCATCAGTGTGGGATCCGTACTAGGTCGGGTTGACAGAGGAGATAGAGAAGATCCAAAGAAGAGCGGCGCGCTTCGTCACAGGGTTATTTGGTAAGCGTGATAGCGTTATGGAGATGTTTAGCAAACTCAAGTGGCAAACTCCACAAGAAAGGCGCTCTGCATCGCGGTGTAGCTTGCTGTCCAGATTTCGAGAGGGTGCGTTTCTGGATGAGGTGTCGAATATATTGCTTCCCCCTACTTATACCTCCAGAGGAGATCACGAATGTAAAATTAGAGAGATTCGAGAGCGCACGGAGGCTTTCCGGCAGTCGTTCTTCCCGCGAACCATACGCGACTGGAACAGGAAAGGGAGGTAATGACAATGGCACATAAAGTGCCCCCCGTCACACACCGTTAGGTAGCTTGCGGAGCATAAATGTAGATGAAGATGTAGACGCACCTGCGTCTGTTGTCACTAGGTCCCAAACCCCTGCCAATCGTCTGAGGGCCTACCCATGGAGCAATGCTCTGCCCTGCCATCACCCTAGGGCCTAGGGGAAAAGTCGATGTATTCCAGCCTGCCCTGGCATCGCTGGGGGTACATGAGGGGTCTCATGAGCTCCAAGGCTTGGAGCATGATGCAGCCAGGGTGTTCCTCGTCATCGCTCTCTGTAATGTGAACCAGCATTGTGAGTCTTGTCGCAGTGCAACAAAGTTGTAGGGGAACAGTACCATCAGGACAATTTGTTAGTGGAGGTTGCCCACATCAGGGGCAAGTAAGCTCTCAGGAGGAAACCTATTGTTCTCCTTTGATTGACAGCTAATGACCCCCTGCAGATAATCTAACCTCTTGAGTGACAGGTCCTTAAGCTATTGTCCCACCACCCCTCTCCCTCCCCCATCACCACTTCACACCTGAATAAATGGCGGAAAGTTCAAATTTTGGTGGGAAAAAGGTCAATTGGGCTACCTCCACTAACCTAACCCCCTCCCTTCCCTTCCCTCTCCTCCACTTCCCTCCAATCCCCTCCCCTCCACTCCCCAACCTACCCCAAGAAAATGGCAGGAAAAATTTGGTGGGGAAAAAACGGCAAGAAAATATGTCAATTGGAGTACCTCCACTAACCTAAGTCATCCAGCCAGAGTCCAACTGACCTAGTGCACAGTACTGCCACCAGAGGGAACTGCTATCCCTCCTGTGATGTAATCCAAGATGGCGGCATGGGGAAAATATGGTGGGAAAAAGAATTAGTCTGTGTCCAGCTGCTGGAGAGGAAGGAGTGTACTTTATTTATTTTCAGTGGGAAGTAGGAACAGTTTATTTAGGGATGGATTTAGTTTATTTATTACGCTGATATGAAACACTCGTCCTGATGTGCTAAGTGTCACAATAAATAGCCTACTGACCTGCAAACTACTCATAAATTACCGAAATAATGCAGAACACTAATGTACAGACACGCAAACAACTCGCAAATTGTCAAATAATGCAAGTAAAAACCTCTGCAAACACACTCACTAATTGTAAACTGTTGAAATAATGCATTGCATAGCCTACAGACATGTTCACAAAATAATGCAGAACACTGATGTACAGAAACGTTCGCTGCGCTTAAAATTCGCAAAATAATGCATGGATAACACTCTGCAAACACGCTCACAACGCTTAAACAGTGGAAATAATGCAATTCACAAACACTCATCGCACATAAAAACGCTTTTGAACTATAGTTAAGAAATTCTACTGCAACATATCAGCAAACTGTTCCCTACAGAGGTCAATGGTGGAATGATGACCGGATGTGTTGGGCATGCACACCAGTCCAGACTGTCCCGCACATGAGATGCCTCTGGGCATGCGCATGTTTACCTAACCACCATGGCTGATGCATCGCCTTTGTTCCCACAAACCAGTGCCAGCCTAATTGACAAGTGAGATGTTTGCATAGCGACCCACCCTCGCAGGTGCAGCTAAAAAGTAGTCAGTGTTATACTGACGTCTCATATCTGTGTAAATAACATCCAAGTCTTCCTCTGGACGCGCTATGCAAATATTTTGCAATGCTTTCAGAAACTGTTTACGAAAATATCCCATAATAACACAGGATACATTCCTCCTAGCGATCCTAACGGTACCAACCATCCATTACATATCAGTCCCTTCCCGAAAATCATAAAGTGCCACAGAAATAGCTAATGGTCGTTTATTGTTGTAGGAGGTTTCGTGATGTCTCAGCTTGTCTGCATGGAAATTCTTGTCCTAACAGGATCTGTTTAAAAAATATCCCAGAACAACACCGAAAGCATTCTTCCTGTTGGTCCTAAGGATGCACCCGTCCATCATATGTTACCCTTCACAGAAAATCTAACGTCCTGCTTTCAACATGGTCTCAGAAAAGTTTCGCTCCTGTTCTCGCCACCAGAATCCTTCGTCATGTCGGTGCATGCTTGTGACAAACCACCATTAATCATAAAGGAATTTTTGTTGTTTGGAAAGAGAGAACTGTCTAAGCACAGGCAGAAAAATCAGAACAATTATGCAAACAGAATTCGAAGGTCTGTTCTACAGAAGAGGAAAATCGCTGGAACTTTCGGTGGCCTACACCGCCACAACGCCACAATGGCAGATGAGGGACAGCATCACGCCAGAGATGGATGGTCTGCTTCAACTTGTCTTTCAACACTTGAACAAAGAAGACATCACGTTACTCTCAGAACTTTCTGTAGACACCTTGCCCCCATGTTGTTCGAACCAGTCTGTAGAGGCTCCTGTGCCCCAGCACAAAGGATGCCTTGTGAATAAATGGAGCATCTCGCTATTTTGTCGAAAGTCGACATGTTGAGAAACGTGGCTGTTGTACTAAGGTTTATAATTTATAAAAAACAGCTACCAGCCACATGTGGCTGGTAGCTGTTTTTTATAAATTATAAACCTAAATGGAGCATTCTGATTGGCTCTTACTGAATTTACCTGCCAAACTGCTGCTGAACCGATGTGGGAGCACTGTCCGCCATTTTTTCTGCAGATGAGACTTTCAGCGGCAGAAGTATTTTGTAGAGATCGTCTTATTGCACTGACAGTTAAACCCTTCAAAAGTGGTCTACAGATCGTCAAATACGGAAAGACAGTTCGTCAAGTACACTGATCTGCTACTGTCGAGGAAAGCTTGAATATTTCAGAGTGAAGCCGACCTCCAACCCAGTTATATCACCACATGCCATATCGACGTAGTAAACACACAATTCGTATCCTGCGCCATACAAAATCGCCACTTCTGCAGCCTGATTATAGCTATGGACCACCAGACACTTGTACATATACCACAAAGACAGATAGCATAAGCACATCCACCATATATACTCCTCGCAACACTAGATACTTCCCGCGAGGTTGGGCGGCCATTCACTGCAGTCGATGGTCATAAGTCATCTGCCCCCCCCCCCGCCCCCCCACACACACACTGTTCTGATGCGTGACCAGAGTACCCCCTGCGGAGCGAGGTCATTTTCGGAACTGTTGTACAACGGCTAGTTCGGTTTCCCTCGGCACAAAGGCGTTGTTGTTTCTGACCCCAACCTCCTTGCTTTCTACACTAATCTCCAGACGCTGGGATTACAAGAACATACGTATTTTCACATGGTTTACCAGAATACCATACCATTTACGCGATACTTCTTGACATCAAACATCCACAACGCACGCACAGACACAGACATACAGAAAACAGAGCAAATGTACTGCAACTGTAGAATATGTTGTTGGAGGTGACCGGATGATATCGAGTACAGTGCTACTCTATGCCACCTGACCAGAAAAATGGTGCACATGCAGTAGGTGCTGGCAGCTGTACTACACTTAGAAGCAGTTTGAGAACACGGAAAGGGAAGTGATGTCATGATCGCATGGGTAGATGTGACATAAAATCGATAGAATTATGAAAAATGACGGAAAATAAGAATAAATTGAGGGAAAATACACTGAAATGCAGGAAATTTGAGGAAGTATTTGAGTGTCTTCTGGTTGGCGCAGAAGAATTCTTGTACATGGAAACGAGTATGCGACCGCAAGAGGAAAGCGAGAAGACGTTGACTTGGAAGTGCCGGGAGCCAGGGAAACAGTCTTTTTTTTCGTCGAGCCACCATTCTACTGTGTGTGTATTGAGGTAATAGTAATACACACGAGTCGGCTGCTGTCTTTGATGCTTTCCTGGGAAAAAAGAGAACCATCTACCTCGAAACTCACTTCATCTGCGTTAAAGGATGACAGAGAGTGGATGGAGTGGTCGGTTGGGATGGAGTTGTAATGAGGAACGAATTTATGGTAGACTGATGAGATAGAGGAAGATGTTGATGCAGGTCATTTGACCATTTTTTTCCGTTGTTCTATCAGGATGCATCAGTTGTGTGACATAGCCAGCGTTCAACTCATACAATCGCGTCTCCTGTGTGTGTCCTAGAGCACTGTCTACTTGCGATCGTTAACAGGAAACCTCTCGGTCATCAGAGGACTTCCATCCCATATGTGATGAAACGTGACCATGATGTTTCGACACATTCCTCTAAACGGACAAAGATTTATGCGACGTACTCCATTCCCCTGTCCCATCTTGGGTATAAAACCGAGACTTCAGTTCCATAATTAAGGCGATTCTAAGTTACCGACAGGTGCTTGTGAAGCACTGCAATCCCCGTGTATACATCTGATGTCCGGTTTACATAGTTAGTGGTGGCATGACATGTAATTTCACTTGTCAAACCCCGCTGCTATGCGTTTATCAATTTCCTTCTAAGGAATATTCTCCGTTACTAAAGATTATTTTATATAGCAGTGATCCGAGCATAGTATAATTTCTGAACCGTAATCGGATGTGAACAGTGGACGCTGTACTCCTCGGGACAGCTATATTGTGCATGTATCACACAGAATCGATGTTTTAAGGAAGCAGTTTTTTTCATTTTACAGTTTGTCACCATAGTTTATCGTACAGGAACCTGCAAAAAGGATGTATGTCATGCGCTGGAAATACATTTCTTACACCGGAATATTAACAGCGTTGCATTCCACACGACTAATAGGTCGGAAACTGAAGCAATCTAACTTTATAGCCTGTTTTAAATGCAGAACCGTGTAGCCTTAGGAGTGCATGTCTTTATGTTCTCTCTTACTAATACCTTCTTGGTAGTGATCTGAGACACTATAACAATACTTTAGAATTGATACTATATCTACATGGTTACTCTGCAATTCACACATAAGTGCCTGGCAGAGGGTTCATCGAACCATTTTCATACTACTTCTCTACCATTCCACTCTCGAATGGCGCGTGGGAAAAAGGAACACCTAAATCTTTCCGTTCGAGCTCTGATTTCTCTTATTTTATTACGCTGATCATTTCTCCTTACGTAGGTGGGTGTCAACAAAATAGTTTTGGCATTCGGAAGAGAAAGTTGGTGACTGATATTTCGTAAACGGATCTCGCCGCAAAGAAAACCGCCTTTGTTTCAGTGACTGGCACCCCAACTCGCGTATCATATCAGTGACACACTCACCCCTATTGCGCGATACCACGAAACGAGCTGCCCATCTTTGCACTTTTTCGATGTCCCCCGTCAATCCCACCTGGTAAGGATCCCATACCGCGCAGCAATTTTCCAGCAGATGACGGACAAGTGCATTGTAGGATGTCTCTTTAGTGGGTTTGTCGCATCTTCTAAGTGTTCTGCCAACAAAGCGCAGTCTTTGTTTCGCCTTCCTCACAATATTATTTATGTGGTCTTTCCAATTTAGGTTGCTCGTAATTGTAATTCCTAGGTATTTAGTAGAATTGACAGCCCTTAGATTGGAGAGATTTATCGTATACCCTAAATTTATCGGATTTCTTTTAGTACCCATGTGGATAACCTCGCACTTTTCTTTGTTTAGTGATAATTGCCACTTTTCGCACCATACAGAAATTCTCTCTAGATCATTTTGTAATTGGAATTGATCGTCCGATGATTTTACTAGACGGTAAATTACAGCGTCATCTGCAAACAATCTAAGGGGGCTGCTCAGATAATCACCTAGATCATTTATATAAATCAGGAACAGCAGAGGGCCTATGACCCTACCTCGCGGAACGCCAGATATCACTTCTGTTCTACTCAATGATTTACCGCCTATCACTACGAACTGTGACCTCTCTGAGAGTAAATCACGAATCCAGTAACACAACTGAGACGATACTCCACATGCACGCAATTTGATTAATAGTCGCTTGTGAGGAACGGTATCAAAAGCATTCTGGAAATCTAGGAATATGAAATCGATCTGAGATCCCTTGTCGACAGCACTCATTACTTCATGCGAATAAAGAGCTATGTGTGTTGCACAAGAACGATATTTTCTGAATCCGTGTTGGTTATGTATCAATGAGTCATTTTCTTCAAGGTGATTCATAATATTCGAGTACAGTATATGCTCCAAAATCCTACTGCAAATTGAGTGATATGGGTCTGTAATTCAATGGGTTACTCCTATTTCCTTTCTTGAATATTGGTGTGACCTGTGCTACTTTCCAGTCTTTAGGAACGGACCTTTCGTCAAGTGAGCGGTTGTATATGATTGCTAAGAAAGGCGCTATTGTGTCTGCATACTCTGAAAGGAACCTGGACCGGAAGACTTGTCTTTCTTAAGTGATTTCAGTTGTTTCGCATCATCTAAGATACCTAGTTTTATGTCACTCATGCTAACAGCTGTTCTGGTTTCGTATTCTGGAATATTTACTTCGTCTTTTTTCGTGAAGGAATTACGGAAAACTGTATTTAGTAACTCCGCTTTAGTGGCACCATCATCGGTAACATTTCCATCGCTATCGCGCGGTGACGGTATTGACTGTTTTTTGCCACTCGTGTACTTTATATATGACCAGAATCTCTTTGGGTTTCTACTATATTTTGAGACAATATTTCATTGTGGAAACTATTAAAAGCATCTCGCATTGACGTCCGCACTAAATTTCAAGCTTCCGTGAAACTTAGCCAGCCTTGGGGATTTTGCGTTCTCCTGAGTTTGGCATGCTTTTTTCGTTGCTTCAGCAACAGTGCTGTGACGTGTTTTGTGTACCATGGTGGATCAGTCCCGTCTCTTATTAACTTATGCGGTATGAATCTATCTATTGCTGTCGATACTGTATCTTTGAATTTGAGCTATATCTGGTCTACACTTACATAATTAGCTTGGAAGGATTGGAGACTCTCTCTTAGGAAGGCATCAAGCGAATTTTTATCTGCTGTTTTAAATAGATATATTTTGCGTTTATTGTTAGTGGTTTTGGTTGATATGGTTTTGAGACACGCTACAATGACCTTGTGTTCACTAATCCCTGTATCCGTCATGACGCTCTCTATTAGATCAGGATTGTTTGTGGCTACCACGTCAAGTGTGTTTTCGCAGCCATTTACAATTCGTGTGGGCTCATGAAATAATTGTTCAAAGTAATTCTCAGAGAAAGCATTTAGTAGAATTTCGGAAGATGTTTTCTGTCTATCATCGGCTTTGAACATGTATTTTTGCCAACAAATCGAGGGTAGATTGAAGTCTCCACCAATTATAACTGTATGAGTGGGGTACTTATTTGTAATGAGATTCAAGTTTACTTTGAAGCGTTCAGCTATTACATCATCTGAGTCGGGAGGGGGGGGGGGCGCAGTAGAAGGAGCCAATTATTATTTTGGTACGACTGTTGAGTATAACCTCTACCCATAGTAATTCGCAGGAACTATCTATTTCAACTTCACTACAAGATAAACTACTACCAACAGACACAAACACACCACCACCTACTTTATTTAATCTATCCTTTCTGATGACGGTTTGCGCCTGTATAAAAATTTCAGCAGAATTTATCTCCCGCTTTAGCCAGCTTCTGTTCCTATAACGATATCAGCTTCAGGGCTTTCTATCAGCGCTTGAAGCTCTGGTACTTTTCCAACATAGCTACGACATTTTACAACTACAATACCGACTGTTGCTTGGTCGATTCGCGTCGTTTCTTTGCCCTGTACCCTTTGAGACTGGAGCCCTTTTTGATCTTTCCTGAAACTGCCTAACCTAAAAAACCACCCAGTTCACGCCACACAGCCCCTGCTACCCGTGTAGCCGTCACCTGTGTGCAGTGGACACCTGACCTATTTAGCGGAACCCGAAACCCCACCACCCTAGGGCGCAAGTCGAGGAATCTGCAGCCACCACGGTCGCAGAACCGTCTGAGCCTCTGATTCAGACTCTCCACTCGGCTCTGCACCAAAGGTCCGTAATCGGTTCTGTCGACGATGCTGCAGATGGCGAGCTCTGCCTTCATCTCGCTAGCAAGACGCAGTCTTCACCAACTCGGATAACCGCCGGAAACCAGAGAGAATCTCTTCCGATCCATAGCGACACACATCATTAGTGCTGACATGAGCCACCACCTGCAGTTGGCTGCAACCTGTACCCTTCATGGCATCCGGAAGGGTCCTTTCCACATCTTAGATGGCTCCCTCCGGTATGCACACGCAGTGCACATTGGCTTTCTTCCTGTCCTTAGCTGCCATATCCCTAAGGGTCTCCATCACCCGCCTAACATTGGAGCTCCCAATGACAAGCAGTCCCAGCCTCTGCGCTTGTCCGAACCTCTCAGGAAGACCGGCCACTGGCGCAATAGACGACGCCGTCCGTGCTGGCTCAGAAGTACTTTCAGCAGTGGGCAGTACCTCAAACCTGTTACGGAGGAGTAAGGGTACAGCCTTGCGGCCAGCACCAACTTTCGCCTTCCTCCCAGGGATTCGCGACCCCGCCACGGTTCGCCAATCATCGTCAGGCAAGGGTCGACCGGCAGGGACGTCCGAATCCGAGGGCACAGTGGCATCCGAGGCCCCAGGCGATGCTACAGGTTCCAGAGACGCCAGAGCGATCGCCTCGGGTGTCCCAATGTCACCGCAGCCCAGAACAACAGCCTGGAGCCTGTCGACCACGGCCATCACAGCTTCCAGCTGTTTACGGACGGTGACCAATTCCCCCTGAATCCGTACACAACAGGCGAAGTTCCTATCCATCCTTAACAATTTTTTTCCCTCTCTTTTATCTCACAAGCCGTTCAAAATAAACAGATGACTGATGACTATGCGAATTTATACTATACGGGTACTAAAACTCGATGCTACAACTCTCAAATACTATAATACGCCCGAAATTTGTGAATTAAACTATGCAAGTACCCAAAAACACACAAAGAAATTAAGTATTAAACTATGAAAAAAATAAGTGAGCTAAGAGTACGACCTGCTGCTGGCTGCTGCTTATCCAGCGGTGGCAGGGCTGTGACCAACCGACACTGGCCGTTCAAAATAAAAACAGATGACTGACGACTACTCGAATTTACACTATTCAGGTACTAAAACGCGACGCTACAACTCTCTAATACTATAATGCGCCAGAAGTTTGTGAATTAAACTATGAAATACCCAAAGACACGCAAAGAAATTAAGAATTAAACTATGAAACAAATAAGTGAGCTAAGAGTACGACTTGCTACTGGCTGCTGCTTATCCAACGGCGGCAGGGATTTACGTAAAATGCTTCGAACTCCGTCCATCTGAAGCTCCATTATGCATAAAAACCTCCCGTTTCTTGTTCTTCTTAACAGTCTGCTACTATATCACAACACTTTCGTATCTACTACTATACGCTGATAGTGGGAGCTAACCTCCTCGACATATGGGAATCTGGAGAAATCTTGTGTACTTGGATGAACGCAGGAACAGCAGTTACGGACTCGACACACTCCTTTCCTTCATGAGATGCGGAATGCAGCAGTCAACTTCAGGTCAGTTACACATGAAGTCGGTGACAGTACTGTAGGACAATGAAAGGAGATCTTCCAATCACTAACTCTATCCTAAGAATTCGAGAATGCTCTGTGACTTCCATCCACATAAAGAAAGAGCTTAAATTACGCACTATGGTCCAAGTGCTAGAAATATGTAGATCGCTGTCTGGTATACTTTGATGTATATGTTCGAGTATTAACAATGAATGGTCATACTGCACAGTCATCTATCTACATTCGTAATGGTACTCGAAAAGTAAACTAGGGGCAGTTTAGCGATGATACAGAATCTGGGAAGCATGCTGCCGCATCACTGGTCGGTGTAGAAATTACGGTAAAATTGCTAAAATTGCTCACACTATCAACTGTGATCCTTATTATTACAGCACACCGAGGCGTCTTTTCCATCCCATCCATCCACTGGTACAGTGTTGATTACCACATAATGAGTCACTGACATCGTTTGTTTGAGATGGAGAAAGAGTCTTGGTGGAGGGGAAACACCTTCTGGCGATGGCTAGCACCGAAACAGTGATCGCGTACATGACTGCAATATGAGGAATCAATCGAAATGGTACACAGAGCCATCAGTTATCCTGTCAGTGTGACAGATGAGGCAGTCAATCACCTGCAGACAGCAGTTTGAAAACGCTCCATACCGCAGCAAAACTCTTCCAGTTTCCTTATGTTGTGACTTTCGATTATTTAAAATCATCCTGTGTGTGTGTGTGTGTGTGTGTGTGTGTGTGTGTGTGTGTGTGTGTGTGTGTGTTGTGGGAGCAGCAGCAACATGATTTACATCGTGCGACTTCTAGTTTTCTGTCAGAGGCAATGGATCGAAAAGTGTTAATGTCAGTTTAGATCCTGACACAGACCTCGAAGACGTGCCGGGAAAAACAAAATGTATGGCAGTGTACAAAGCGTACTACACCAGAAAAAATACCTTTCAAACAATGGCGCAAGGTCACAGGGAACGTCTCTTCCGACTGATAGTATAGTCTGTGGGATACAGTCATCCTCGTACAGTACAGGCGATGAAACTTTAAACTGGTCTGTGAATAGGATCAATACCTGTATATTTCATAGGATCGCCGCATATGCTCGATGCATTCGTTCTCGATATATCGGAAGAGAGAGATGTAGTAAAAATCTTATCGAGTTCTCTATCGGATGAAGTTAATTGGATGGCACAGAATAACGATCATAAAATGTTGGGGTGAGAGACGTGTATGGACGCTGAGGAACACAGATTGCTTCGGACTGCAGTACCTGTATGATGTTAAGTCTTCCTAATTTTAATGGTTCAAATGGCTCTGAGCACTATGGGACTTAACATCTGAGGTCATCAGTCCCCTAGAACATAGAACTACTTAAACCTAACTGACTGAAGCGCCTAGAACCGCTCGGCCACTCCGGCTGGCCCATTACGATCGCTAGGAAGAATGCATTCTGTGGTATTCTGCGATATTTTCGTAAACAATTTCTGAAAGCATTGCAAAAGAGTACTATAGCGCGTCCAGAGGGATGGTTCAAATGACTCTGAGCACTATGGGACTTAATATCTATGGTCATCAGTCACCTATAACTTAGAACTACTTAAACCTAACTAACCTAAGGACAGCACACAACACCCAGTCATCACGAGGCAGAGAAAATCCCTGACCCCGCCGGGAATCGAACCCGGGAACCCGGGCGTGGGAAGCGAGAACGCTACCGCACGACCACGAGCTGCGGACCGGCCAGAGGGAGACTTGGCTGTTATTTGCATAGACATGAGACGTCAGTGTAACACTGACAACCTTTTAGCTGCACCTGTAAGGGTGGGTAGCTAGGAAAACATTTAGCTCAGCGATTAGGTCGGTGCTGGACCCACAGGCACAAAGGTGATGCGTCAGCCATAGTGGTTAGGTGAACATGTGCATGCCAAGAGGCATTGCCTATGTGGACATTCTGGACTGGTGTGCACCCCAACACATCTGAGCCTCATTCCGCCTTGGACATCTATAGGGAACAGTTCGCTGATACATTGCGGTCGAATTTCTTAACTGTAGGTCGAAAGCGTTTTTATGTTCAAAATGGTTCAAATGGTTCTGAGCACTATGGGACTTAACTTCTGAGGTCATCAGTCCCCTAGAACTTAGAACTACTTAAAACTAAGTAACCTAAGGACATCACACACATCCATGCCCGAGGCAGGATTCGAACCTGCGACCGTAGCGGTCTCGCAGTTTCAGGCTGTAGTGCCTATAATTACTCGACCACTCCGGCCAGCCGTTTTTATGTGCAATGAGTGTTTGTGCATTGCATTATTTCCGCTGTTTAAATGTTGTGAGCGTGTTTACAGAGCGTTATATATGCATTACTTTGCCAGTTTTATGTGCAGTGAAATTGTCTGTACATCAGTGAACTGCATTGATTTGGGAACATGTCTGTAGGCTATGCAAAGCGTTATTTCTACAGTTTACAATTAGTGAGCGTGTTTGCAGAGGGTTTCACTTGCATCAATTTACAATTTTCGAGTTGTTTGTGTGTCTGCACATCAGTGTTCTTCGTTATTTCGGTAATTTACTAGAAGTTTGCAGGTCTGTAGGCTATTTATTGTGACCCCAAGCACATCAGGGCGAGTGTTTCATGTCAGTGTAATAAATAAACCATGTGAAATCCACCCCTAATTAAACTGTTCCTGCTTCCCACTGAAAATAAATAAGGTACACTAGTTCCTGTCCAGAAGTTGGGCACAGACTGAGTCCTTTTCTCACCATATTTTCCCCAGACTACCATCTTGGATTATGTCGCGGGAGGGATGACAGCTCCCTCTGGTGGCAGTACTGTGTACTAGGTCAGTTGGACTCTAGTCCTCATGTTGAACACACTGGATGGAGCTACTGCCTATGACACCTCAAATTGTTTAAATAAACAATGCATGCTATCCAGCAACCCAGCAAAACTCAGTCCTTTTCCCATCAGTTCCAAGGAAGAGGTGGAGATTGAATGACTTGCGTTAGCAGAGGTAGCCCAACTGACCTATTTCCCTGCTAATTTACTGCCCAAATTTTTCCGCCATTTTCTTGTGGAGAGTTGGGGATGGTATGGAGGGGAGGTAGTTAGTTTAGTAGAGGTTGCCCAAGTGACCTTTTTCCCACCAAAATTTGAACTTTCTGCCGTTGTCTTGGGGAGGGAGGGAGGAGAATGGGGGATGGGGAGGGGGAGGGGAACAGCAAGTTGAGGACCTGTCAATCAAAAGGGTAGATTATATGCAGGGGGTCATTACCTGTCAATCAAAGGAGAACAATAAGATTGCCCCTGAGTGCATACTTGCCCCTGATGTAGGGAACCCGCACTAACAAATTGTCCTGATGGTGCTGTTCCCTACTACTCAGCATGAGCAGCCTTTCTGAGCACCTAGTCATCAGCTGGGGGCCAACGCACCTTGCCCAACGATGTCAATGGTTATCCATTGTCTATGTTGTTTATGAAGTAGAGTCCATCAATGCCTTCCTCAGTTGTTGGACCTCCTGCTTCACTATTTATATACCGTATGGCAAGTATAAATCACGTTTATAGAGAAATAAGCTGCTACAATAACTTTATAACTTTGGCACTAAAAACAAGACATAAAGAATTAAATACACTTATGTAATGAACAATATATATATCATTACAAATTAACATTTAGGTTTTTAATATATTGAACTGCACTTTGAGTCGCATCCAGGAAGTCCGTTGTTTAACCTGAGTAGTCTCTCAGAGGGAACTCTGCAATGATGTGCCGGATTGTCTGCTTCTCAGCGCCGCAGTCGCACTTTGGGGATCGTGCTCTTCCCCATTTGTGTAGAGAGTCTGCACATCGACCGTGGCCCGTCCTGATCCTGTTGAGGATAGTCCAGGTTTTACGTGGTATACCAAAGCCTAGAGGTCTGTTCGACAGTTTCAGTAAGGTGTTTACCTGTGGTGGTGCTGATTCTTCCCATTCCACTTTCCAGCGTTCTTCAAGACAGAAACCATTTTCCTCCAGATCTTTGGCCCTTATAAGAGGTGGATGTCTAGAGCGCAATCTATCTCTGTCAATGCCATTGCTCAAAGCATGAATTGGAAGTTGCAGGTTGTCTTGTATTTTTTTAAATTCTCTGAGAAGCGCATGTTCTCTTCGTAAGTGAGGTGGCAGTATGTGGCTCAGTACAGGTAGCCAGTGAATGGGGGTTGATTTTATTGTACCTGAAATAATCCTCATAGTTTGGTTCAGTACTTTGTCCACATTTTTGGTGTGAGCGCTCTTTAGCGAAACAGGGGAACAGTACTCTGCCGCAGAGTAGACAAGTCCCAAAGCAGAGCATCGCAAGGTAGAGGCGGAGGAGCCCCAGCTGGTACCACATAGTTTCTGAATGATATTGTTCCCAGTACGGATTTTTGCAGCAGTGTTGATGAGGTGTTGTTTGTAGCTCAGGGTTCTATCTAATGTCACTCTCAGTTATTTTGGATTTTTATTATAAGGCAGAATATTGTTATCAAAATATATCTTAAGGCGTCTGTTAGCCAATTTATTATTCAGGTGGAAACACATAGCCTCAGTTTTAGTTGTAATAGCTTGTAGTCTCCATTCACGAAAGTACATTCCCAGCAAGGACAAGTCGCTTGTCAGGACAGTCTCAGTATGCTCCATATCTCGATGTTGTGTAGCTATGGCCCAGTCATCTGCATATCCAAACTTTTCAGATTTAGTATTAGGCATATCGGCTATATACATGCTGAAAAGTAGCGGAGCCAGGACTGATCCTTGGGGTAAGCCATTATTGAGCTTCATTGTTTTGCTCCTATAATTTCCATGTATCACGTGGAATGGTCAGTTGCAGAGCATCTCGTTGGTAAGGTTAGCCATTTTCAAACATGGCACGATGCGGAGTAGTTTGTAAATCAGGCCTTGCCTCCATACAGTATCATAAGCCGCTGTCAGGTCTATAAATACCATGGATGTTTTTTCTTATCTTTGGAAGCCTGCCTCGATGTAGGAAGTTAGTGAGAGGACTTGATCTGTGCAGCTCCTGTTTGGCCGGAAGCCTGCTTGTTCCACAGGGATACACTTTAGGATATCTGGACTTATTCTGTTACATATAAGTCTCTCCAGTAGTTTGTAGATCATGCTAAGAAGGGCAATTGGGTGGTAGCTGTTTGGTTGGTCATTCGGTTTACCTGGTTTCAGTATCGCTATGATTTTTGCTTTCTTAAGGGTATTTGGTATTCTTCCAGTTTCCATCATGCTGGAGAAGAACTGTGCAAGCCACAATTTTGGAAATTTACCGCAGTGAATCAGAAACTCTGGATGAATTCCATCAAAACCTGGGGCATTCCGTAGCTTGATGTCTCTCAGAGCCAGTGTTATCTCTTCGATTGAGAAGGGCTGCGAGTGTAGTGAATTGTTTCCTACTAAAGATTTCAACTTTTTAAGTTCCTTTTTAACTTTTATGGTATGAGCTCGATCCCCTGGAGCTCTAGAGGTTTTACTGATGTGCGCCGCAACTGTGTTTGGAGAAATAGAGCTGGTTGGTCGTTGGTTCCTGCTACTGCCACCAAGCTTCCGAAGTAGCGACCACGCCTTTCTGCTTGATTTTGTGAAGTCCATTTCCTCAACAGTCTCTATCCATTTAGTGCGCCTGGCAGCATCCAGACTGTGCAATAAGTCATCTGCAATCTCCCTATCCCAATGCTCTAGGAACTGTTTATAGAGGCGCTCACCCTCTTCGTTCCACCCCGGCACATATTCTTTTCTAAATCACCGGGGAATGCTGTTTCCTGCTTCACTGACAGCAATCCACAGCCCACCACGTACCATTCCAGTACCTCCAACGATTTGTGTCAGATTTCTGTTGAGATTGAAGATGGATGACGTCTGATGTGTAACGAGAGGTCATCCTACACTCTACTGCAAATAAATGCCGTGTTTTATGAATTCCTTTGGGCTCTATTTGTTTGTCTCCTCTCCTTTCTCACCTTGCCTTGTCTTGAGTGTATATTTGTACTGGTAGTCAACAGGCATTATGAATATGGAAGGAGCAGCTAAAGAAGGATCAGCAAAAAGTGCAGTACAACAGTTAATTGATTAGATAGCACAATTACTTACAAGGATAGGTAATTAAGGGAGAGAAACAGCAGCAGTAGAGCAAACTATGTTGTAGCATCTTTGCTAGTGTGGGTTGCCTACATCAGGGGCAGGTATGCACTCAGGTGCAAACCTATTGTTCTCCTTTGTTTGACAGGTCCTTAACCTATTGTTCTGCTAAAAAGATCCTTCCTTTTGATTGACAGGTCCTTAACCTATTGTTCCCCCACTCCCCTCCCCCCTCAGGTAACCTCCAACCCACCCCTCCCCCTTGCTGCTGCAGGTATATTTTCAGGTCTGAGTTATTGGAATAGCCTCTCTCACATTTATCAATTTGATTGACTACATAATTAAATTGATCAATCAATTAATCTCTCCCACTCTGGTAATCCCGCTCCTCTCCCACCCTCCGTCCAGAAATTTTCAGGAAAAAGACTCACTTGATCGGCAATTTATAGGGAATTCGATTGCACTGTATGGAATATTGTTTAACCAACTTAGACAATGTATACAATATTGTTTAATTATTTATGGCAGTGTATGGAATATGGTTTATTTACTTAGTTAAAGAATTTGTCTGGAAATCGATTGCAGTGTATGGAATATTGTTTAAACAATTTAGGCAATGTGTGGAATATTGTTTATTTAAACAATTTATGGGATTCAAGGCAATGTATGGAATATAGTTTATTTATTTATTTAAATAATTTTTCAGGAAATCGATCCTGATCCCCCTTCACACCACCTCATCCACGCCTCTCCCCCTACCCTCTCTCCCCTCCGTCCCCCTCCACCAGGAAATGGCGGCTTTGCAGTGGAGACGAAGGATCTCACGAAAGGAAATTCAAGGGTATATTGTTTATTTGTAAAAAGAAAATCATTCTCTGCTCTCTGGAAAGATGCCGGTCTTGTACGAAGTAATTAAATCGATCGCCTTTCTTTTTATTCCAACTGCACAAGGAATACTGTCATGAAACACACATCACATGTAATTACACAGTAAAAAATCTTTCGATCGCCAAGTACGCACCACCCGCCGTCCCCTCCCCTCTGGACGGCACAGAATGCCACCGAACACACTCCAGGAGTCAGGATGCACCAGCGACCCCCGCGCGATGATGACGCGGCCATCAGCTACCGAACCACGCGCAGGTGTCAGTTTGGGTCGCGCATACATCAGGTGGCAGCATCCCTTTCATACTTGACACCTTTCCCCTGACTAATAAATCATTGTGAGTGCTATATATACTAGACTACGTCCATTCGGAGTTATTTTTCACGGGCCGAGAAGATAGGTGGAGAAATTGCAAAACTGTTATAGTCTAAGCACATTTTGTAAGTTCCTGTTGTTAAGCACTGTATCCGTTTAACACTTTGGAGCAGGAAGAGGATCACCG
Source organism: Schistocerca cancellata (assembly GCF_023864275.1). Taxonomy (NCBI): domain Eukaryota; kingdom Metazoa; phylum Arthropoda; class Insecta; order Orthoptera; family Acrididae; genus Schistocerca; species Schistocerca cancellata. The sequence goes on along the minus strand of NC_064629.1, from coordinate 740,317,466 downwards.
TGGGTCGGATCTGTTGTTGCAGCTGGCAAAACTGAGTTTGTTACGAAAAATCAAAAGATCCTGTGAGAGAGTCATAAAAAAATTTTGTTTGTTACTTGTGCGACAAACGGTGACTTAATGATACAGACCTGTTTATATCCTACAACATATGTGTGCAGGAGCTGAATTTTCAAAAAGGAGTGCCATGTTATGTACAAACCTCCTATAGTCCTGAATGCAAAGAATGCTTTATTCCAAGTGCGTAATAGACTTCTGCTTGGCCCCTTCAGCGCAACAGCTGTACGTTACTGAATAATCACTATGAATCCATCGTCATTCAGTTATTCAACTTCAAGTGTGAACAGGATGTTTGTGAATAAGGTATTGCCGTAGTTCTGAGGAGTGATAGTGAGTGTACTGTGCAAAGTATGGTCATGCTTTAGTTATCGCTATTAAAGGGGGACAGTGACTGCGCAACTCTGCTTGTTCAGCAATAGAGCTGCAACTACACATTAGAAAAAATATTCTAGAGCTCTTACTTCCTCAATACGTTACGACAATTAACCTTGAGGACTACGGATTCGCTGTGATCAGAGAACGTTACTGCTTACAGCGTGTTTGATCGGCTGAAATCAATAAATGTGTGTAGTGTGCTCTCGGATATGTACATGAAACTGATTAAGAGGTGTCGCCATCGGAAAGCTTTCGATTACTACATGTTCCCTACACAACTTTTAGCATTACTATGTGATCCATATTTTACTTGCCACCTGAAGCCTTTCAAAGTATGAGCCCCACTTTAAGCACTATGACTCGAATGTGTGATGACACACTGATGGACCATCAGTGTCTCACATGTCACTTTAGTTTAAGCTTTACAGCAACGTGATTCTCTGGTTCTCTGAGTCGTATCGCAGTTAATTTGTTAATATGATGTTTCATTACTTTAACTGAACTCAAAGTACCGAAGAGGAAGTGTTCACTCCAAGAAAAGTATTCAGACGAATGGTTCTTCATAAAACGAGGGAGGGGTGAATATGAAGTAGAACATGTCATTTGTGAGTGTTATATTTTTTGGGGAAAGGGAATGAGCAGATATTAAGGATCGTTTAGCTGACGTAAAGCACAGTCTGGAAGCACTTAAAGAAATGGGCAGCATTGAATTAAATTCATTCAAACATGGGCAGTTAACAATGTGCTGTCGTACTGTTAAACATCATGGTGTCTCTGAAATCGGTGATCTATACTTTCACACTAAGCTCCAAACTGTAGAGTGTTTCCGAAGCCGCAAGAAAGAGTGACGTTGTATATAACATAATCAACAGAAATTGTGAAATAATTGTTAGCGCCCGACACTGTAAAACAAATACACAGTGATCTTTCAAAGTTCCGCTTTTTTTATACACTCCTGGAAACGGAAAAAAGAACACATTGACACCGGTGTGTCAGACCCACCATACTTGCTCCGGACACTGCGAGAGGGCTGTACAAGCAATGATCACACGCACGGCACAGCGGACACACCAGGAACCGCGGTGTTGGCCGTCGAATGGCGCTAGCTGCGCAGCATTTGTACACCGCCGCCGTCAGTGTCAGCCAGTTTGCCGTGGCATACGGAGCTCCATCGCAGTCTTTAACACTGGTAGCATGCCGCGACAGCGTGGACGTGAACCGTATGTGCAGCTGACGGACATTGAGCGAGGGCGTATAGTGGGCATGCGGGAGGCCGGGTGGACGTACCGCCGAATTGCTCAACACGTGGGGCGTGAGGTCTCCACAGTACATCGATGTTGTCGCCAGTGGTCGGCGGAAGGTGCACGTGCCCGTCGACCTGGGACCGGACCGCAGCGACGCACGGATGCACGCCAAGACCGTAGGATCCTACGCAGTGCCGTATGGGACCGCACCGCCACTTCCCAGCAAATTAGGGACACTGTTGCTCCTGGGGTATCGGCGAGGACCATTCGCAACCGTCTCCATGAAGCTGGGCTACGGTCCCGCACACCGTTAGGCCGTCTTCCGCTCACGCCCCAACATCGTGCAGCCCGCCTCCAGTGGTGTCGCGACAGGCGTGAATGGAGGGACGAATGGAGACGTGTCGTCTTCAGCGATAAGAGTCGCTTCTGCCTTGGTGCCAATGATGGTCGTATGCGTGTTTGGCGCCGTGCAGATGAGCGCCACAATCAGGATTGCATACGACCGAGGCACACAGGGCCAACACCCGGCATCATGGTGTGGGGAGCGATCTCCTACACTGGCCGTACACCACTGGTGATCGTCGAGGGGACACTGAATAGTGCACGGTACATCCAAACCGTCATCGAACCCATCGTTCTACCATTCCTAGACCGGCAAGGGAACTTGCTGTTCCAACAGGACAATGCACGTCCGCATGTATCCCGTGCCACCCAACGTGCTCTAGAACGTGTAAGTCAACTACCCTGGCCAGCAAGATCTCCGGATCTGTCCCCCATTGAGCATGTTTGGGACTGGATGAAGCGTCGTCTCACGCGGTCTGCACGTCCAGCAGGAACGCTGGTCCAACTGAGGCGCCAGGTGGAAATGACATGGCAAGCCGTTCCACAGGACTACATCCAGCATCTCTACGATCGTCTCCATGGGAGAATAGCAGCCTGCATTGCTGCGAAAGGTGGATATACACTGTACTAGTGCCGACATTGTGCATGTTCTGTTGCCTGTGTCTATGTGTCTGTGGTTCTGTCAGTGTGATCATGTGATGTATCTGACCCCAGGAATGTGTCAATAAAGTTTCCCCTTCCTGGGACAATGAATTCACGGTGTTCTTATTTCAGTTTCCAGGAGTGTATATAGCTGCAGCTGTTCACAACTAAAAGCAGCATTTGCTCCAATATTATTAAGCTTAAGAGAAGTAGCTCGCGCTGCCCCGATTTCTCCTTCCCAAATTACGTCCATTTTTAGTCAATTTGAGAGTAATATTCAGGTTTGTCGGACAGAAATTATGGCAGCCATAGATGCATATAAAGAGAACGTAGAGTTTTCATTAAATGGAGACGAGAATTAAGTACATTTAATCCTACATTCGGTTTTGTTGAACAGCAAAAATCCCACAACCAGGAGGACAAGTCAGTGCTCACAGACCGGCACAGACTTTTTCAGCGTGTCAGAGTGGTCAGACAGGCACTGACCTGTCCAGCGCACTCAGACCTGTATCCACCTGCTGGTGGGGTGAAATGCTCCCTGAGGAAAGTGATGGGTGGAGGGGATAGAAGGTATATAAAGGCCACTCCATCCCCAGTCGCCCTCTTTCTGTCGTCAGTCACCATTGTATGAGGTCGATCGTTTTGCTCTCGTTCTTGCGCGTCAGTTTGCTCCTTTTTTGCATGCGTGTTGACGTTTTAGGTGAAAAAAATGAAACGTTCAGAATCAAGCACTGTCGGTAGTGCCAGTGGCGGCGAACACCAGAGACTGTGAAAGGGTCCTGTAGTCCCCTTTCATTATCATTTTATTTGCTTTCCAGTGATACAGAAGTCTCTGGCATGCGTGAGTGAATGAATATGGGTGTGTTTCATTTTGCTATACAGTGGTTTAGTCTGCCACAGAGAATGAGCGGTAGACGTACAGAATGGCCAACCCTTGTAGTTTTCAGGTAGGCAAAGAGGTTTGCTCCCCTGATATGAAAGTTACCAGTGTTAAGTAGGTGACGGAAGCCTCATCTCTGGGTTTTCCTCGCCACGGGGTCGCATGGGAGATGTTGGGTGAGTGAGATGGTCAGTCTACTTCCAGCCCGCCAAAGGTCTGCAGCCGAAGTCTCTTCGAAGAAGGGTGAGTTCACTTAGCCGCATGACGCGTTGTTTCATAGCAAGAGGGAATCTTTTAGATTTTGGTCTCGAGTTTCATCTTATAAAGATTGATTTGCTGGGTCACAGCAAGGAATGCAAAGCTTTTGCAGACTTTCAGTTTGATTCCTAATGCAGACTTGACTTTGATCCATAAGAAGAATGTAAGTAGAATGTTTTTGTATGTTCTGGCTCACTAGCTCAATTTTTAAAAAAATTGCTCATTAACACTCACATTTTTTTATTTTTTATGAAATCACTCTAATTATCCAAAACATACAAAACATTCTACTATCTCTTTTAACTTAATAATTAATAATTATAACATAATATAATAATATAATATAATATATTAATATATTATTATATTATAATATATAATAATAATTACAATAAAAAATTACTTATTTTACATACATTTTCCACAGGTGAACGTAATAAAATAAATAAAATGAATTAGTTAACACAGGAAAATTATATTAAAAATTTTATATTGTGAATGTAAGTAAATTAAGTAAAATGTATTGGTTAAACAAAGGTAAATTATATCAAAATTAAAATGAGCAACAAAAATGTACAACATTAAGAACATAAATAAATAAGATATATTAGTTAACAAAACTATATAATTAAAATGTATTATGTAACAAAAGTAAATAATTAAAATAAATTAGTTAACAAAAGAAAGTTATTTATAAAAATAGCTATTTATTTATTATGTCTTTCTTAACCTCTTCAGATCCTCTACCCTCTAAACTTAATTTTACTAAAAAAGTTGAGTTTTATTTGATGTTTTGGTCAACATTAGTAAGGAAACATTGTTCTATAAAAAATTTTTTGATTGGTTTTTTGAGAATCTGATGTGTCATATACGACACACTGGTACTGAAGGCAGACAATTATGGAATGATTGTATATGACTCCATATGTTATAATATAAATTTATTGGGCAAGTTAAATAAAGAAACAAATTTCATTGTACAATATCAAAGTGTTAATATTTTTAAATTACATTATTTTAACATCCACTGATTTTTCTTGGTGAGTTCAGTTCATGTGAAAATCTCGAAAACAATTTCTGCCCTTCACGAGGCACAAATGACTCTTGCATTCTGTGCAGAAAACTCGTGCTCTTACACTTTTACATCCTGGTCGCCTACAACGATGAGTCTTTTCATCGTTGGTGACCTCTGGCATGTGAATAGCACTGCTTTTTCGTTTAGCATCACTCGGAATTGGTGCTGGAATACTTTTTCTTTTCAAGGAGCTGGAGGCGATATCTACTTCTTTATCTCCATCTGTAGATTCGTCATTAATATCAGATATATCATTCCCTGAATGGATAAGCCACTCTGATACGTCAATTTTAAATTGTAGGTAGTCCATCGTATTCTTCCTTCTTTTCTTCAGTGCATTACAGTCTCTCCTGTACTCTATCCAAGATGCAGCACAAGCAAAATCAAAGAGATGCAGGATCATTCGCACTGTCCACTCTCTTGATCTTGCACTTTGTCTGTAAACAGCAATGATACGATCCAGCATGTCGACCCCACCCATATTTTCATTATATTTTTCGATAGCAAGAGGCCTGCTGATATTTACGTATTGTTTGTCTTGCTTTGACCAACGCCTGCACCGTCCCAGAGGCAATTTTCCTTCTGCGGATGAGGCAACAATTACAGATTTGTTGTCATACCATTTAATAATGGCAATTTGTCCATCACCACGAACAGACTGATCAGCTGCACCCCGACCTGCCTTTTTCATTTCTGTATCCGACTGAAGACCGCTCACTCTTGGAACTTTTCAAGACTGTATTGTCCCTGTAGCCTGACAGCCTCTGTCTGAGTGTAGACAGTCTAGGAGCTCAACCGACGTAAAGTATCGGTCCGTATAAATTATAGAACCTTCAGGTAGCGTAGTTGCCAGTCTCATTACTACCTTTCCGCCAATCTTCAAGTAATCATAGCCTTCCAGTATACTGTCACCTTTCCCTTCATACATGAAAAAGTCAAGAGGTAATCCATCTGGAGATGTGGAAACGAAATTCTTGAGGCCACACGGATTAGGCTTTCCACAAATGTATTGCCGCATCGTTGTCTTGCCCCAGAAAGGAATCATCTGTTCATCAATGGAGCCCTTCTGTGTCCTACGGTGTTTAGCAAAGGACGAATTTTCCAATATTTATCTTTTGCTCTCACATCACTAGACACATCATTGTCTGTAACTAGTTTCAGTGCACTTCTGATTGCAAAAAACCGCTTCCTTGACATTTTCCCTGCTACATCAGTCACTCTCGTCCCGAAAGCCCAATACATATTTAATCTGGGGTAGCCAAGGCATGACATCTTGATTGAGATGCCAAAAAATGTCATAATCTCTTCAGGAGTTGTATTTAGTGATTTCCCTGTGCGTGAAAAAGATGACTGATTGCTACAGGATGACAACAGCTCAAAAACACTGTAAGGAATATATTTAAGAAAATATTCTCTTGTCTCACAATGTTTCCCTTGCCAAACAGTTTCTTCAAATGCTGGTGCAGGTGGTAACGGCTCAAAGACGTCTGTATGGCGCCAAGGGGGAACATTTCTGGATTTCTGTCCGCCAAACTGATCAGTCACAGTATCTGAGACAACTTCACACGAATCGTCACCACTTTCCACTTCTGGTGCTAAAACAGTATCTTCATTGCATTCTTCATCACTGGATAAACATTCAAGTTCTGAGATGTCTCCATCGAACTCCAGAGGTCTGTCCAACTCTTCAAGGATCTGTGCATCTGACACTGAAGAAGTCAAGAAAGGTTTAATTACTTTAAATGAAACAAAAACCTGTAATTATAATTACAGCATCAAACAATTAATGCAACGTTTGTAAAATAAGTCTAAGGATAACGATTGACTATTGCTCAATAATTTTTAGGACATGTTTTCTAGTGTACACAGAAATACACATTCAGTTCCAATGTGTCCTATCTGACACACGTGTACAAAGCCTTTTGCAGTACAGTGAAAAATATTATTTCGTTGTTTTAAAATGCTCACATACCGAGCAGTAGTGTTTGCCTCAAACATTATGCACGTTAAAGTAATACAAAATGTAAATAACTTTACATAAATGGGTACTTACAATATCTCAACATCATTTTGTCCACCTTTTCACGCATGCACTCAGAAAACAAAGCTTACACTCGTCACTTTACGCGCCAGAACGCTGAAACTCGCGGGAATCCATGCTGACATCTCGCGGACGTCTGGGAAACTACTTAGACATGTGTCTCTGGCGTTACATTGGAGCTGTGGCTAAACAAAGTTCACCAATTTGGTGTGTCGTATACGACACGCGGGATCTGAGGAGGTTAAAATGTTTTAAAAATATATATAAACATGAAGTTAACAAGTTTATAAATTTTTAAGTTTTTATTCATTTATGAAAAAGCAAATATTAATAATTAATAATTAATAATTTTCAGTATGTAATCTATGTTGTGCATCATATGTAAGATTCTTTTTACCATACATAATTACATAAGCAAGTGTATCATTAGGAATTTTATCATTAAAAGTTGCACAAAGTTTCATATTTGTTTTTTGTGTAGTTATAACATTTTTTCTACATGTCATATTAATTACATAAATTGGATAATTATTTATAAAACTAAATGGACTAATATCAATATCTGATTTTTAGTAAAGTAATTATTTTAAAATTTACAAATGCATCATATGCTTTAAGAAAATTATTTGGTTCATTAATATTCCATATTTCTTGAGGAGATACTACATTTTTACTATTTTTAAATATATATTCTGTACTGTAACATGAGCAAATAATGATGAATCAACTAACTGATTATTTTTACGATTTGTCTGAAATACAACAAAATAATTTATGGCATATCAAATTCTAAAGAATTATAGTAATTTGTAATATATAATTCAAAACTATTTTATTAGGTAAAACAACTATTTCTTCTGTTTGAAATTCATAAAAAGGAATAGGAATTTTAGGGTTTTTTGAAATATATTTTCACATTGTTCAGTTTCATAATTTCCTTCATATTTAACAACTGGTATACGAATTTCCATAGATTCAAAAATATGTTTACCTTCTTTAGGTAATGTATCTTTTATTTCAATACCAGCATCATTTGTATCAAACCAACATAAAATTGCATCTCCAGAACTTGAACTACACGTAAAAACAATAGTTAAGTTTCCTTCAAACATAATTTCTTTATAATCTTTAAAAAATCCACCAAGTAATGGTAATGAATAGATTACTTCATTTGTTTTACTATTTATCTTTCCTGTATTAATAATATGTCCTTCTAAACTTATTATGTCAGTAACAGATGAAGTTAAATGTAGTAAGGCTGATGATGAAATAAAAGGATGTACAATTCTAGATAATTTATTATTTCCAATTTTTTTATTGTTTTAAAATCAAACAATTTAGTTTCATCATTATCAATTTTTATTTTATATCTCATCATAAATAGATAATCTGTACCATCATTTCCAATTATAATTGTGCATGATTTCGATGTAACCAACAATCAGCAATATTTATTTCAATTTCTGTATCTTTGATAGGAAAATCAAAATTATTTTTAGTTTTTTCATTAACAGGAAATGAACAAAACTGATAACTTTCAATTTTATTCATAATTGTTTTAGCAATTATTTATTTATGAATGTCTCAGCAATAATTTACTTATGAATGTTTTAGCAATTATTTATTTATTAAGGACAAAATTTATTAAGATATTTGTAAAACAACTGTGACAGTAGCACCATTAATGTCAATTAAATTATCATTTTCAGCAGTTATAGCAAATTCTAAATACTGAATTGTATTCAAAATGGGAACATTTATGGGATATTTTGCTCCATACATTACTGGTCTGCCAAATTCTCCATTATGTTTAAATGAAGCAATAGTTTCTCTCCAAAAATGAATATTATGTTTTACATACATTCCATCAGCAAAATTAAAATTTATATTTATTAATTCAAAAGGAATTATTTTAGGAACATCTTTAGCTACAGTTTTTTCATTAGGTAAAACAACTTGATTTTTAAAACCAAATAAATTTCCAATACTAACTTGTATGTTTTGTTGTTGTGGTCTTCAGTCCAGAGACTGGTTTGATGCAGCTCTCCATGTTACTCTATCCTGTGCAAGCTGCTTCATCTCCCAGTACATACTGCAGCCTACATCCTTTTGAACCTGCTTAGCGTATTCATCTCTTACTCTCCCTCTACGATTTTTACCCTCCACACTGCCCTCCAATACTAATCCGGTAATCCCTTGATGCCTCAGAACATGTCTTACCAACCGATCCCTTCTTCAAGTAAGGTTGTGCCACGAACTCATCTTCTCGCCAATTAAATTCAGTACCTCCTAACTAGTTATGTGATCTTCCCATCTAATCTTCAGCATTCTTCTGTAGCACCACATTTCGAAAGCTTCTATTCTCTTCTTGTCCAAACTATTTATCGTCCACTTCTACACATAGTTACACTCCATACATATACATTCATAAACGACTTCCTGACACTTAAATCTATACTCGATGTTAACAAATATCTCTTCTTCAGAAACACTTTCCTTGCCATTGCCAGTCTACGTTTTATGTCCTCTCTACTTCGACCATCATCAGTTATTTTGCTCCCCAAATAGCAAAACTTCTTTACTACTTTAAGTGTCTCATTTCCTAATCTAATTCCCTCAGCATCACCCGAGTTAACTCGACTACATTCAATTAACCTCGTTTTGCTTTTGTTGATGTTCATCTTATATCCTCCTTTCAAGACACTGTCCATTTCATTCAGCTGTTCTTCGAAGTCCTTTGCAGTCTATAACAGAATTACAATGTCATCGGCAAACCTTAAACTTTTTATTTCTTCTCCATGGATTTTAAATCCTACTCCGACTTTTTCTTTTGTTTCCTTTACTGCCTTCTCAATATACAGATTGAATAACATCAGGGATAGGCTACAACCCTGTTTCACTCCCTTCCTAACCACTGATTCCCTTTCATGCCCATCGACTCTTATAACCTCCATCTGGTTTCTGTACAAACTGTAAATAGTATTTCTCTCCCTGTATTTTACCCCTGCCACCTTTAGAATTTGAAAGAGAGTATTCCAGTCAACATGGTCAAAAGCTTTCTCGAAGTCTACAAATGCTAGAAATTTAGGTTTGCCTTTTTTTAATCGAGCTTCTAAGATAATTCATAGGGTCAGATTGTCTCATGTGTTCCAACATTTCTATAGAATCCTAACTGATTTTTCCCGAGGTCAGCTTCTGCAAGTTTTTCCATTCGTCTGTAAAGAATTCGCGTTAGTATTTTGCTGCCTTCACTTATTAAACTGATAGTTCTGCAATTTTCACATCTGTCAATACCTGCTTTCTTTGGGATTGGAGTTATTATATTCTTCTTCAAGTCTGAGGGTATTTCAACTGTCTCATACATTTTGCTCACCAGATGGTAGAGTTTTGTCTGGACTGGCTCTCCCAAGGCTGTCAGTACTTCTAATGGAACGTTGTCTACTCTCGGGGCCTTGTTTTGACTTAGGTCTTTCAGTGCTCTGCCAGACTCTTCACGCAGTATCAAATCTCCCACTTCATCGTCATCTACATCCTCTTCCATTTCCATAATACTGCCCTGAAGTACATCGTCCTTCTATGGACCCTCTATATACTCCTTCCACCTTTCTGCTTTCCCTTCTTTACTTAGAAACTGGGTTTCCATCTGAGCTCTTGACATTCATACAAGTAGTTCTCTTTTCTCCAAAGGTCTCTTTAATTTTCCTGTAGGTAGTATCTATCTTACCCCTAGTGAGATAAGCCTCTACATCCTTACATTTGTCCTCTACCCATCCCTACTTAGCCATTTTACACATCCTGTCGATCTCATTTGTGAGATGTTTGTATTCCTTTTTGCCTGCTTCATTTACTGCATTTGTATATTCTCTCCTTTCACTAATTAAATTCAATATTTCTTCTGTTACCCAAGGATTTCTACTAGCCCTCGTCTTTTTACCTACTTGATCCTCTGCTGCCTTCACTACTTCATCCCTCAAAGCTACCCATTTTTCTTCTACTGTATTTCTTTTCCTCATTCTTGTCAATTGTTCCCTTATGCTCTCCCTGAAACTCTGTACACCCTCTAGTTTAGTCAGTTTATCCAGGTGCCATCTCCTTAAATTGCCACCATTTGCCCTTGGAAATGTCTTACAGTTTAAAACCTGGCTCCAAAATCTCTGTCTCACAATTATCTATCTGAAAAATGTCTTGCATATCCATTCATGATTTTACATCACATTCAATTACAATTCAATTTAAGACTTCATCTGCTTTCATATGTATTTTAGGTTTTTGTGAATGTGTAATTTTTTTAAATTCTTAAACCTATATGGTCCTACTGGAATTTCTATTGTTTCACCATCACAATAAAGTTTATTTTTTTAGTTGTAATATTTGGTGTTAAAACGTTGAATAAAAACCAACTAATGAAACATTAGTATAATTATCATGTATTACAACAGTTAATCTTTTTTTAAGTACACTAGATTTATCACTAAGTTGAAAGAGGCTGCTCAATTATTAGTGAAAAACCTGATAATAGTATATAAAAATTATTAATAAATGAATGATATAAATAAATAAGAATACATAAATAAATGAAAAATATAAATAATAAATGAATAAAATAGATTGGGAGCCTAAAGTAAGAATTCCACAAAGTAATTTAAAAAACAAAAATTGTAAACTATTACCAAATTCTATAAGATTTGCAAGAGTTGGACCAAGTGCTTGTGATAAGACAACATTAATGATTGATAGTTACATTTTAGCTCCAGATTGATTAAATTGAATTAAAAATAAACATTTATATATTTATTCAAAAGGTTTAGAACAACCAAAGTATCAAAAATTTATAAAACAATGCAAAATAATTAAAAATAAAATAAATTAAAATATTGTTAGTTTTATTTAAAATAATGAAGATATTATACCTTTAGAAGAATGTGAAAATAATTCAGTTGTTGTATTTGATGATTTTATTTTGGAAAATCATGATGTTGTTAGAGATTAATTTACTACAGGTAGACATAAAAATGTAGATGGCTTTCATTTAGAACAATCTTATTCAAAAATACCCAAGCAGTAAGTCAGAGATAATTTAAATTTTTAAATATATTTAGACAAGATGATACAAATTTAAACCATGTTTATCTTGAAATTGTAGATATAGATTTAAATTTTAATAATTTTAAAGAATTATGAAGTAATTGCTGGAATGATTTTGGTTTTTTAGATATGTCTAGAAAATAAAATGAAGTTAAATACAGAAATAAAATTCAACATAAACGTTAAATATAAGTATAAAAATGTAAACGCAAAACATAAACATATGTATTACAACGTAAATATAAAAACATAAACCTAAGCATAAACATTAAACATAATTAATGTTTTTCCTTCTTTAGAAATTTTTGCAAAGTATGAAGAAAAAGTTGTTAAACATGTTAAAGAAAACAGAAAAAAGCTGAAAAATTATAAGAAAAATTTAAACTTTGGAAAAAGCATCCAAGAACAGAATATGAAAAATATAGAAAAAAGATCAACCTGTTATTGATGCTATTGAAGAAGTAAAACAAGGTATTGAAGGTTTAGCTGACAAAGTTTTAAAAGCAATATAGAAATTGAAAAACAAATGATTTCATATAATCAAATATAGAAGATTTTGGAGATGTATCACCAATTAAACCATTAACAGATTGGTCTACTGATGATTTTTCTGGAAAATATAATTATACATTAATTGAATCAGAAAATTGTAGTATATTAAATAAATATGAAGAAGAAAATAAAAATAAAAATGTAAATGAAATTAAAAATAAAATTGAAAAAAGTAAAAATTTAAATAAAAATAAAAGATAAATGTTAGTGAATGAATGTTAAAACATATTAATCATAGTGAAGATAAAGTATTTGTCTTAACACCTGTTGGTATGTTAAAAAAAGTAGGTAATTTACCTGTAGAATTTAATGGAGATACTTTAAAAATTGGTAATAAAACATATGAAGGTACAGATTGGTTAATCAAACTTTATACTGAAAAACAAATAACTATAGAAGATTTAAATAAAAAGTCTGATGCTGTAGATTTATCAAATTATGCAGATATATTATTTAATTCAGGAGCATTATATTCTGATAATAATACAAATAAAATAAGATTAAGTTGAATATAATTACTTAATAAAAGAAATTGTAGATTTTTTTCCAAATTTAAGGAAACAAACGATAGATTCTTCAGATTAAAGTTCAACTGAACGGAAAGGTAGAGGCTTAGTTAAGAAATATACAGATAAAGCAATTGAATACGTTTGGATAAAAGATAATAGACAAGTAATTGATAGACAATTGACAGACACTTCATTGATAGACTCATGGTGAAGAACCAACTGGAAAAAAGAATCATCATAATGAAAAAGAAGGTATTGCACAAATGTTAACTAATAAATTTAGTGCTTTTATAATTGATAATTCGAAAGGAATTCAATATGTAATTAGATTTTTAACTAATCTTCCACATACATTTTGGAAAAGTGATAAATATAAAAAAGGATAAGTAAATATATAAATAACAAAGTACCATTTGAAATGCATCTTCAAGGTTATAATCATTGTGGTCCAGGTACATATTAGAAGAAAGAGCTGATAAAGAAATAAATCCTTTATGTGAAGCTTGTACAAAACTTGATATTGTTTATGTCTTTACAAAAATACATAAGGCTAATAAAGAGCTACAATTAACTGCAAAACAAAGAATGTATGCAGATGATGCTTCATTTGATAAAAAAGTAGCAGCAACAACAATTAAAGGAATAATGCATGGAAAACGAAAATTTGGAATGGGAATTAATGTTGATGAAAATGGTTGGGGATTATAAATTTTTAAACTATATAAAAAGTTCTTATTAAATTTTTCATTATATAAATGAATATCGTTACAATTGATTGTACTTTGTACCTAGTAGCAAAAGTAAAGCAAAATCAATTAAATTAACATTAAATATTGAACAATTAAATGCAAATGAACCATTTTTAACAGATGTTCAGGAAAAAGAAAAAAGAAAAGAGAGTTGGCGGAAATTTACTTGTTACAATAGCTATCCATGCTGTTAAAAAATCGTTGAATATTTAACAAAAAAGAAAGACGGTAAAGGACTCACATACACATGAAGGTTTATTTTTAACATTATTATTAGCTACATTAACTTATTTAGCAACAATTGGTTCAATAGCTGAAGGCTCTGCAGCAAATGAAAATGCAGTACTAAATAAAAAGAAATATGATAAGGAATTAGAACAACAAAAGAGACATAACCTAGAAATGGAAACGAAAGTAAATAATGGATTAAAGACAACAATAGGATTTCAAAAAATAATTAATAAATATTCTAATGCATTTAGTGATTTTGATACAGAAAAATCATCTAAACAATTAAAAATTAAAAACTTTCATGGTGTCTACATGATTGATGAAATAAAAAAAACATTAAAAATTGAATGTGGTATAGTTAATTTAGATACATCTGATAATCCTGGTACTCAATGGATTTGTCATTTTAAAAATAAAAATAAAAAAGTTGTATTTGATGCATTTGGTGGTAATATATAAAAACAAATGTTAATTATTTAGGATAAGATGCATTATGTTACAATACAGAAAGAATACAAAATTCTAATTTAGTAATCTGTGATTATTTATGTTTATTTGTTTTGAAATTGCTTAGTGAAAATTATAATTTTAATGATCTTTTAGAATAAATAAATGTATATTTTTGGAAATAAGAAACATTTAATTAAACAAAATGAACAAGTACATAATACACCTACATTAAGTTTAGAAGAAATGGACAAAACTGAAAATACTATTAAACAATTTGAAAAAGTTGTAATAGATGAAATTATTATTAAACAAATACAATCATCAATAGATCCAAAGATAAATTTAAACAATTTCAAAAAGGATTTAGTGCTACTTTTAAAGTAACTAAAGGATACATTGCTTTTAAAGGTACAAGACTTGCTAATGTGAATGATACAACTGTCTTAAGAGATGTAGTTAACAAACAGTTCTTATAGAAAGAAAATGTTACGAAACAAGAATACCCTATCATTCTAACACAATTTAATAACTCTTTAATAAAAAAGATTATAACAACTTTCTTTTAAATTTAAATAAAAGAAATGGTTTTATGGATGGTATTATGCAAGATTATAATAAAGAAAAAAAGGACACGAAAAGAAATATTTTTAATAACATTAAATAAAATTGATTCAGTAGAAAGTTAAGTTGAATCATTAGAATCAGATTTTAAAAAATGCTTAGACAAAAAAGTAGGTGAATATCTAGATGTATTGAAAAAATTAGATTCATTTTAAATTTTTTTATGTATATAAATTTTTTATACATATAAATGGAAAATCATATTTCACATGACTATCACATTTATTGTCTGAAAAGGAAAAAGTTTACAGAAACAAATAATTCACATAGAGTATTAACTAAAAATGTAAGACAATGAATTGAAGGTCTTTGTACAATTAGTAAACCTAAGAAAATTAGATTTGTTAAAAAAATTTGTAAACATTGAAGATTTAAATGATAAAATTAATATAAGTAATAATAATAAGAATTCATGGAAATATAATTAATGAATTCCATAAACCAATTAGATACCATTTTAAAAGAAAAAATGTTATTCCTTATAGTGTAGATGATTTGTAGGAAGCTAAATTAGTAGAGAGGGGTTCTAAAAATTTAAAAGGAAGTAAAAAATATACAAAGGTTGTAAATATTTATTAACAATAATTGATTTATTTCCAAAATATGCATTTGCTGTTTCCATTAAAAACACAACTGCTAAAAATATTAATGATTTTATTAAAATATATTTGCAATTAGAAAACCAAATAATTTACAAACAGATAATGGTAAAGAATTTTATAATAAAGAATTTTCAGGTTTAGTAAAGAAATATAGTATTTATCTTTTTTCTACTTTTTGGTATTAAAAGCATCTGCTGTTGAACGTTTTAATAGAACACTAAAATAAAAATTTGGATACAATTGGCTTTACTAGGAAATTATAAATGGATAAATATAGTTAAAGATCTAATTGATAATAATAATAATGCAAAACATTCTACAATAAAAATGAAACCAATAGTATTAAACATAAGAAAATTTAAAAATATATAATACTTTAAATAACGATAGTTACATTTTCAAAAATGTGGGAAAATAAAGATTAGTAACCTAAAAGGTATTATTGAAGAAGGTTATACAGCTAATTGGTCAACAGAAATATTTGAAATTGATGTTACTCATTCCAATCCAGTTACATAAATATTAAAAGTTATAAAAGGAAATTTTTTGGAACTGCAGAAAACGAAATATCCAGCTGTATATTTAGTGGAAAGAATTATTAGAAAGAAAGGATATGGTTATTCACATAACAGTTCGGTAAATTCAAATAACGTAATTTCTTAAAGTATTAATTGACTGTTTAGTTTAATAATCAATTACATTTTTCAAAAAATTATCAAATGTTTCCATCAAATTTTGAATCTTGTATTTCACTTCATTCATGATTAATTGAATTATTCATTCTTTTAATTGAATTCTATCATCTTTTATACTAATTGTTTCATCGTTTAAATTAGTTAATCTATGTAGTTTTTGCATGCAGTAATCCATTTCTATTATTTGACTTTTGTAATGTTTTATTTAATGTTTTTAAAAGTAATCCATTTACATATAAAATGTTACATATAAAAATTTTATGTATAAAAATTTATTAATTTTAATATTTTATTAATTTTTACTTTATTATTTCTAAAATTTTAATAATTTTATTAATTTAATAATTCCTCATAACCAGATGGTAAATTTTATTTTCCAATACAAATCTTTTATTATCATAAGGACTTAATGCATATTTATTTCCTTGCATTGTATATGTTTCATGGTTTTCACTTTTGATTAAATTTAATTTTCTACATTGTTCTATATTGTTAAACATCAATCCTTGTAATCTTCTAACCTTATTTTGTTTTAAAAACACATTTTTTATACCTTTAGATTTCTGTTCTATTTTGTCACCAACTTTAAATGCATACATCTTTGCCCTTAAACGACTAAATTCTTCCATTACTTTTCCATTACATTCATCTTCCATTTTACCAACTACTTTTTTGCTTATTTGTGGAATATTATCTATATTATGTATTGGATAATCACTTCTGTCAAAGTAATCAATCATTTAACTTCATAGAAATTTTCTGTTTTAATATTATAAATATAACTATATGTATCTTGATAACATAATTCAATATTTTCTTTATATTCTGGTTGCATAACCATATAATAAAAATCGTATATTAATTATTTAGATAAATCTAGTCTACTTAATCCAATATAAATAGGTTTTTTAAATATTATTTTAGTTTCATTCATATGAATAGCAGCTAGATTTTCGTTAAAATTTTCTATGTATAAAGTTTGGCTTCACTGCAAGTTTATCACATATTTTACTATTTGAAGCTAATGTTATATCTTGTCTATTACTTTTACTTTCTATTCTTTCACCAAATATTCATTAAGTTGTATAAATCTTTTTCAAAATCATTTAGGGATTCAGTTGTTTATTGTGTATTTAAATCTATATATTTATTTTAACAATTAGATTGTATAATTTTTTTCTAAGTTGCATTCCTAATGATAGATACAGTTTAAGATTTCTAAAATGTACCACATAATTAATCTTTTTATCTAAAGTAGTTACGAATTTACTTTCATTTGTACCTGGAACAAGTTCAGATTCGGGAGCAAATCGTAAATCATGTAATTGTTTTGGATATTCTAAATCTACTTCTAATATTTAATCATTTTCAGAACTGTTTGGAATTTCATTTATTTTTGGACAATTAAAATTATTTGGTTCTTTCCATATGGTAAATACCACCATATGGTAAACACTGGTTCATAGCTTAACCATCTAAATTATTTGCAACTAGATACATTATATAATTTAGTATTTCATTATTATTATGATCTTATACACATTAATTATTTGTTATCACATATCTTTTACACATTGTGATAGTCCACCTCTTATTTCTTTTTCACCCATTATATAATATTCATGTTATAATTCAAGTTTTTGATCAGTAAGTTTTAACATGGCATCCCAAGATAAACCTGTTGCAGTAAAATACCAAGAAGGATCTAGAGTATATAGATTTCTACATTATTTCTTAAAATTTTCAGAAACATCACTTAACAATAATAAATCAGTTTTAAGTTATAAGTCATGTTATTCACCAACATTTTTTATATTGAACTTTTCCGAAACTAATTTTGCATGATTTTAATCTTCATCAGTTATATCACAATCATTTAATTTGCTATGAAATTTTTAATTTGTTGGTAATTGCGTTTCTTCAAATTATTCCAAGAATCACTTTAGTTATATGGATAAATTCCTTTTCTAATTACTAAATTAAATAATTCTGAAGAAAAATACTTTTTAATATTTTAATTGTTTTTTCTTTAAATCTGATTAAAGTTCATCAAGTCAAGAAGCCATTAATCTTACTGTATCAAGGAATCTCATTTTTAAAGTTTTTCTATGTTTACTAAAACAATAATAATTATTTTTATTATTTGGTATTAGTTCTATTTATTTATATCATAACCCAGATCTTTTACAAAAGATGCAAATAAATAAATAGGTACAAAATCACATGTTTTAATTTTAAATTGCATTTATTACATAATGGAGCTAATTATTTTCCAATTAAATGATCATGATTATCAAAAATTTTTGTTATTAATGGTATTATCACTTTTACAAAATTTACAAACATTAGATATATTATGTAATCTGTATTCAATAAGTGTAACTTGTTCATTTCTTCAATTTCAGAATCAATTCTTCCAATTTCTTTAACTTCTTGTTTTATACATTCAATAAATTTTTATGACTTTTTTGTCCTCTTTTTCTTAATAGGTTGCCATTTGTTGTCCAAATTCTTTAATTTTTCATGTATTTCACCTTATTTTAGTATATACACACAATACAAATTGAAATTTAACTTAACACCATGATACACTTACAACTATTCCTTAATTATGTTCAAAATTCTTGTTTTTACAGCATTTAAGAAATGATTAGGATCAAGTATATCTATACTATTTTAGTTTGCAACTTATTTTCAAATGCTTTTTCAAATAAATAATCTTTAATTGTTTTTCAATCTCTTGGTTTTACGAATACATTTTTAGAGAAAGGAAATGTTCTTCATTCGTTTATCTCCTTAAGTTCCAGAAACATCATAAAAAACACAACATGGTAACCTTATCCATAGATTTTCACTATATTAATTTTACTTGTATAATTTCAAACACTATTTCTGTGATTACAAATAACATTTCAACGAATACTAATAATAAATATAATTAATCAGCTTTACTAAACTTTTAATACCCTTGTTGATTATTTATTTTACAAAACTCACGATGTCTTATAGCACAGAATTGTTTTAGTTGAGCTGCAATGTTTTTTTTCCATTTTGCTCATATATTTATTACAGAAAAAAAATTATTAGTTTTGTAAAAAATATTACTTTAATAAAATAATATTTATTTAATTGATGAACAAGGATTATTATTTAATAAGTAATCAATCAAAAAGAGAAATTGTTTAACAATAAATTAATATTTATAAAATTAGTTTATTATTTAGTATAACAATCTATTAGTTTTTAAACAATTAGTTCAATATTTAGTCTAACAATCAATTAGTGTGCTAACCTATTTATTACAAATGCAGGTTATTAGATTGGAAAATTATTTTTATTAATAAAATGATAGTTATTTAATAGATGGATAAGGATAATTATTTAATAGATAACTAATCAAAACTAGAATTATTTTATTATTTAGTTTAACAATCAGTTTGCTTTTTATAAATTAGTTTTCATTTAGTTTAACATTCTATTAGTTTTTAAACAATTACGTTGTTACTTAGTTTAATACTCAGTTAGATGCTCTTCTATTTATTACAAACAATTAATTAGATTTGAAAATAGTATTTTTATTACTAAAATGATAATTATTTAATAAATGGATAAGAATTATTATATAATATCATAAAGGATTATTATTTAATAAATCATTAAGTTAAATTTTTCTTATTCTTAATATATTCTAAAGTACATTTTTCCGTAAATTATTATGATTATCTTTATGTGATGGGATCATATAAAAAGAATTTAAATATTCAATTTCTTGACAAATTTTACATTATTCATTGTTAATAATAGTTTTCTACGTTCTTTCGTCTTAAATGTTCTTTATAATAATATTTTGCTTCACTTTTTCCACATACACAAAGAATTCGATTTTATTGTAATTTTGTACATCATATTCATTTATACGTGGCTTACAAATAGTTCTATATTTAATGTAAAGTAAAATTTCAAATGATTTCTTTGTATTACAATATTTACAAAATTTTATTTTGCACAGAACAATCTTGTTGTTCTTGCGCCATTTACATGGCAAAAATTTTGCTAGATTTGTAAAAAACAATAAATATTTATAATTTCTTAAATTTTAATTTTAAATTATTCGTATAAATTATTTTAAAAACAAGAATCATCATAATATTGGTTTCTAAATTGTTGAGTTCTGTAATTTATAGGATCTATAAATTGTTCAAGAGATGTAATTACAATTCCTGGTATAGAATCAAGAGCAGCCAATATGTCAGCTAATGTTGGTTTTTTATTTTGAATAATACTTCTACAAAGTGGACAATTTTCTTTTTCCTTTAACCATTTATCAATAGATTCTTTATGAAAAATATAATTGCAATTTGTTTTAACAAGCCGATTAATATATTCATCACCTAAACAAATAGGACAATTAATATCTTGTTCACATAACACAGTTAGTTCTTAAGTATCTTTTTCTTTAGCTTCATTTCGTTTTGGGTCTCCATTTGTAAGATTTATATTAGATTTTTAAAAAATTTAAATAATAATTTTCATTTAATCATTTAGCTATTATTTCAAAATTACATTATTTTTTAAAAATTACATTGTGATGTCAATATCATGAAATTCTTATTTCTATTTTTAATTTCTTTCATTCCTTTGCATTTTTATTTCATTTGTCCTTTTTAATAATTTCAAAATCAAAAGCGTCAATTAATTTATAAAATCTGTTTGCTAAAATAACTTTGAAATCATTATTGAGTTCTAGAGAAAGTTGTTCTCCAAATCTAGTATTTAAATATTAACGGTTCATATTATTATATAAAACATTTATCTCTAGCTCATTTACATTTCTACCTTCTTTAGAAATACTTAAATTATTTAGCTTCTTGATTTAAGTAGTTTCCATTTATGCAGAAAAATTTATTAGTTTTAAAAAAATAGGTTTATAGTTTATATTAAAACTATTTTTTTTATTTTGTTAAATAATATATTTAAATTAATTTACATGTATTCACAATGTGATTTTTAAAAGTAATTTACCTTTGTTAACTAATATATTATATTTATTTATTTTTTATTGTCTAGTTTTTGTTCATTTTATTTTTAATGTAATTTACCTGTGTTAACCAATACATTTTAATTAATTTACTTACGTTCACAATGTAAAATTTTTAATACAATTTACCTTTGTTAACTAATTCATTTTATTTATTTTATTACATTCACTATTGGAAATGTATGTAGAATAAGAAATTTTTTATTATAATTATTATTATATTGTTAAGATTATAATACTATATTATATGAATATTTTATATTATATTATATTATTATTTTATTATATTACAGTTATTAATAATTAAAGTAAAGGATACTGTAGAATGTTTTTGTATGTTCTGGATAATTAGTTCAATTTTATAAAAAATAAAAAATGTGAGTGTTAATGAGCATTTTTTTTATTTTTTATAAAATTGAGCTAGTGAGCCAGAACATACAAAAACATTCTTCTAAGATAGTACAGTGGTGTTATATGTTTAAGCATCCTTGGTTTAGTGTGAATACTTGTGTGCCTGGCACTGCATGTGTGTGTATTCTAATCTTTTCCGAATTTTGGTACTTTTTGCTTCTTTGTGAATTTTCCTCATCTCATTACATTATGTCTGGTGGAAACCATCCACATGGCTTCATATTAGAGTTGTTGTCCCTCTGCCATTATCATGTGTCCTTTGAAATGTGCCCTCTGCAAAATGTTATTTGTTCACAACTGCGTGGTTTGATGTTGCAAAAATTTGGCCATGGGATATAGAAATTGTGTCTCCGCCAACCATATGGGCACACAAGTCTGTTGTGAAACGTATAGCGTTTCACAAGCAATTTTACTTAGTCACCAGGCAACAGCAGTTCTATAGATGCATTACATCAATGTTTTAAGGAATAAATAATTTTGCCTCCAATCTTATCCAGTGTACCGGCGTTACATCTCTGATACCTACGCCATTTACCTTGTAGTTTTCCTTATTAGCCCATCCACAGCGTTTCCATGTGTACAAATCCAATAATTAGTGTCCCCTTTTATTTAAAACAAATGCTTTGGAATAAATCTTGTTTTCAGGAATGTTGCTGCAAGCTGCACTTATGCACAGTGTTGATACACTCTGTAATTCATTCAGTATTTGTTCACGTGAACAATGCTCGGATATATTAACAATTACATCCCATTCTTTATCAATGATTTTACAATGAAGGTTCTTTTGTGAGTTTTTCTTATGAATAAATTAAGTAATTTTCCGACTCAGCTGCACCTCTTATTTGTCATGTGACTAGAGTTGGTGGTGATCCGATCTTTTACATTTATTTCAATCTCAGATAGCGTTTTGTTATTCAAAGTGTGCATGGCTCTCTTAGCCATCAGGATTCATTCAAAGTGTGCTTCACTCTTCTTACACATAGCTTACATTTACTCACACTACTTATAACTGTTACAGCATGATGGAGGATTACTTGGTAAGTATAGATTCAAATCGGTATCTGTAACTTTCCTCTTCCACTAAGAATTTCGTAGTATTGAATACATTTCTTCTTCTTATTGTTTCAGTTCACGTCCATCAACACCAAAGTGTGGATGAAATGAGCCCTGTGTTTGCAACAGCAGAGATAGTGGCAGCAGCTGCTGCATCAGCAGCAGCATCGGTAGAATTGTAAGTATATATTCCATCTTTGTAGTAATGGAGTGATAAGCGAGTCTGTAGATGATATCGAGAGATCAAAAACGATAATTGTAACTTTTTTCACTAAGAATTTCTTACTGAATGCACGTCCTATTGTTTAAGCTTATATCCAGCAGGTAATTCAAGAAGCTGATAGGCAACAAGAACAGCAGTGGCAGCAACAACAGTGCTTTCAGCTGCACCATCAGCAGCAACAGCAACAACAGTGGCTGCAGCTGCAGCAGCAGCAACCATAACAGCATCAACAATTGCATCATCTGCACCAGCAGCACAGTGGCATAAACTCCAGCAGCAGCAATATCATCATAAGTAATATATATATATATATATATATATATATATATATATATATATATATATATAGTTCATTGTATACATAACATGTTGTTATCGATGAGTTTGAGGTTGTTGTAGATGATTTAGAGGAACCAAAATCGATAAATGTTACTTTTACACAAAGAATTTCGTATTGTTGCAGTATATGTCGTGTATAAGTAGTTTCTTTTCAAACAAAATTTCATCGTTTACATAATATGTTGTCACTGGTGTTGTTGTCCTTATTCAAAACATTATGTACTCCTAGAAGTTAGTAACAGATAGAAGTGTGCTTTACATTGCCTTCTGCAACATTTATGTGACCACTCTGTTTGGAAGCATTTGGTTCCACTTCAGCAAGAGATAATGTACATTATTTACTTGCTGTGGCTACTTTCTTCCTTTGTGCATGTGGTAGTGGTGTCTTCTTGGATACTGCAAGCTGTATTTCCACTTCTGCAGCTTTGTTGATTTTGCAGCAACTGTTGAGGCTCTCATCTTGTTTGGATTATGGTTCCACTTATTGGAACAAGGAGATGGACTATATTGATGGGAAGGGGTCAGGTATCTGGTAGTATGCCTATTGTTTGTTAGCATCTTCAATAAATTTGCACAGAGTTTGGTTTTTCATAACTTTGCCATGTGAAATCCATGTCTTACAAAATGTTTTCATTGAAGAAACTGGTTTATGTTGGTTACTTTCACGTTGCCTGTCACTGTAGCCCTTTTCATTAAATATTTGTTAATCTCAAATACGTAGTGGTTTTCAAATCTATAACATATTGTGCAGAGTATTAATTGAGTCAGCATGATTTTTGAAATAGCTTCTTTCAGTGGGCCCACAATTTCATCTTTTCTCTCATTTATGTCGTTTGTTCCAGATAGGATAATGACATAGTCATTTTTTTGCATGTTATGAGTAAGGTGACAAATACAAAACTGAAAACTATGCACCAATCTCAGTACTTCCTGTCTTTTCCAAAATGGTTGAAAAAGTCATATAGAACAAAAACGTTCCCAACAAGCATAATCTAATATTTGCAGTCAAAATGAATTCTAAAAATGTAAGTCATCTAGTACGGCAGTTGCTCAGGTAATTGGAGATGTAATAAGTAGCACCAAGAACAAGAAACATGTTGCAGGTATATAATATCTTGACCTTGAGAAAGCTTTTGACTAGGTGAACACTACAGTCCTATTTGATAAGCTATGAAACATTGGCATCAGAGGCACTGCTCATGACCTAATACAGTCTCATCAAATTTCCCCAAAAAAAGTTTGCACTGCTTAAAACTGGAAGTAGTGTTCACAAATCCAAAATCACTAATATAAAATATGGAGCGTCCCCTGGGCTTTGTATTGAGTCCTCTTCTGTTTCTGATTTATGTAACTGACCAAAAATAGTACACTCAAAGTTACAAAACAGTTCTGTATGGAGATGATATGTCTATCAGATGCAAAAAGGCATCATTTCACAAACTAAGGGCCCATGGTAATAATGCGACAAATGAAATTGTTGAATACTTTAATGAAAGTAATGGAGTTTAACAATGGCAGTTTTAATAATGCAATTATACTACACACAGGCAATGAATTAGTAAAAGAAGAGTTTAGTATAAAATTCCTTGATTCAACGATTCAAAGCAAATTAAAATGACAATATTACGAACAGGAAAGATTGCTACTCAGCATATAGCAGTGATGTTGAGTTGTGGACAGGCACAACGAAAAGCCTACTAAACACACAAGTTTTCGGCTGGAAGGTTTTCTTATTAAATAGATAACATACACACAAACATGCACACAAATGCAGCACAATTTTAAATGGGACACACAGCTAATATTGTTAGCAAGTTCTACAAAGACATTGTTGTCCCAAGGACTGCACACCATGCTTTACTCACCTCTCACCTGAATTATGGAATTGAAATTTGGGGAGAAAGAAACCAAACCAAATCTAAATAAGCTATTGCTACTTCAATAAAGAGTTATAAGAATTGCCTGTGGAGCAAAATATAAGAAGTCATGCTGTGAGTTGTTTCCAAAAACTGGTGTGGTAAATGTAGTAAACATATACTTTCTAAAGGCCATGTCACTTATTAAAAGACTGCAGCTCAACATTTGTTCTGATTTGCATCACCACCATACTAAAATAAAGAAAAATTTTTATATCAGCAGGCACAGATAGGCACTCTATGAAAAGGGTCCACAACTTTCAGGTTTTAAGTTAGCCAATGCACTTCACAGTACAGTTATGGCCTTTCCCACAATGAAGCTTAATTTTCAGCTAAATAAATCATCTTACAAAATCCCTTTTACGCATTAGAAACATATCATACATACACTCCTGGAAATTGAAATAAGAACACCGTGAATTCATTGCCCCAGGAAGGGGAAACTTTATTGACACATTCCTGGGGTCAGATACATCACATGATCACACTGACAGAACCACAGGCACATAGACACAGGCAACAGAGCATGCACAATGTCGGCACTAGTACAGTGTATATCCACCTTTCGCAGCAATGCAGGCTGCTATTCTCCCATGGAGACGATCGTAGAGATGCTGGATGTAGTCCTGTGGAACGGCTTGCCATGCCATTTCCACCTGGCGCCTCAGTTGGACCAGCGTTCGTGCTGGACGTGCAGACCACGTGAGACGACGCTTCATCCAGTCCCAAACATGCTCAATGGGGGACAGATCCGGAGATCTTGCTGGCCAGGGTAGTTGACTTACACCTTCTAGAGCACGTTGGGTGGCACGGGATACATGCGGACGTGCATTGTCCTGTTGGAACAGCAAGTTCCCTTGCCGGTCTAGGAATGGTAGAACGATGGATTCGATGACGGTTTGGATGTACCGTGCACTATTCAGTGTCCCCTCGACGATCACCAGTGGTGTACGGCCAGTGTAGGAGATCGCTCCCCACACCATGATGCCGGGTGTTGGCCCTGTGTGCCTCGGTCGTATGCAGTCCTGATTGTGGCGCTCACCTGCACGGCGCCAAACACGCATACGACCATCATTGGCACCAAGGCAGAAGCGACTCTCATCGCTGAAGACGACACGTCTACATTCGTCCCTCCATTCACGCCTGTCGCGACACCACTGGAGGCGGGTTGCACGATGTTGGGGCGTGAGCGGAAGACGGCCTAACGGTGTACGGGACCGTAGCCCAGCTTCATGGAGACGGTTGCGAATGGTCCTCGCCGATACCCCAGGAGCAACAGTGTCCCTAATTTGCTGGGAAGTGGTGGTGCGGTCCCCTACGGCACTGCGTAGGATCCTACGGTCTTGGCGTGCATCCGTGCGTCGCTGCGGTCCGGTCCCAGGTCGACGGGCACGTGCATCTTCCGCAGACCACTGGCGACAACATCGATGTACTGTGGAGACCTCACGCCCCACGTGTTGAGCAATTCGGCGGTACGTCCACCCGGCCTCCCGCATGCCCACTATACGCCCTCGCTCAAAGTCCGTCAACTGCACATACGGTCCACATCCACGCTGTCGCGGCATGCTACCAGTGTTAAAGACTGCGATGGAGCTCCGTATGCCACGGCAAACTGGCTGACACTGACGGCGGCGGTGCACAAATGCTGCGCAGCTAGCGCCATTCGACGGCCAACACCGCGGTTCCAGATGTGTCCGCTGTGCCGTGCGTGTGATCATTGCTTGTACAGCCCTCTCGCAGTGTCCGGAGCAAGTATGGTGGATCTGACACACCGGTGTCAATGTGTTTTTTTTTTCCATTTCCAGGAGTGTATATGCAGAAAAAGATGTGCTTTGAAAAAAATATGTAAATAATGTTAAGCAAATCATTTTACTTGTTATCTAACCATTTTTTAAATCAATGATATGTTCAAAATAATGTTTTATTGTGTTATGTATCAAGAATTGTAACCTGTTTTTGTATATATGCAATTAATCATTCGATATTGAATAAAGTATTGTTGTTACTATTGTTATTCTTATCGTTATTTGTTTTATTATTATTATTTCTTTCTATTCTCAGACGTTATGTCTGGTCAAAAATGGACAGTGATGCGGACATTGATCAAGCGTGACTTCCTTTTAACTGTACGGTATATGTTATATTGCATTTAGGAACTTTCAGGTCATTGAACATGTATCAATAATTACAGATTTTTGTAGTTGTATATATATGTTTGGATGTAGCTGTATTCCATTGATGTACTGGTGGATATTGTAAGGTATGACTCCTGCAGTTGATAGTATAATTGGTATAATGTCAACTTTATCCTGATGCCACATGTCCTTGACTTCCTCAGCCAGTTGGATGTATTTTTCAATTTTTTTCTCCTGTTTTCTTTTGTGTATTTGTTGTATTGGGTATGGATATTTCGATTAGTTGTGTTAATTTCTTCTTTTTATTGGTGAGTATGATGTCAGGTTTGTTATGTGGTGTTGTTTTATCTGTTCTGTTCCAGTATAATTTGTATTCATCATTCTCCAGTACATTTTGTGGTGTGTACTTGTATGTGGGAACGTGTTGTTTTATTAGTTTATGTTTTATGGCAAGTTGTTGATGTATTATTTTTGCTACATTGTCATGTCTTCTGGGGTATTCTGTATTTTCTAGTATTGTACATCCGCTTGTGATGTGATCTACTGTTTCTATTTGTTGTTTGCAAAGTCTGCATTTATCTGTAAGTGGTATTGGGACCTTTAATAATATGCTTGCTGTAATATCTGCTGTTTATTGTTTGATCCTGTATTGCAATTGAATCCTTCCATCTCACTGTATATATTGCCTTTTCTTAGCCATGTGTTGGATGCGTCTTGATCTATGTGTGGCTGTGTTAGATGATACGGGTGCTTGCCATGTAGTGTTTTCTTTTTCCAATTTACTTTCTTTGTATCTGTTGATGTTATGTGATCTAAAGGGTTGTAGAAGTGGTTATGAAATTGCAATGGTGTAGCTGATGTATTTATATGAGTGATTGCTTTGTGTATTTTGCTAGTATCTGCTCGTTCTAGAAAGAATTTTCTTAAATTGTCTACCTGTCCATATTTTTATATCTATAAATCCCCTTCCACCTTCCTTTCTGCTTAATGTGAATCTTTCTGTTGCTGAATGTATGTGATGTATTCTATATTTGTGGCATTGTGATCGTGTAAGTGTATTGAGTGCTTCTAGGTCTGTGTCACTCCATTTCACTACTCCAAATGAGTAGGTCAATACTGGTATAGCATAAGTATTTATAGCTTTTGTCTTGTTTCTTGCTGTCAATTCTGTTTTCAGTATTTTTGTTAGTCTTTGTCTATATTTTTCTTTTAGTTCTTCTTTAATATTTGTAGTATATTCCTATTTCTTGTCTGTATCCTAGGTATTTATAGGCATCTGTTTTTTCCATCGCTTCTATGCAGTCGCTGTTATCCAATATGTAATCTTCTTGTTTAGTGTGTTTTCCCTTGACTATGCTATTTTTCTTACATTTGTCTGTTCCAAAAGCCATATTTATACACTCCTGGAAATGGAAAAAAGAACACATTGACACCGGTGTGTCAGACCCACCATACTTGCTCCGGACACTGCGAGAGGGCTGTACAAGCAATGATCACATGCACGGCACAGCGGACACACCAGGAACCGCGGTGTTGGCCGTCGAATGGCGCTAGCTGCGCAGCATTTGTGCACCGCCGCCGTCAGTGTCAGCCAGTTTGCTGTGGCATACGGAGCTCCATCGCAGTCTTTAACACTGGTAACATGCCGCGACAGCGTGGACGTGAACCGTATGTGCAGTTGACGGACTTTGAGCGAGGGCGTATAGTGGGCATGCGGGAGGCCGGGTGGACGTACCGCCGAATTGCTCAACACGTGGGGCGTGAGGTCTCCACAGTACATCGATGTTGTCGCCAGTGGTCGGCGGAAGGTGCACGTGCCCGTCGACCTGGGACCGCACCGCAGCGACGCACGGATGCACGCCAACACCGTAGGATCCTACGCAGAGCCGTAGGGGACCGCACCGCCACTTAACAGCAAATTAGGGACACTGTTGCTCCTGGGGTATCGGCGAGGACCATTCGCAACCGTTTCCATGAAGCTGGGCTACGGTCCCGCACACCGTTAGGCCGTCTTCCGCTCACGCCCCAACATCGTGCAGCCCGCCTCCAGTGGTGTCGCGACAGGCGTGAATGAAGGGACGAATGGAGACGTGTCGTCTTCAGCGATGAGAGTCGCTTCTGCCTTGGTGCCAATGATGGTCGTATGCGTGTTTGGCGCCGTGCAGGTGAGCGCCACAATCAGGACTGCATACGACCAAGGCACACAGGGCCAACACCCGGCATCATGGTGTGGGGAGCGATCTCCTACACTGGCCGTATACCACTGGTGATCGTCGAGGGGACACTGAATAGTGCACGGTACATCCAAACCGTCATCGAACCCATCTTTCTACCATTCCTAGACCGGCAAGGGAACTTGCTGTTCCAACAGGACAATGCACGTCCGCATGTATCCCATGCCACCCAACGTGCTCTAGAAGGTGTAAGTCAACTACCCTGGCCAGCAAGATCTCCGGATCTGTCCCCCATTGAGCATGTTTGGGACTGGATGAAGCGTCGTCTCACGCGGTCTGCACGTCCAGCACGAACGCTGGTCCAACTGAGGCGCCAGGTGGAAATGGCATGGCAAGCCGTTCCACAGGACTACATCCAGCATCTCTACGATCGTCTCCATGGGAGAATAGCAGCCTGCATTGCTGCGAAAGGTGGATATACACTGTACTAGTGCCGACATTGTGCATGCTCTGTTGCCTGTGTCTATGTGCCTGTGGTTCTGTCAGTGTGATCATGTGATGTATCTGACCCCAGGAATGTGTCAATAAAGTTTCCCCTTCCTGGGACAATGAATTCACGGTGTTCTTATTTCAATTTCCAGGAGTGTATTATTGCTGAATACTTCTGTTATCTTTAGTAATTGGTTGAGTTGTTGATTTGTTGCTGCCAGTAGTTTTAGATCATCCATGTATAGCAAATGTGTGATTTTGTGTGGGTATGTTCCAGTAATATTGTATCCATAATTTGTATTATTTAGCATGTTGGATAGTGGGTTCAGAGCAAGACAGAACCAGAAAGGACTTAATGAGTCTCCTTGGTATATTCCACGCTTAATCTGTATTGGCTGTGATGTGATGTTATCTGAATTTGTTTGGATATTAAGTGTGGTTTCCAGTTTTTCATTACTATGTTTAGAAACTGTATCAATTTAGGATCTACTTTGTATATTTCCAATATCTGTAGTAACCATGAGTGGGGTACACTATCAAAGGCTTTTTGGTAATCAATGTATGCGTAGTGTAGGGACCTTTGTTTAGTTTTACTTGATATGTCACCTCTGTATCTATTATCAGTTGCTCTTTACATCCTCGTGCTCCTTTGCAGCAGCCTTTTTGTTCTTCATTTATAATTTTGTTCTGTGTTGTATGTGTCATTAATTTCTGTGTAATGACTGAAGTTAATATTTTGTAGATTGTTGGTAAGCATGTTATGGGGCGATATTTAGCTGGGTTTGCTGTGTCTGCTTGATCTTTAGGTTTCAGATAGGTTATTCCATATGCAAGTGTATCAGGGAATGTGTATGGGTCTGCAATGTAACTGTTATATAATTTAGTGAGATGTGAATGTGTTGAGGTGAACTTCTTTAGCCAGTAATTTGCT
Organism: Schistocerca cancellata; assembly: GCF_023864275.1. Classification (NCBI taxonomy): domain Eukaryota; kingdom Metazoa; phylum Arthropoda; class Insecta; order Orthoptera; family Acrididae; genus Schistocerca; species Schistocerca cancellata. Next base: position 740,286,349 of record NC_064629.1, on the reverse strand, counting down.
ATTTTATCATTTCCAGGGGCTTTCCAATTGTGTGTAGAATTAATTGCTCGGGTGACTTCATGTTGCAAAATTATCACTTCAGGCATTTGTGGTATCATCTTGTATGTGTCTGTTTCTGCTTGTATCCACCGTGAATGCCTGTTATGTTGTACCGGGTTTGACCATATGTTGCTCCAGAAGTGTTCCATGTCTGTTATGTTTGGTGGATTGTCTATTTTAATGTGTGTGTTATCCATTGTTTGGTAAAATCTCTTTTGGTTTGTGTTGAATGTTTGGTTTTGTTTCCTTCTATTTTCACTTTTTTTGTATCTTCTAAGTCGTTTGGCCAATGCTTGCAATTTCTGCTTTTTTTCATCTATTTGCTCTATTGCTTCTTGTTGTGAGATTTTACCTAACCTTTTTCGTTTTTTGTCTGATATTTCATTTCTTATAAATTGTGTTAGCTGTCCGATGTCTTTTCTCAGTTTTTCTATTCTGATCTGTAGCCTGTGTTGCCATGCTGGTTTTGTGGGTTTCTTCTGTGTGTTGGTTTGTTCTGATCTCTGCCTAGTGTGTATATTTAGTGTAGTGAGTGCTCCTATATAAACCAGTAGTTGTAACTCTTCCATAGTTGTGTTTTCATTTATTTTGTTGTGTATGATTGTGTTGATAGTTTTTATTGTTGTTTCGACTTGTGGGTTATTTGGCGGTCTATGCAAGAATGGTCTTATGTCTGTATTTGTGTCTTTGTATTCTATATATGACAGCTGAAATTTCTCTTCTATATCTAACATGTGTGTCACTTCGTGTTCAATTTGTGCTTGTTCTGGTGGCTGCCTTAAGATTTCGTTTTCCTCTGATTGTTTAATTGATGCGTGTTGGTCTTTGTTTGTTTGCTCTGGGATGTTTGAGTCCATTACTGTGTTTTCTTCTTCTTCTGATTGCACATTATTTTGTTCCAGTATTTGTTGTACTTGTTGTTTGATGTTTTCTAATTCTGACTGGGGTATCCTGTTATTTTTTATTATTACACGGATCTGATCAGCTAGTCGTTGTTCTGTTAAAAATTTTAATTCCGGGTATCTGGTAATAAATGTTGTGTATACTTGTGATCTGTATCCAGTTGTGTTGGTTCCTAGGTTTGTTGCTTGGTAATAACAGAACATGAGGTGTCGATTAACTTCATCTGACCATCTCATCCTCTGTCTTTGTTTTCCTTCTAGGGTGGTTGCAGGAAGCATATCCTGCAAAACACCTCTATTCGGATTTAAATCATTTTCCAGTTGGCTAGCAGTGTCGTTACCATTGTGGGCGGGCATAGGGTTCAAGCGTCGTCCCCGACCATGACGGCGCTTGTCCGAGGCTTCTTTAGTTCTGTCCTGAACCAAGTAATCACACTAAAAGGGGGGTTAGCCCTATTAGTGGTTTGTTCTTTTCGTCGCCTTTTACGACTGGCAGAACATACCAGAGGCCTATTCTTTTCCCGGGCCTCCACGGGATTTATTATTATTATTATTATTATTATTATTATTATTATTATTATTATTATTATTATAGAATTAATCTGTGTTAACTCTGTCATTACATAGAAAAGTAGTCACATATTGAAGCTATTCTTGTATAGTAACACTGTATGGTACATGCTACTCTACATTGTTTATATACAAGATGTTCAGAAATTCCCATTACAAACTTCTAGGACTTGTAGAGGGCAGTGACTACATAATATTTTGAAAAGGAACCCATGTTAGAAAACATACTGTTTCCATTCTAGAACAGTTTCCATTCAAGTGAATACTGAGTCCATGTCTGCTGAGGGTAAGAGAAAAGTCTCAAGTGTTTCTCGCTCTGGTATGCAGTAGGGTAGACAGGATGATGTGTAATATGTCTACCAGTCACCTTTCATCACTTACCGTGCATGCAAAGTCTAATTTAAGACACTCCTGTAGGGACATAGGAAGATCTGGTGGCATGGGTTCTGTATGCTGCACTAGAAACTGAAAAGTCACCACGTGGGATGGACAGTGTGTACCACAACATGCTTCATAATACAACAACTGTAACAATATTTGTGATCACCCCGTCAAGAAGCTGTTGTAACTCATCAGTACTGTTCTGTTCATACAGTATGCTGGGTTATTTTTTTGTTTTGGAATAATATGAACACATAACGTTTAGGTTTTCATACAAACAAACATACATAAGAGATAAATGGATGTTTTATCACGTTTCCTTTCGAACTGTTACGTAAAAACTGTACTGTATAATGCCTAATTCGATTCCTAAAGTAGAAGTGAATGAACTAAATATCTGAACTGAAACTGTCATGGAACAGAAATGTTACATTTCCGGACATGTAACATTCATAACAGGAATTTACAAACATCCTGTATAGACAGCCTAAACCACATTCAATTGGTTTCAACAGTGTATCTGACTTAAAACAATTTTTCCTTTTATTATTTCACCTTGATAACTGGTAATCAAGTAGATGTATCTGAACATTATACTACTTTTGTAACAACGTAACAACGTAAGTATACCAAATTTATTTTTATTGGTGGTCTTCATCATAAATTAGAAGTGTAATTTGTGTATATGATGGAAACGAAGGTGTTTGTCTTGTCTTATCGGTGTATGGTTTGTACTTAAAACCACCTAGATGTCAGGTGATATGTGGTAGTAAAAACTTTTTAAAACACCACTATTTCGATAGTAAAATTATACAAGACACTATAATAGGTGTAACTCCTACCCATTGGTTGTGAGTAAATAAATTAGATGTATTATGAGTTAATTTTAATCAAGATGTAGATAATTGCACATAATTTGTATTGGATTTTTTAGTGTCATGGTTGTTATTATTAGGTAGACATAGGTAACATAAACCAAATGTCTTATGGTTTTTGACAGTGTGAAAAGATGTTTTTAATTTTTTTTTAACTATACAAAAAATTTCTTTGAAAAATTATTTTAATTGTGTTAGTTTATAAAAGTGTTTTTTAAGATAATCACAAAATTATGTTCACTTACTTTGCTTGTATGTGTTGTAAATAACAACTGGATTTTATTTAACATAAAACAATTACACAGAATAATATATTGATGCTTGTGTCCAATGGAAAATAATGTTATTAAGTAACATCACCATAGTACTATCTAGTGGGCTTACATAACAGTTAGAATGTTTATGCTGATTCTCATTCAGCTTTCAGTTGTTGAGTAAGAAAACGTACATGGTACCATTCCAAGACTACTGCTCTGGAAAGCTCTGTATATGATAGGCACAGAGGATCCTTTAATTAAAGTAATACATAAATATACAAAGATGTGGTGAGAGACTTAGTGTACTATAGTGTACCTTATTTGAAAAAGATTACCAGTGGTATCACATTATAGTCACCTAGTTGTTTACTATGTTTGCATGGTTCCTCTGTCACCTGTCAAAACCGACAACTGGTGTCAAATATTCCTCCTTGTATCTAATACTCTGTTCATCACGTTCTTGCTCGAAATGACTGAACTGAGCATCCCATGACCTTGCTTCCATTGCTAATCACTCTTTTATTAATTTCTACATTTGAATTTCCTTATTTTTTATAAAATGGTGCTCTAGAAGTAACAATTTCTATACTTTTTTTATTTTCCCCCGCTATGTACAGCTCACTCAGATCATTAGTAGGAAACTCTGTTTTTTGATAATTTTTCTGCAAACCCCAGTTTTTACATCCCCATTGCTAGCTGATTACATACATCATTTGCATCCTCCCCCTATAGTGCTATGATGACTTGGCCTTCATAATATAGGAAATACTGCATATGTGTTCCCTCTGCAGTCAGTAAACCCATTCCCTTGCATTTATAGGACCATTTCGAAAAACTAATATCTATATATATTATGAATAGCACTGGGCACATGGGGCAGCATCATAACAGGCCGTTCTTCTTAATTTCTGTGAAAGTTTATCACCAGGTTTTATTATCAAGTTTGTTGGTTTCGCTGACTCTCAACTAATCTAGACCTTGGATTAAGATCAGTGTCACCACAGCAATGTTTTCTCTTTTCACATTCATTGGCTTTGTCAACTAACAACCAAACTGTGAAACTACAAACCAGACAGTATAGTCTTGTATGGAACTGAGACTCGAAAGTTAATCAAAGACATACAAACACAAGATGAAAGTATTAGAGATAGATTTCTGAAGAATGGCGAAAAAAATTCCAGAAAAGACAAAGTAAAGAACTCAGAAGTGATAAAGATAATGGAAGTTGAAGAAGGAATATGTAATATGATGGAGTGAGGAAAATTACAGTGCTACAGACATGAAGAAAGAATGAAACAAGAATACCAAAAGTGATACTGGTGTGGGGAAACTGAAGGAGTAGGAGGAAGAAGAAGAAGAGGAAGAAGAAAACCAGTGACTACTTGGCTCAAACATGTACAGATGACAATAAGAATATCTGATGCAGATGAAGAGAATACACGAGATAGAATACTGGAGGAACACCTTCAAGAGAAAGTGTTTGAGTACTTGTGTCACACCCACTGTAATAGTTTCTGAATGTATTTTTATGTTGGAGAGAAACCTTTCAATTGAGGAAAGTTTCAAAAAAATGGGAAAGAGGTGCAGTGGTTCAAATTTATCAACTCAGCAAGTATCAAAGACATATCAGTCATCATGAAAATATCTTTGGCAGGAGGGGGAGATACAATGCCACAAAGGTGCATGAGTAATTACTCACCAAGCGAAAAAACTGTGCGCAGTAGAAAACTAATATAGAAAATGGGTACGAACAGACTGAAATGTGGAAAAATTTGTTGTTATATGAGACAATAAAGCAATGGCAACAGACAATCACAGCAATAAACTTAGTATGCATTCCCCATATACCTGATGTTGCACATCAAAAATGGTTTCAAAACAAAATAATGAAAGTCTGCGTTGATTGTTGCTTTTTTGAAGAGCATATTGGCACAATTCTTTAAAGATATTGAAACACAGCAGTTTCGCGTCAACAGATTAGAGATGTGTTGATTAATCCAGTAATGGGAAGTCCTGTGGAATTTAAATAACTTAAGGAGCATAAATAATAACTCAGTGTGTTTCTGTTCATGGTCCACTTGTGCTGGGATGTGATATTACAGATCAATATCATTGTGACATTACACAGAATACAGTTAAAAATATTAACTTATGAAATATGATAAGATCATACAATCTTTTCTTTACAAATGAAAGTCATACAAGGCTTCAATTCTGCCTTGATAACTCTATAACAAATGTACATAAATGTGAATTCAAACTAGGATTGTTTAATGTTGATCATCTATCAGACCATAAAGGTATATAGGTGGAATTAATTACTCAGAAATTCAGTACCATGATGGATTATTAACTGATAAGGACATTAACACTTTCAAAAAAACAATATAATAAAAAATTCAGAAGACCCACGCACCCAACACGAAACAAATGGTGTATACCAGACTTACAGAAACTGAGGCTCTTGCTAATTACTTTCTACGACAAAGTAAAAAGTGGTAATGTGGACAAAGTCACTTATACGAACCTCAAAGCACATTATAGCCTACATCACAAATTAGAATAGTCAAATGTGGGAAAAATGAATGTTACATTGGAAACTTAAATACTAGATATAAGACAACATGGAAGATTATAAAAGGAGAGTTGGGTACATATATAAATCGTAAAGAAACCAAAAATGCTGCCAGTATAACATCAGATGGATTTAATCAATTTTTGGCAAGGCAGCAAACCACACTACCACCCCACCCCACATCCTGGCCAGCTTATTTTCAATTCAATGTATGCTCCTAATCTAGAGCCCATTTCTTGGAGCCAAATTCTTCAAAACTGTGCAAACACTGTTCCAACTTTCTAGTGGATGTAAATATAAGTATGTGATGTTGTTAAATAATAACACAATGAGGAAATTCAAACTCTGAAGACTTTTATAGCTTATCAAACTTTGTGATAAAAAAAATGTTGGATCTCATATCAGACCTTCTTTGTAGAGTATTATACTTAACTTTATACTAGTGGCCATTTTCCAGATCATATAAAAAGAACTTTGTTATGCCTATTCATAAAAAGAGTTAAAATTATGCACAAATAATTATTGTCCAGTTTCGCTGGTAGTTATTCTCTCCAAAACAATAGAATACTGCGTAAAACAGTATATTTGCTAACATTTAACTGAAAACAAGATTCTGACTCAATCTCAGTATGGTTTTAGGTCCAAATTATCGACAGTAAAAGTGGTTGAAGACATCATTTCTATTATACAAACCTCATTTGAATCAAAATTATGCACTGGACCGTTCTAGCAGACCTAAGCAAGGCACTTGATTCAGTGAACCATACAATACTACTGGAGTAAGTTTGGTGTTATGTAGTCAGAGACTTAGAACTCTCCCTCATGATGTAAGAAAATGAAACACCAACAGCCATCCTTATTATGTCATTTATTGTACAGCTACGAGTTCTGGTCGTTCAATGCATCATTTTCAGGCCTTAGCTGATGCTGAAGCAGACTGTAACTGTGGTGAGACTGGGAAGCACCAAAACTGGTAGCCACACAATAAATGACATCATAAAGATGGCTGTAGGTGTTTCATTTTCTTACATATGTGAAGAGCCGTAGTCCTCCAGGTCTCCAATCACAAGGATCGAAATAAAAACCTCCCTCATATATTCCTATCTCAGTGATAGGAAACAAAGTGTAGTATGCAACAAACAGAATTCTAATAGTTAGATGTAAGTCGAGGCATTACTCAGAATTTCGTGCTTGGCCCTTTATTGTATATAACATTTGTGAATGATCTTAAGCTGCCCAGAAATTCTGTACTTTACAATGACACAACATTCATCAGCTCTGGGATAGCCTTAAACAAATTAAAACTGGAAAACAAAGAGTACCTTAACCTGTCCAACACATCGTTCAATGCCAATGGCCTGTCCATCAGCTGTGGAAAGACAGTTAACATCATTTTCAGCTTATCATGGAGTGAAACTGAATGCTCAACTTTTAAGTTGCTTGCCTAATACTGTGATTCCAAATTAACCTGGAACAAACACACAGACCATGTATACAGAAAACTCACGGCCACCTTTCTACTGACTAAACTACAGACATGTGTAATAACTCCTCTGTTACGTAACTCCTACTATGCCTTCTTTCACTGCCATATGCAATATGCCAAAAACATTTTCGTCTGGCAAAGAAGGGCTATCAGGACTATTTCTGGAGTTACAACTCTAAAACCTCCTGCAGACCACTTTTTAAAGAATTAAAAGTATTGGCAGTCCCATCATTATACACTGTTGCATAATAAAGATTAAATAAAACTAAAATAACTACATCTTTAGGGAAGCTTTACACCAACATAAAACTACGCAAATGCCCATGTAAGATAAAGAAAACACAGTCTAGTTACGAATACCTGGGTATAAAATTATTTAATACTTTACCTTTACAGGCACATCATATCTCAGTTAGTGACTTTAAAAAAAACTGAAAAATTGTTGAAAGAAATAGCTTTCTATAATATTTCAGAATTTAAAACTGCTCTAAAGATGACCTGAGACACTAAATTATTTCTGATTGTAAACTATTTTGTGTTTACCTTCATATGTCAACAGTTTATCTGATACTTCTGTAAATTACCTTCTATGTACTGTAAAATGAATAAATTGTTTTCTAGTGTATATTTTATTGCCTTGTATTAGTATTAGTATGTGTAATGTAACTATGTCAATAAATCTTTATTTTTACAATATGTGTAAATGCCCTATGATTACATGTTCAGAGATGGATCAAAATAAAAAATAAATAAATATTACTGCAAATTTGCACACTACACCTATTACTGCACTTCTTGTCTATACATATCACTATAGTCATTAGTTTTGCTTCCTCTATAAACTGAAAGATACATCGGTGTTTTGTGATATTCTATCTTAATACAGGGAGGGCTAATTTGCAACAAAACATGAAAGGTATAATTAAGAGCCCCCATAACAGCTGCAGCTGTTCATCAACATTTTAGCTAGTTGGAGAGCACATGTGGAGGAACAGCACATGGTTGAAATGGTGAAAGAAAAGATCAGTTTCAAGTCAACTGACAGGAAGTAAATTTGTATAATAATTATTTTATGATGTACAAAAAAATGACAAGTTTCTCGTAAAACTGCAGAATTTAGTTTTTGTGCCTGCAGAATAATTTTCCACAAAGATGGACAGCTGTTTGTGCTACCTAATGCATATGAATTCAAAAATTATGTTGTGTGGGGACTACTCATTTAGATGGCGGCCGTAGGATTGTGTGGTGTTAGGATGCTCCAAAATCAGTTGAAATTTAATGGTTCTTCGTGCAGAAAGCTTAAAAAACGTGTGGTCAAAGGAATTCGGTGTATTAAGTGCAACTTCCACTTACTCGAGAAGTGTGCAAACGTGTGTCTGAAATTTATAAATGACGATATTCAGTGGACATACCTCGAGTGTATAAGTGACGAAAATGCACGATTAACATCCATGCTAAGTTCTAAGGACGAAATTATTCGTCTTCTTCAAAGTGACATTGATGCTCTGAAAGCAGAACTGACGTTTCTAAAGCAAGAAAATATTGCATTGAAACATGAAAAGTGTAGTGACAGGTAAAAAAAACACAGTATTAGATGGACCTACTTCGGCAAGTAAGTGGAGTGATACAACTTAGAAACCACGAAAAAATTCAGCAGCCATTACGAAAGAAAAAGAAACTGAAGATATGGAAGAACCAATCAAATATACGTGGACCAGCGTAACACACAAGAAAGACAGAAAGAAGCATTATAATAAGACAGAAAGAGAATTCTTTATTATGAGTGACTCACTGATGAAAAACATAGTCGTTCCAAACTCCGAAATCGACGTTCGACCTGGAATCAGGTATACACACCTGGCGTACACACCTAAACAACGTCTTAAACTCAAGAGAGAACGCAGCAGATAAGAATAGCAGAAATACAAAAGTGTTATTATCCATGTGAGAACAAATTTGCTTCAAAACAATAGCGAGGAAGATCTTGTAAACTACACAAGGAACCTCATCCGTATAGCCAGAAGGCTCTAGTCGAATTCCAAAATAACAATAAGTGGCACTGTGCACAAAAGATCGGTGAGTGACACTTATGTGCAGATAATCAATGACAATATTAAAGAACAGTGCAATAAACTAGGAGTCGTTTTCATTGGTCCCAACAAATTTCTAAGTGCAAAGTGTCTTGCCACAGATGGTCTACATCTGAATGCGTTCATCTTAAAACTATTCAGTAAGATGTTCAGATGAAAAAACTTGTGTAGCATTAAGAAAGACAAAACCAAACCATTATCTGGCAAGAAATGTGCTAAATACCATAAGTGATAGTCAGAGTAGATATGTTATCCACTGGAATATAAATGGTTTAAACACTGATGCTTCAAACAATAAAAGCTACAAAATAGATGAATTGGAAATCATTCTGTCACAATGTGTAAATATTAGAGTTGTTTGTTTTGTTGAGCACTGGTTTACTGAGGACACATTAAATTCCAAACGAAATAGGGAACTTCAGAGATAGTGATATAAATTATGACATCAGAAACTGTTTTAATTATTTAAATGAAGAATGTGTGTTTGAGTGCTGTTGTGTAGTAATAGTGGACTCACTAGCAAATGTTATAATAATCTCAATATACAGAATTTCAGGGATGTCAACAACAGAACTATTCTTATCTAAGCTTCAAATTACGCTAGAAGACCTAGAGAGAAAAAGAAAAAAATTGTAATAGCTGCTGATTTTAATATTTATATCACATGTGATAGTAGCCATGCTTCAAGATTCACTGACTTAGTAAAGAAATATGGTTTCAAATTGAATATCTTTGAATCCACCAGAGATAATGGGCAATCAGCAACATGTATTGACAATGTACTAACTAATTATGTACATGAAGATGTGTATAAATTTTGTCTAGATCTAGATATTTCAGATCATTGTGCATTGTTCATTGAACTGCCACAGACAGGCAGGAACATTTCATGCATGACAACCCATATGAGCAGGAACTTTAGTAAAAAAAACTTGCTAAGATTTAGTGAGAAGCTAAAAGAGAAAACATGTCCTTTTGATCACTGTAACTCAAGTGAAGAACACTTTGATAAATTCCTAAATAGTTTTCTTGGTGTCTTTAATGAAACATTTCCACCTAGACTCTGCAGCGATAAAATAACAAAGTAAAGTGGATTACCCAGGGCATAAAAATTTCCAGTGTAAGGAAAAGGCAACTGCACAGTGAACTAAAATATAATAAAGATATTGATTTCATTAAATATGTCAGACTCTATAAAACCATACTTAAAAGAGCTGTCAGGGCAGCAAAACAACTGGCAAATAATGGGCTAATTTTAAATCATAAAAATAAGACAAAGACTGTGTTGTCAGTTACCAAATCTGAATTAGGTGTTAAAGTCTGTAACCAAGAAATTTCAAAAATTGACACTGAAGCAAATACTATTGTAAATCCAGCTCAAATACCAGAGTACATAAATGAATTCGTTATAAATGTAGCAAAGTCTCATGTAGATGGAACAGATTATCACAACAAAGTAAATCTCTTTGGCCTAGGTGAAAACTCTGAAACTTTACAAAATTCTTAGAACTTTCTGTGGAATATGTAGAAAATACTGTTCTGACATTAAGAATAAAAAATCTGCAGGTAGGTATGGAATACCCACCAAAGTTATTAATGTGGTACACAACAGAATTGCAAACTCACTAGCACAAATAATAAATCAATGTTTTGAAGAGGGCTGTTTCCCAGAGGCACTGAAATATGCTGAAGTCAAACCACTCTTCAAGAAGGGATCAAGAGAGAGCATGGGAAAATATCTTCCTATCTCGATTCTCCCAGTCCTATCTAAAATATTTGAAAAACTTGCTTTTGCACAAATACTAAACTTCATTGCAAAATATTCTGTTATTCTAAACAATCAAATTTGGTTTTGAGCAGGGGAAAAACACCATAAATGCACTAAACAGTTTCACTGAGAACATAAGTACATCGTTAGACAAGAGAAATAAGGTGGCAGGAATTTACTGTGAACTCACAAAGGCATTTGATTCTGTAAACCATGCATTGCTTGTGTACAAACTTGAAAAGTATGGCATTAGCGGCAGTGCCCTACAATGGCTTAAATCCTACTTATCCAATAGAAAGCAAAGAGCCAGCATCTCTTCAAATGGGGCATATTATTTTTCTGACTGGAAAAAAATATCTCAGGGTGTTCCACAAGGCACCATATGAGGCCCAGTCCTATTTCTCTTCTGCATTAATGACTTACCGTTAAATATCAGCTCCCCATCAGTTCTGTTCGCAAATGATACTCCTGTCTTAGTTGAAGATCAGGTTTCAGAAAAAATTCCCAAATCTGTGATCAGTACCCTCAGTACCTTAGAAACTTGGTTTCAGCTAAATGGGAAGAATCTAAACATATCTAAGACTCACATGATGCAATTCAAAACCAAACAGTCAAAATGTGAGCAGATTAAGATTGTACACAACAACTAAGGTGTAGAAGAAATTGGCCCAGTCAAATTCTTGGGTTATGTGTAGATAAAAAAATTGAGCTGGCAGGCACACATTGAATACCAGGCCAATAAACTGGGCAGCTTTGCATTTGCAATGCAAATATTATCAACTGCAACTGACATGGGCACACAAAAAGTAGCATACACAAGCTACTTCGTATCCATTACCAGGTATGGTATTGTTTTTTGGGCTAACTCAACAAGTATATGTGGATACTAAAAATACAGGAAACAATCATTCAAAATATGTGCACTGCAAATCATGAAGAACCATGTCGACCATTATTTAGAAAACTTAAAATATTAACTCTGCCTTCCTTATACATCCATGAGATTGTTATATTTTTGTACACCAGATATGAATTATTTGAGGGAAACCATTTTGCCCATTCACATGATACTAAAAACAAAGAAAATTTTATACTCCCCACCCACTGCCTCAGACTGTATGCCCAGGGACCTCAATACATGCCAATGAAAATTTATAATAAATTAAAAGGGAACAAGTTCATGCAGATGAGTTTAGGTTCACTTAAAAGAAAGCTATTAATTAATGCATAAATCATTGTCCTGTATTATAAATTTTTGACATGTCTCCTGTATGCAAACCAAATGGATTGCAAATGTAAGTCATGAGAAAAATAAAGCACAATTCACAATTCACTACAGCATCCATTTAGGAGAAGGCTGCACTTAAGAGAATACATTCATATACCTGATGAGAAGCTATAGGTTGTGTGTGGCTAATCATGAACCATCTTAAAAATATTCAGTAAGATGTTCAGATGAAAAAACTTGCCTTGACACTCTCATCACCAACCTAAACATCTGGAACTAAAAAATACGTGTGAAGGATCCATTGATAGCAGTCAAACGAACCTTCATAGCAAAGCCAGTATGTGGTGTTCTGACTACCTTCAATAAAAGAACTATAATGTAAGAAGGAATAAATATCTTCAAAAATGTGCTTCCTAGGATTGATTGGCAGTCTGAAGTTGTAGGACTGGGACCAACTGATGCTTTTAAATGAATTTTCCAGCTCCTCAAAATAAGTTTTGACAACTGTTTCCCATCAGGAACCATAAAGAATCCCTTAAATCCTACTTATCCAATAGGCAGAGGCAAAGCATGGTACACTCCCAAGCTGGAAAACTTGAAGTGTGCTGTTTTGTTACTAAATTTCTGATTTAAAACAGCAACAGATGCCATGGCCAAAGATATGTTTAATTAGTATTATCTGAAAGCCAAAAAACCTACAGGAAAGAATTACATGCATCCAAGAAGGCATACGATGTTAGGTTCATTTCTGAAACCCATAACCCTCGCAAAGTGCCCTGGGAATTGGTTAACAAACACAGAAAAAGGCCTACTGCCCCACTAAGTGATTGCAGCCCAGATGATTGTAATAAATAATTTATTGATGTTCTCAGGAATGATGTAGCTGAAACATGACATTTAGAAATTGATACTACAAGCAATATAAGCATTAATTAGAGCTACAGCTCGACCAGGTAGAAAAAATGCTTCTAGACGATGTAGTGAAAAATGTGAAAGATTATAAACACTCTGTTAGCACAGATATATATAGCATTTCATGTGCTGTTCTGAAGTATACTGTATCTGACATTGCTGAACCTTTGGCTACTGTCACTAACCAATGCCTTGAGGTCAGTACTTTTCCAGACTTCTTAAAACTGACAAAGACAGCACCAGTGTATAAAAATTGTGATTCCACCAGTCCATCAAGCTACACACCAAATTCTATAATACCTATGCTAGTAAAAGTGACATACTATAATGAAAAAACAACTGTTATGTTATTTTGAAGACACAACCTCTTCCTGGATAATCACCATTGATTTAGAAGTGGGGTAGATCTACATTTATTGCAATGTTTGATGTAGTAACACAAATAATGGAAGCATTTGAAGAAAAAAACTGCATGGCTTTAATTCTTTGTGCTCTAAGCAAGGCATTTGCTTGCAACTCTCATATGATATTGTTGGAAAAATTAAAATCTTATGGTATAAAGGATATCGTTTATGAGATGCTGTCATCTTACCTAACAGAGAGGCAGCAGAGTGTTTGTATCCATGGAGCAATGTCTCATGAAATGACACTTAAACATGGTGTACCATTGGGCTCCCTACTTGGTCCTCTGCTCTTCTTCACATCTGTCAATGGCTTAAGTTGTCATAGTCATACCCTGATTTTGCAGATGATGCAACATTAATGACAGGGGGTAGAATGTCAATAAAGTCACTAAATGATGCTGAAATTTTGTCTGAAGTAGCCAAAAATTTGTTCAAAGTAAAAAAAAGTTAAATGAAGATAAAACCCAGACAATACAGGGTGTTACAAAAACATTCCTGACACACAAATAAAGAAAAGATGTTATGTGGACATGTGTCCGGAAATGCTTAATTTCCATGTTAGAGCTCATTTTAGTTTCGTCAGTATGTACTGTACATCCTCGATTCACCGCCAGTTGGCCCAATTGAAGGAAGGTAATGTTGCTAGAACATGTGCCTTTACAAGTACGACACAACATGTGGTTCATGCACGATGGAGCTCCTGCACATTTCAGTCGAAGTGTTCATACGCTCCTCAACAACAGATTCAGTGACCGATGGATTGGTAGAGGCGGACCAATTCCATGGCCTCCACGCTCTCCTGACTTCAACCCTCTTGACTTTCATTTATAGGGGAATTTGAAAGCTCTTGTCTACGCAACCGCGGTACCAAATGTAGAGACTCTTTATGCTCGTATTGTGGATGGCTGTGATACAATACGACATTCTCCAGGGCTGCATTAGCGCATCAGGGATTCCGTGCAATGGAGGGTGGATGCATGTATCCTCTCTAATGGAGGACATTTTGAACATTTCCTGTAACAAAGTGTTTGAAGTCACGCTGGTACGTTCTGTTACTGTGTGTATCCATTCCATGATTAATGTGATTTGAAGAGAAGTAATAAAATGAGCTCTAACATGGAAAGTAAGCATTTCCGGACACATGTCCACATAACATATTTTCTTTCGTTGTGTGTGAGGAATGTTTCCTGAAAGTTTGGCCGTACCTTTTTGTAAAACCCTGTATTATACAGCCTTGGTAACTGTGGACTCATGGAAAAAGTTGATAATGCCAAACTCCTTGGAATCACAATTGACAATAAGTTGTTTTTGACCTCATTACACAGGTTTCTCTTCAAGATAACAATACATTTTGAAACTATTAGAATGAATATTACACTCACTCTTAAAGATGTTGCCCCAGATATTTCAATCCTGTTTTAAGGTTACAGTCTAAGTTTTAGTGAAAAAGTAACAAGTATGGGAAAATGACCAAATATGCAGGAGAGTGGTCATACACTCATCTTCTGCGTGTCACCACAAATGTCTGCAGGACTACTATTGTGCAGGAGGTGTCCAAGCCATGGGATGACAGAGTGACACAGTGCCTGCCACCATTCAGCTCCTGCCCAGGGACAGCAGGTCGAATCCCGAGTGAAGCAGTCTCCTCACATTGCTGGAATGAATGTGCACGGGCCACAAGTGGCCATCCAGAGAGGCTTCCATCATCACTGAGAGAAGCAGTGTGCCGGTGATGTCTTGGGCACGGTTGTTGACGGGTCTTCCACCTCATCGGTGATGCTACTGGCATGGGTCAACAAGGAGAGTCATGTCTGCCTCTCTGAGCCCCAAAGCAATATATCACAAAATTAATAAAGATATTCTTCGTTGTCAACAATGTTTGACTGGGCAACTTCGATGCCACAACTCACCACATGCTGCACCATGGTCCCAGTGTTCCGATAGAGTTTGTCGGGGTACCTATTTATCACATTTTGTTAGAAAGGAGGATCTATTTTTTATTCTCTATGTTAAGCTACGTAATACTTTCATTCTTATATCCATAATTGCTAAGAAGGAAAGTTATGCTATCGATGGGCGAAATTCGATAGGAAAAACAAATCATTCAAATGGCCACACTGACAACGTTGCTGAGAGACCGCTAAGGTCGCAGGTTCGAATCCTGCCTCAGGCATAGATGTGTGTGATGTCCTTAGGTTAGTTAGGTTTAAGTAGTTCTAAGTTCTAGGGGCTGATGACCTCAGAAGTTAAGTCCCATAGTGCTCAGAGCCATTTGACAATGTTGTTTCGTTTCCCGCACTTCTCTCCAACAACTCAATTCCATTTTCTCAGTGACAGTCAGAGCGTGATTTTTTGTCTTGCTTTAGGGCGCAAAAAACAACTGACGTCATATGCACCCAAGTCAAAATTATGGAACATGAACACAGAGAGGAGCATAAGAGACAGCTAAAAACAGACACGTGGAAAAATGGCTGAAAAAACACAATACAGAAATAGCACTCCATCTTCAGGCCACAAGTGGCCCATCGGGACCATCCGACTGCCGTGTCATCCTCAGGTGAGGATGCGGACAGGAGGGGCGTGAGGTCAGCACACCGCTCTCCCGGTCGTTATGATGGTTTTCTTTGACCGGAGCCGCTACTATTTGGTCGAGTAGCTCCTCAGTTGGCATCACGAGGCTGAGTACACCCCGAAAAATGGCAACAGCGCATGGCGGCTGGATGGTCACGTATCCAAGCGCCGGCTACGCCCGACAGTGTTTAACTTCGGTGATCTCACGGGAACCGGTGTATCCACTTCGGCAAGGCCGTTGCCCCAATACAGAAATGGAGGTCCAAAACTAAAAATTAAATAGCCTTCGTCATATTGCTTCAGCACATACAAAGTAAAACGCAGTCGACATGCCATGCGTCATTCGCTAAAACGGCTGATAAATCAGACGGGAAACCCAAGCTGGAATGTAAATGGTTAAAAACGGGCATTCCATCAGAAAGTGGCAGACAGTTAAAATTTGGGTGCAACATGTACAAAGTGGTGGGGTAGCGCCACTTAGCATATGATGATGGCTAAAAAGGCAGTGCATAATACGCAGCTGAGTTAAAATAATCTCCTCCCGGTGGGAGTGCCGAGAGGAGGTCATCCAACGCACTGGGAGAGGCTTAATAAGCCGAAGCTTATTCCAGTGAAGGGAGGACCATTGGCGATGCCAAAGGGATACCACCTCCTGACAGACGGCAGTCACTGAGCAGCAAGAATGGGGGAGGTAGCTGCCCAATAAGTTGAAGGAAGTCTGCCCTGCTGACAGCAAATGATGGAGGGACATATATGGTACAGACGGTTGGTTGGTTTAAAAGGGGGGGAAAGGGACCAAATTGCGAGGTCATTGGTCCCCTGTTCCCAGTAAAACAATTACCCAAGGGAAAGAAGGGAAATAAGAAGACGTGCGGCACAATAACAGGACAAAGGAAGAACCAAAAGAACGACAGAATACAATAGACACTACAATGGACAAAACAGGATAAGAAAACCACAGAGACGCAAGAAATAGGGAGAAGAGCTTAAAAACAAGAAACCAGATTACCATGGCTGGCTGACCATGAGAATAAAAAAGGAGAAGCCAGCCACTCTGCAACATATTAAAACCTCCACCCTAAAAGCCGTAGTGTGGAGGACACAGAGGGACGAAGGACATGCGATAAAACTCAGATCAAATTATAAAACCCACACTCACGAATAAAAGGTAAAACTAAAGCTGCTGTTGAGGCATTGTAGGATGCTGGGAAAGTTAAAAGTCCGCCATAGAGCGGCTAAAAGTGGGCAGTCCAGCAAGAGGTGGACGACTGCCATTTGGGAGCCACAGTGACACTGAGGTGCATCCTCACGTCAGAGGAGGTAACCATGTGTGAGCCACATATGGCCAATGTGGAGTTGACAAAGGACAACCGATTCCCTGTGAGACCCGTGCAGGAAAGACTTCCACACATCTGCACTCTCCTTAATGACACACAGTTTTTTGTGCATACTCTTATGCCACTCTGTCTCCCAAAGCCGAAAAACCTTACGGCGTAAGACAGAGTGCAAGTCAGTTTCAAAGACGCCCATCTCCAGGAGCGGTTTCCGCATAGCGTGTTTGGCCAGCCTGTCAGCCAGTTCGTTGCCTGGGATTCCGACGTGTCCTGGGGTCCACACAAACACCACTCAACGACTGGACGGTTCCAGGACAGAGATGGACTCCTGGATGTTCACTACCAAAGGATGACGAGCGTAGCACTGGTCGATACCTTGTAAGCTGCTCAGGGAGTCAGAACAGAGAAGAAACGACTCATCAGAACAGGAGCGGATGTACTGAAGTGCACAAGACATGGCCACAAGCTCTGCAGTGAATATACTCCAGCCAGCAGGCAAGGAATGCTGTTCAATATGGCCTCTGTGGACATAGGCGAAGCCAACATTACCATCAGCCATCGAGCTGTCGGTGTAAGCAAATTCAGAGCCCCTGAACACGTCAAAAATCGAGGGGAAGTGACAGAAGACAGCGGCGGGGTTAACGGAGTGCTTAGGGCCATGCAAAATGCCTAGATAAAGCTTCGGCCGAAGTGTACACCATGGAGGTGTACAGTCTTAGACATAAAAACTGACTGCCGGCCAGCCGCCACAGAGACGAAGTCCCAGTCGATCACTTAAGGTGGCCAATAAAACCGACCGCCCCTGACAACGCTAAGTCCGGCCATCTGCACAACCTGGCAACACTGTAAGATGCGGAAGTGTCAGGAGGAAGTGTTCTCTACTTCCGAGATGCTATTGTGGAAGGCGAGCCCGTGGTCAAGTGGTAAGCGCGCTTTTTATAGTCGCGTGTTCGCGTCCAACTTCCATTTTCTTTTTACCACATTTCGGCCCTCGTCTGAAGTTATGACTCTAACTGAACGTCGAAAATACATCGCTTCACATTCTACCCACCAGTAATAACAAATACTTCCAGAAACAATTCCGCAGGACAGCTGGTGGCTGCGTCACGATCAGAACAGCTTATGCTCGAGCGTTTCCTCGCGCTGCAGCGACAACCGGCCACCGGCCAGACGCCACCCGCCGTCTGAAATCGGGCGTCAGTGTGTATATCGACCGTCATTTTCGAATCTGAAGTTATAGTTATCATCTTGCAGTTAAATATTGTAAAATCATGAACTACGGTTAAGTGTTGTAAAATTAGGTTGATAGTGGAAAAAGGTTTAACGTACGCAATACAGTATTTATCTTTGGTATAACAAAGGGGTGAATGCCGAGGAGACAGCTCGATAGATATGAACTTTGTGTGGAGCGAGTGCTCTTGGGAAGAAACGTCAGTAAAAGATAATCTTGTTTCAATAAAGACTGTTCTGGCATGAATGATTTTCCACATTAAGGAAGTCTCGACTACTGATATAAGTGATGGATTAGCATTTAACCATAATGCGACATTTGCATTCAACAGGCATGGTTCAGAAGCCTGGTGAAGGAGTACTGCCTGCTCTAATTCTCAACAACAAAAATCAATGGAGTGACTATTACTGCAGTTTTGCTTGAATGTCACCAGGTCGCTCACTGAGCATTCCTATGCAATACTGTTACTGGTGACGAGCTATGATGCCTATATCATTAACTGTCCAAGAAGAAATGAAAGGCTGGGCCCTACCAAAAGACGTAAACTCGAGCAAAGAGTAGTGTGAACATAATATTTTCTTTCTGATAGCTCCAAAAGTGTGTTTTGCTCTACGAATTCTTCCCCAAGGGTGTGTCCATCACAGCTGGAATTTGCTACCAACAAATGAGGAACCTTTCAGTCTCAGTGTAAGAAAATCGACCGACAAAACTACATCACGTGTGCTACTGCATGATAACGCACTCTGTTGATTTGAGAAACAAAATTATCCTCGAGATTGACAGGGAAGTCACCCCTTAGCACTTGTATTGACAGGGAAGTCATCTCTCAGGCACTTGTCACTCTGATCCTATGCTCGAAAAATTTTACCTCTCCTGCTCTTGATCGATCAACCGTCAAGGCAATTCATTTCTAGACGAATAACCTCTTGAAACTACACGTTAGAACTAGTAGGTTTCTACAGGCGTAGAATTTGTAAATCACTTTAGCACTGTCATATTGTTTTAGGTATTGTGAGAGAATATACTGTTGCTGAATAATTTCTCTTTGATGATTACAGCTGTGTTCAATAAACTAATGGAAAACAAAATTAAAATATTCACTGCACTAATACAAGTTAAATTCAACTTATTACAGCAACATTACGATGACAGTCTACCTTAATAAAGCATAAAGTGTCTGCTAGACGATTGTGCCTGTTTTAACACGAATTAGTAGGATATTACTTCGAAAAGGTCTGTATTTACTTCATACCCTGTATCATACTCAAATATTATGAAAATGGGTCAGTTCATAGATAAAATTATGTCTTCACAACGAAAAATATGTAGGCAGAAAACAAAAGTGGCATTATAAATTTTGCAGTACCATAAGGTTTTCGTTCTGACATTAAGGTGTACTGAAAGCAGCAAGACGAATTTTGCTCGAGCGTTGTCGTACGATTCTCTTATTGAGTTTCTATCAGGCTGCTTGTAGTTCTGCCACAAGAGAATTAAAAACCTAGGCTTCAGCTAGTTTCGAAAGGCGGACGAAAGCAGCTTGTTCCGGGTTAGGAAACACGTTACCTCGGAGGTAGCGAAGGGGTGCGGGCGATGTGTTATACTTATTTGTCCAGTAGCCGCTATGACAGGTAAGTCGCAACATAAGAGACGAGAGTAGTTGTATTTCCCGTGTGGAATGACTTTCGTTGACTCAAAAGCATTAACTGATATCATATATGACATCTCAAGAGAAATCACTCACATTATTCTACTGAAATGACACGATAAAATCAAATGAATTTAGCAGAATAGTACTGTGCCACCAAGGAAGTAACTCGTCGCTCACAGAGTGCCAAACATATTCCGCGTTGTTGCCAAGTTTCAGTTAAACTACCAGAAAGGATACCAGCTGATGTGTTCTGTGAGAGACCTCGGAAGTGACTATAGCTTCGTCTCAAAGTTGTGGGTAGCAAGGGCCGGAATATACTCATTATATGCCAATGAGTCTTATTTGGGTTTCTGTAAGTAGGTTTTGTGGCTAGAGTGTAATTACTTGTAATACGTCGAAGCACTGAGTGGAAACGAAACGCCATAAATTAATAACTGCGACAGTTATTTGTGTTTCACTGTCTCAATTGGACCTGAACCTTGAAAGCGTATTCACCAGATGCGATTCACAACTCTGGAACTTCTCCAGTGGTTGAGTTAGCAACTTATCTTTGCAATACGATATTGTTATTGAGATCACTCTCATCAGCTCACCCGCAAGAAGACAGGCATGACCTGGCTTCTTGTTAGCTTTTTTGACGGATATACTGCCGTTGCCCGAAACGTGAAGACTTAAGGTGAATTCGAATATTCCATATGGCGAAAATCTGATGTTTCTATTGTTCCAACTGTAAAATTCGAAAAATAGTTACAATAAGCGGCAGAAAACCGCCTGTGAACCAACAATTAATAATGCAGACGTAAGTAGTGGAATCTCACAAACTCACTCAGTCATATGATAATTGTGAAAACTACTTTTTTCATCTGCATAGCACTGCAGTATGAACTCAAAGGTTTCGTAGCAATCATATACTTAATTTCGTTGTGATCGTATTCAATGACAGTAGAGGAGGAGCAAAATCATCTGACTTGAAACATACACTCCTGGAAATTGAAATAAGAACACCGTGAATTCATTGTCCCAGGAAGGGGAAACTTTATTGACACATTCCTGGGGTCAGATACATCACATGATCACACTGACAGAACCACAGGCACATAGACACAGGCAACAGAGCATGCACAATGTCGGCACTAGTACAGTGTATATCCACCTTTCGCAGCAATGCAGGCTGCTATTCTCCCATGGAGACGATCGTAGAGATGCTGGATGTAGTCCTGTGGAACGGCTTGCCATGCCATTTCCACCTGGCGCCTCAGTTGGACCAGCGTTCGTGCTGGACGTGCAGACCGCCTGAGACGACGCTTCATCCAGTCCCAAACATGCTCAATGGGGGGCAGATCCGGAGAACTTGCTGGCCAGGGTAGTTGACTTACACCTTCTAGAGCACGTTGGGTGGCACGGGATACATGCGGACGTGCATTGTCCTGTTGGAACAGCAAGTTCCCTTGCCGGTCTAGGAATGGTAGAACGATGGGTTCGATGACGGTTTGGATGTACCGTGCATATTCAGTGTCCCCTCGACGATCACCAGTGGTGTACGGCCAGTGTAGGAGATCGCTCCCCACACCATGATGCCGGGTGTTGGCCCTGTGTGCCTCGGTCGTATGCAGTCCTGATTGTGGCGCTCACCTGCACGGCGCCAAACCGACACCCCCGGGATAACAAGGCCGCCCAGCAGTGTTAGTGACGTCACACTAAGCGGCCCATAGCCGACGCAGCAGTCCACGGACACCTCCGTACAGACGCGCCTGATGCTAACAATCTTCTGTCCGTCATACAGAAAGGAGCGAACTATAATTCGAACCAAAGACCAAATTATATATATTCTTGTAAACAGCATAAAGGTTCATAACGAAATACCGATTACATATACGCGCAGGAACAAGTTTAATCGATTGAGGAAATTTGCCACTATTTTATAATTGTCAGAACACTATTTAGCTTTAAAACTCGCATACAGGTGGTGACAAATGCCAACTGACAGCAGGACTTAACATTTTCAAGCTATTACACTGAAAGTAAATTATCTCGAACACTGTCATACATAGAAAAACCCTCACAACTTTCGTTTACAATAAGGTAACAAGAGTTCGCTTTATCTCATAAAACACATGACTATTGTGAATTTACTCATATGTTCATGGTGACAGCTCTTTTCAAGAATTTTTACAAGTGTACCCCCAGTAATAAAGAATGGAAACAAAAGATAGATATCAAATATTCTCCTTTTAACATAGACATCACTGAACACAAGATTCTGTCTTGCACTGTGATACTAAGGGACTGCTCTTTCCTTTAAGAAAAGCCTGACAATTCGAAGTTCACTCTGCTATTGAAGATACACTTCTTGAAACAATATTAAAAATGTTACGAAAGGTAAGGTAATGAAAAACAACCAAGTGCATTACAAGTAAGAATGTGAGCAAAAGGCTGAGGCTCTCTTTACTTACCATTTTCAATCTCTCTACAGCTTATTTCCTTTTCCACGTAGAAATCACCAACTGCAAGTATCATTATTGCTGTCTGTTACTAACAAAGTGCTTTTCTATTTAGAAAACCTGACAATTTGATGTTCATTCTGGTACTGAAGATAAACACTTTTCAGAGGAGTTCTAGAACCTATTCCTGCCCGTATATGTAATCGGTATTTCGTTATGAACCTTGATGCTGTTTACAAGAATATATATAATTTGGTCTTTGGTTCGAATTATAGTTCGCTCCTTTCTCTATGACGGACAGAAGACCGTTAGCATCAGGAGCGTCTGTACGGAGGTGTCCGTGGACTGCTGCGTCGGCTATGGGCCGCTTAGTGTGACGTCACTAACACTGCTGGGCGGCCTTGTTGTCCCGCGGGTGTCGGCCAAACACGCATACGACCATCATTGGCACCAAGGCAGAAGCGACTCTCATCGCTGAAGACGACACGTCTCCATTCGTCCCTCCATTCACGCCTGTCGCGACACCACTGGAGGCGGGCTGCACGATGTTGGGGCGTGAGCGGAAGACGGCCTAACGGTGTGCGGGACCGTAGCCCAGCTTCATGGAGACGGTTGCGAATGGTCCTCGCCGATACCCCAGGAGCAGCAGTGTCCGTAATTTGCTGGGAAGTGGCGGTGCGGTCCCCTACGGCACTGCGTAGGATCCTACGGTCTTGGCGTGCATCCGTGCGTCGCTGCGGTCCGGTCCCAGGTCGACAGGCACGTGCACCTTCCGCCGACCACTGGCGACAACATCGATGTACTGTGGAGACCTCACGCCCCACGTGTTGAGCAATTCGGCGGTACGTCCACCCGGCCTCCCGCATGCCCACTATACGCCCTCGCTCAAAGTCCGTCAACTGCACATACGGTTCACGTCCACGCTGTCGCGGCATGCTACCAGTGTTAAAGACTGCGATGGAGCTCCGTATGCCACGGCAAACTGGCTGACACACGGCGGCGGTGCACAAATGCTGCGCAGCTAGCGCCATTCGACGGCCAACACCGCGGTTCCTGGTGTGTCCGCTGTGCCGTGCGTGTGATCATTGCTTGTACAGCCCTCTCGCAGTGACCGGAGCAAGTATGGTGGGTCTGACACACCGGTGTCAATGTGTTCTTTTTTCCATTTCCAGGAGTGTACTTTTCCAGAGGGATTCGAATCCTTGGCTACAGTTGCAGTAGCACATCCAGTGAGGTATCAAGAATGCGACCATTCACTCATTGCTGTAGTATAGGCTGGGGCAGAATGAAGCTGGTTCCCTACAAAGTAAACTATGAGAGACACTGTAATTAACGTATGAAGTAACCATCTCTCAGACGTAAATTTTCCAAATCGCTCTCACTTATTAAACATGAATTGTTCAGAAAATTACAACTGTATCTAGCGAAAAGAGTAGGTTAATGTAGCTCCAGTCCATCACTATCAACGAGTTGCCAAACATTTTCCGAATAGCAGTTAAGATAGAAATGTGTGTGTGTGTGTGTGTGTGTGTGTGTGTGTGTGTGTGTGTGTGTGTTTGTGCGTGAGTGGTCTGTTCTTTCGGACATGTCAGAAAGAACAGACACTACGATTCGAAACAGACAGCCTTTCTAATCAATTAAATATCAAAGGACGGATGTCCTGGCTGCACAGGGAGTTAAAATACATCTACTGCGGCAGATGAAAATTCGTGCCTGATCACGTTCGAAACCGAATTCGTGGTGTCTTTCCTTTCGGACATGTCCGAAAGAACAGACACCACACGTAACGGTATACGCATATACAGGGTGTTTCAGGAGGAATAGTAGATATTTTAGCAGGTGGTACTAGACGAATTGCATAAACAATGCCATATGAATGTGTTCACATTTTATTGACTACAGAGATACAGCTGTTAGTTGTCCGCCTCCGTAGCGTAGCGGTAGCGATACCGCCTTCAACGCAGGGGGCCCGGGTTCGATTCCCGGCAGGCGACTGGGTGTTGTGAATCATCATTAACTCGCTCTCGCCGATGTGGCGTCACATAAAAAGAACTTGCAATACGGCGGACGAAATCCGCCGAATGGGGCCTCCCGGCCAACAACGCCATACGATCATTTCCATTTCCTTCGTATACTATCTACCGCGCCGTGTGGTCGTGCGGTTTAGGGCGCCATGTCACGGACTGCGCGGCCCCTCCCGCAGGAGGTTGGAGTCCTCCCTTGGGCATGGGTGTGTGTTTGGTCCCT
This sequence comes from Schistocerca cancellata, assembly GCF_023864275.1. NCBI lineage: Eukaryota > Metazoa > Arthropoda > Insecta > Orthoptera > Acrididae > Schistocerca > Schistocerca cancellata. Next base: position 740,261,390 of record NC_064629.1, on the reverse strand, counting down.
TAGGAATTCACACACATTTGAATATTTTGCCGGCACGGTAGCTCAGCGTGTTCGGTCAAAGAGCTGGCTGGTCCCTCAATAAAAAAATCTAAGTGAAAAGAACAACAACGAACTTCGACGAATGTCACGTGACGTCCGCTACGACGAAATACAACGAAGCATAACGAAACAGTGCACAAAAAAAAAGTCAGCTCGCCTGCCTCGTAAGCAGGAGGTCCAGGTTCGAAACCTTGTGGGGCACAAATTTTAATTTGCTGCCGCTGCTCTATTTCAACACCCTGTGACAGTTTGGACGTCTGTACTTCGATACTTAAGATGCAATTGTTTTTAGAGGCAATACAAATGATTTGCGATAATTTGTCTTGCCGTCAATGTAACGGGACTTCAACGGCATCCATTCCTTAGTCAGTGCTTCGTGATGGCACTAACCTATGCCATATGCAAACGTATCAGATTGTAGAGCATATTTAGTCAAATAACGAATGGTCAGTATACAAGTATTTACGGACAGCAGAAGCAGAATTGCAGCGAGCTGATCACTTAACCAAGTGCAACGTAGAGTACCTGTGTAGTGAGTCATTTCAGTTGCATAGCTGACGGCAATTTTTGTCAAGCAATTCACTGCAGAATTAATATAATACCCGCAAGATGATCTCTGTAGTCATACTGTATCATTAGCAGCTCGCCAATGGAGTACTATTTTAGTTAAATCAGGTTACTGAAGCTGATGCCAAATAAAGAGAAGCGACGACTCCACCACCCAATCTTTACTTAGGCAGTCAGCGCTAGATTATGTGCCCCACCATTAACATTACTGTTAACAGTCTGACAGAATAACACCACCACATCCACCGACAACCTGTACTATTATCATCACACAGTTGTTACTCGCAGTGATTAGAAGTTGCTGATGTTTGTTAATAGTAGCGGAAACTGCCTGTTCAATGTGACAGTCAGAGAGAATCCTAAATAACAGTAAGAGGTTACTCTGCGGAGGGAAGAACCCACGTATTGTGCCGAGTTCTTGCAGATGATATTAAATGTAGTACCCGTTGGTTTCACACTAACGTGTTCTTTTGGCTATCCGAATACTCATATGGGAATTATCGAAGTGCAGTTTCTAGAATACTCAACTACCTTAATAACACCTCATTTTTGATTGAATATGACTCGGAAAGCGACGTTAATTTGACGTTTCCGTCCATCTCCGGACTACTTACCGAAGTGCACTCACAATTGTGTTGCTTGCTGCATGAATCTGTAAAGTGCTGTGGCAGCTGGCAGTCATTGCTGAATACAGACATATGCAAATACTATATTTTCACTGCTCTAGGGGAACTCGTCTTTGTTGCATTTTTTCCATACCGTAATTAGCACGACAACATAACGCTCATTCTGCTGAAGAACTTGATTCACGCAAGTCCTTAATTAGGAATCTGCGAGCGGTAGTAATGCATGAAAGGAAACAGACTGTTGGACAAAAGACAGACAGCTGCCTACTTTTTTACATTTCCTATAGGTCCTACGACTGGTGTCATATTATGCTTCAAAACCCTAAACTGTTTATTCTTTCACTTTATACTAAAACAAAAGCTGAGATAGGAGAAGAGGAAATGACTTATATGCTTCTCAGAAACTTCAATCTTTTGTATTTATTTTCTCACTTCATACTATAACAAGGGCGTTGATATGAGAGGAGGAAATGAAGTATATGCTTTCGAGACATAATATTTCCTTGTGTGCTACTACTGCGTGCATGAAAACTCTGCAGTTAATTTTTGCGTCTTAGATAAATTTTGGTATCAACTCATATTACTTTATGAGAAAGTTCCTATTTTTTGGGGATTCAAATAGAGTGGACATTTCATCACTGGTAAATATTCTGATGACTAATGACATGATACGCACTGCAATTGCTCCATGGCACCTGTGAGTAGAGTCTCACGTTGGTTCCTATAAGAACACGCAGGCAGTGATGTGCGCTGACTGCAGTCAGCGCTAAGGTGATTTCTTTCTGTTTATGGCGAAGCGTCTGATGCAGTGTCCACGCTCAGCCGACATAAACAAATCGCGGCCGCATTGGGCACTGCTAATCGCTGCACTTGTCGCGAGCCGCGACAAGAGCGCCCTGCTCTACTAACTATGTTATGGAGTTAATACATCTTACTTACTTAAAGTAATATGCTGGACATGGGTTGGATAAAATTCAGTTTGTAACTTTCCATCACATTAAAATACTTCACAGTGTTTGTTAACCGATTTGTAGTACTTCACTAGTTTTACGTATTAACGTTATTTATCTATCCAATATTGTAACTAGTTTTATTTTCCATCTCATTACGTAGTGAAACTTTCATTTTTTATACATTAGTATTCGTCATTGTAACAATAAATTGTCTTCAGTTTTACTGAGGGCGCTAGTAACGTCGCCTATGACCGCCTCTAAACCCGCCCCCCTCCCCTCTCCCAACATACATACATACACGTAGAATATAAATTGTGCTTTACATCACAAAAGCCCGGAGATCATCGCCATCAGTATCTCGTGTGTGTGCTTCGTTTTGTGTTTCGTGCAGTTACGACTCCACTGTTCACATGTGCCATCGCCGTTCTCCGTGTTTTGTGCGCCGTGTCCACAAGTGTTAGTGTTTTTATCGTCCAACGTGAACGGCTTCATGTTTATTGTTTTTTTTTTGTATCTCCATTTTTTGCCCGCCGTTTTTTGTATTGTCTGTATCACCTCTATGTCATGTTATTGCTTCCACTTAAGGCTGAAGAGCAGCGTAATGTGCTGCTGCCAGCCCGCCTGTATAGGTGATTAAAATTACAATAAAGGAAAAAAAAATCACAAAAGCGCCAGTCGTAATGTGTGCTCAGTGGAATCAAGAGAGAAGAGTTCGTGTTATCGCCCTGATCGAGGATTGTAATTACTGCCCTTCTGATGCCGGTGAGAGGTGCGGAGTAGCGAAGAGGACGGCTAGGCGTTGGTGGAAAAACTACATCGAAACGGGCTGTATTGAACGGAAAAGTGGGAGTGGGCGACCCCGTGTGTCCAGTGAGGGGGACGACCGACGTCTGTTCGACAATATACTCACCAATCCATTCTTCAGTTGCCGTTAACTGGGAGAGGTTTCTCAGTTTCCTGGTAGTGCAAGAACTGTGAGAAGGAGACTGAAAGATCATGGACTGTTATGCCGAAGAGCTGCTATAAAGCAACGCTTGACGGATTACCAGAAGGTCGACCTATGGCTTATGGGGAAGAGTATCTCGATTTTGACTGGAGCAGAGTCATATTTTCTGACGAGGAAATATTTTTTTCCGTTACCAGTGCTCCGGTTCAGGTATCAGTAGATTTATTGTATTTAGTATCGAAAATGAAACTGTTTTCGATAGAAGTGACTTTACGATATTCTAATGCTGAACAGTAGTTGTAAAATAATGTTCTTGTTTTGTCGTTAAATTTGTTTGGTATCGCCTTTATTACATACGTGGTTATGTTGAATTCGTCAACGTTTTTATTAACAGATAAACGCTTTTGATGTCGTAGGTGTACCGGCCACGGGGAGAGCGTTTCAGTCCGAAGTATCTCGTGGAAAGAGAGAGAAGTGGACGCTTTTCTGTTGGCGTTTGGGGCTACATCTCGGCTCGGGGCATGGCATATTGAGAGTAACCTCAACGGAGGGGCGTATGTCAACATTTTAGAACATATAATGAAGCCAAGCGCTGAGCTGCTGTATCCTCAAGGAGACGTCTATTTCCTGCAGGTATGAACAACAAGTAGGATGAAAGCTGTTCCATAGTTCGGAAATACTGTTTTACTCTTTTCCTATGGTCCACAATTTACGAAGAAACCGTTATATTCAGTCGTTTGGTAGTCTCTTGCTGTTCCCAATATTGTTGTTGTATTTTGTTCTGGTCATGATGTCCTAAAACTAGAGATTCATCTTTGCCCTCGTAGCCCCTAGCGTCACACGTTGCCCGTAAATACATTGATGAGAATGATGTATATAAAGATGTATCAAATGATTTGCATCTTCCTTCTGTTTACTTCCTCATTTGCCTTTCTTTGCATCTCGTAGTGCTCTCAGATTTTTCATTGTTTCCATCTATATTGTCGTAGTCGCTGTCCCTTGAATGTAAATTACTGTTGCTCCCAGAAAGTTTTCTCCTTGATTCCCCAGAGTTATAAAGATGTAAATCCTGTAGAGATGATTTTGCATTGCATTTATGTGTTACCTCTTTGATGAGTTTAATTTTTGAAATCTCTTGTCTATAAATGCTTGCTTTGTTATTACAGTTCTCCTATTCCCTTGTACTAAGCATCTGTTATCGTTAACTAAAGACCACATCCGACGTAGTTGAAGAGCTCGACGTGATTAACTTTTAGTACCCAATGCTTTTCAGTCTGCGTTGGTCTCAGTATTTTTGCTCGTTGCCGTCCATTCTGTGGTCTGCTCAATTAGATGTTACTTTGAATCTTCTTTTTCATAATGCGTTGTATGGCACCTGCATGGTCATTTTTATTTTCTGAATTTTCTACTGCTACTGCTACTACTACTACTACTACCACTAGTACGACTATTATTATTATTATTATTATTATTATTATTGTTATTTATTTACATTGTTTAGACCCAGAGTGGATTAAATAAAGCAAATTATGATCTGCTGCTGCTATTTTTCTGCTGCTGCTACTTTTCTTGTTCTTCCAGAATGCTTTCATCATCTCGCTGTGTTTAGCACTACGTTCTTCTCTCCATTCTCTCCTAGATACGTTGCGTTTATCTTCTGCCACAGTCTCCCAGTGGTGGATTTTATCTCTGAAGACTTTTCTATCTTCGATGTATGTGGGCGTGATGTTGGCATTTTTGAGATCAATTTGGACTTGCCTGATCCAGATTTGTAGTTTTTAGTTTCTGTAGATACATCAACATTTTCTTTCTTAGTAGGCTGTCATTTAGTCTCGTGTGTGACCGTAGAGTTTCAGTCGTCGTTTGCGGAAATCGGTTTCGCTGTTGGAGCATTTTTCTACACTATATGTGATTTTAGACGATATCCTTCATCTGTGAGTTTTGGCCCAAGGATTTTTCGGATGATTTTTCTTTTAGCTTTCTTGATATTCTCGAAGTCTCCTTTGTAAATGAGGTTTAAGATTTCACTGACGTGGAGTGTTTCAGGTTTTGATGTTCATGCATTTCTTGTTGTAGATGCTCGCGATTTTTCCATGTGCTTTCCGCTTTATGAGTTCGCGTGTTTTATTGTGCTAATCTTTCTATACCAGTGGGTTCAATGATTTCACATAAGTATTTAAAGTAGTTGACCTTGTTTATTGGGCCGTATTTCGTGATCAAATTTTGTTTTGATGTGTTTTGTAGCCATGAATTCGGTTTTTGAGAAATAAATTTGTAGTCCAACTTTCTCGGCACATTCTTTAAGGATTTCATCTCCGGCAAGGATCGCAAGATCGTCAGCAGAGGCTAGGCATGTGACGTGGATATTATGCTGTTGTCTTCCTAGACTGATGGGTCTCCAGATGTTTCTGTTCCTCATTTCTTTTTGTCATTCTTTGATGACTTTATCTAGGACGATGTTGAAGAGTAACAGGGAGAGGCAATCGCTCTGCCAGTTTTGATGGAGAAGGGTTGTGAGATTTCTTCGTTGAATTAGACTTTGGAAGTTGTGTCTGTTAGAGTTTTCTGGATGCGTCGTCGTGTTTTAGGGTGGAGATTGCTTTCTTCGAGTATATTAGAAAGGAAATAGAAATGCCGTGTGGCTAGGGCCTCCCGTCGGGTAGACCGTTCGCCTGATGCAAGCCTTTCGAGTTGACACCACTTCGGCGACTTGCGTGTCGATGGTGAGGAAATGAAGATGATAAGGACAACACAAGACCCAGTCCCTGAGCGGAGAAAATCTCTGATCCAGCTGGGAATTCAACCCGGGCCGGCAGGTATGACATTCCGTCGCGCTGACCACTCAGCTACCAGGGGCGGACTTATTAGAAAGGGATCCTCGCTCGGTCGATCGAGTGGTAGACTTTCCTGAAGTCGACGAATGTGCGCATGGTTGAGAGATTTCTTATGGCTCGTATTTGCAGCGTGAATTTCAGGTTGAAAATTCGTTCGGTGCCAGGTCTGTGTGGTCTGAATCCGGCTTCGTATTCATCAATTAAGGGTTCAACTTGCCCTTGTGCGCGTTGTAAGAGGCACGCGGTGATGGTTTTATAAGGGACCGAAAGGAGAGTAATTCCTCTGAAGTTATTCACATCAGATTTCTCTCCTTTTTTGTGGAGCGGGTGGATCGATGCACATTTCCAGTCGTCTGGGTGTTTCTTACTTCGCCAGATTTCCTGAATGATTTGTGTGATTTCCTGTAGTGATCGTGGTCCAAGATGTTTCAGTAGTTCTGCGATGGTTCTATCTTCTCCTGACGACTTTCCGTTCTTGAGTTTTTTGATGTGGTGCTGGATTTCTTCTTGTGTCGGTGTATCGCCATCGGGGTTTGTGTATCTTGTGGATTTGTGTGGGAATCGTTCGGGAGGTTCGAGGCAGTTAAGGAAATCGGAAAAGTAGTATGCCAGTCCTTCACAATTTTATTGGTTGTTGAGGGGGTGTTTTCCATTTCGTTTCTTGAAGGTAAAATTTTGTGGTGAGTAAACTTTAATTTTTATTGCGAAAGTTCTATAGAAATTTCTGCTGTTGTGGTTTAGAAGTTATCCTCAATTGATTTCAACTGTTCGGTGATGTAGTTGCATTTGATTTTTCTGATGGTTCTGTTTATATGTTTGCGGATGTCGAGAGAGTGTTGTAGGGTTCCTGTCGATTTGTTTCTGTTGTATTTTTGGAAGTCGAATCGGCGATTGATGATGGCTCGATCGTAGTTGGAGTCCCACCATAGCTGTTTTGCCTTTTTTTTTAAAACTGAGATTAATTCTTTGGCTTTTCTGATAATTTTACTGCAGAAGTCAATCCAGTCGTTAATGGGTTCTTTTACCCATTCTTATGTGATATTGGTTCCTTGAATTTTGGATGTATCGAATTTTTGAATGAGGGGTTTTTCAGGTGAACTCTCTTCGGAGAGAATGTGACATTAACTGGTGTGAGGTAGTGGTGTGAGTCAATGTTCACGCCTCGTCTGACATGAATATCGAGGATGATTCTGTTGTAGACGTAGGAGATAGCAACGTGGTCGATTTGGCATTCACCAAGATGTTGGATCGGGGATCGTCATATTTCCTGTTTTACTGGTTTTTTTTTTTCGTTTTGAGGTTAAATTGTTGGCAAATGTCAATCATAATGTGACGTTGGTGTTAGTGTTTTTGTGTGCTGAATTTTTATCGATTTTTTCCAATAGGTTTTTTCTGTCCCAAATTCAGCGTTGAAGTCTCTCATTAGGATTTTCACATCATCTTGGCGAATTTTGCTCATGGTTTTTTTTTAGTTTATTCCAGAATTTTTCGATATTTTCGGGGTTCTTCTTATTTTCGGTGTTGGTTGTGGCATGTGCATTGATGAGTGTATATTTTTTATTGGCACTCTGAATCGAGTCGATTGTTGATGGGTGTTATTTCTTTGACAGAGTTGATGATGGATCTGTGTACGAGAAATGCCATGCCGAGTATTGGTGCGCCTTTCGCTACCTTTTCTTGTGCATTGCCCCTGAAGATGCGATTGTTTCTGAAATGCAAGTTTTCATTGTCAGTTAGTCACGTTTCTTTTAAGACCAAGGATGAGGATTCCTTGTCGGTCGATTTCTTATGCGAGATTATGTAGTTTTCTGTTTGGATCACTGTATTGATATTTAGTGTTACAATGCATATTTTCTGCTTGTAGTGAAGTTTACCAGAGGTCTCCTATATTCTCTGCTGTGCTAGCCTAGACTCTCCAGAATCCGAAAGTCCAGCCGAGTTCATTGAGCTGACAGACGCCGACCAGGATACCGGTGATTTTCACTCAGACGTGTCTGGGTTTTAGGTTCAACGGGTTGAATAGCCGTTGAGGACTGTGTTAGCATTTGGTCCACCCCACGTATTTGATTTACTCGGTACCAGCCATATCTGGGAGGCTTTCCCCTATACGCCACCTGGGGAGGCGCCAGGTGGAGGATCTAACATCTAACAACCTCACATGGGGTTATTACTATTATTATTATTATTATTATTATTATTATTATTATTATTATGTCATCAGCAAATCCGATATGGTGTATCTACCCATCACTGAAACAGATGTGTTTTGTTCGATTCAATATTTGCGTCACATAAATATAAGTTATAATTAGGTTACATTGCTATTAGTAGACATTTCCTCACTTTTCTTAGACAGTTGCTACCTGTTACTTCATCAAAGGAATTAATGTGTGCAGCATTGTTGGAATACAGATGTTCAAATTATCGGATTTCTGTGATTTCAGTTCGATACCAGGTCGTTCTAATCGGATTGAGCCAGTCAGTCTTAATGTAGATTTCCGACTACGACTCATCGTATGATAGACTCTGTAAACTACATTCCTAATCGGACTGTTGAATCTAGATCACATATCTATGACAGGGACTGAATTCCTAAACATCATGGAAAAAACTAATACAATGTGCTTATTACAAATACGTTATTTAAGTACAAATATATGAAGTAACGAGATAATAATTTATTTACAGGACCACTGCCCCATCCATCAGAGCACAGCAGTGCAAGATTGGTTTCAGAACCAAGACAGGATAAAGCTATTGCCGTTTGTTCCACGACCACCGGACCTCAACCCGATAGAGAGTAAGTGGGCAAAGGTAACGAGGTCATTGCCATGTGGACCTACAAATGCAAGCGACCTTTGGACGAATATAGAAAACGTGTGGTGGGAAGTAAACCATCACGCTACACTAACGAAGACTTTAATAGAATCAATGCCTCGACGCCTTCGAGAAATCTTACGTAATGATGGTGGGTGGGTTGGTTACTAGAAGTATACTCGTCCACAAAACCCATGTGGAAAAATCATCCGATAATCAGTCAACCTTTGCTTTGTCGCAGCACTTTAGTATACAAGTCAATTTACTTACAGTATAATCCTCATAACTCTTGCAGTGCAAGGTCATCCAATCCACGCCAACTGCGGAACTGATTGGCGCATATGTTGTTCACACTCACTGGATTCAATGACTGGACTGTGTGTGTGTGTGTGTGTGTGTGTGTGTGTGTGTGTTTTCGTGTTCACACACAATCTGTATCAATACCATTAACATTAGAGAGACAAGCAACAATAAATATTTCATCAAATATACCTGTATTTTAATGTAGTGGCTAGTTCCTACAAACTGAATTTTCCGCATGTCCTGCATGTTACGTTAAGTAAGTAAGATGTATTAACTCCATAACATAGTAGAGCAGGGCGCTCTTGTCGCGGCTCGCGACAAGTGCAGCGATTAGCAGTGCCCAATGCGGCCGCGATTTGTTTATGTCGGCTGAGCGTGGACACTGCATCAGACGCTTCGCCATAAACAGAAAGAAATCACCTTAGCGCTGACTGCAGTGAGCGCACATCACTGCCTGCGTGTTCTTATAGGAACCAACGTGAGACTCTACTCACAGGTGCCATGGAGCAATTGCAGTGCGTATCATGTCATTAGTCATCAGAATATTTACCAGTGATGAAATGTCCACTCTATTTGAATCCCAAAAAAATAGGAACTTTCTCATAAAGTAATATGAGTTGATACCAAAATTTATCTAAGACGCAAAAATTAACTGCAGAGTTTTCATGCACGCAGTAGTAGCACACAAGGAAATATTATGTCTCGAAAGCATATACTTCATTTCCTCCTCTCATATCAACGCCCTTGTTATAGTATGAAGTGAGAAAATAAATACAAAAGATTGAAGTTTCTGAGAAGCATATAAGTCATTTCCTCTTCTCCTATCTCAGCTTTTGTTTTAGTATAAAGTGAAAGAATAAACAGTTTAGGGTTTTGAAGCATAATATGACACCAGTCGTAGGACCTATAGGAAATGTAAAAAAGTAGGCAGCTGTCTGTCTTTTGTCCAACAGTCTGTTTCCTCTCATGCATTACTACCGCTCGCAGATTCCTAATTAAGGACTTGCGTGAATCAAGTTCTTCAGCAGAATGCGCGTTATGTTATCGTGCTAATTACGGTATGGAAAAATTGCAACAAAGACGAGTTCCCCTTGAGCAGTGAAAATATAGTATTTGCATATGTCTGTATTCAGCAATGACTGCCAGCTGCCACAGCACTTTACAGATTCATGCAGCAAGCAACACAATTGTGAGTGCACTTCGGTAAGTAGTCCGGAGATGGACGGAAACGTCAAATTAACGTCGCTTTCCGAGTCATATTCAATCAAAAATGAGGTGTTATTAAGGTAGTTGAGTATTCTAGAAACTGCACTTCGATAATTCCCATATGAGTATTCGGATAGCCAAAAGAACACGTTAGTGTGAAACCAACGGGTACTACATTTAATATCATCTGCAAGAACTCGGCACAATACGTGGGTTCTTCCCTCCGCAGAGTAACCTCTTACTGTTATTTAGGATTCTCTCTGACTGTCACATTGAACAGGCAGTTTCCGCTACTATTAACAAACATCAGCAACTTCTAATCACTGCGAGTAACAACTGTGTGATGATAATAGTACAGGTTGTCGGTGGATGTGGTGGTGTTATTCTGTCAGACTGTTAACAGTAATGTTAATGGTGGGGCACATAATCTAGCGCTGACTGCCTAAGTAAAGATTGGGTGGTGGAGTCGTCGCTTCTCTTTATTTGGCATCAGCTTCAGTAACCTGATTTAACTAAAATAGTACTCCATTGACGAGCTGCTAATGATACAGTATGACTACAGAGATCATCTTGCGGGTATTACATTAATTCTGCAGTGAATTGCTAGACAAAAATTACCGTCAGCTATGCAACTGAAATGACTCACTACACAGGTACTCTACGTTGCACTTGGTTAAGTGATCAGCTCGCTGCAATTCTGCTTCTGCTGTCCGTAAATACTTGTATACTGACCATTCGTTATTTGACTAAATATGCTCTACAATCTGATACGCTTGCATATGACATAGGTTAGTGCCATCACAAAGCACTGACTAAGGAAAGGATGCTGTTGAAGTCCCGTACATTGACAGCAAGTCAAATTTTCGCAAATCATCTGTATTGCCTGTAAAAACAATTGCATCTTAAGTATCGAAGTACAGATGTCCATACGGTCACAGGGTGTTGAAATAGAGCAGCGGCAGCAAATTAAAATTTGTGCCCCACAAGGTTTCGAACCTGGACCTCCTGCTTACGAGGCAGGCGAGCTGACTTTTTTTTGTGCACTGTTTCGTTATGCTTCGTTGTATTTCGTCGTAGCGGACGTCACGTGACATTCGTCGAAGTTCGTTGTTGTTCTTTTCACTTAGATTTTTTTATTGAGGGACCAGCCAGCTCTTTGACCGAACACGCTGAGCTACCGTGCCGGCAAAATATTCAAATGTGTGTGAATTCCTAAGGGACCAAACACACACCCATGCCCAAGGGAGGACTCCAACCTCCTGCGGGAGGGGCCGCGCAGTCCGTGACATGGCGCCCTAAACCGCACGACCACACGGCGCGGTAGATAGTATACGAAGGAAATGGAAATGATCGTATGGCGTTGTTGGCCGGGAGGCCCCATTCGGCGGATTTCGTCCGCCGTATTGCAAGTTCTTTTTATGTGACGCCACATCGGCGAGAGCGAGTTAATGATGATTCACAACACCCAGTCGCCTGCCGGGAATCGAACCCGGGCCCCCTGCGTTGAAGGCGGTATCGCTACCGCTACGCTACGGAGGCGGACAACTAACAGCTGTATCTCTGTAGTCAATAAAATGTGAACACATTCATATGGCATTGTTTATGCAATTCGTCTAGTACCACCTGCTAAAATATCTACTATTCCTCCTGAAACACCCTGTATATGCGTATACCGTTACGTGTGGTGTCTGTTCTTTCGGACATGTCCGAAAGGAAAGACACCACGAATTCGGTTTCGAACGTGATCAGGCACGAATTTTCATCTGCCGCAGTAGATGTATTTTAACTCCCTGTGCAGCCAGGACATCCGTCCTTTGATATTTAATTGATTAGAAAGGCTGTCTGTTTCGAATCGTAGTGTCTGTTCTTTCTGACATGTCCGAAAGAACAGACCACTCACGCACAAACACACACACACACACACACACACACACACACACACACACACACACAAATTTCTATCTTAACTGCTATTCGGAAAATGTTTGGCAACTCGTTGATAGTGATGGACTGGAGCTACATTAACCTACTCTTTTCGCTAGATACAGTTGTAATTTTCTGAACAATTCATGTTTAATAAGTGAGAGCGATTTGGAAAATTTACGTCTGAGAGATGGTTACTTCATACGTTAATTACAGTGTCTCTCATAGTTTACTTTGTAGGGAACCAGCTTCATTCTGCCCCAGCCTATACTACAGCAATGAGTGAATGGTCGCATTCTTGATACCTCACTGGATGTGCTACTGCAACTGTAGCCAAGGATTCGAATCCCTCTGGAAAAGTACACTCCTGGAAATGGAAAAAAGAACACATTGATACCGGTGTGTCAGACCCACCATACTTGCTCCGGACACTGCGAGAGGGCTGTACAAGCAATGATCACACGCACGGCACAGCGGACACACCAGGAACCGCGGTGTTGGCCGTCGAATGGCGCTAGCTGCGCAGCATTTGTGCACCGCCGCCGTCAGTGTCAGCCAGTTTGCCGTGGCATACGGAGCTCCATCGCAGTCTTTAACACTGGTAGCATGCCGCGACAGCGTGGACGTGAACCGTATGTGCAGTTGACGGACTTTGAGCGAGGGCGTATAGTGGGCATGCGGGAGGCCGGGTGGACGTACCGCCGAATTGCTCAATACGTGGGGCGTGAGGTCTCCACAGTACATCGATGTTGTCGCCAGTGGTCGGCGGAAGGTGCACGTGCCTGTCGACCTGGGACCGGACCGCAGCGACGCACGGATGCACGCCAAGACCGTAGGATCCTACGCAGTGCCGTAGGGGACCGCACCGCCACTTCCCAGCAAATTAGGGACACTGTTGCTCCTAGGGTATCGGCGAGGACCATTCGCAACCGTCTCCATGAAGCTGGGCTACGGTCCCGCACACCGTTAGGCCGTCTTCCGCTCACGCCCCAACATCGTGCAGCCCGCCTCCAGTGGTGTCGCGACAGGCGTGAATGGAGGGACGAATGGAGACGTGTCGTCTTCAGCGAAGAGAGTCGCTTCTGCCTTGGTGCCAATGATGGTCGTATGCGTGTTTGGTGCCGTGCAGGTGAGCCACAATCAGGACTGCATACGACCGAGGCACACAGGGCCAACACCCGGCATCATGGTGTGGGGAGCGATCTCCTGCACTGGCCGTACACCACTGGTGATCGTCGAGGGGACACTGAATAGTGCACGGTACATCCAAACCGTCATCGAACCCATCGTTCTACCATTCCTAGACCGGCAAGGGAACTTGCTGTTCCAACAGGACAATGCACGTCCGCATGTATCCCGTGCCACCCAACGTGCTCTAGAAGGTGTAAGTCAACTACCCTGGCCAGCAAGATCTCCGGATCTGTCCCCCATTGAGCATGTTTGGGACTGGATGAAGCGTCGTCTCACGCGGTCTGCACGTCCAGCACGAACGCTGGTCCAACTGAGGCGCCAGGTGGAAATGGCATGGCAAGCCGTTCCACAGGACTACATCCAGCATCTCTACGATCGTCTCCATGGGAGAATAGCAGCCTGCATTGCTGCGAAAGGTGGATATACACTGTACTAGTGCCGACATTGTGCATGCTCTGTTGCCTGGTTCAAATGGCTCTGAGCACTATGGGACTTAACATCTATGTTCATCAGTCCCCTAGAACTTAGAACTACTTAAACCTAACTAACCTAACGACAGCACACAACACCCAGCCATCACGAGGCAGAGAAAATCCCTGACCCCGCCGGGAATCGAACCCGGGAACCCGGGCGTGGGAAGCGAGAACGCTACCGCACGACCACGAGATGCGGGCTCTGTTGCCTGTGTCTATGTGCCTGTGGTTTTGTCAGTGTAATCATGTGATGTATCTGATCCCAGGAATGTGTCAATAAAGTTTCCCCTTCCTGGGACAATGAATTCACGGTGTTCTTATTTCAATTTCCAGGAGTGTATTAATTTATAAGGTTTCGCTTGCACTCAGTGCATCGATGTATTACAGGTAATTACACTCTAGCCCCTAAACCTAGTTACAGAAAGCCAAATAAGACTCACTGACATATAACGAGGATATTCCGGCCCTTGCCACCCACAACTTTGTGACGAAGTTATACTCACTTCTGAGGTCACTCACAGAACACATCAGCTAGTATCCCTCCAGGTAGTATAACGGAAACTCGGCAACAACGCAGAATATGTTTGGCACTCTGTGACCGACAAGTTACTTCCTTGGTGGCACAGAACTATCCTACCAAATTCACTAGATATTATCGTGTCTTTTCAATTTAATAATGTGAGGATTTTCTCTTGAGATGTGATATAAGGATATCAGTTAATGCTTTTGAGTCCACGAAAGTCGTTTCAGAAGGGAAATACAACTTCTCTCGTCTCTTATGTTGCGATTTAATGTGTCGTAGCGTCTATTTAGCCAATAAGTAAGCCGACATCCTCCGCACCTCTTCGTTAGCTTTGAGGTAATGTGCCAGCCTACGGGCTACAGGCTGCTTTCGTTCGCCTTTCGAGGCTCGCTGAAAGCCAGGTTTTTAATTCTTCTGTGGCGCAGCTACAGGCAGGCAATAAGGGAATCGTAGGACAATCCGTCTTACTACTTTCAGTACCCCACAGTGTCAGAGCGAAAACCTTATGGTACTGGAAAATTCATAATGCCACTTTTGTTTTCTACCGACATACACTCCTGGAAATAAAAAAAAGAACACATTGACACCGGTGTGTCAGACCCACCATACTTGCTCCGGACACTGCGAGAGGGCTGTACAAGCAATGATCACACGCACGGCACAGCGGACACACCAGGAACCGCGGTGTTGGCCGTCGAATGGCGCTAGCTGCGCAGCATTTGTGCACCGCCGCCGTCAGTGTCAGCCAGTTTGCCGTGGCATACGGAGCTCCATCGCAGTCTTTAACACTGGTAGCATGCCGCGACAGCGTGGACGTGAACCGTATGTGCAGTTGACGGACTTTGAGCGAGGGCGTATAGTGGGCATGCGGGAGGCCGGGTGGACGTACCGCCGAATTGCTCAACACGTGGGGCGTGAGGTCTCCACAGTACATCGATGTTGTCGTCAGTGGTCGGCGGAAGGTGCACGTGCCCGTCGACCTGGGACCGCACCGCAGCGACGCACGGATGCACGCCAAGACCGTAGGATCCTACGCAGTGCCGTAGGGGACCGCACCGCCACTTCCCAGCAAATTAGGGACACTGTTGCTCCTGGGGTATCGGCGAGGACCATTCGCAACCGTCTCCATGAAGCTGGGCTACGGTCCCGCACACCGTTAGGCCGTCTTCCGCCCACGCCCCAACATCGTGCAGCACGCCGCCAGTGGTGTCGCGACAGGCGTGAATGGAGGGACGAATGGAGACGTGTCGTCTTCGGCGATGAGAGTCGCTTCTACCTTGGTGCCAATGATGGTCGTATGCGTGTTTGGCGCCGTGCAGGTGAGCGCCACAATCAGGACTGCATACGACCGAGGCACACAGGGCCAACACCCGGCATCATGGTGTGGGGAGCGATCTCCTACACTGGCCGTACACCACTGGCGATCGTCGAGGGGACACTGAATAGTGCACGGTACATCCAAACCGTCATCGAACCCATCGTTCTACCATTCCTAGACCGGCAAGGGAACTTGCTGTTCCAACAGGACAATGCACGTCCGCATGTATCCCGTGCCACCCAACGTGCTCTAGAAGGTGTAAGTCAACTACCCTGGCCAGCAAGATCTCCGGATCTGTCCCCCATTGAGCATGTTTGGGACTGGATGAAGCGTCGTCTCACGCGGTCTGCACGTCCAGCACGAACGCTGGTCCAACTGAGGCGCCAGGTGGAAATGGCATGGCAAGCCGTTCCACAGGACTACATCCAGCATCTCTACGATCGTCTACATGGGAGAATAGCAGCCTGCATTGCTGCGAAAGGTGGATATACACTGTACTAGTGCCGACATTGTGCATGCTCTGTTGCCTGTGTCTATGTGCCTGTGGTTCTGTCAGTGTGATCATGTGATGTATCTGACCCCAGGAATGTGTCAATAAAGTTTCCCCTTCCTGGGACAATGAATTCACGGTGTTCTTATTTCAATTTCCAGGAGTGTATTTTTCGTTGTTGTGAATACATAATTTTATCTATGAACTGCCACACTTTCATAATGCTAGAGTATGATACAGGAAATGACGTAAATATAGACCTTCTCGAAGTCAGAAGTCGGTAATATTCAACTAATTTGTGTTAAAATAGGCACAAGCGTCTTACAGACACTTCATGCTTTATTAAGATAGACTGTCGTCGTAATGTTTCTATAGTAAGTTGAATTTACTTTGTATTAGTACAGTGAATATATTAATTGCATTTTCCATTGGTTTATTGAATACAATACTAAACATCAGAAAGAAATAAACCAGCAACAGTATATTCTTTCACAATATCTAAAACAATCTGACAATGCTAAAGTAGTGTACAAATTCTACGCCTGTAGAAACCTACTGGTTCTAACGATGTCATTAAACCAGTGTAGTTTCAAGAGCATTTTCGTCTAGAAATGAGTTCCCTCGGCGGTTGATCGATCAGCAGCGGGAAAGGTAAAATTTTACGAGTATGCGATCCGAGGAATAAATACCTGAGAGACGACTTCCCTATCAATCTCCTGGATAGTTTTATTTCTCAAATTAACAGAGTGCGTTATCATGCAGTAGCACACGTGATGTAGTTTTGTCGGTCGATTTTCTTACGCTGCGACAGACAGATGTCTCAATTGATGGCAACAAATTGCAACTGTGATGAACGCAGCCTTGGGGAAGAATTTGTAGTACAAAACACACTTTTGGAGCTATCAGATGGAAAATATTATGTTTACACTACTCTTTGCTCGAGTTTAGGTCTTTTGGTAGGACCCAGCCTTTCATTTCTTCTTAGGAAATTAACGGTAAAGGCATCATAACTCGTCACCAGCAAAAGTATTGCATAGGAATGCTCAGTGAGCGACCTGATGACATGCAAGCAAACTGTAACTATGGTCACTCTGTTGATTTTTGTTGTGTAGAATTAGAGCTTGCAGTACTTCTGTACCAGACTTCTGAATCTTGCTTGTTTAATGCAAATGTCGCATGATAGTTACATGGTAATCCATCACTTATATCAGTAGTCGAGACTTCCTTAATGTGGAAAATTCTTTTCTAGGCACATTATTGAGAAAATTTAGAGAGCCGGCACTTGAAGTTGACTGCAGAACTATTCTGCTGTCGCCAACATATATTGTGCATAAGGAACACAAAGATAAGATGCAAGAAATTAGGGCTCATACAGAGGCATATAAATAGTTGTTTTTCCCTCGTCTATTTGCGAGTGGAACAGGAAGGGAAATGACTAGTGGTGATGCAGGGTGCCCTCTGCGATGTGTCATATGTTGTCTTGCAAAGTATCTATGCCGATGTTGATTTTTTGTGAGCTTTAGGACCTTTTTGCAATAATGAAAGCTTTGCAGCGTAAGTTAATGTCTTGATTGTCAACTGGAACTGGTGTGCTGATGATGGCAAGCAATCTTTGTTGTGTGTGCAAGTTGAAACAGCTTTGTCAGTCCGTAAATCTGATGTTCCACAGTCTGTGACTGCTTGTGATGAGTGCAAGAAGTCCAATCCGAGAATAACTTTATGACTACATTCTTCTAAAATAACAAATTTTAATGGCTCTGGGGAAAACCATTCTTAAAATAAATGCAGGAGGCGCCATGCCGATGGGCAAAGGGGGGAGGAGGGGGGGGGGGGGACGGACATGGACGTGGTTCCCTCCTCCGCTTTGGCATAGTTCGTTGTACCTGCGTGGGTTTGTGTCCTGGGTTCTTGTCTGATGGCTGCAGCATAAAGCCAGTTGGTCAAATCCATTCTTTGTGGCATCTTTCGTTGTTTGTGGAGACTGACACTAAAGATTTCTTCTTAGGAAATTAACGGTAAAGGCATCATAACTCGTCACCAGCAACAGTATTGCATAGGAATGCTCAATGAGCGACCTGATGACATGCAAGCAAACTGTAACTATAGTCACTCTGTTGATTTTTGTTGTTTAGAATTAGAGCTTGCAGTACTTCTGTGCCAGATTTCTGAACCTTGCCTGTTTAATGCAAATGTCGCATGATAGTTAAATGGTTATCCATCACTTATATCAGTAGTCGAGACTTCCTTAATGTGGAAAATCATTCATGCCAGTAAGACCTTTGTTAAAACAAGAATATCTTTTCGTGCCGTATTTTTTCCAAAAGTCCTCGCGGCGCTACACATAGATCAAAACTTTCGAGCTGTCTCCTCTACATTTACCCCTCTATTATACCAAAAGTAAGTATTGTGTTGCCGATGTTACACCCTTCTTCACTTACGACCCAATTTTACAACGCTTAACCGTATTTGATGATTTTACAATGTTTAACTGCAAGATGATAACTAGAACTTCAAATTCGAAAATGACAGTTGATATATACACTGACAGCGTCGCGCCGCGTTCACCTGGGCGGCGCCCGATTTCAGGCGGCGGGTGGCGTCTGGCCTATGGCCGGTGGCCGGCAGTCGCTGCAGCGCGAGGAAACGCTCGAGCATAAGCTGTTCTGATCGTGACGCAGCCACCAGCTGTCCTGCGGAATTGTTTCTGGAAGTATTCGTTATTACTGGTGGGTAGAATGTGAAACGAATTATGTTAGATGTTCATTCGGACTTGTAACTTTAGACGAGGGCCGAAATGTGATTAAAAAAAAAAAAAACAATTACGGACGGACGCGAACCCGCAATTATACGTTTAGAATGCAAGGCGACTGCCACTTTTTTTTCATAACCACTTTTTTATGGTGGCTGTGCGGTTTTTTAGACCGCTTTTTTTAAACAAAAATGTAAAAAAGGAAAAAGGATTTTGGAAGGTTTGTTTTTCTGCTTTTTTATTTTATTTATTTTTTTAATTTTTTTATGCAAATGGATAAAAGGAAAGCTGTTCCTCTTCGGCTACATAAACAGAATAATAGGAAGTCGTCCCGTTACGACAAAGGATGCTCCATACTATAGCCCGCTGCGAATTTTTCGATGACTGTCGTCTCGTTGCTGTGTTGTTTCCGTTCTTTGTTCAATCTCATAAAAAAAGGAACTGGAAAGAGGTGCTATGGTTATCTTCTCATGTCATCGATAATCCAGCTGCGAGGCGGATTATACACTGCTGGCCACCGTAAATGCAACACCAAGAAAGACAAGAGGTAGCACAACAAAATTTATTTTGTAGATAATATGTTGACCAAGTATCAAATGATTACGTTTACAGACGTCTGTGACATGTGGTTCCTGCCAGAATCAGTAGCCAGAGTAGCCGCCATTGTTGGAGATCACCGCTGCCACACGTCTCGGCATTGAGTCAAAGAGACGTTGGATGTGTTCCTGGGGTACAGCAGCCCAAGCAGCTTCCACACGTTGCCAAAGATCATCTGGTGTGGCAGCTGGGCATGTAATCTGGGTCACTCGTTGAGCAACCATGGACCACATGTTTTCTATCGGCGAAAGATCCGGAGAGCGAGCCGGCCAGGGAAGCAATTCAATCTGGTTATTGACGAAGAACCTTTGGACAATGCGTGCCACGTGTGGTCGCGCATTATCCTGTTGAAATATGGCTGTGGCCGAGCCGTGAAGATAAGGAAGGACAACTGGCTCCAGCACCTCGGATATGTAGCGCCGGCTATTTATAGTACCGGCAATGCATACTAGAGGCGTGCGAGAGTAATATCCAATACCGCCCCATACCATAATACCCGGTGCAAGACCAGTGTGGCGGTGCATAATGCATCCTCTCTCCACGGTGTCTCCACACTCGAATCCGACCATCGTGGTGCTGCAGACAGAAGCGTGCCTCGTCAGTAAAGACAACGTCATTCCATTCTGCCGTCCACATCCGTCTATCATCACACCATTGGCGACGGAGACGTCTGTGGTTCTGCGTCAATGGTAGACGAAGCAATGGACGTCTTGCGGACAGACCACTCTGCTGTAAACGGCGTCGAATGGTACGCGCAGACACTGGATGATGCGTTACAGACGCAATGTGCTGTGCTATGGTTCGGGATGTCACTGAGCGATCCGTCACTGCCATGCGCACAATTTGCCTATCAGCACGTGCAGTGGTGCACCGAGGTGAATGCGATCGACCACGTGGGTCCGTCGTACCCTCCTGCATCCAACGGTCACATATCCGCATTACAGTTGTTTGGTTTCGTCCAACACGACTAGCGATTTCTCTGTATGATAATCCACAATCTCGGTAAGCCACTATCCTTCCTCTGTCGAACTCGGATACTTGATCAAAAGATGTTCGCTGTTGTCTACGAGGCATAACTGATCGTCTTGTGAAACAACCACAAGGTAAACACACGTGCCGAACGTACACTCGTCGAAATCGCCAAGCCTTAAATGGCGCTATGAGGTGGCGCCACAGGCGCGCGTGATGTGCGTCTGCGCTGAAATTCTAATCAGTTGCATATCTTATCGCTGCAAACTCATGGTGTAAATTTCACTTGCTTCGGATGCTTCCTTCAGGGTGTTGCATTTACGGTGGCCAGCAGTGTAGAATGCGCTCCAAAGAAAATTAGAAAAATATTGCCTATATTTAGGGTTCTTGAAGATCGCACAATGTCGTTCGTTGAGGTAATACGAAAAATCGGGTACTGTCTTTTCACCATTACCGAATAGGTAGTGAACAGCGTGGCCGCTAATCCACGTAAAAGAGTTCGTTTTTGCTCTTGAGAAATACATCTCATCGGGGAAAAGAAGTGATCGGGTAGTTATCCTGTCGGGAGTATTACGTGTGAGAAAAGCCAATATCTGACACACCAAATACCAAACGTCCTTTGTTGACCCGCATTCGAAACGATGTTCATCCGTGTCAGTCACTTGGCATGTGGCACACAAGGGTGAGTCGACGAGGTGGATGTGATGTAGACGGGACTGGCAAAACTGTTTCCCATTAACAGTTCCGTACCATGCAGATTACACGTCAGTATCAAGGGTGGTGGCATTCACTGCCTGCCACACAGCTAGCCACTTTGTAGTGGGGTGTTTGCTTTCAGTCACATTCGGCATCCTGTTTCGTTGCATGGCAGCATATATCGCCCTCGTCATCGTCAAGCGTGTGGGTAGTAGTGCGGTGCGGATGTAGCTTAATTCAAGGAAGAATTGGCTAATATAGAAGAAAGGTGCTGGGATGTCCGATATCATCACAGGGGGTGCGAGTGAAGTTGGTCGTAAAGCCTCCAGTAACAGACTTGTGAGGCGCGTCGGACATCGCCGCCACAGTCTCAGGTGACTGCTGATGAACAGGACCTTCGCTCTGTTATGGACAGGAAAAAGGCCTAAACCCCCTCTGCTCCTCGGGAGGGTTATGGACTCGTAACGAATCTTAAATAACATGCCCGTATTATCAAAGGATCCCAAAAACGCCAACATGCGGTGATCCAGGGTAGGTGCTGTCGGGAGTATCTGTGCAAAATGGGGCATACGGGACACCAAATAGATGTTAGCATACCGTGTCCGTTGCAGGAGGTCTAGATGTCTAAGACGGTGGTCACTTATTCCTGCTCTCATCTGATTCAATAAACGCCTGTAGTCAGATGTAAATTCAATGCCAAGACAGCGGATTGTGTCACTGATTCGTAGCGGTGCGACGCTCTCGTCGGGTGGACCTCTGCCTATAGACAGGGCGTGCGATTTGTGGAGATTGAGATGGCTCCCCGATGCCTCGCCGTAGGTCGCCACCCACGCCAGAGCTGCACAAACATCGTCATTACTGCGAAGAATGAGTACCAGATCGTCCGCATAGGCAGTGCAGCAAAAAGTGTGTCCACCAAGAGACATCCCAGTAAGGCGCTGTCGGAGGCCGCAGAGGAGTGGTTCCAAGACGAGGGCGTACAATATCGCCGAAAGAGGGCAGCCTTGTCGCACCGATAGCTGGATCTGTATCGGCGGCGTGAGAGGGCCATTATAATAACACCTTGGACGTCGCGCCGCGTAGGAGACGCACCAGTACCTTAACTATGATGTTTGGATACCCCATGTGTCGCAGTACCTCCATCAAAAATGTGTAGTCGACTCTGTCGAAGGCCTGGCTAAAGTCGAGTGAGGCCAAAACTCCTAGCAGTTGGCGAGCTTTGGTTAGCGCGATCATATCTCGATATCGGCACAGTGCAGTGCGAATATTATGGTCACCACCTAACGATGCCTGGTCCTGCGACACAACACATTGTACCGATCACTTTAGGCGTGCCGCCAGAAGCTGGGTGAAAATCTTCAAGTCACTGTTGAGTAAGGTCAAGGGGCGATAATCACTGATCCTGGATCCGCCTCATGGTTTGTGTATGGGCACAATCAGTCCTTCTAGGAAAGACCCAGCGATCTGCGTCATGGGAGACGTAAGATCGCGGCAAATATCAGTCCATGCTGGTGCCAGCAGTTGTTGATATGTCCGGTAAAATTCCAGAGGAAGGCCAGCAGGTACCGGGGACTTATGAGCAGCCCCCGCCTGTATTGCTTCAATGATTTCCTCTTCCATTACATCTGCAGTCAAATCCGTTGCCGCTGTCGGAGAGATCCTGCCATAAGTGAGTTGAGAGACTTAGGCAATCACCTCTGGGGGATGTCGATGTTCCGAGTACAGCCTAGTGGAGTGAGCATGAATGGGGTTTCCTATGTCGCGCTGGGTATCAAGGCGTCGTCCGTCTTCCGTTGTGATAGTTTGGATTTGTGTCCTGCGTCGGCGCCGTCGTTCTGCAATGACGTGGTACATGGACGGTTCCTCCTGGGCCACTCTGTCTTGAGTGCGCGCTCTGACGATCGCACCCTCAAGGTGGCAACGTGTTAATCTGATGTTCTGTGCCTTGGCACGGTTCACCGTCATCTGCCACGCAGGTGAGTACGGCAGTGTTGTACATTCCCTTAAGATGCTGTAGTAAAAGTCCATGGTATGTCTCTTCCATGCTGCTACATCTCGCCAGAGCCTATCAAGGTCATCCGAAGGGCTGGTTTGGAGTAGAGTAACCACCACGACATTGTAGACCGGTAGGTGCCACGTACGCGGCTACAGGAATCCCACGTGTTCTGTATAAGGCGTAGACATTCCTGAGAGGCTAGGTGGGAGACGTTCAACTTCCAAGGACCACGGCTGCGCTATAACTTCTGGCGGCCGAGGGTAATGGCACAGATGTAGGCCTCGTGGTCAGAAAAATCTGTGGGCCAAACTTCGGCAGCTCTCGTCCCCACAGCTATGGATCGCGAGATGCAAATCCGGTCGATGCGGCTAGAGGAATGGCTGGTGTAATGAGTAAATCCGGGCCGATCGCCACAAACATGTTCCCACGAGTTCACCAATTGAAGATTATTTATAATTGTCACAAGTTCTGCGCAGGGAGAATGATGTGGTAACTGATCCTTACGTGCTTGGCTACAGTTGAAGTCCCCTCCGCTTATCAAGGCGTCCTGACGGCCCATAAAGAGGGGCGTGGTTGTATGAGCAAAAAAGGTGGATCGTTCGCGACGCCGAACAGATCCTGACCGTGCATAGATGTTAATAAGTTTGACTCCTTGGAGAGAAAGAGCCATGCCTCTGGCGTCAGGGAGACACTCGACGTCTTCAGCGGGTATACCTTCGCAGAGGAGGATCGCCACACCACTGCCATTGGGAGACGCATGTGAGACCCAAGTCTTGTAGCCATAGGGTTCCTTGAAGTCTGCGACATACACCTCTTGAAGGAGCGCAATGTCGATGTCTGCTGCGTTGAGCAGATCCTGTAGCATCGCTACTTTATGTCGGGCGCGTATGTTGTTGATGCTAATCGTCGCTAGACGGTATGTTTGGTTAGCCAGGTCGGCAACTGGGTTGTTTAGGAGGCCAGGAGTGGGCGGCATAGGCGGCCCCACAGAGGCTGACGATACAGCCGTAGTCACAGTTGTTGGTCGGTGCTGGGTACAGCCGAGAGAGCATCTCTGCCCTCGGCATCCTCCTGGTGCTGAGGCTCATCATCGACATCATCCGCCCAAGAATCAGATGCAGCAATTGGTAACTGTTGATTAGTGCTGTCAGTAGAGCGCTCGCGCGCATGTTCAGTAGCAGAAATTGTGTTGTCAGACCGAGGCTCAGAAATTGTATCCGCTGTAGCATCGTGATGGGAAGGGTGAGTTGTGGTGGTAGAGTCCTGAGTGTCGTCCGACGCCAGATG
Organism: Schistocerca cancellata; assembly: GCF_023864275.1. NCBI lineage: Eukaryota > Metazoa > Arthropoda > Insecta > Orthoptera > Acrididae > Schistocerca > Schistocerca cancellata. Next base: position 740,236,887 of record NC_064629.1, on the reverse strand, counting down.
TTCGTCCGGGTCACACATCCGAAGCAGGCAATCATCGGACGGTGTATGGCGCCTTCTTGCGTTTACGAGGGGACCGTTGTTTCCGGACATGTTGTTCTGTGTAAGAGTGCGGGCGGCATTCGTCTGATGCGGTCTCCATTGGTAGGAAGGCAAGAGTCGGGACAATTTTCGTTTCTACTTCCATCTTCTCTTTAGGCTCGTCTCGGTGGCACAATTGATCACCGTCTTGAGGCAAGTCTGCCGATGACGTCGTAGAGGGGGATATGCAGTCCACCACACTGTCATCGACCACTGACTGCAATATGATGTTACAATCCTGGGCAGGAACAGCTGTTGTGGTTGCAGCCGCTGCATACGTGATGGGGAGTTCAAATGGTTCAAATGGCTCTGAGCACTATGGGACTTAACATCTATGGTCATCAGTCCCCTAGAACTTAGAACTACTTAAACCTAACTAACCTAAGAACATCACACAACACCCAGTCATCACGAGGCAGAGAAAATCCCTGACCCCGCTGGGAATCGAACCCGGGATCCCAGGCGTGGGAAGCGAGAACGCTACCGCACGACCACGAGCTGCGGAACGTGATGGGGAGTGAAGTAGGCGCCGCCGGGGATGGAACTTCACCAACCGGTGTCTGAGTCAGTCGGCGCTAAATGCAGGCCGATCGGACATGTACTTCTTGGCCACAGCCGGCGCAAGTACGCGGTTGTCCATCGTACGTGACAATGGCTCTGCAGCCGCCAATTACTAAATAGGATGGCACATGATTCGTCAGTTCAATCTTAATTTGTCGCACTCCGTTTAAGACGGGGTATGTCTCAAACGTTTGCCATTTTTCAGCCAGGTGGCTTAGCACATTGCCATATGGTTTGAAAGCTGTCATCACAACATCTGGCGGATCTTCGAATGGCAGCTTGAAGACCCTCAGAGTGCGAAGGCCTAATCCAGCGTGGTCGATCGTGACAGTTCCTATGTGGCCATCAGGATGCTTAAATTTAAGTCCATGAGTGCGTCGGCACACAACATCAGTGCACGCCTTTTCATTGATCAGTTTTCTGTAGACGACACTTTGTGTTATAGAAAAGTGGATCCCAATTGTGTCTTGAGCTGCAATATGAAGTTCTTCTCGGATGAAACGTTCAGTGTCAAGTGCTCGAGGTCTTGCGTAGTCCGCGTGAAACGTGATCTTAATTGTGGACTTGCGGTACGAGTGCGCCATGGCACTACCGAGACACGGACCCGTGACACTCGCCGCAGCGGACGGAACAGTAAACACTCGCGCTCGCGGTACGCTAACAGGGGGACACAGGCACGACGATCTTGCCCCACCGCTGCTAACAGCGGACTGTCAAGAAGTAGTTAACACATCTTCCTGACACTTCCTTATCTTACAGTGTTGCCAGATTGTGCATATGACCGGACTTAGCGTTGACAGGGGCGGTCAGTTTTATTGGCCACCTTAAGTGAACGACTCGGACTTAGTCTCTGTGGCGGCCGGCCGGCGGTCAGGTATTATGTCTAAGACTGTGCGTGAATGGACCTCAAGTAGAGGTGGTAAAGGGAAGGACTCCAGTTTGGAGAGAAGGGATCGCACTTGAACCGCAGTCGTGAGCCCTAACCTGAGCCGCTGATGCGGGAGATGAACTGTTGCAGGTGGGAAAAGGAGATGGTAATTAAGATGCTCAGGAGAACTACGAATGTGTGGAACATAACTGGCAAGCAGTTGCGCACATTGGATCCGCAATTTAGGAACTCCAGCCTCCACCAGGACACTGGTCACCGGACTCATTCTAAAAGCTCCCGTCGCTAGGCGAACGCCACAGTGGTGCACTGGGTCGAGTAAACGCAACGCTTAGGGCGCCGTCGAACCGTAAACCAGACTCCCATAGTCAAGGCGGGATTGAACAACGGCTCTGTAGAGCTGCAGCAGCGTAGAGCGATCTGCGTCTCAGTTGGTGTTGCTCAGGCAGCGGAGAGCATTGAAGTGCTGCCAGCACTCCTGCATAAGCTGACAAAGGTGACGTAGCCAAGTTAAGCAGGCGTCGAAAACCAGTCCTAAGAATTGGTACGTCTGCACTACAGTGAATGGATCGTCATTAAGACAAAGTTCAAGTTCCGGATGAAAGGTACGACGCTGGCAGAAGTGCATGACACACGACTTCATTGCTGAAAAGTGGAAGCCGTGGGCTAGAGCCCATGACTGTGCCTTGTGAATGGCTCCCTGTAGGCACCGCTCAGAAACTCCAGTACTGGAGGAGCAATACGAAATGCAGAAGCCATCCGCATACAAAGAAGTTGAGATAGACGGCCCTACAGCTGCTGCTAGACCGTTAATAGCCACTAAAAATAGAGATAAACTTAATACAGAGCCCTGCAGAATGCCATTCTCCTGAATATGGGGGAACTATGGGAGGCACCAACTTGGACATGGATAGTATGGAGCGACAGGAAATTTTGGATAAAAATTTGGATCGTATAATGTGGCAACGATATGATGTCGCCAGGTCGTATCATACGCATTTTGTAAATCAAAAAAAGACGGCAACCAGGCGTTGGCGTCTGGAATAGTCTGTTCAGATGGCAGACTCGAGGGACACAAAATTATCAGTGATAGAGCGACCCTGGCGGAAGCCGCCCTGACATGGAGCCAGTAGGCCACGTGTCTCCATGATACAACCCAACCGTCGACACACCATACATTCCAGCAGCTTACAGATAACGTTGGTGAGGTTGATGAGCCGATATCAACATCAAGCAGATTTTTACCGGGTTTTAGCACTCGAATAATGGTGCTCTCCCGCCATTGAGAAGGAAAGACGCCATCGCACCAAATCCGGTGTAAGATGACGAAGAGATATCGCTTGTATTCAGATGAGAAATGTTTAATCATCCGACTGTGGATCCGATCCGGCCCAGGGGCTGTGTCGGGGTAATGTGCAAGGGCGCTGACGAGCTCCCACTGTGTAAATGGGGCGTTATAGGGTTCAATGTAGCGTGTAGTGAACGAGAGTACTTTCCCTTCCATCTGACATTTGATTGAAGGTCCAAAGGGCCGGGGGGGGGGGGGGGGGGGAGGGTTGTGTAGTTCTCCGATGCAGAGGCTCGAGCATAGTGATCAGAAAAGTGCTTGACAATCACGTTTGCGTCGGTAGAGAGAACGCCATTGATGTTAACGCCAGGGACACCTGTTGGGGTCTGGTACCCAAAAAGACGTCTCATCTTCATCCAGACTTGGGAATGTGACATATGGCACCCAGTTGTCGCAACGTACCGCCCCCAACATTCCTGTTTCCGTCGTTTTATAAGCTGGCAAACGTGGGCACGGAGTCGCTTAAAGGTTATTACATGCTGTAGGGAAGGGTGCTGCTTATGTCGCTTTAGAGCTCGCCGACGCTTTTTCATTGCCTCAGCGATGATCAAGGGACTGTCTTTCACCGGGGGCAGCCTAGAGAACGAGGGATGGCGTTTTCCACCGCAGAAATTATCGTTGTAGTGACCTGTGGAGTCCAATGCCGAAAAGCGGCTGTTGGTGCACATCGGCAACATGGAGGCTGGCCGGGCTAAGGTATCACGTGCCGACATCATCGAAGTGGATCTTCGACATGGCCAAGGAGAAGATCGTTTGCCTTCGGTGAACTTCTTCGAGCCTTTCCGCTTAGATGACGACTCGGGTGTTGTTTGGCTGGAGGGATGGAGGAAGTCTCCACGAGAGTACTCCCTCTGTCCTTTCCGGCCTACTTGTTGTGTAACTGGTGGTTTCGCCGCTTGAGGCGAGAGTTTGACGGCTTATTGCACAGCTGGACGGGGGGATGGCGATGCTACCTTGACACTGGGCGATTTCACAACCTCAGAGCTGAATTGGAGGTCGCACATCTGCGTGGCCATGTCCTTCATGGAGCGGGAGTAACAAGAACAGAATTATAGGTACCAGACGGGAGAACGCAGGGTTTGCGACTTGCCAGTAATTTGCGAGGGACTGGATAAGGCATCTTTTCCCTTACCCAGATCTCTAGAACAGCCCTCTTTGGACACTCCCGAGAGGAGGCAGCATGGCCACCACTACAGTTGATACAGCCGGGAGAAGGACTTGGACAATTGTCCTCGTGTGCATCCCTACCACAGGTGACACATTTGGCTGGCTGTCGACGAGATGTTCTAGTGTGGTTGAAATGATGACACTGGTAGCAGCACATCGGGTTCGAAATGTATGGCCTGACGGGGATAATTTCATATCCTGCTTTGAGCTTTGACAGAAGCACCACTCTGTCAAAGGTGAGAAAGAGAGTGCGGATGGGCACTAAGGAAGAATCTACCTTTTTAATTACACAATGGACGACAATGACACCCTGGTCAGAGGTAAGATCGTATTTGGACTCGGTTAGACTGCCGAACTGCCCGGTGTAAATTACACCATGGGAAGAATTCAAAGTTCTATGGGGCTAGACATGAACAGGGTAACCGTGGAGAAGTGAGGCAGCAAGCAGTTGTTGTGCTTGAGAATCGGAATTGGTCTCCAAATGCAAAGTGCCATTTCATAAAAGAGAGCAGGATTTCACAGGCCCAGCAATTGAATAATATTCCCATTAAGGAAAAGGAAAGAGCTTGCTTGCACCTCATTCCAGGAAAATATGGCATCATCCTACTGTAGTTCTTGCACGGGATTTGCCTTGTACAGAAATCCTTTATGAATCGCTGGTAGTATGACTACATTCTGAAAAAACTTCCACATGACAAACGTACCAAGGAGTTGGAAAATCCAAGATTGCTCTTATTTTCTTTGTATCGGGGTGGATTGCATTGCCATTCAGTAGGTGCCACAAGGTTTATTTTTCTTGGGTGAAAAATAGGATTTTGGATTCAGGCAGAGACCTACAGTGTGAACACACATAAACACAGCTGTCAGGTAGCTTCGGTGTTCTTTAAATGTCTTCAAAAAAGTACCTTGTCATCCAGATAGCAAATCGTCCACTTAAGATGTTGCAGTAGACTGTCCATCACGTGTTCCAGTGTGGATGGAGCATTACACTCCAAATGGCATAAGTTTAAACCCATAGAGGCCATCAGAAGTTATGATGGCTGTCTTTTCCTGGTCAGCATCATCAACCTCAATTTGCCACTAGCCTGTTTGCATATTCACTGCTCAGAAATACTTCGCTCCTTTCAAACAGTCTAGGATGTCATCTGTGCATGGCAATAGATAGACACCTTTCTTCATGATTTTGTTCAAAAAACGTTTCAAATGGCTCTGAGCACTATGAGACTTAACTTCCGAGGTCATCAGTCCCCTAGAACTTAAAACTACTTAAACCTAAGTAACCTAAGGACATCACACACATCCATGCCTAAGGCAGAATTCGAACCTGCGACCGTAGCGGTCGCGCGGTTCCAGGCTGCAGCGCCTAGAACCGCTCGGCCACTCCGGCCGGCCATGATTTTGTTCTTCCTTGGTAGTAAACACAGAAACATTATGTGATGCCCTTCTTCACAAGGACTACAGAAGAGGACCGACTGCCTGAGGGTTCAGCGTCACCTGGATTATCCATTGTTCAGCCAGTAACACTTCATAAGAATACCTGTTAGTTGTCGTTTCACCACAAGCTGCATGGTCTGCCTTTTCTCCATTTTGGACTTGAAAGTACCAAAAAATTGATGCAGAATGGCTATCACTAGCCAGAGTTTCTCTGTCAGACCAAACATTATTGAGTGATCAATAGTATTTTCGTCACCCACATTGTCTGCAGTGCTAGTGGAGCAATGACACTAATCTGCCTTTCCTGAAAGAGTACTGCTGCCACTAGTCACATTTGTTTAGGGACGAGTTGTGGCTGCTAATCACAGTTAGTGACCTGAAGTTGTTCTTGATCACATACAATGCTTATGATCATCACTGTTATGTAAAAAGCTGACTCCTGTATACAACAAGGGTAAAAGACGAGACCTGCAAAACTACAGACTGATATCCTTAGCATCGGTTTGCTGCAGAATCCTTGAATACACTCTCAGTTTGAATATAATAAATTTTCTTGAGACCAAGAAGTTGATGGCCATGAATCAGCATGGCTTTAGAAAGCATTGCTCATGCGAAGCTCAGTTTGCCCTTTTCTCACTGTGAACTATGGATGAAGGGCAACAGACAGATTCTGCATTACTAGACTTTCAGAAGTCTAGTGACACGGTGTCCCATTACAGGATATTAATGAAGGTACAAGCAAATGGAATAGGTTTAGAGATATATGAGTGGCCTGAAGACTCCATAAGTTATAGAACCCAGTATGTTGTCCTCGACAGTGAGTGATCCTTAAAGACAAAGGTCTCATCAGGAGCGCTCCAGGGAAGTGTGATATGACCACCGTTGTTCTCTATATTAATAAATGATTTGGCAGACAGGGTGAGCAGCAATTTGTGGTTGTTTGCTGATGATGCTGTGCTGTACAGTGAGGTGTTGAAGTTGAGGGGTGTGATGAATGGCAGTTAGATCTAAATGTAATGTTTGGATACAGCATTGGTTGTGACCTCCTTGACACGGTCACAGCGTTTAAGTATCTGGGCATAATGTTGCAAAATGATATGGAATGGAATGAACATGTGAGAACTGTGATAGGGAACGTGAGTGGTCGACTTCGGTTCATTTGGAGAATTTTGGGAAAGTGTGGTTCATCTGCAAAGGAGACCAGTTAGGAAACTAGTGTGACTTATTGTTGAGTACTGCTTGAGAGTTTGAGATCCGTACCAGGTCAGATCAAAGGAAGACTTCGAAGCAATTCAGAGGTGGACTGCTAGATTTGTTACCAGTAGTCTCAAACAACATGAAAGTGTTACAGAGATGGTTCAGGAACTCAAATTGGAATCCCTGGAGGGAAGGCGACATTCTTTTCTAGGCACATTATTGAGAAAATTTAGAGAGCCGGCACTTGAATCTGACTGCAGAACTATTCTGCTGTCGCCAACATATATTGTGCATAAGGACCACAAAGATAAGATGCAAGAAATTAGGGCTCATACAGAGGCATATAAATAGTTGTTTTTCCCTCGTCTATTTGCGAGTGGAACAGGAAGGGAAATGACTAGTGGTGATGCAGGGTGCCCTCTGCGATGTGTCATATGTTGTCTTGCAAAGTATCTATGCCGATGTTGATTTTTTGTGAGCTTTAGGACCTTTTTGCAATAATGAAAGCTTTGCAGCGTAAGTTAATGTCTTGATTGTCAACTGGAACTGGTGTGCTGATGATGGCAAGCAATCTTTGTTGTGTGTGCAAGTTGAAACAGCTTTGTCAGTACGTAAATCTGATGTTCCACAGTCTATGACTGCTTGTGATGCCTGCAAGAAGTCCCATCCGAGAATAACTTTATGACTACATTCTTTTAAAATAACAAATTTTAAGGGCTCTGGAGAAAACCATTCTTTAAATAAATGCAGGAGCGCCCATGCCGATGGGCAAAGGGGGTGGGGGGACATGGACGTGGTTCCCTCCTCCGCTTTGGCATAGTTCGTTGTACCTGCGTGGGTTTGGGTCCCGATTTCTTGTCTGATGGCTGCAGCATAAAGCCAGTTGGTCAAATCCATTCTTTGTGGCATCTTCCGTTGTTTGTGGAGACTGACACTAAAGACTGAGACACCTCTTCATTCAGATTCCCTGTTACCTCTTGTGTATGCGGCCCGACAGTTCGGGTTACCATACAGTGCTGTATCTCTTCCCTTACTATCTGACATATGAGTGTGGCGAGTTTGCCATGATTTCCTAGAACTGTCACAGGGTCTACATTTAGCAGTCAGTCCTACATCTTTCTTCTGTTCCATTCCCTCGATTCACTGGCACCATTTGATGAATACATCGGTTGTTGTGACATCCTTTACTAGGAGAGCTTGCTAATGTCTTCTGTGATTCCTTTCGTCAGATGTGAAATTCTGCCGTCTTCTGTCATACTCAGATTCACAATGTTACATTGAGCAAGAACATTCTGTGTGTATGAGTATCACGTTGCCATGACGTTGGCCCCTGTTCTTTAATTGTCCTTCCACTATGGTGGACTTGCCGTAGATTGTCACCAAATATTTTGTTCAGTTCGGCCTGGAATTTGTCCCAGCTATTGTGCTTCTCTTCATTGTTCTCAGGCCACTGCTGGGTTGTACCATCCTGGTTAAAGTACACATTTGGATAAACATTGGGAAACATGCTGTGTATGGTGACTTGGTTGAATTCTTTCAGCTATTTTGTTGGGTCCTGATCAGTGTCTCTGGAAAACACTGATGGATGCTGACATACTGCTGTTTTGGAATAAATGTGTCTTCTGAATATATGGATCTTAGGAATGATGTACTGCTAGTATTCCGGTTCCTGTTCGCATAGGCAACTGCTTTTACATTGCCTAATTGGATCCATCGTGATGCAGATGTTTTAAAGTACCCAGTGCCCCAACAAAACAATGTCGTGCCAACACCACAATTAAGTTCACATCCAAAGGCAGGGTTATCAGCGAAGTACAATACTTACCACTGAAATCCCATGTGCTACTGACTTCAATGTATGGCCAGACTATAACTGACTTCCTGGATGGAGAGTGCAGCTATTTGCACAAACACAGAATATTCCATAATGCTAGTATTTATCCAAACATTGAATATTGCAGAATGTACAAACATAAGACATTTCAAGACACTTTCACAAATGATAAATACTAAATAACAATGGCTAGTGGTCCAGTTTGAACTGGCAGTTTGCACCACGCTACCCAACGACGCAAACCACTATGCAGAACTGCAAGCACCAAAGCTCATGACAATATCTGTCTTCTTCAATGACAGTCTGGCAGATGAGTAGGAACAACAAACCCATAATATTCAAAAACAGCATTAGCAGTCACGTCAATGAAATATCTAGGCATATAATTTTGCAAAGTGATATGAAATGGAATGAGCGTGTAAGGATTGAAGTAGGGAAGGTAAATGGTCGACTTCAGTTAATTGGGAGAATTTTAGGAAAATGCAACAAAGTGCAGGAAGTTGCTGAAGCTTTATGGGAATCATCTGAACATGCATGTCATGTTTTAACAGTGGCACTAGATCTAACTCTTAACACTGTGTCAGAAATGCATCACAATCGGAATGTGTGAGCTATGTTTGACCTCTTTCCAGTTTTGCACCAGTTTGTGACCACAGATGAAACATGCGTCCAGTACTACACCACAGAGAGAAAACAGTCACAGCAATGGGAATGCGTTGATTCATCACCCCAACAGGAAGCAAAGGCAGGAAAGATGGCCAGAAAAGTTTTCTAGGATGAGGAGGGGGTTCTGCTGATGGAGCATCTTCCCACTAGTCAAAAAAATTGCAAGACTATACTGCATTAACCTCCTAGACCAAATACAGCAAAATATACGCACAAAAAAATACATGAACTAACATATAAATTGTTGCCGCACTGCCTTATTCCCCTGATTTGGCTCCATCAGACTTCTCTCTTACCCACGTCAAAATGTTCCTCGGTGGGTAAAAGATTCTTTTCAAACAAAGAACTGACAACTGAAGTTGATGGGTATTTTACAGGTCTCAACGAATATAATTTTCAGGGTGGGATCGATGCCTTGGAGCACTGCTGGATGAAGTGCATTAGTGAACAAGGAGACTACATTGGAAAATAAAGTTTCACCGAGTTTGCATTCCATTCTGAGAAATTTCATACTACCCTCGTAGTGGATTTGCATATTTGTTTCATATTGTAATTTCTCATTTATTTTTTATTTTAATTTGTTTTTCTTTCCTTTCATGGATATCAGAAACAAGGAACAAGCTACCCAGGGACAATGTTTATGAGCAAGTCCGCTACCCCCTCCCCACCCCATAGCATTTACACTTATACTGCAGTGATAAAACTCATGGGATAGCGATATGCACATATACGGATGGTGGTAGTATATCTCTCCCTCTCTCCCTCTCCCCCCCCCCCCTCTCTCTCTCTCTCTCTCTCTCTCTCTCTCTCTCTCTCTCTCTCTCTTCTCAGATGATTAATGTGAAAAGGTTTCTGGAGCAATTATGGCTGCACGACGGAAATGAACAGACTCTGTACAAGGAATAGTAATTGGAGCTAGATGCATGGGACATTCCATTTCGAAAATTGTTAGGGAATTCAATATCCTGAGACCCACAGTGTCAAGAGCGTGCCAGAAATACCACATTTCAGGCATTACCTGTCAGCACAGACAGCACAGTGACCAATGCCCTTCCCTTAATGACTGAGAGCAGTGGCATTAGCGTAGAATTGTCAGTGTTAACATACAAGCAAAACTAAGTGAAACACACACAAAAATCAATGTGTGGCGTACAACGAACGTATCCATTAGGACTGTGTGGTGAAATCTGGTGTTAATGGGCTATGGCACCAGATGACCGATGCAAGTGCCTTTGCTGACAGCACGACATTGCCTACAGTGCCTCTGCCGGGCTCATGACCATATTGGTTGGACCCTAGGTTACTGGAAAACCAAGTCCCAGTCAAGTGACTCCTGATTTCAGTTGGTAAGAGCTGATGGTATGGTTCGAGTGTGGCGCAGACCCGATAAAGCCATGGATCCAACTTGTCGAGAAGGCACTGTGAAAAACGATGGTGGCTCCATAATGGTGAAGACTGTGTTTACATGGAATTGACTGGGTCCTCTCATCCAACTGAACAGATCATTGGCTGGAAATGGTCGTGCTCAGCTGCTTGGAGATCATTTGCAGCCGTTCATGGACTTCATATTCCCAAACTACACTCCTGGAAATGGAAAAAAGAACACATTGACACCGGTGTGTCAGACCCACCATACTTGCTCCGGACACTGCGAGAGGGCTGTACAAGCAATGATCACACGCACGGCACAGCGGACACACCAGGAACCGCGGTGTTGGCCGTCGAATGGCGCTAGCTGCGCAGCATTTGTGCACCGCCGCCGTCAGTGTCAGCCAGTTTGCCGTGGCATACGGAGCTCCATCGCAGTCTTTAACACTGGTAGCATGCCGCGACAGCGTGGACGTGAACCGTATGTGCAGTTGACGGACTTTGAGCGAGGGCGTATAGTGGGCATGCGGGAGGCCGGGTGGATGTACCGCCGAATTGCTCAACACGTGGGGCGTGAGGTCTCCACAGTACATCGATGTTGTCGCCAGTGGTCGGCGGAAGGTGCACGTGCCCGTCGACCTGGGACCGCACCGCAGCGACGCACGGATGCATGCCAAGACCGTAGGATCCTACGCAGTGCCGTAGGGGACCGCACCGCCACTTCCCAGCAAATTAGGGACACTGTTGCTCCTGGGTTATCGGCGAGGACCATTCGCAACCGTCTCCATGAAGCTGGGCTACGGTCCCGCACACCGTTAGGCCGTCTTCCGCTCACGCCCCAACATCGTGCAGCCCGCCTCCAGTGGTGTCGCGACAGGCGTGAATGGAGGGACGAATGGAGACGTGTCGTCTTCAGCGATGAGAGTCGCTTCTGCCTTGGTGCCAATGATGGTCGTATGCGTGTTTGGCGCCGTGCAGGTGAGCGCCACAATCAGGACTGCATACGACCGAGGCACACAGGGCCAACACCCGGCAACATGGTGTGGGGAGCGATCTCCTACACTGGCCGTACACCACTGGTGATCGTCGAGGGGACACTGAATAGTGCACGGTACATCCAAACCGTCATCGAACCCATCGTTCTACCATTCCTAGACCGGCAAGGGAACTTGCTGTTCCAACAGGACAGTGCACGTCCGCATATATCCCGTGCCACCCAACGTGCTCTAGAAGGTGTAAGTCAACTACCCTGACCAGCAAGATCTCCGGATCTGTCCCCCATTGAGCATGTTTGGGACTGGATGAAGCGTCGTCTCACGCGGTCTGCACGTCCAGCACGAACGCTGGTCCAACTGAGGCGCCAGGTGGAAATGGCACGGCAAGCATTTCCACATGACTACATCCAGCATCTCTACGATCGTCTCCATGGGAGAATAGCAGCCTGCATTGCTGCGAAAGGTGGATATACACTGTACTAGTGCCGACATTGTGCATGCTCTGTTGCCTGTGTCTATGTGCCTGTGGTTCTGTCAGTGTGATCATGTGATGTATCTGACCCCAGGAATGTGTCAATAAAGTTTCCCCTTCCTGGGACAATGAATTCACGGTGTTCTTATTTCAATTTCCAGGAGTGTATATGACGGAATTTTTACGGATGACAGTGAACCGTGTCACTGAGCCACAGTTGTTCATGATTGGTTTGAAGAAAATCCTAAACAATTAGGGCGAATTATTTGGCCACCCAGATCGCCTGTCATGAATCCCATTGAACATTTATGGGACATAACTGAGAAGTCAGTTCGTTTGCAATACCCTGCACCAGCAGCACTTTCACAATTATGGACAGCTATAGTAGCAGTATGGCTCAGTGTTTCTGTAGGGGACTTTGAATGACTTATTCAGTCCATGCCATGTCGAGTTGCTGCACTGCACTGGGCAAAAGGAGGTCTGACACTATATTAGGAAGCATCCCATGACTTATCACCTCAGTATAATGCAACTCGATCAGTTTATTGTTTTCAACTAGTGATTATATTTTAATGTCCAAAATTCTGAATGTGTCGGCTGCTGTCAATGAATGAACTGTCTGTACAGAAATGAGCATGTAAAATCAGAATCTGTTACAGAAAACTACACTGATCCGACAGTGCGTGATCAGATTAATGTTAATATAGTATAGTTAACAAAAAGCAATTTATTAGTGTTTTGCTAACTTGCAGGAATCTCAACTTCATACAGGGTGACAATTATTGAACTATATGAAAAGAAACATGAATTAGTAACAAACTACTGTGGGTACACACTTTATTCAGCATGTAAATGTCACTACAGATATTTGGATTTAGGTTATACATGTTCGATATGCCTGCCATCATTGGCAATGAAGTGGCACTGACGAATAGCAAAATTCTGCCATGACCCACTGAAGTGTCGAACATCGGTGCTGTCGATGACCTCCTGAATGGCTGTTTTCAGCTCAGCAATGGTTTTGGGGTCATTGCCGTATACCTCGTCTTTAATATAGCCCCACAAAAAGCAGTCGCTTGTGTTCAGATCTGGAGAACGTGGTGGCCAATTCAGATCTATGCCAGTAGCCCCTGGGTACCCTAGAGACAGAATGCAGTCCCCGAAGTGCTCCTCACCATCAAACACTGTCCTCCTTCGATGAGGTCAAGTTCTGTCTTAAATGAACTACATCTTCAGGGTGTATACGCGGAAAAAAAAATTTTCCCGGATTTTCGGGTTAAAAATACACTTTCTCCCGGATGAAAATACACATTTTCTGTGTTAAGTAACAGTATACTTTTCCTCGGAACTTATAAATCCTTTAAATGGTTGTGGTTTTATACACCAGCGTAGAATTTCCTGGCACTTTGGAAAACGAAACGCAGAAAGAAAAACACGTTTCGGAAAGGTGTCTGATGTGCAGCAACATGAACAGGGGTGTAAGCCAGTCGTAGCTCATGTCAAGCGATCTAGCCAGCTGATGACAGCGGATATTCAGAGCATAGGACACGTGATGTAGTCAGCCAACAGCAACGTCACTGTTAAGTAGCGGGAACACACAAATAGAAAAGGTAATGGTTTTAATTAATATACATAGTGTTGCTACAAGAAAAGAAAAGCTTTCACATATAATATTGGTCTCTAAGGTTAATAAACTGCAAGAGAAACTAAGCTTTCACACATAATGTTGATATTTTTTGAACATGTTACACTTTAAGATACATCACGCAAATATGCCAGTACAATTTTTAACAACGACAGAAATATCTGGCCTTCTGGGCTCGAAATTATTTTAAATGGTCATCCTCAAATAGTTGATTCTTGAATGAGAGCCAAACGCTCTGCGATTTAAGAAATTCATCGTACATTCGAGCACAGAGTTCATCTTGCGTAAAAGGAAATTTACTTTGAAAGTAACGCTTTTCTAACAACCATTCAGAATATTTTTCCACGACCTGTTAGAAATAAGTTCGTTTCAGCAGTTTCCAGAGAGCGCCAGGTAACACGTGTCACCGCGCTTGCACAGCTACGATGACGCAGGAAGCCCTACGTTCGTACGTATAAAACATTAAAATATCTTAGATTATGTCACAAAAGAAACATGACATTAGAGGATACTCCAAGAGCATGGGAGTTTTGTGAACCATACTAAAATGCATAATTCGGCTTAAAGTGCACATTCGTATATCCAGATTCGGATGTAAATTTTCTTGGAGCAACAGTACGGCATTACCTCATGTTTGGTTCTTTATTGTGGCATAATGCCATACGTGCTAGAAGATAAAAACGTGCACTTGAAATGCAGCGAACAGTTGAAACTAGCCAATAGTGTGGAATTAAACACGCTGCATCAGCAGAAAAGATTAATAAAAGTCAAATTCCTTTAGCAAACCGACAAAAATAACTTCATTGTTCTGCAAGGCGATTAATGCTTGACTGTCAGAGAAAAATGGAAATAAAATAAAATCTGAAACTAATAACATATTTTAGCCTTCCGTAATTATGTGAACGTATTTTAATTCACTTGATAGCTCCGGTCACAGGAATCAGTTTTGTGTTCATTTGACGTCAGAGCAATAAACGAAGAGGAAACAGCAAAATCACTTAACGTAAACACGGGTCACGTGGAAACTACCCACCTCCCCACAACTCAGACTGTTCTGTGCATCGGGTCCGGATCTACGATATTTCCAAACCGGGGCGATATTAGATAGTGGAGCTCGAGCTCCCTCGAGCGTTTGAGGTAGGACGCGAAAAATGTAAAAAATCGACTTTTCAAAGATATCTTCATTTTGTAGTGCACATCTTTCTGAAGAGTCTGATACATAAAACATATATGTTCGAGGGAACGTAGGCTTAAGACATGTTACTTGGTCGTAAGTGCGCCAAAGTGCAGTGCCACGCCAGTTCACACAGCATTCTGCCATCGCACGTCTCTGTATTTCGGTCTGTGGAATTCAGCCGGCCAGAGCGGCCGTGAGGTTCTAGGCGCTACAGTCTGGAACCGCGCGACCGCTACGGTCGCAGGCTCGAATCCTGCCTCGGGCATGGATGTGTGTGATGTCCTTAGGTTAGTTAGGTTTAAGTAGTTCTAAGTTCTAGGGGACTGATGACCTCAGAAGTTAAGTCCCATAGTGCTCAGAGCCATTTGAACCATTTGTGGAATTCAAACGTGTAATATTTTGTAATGGGTGCCATCAAACTATATTCAAGCCAGAGGAAATTAAAATGCCTTATGGTGCCTCTCCTGATCCCAGTCGGCCGGTTTGACATCCTTCCCCTCTTAAAAAAATAACTCGCAATTAATACTGGATGACATCCTGCCCCTCTTAAAAAAATAACTCGCAATTAATACTGGAATGGACTATTTGTAACCGGCAGAACAAGAATGCTTCAGAAAATTTGCAGTCTTTAGTGCCTATTAGCTAATAACTTGCTGTTTTGTGTGACGTAAAATTAAATATAGAATACAAAAAACCAGTAAAGACAAGCAAGACAGTACACATTTTTTCAATCCTTAGATCCTAGCATTTTTTTCTCTCTTATCTTGCCACTGCTTTATATGGCGTACGTTCCTTTCTGGGAAAGAATCTGTTAACTTATCAAAGTTCGTCAACGTTTTGCTACAAGAAAAAACGAAATGTCGTTGTCTAATACGAGAAAAGCTGTTAATACAAATAGTAGTCAGGACTGGTGTGGTTTCTCGATCTGATTAGGTATATTTTGTCATTAGGCCTACCTAATATTGCAGCAATTGTTACACACACCAAATAAAAGAGACTATTTTGGCACAAATGGCCATTTTTATAAGACGACAGAATATAATTCACGAAGTACTAATATCAAATGACTATTGGGCCTACTAAGAGCAAAACGTTTTATATTAGGAAACAGTTTCACATTTCATTCACACTCTATAGCTTCTGAAGCATGTGATCGAAAAGTAGAAGTACGAAATTTTTACATATATTTGGAATCGTCATCTTCTTCCATAATTTGTTTGAGTCCCCGTTTTTTCTCCTTCCTCGTTCTAACAAAAAAATCTTGTCGTCACTAATTCTGTAACTTTTCCCGCCAGTGTCAAAACTTATCCTCTTGGTTAACATCACTAACCCTGCCACAATCACCGGTTTATTTATCCAGCATTTGTTCTCCGGCTGGGCTTTATTACGTGTTCGTACAATGCGTTTTCCGCGCTACTCCCACAATAGAACTTTAGCGGCTGCTAGCCGGGGACTGTATAAATGGCCATTACTAGTGTAGCGGCCTGGTCAAAAATTTTCTGTCAAAATTTCATCTTATTCGATACACGGAGGAGATAATACGTAATCTTTGTTACCTGTTAGTCTTTTATTTCCATTCTGGTAGTCTGAATCTATGGATTTCGCTAGTAATTATAACAACGCTGATAACTTGCAAACTCAGTCAACAACATAAACAGCGATTGGCATTCATCCATTTATTCCGCTCAGCTCGTATAGCCCCGTCCCCTTTTGTCTGCAGGAGTGTTTATTTCTAGATGCGACGGGGATTCCCCTGGCAGAGACATCACGTACACTCGTCCCCTTTTGTCTGCAGGAGAGTTTATTTCTAGATGCGACGGGGATTCCCCTGGCAGAGACATCACGTACACTATGCATGTATTCAAAAATCAACTTACGATTCATTCAGAAATCAACTTACAATTTGTTCAAAAACCAACAGGGATGCGTCTGAAAATTATATAAATAATAGATAGACCAACGTGCGCTGGATGCTAGGCGCTGTGTGAAACAATGTCTTCTTCCTCCCTGAAATTGCCGCCCGGGGCAGATACCCCGGTTTGTCCCCGCCCCTTAGTTCCGGGCTTGTTGCGCATACGTGGATCTGGCAGCTTAGGCGCACCAGTAAAATTTTTGCGAGTAGCATCTGGCTGCTCGCTGCTATTGCTTATACTACCACCCTTCTGTAGCCAGACGCGGGAGAAGGTACTACTCACACGCGACTCAATTGCGCATACGCGTGAACTCGTTCGCAACCGCTCAAAGGAATCTAATGTAACCAGTTGTGACGTCACGCTCGTCGGAGGTAATTTGCTGTTACGAAGCACTGCATAGTCTTCCTAAAGCCATCGACGCATTTTGCTGTAGGCAGACGCTTGTATGAGCACTGTGTTTTTTTGTTGTATATGGTGCATTTCCTTTCCAACTTGGGTTTTATTTTCTTTTTTTTTTTCACATCCATGTTTTATTGCTGCATAATTATTCTGCAGTAGCGAGATACAGTAGTATCCTCTGTTAGAGAACTGGTTCTTACCAGTCAAAGTCAAAAAATTTAATTGAAAACAAGACAATGAAAAATTTCCAGAATTCTAAAAAATCACGGAATTCTAAAAAATTCTCTGGTTTTTCCCGGATCTCCCGGGTCTTATACACCATGATCTTGTCAAAATCTGGGTCACTTTGGACAATGGGGATGAAATCATCTTCCAAAACCTTCACGTAACATCCGGCAGTCACTGTGCCATCAAGGAACATCACATCGCTTATTCTGTAACTGGACATTGCAGACCACAGTGTCACCCATTGAGGGTGAAGAGACTTCTTGATTGCGAAATGCGGATTGTCAGTCCTCCAAATGTGCTAGTTTTGCTTGTTGACAAACCCATCCAAAAGAAAGTCAGCTTTGTCGCTAAACAAAATCATATATGCTCGTACTAATTCCAATCATGGCAGTTTGAACGTCCTACTACAAACCGTACAGAAGTTATGACAATTTTATTTTATTTATTTCAATAATTGACAACCTGTACTACATAGCACTCATGAATCTCTCTACTGCACTTTTGCACTGCTGTTGGACATAATGTATTCAACTGCACAGCTGAAAAAGAAATGCTGTAAGACACTAGAAGTGGCAGTTTATGGTGCTCAGTCAGAACACATTGTTCATTTTGTGATATCAGTGTTTGTAGTTCTGTAATTTTGGATCACATCATTTCTCAGCCATTCCAGTTTATTTATCTGCATCACCAGTAAATAAGCAACCTGAAGGATTTAAGAATAAAAAATTGCCAACGAGCCATACATATAAACACCTGTTATGAAAACAAATGTGTAATTATTCCTGCTGGAGATAAAGGATAGAAACTGAAGATGGATGTACTAGTGAAAACAAAACACACATTAGTTGACAAATATTAAACAAGTCTTGGTTAGAATGTTCTAATTGACAGCATACAGTAGTGAAGTTTTCACTGATCCTTCTCCCCCCCCCTCGCCCCCACACATATTTCACATTATCTCCCTTTGCTGACCTTTTACTGTAAGTAGCATTAGCACCATCACCACTAAGGGTGTAGATGCCCTGCTTCAAATTTCTTTTTTATTGTACTTTTTGATTCCACATCACATACCACTTCCATAAAAAAAAAACCAACCTACATTGTTCCAGTTGCAGTTGTTCATTCAGCTTCATCTGTTTATTAGGTTGCCAAATACAATCATTCCAGAGTTGTCACAACATTGCAGGCTTCAAGAGAGCAGTTTTACTCAGACTAACAACTCCTCTCAGTTTTATCTGTGAGCATCAGAATAAATCTGAAACCAAACTAGTTTTCATTCTCTATGAAACTGTCATGCAGTAAACAGACAAACGTTCCACCTGTTGCTGATGAAGAGCTTTTCGTGTGTTCTTTGTTGTTATTAATCCATAAAAGCATTTGTTTATCTGATTAGTGTCTAACAAACCAGCAGTGCATTTTCACAAACAAATAAGGTCACGTACAATGTGACAATTTGGTGAGCTGGAATGAAAGAATGAGAAGCTGTGTCAGGACTGAAAACTGACACTTCTTTAATGATATTCAATAAAAACCCTTTTTAACAAATCTCTGGAGGCACAAATACTTTTTTTTAAAACACAGGATTTCCTTAAATGGGAGTTTCATTAGGGTACATTGAAGGAGCAAAACTGAATCATAATTCAAACATGTGTTAGTGCTATTTACCCAAAAAATTACCAATATCCTGTGCTACAAATTTATTATGCTTTCTGCAGAACATTTCATTTTTTTAATTAAGAAGAATTTTTTATTTTGTCTTTCCAGCATATTGTAGTGAAAACAAGTTTTCACTTTAGTTTGTTGACATGGTATTAGGTACACCCAATTCATCTTAATTTAAAGATGCAAGGAAATTCCTGATGGTAACAACTCTTTGCATAGCAACAACAGAACCTGGTGCAACAGTCTCCTCTTCCTCCTCTTCACCATCAGCTCTTACCTCAGTGTTTATTGCATCAGTACCAAGATGTGAAAGTCAGGATGTCATCATCCCAACACAATCCAGGAATGAAACTTCCTGGATGGAGACCTGAAGTCAGGACCTTTGCCTTTTGTGGTCAAGTGCTTTAACAACTGAGTTACCTAAGCACGACTCGTGACCAGTCTTCACGGCTTTACTTTTGCCAGTATCTTATCTCCTACCTTCCAAACTCCACAGTAATTCTCCTGTGAAACCTGAGGGACTAGCACTCCTGGAAGAGGAGGGATGTATCCAGAATGACATTTTCATTCTGCAGCCAACTGTGCGCTGATATGAAACGTGATAGATTAAGACTATGAGCCAGACTGGGTAGCTCAGTTATAGAGCACTTTCCTGCTAAAGGCAAAGGCCTTGAGTTCGAGTCTTGGACCAGCACACAGTTTTAACATGCGAGGAAGTTTCGTACCAGCACACACTCAACTGCAAAGTAAAAATTTCATTCTGAAGTCCTCGAATGTCACTTTTTTCTGAAATATCAATGATCCTCCTCCAGAATACTTCTGGAACAGTTGTCTTCAACAGCAACTGATATATCATAGCCAATCCCTGTGAAATAATTTAAGTGTGTCTGGTGTGACACACAATTCCAGACAGCAACAAACATATGCACAGTACAATGCTGAATCATCACTACCTTCCCCTCAACGAATGAAATTGATTTCTGCACTACTGCTGCTATAGATTTGGCTGTAATAGAGTGTAGGGCAGGGAGGGCTCTAAAGGTCAAGTGAAGCCAGCTTCCCTATGGGAGACAACCCCAGCAGAAAATCAGGCACATTGCAACACCTACAGGTAGCAGCTCCATCACACAACTTAACCTCATGCAGCACTCCTAACACAGCCGGAGGATTCTAAAATTACCGGTAAACTCACAAACAGCCTCAGATACAGGACTGGATCAACTGGTGACAAGTGGAAAATCTTTAAGACCAAACAATTTGGTATTACTGATTCCATGTCTTTGGCTATGTGGAATGTTTGAGGATTGAGAAAGAGAGCAAGTGAAATCGTGTACTCAAAGAGAGGAAAGTAGACATTGCAATAACAACAGAAACTAAGAAAAAACAAAGGAACAAAAGATTTGACAGACTGCTGGATGGCTGACAGTGGCATTCCATGAAGAAAACGAGATAGTGCTGGACTAGCAATTTGTCAGTGGTAAATTTGGAGGAAAGACTCACGAATACAGCTTCATAAATTAAAGAATAATGCCATTCTGATTTCAGATTCCAAGAGATCACCTAACAGTTATCAGTGTATAGACCCCAGGAAGGAATGATTATACTGACACTTTATGATGATCTTCTGAAAGAAGTGAACAAAATTAAAAAGACAAACCATGTTGTCACCTCTGGGGACTGTAATGCAAAAGTCAGAAACCTATCTATACCAGGAATAAGACTACTAGAGAAAATACACTTAATAATAGAAATTGATAGGAATTTTGCCAATTTGCCTCTTAAAAAATGTTAAAATTACCAACACATTTTACAGAAAGAAAGACTTTCACAAGTTTACATGGAGTATATGAGGATTAAGGTCTGATTTATTATATATTAATTAATGATAAAATAAAGGATATTATGCAAGATATACAAATTTATGTAGGAGGGACATAGGTAAGTGACCACTTCCTCTAAGACACAAAGATCAGGCTACTATCAAAATAGAAGGAAACAAACTCCAAAAGAATACACAACACGAGTTGTTCACACAGTACAGACTCCTAGAAAAGCTTGCTTCTCTGCCAGTCAATAGAGAGACTGATCTAGAATAGAGTAATATTAAGACCCGCATCATCAAAGCAGTCTCAAAAGCACTTGGCAAAAGGAAGGAAATGGATGAGAAAAAGCAACTCTCAATTTAGAACACAGAAATTAAAGAAGCCTTTAGAGAAAAACATGTAGCTTATTTGAAGTTTCTACACACAGAAACACCAGAGCACTGGGAAACACGCAAAATATAAAGGGATGCTGCAAAACAAATAGTGTGCAAATAACACCAAGAGTCATAGGATTCATAAGTGTATTACAACATGACGTAACAATAGCCAGCAATGCGCATGCAAAGTCATGAAGGTCCTGAACAATACAATGCCTCACTGAACATTATACCCAATGACCAATGGATAAATGATTATACAGACGCGCGGAGCACACACAAAGCCAAAAATGAGGGTGGTGAAAGTACGTACAATGAAACATTACATCCAGTAATTGTCAAGGGGGTACAAGAGGGATTAAAAGCAATGAAGAACAGAAAAGCTACTAGAATACATGAAATAAATGCAGATGTAATTAAATATGGAGGGTTATCAATAGATAAAAATTACTTTTGCAAATAATAAATGAATGTTTGATGAACTGCAAGGCAACACACCCTTGGTACACAGCAGAAAAACACACTCTTTTCAAAAAAGGGGAACAAAATGACTAAAAACTATCATGGCATCAGTCTTGTAAACACTGGCTACAAATTCTACTCAAAGAGAATCAATAATCACACGAAGAGTATCACAGAAGCTATTATTTCTGAACAACAAAATGGATTTAGAAGATGTCATTCATGCACAGTGTGTTTGTGATTAAAATCATCATAGAAAAACACACAGCATACAGAAACCCATATGGCCTTTATAGATCCTGAGAAGGTCTTTCACTGTGAGAGCTGTGATTGCCTATGGATGATTATGTCTAAATGTGGATATCCATATCAGCTAATACAGGTAGTGGAAAGTCTTTACAAAAATACATGCATTGCAATACACACAGGTTGGAATCAATTAGAAGAAATAGTTAACCAAGGAGTAAGACAAGGTTGTGGACTATCACCTGCCCTTTTTAATATTTACATTGACGTCATTCTTCACAAATGGAAATGTAAAGTTAACAAAGCAGATAAGATATGGAATAAGGAGTACCCGAATGTGTTTCTGTTTGCAGACGATATCATCATTAAAATGATTGAAGATGGCATCCAGAGATAAGTATACCAGCTAAGAGAAATGTGCGCTACATAGAACTTTAAAATTTCTGGTAATAAAATGAAAATAATGGCAACCCAGTTTTAGATCAAGTCTCTCAAATCTCTTATTTAGGCTGCACAGTAAGTTTTGATTTTGACTGATACTAAATAAAAAAACTCCAAGCTGTCCATGGTACGATCAGCAGAACATTGGGCCATCAAGTGCAAAACAAGACCACCATGAAATTCTACAAATGGGTGTCAGTTCCTGTGTTTCCTACAGCTGTGAAAGCTGGGCAAAAAATAAATTCAAATGGCAAAGCTGATTAGAAACAAAGATATTATGCCCAAGGCCAGAGGCTGCAGATGATTTGAGCAATTCAGAGGAATGAACAACATTTACATCCCTCAAATCATGTTTCTTTGGGATGTACCAGGCAAAGGTCAATAAGTACAATTTTCCTTCCTGCTGCACCATCTTGGCAGTTTTTAACACCTGAAAAATCTCAGATTTCTGATTCACCCACACACAGCTGTTGTATTCCCAAGTATTTTTACATGTTCCTTTTATTAGTGGAAGAAACTTTTCACTTCCATCACTATTTACACACAATTGCACAGTGACCCTTTGTTTACTTTTTTTACCTCTGCAGAATTTTTGTTCTCTTGATAGAATGAGGTTTTGTGGGACATGAGTTATGAAGCATGCCAATCTTCAGGGTGATTTCATGTCCTTTTAGATATACAGGTATATTTAGCTTCGGCATTTAAGAATGCTTCCTTGCCCGAGAATCCCACACAGGTAACACTGAATCTTATTTCTTTTCCATGTCGAAGTTTTAAGTTACAATTGTCATCAACGTCACAAATGATTGCTAGCTTTTGAAGAACTGGGTTTTCTATGTTTGCAAGCCATAACACCACAAAATTCATAACTTCAACAGTTCAGTAAACGACTAACACTTCTCACACTACGTACACTCAGTGATGGACATCAAATCGCATGGTCTACGTAGTTTCATTAGGCAAGGCAGAAATCTATTTTTGATTCGATCTGCGTATCTGTTGGTACCAATATTTTAGGGCTTTAATTATCTATCATCATGCTCTGATACGAGGTACATCCTACCCAAGATCCTTCCCACACCTCGTTAAGTTGTGTTCCGTCACCCACCCGACCTCCACAACATCCTAGTCCATCCCAATGCCACTATCAACACCTTTTAACATGGCAAGGTGCAAGACCCATTCAATCCACGTACCAAGCACCTCCTACTCCAATCCTGTCACAGGCTTATTGTACTCCACACTGAGCCACTTGTCAAAACACACATTTCACCAAATCTGCTGCAAATACTGCACAGCTTTTTATTTCAGTATGACTGCCAACCAGCAATCCACTTGGATGAATGGCTCCCACCAAACTGTTGCCAAGAATAAAGTTGTCACCGCAGCAGTACAACACGCAGCTGGGCATAAAATTCTCTATTTCAATGATTGCTTCACAACCTGGACCATCTAGATCCTTACCTCCACCTACCTCTGAACTAAGCAGATGGAAGATTTCGTTGCAACACATCCTTCATTCCTGTAATCATCTTGGCCTGAATCTCCGGTTGATACATGTTCCCACACCATGTTTTCCCTTCCTCTGTGACATTGCCTCCTTCCAATTCACATTCCGACATCACTTACAGTGACTCCCTACGTATGTTCTCCCAGAACTTTCCTACTATAATCGCTACAAATGTAGTTGCATTATTGACTATGATCTAGGTATGTGTCAACTGATTGTGTCATGTGACGCACTAAATGTTAATTGTGGGACTGAAAAATCAGAAACTCACTGACATTTTAGGAATTGTTTAAAAACTGGATTTTAATTTGTAGCCAGTTTCATGTTAACTTCTTAAAAAAACAGACTTTATTAAAGGGGGAAGGTATAATATTTTTCTTACACAAGTTTTGCCAGGACTAACGATTATATTCATTGAAAGTGCATTCCTTAATTTGGGGTTTCACACAAACAATATACTAGGTACTGACAACCTAGGCTTATGTAACCCATGAGTGTATTTTCAGTACCTGAGAAAGGTAAAAGAAGGAATGAATGGAGGTAAGGAATCAGAAATAAAACACATTTTTACAAACCAAGTGTTATATGTACAAACATAACTTTGTTAACAAATTTAAACAGTGCAACCAACAAAATCGTCTCCCTTTAAATGCATAGTGCTTCATATTCTTAATCTGAAAGTATGTCACATTTCAAAGCTAAGTTGTGTTTAATTACATGTAGACTATTTTTCAATGAAAGTATTACTGTTCAATTTGCAAATGTTCACACTGATTAACACAATGCACTTAGAGTAAAAGTAATGAAACTAATCACAAAATAAAAACGTTAGTCTGTGCTGTACCTTAGATCGTGCTCTCAGGTTAAAAATACTGCATTATTATAAAATAAATCTCCAGGCATAAAGCTTTTATTTGACAGATTTGAATAAAGGATTATGTGACAAAATGAGTTGCTATATTAACTGCCTGAATCAGTTTTTCACTTGACCTATGTAGAGGATTGCCAGTACTAAAAATATGTTTCTCAGCAATTGTATAATAAACACACAGAACCAGAGTTAGTAAAAATACTAAACTCCATTTTATAATTTGCAGACAACTGCACATTCATATATAAGACTGCTAAAATATATCAACAGCTGTGTAGTATTATTAACCTTTCAGTCCATGTGTATCGTTTCAGGTTTTTGTTGACCATATTTGATCATTAACAAAACTTTCTCCCTGGCTTTTTATAGTTTCAAGATCAAGGAAAGAGGTACAATACCTTTTATAAAAAAACACTATGCTTAATGACACTACCATTTACAGCATAATTCTGTAATGTGCCATTTCCCTCCACAATACAAACCGAGTTTCTCCATTAGATACCATTTGTAAGTGAAATTTGACAAATATCAGTTTTCTGCTAATCAAAGATTTTACTAACACGTGACTCACAAAGAAGTTTTAAACTCACTAATCACTTTAGTAGTCATCCAAATGCTGCCTTCCTCTGGCCACACAAACAATTCAAATACATAGCACACTTTTTTGATATGAAGCTATTTTATTATTAAAAATCAGCACATTATACTTCAAATGAATATGAAAATACAAAACCAATAAATGCTAAATCTTAGTATTTGGCATGTTAATGACTTGCTGAACATAACAGAAGCAACACTTACTCAACAGGCATCATATCACTAGAATTATGACACACACACACACACACACACACACACACACACACACACACACAAAGCAAGCAATTAGAAAAAGAATTTTAAAATTGTTACATATTCCAAAAAATTCAGACCACTATATTTTCCACCAACTGTAACAAAGTCACATACACATTTGCAACCCAGTCTATTCATGTAAATCATTTTTAAAAGAACAATGATATATATCAATGTAATATGAAAATTGTCATTTTTTGCAACCTACATTAATATCACAAGTTAAACTCAGTCAAGAATTTCAGCATACAAAAATTAATCTTCACAAAACACACACACACACACACACACACACACACACACACACAGTGGTCCATTATAATACCTGCTTTATTGACTCAGTTTCATTAGGCACTGGCACAGCCTCAAAGCTAGAAATTGATCACATACACAGTTTCAGTTTTACTGATAAGCATCTCAATAATAAGCTAATGCAGAAAGCACAATGTTTTTAAGTTTCATACACATGAAATTTTAATTGTCCACAGGCACTTCATAAAATAATTGAGCTAATGAATGCAATGAATAGTTTGCAAAGGGGAAAGTATTTTACTGAGGTGTCACCCAGATGAGATTAAATTGTTTTGAGGATTCTACACTTCTAATTAAATCCCCCAGTCCTAAAAGCACTTAGCAGAATAAGTATGTAAACCTGCAAACAATCATTCCTGGTGTGGGAGGTACTGGAGTTCAAGTTATCATTACTGTTCAAACTACTGTTTTGTTGCTTCCCTACAGTAAAACAGTTTGATGTGTAGCAACAAACCAAAGAAATTTATGGCATCTGACATTTGTGTATTCTAACTTCCAAAAAGTTAATAGACATTCAGCACACCCTGTCTGAAAGTAATAACAGATCTGACAATCCTTTCATTCATTAATAGTGTAACCTATGACTAATATCTCTGCATTTGAATGCAACTATTAACCATGTAAATGTGGTCAGTCATGTAAAGAATGGAAATTCAGTTGTTACAAGAAATTTTATAATGGTTCAACTTGACAGTTTTATTTTCCACTTCAATAAAATGTAGTGAAAACTTGTTTATTTAAGTTTCTAATATATTTAATGTCTAGAATAACATTACTAGTTCCTGCATTTGAATTTCATTACATGACCAGCATGTG
Organism: Schistocerca cancellata; assembly: GCF_023864275.1. NCBI lineage: Eukaryota > Metazoa > Arthropoda > Insecta > Orthoptera > Acrididae > Schistocerca > Schistocerca cancellata. The sequence goes on along the minus strand of NC_064629.1, from coordinate 740,210,144 downwards.
TTTCTGTTTCACCACTAAGGTGAGACATAGGGCATAATATAACAATACTGACAATTGTCAGAATATATTTTTCATGTTTATTTTGAAAATATTTTACAGTGTCAATGACAAACGCCAATAAAATGATATAGCGATGACAAATTTGGGGAGGGGGTGGGTAGGCAAGGGGGGTAGGGGGGGGTGCGGGCGGCATGTAAGAGCACTCATTTCGCCGCAATTTTCTTTTTGCACTTCACATTTGGATTTTAAAGTCTTCAATAAAATGCAGCATGTTATTTCAAAAACAAAAATTGAACTGAACACAGTTCCTTTCTCCTACAACAATAAAAGCAACTTCATCTCAATCAACATACTGCCAGTTAAATATTTTTATAAATATAAACTCATAAAAGAGTCTTTGCTCTTAAACATACAAAAAATTACATTTATACTGTACCCTGAGAAGTATTATGGGAATCACAAAAAATATTGAAATTTTACCATACTTCATGAAAAAATAATTTGGTGTGGGTTTACAAGAATATTCTGAAATTCATTTGTTCATTCTCAAGTTAATGAAGAGAAGTAATAAAATGAAGTAGTCATTTATATTACTATTAAACTCGGATGCATATTGACTAAAATCACTGAGAAAGAATGTCGGGATGAAAAGCTTCAGAATAATAAGGTAAGAGCAATTTCACTACAAAATGTGCTAACTGAAAATCAGTAATTTACTACACTTTTAAGGAATTTACAGTTATTTTCCTCCAGACATTGCTTGAACAGTATTACACTTCATTATATTAGCCACTCTAGTTCACAAGCTAGATAGTAACAAACTGTATGCCATACTACTTTAAAAAGAGAGACTACCACTTTTTTGCCAGCACATTCCTCTAAATAATGGAAAGAAACTTAAATAAGCATACACCATCTTTCAGGTAGATTGTTTGTTACTGAGAGTCAAACTCTTGCTCATAAAATACAAAAGGTTCATCTGTGTTAACAAAATTAAAGAATAGTATCAAAATGAACATCTCAGACAGCATTAGCTTTTTCCCCTCCACAACTTGATCTACCACATTTCTGCAGATACTTCTGTGTACAACCAACTAAATATCCAGCAAAAAAATCAAAATTTTAAGTAAATTTCAATCACCTTAAAAATCAAAGCTTTCGTCAAAACTAACATATGGCTCTTCCAAAGAAATTAATGATGACCACTACACACTACATTGCACCATGTGCATCATCACTGCACAATTTAAACCATCCAGAGGCAGAGATATGGCACTATTTGATAAACTGAAACAAACATATGGAACATAGATACACCTGATGCCAAGAGAAGGCATTTTCCAGTACCTTGGTGTTTTAACTGCATATTTCATTAATGTATTTTAAACTCCAGGGAAACTTTCCTACATTTCTACATATGTTATAACAAATATTTGTAACCGAGGAGAAGAGCTTATTACTCACCACTGATAAGTTTCACTTTAATAGCTGAAATAAATACTACTACTACTACTACTACTACTACTACTGCTGCTGCTGCTGCTATGAGTGGATAGCATGAAGAACTAACATCAGAACAGATTGCTTAAAAATCAAACTTGGTTAATAAATTTTGCACAAAAGATCTACATTCTTCACCCAGTAATATGTTTCAAGTCAACTTTATTGTTTTATACATGCTGCTGTAGCAGTGTGCACATAAGAAGGCAGGTGGTGGGGTGATGTGCAGTGGCAAGGAGCAGTTTACCATGTGATACTCCTGCCAATAGTATCTTCAGATGACAAAGCAAATATAATAAGTATTATATTAAGGAGCAACAACTAAAGTTTTTCAGGCATATAAATTTTGCTAAGCAGAGTCTGAAGCAGAAACAGTGGACCGGTGTAGCTATCACTCCTGCATTGCCAGTTACCAGGACAGGTGACAGCTGCAGTGTGAGGTGTGGGACAGACAGAACCTACTGGCACCACCACAATGCCTCATCTCATCCCCCCCCCCCCCCCCTCTCTCTCTCTCTCTCTCTCTCTCTCTCTCTCTCTCTCTCTCTCTCTCTCTCTCTCTCTCTCTCCCCCCCCACAGAGAACACACTATGCTGCCACCTGCTTACATACAGCACACTATACCAAACTATTGAACTTAAGTTTGGTTTTCTTCAGACTTATGAGTCAGTTCTTTTAACCCTGTACACAGAAAGCACATATCACATACCTAAAGCCACCACACACACACACACACACACACACACACACACACACACACACACACACACAAGCGCGCAATTTCACTGTTTGTTTGGCAATTTCAAATTACATCAAAAATAAATTGTGTACATTAAACTACATGTGCAAAAACTTTACTAGAGATAGTACATACAGTACATAAAGAATTAACAAATCCAACTGCATGAAATGTACATCTGAAATCATCTATTTCGATAATAATTTAAAATACAAATTATCAGTCTTTATATAGCTTTTTATATTAACAGCATAAAAATAATCTGAACTGTGTTTTCATATAAAACAGTAACAATGGTAGGCTAAACCAACAAATTTCTTATAAATTTAAAAATTCGTGTTTTATGCCAAAATGTTTCAACACTGTGTACCAATAGGAAAATTTGTTTAAATCACTGCATAAGGTCTAATAACAATGGTAGTAAGTTATGAACAATACGACTTTTTCCTTTGGAACAACTACCAGAGGAATTACGTAAACTGAATGTTGAACAGTATTCTACAATAATAAACAACTGCTCAATCCATTTGGCTGAATGTACCATCAGATACTTGCTGAAGATCAACTGTTAGCACAGAATATGAAAAAGTATAACAGCAAATAAACATGTTTCATCTATTTCTCTCACATTACTGCAACCTCTTCAACATTAATGTTAGTTTGAACACTGCAGTACTAATGGAGGTGGTAGACTGACTCCTTCAGCCAATTAAAGGGGAACCTACAGTGGAACAACGATTCTGAAATAGTGCAAATCAGTACAAAAATTATTTCCAGATATGAAAGAAGTGATGACAAATATCCAAGGACCAACAGGGAACTGAAACCCATACCTCCAGATTCCTTGTCTGATACTCTCCCACCTCTGCTAAAATCTGAGAAATCCATATCTATGGCTCCAATCTAAGAACCAATCACATGAAGTCATTATTCTGTAAACTGTAAGTATTAACAAAAATGTAAAATATTAAAAACAGAAAATTATTTTCAAAACTTATTTTCAGCTATGTCCCAATTTTTCAGTTTTCGCTGAAGAAATTTGATCAAGTTTAGGTTGCCAATTAAAATACCCAATGAAGAGAGAGAAAACAGCCATGCTAAATGCCTGTATGGTTAATGAAAAAAATTATTAACTAGAAGGCATGCTGGATTTAGAAAACTTAAAAGCAACTACGAGGTGGTTCCAAGAGTAACTACCAGTGCCATTGTGTTACATATAACTGTCAGGACTGTTCCTAGCAGTCTCTCCTCTCCTCCCCTTACATTCCTCCCCAAGGAAATTATATACACACAGGAAAAATATGTGAGTATATCATGAATAACATTGTTCCCATAAATACTTCATTTCAGAAATATCTCCCAGTTAACAGTCATCATTTAGAAAAGATAGAATACTTCGCAAATTTCCTGTTATATACCTCCATATTTACAAGTATCACATAACCATCTGAACAAAACTGATTTTTAACTTTAAAACAGTGATACTATGTTACTGTCAGACTGGCTGTAAGGGACATCACAGAAGTTTCTGCAAAAATCAACAGGAAATAGACGGAAATATTGTAGCACTTAATCCTACCTGGGAAAAGTGTTTAATAAGCTGACAACTAGACTAAAAATCTGTAATTTTCGTTACACATGCAAAAAGAAAGAACTAATACAGTTGTTATTAGGAATGAGACAAAGCACAAGGGAATGTGTTATTATCACAGATGTTTCCTCGACATTAAAATGAACTGACCAAAGGAGTGAAAATTCTATCAGACTGCTCAGTGAAAATACCACAAATTCCAGTCAGTCATATCCTACTACATTATGTTATTAAAATCATCGTTTCATAATTTTATACATCTTCATCTCTCGAAATTGGCACAGACAATTTTCACTTTAAAACAAGGCCACATATACAGGGCATCGCTCCTAAGAGTCATCATGCACAATTTCTCTGCTATTTTGGCAGATTTTTGCAATGTGTAGTAGAGGTCAGCCAAAACAAATACTGCTCATCACATCTCTCATGCAATGCACATTGTCAACAGAAAATGCCCATTTCCAATCACAACTAAAATTATTTTTTTAAGTGAAATTTTACATGCCTATTCAATAGGGAGGCTGCAAATTAGTCTAGCACAATATTTGTTTTATCAATATGTGTTAATATCAACAATACAACACAAAGGATAACCAGTCCTCCAGTAGTGACAGGAACACCCTCACCAACTGCTACTACCACACAGCAGCACTTCTCATTCACTGCTAGAGTACTGCTATTTCTGGTTTTACTATCACTGTTAATATGTATCAATAAAACAAATGTCACACTAGACTAACTTGGGACTGCATTATTGAATGGGCAAGTAAAATTCCACTTTGAAAATAATTTTGTCTGCAAGAGGAAGCAAACTGACGTTTTCCGTTGATATTGGTCCTACATAAAAGACATGATAAGCAGTATTTGTTTGGGCTTACTCCATCTACACATTGCAGGAACAGAATTGTAAATAACTGCTTAAACACCAGAGAAAATATACCTAACTAATGAGGCACAGCCATTATAACTCAAGGTATCATCCTTGTGGGTTTTATTTAGAGAAAATTGACACACTCAAACAGCTCCAATATTACTGTTTTCATTACTCATAGGTCCAGTTTCTTAATTACCCTAAGACATAACATTTCAGTAGAGGTTAGTTACCATTCCCCTCAACACTTAAATGATTAGGGCAAAAGCTATCACCTACTCAGTTTCACACCACTTAATGAGTTTCACTGTGTTCATCTTCAGAAAATGTGGTATTTTAATATACCAAACATTCTGATAATAAAGAAAGTGAAACTTGTAGGGCCATATACAGTTCTGACAACACAACAAATTGGTGGGGGCAGACATAATGAGAGCAGCGTAAGTACACTTTTTGGGAGCTTAAATAATAGCTAAAGAGGTAAGAGGAATTGTGAAGTGACCTACTGAATTCATGGCAACAAATACAGGATCACACATCAGTAGCTGGCCTATGGGTCAACATCATTCATTAGGCAGTCCTATCAGGGGCAACAGTAAAGACCACAACCAAGAGCACATAACACTGTGTTGTGAGCAGTACTGTGTTACTGTACTGGCTTGACCCTCATTTGTCAATATCACCAAACAAGCATTTAAATAAAAGATGTCAGTACCCACTACTCCAATTCTGCTATCCAATCGAAAATTAAGTTTCAATTAGATTCTTGAAAGAGTGACACTAGCAGCACATAATGCAAATGGATGGATAAAAATCCACCCACAAAGTGGCAGCAGGAGAACATACACATATAATGGTTAAGGAAATCTGCAAGATTTCAGAGAAAGTGGCTCCTTCTGGCAAAAATGTTGGAGGGAAAGAGAGAGTGATAAAGAAACAGGACTGATGAGGTTTACAAAACGGAATGTGTTTGCAAGTCATCCAGAACCCCAAGTCAGGGGAGACTTACCGGATGGGATGAGAAGGAAATCCTGATAATATTAGATTCTTTATATATCCAGTTACATTAGATTTTCAAAATTTGATTATTTTTGTTGGTATATTTAACTAGGAGCAGGACTAAGCAACACTACAAAAGATGGACATTTGCAACAGTGGCAGAAATGTTGGTCCGTATAACATGACGACCCATTTGCTCAGCTTGAAAAGTTTCATTGAAGGCATAAAATGATCATAAATAAATTTATTGTGCAATCAAGACCTTGCCATCATTATTTAAGTTGAAATTTTTTAGTATTTATTAGCTACTCTTCTAACAGCACAGGTAACAGAATCCCTATATTAACAATAATATTGAAGGGGGGAGACATTGGCCCAAAAGTTCAGATGTAGTAGTCCCATAAAATTTTATAACATGTACACAATTTTAAAAGTGACCTCATTTCTGCTATTTACAGTAATTTCTCACATGACAGGATGACAATATGCTTTATACTATGTCTGGACATGTACCAATTTGTGACGTTATTTGTGAAGTTAATTTTGGTTGTTGGATGATTAATGGTTTACATGCCTTTCAAGATATTGGCAATATATAGAGTCGTTGCATACAATGCATTAATGCTACTCAGCATTTACTTGAGAATGACGCAAAGTTTGAAACTGTCCATCACCGATACAAATAAATAAATTTACAGGTCAGAGTGGAAAATGTCTTTACTAAAACTTTCGAAGTATTTCAGTCACGGGTGGTCGAATTTAAACTTTACTACACTACAATCACAAAATAAAGAAAACCCTATATTTGTACTAATTGTTTATGTAATTTTTCTCTAGATCACTACATACCTGAAATGATGTTTCATGGACAGTGAAAGAATAAAATCACTCAGCACTCAACAACCCCACTGAAAGCTGTATCATTACAATAAGATTTTTTTGCACAAACATTTTTTGCATTTGCACCCACAACTTTAAGTTACATCCACATTCAGGTTATAGCCACAATATTGGTTAGCATGATTGCTATTACCCAACTGTGGCCAAATTAGTCTTTGAAAAAATGCATTTTGAAGCCTTCAAAGACAATGCACCAGTTTACAATGAAAAATATTTCTTTCTTCTTTATAATATAGTCTGGAACATGTCAAATCTCTGCAAAATGTGCAACCACACATCTGCCCATCTTTTCTGCCAACAAACACTGAAAAAGCAAAAGAAGTGATAAGGTTTCCGACTTTTCCACAAGCTTCCCCAATTCGTTCCACTTTAACAGGTTATCTGTGTTTATCCCTGTGACTCATATCAGAACTGAAACTATTGGGAGTGTTAAACACACAGCTGTAGAGCTATATATGACGAGAGTAACAAAACGTTCGAACATGTACCGTATTTCTAATCAGATTCATGTTTTTAAGAATTTTAACAGCAGATTTTGGCCTGGAAATAGTGTGTCACTTATTCAGCAGTCTGGCAGACAGAATGCTAATAACAGTCTCACAGCACAGAGCAAACTTGAACCAACAACAACTCATGCAAGATAAATGTATTAATAACAACAGAAATAATAATTAAAAAATACAATGCCAACACTCAAAGCATTAATGATACAGTCATGTAAAAGGACAATGTTTATAATTTAACAATATGTGACTTCAGCTGGGTAATAGTTTTGCATTCCTTTTGCAAGGCTTTGCTTACACGCAGTCTCAAAATAAAATTAAAAAATTAAAAATACTGTGTGACGCCACCACATTAATCTTTAACATTACAACAGCTGCCGAAAAGAGAAAGTGGATCATAAATCACCAGCTAACACATTCCTAAAACAGACATTAACAGCCACACAACTCCAGTGAAAACTTCACTATGCTACTGAAATTAACAGCAAGCCATATTACAACACAAATAATACTGTCAGCCTGTGTTGCTGAGACATTTAGCCCCCCCCCCCCCCCTCCCCTACCAAATAAATCCACTTTTATACACAAAATAAAACAGCACTCTCCTCACACATTATATCTTTTCCATATTTAACACATTAACTCAACAGTCTGAAGACAGGTTCTGGTTAAACAGATACTGTATGAGAGCCGAGAAATTTTATTGGAAGATTTGTACTGGTGCATCATCCTGTTGCTGGCAGGCACGAGCAGCAGCAGCAGCAGCAGCAGCACGGCGACGATCTTCCATCATCTTGCGACGGGCATCATCTCGTGCCTTACGGATTGCTTCTACAGTTCCACTCGAATCAGCAGATCGTGCAGTTGTCGTCACGTTGGACTTGCGTTGTGTGCCACGACGACGCTGAGTCGCACCCTTCACCACTGTTGGTTGTTCCTACAAGATAAATTTTTGTACTATGTGATACACTGAGTTTAAAATACAACAGATAGGAGTAGAGTTTTAAGTGCCACTGAAATTATTACTATACTGTGGTGATTATGAATGCAATGTATGGGGAAGGAACAAAGGAAGGCAGGAAAGCAAAACAGAAAGAAAGGATGAACTTTAAGTAACTTTAAGGAATATAATGAAAATGTTTTGCCACTCATCTAATTTGCAACTAAAAATCATTTAAGGTTTGTATGAATGTATCACAGGCACTTGTTACCAATTACAAACACTAAGTTAGCAATTACAAACACAAACAGATACCAATAAAATATTTGAAAAATTCAGTGTGTACAAAATTTAACATGGTCATAAAACTTGTGACTAATAAACTCTTATTGGTGCCCACCCTGGTCATACACCCATCACCCATTCAATTAACTGCAGTACAAACATAAATTAAGGACTGTATTGGATTTTATGTGCGTAAGACCCCCCCCCCCCCCCCCCAGAGAGAGAGAGAGAGAGAGAGAGAGAGAGAGAGAGCACTTTTTATAACCTACTCCAAACTTCCATAAGTGATGATAAATTATTATTGTTTTTAGTTACAAATCCCATTCTGGGACTATTACAGCATTAATATACACCCAATACTTAAAAGGGCCAAGTTCTTGATACAACATACCTCAATCCAGTTGGCAGCACGAAGCCTCTCAATGTCTTCAAAAAGGCGGTCAACATGATCCACCTGAAGTTTTACCATATCCCAAAAACCCTCCAGGTCTTCATTTGTAGTTGGGAATTGCTCATCTGAACTTTGTGTCTGCAAGTAGTAAAGAAAATATCAAATTTATTGCTATGCCTACCCATATTTGTCGGTAGAGCAGTACATAAAAGGTACACCTGAATACAGATGAGTACACACACTCTTGTGACTTTCAATAGGTCAATCTAACCACTGATGTAGTTCATAATAATAGGTTGCAGTCACACCATTCCCTGCCAAAAACAATGGACAGTAAAAACAAGTTGTACAGTTACAATTTTTGCAGACAAAAAAGCACACTGATGTTTTGTTCAACTGATTAATTGAAAGACTGTTCACAACAGAAAGAAGAGGGAAGGCATTTCTGAAGACCCAACTTTAGAGAATTACAAACTGAATGCCAGTTTACTGAAAATAGCATTCACAGGAAACACTGTACTACCACTGGACAAGAAATACCTGTTTAACTAACTTTTTTCCCTCTTTTTTTGCTAGGGTTCAGCAATAACATAAAATTGAAGTAGTTTTGTTAGGACTGAATGAGCCACACACACCACCATCTGAAGTGATTTAGGGAATCCAAACCAGAAAGACAGTATCATGAATCACAGGTGGCTAATTCCCAATAGAAGTAGTTTAACACAGAAACAGCTCATTATTCTTAATGTTTCTGAGCAGAGGGGATAACAGCTGAAAGCTTATTGGTAGCTAAATCTCAAGCATGTGCTACTGTGCAATCTCAAACAGGTTTAATCTCCCAAACATGTTTATCTGGATTTCCACATGCCAGTACTCAAAGGAATGACCCTTTTTCAAAGCAGTTATGGATTGATGATGATGTCCTAATACTATGCACCAATTTACATACCAAATGAAAGTGATGAATGGTGCACACTTCAGGAAATTTGCAAAATTGTGACAAACTGTAATTGTAGCACCAATAGCCTTAACTGTAGAATCCAGCAAAACTAAGGTTAGTATTCAAGACAACTGACCAATATGTGAACTTTAAACAAGAGTGTACATGTTGAAAATAGTGATGAAACTAAATTACAGTCCCATTTAGTAACTAAAATACAATGACCTTTCCTGAGGTTCTGGGGGAGAAAAAGAGACTGAAAGAACTGCAGCAGCAAAAGTGCATTGACAAACGCAGGTACTAGTGCTGACACTCGCAACCTCTGTCTGTGTAGCAGCGTCAGTTTTCTGGACTGGCTGTTTCAGAACGGAAGCAAAGGAGGCAGTGAACGTGTGAGACTGCACAGCTTTGTCCTTTTTGGCTTCACTTATGGGAGCCATTTTGTTGCTTTGATCTCATTTATCTTCCATTCTTCAAGGACAACACAGCAGTCCCCACTCCAGACAGAGTGAGCCCTAGAGCAATTCACACACTTTGGAGAAGATGAACATTGACTCCTTTGCATGCAACCTTACCATATTTGCCACAAATGGCTTCTCTCTTACATCTGAAAGTGTTGTACCCATAGTGCTGGCATTTAGAACAGTGCATTGGGTTGGGGATGTACGGCCACATGGTTAAGCGAAGGAAACAGGCTTTAATACGCTTGGGGAGTTTAGTGTCATTAAAATTGAGCATGAACAAGTCTGATTTAATCGGCTCACCTTCCACCCTTTTTATGATACGTTCTTGACCCCACTCAACTTTCAGGTCGCCTTTGGCAATGTCCACCAGGTCCCTGCACATCATAATACCATTACTGTAGTTTAAAGTGGTCTGGAGCTCAGTCTCCATGGCATATTCCCCTAGGGTTTTTGTCTTCTGCAAGTTTATCACCTGTTGGTAACTTGAGGTTTCGAACAGTGTCCCATTTCACAATGTGGTAACATTCTAATGTACCTGCAACTGCAATCCCCTCTAAACCCATTTAAATGTAAAAAGGCGAGACTTTTTCAAAGCTCCCATATTTCCTTTTAACTGTCAAAAATACATTTCAACTAACAGCGTGTATTCTGTTGTTATAAAAACTACAATTGGGAAATATTTGTTTTTTGATGACTGCCTACATGAGCCCTCTAATTGGAATGGGTCTCAGTATCTTCCAGCAGCCCAAACTTTCCACTGGGAGGAGGGAAAGAAAATTTCAAGGGATTCACCTCAGTCCCAAGAGCAGCTACGGAAATAAAAGTCGCATGTGGCTAGGCAAGCCTTATACAACTGAGACTCTGAACAGAGAAAAATAATTATACTGGTGGATAGTCATGTCTGAGGAATTACAAGTAGACTGTTAAATAAAGTAAATGTGAAAGCTATAGGATTTGTGAAACCTGATGCATGTCTAGATCACTTACAAAATCTGGTTGATCTAACGACATACACAAAAATGAAACTAACATTGCATCTCCATCTCATGTTTTGAAGTTATGTCTCAGCAAATTAACATATACTACTGTGATGTTCATTGATGTGCCACACTATTATGACCTTCCAAACTGATCATGTGTAAATGATGAAAGAGTGTCTGATAGAGATTTGCAAAAATATGTAAGCATTTGAAAAATGTTAACTTCATGAACACTTATTTCAGCAGGATATTTCACTAACATCATGGACTGCACCTAAACTGTCTTGGCAAATTAGATATATGTGATGTTATTACAGATTATGTTGAAGTACTACAGAATGCAGCAATATCGGGTCATACAGATCCCATTAAGTTGGCCTTCAGAGTGCGGAAATTTTTTTTATGAGTAGGTTTGACAAGCCTTATGAAACTAAAGAAACCTTCCATATTTTGTATCACAACTTCCAATCTATATGGAATAAATTTCTAGAATTTGAAATTTATTTCATGTCCGACCTTCCCACTATGGAAATTATACGCCTTGCTGAACACTGGATAAAAGCTGACAAGCACTCATTTTTTAATTTTCCGAAGTACGTCACAAGTGCTAGCTACTGCAGCACCACTAAAAGAGGTGGTCCTTGCCAATACTTTTAAGAGATGACATTCAGCCCAGTCAAGTCAATAAAATCATCATCTAAATGTAGAAAAAAACTTTGAACATTGTTTACTTTAACTGAATCAACAGTAGTCAGTCATTTGCATCTACAGATTATCAGATGGAAACATGGCTCACTTTCTACAAAATATGGAATTAATTATTACATTTTGAAAAGAAAATAATATTATTCTGTGCTCTGATTTCAATGTAAATTGAACAGTAGCTTCAAAGGAAGCCAGCGAATTCAGAAATGTGCTAGCAACATTCTCAGTGGAAAATATTGTCAAAGAACCTACTAGAATAACTCCCACTTCCCTTCTTTCACTGACACAATCCTTGTAAACTGCTACTCTATCCCAGTAGTAACACTTGAGAACTTGTCAAATGGTCTTTCTGACCACCAAGGCCTCCACTTTGATGTAGGCCTACCATATACAGTAAATTCCACATCCACCTAACCTAAAATAATTCACGGGAGGTGCATTAATGATCCTGATGATTATATGAAGATTTGTTGAAACAGTAGTCATGGAAAAAATGTTTACTAGGAAGAAGATACTTATAAAAAGACTAAGAATTTTCCAGACAAAGTAAAAGCAACAGAGACCCTAATTTTCATAATTATTTCAAAAAATAAAATGAAGTTCTTCAGGAAGTGATATCCAAGGCAAAAAAAGCTGTCAGTCAACTAGTACATTAAAAATGCAAGCAACATGAGTTACGCTGTGTGGAAAGCTGTCAGTGGTATAACAGGAACAAAGCCTAAACAACGAATGCCTGATTTTCTAAATGAGAATGGGAAAAATATTACATCCTAAAGAAATAAGTGATTTTTTTTGTTGCACCTTTCACAAGTAACATAAGCAACCTTTCTTCAGGAATGACCAAACCGTACAAGACTTTTGAAATAGTGCTAAAAAAATCAGACAGGTCACTCTTCTTAACATCAACATCCATTGCAGATTATAAAAATATGAGAAACAAACAAACTCGGGCTTTTGTTGTACTGATTGTCTGACCATTTAATAAAAAATATTAACACAAACTGCTGGACCTCTTTGCGATGTAATAAACAGTTCATTATGCAATGGCTGCTTTCTACAACTCTGAAAAATCTCAATGTCATCCCAGTTTTCAAAAAGTGCAACCCACTAATGTGAATAATTATCAGCCAATATCCTTCCTATCAGCAGTATCGAAGGTAATTGAAAAAGTCATGTGTAGTCAAGTGTTAGAATTTCCCACAAGCATAGATCTGTTAATGATGCCTTTTTGCTCTGTGACCTAATCATCCAGAGTATTTGATATGTTTCAGAAATTAGACACACACGGCATCTGAGGTGTATGTAATCAATGGTTTGAGCCATACTTAACAAATAGGATGCAAGTAGTTGAAATATCTAGCATTAGCAAAGAAATTACTTGTTATAACAAAGTAATGATTACTTGGGGTGTGCCACAAGGCTCTGTTCCGTGTCCTGTTCTCTTACTGCTTTTTATTGATGATCTTCCCCTGAACCTTCCTAGAATTTCTCCTGTACTATTTTCTGATCATACAAATCTGTTGCTCAATAGCACATCAGTGCAACAAACGAGAGAAATAAACTGTTGCTGAATGCAAATAAAACAGCACACATGCTCATCCCATTCAAATGACACAAATAGTAATAGGACATGGAATTGATGAAGTAAAAGCAATGAAATTTTTGTGAATGTGGGCAGATAATACTTTGAAGTGGGGTTTGTGTTATTTCATCATCATCCATGCACGTGGCAAGATTGGACTGAGCAAAGGTTTGAAATTTGTACCGGCGCTGATGAGTGCCCCACAAACCAAACCTCATCGTTGTCAGATCCATCATCATATTCACCAAATCATCGCCAAATCCTCCTCCTCCACCACCACCACCACCACCACCACCACCACCACCACCACCACCACCACCACCACCACCTACACCTTTTTGAAGTAACACTCTGTATGCTGCCTTTACATGTGATTGGTGACTCTTACTCATTGGCACCTACCACGAGTAGCTCAACATTGACCTAGCAATGTTTCATAAATACACATTTTCCTGAATTTTTTGAACACATTTTTATGGCCCACCATGTCTGAACTTTCAAGTGTGTATTCTGTAATAGTTTCAATATGTTGCTCTGGCCAGCAAACTTTCCAGCTGTCACTATCAGGACTGCTTTCAAAACAAAAATTCCCTCATATGCATGATATAATTTTAAAACCTCTTTTTCCATCTGCAGTGCCACTCATCTTCACTCCCTTTCACAGGTAATCTAGATGAAGCATCTGAAATGACATTCTCTTTCCATTTTATATATTTTATTGTACTGTCAAACTGTTGCAGATAAACTGCCCATCTTGTGATTCTACTGTTGTAGAATTCACAGACCTTTATGTAACATACAGCTTTGTGATCAGATAAAACAATGATTTTGTGTCAAACTAAATAATTCTGAATTTCATAAACCCCCATTCAATGGCCAAAAGTTCTTTCTCAGTAACTACACAATTGTTTTCATGTTTATTAAGTGTTTGAATTGCAAAGGCAGTTGGTTGACCTTTTTTCCATTACCTACCTTCTCTTGGAATAGGCAAACTGCTAATCCAAAATTAATACATGTCATGGAACAAAATGGTACTGAAACACCAGGTCTGTGTAGTATTTCACTTATATAAATTTGTTCCTTTTTCTCATACAAATCTACATGGCATTTCTCACTCTCCTCCCATATTCCATTTTTCCTTAAAAGGTTGTTCAAAAATGGTGCATGTAAGGTGGGTGTTTAGATATTTTCTATAAAAACTGGCTAACCCAAGAAACAATCTTAATTCTTTCTTCACTCTTCATTTCAAAAATCTTGCTATGGCTAAGATTTTATCACTGTCAGACAAAACTCCCTCAGTTATACTGTGGCCCAGAAAATTTAGTTCTCACCACAAATTTACACTTTTCTAGTTTTAATGTCTCCCCCCTTTCCTTAACTTCTCTCTTACTTCTCTTAAGGTTTCAAGATTTTCCATGGTTTCCCAGTTATGAAACATCATCCATATAAATAGTCAATTTTGCCAAAAGTTCACTTCCTAAAACAAAGACTATTGCACAAATAGATTCTGCACAGAATCTTTAAACCAAATGGTACTACACAATATTGAGAACATCTTCCACACTGTGAACATTGACTGAACGAATGCAACTTGCTGTTATCCAGAAGTCTAATACTAATTAATATTTTATTCTACATCTTTAAATTTAAATTTAATAATTCATCTATACTTTCAGGGTGATATGTTTCTCTCTCCAAACATTTATTTAAATGTCTGGAATCTAAAACTAGTTTCACTCCCCCATCCTTTTTTGAGACTTCCATCAATGGGTTATTGTACTGACGACTACTACTATACTATTTTCCACTTTTGCATCTTTCCTTTTGCATATAGGTACACCATAAGGCTTGATAAAGAATTAATCGTGTTTTCTACTTAAGCTCACACAGATAATTTCTTACTCTCCCGATTTTTCATCAGATTTCACAATATTCCCAAGAAATTTCTTTAGCTCCTCTTTTTCCTTAGAGTTCAACTTCTCACCTTACCACACCTTTTCTGTAATCAATTCATTACACTACTCTTATCGTACTATGGTCACAAAAATCCTCATCTTCATAATAACGCCTCTCATCCATCTATCTGTTCATTATCCTCAGTACAAACATCAATAATCTCAATATTCTCCTCACGACTACTATCTGCCCTGTTTTATTCCCTTTTAGTGCACGATCTGCAGCCTCACCACCATCGACCTCAACAATTACAGGTTCAAACACACCACACACCACATTTTCAGTTCCCACTGATCTTCCAAATCTGCATTCACCATAATTATTAGCCACTTTCTCTTCCACTGACACAGATTGGCCACTTGATTCATCACAATGTTTGTCAGAAGATCTTCACCCAGTTCCATTTCACTGCTCTTATTCCCGTCTTCCTTACCTTTCATTCTACTTAGTACAGTTTCCCAGAGTTTCCTACTAAAATTACCTCTATTTACCTGGTATGTTCTATTATTCCCATGGCCAAATATCAGTTGTGGATCATTTCTTCCCCTCCTTCTGTAGCTATTAACCTAATTTCCATCCATTTTTCTCACCCCAAACTGGTAGGCTCCCAATGGGGCATCCCTCTATTTTCTGTTCTCCTGTTATCAAATTGCCACTTGTTTCCTTCCATGGTCTACATCCTGTTCATGTTCCCTATTTTCATTTCTGTTCCTGTCATTCCAACAGTTCTCCCTCTTATTATTATTAATACCCTGATAATTATTCCTATAATTTCCTGGGTCTCTACTCCTACATCTTCCCTCATGTTAATTTTGAGACCACTCCCCATTCTAGTGATGACAATATTCTCTTCGTATATCTCCTAGTCTTTCATTTCTCTCTCATGTTCTGTCTAACTTGTCCACATATCTTGTAAACTGTTTAATAGAATCGTGATGCCTATATACCAATTCCCACTGGACTGTTTGGTAATCTGCTTTAATGCACTAATCAAGTGGTTTATTCAAATGTACTAATGTTTTTCACTCTTGTTTACAAACATCTTTTTTTCACTTACTACCTTCCCTGAAATTAGGCCCATTTAGGAATTCACTTTTTATTCCAACTTACTTAGTCTCTGAACAATATTTGTTTAAAAAACAGTTTTTTCAGATTCACTGAAAGTCATATCTGTGCTAATATTTTGACTGTTCCAAGACAATGCTTCCCCATCCAATTTTTTGTATGAATTTACTTTTGAAGGCTTCAGACATTCCAGAAACAAAATTATCTTTACACTGCTAAATGAAATCAACAGGGTGTAACTTTTTTATGCTGGAAAATTCTTTGATGTTTACATTTCCCCATCCACTGCCACAACCGAAACACTTAGCAATTTAACTTCCTTGTAAATTAAACAGTGTATTATTACTAATACCTTATTATGCTACTTGGACATGCATCAATATTACTACTTACATCTAGACTGATTAATTTTGTTAATTTGTCCTGTTTTACTGACTACATCTGCCAACTTCCTATCACCAGACTCTTTACTTTAAATTCTTGCACAAACATTTCCCTTTCATTTCTAATACTACTATTTATGAGATTCAGTCTCAGTCCTGCAAACAGGTTTAATCTGCCACGAAGTTTCATATCAGCGCACACTCGCTGCAGAGTAAAAATCTCACCCTGACTTATGTATGATCTTAAAACTTCTTGTTCCTTTCCATTTTATATAACAAAATCATCCTCTACCTATCTGACTTTATTCTTTACTGAGTTATAATAGAAGGAAACATTCCACGAAGGAAAAATACATCTAAAAACAAAGATGATGTGACTTACCAAATGAAAGTGCTGGCAGGTCGACAGACACACAAACGAACACAAACATACACACAAAATTCAAGCTTTCGCAACAAACTGTTGCCTCATCAGGAAAGAGGGAAGGAGAGGGAAAGACGAAAGGATGTGGGTTTTAAGGGAGAGGGTAAGGAGTCATTCCAATCCCGGGAGCGGAAAGACTTACCTTAGGGGGAGAAAAGGACAGGTATCACTCGCACACACACACACATCCATCCACACATACACAGACACAAGCAGACATTTGTAAAGGCAAAGAGTTTTTTCCCCCTAAGGTAAGTCTTTCCACTCCCGGGATTGGAATGACTCCTTACCCTCTCCCTTAAAACCCATATCCTTTAGTCTTTCCTTCTCTTTCCCTCTTTCCTGACGAGGCAACCGTTGGTTGCGAAAGCTAGAATTGTGTGTATGTGTGTCTATCGACCTGCCAGCACTTTTGTTTGGTAAGTCTCATCATCTTTCTTTTTAAATATATTTTCCCACGTGGAATGTTTCCCTCTATATATATATATATATATATATATATATATATATATATATATATATATATATATATATATATGTGTGTGTGTGTGTGTGTGTGTGTGTGTGTGTGTGTGTGTGTGTGTGTGTGTGTGTGTGTGTGTGTGTGTGTGTGTGTGTGTGTGTGTGGAGGGGGGGAGGGGGGGGACGTGAGTGTACATCACACCTGATAATTGGTATCGACAGAAAATTTGGAACTGGTTAGTTCCTCCACATTGTCAATCTGTGTGATTCTACTGGCTGACTAGTCTTTCACTCCTTTTACTTCTCTGCTTGCACAATTTTATCCCCTAAGAATTTTGTGAGCTGTTCAAATAGGTTGCTGTTGCTGCCCAACATTTCCGCTGATCAAATCCATGAAATGGAGAGCATACAGTACTTATATCTCTGCCCACAGCTCTCCCTTTACAACTTCAGTAACAAATTTTCATTATTCACAGAAGATTGCTCATCACCACTATCCTGTTCTGAGGTAACATTCTCACCTACCTCCAGTTAGCAAACAACAACTTCACTTAGATCACTCATTTTTAAAAGTTAATAATGAACAAATCTGAACAAAAAGTTCCTCCCATGACCTAATCACACTAAGCTGACCAAAGCAGACAATATTAACTTTTTAAAATCCTTGTATTGTTTGTTGAAGTAGACAATGTTTGTCATCCCACATCTCATTTTCGTTATGCAATTCAATTTCTGTCCTCTTAGTTTGGCTCCAACATTTAGCTCCACAGTCCTTGTTTATATCTGTAGGTTCAAGTTCATTCTATTTTCTTTTATTTCTATGATCAGCATACCTGAAACTCAACACAGAATTACCACTTTATCCTGTATTGACTGATCCCAGTTCATTCCACACCATTGTGACTCAACTCCAACTAAATGTATTTTACTTCTTGACAGTGAAAACGGTAAGTTTGTTGCAATTTAAGAAAACAAAAACAAAAAAACAGTTCAGATGGGCAGTGTAATGCAGGTACTTAACTAATACTAATGTGATGTCCTGGAATACTTCACTAAAACAGGACTTCGGCGTATATCCATTCAGCATGCTACCCGAATTAAGTAAAAGATACACCCACATATGATTTATGACATTTTATTACTGAGAGATGAGGTAGTCCATTGTGAATATCAGATCAACAGTGAACCATAAGCTCGCCATTTCACACCCTAATGTACACTTACAACCAATTACTCCATTGTTGATAATACAATTTTTAGATATTGCAATTAAAATATCTCAAGTTAATTTGACATACAAAATGCTACCCAAAGTATCTGAGAATTTCATTTTACTGGTCAAACCTATAGCAGTACGATATTCTGCCACTAGATATTTCTAGATACATCTTAGCTACAGTGGCACAAAGGTGAATCATTTTTTATGCACATAGCTGTGAGTTGTAGCAGTGCATGTCGATACCTGTTTCAGTGCTGCTATGCATTGTGAAATGGATAATGTGAAAAAACAACAGATTTGCATCAAGTTGAAGAAAACTGCAGCAGAAGCCCACCACATGCTGACAGAGGCATTTGGCAAGAGTTTACAGAGTCAAGCAAGAACATTTGAGTGATTCAATCACTTCTCGGAAGGCCAAGAATCTCAACCATGCACAACACCGGAAATGATCATGAAAGTGTGTGACACGGTTCAAAGCCAAAGCCTGGTAATTTATGATGTTTGTAACAGACTTGGGCTGTCGTGCGGTACATATCAACAAATTCTAGGCAATGACCTGAACATAAGAAAAATTGCAGTGAAGTTTGTCCCTCGCCTTCTCAGCACCAACCGTCAAAACCTCAGGATTCAGACGTGCACTGAGCTGCAACAAAGAGTTCGAGAGTCTCCAAAATTCTTATCCAATCTTAACAGGTGATGAATCTTGGGGCCACAGTTGTGACCCTGAAATTAAGCGGCAATCATTACAATGGAAAATGCCATATTCTCTAAGACTGAAACAAGTATGACAGGTTCACAGTAACAAGAAGTCAATGCTGATCATTTTTTTGACACTCGGCAAATAGTTCATAAGGGGGTTTGTTCCACCTGGTCAAACTGTCAAAGGCAGTTTTAGTGCGAGGTTTTCAGGCGACTGAGGGACAATGTTCTGCACAAACGGCCAGTGCTGTGGAAAAAGAAAGACTGGTTGGTGCACTATGACAATGCACTTATGACACCTTGTGCATTGTGAAGGAATTCCTGTCCAGAAACACGGAAATTCTTTTCAAATTGGAGTAAGTTAAAGATGTCAGAATTTGTCTACATCTAACATGTTTTTTATGGTTTTCTGAAGGAGACAACCTACGTTACTCTAGTAAAACTTCTAGCCACTGCCTGTTTCATACAAACTGATGTGAAAATCTGTAACAGCAGTAGTATCTTCAGTCTTTGTCTAAACTCTTCCTAGATGGTAGCCACACCAAGTGTCAAATCTCTCCATAACTGCAATTCATCCAATGCGTCTGTTGCCCACTGTTTAAGTAGTCAAGTCAGTGCAGGAAATCATTCTTTTTGCAGTACATTAACAGCAGTGAATATCTGACATAACTGCATACTAATATACTTACAATGTTCTTTTGACACAGGCCTTCAAATTGCTGCAATTTCTGACGCACGAGAAGGCCAGCCTGACCAGCTGCCGCCCGGAGCTTGCCTTTTGCTTCCTCATTCAATTTTTCATTGTTTTCCAGCTCACTTTCAGTCTTTCTCACCAGCGACAGCAGCCTTTCCACTTCCTGATGCACTTGCTGTGACAAAAGCAGAAGATTAAAGTACTTTCTCATCTCTAAAGAGGAAAATGTAAAATTTAATGTTGAATTGATAAATAAGAATTTCTGGGAATAGTTTACAAATTATGTTCAATTGTAGAAAAATCTCATTTATGGTAAACCAACAACACACTTTTCATAAATTTCAACTAGTTTGTTCCAACAGTTGGAAACTACTTGTGGGTTTACACTTTATTTATTGCTTTGCTTCCTAGTTCACTGTTCACACATTAAGACCTCAGACCATAATTTTTTTCTTCCTCAATTTTTTGTCAACATTTGTGATTAAATAATATTAAAGTACAGTGATAGCCTTTGGTGAATGGTGTCTTTAGTTTCATTTTCTTGTGCTGTACTCTTCACTTGTGTTACAATCAGAACATTTCTATGTTAGTTACTGCTGCCATTTTTAGCTTTGTAAACACCTAATATGAAGCACAAGCACAATTCCATTTATCTCACATGGGAACTGTATAAGGGAGCCAGAGCTGACTCCTCCTAAGCATGGGACAGAACATGCTTCCTCCACAATCTGCATGCCTCCATTTAAATGGGTCAAGATAAAGCCTGTGAGCTATATGTAGCAGTATTATATGCTTAAAGATCGGAATGTAATTTAACACTAATGAAATACATTTGAGAGGGAAGTGAAGGAAGAACACAAACATACTGACAGTAACAAGTGATTGGCAGTCACAATGCTGGACAAGAAGAGGGAGAATATGATTAACATGCACATAATGTGCAGGCAGTGTGTTCTGGAAAGGAGAAATACTATCTACAGAAGCAGATAAGCAACTACTGGATGCAACAATTTTAAAATCCTGGTAGGGCAATCCTGTGTGCTGGAGCAGGACTCAAACACACAGTCCTACAATGGGAATTTACCCAGAAGTTTACAGTTGGCTGCAGAGTAAACAATTCATTCTGGAACAGGTAATTACCCGACTGACTGGTAAAAATTAAGATTGACAAGAGAAAATGAAATGCACACAAGTACTATCACTACAGTGGAAGTTTACAATGGCAGTTTTTCAGAAAGTTCAATTCTTTGGGGTGAAAAAGAAAACTAGAGATTAAGTAAGACTTTTATAAACACTGTCTATATGTATTCTGGTACTGTTAAAGAAGAGTTCACTAACAAGGCTAAAGTAACTATTGAAGGAGAAAAGCCTGGTTTCAGAAAAGAATGTTGTAGATATAGTGTCTTTACTATGAGTCCAGTATTGTTACATAATCAGAAGTACAACAGTAGCATCTATATCTTATTGAATTACTAAAGTTTTGATCTTGCACGAATTTCATGTTTGCACAGGTTCTTCTAAATGCAAAATATGCCTTACCAAATGTTGATTTGATTAAACATTTCACTCTACATAGTGTATCACAACAGTGAAGACACACACACACACACACACACACACACACACACACACACACACACACACACACACACAACCAAAAATGATCCAGTAAATGTGGGTCCACAAATGACCCTTTAGCAAGACTATAACAAATGTGGTTATGAGCCATCACTTTAGTATGAAATATTTTCTTAGTGCAAATGTATTTGAAATGCAAACTTATTAGTCTCCATCTAACTGGGCTCAAATTTCACCCATGGCCTACATTAACAAGAAATACAACACCACTTCAGCATGACAACATTGGTTTTCACAGACACATTTTGAAGAACACATGTTAAATTCAACTCCCCTTCATCTTGCTTCTTTTACTATGGTGATGACACCTTTGTGATCTGGCCACATGGAATCTAAGCTATTCACCTGTTAATTGATAATCACCCTAACATCAAATTCACTGCTGAGATGGGGTGAGGGAGCGAGAGAATGAAAATTACCCTTTTTTAGAAATTCTTCTTCAATGAGAATCAGATGAGCAGATAGGACCCTGTTTACTGGTAGCCAACACACAATGACCTATATCTCAATGTGCAAAGCTTGTCAACCAACCCAAAAATGGTTCAAATGGGTCTGAGCACTATGGGACTTAACTTCTGAGGTCATCAGTCCCCTAGAACTTAGAACTACTTAACCCTAACTAACCTAAGGACATCACACACATCCATGCTCGAGGCAGGATTCGAACCTGCGACCATAGCGGTCGCGTGGTTCCAGACTGTAGCGCCTAGAACCACTCTGCCACCCCGGCCGGCACCAACCCAAAAGAAAGCAATTTTAAACACACTGATACACAAACCTAAAACTGTTGTGACAAGAATGAATACATGGATTCAGAGATTAGATTCTGAAACATATTCCACAAAATTTTGGTAGCCATCCCTAAGAAACGAACACAGAATCATTTGAAGATTATCAGCCTATAGCATCTCTTCTTGTCTGCAGAGCAACACACAAAATAGGCAGAGTCCTGGGCAGAAACTGAACTCAATCCATTTTCTGATTACCCAAGTACATCTAAGAGTAGCTAGAGACAGTTAATGACAGCCTTGGCCTCTGTGTTCCTGAAATTTATAAAATTACTTATGAATGTTGTAGCTGTTACACCAGTCATTCAACACTAATGGTTTCAGGACAATACAGAGCATTGGCATCACATTACACACACAGTTTCTCTAAATCTGTTGCCAAACACAGCCTCATGAACAAACATATGATTAGGTTTGCTGAAATGAAAATATTATACCATGCATTTACCTACTGGGATTCTGTCAACAACCAAGAATCAGAACAACTTTAGCTGGGACAGCAGCTATTCCCTAACTGGTGCATGGAAAAAGCACTTTATGATGAAGGGCAACAGAAATAAAACAGCCAAGCACCAGACAACAGTCACCAACACCAATGTAGTTCTATCACAGACATCTCTGGAAACATATGGAAGTTTATGACTTCGTGACATTTTCAAGACAATTTGGCCAACTAAATTAAGTATGAAACAGCCTGCAGCAAATGCTTGATGATGACAGGTGAAGTAGTTGGAAGCTTTGAGCCTGAATGTAAGTTTCATGCAGCATGAATTCCACGCAGCTTTTATTCGACTACTTCATTATGTTACGAAGGTTGGTAGTTTAATGGTGGCAATTATTTGTTTACAACTTTTAAGAATAGATACGTGTTTCAAAGTTTTACTGTTTCTCAAAGTAGTCACCAGCATTCTGCATAACCTGTTGCCAGTGATATGGAAGTCTTAGGATAGCCTTAGCAGTACCCGTTGTGTTGATAATTTGTGTGGTGTAGTCCACTGCGCAATGAATCTCTAACAATTCTGAAGCAATTGCCATGAGGTGCTTCCTCCAATTTAGGAAGCAAGTTGGAGTCACAGGAGCTTAAGTCTGGGTAGTATGGTGGAAGGTGCAGCATTTCCCAGCTGAGCATATCAGTCACAACTGACAACATTGACAACATATGCATCCGAGCACTGTCCTGCTAAATGATGGGCAGGTCCTGCAGACAGTGTCACCCATTCCTTCTCTAAGCTGTTCCCATTTTTGAAATGCAGTCTGTGACCAGCTTAGAAAAAGAAGCTATGACACTTTCTGTGTGACCCGCCCTTCATTTTGCACGACAATGCTCAAGTGTATATGACAAGTTTTGTCCTTGATTTGTTCGATCGATCGATGGGGCTGGGAAGTGCTGTACAACCCATCACACTCTCCAGACTCAAGCCCTTATGACAACTTTATTCCTAAATTGAAGGAAAATATTCATGGCATTTGCTTCAGAACTGTTACAAAGATTCATTGGGCAATAGACTGCTCTACTAACTATAAACAGAACTGGTACAGCTAATGATATCCTATGACATCCATACCACTGGCAACAGGTTAAGTACAATGTTGGTGACTATTTTTTCAAGGACAGTAAAACTTTGAAACATGCTTTGTGTAAGTCCTAAATAAATAGTTGCTAATGTTTAAGTTTCAACCCTCACAGATTTAACAATTTACTGTACATTTGCACAATACTATATTCGTCTCTGCCACAAGTTACAAACTCTTTCAAACACCCTGGTATATCTCAAAGTTTGAAAAGACTACAATCAGTTGTTTCAGTTCCTCATTTGTATCAACGTGAGTGCTATTCATATACACTTCACAGTTCACTTTTGAGATGACCCTGGACAGGAAATTTTAGGTCCAGTACAGGCCTTTCTTGACCCATCCATCTCTGACCATATTGGCATGTTAGATGTCTTCCTACATTGGCAGAATAATGTGACTCCTCCAACAGACACTTACCACACTCTCCAGCCATGTGCCATGGGTGAAATTTGAGCCCTGACTTTAATAAAGACCATTATATTTCCAACACATTAGTACTAACTAGGACAATATTTCATACTGAAGCCAATGACAACTCTTAATCACACATTTACAAATATTTTACAAATGGTTCAGTTGTGGACCCATGTTTTTGTTTCTATCATCATATACTTTCAATTATGTCAGTTATTACTATTAATTATAATACACTATATATCATTCTCAAAAGTATGAAATGCAATATTTTTACTATACATAATGGTGTAATATGCTGATGTGTGATAACTAAGATTTTCTCACAGAACAGTTCATGTTGCAAGGAAAGCACTATATAGGGTGGTCCACTGTAGTGACTGGGCCAAATGTCTCACAAAATTAGCATGAAACAAAAAAATAAGAACAACAAATCTGTTCAAGCGTGACAGGAGAAAACAGATGGCACTATGGATGGCCCACTAGATGGCACTGCAATAGGTCAAATTCATATAAACTGCATTTTTTTAAATCGGTACCCAAATTTTTTTTATTACATATTCATAAAGTACATAAATAAATAGGAATGGTTGATTCGGAACATCTGTTTCACTTTGTTATGGATGGCGCTGTAAAATTCTCACAAATCTAGCAAAGCACCCAATAGCACTGTGTGCAATTCATTACTTAAATTAGGTATGATAATATGCTTGTCCAGAAATAATAATACAATCTTGTTAAAATGGAATGTTTAACAGTCACAGAAAAGGTAGATATAGTATTTACTTATGGCTATTGTGATCAAAATGCCCAACAAGCTTGTGCTTTGTATATTGATCGTTATCCTGGCACACAGCATCCAACTGTTCAGACCTTTTGTCGCATTGTCGTTAATGCATTTAAAGAAACTGGAAGCGTTCAGCCAAAGAAGAAGTAGCAACCAGGAACTGCAACAAATGAAGATGCCCAAATAAGTGTTTAAGCTGCAGCTGAGGCTAATCCACACGTCAGTAGCAGAGAAACTGAGCAAGAATCAAGACTTTCAAAAACATCTGTTTTGAAAATTCTACATCATCATACATTCCACCCTTACCCTATTTATATGCACCAGGAATTTCACGGTGGTGATTTTGAACATCATGTAAATTTTTGCCACTGGGCACAAAATAAATTACAAGACGATAACAGGTTTCTTTCAAGAGTTTTATTTAGTGACTAAGTGTCATTCACAAACAGAGGTAACGTAAATCGGCATAATATGCACTATTGGGCAACGTAAAATCCACAATGGCTGCAAAAAGTGGAACATCGGTGACCCTGACGGGTTAATGTATGGTGTGGAATTATGGGAGGACATCTAATTGGCCCTTATTTTACCGATGGCAATCTAAATGATGCAATGAATGCCAATTTCTTAATTAATGTTTTACTGATTCTACTATAAGATGTTTCACTTCATGACAGAATGGCGATGTACTTTCAACATGGACGTCCGGCACTTAGCATGCGTGCAGTTTAAGCGGTATTAAATAGAATATTTAATGACAGATGGATTGGTCATAGAAGCACCATACCATGGCCTGCACAATCACTGGACCTTACATCTCCAGACTTCTTTCTTTGCGGAAAATTTAAAGATATTTGTCATCATGATCCACCAACCATGTCTGAAAACGTGCATCAGTACATTGTCAATGCATGTGCGACAATCACTGAACGCAATCTACTCACTGTTGAGAGGAATTTTGTCACTCATATTGCCAAATGCATTGAAGTTGCAGGACATAATTTTGAGCATTTATTAATTAATGAGGTTATTATACTTGCTCATGCAGTAACAGCATGCATTGCCATAATTTACGATAAGGTCACAAAAGTAAATGTATCACACTGGAACAACAGAAATGAAGTCTGAACATAACTACTTTTTGGGTTGTAATTTAAAAAACCCCATTGTTACCAACTGTTTATCTAAATGGGTGAGGCATATTATAAGTGTTAGAATATTACAGCACCATCCATCATAAAGCAAAAAAAATGTTCAAATTTAACATTCATATTTATTGACGTACTATATGAATATGTAATAAAAGTGGGGGTACCTATTTTAAAAAAATAGCAGTTTTTATGAATTTGATTTATGGCAGCCTCATCAAGGGGGCCATTTATAGCGCCATCTGTTTCCCCCCGTAACACTAACAGATTTTTTGTTATTTTCTGTTTGATGCTAATTTCGTGAGATACTTCACCCGGTCACTATCAATGGACCACCCTCAATAATGCTTGCACACTTAAATAGGTGAAATGAAGCACAAGGTACTTTTGTGGGTAACATTTCAAACACAAATCACCTTGTAGGATGTGATACAACAACACACATACTAAATGATGGTCAGGGTTAATATCGTCCAAGTTAAAACGTCTTAAACAGCAACATTTACCTCTACTCAAACTTACGTGCAATGAAAGTACATATCTAACCTTCAGGAAGAAATGGCCATCCCTGATAGTTGATTCATGAGGAGTCAGAGTGGGACGTGGAAGTACAACATCAGGAGCAGCTGGTCGTAAGTCAGGAGGAGGTTGTTGTTCTGAGGTAGATCCTGCCAACTCCGACTCTTGGGGAGTCGGTGGTGGGACACGCCGGGTTCTGCCTATAGGAAGCTGAGCACGAAACTCTGGTCTTAGGTGCCTCAGCACAGGCAGAGCTGGGGGTGAAGAACTACATACCACCTTGATATCATTTTCTGAAGGTGACACCTGGAAAGAGTGTATAACTATTACAACACCTGCTACTCTGTGCTTTCTTTATACATTTAGTCACTGATACTATTTATTAATGAGAATTAAGTTTCTCTCAGTGTGTACCATTAAGCATCACAACCTAATTTTAGCTAACTAAAAGTTTACCGACACAAATTAAGGACTGAAATAGAAAAACAGGGAAGGAATCACACAAATAACTAAGGATGGGGAAATATTGGTAAAGAGGAAGGAAGTGTTATAGATGGCTCACAAAACTCAACTTGACATGAACAAATAAGATGATCTGAAAAAACAATGACAGAATGCATATAAGTTATGAAGGGTAACTCCACAAAGTTGAAATAAAAAACAGAAGAAGCAATGTAAGTCAATTTTGTTTTCGAATTCATGCAGTGTTATCTCTCTTCCTCTTCCCTCTTTAATTGGCAAGGAAAACATGAGATTTCAGTATATCTTGTTTACTTAATCAATATTATTGTGCATTGGCAACTGTGGTGATATATCCCTCAAACAGGGAGGAGGATTTTTTCATTACTATGGTTACAAAATTTATTTGTACCTGTTGTCAGTCATTTTAAGATCTATTTTGGACTTTACCTCAAACATATGCATCCAAAATACTAACCTGTGAATCATCATCAATGGTAGTTGATTTTGGCACTGAACCACTCAATCTTTTTAAGAAAGCCTGGGCCAGGGCACCAGGCCCATACAGCCGTTCAACTCTCTGCTGAACAACAGATTTTGCAGGAGAATCTGGCTCTTGCTGATGCTGCACAAAACCCTTTTGCTGAGTAGCCAGTTCCAATTCAATAACACGAACCGCTCCAGGCACAGCCATAATGGGATGACTGCAGTCTGGATCATCAGAATTCTGGACATGACCATTGACTCTGGTTGATGATCTCCCATCCTGTTTTATTTAATAATAATAAGATATAGTAATAATAACAACAATAACAACAACAATAATAATACTAGAACTTAAACTAAATGATAAACTAGTCAGGGCCACACCTACATAAAAATTTCAGAACAACTGCACTCCACTAATGAAAGACTGTCACCTTACGAGAGACATCAAGAGTTTTGGATCTTAAAATAGAAGTAGTAATACCATTTGTACACTTATTTTTCAAAATAGTCTCACATCAGTGTTTCTTTCCTTTTCTTACAAAATATATATTTCACACTCCTTAAAAAGTTCTCAAAAACCGATGCTGTTCTTCATTTTACAAGAAACTACTACTAATCCAAATTTATTTGCTTCCTTAAAAGGTCTGGGGACTAATTGGAAACTGTATGAAACTACATGATTATTGCAGGATTATTGCAGAGTCTGATCAATTCGTGTTTTACATTCATGGAAATAAACAAATTTAGTTTCAACAAAACTGAAAGGTAGTTTTCTGTAATTTTATCTTAAGTTCTCATCAAGATATTAGTGTTCTTTTAGCAGTGAATATAAATTTTATGTCTACTCTGTTAACATACGTTTCTTTCTGGCAGCAGAGTGTTATTGCCAGAAACACTTCTATAATAAGTTCATGCTATGATGTGAAAAATTTGAAATGAACAAAATTTGCAAAAACTTTTAAAGTTATATAGCTCCACACCAAGTTGGTAATAGATTATGCAATTCATCAAATCCTCTACAGTATCAAGGATAAAAGCTTCATCTGCTTTTGCAAGCTCTCCTGTAGTAAGATGTTTATGATATTTCAATGTCAAAGGGAACCAATCGCACTGCTGAGTCACCGTCTGTCACCAGTGAGGACAGGGTGACATCCATAAAAAAGGAGTCAGACTCAGATTACGAGGGACACACACACACACACACACACACACACACACACACACACACACACACGACATGTTGATAATTTGAGTTGGACGGAAAGCATGCTTGTATAGTCTAAACGGTTAACACAACCACTCATATAATGTGGGAAATTTGGCTTCGAATCCTGATCCAGCACAGATTTTTATTTGTCACCATTGGATTTATTTCAATGCCAGATTGTGGATGAGGTCCAGAGTTTCTCTTAAATCATATAATTTCAGAGATTACAGAAAAGCCTTACCCAACAAACACTTCCATATGAGATTATTAAAATTATTTGCACAAAATCTTTGAAATTTGGACACGGCTTTAAAGATAATGTCAGTATATCAACCGACAAATTAGAGAGACAATTTTCACTTTTCTATTAAGATTTTATCTTTTCTTCAATTCTCTTTTCTCTGCAAATCTCCAAATTCAAGTTTGACGCAGTCTGCCTCTGAATGTGACATTGTTTTAGACCAAAATTTCAAGGGATACTGTTCATCATCTTTCAGTTATTTTGTGGTTTAACATGATTTCTGGATTCAAGCACGAAATCACGTGTTAAGTCATATTTGAAGTATGATCTTTCTCCTAACTTCTCTAGTATGCCAACAGTGTGTGATTGCATGCTTTCTTTTAGCAACAATATTTTTTGTTCATATACATTAATTTTAGTGCACTTTTAATAGCAAAATCCAGATTGAAATGTCTTCCTATAATCAGATTTGTTACATGCTTCAAGTCTATTTTCTTTAAAGAAAAATATTTGCTTTTTAAGACTTCTTTCAAAACTCACTGCATTAACCCTTTCACTGCTACAGACATGCTTCTTGCATTCTGTGCTGAGAGACGGCGTTCCATCCACTATGAAACACACATCCGATTTTAAGGAAACTACTAGGTGGAAAAAAATTATTTTTGCACATCTTACTGTCCTATTCATTCACTCAATGAAGGGCTATTCATAATAGTTACTGTGCTGCATCAAATTAACTAAACCATTGCCCTAAATTTTAAGGAGTTTGCAGAGGTAAAAATGCATTGAATAAACTTTCTGTACGATTTATTTTAGCTAATACATTGGTGCATATGAAATGCAGATAAGGTACAACTTTATGAATGAGGAATACTTTTCTATTTCTTTACCTCAGTAATGTAAGTGTGAATATGTTCAAGAATTTCCACAACCTTCTCAGCTGCATTGGCATCTTCAATGATCTTTTTTCACAAAATGGTGTAGGAAAGGATGCAGATCCAGTTATCACAGTGCATTGTGGCCTCTGTACTTGTTAACATCATTCAAAAGCTTTAAATTCATGTTTGGCCCATCCATTGATAACTGCTTACATTTCATAAAAATAGAATCAAAGTAACTTGCTATTAATGATTTGTCATGGTCCTAAAATCATACATATAAATATCTGCACTGTAGACTGTTTCATTGGTTCATTCCGACACATATGTCGTCTTGTTTGATTCTGGAACCCTTACTACAAAAACGCTAATCTATATTCCATAGTCCCAGCCAATGCCCACGTCTCAATCACAATGACAAAACAGGCAGAAAGCCGACAATAAGGAAAGCAGAACAAACCGAGACGATATTGCCTTACCTCACGCGAGCGAGAGGGTGGAATCTAACTCAGCAAGAAGACATCACCTCACTAAAAACACAGCCCGATTTCACAAGAGAAAAGTTCCACAAGAACACCAATAAGCTTGCCAATATGGCAGAAACGCAACAACCTGAAGACTTGAAAGGCATCCTTGCAAATTAATCTGCTAATTTGCACAAATGGAGGTATCCACAATCAGGAAAGAGAGAAATGCTGATGGGCAACAAGATAACTTCACCCTTACAGCAATAATTTCTAGATTTTCTATAAAGAATTATTCAAATCTTTAACTAACTCATATGTAAAGGAAGAAAGATGAAAAAATTGTACTTACGAATTTCATTATGCTACATGCAACACTCAAAGTTTGGGTAACTGCCACCCATGACATTATACAGTAAAAGTTACACAATATTTTATAGCATACATTTTCAGAAAGCATAACAAATAAAAGCTTTCATTTTGTGGCTGAAATGAGTGTTTCACTCGGCAACAAAATATAGGTTTTACTATAATGCATTCTAGTTTACAGCCAGGATACACAGATAATGCACATTTTTTTCAGTATATGTGCAAGTAACTTAGTCGACACTTTTAAATTTTTATATTACAAGGAGGGATAGAAAGATTCTCTCACTGTTAGAGATTTTTTTTTCAACATATTTCACAGGACTACTGTGATAATTTTGGGAGAGATCTAGTTTTGTACAAACCAGCCTTTGCTTAACTCTACCTCTGAAACATTGAGATATATCATCAAAAGTGCAGAATTTATGTGGGCGATGACAGAATGCTAATGCATACTGTGCCATATAAGGCACATAATACCAGTATTTGGCTAAGAATATTAAATAAAAATGACAATTTTTTTAACAACAATTTGCAATTAAGAGTTAATTTCTACAGCCACTATTTTATAATATCACATCCTGGCCAGGATGCCTTCAAAGCATCACATGGGCAACATGGTTATCTGACACTGTTCTACACAAAAAATATACAGGGTGTTTATAACTAAACTGACTACTTGAGAGGCTCCCATGAAAAATGAGGGATTATAGGACAATGAAACTTTGTGACAGCATCTGTACGGACATGGAGGAGAGAGATAACGAATAAAGTATTAAAAAATTAATTTACACATGACGGGGTAACAACTGTTAACAGTATAAAATGTTTACATTCTAGGTTACAAACATTGCCCAATGTGACAGCCATCTGCATCCACCTGCAACCATACTAAAGATACAATTTCAGAATTATTCTTAGCATTTCTGAATGGTGGACAATGGAGTGTTCAGCTGACATGACACAGCCCATGCGATACTCCAAGATTGCACTTTACATCCAGCATTCTCAGCCATGGCTACAGTAACTTCAACCATTTGTGGTGCAATTGGCCATTGCTCTCTCCCAAGAGCAATTCCCAAATTGCTTGGTAATTCTAACTTCCAAATCATGTTCAACCGCACTGGAAAGAGGACCTCTCCATATTACTTTAATGCATTTACTTACAAATAGCATCTGTACTACTGCTGTTTTGCTAAAACCACTTTTAGGAGTAAAGCCCTGCTCACCTTGTCCAGACATGACATTGATTGGCTGAGACTAATGCACACTGACTCTTGTCTTTCAACCCTATCTTGCTGTACCAGTAGCTGCACCTTACCAGCAAGCCATGACACACTACTAACATTGCAAATTCTGCAGTATACAGTCTGAACGTCATTCCTATGAAGTTGATTATCCTTAAAGTAAACAGTTTTCCTTATACACTGGCTCAAGAAGCAGAAGTTTAATTATAACCACCCCGTATATTTTTATTTTTGCTGCACAAGATTTAATTGAAATTACTTTAATACAAGCTCATTTTTAACTGAGTCTGTTACCTTCCATTTTCTGCTTTTATTAAGGAATGTATCTAGGATTTATATTCTGTTGTCTATAAATTCCACTACAGTTATTTCAGCTTAGCACAAAATCAGGAAACTTTAGCAAAAAAGTAATCCATTTTTTTAACGTGTGTTTCAAAATCACCCATTATCATCCCTTATGTTAAACTGTTTATTAGACCAAGAAGTTTTCACCTTTTGGGTCAGGGTGTGAGAATGCTTGAATGCAAAAACTTTGATGGCTCAAAAGCTCGTGTTTATTCTTAAAATAATTCTTCTTTATTTGGATTCCTTTAATATTAATAATTTATTTATTAATTTTCTGGTTATTAATAAAACTTACAATTTAATATTATTGATCTGACAAAGGAAATTCCCATATTGCAGAACTGTTTAATTACCTTCCATATTGGTACCTCCTATGCAATGAGCAGCTCATTTCATTTTTTGTTCAGTTTCCAGACCAAGTAGCCGATCTTTGGTTCTTGAAATCTGCATTACACATGATGGACATACTGACATCTATAAAACTAAATTTTCTTTCAAGTAGATTTGGTACTAAAATGATCATGAAAGTAGCTGGGTATGCAATATTTTAAAAGAACTGCAGAAGTTCTTCAGTCCTCTATCTATAAACTTTTTATTGAGTGCTGTAAACCGTCCAGTACAACAATTTTTGTGGAGAAAGAAGTGAAGCTACTTCACCTATGTTTTGTTAAAAGTCAAGTCCTCACAGCATGTCGCAAACTTCTTTTCTGTGAAGTCAAGTGTAAAGTCACCAATGTATCAGGAACAGTATCACTCACTAGCATAAAAGAGAGAGCACAGTTTAGCATTTACTAGTAGCTACAACACATAATACTATCTGTTGGGTAAGTGTGGTACTGCCTGCAGACAAAGCTCTACAGCTCTTCCAGTTTATTGTAACAAAGTCAAAGTACCTACATCAATGGAGTAGTTATTAACATTACGTGAGTAATTACGTGAAGCTAACAACATTTCATTTAAGCATTGAGATTTTCAGGAGAGAGATCAAAAATAAGCTGATGAAGACAAAGTACTACAGTGTACCAATGAACAAAGCCACTTACAAAGAGCCTCACAACTGAACAAAGCCCAAGTATAGATTGGTTCTAGTCTTTTCTGGTCTTGTCATGACTGACTGCACCAACGCTGATTAAAAGTTAACTGCAGTTAAGTCAGCATGTAACCCTAGTAAATGCAAAATTCCACTTCATCAACATCGGTTAAATGAGGGAGTTGAAAATGGTTCAAATGGCTCTAAGCACTATGGGACTTGACTTAGAACTACTTGAACGTAACTAACTTAAGGACATAACACGCATCCATGCCCGAGGCACGATTAGAACCTGTGACCGTAGCAGCAGTGTGGTTTCGGACTGAAGTGCCTTTAACTGCTCGGCCACAGCGGCCGGTGAGGGAGTTAATCGCAATTAAAATAATGTAAGTTGATGGTGCATTTTGATGTTTTGGATGGCATAGATGATGAAATATTATACCTTTACCACAAAGCATCACCGCAACTGTACTGGAGTAGTTGTCGAAAGAGGAAATTCTTTCAAAGATTATGGCGACAATAAATTTGAAGCATGATTTCGTCTTTCAAAACAGTGTTATGGTTACTAGGCCAAATCAATGAAAGCTTGGAATTGCCTACTAATCTAAATAACCCTTCACCTCCCATGAACAGAGTTCTAAAGACATTAAGGGCATATCCAACAGATGCATTTAATATAGTTATTGAAAACTGTTTTGTCCACATCAAGTCCAGCCTATAGATTTGCACTATGCAATATTGCTGGTATCACACTCAGCGACGCAGGTTCTGTGCAGCACGAAACCTATGAAATGGCATGCCATATGCGCAACGAAGTTAGTCAGGTGCTGTCGAGGAAGCCGTGAGAAGGTGCAGGACGCACTTGTGCTGGCAGTTGCTCTGGGCAGCAGCATCCAGAAGTAGCAAGATACAGCTGCAAAGTGGACACTGTGTTCAGTCTCAGTACATTTTGATTTCAACCAGGATGAGAGTGTGTGCGTCCTTGTCATCCAGCAGGACTTTGTTGCAGATAAGTACAAACAATAACTTGGTGAGCGGCACTTGGGAACTGTGTGGACTTGTGATGACATGCTAACTTTGTTAAACATATACTCAGGGTGTTGATTGCAGCAGTTCAAAATTTCACCAACAACTTCAAATAGTAACTGTGTGGTGTGCTGATGGATCAGGAACCCTTCGCTTAACCGTCACGCATTTGAGCTCAACAAAGGAGAAGCTGTTATTACCATATTGTGAGTAGCCATTTAAAAATGGTACTAATGTACATAGGACAACATCGCAAAGAATTATCACCGAGTTATCTGTTATCACAGCACCAATGTCTCCACAATACATAAAGCTTCTTCCTGAGCAGAATTACAGTCTGATGTATGGTTTCAGTGCACTGGATGATTTCCTGGAGTCACTGGTACAGCAGATTATGCTCACAGAAGTATTCGGTCTTCTGCGAGATATAACACATAACAGGAAATCTTATTTTTCATTTTCCTACCACATCATCAGGGACCACAATTTAATAATATGGGATATTGTTGCTTGACAGCCTGGCTCTGTGGAATCATTAAAATCTTGTCACTACTGAATTTAATAACCTGTTACATTATTATGCCACCACACACCAACATTCAGTGCAATAAGCGAAATCAAATTATGTAGAAGTTGTGGGAATGGTTGATTCCACTTCATGTACACGTTTTATAAATGATTAATACTATTTGTATTAAATACACTTAATACACCATAGAACATTTACACAGTGAAACACGAAACTGTGCATTTTTTGCATTCTAAAATTCTCATCAAAGCCTACCAGTTCTAAAAATGTATCATTTTGAAATTTCGAGGAATTCGGTGTACTTTTCTTGACCTCTGTACTGCAGTAACAATACCCACACTACAGTAACAAACTGGGAAGTGCATGTAAGTACCACAGACAGCAATTATTATCTTTGAATGTACAATAAGCACTTTCCTTTGTAACACAATGAGTTACTGCAGTCAAATTCCCATTTAACTGAACGCATTTTGCTAACCAGTGTTAAACACTGGTGCAACACAGAGAGAATTTATTGGCGACTAAGCTTTAGCAGTGATCACGGAACTCTCAGTTATCTGACTTTTTAATCAATGTTCGTGCAGTTGGCCCAGAGTGCTATTCAATGCAAAACAAGAAATAAGTTTAGACTATTTTTCATTGTTTAATATTTGGAAAAAATTCACAAAATGAACAACAAAGACAATATACATAAGATATGAACCAAGAACATTTTACACACAGTTAAGCACTTTGAAAGCAAGTACATACTGTAGCGATGTGATGAACCTTGAAGTAACTGAAATCTGTGTGGCACTCCACTGCATAGTGAACAACAATCTGTAAACTTACAGGTCCATATCTGAAATGTTTCCTCTCTATTTGGTCTTTGTAAACCTAAAGTCAACGGTTTACTACAACGGATGCATCACACCATTCCTGATCAGTTACCACTATGACAAATTGCCGTATCACACCTAGTGCATTACAGGCATACAGGGTCATTCCACGTCAAAACACGCAATAATTCGAGGATTTGTAACCCTCTATGATTTTCACAGAACTTTGCACATTTGCTTTTACTTATTACATGGGAACTTCTGCAAAATCTTTTTGGTCTCAGACTACAACTTTATTTTGTATCAGATTTTAAATGTAGTGATATTCTGATAACTGGGCTCTGCGATAGTGTCAAAGCAAAATGGTACTTATCTGCATAAATGCCTATAACTCAGGTGTTTATGAAGCTTTTGATTTGGATTTTTTTCAGAAGTAAGGCATACATTTAACATATCCATTTATTGAAGCAGTAAAGTTACAAAGAAAATTTTTAAAAAAATATTAATGTGTGTTAATTTTCAATTTCACAAAAACTGACAGTGTGAAAAAATGTTTATATCACATTTCTCCAACCTGCTGGGAACCTGATTTTGGTCTTAAATAATCCCCTAAATTCTAAGTTTTCTAAAAAAATAAAAATTATGACATCTGAAATCAAAATACTTTTTGCTATGATGGAAAAGGGTCAATTTAGGTAAGTTCATCCACTCACTGTCTCACTGCCTCAGATGCAAGGGTATCAAATTAGCATATTTAAGTATAACTCATTCTAGGCAGGCATGTTGACTAAGTTTGAAAATTTATTTCCTTTCATTCAACTAATTCAGTAATTTTTTAAACACTATAATAGATATAATTTGTGTGTTCAGCCAGTCACCTGCTCACAGTGATAAAATAGTGCCCTTAGACAGCAGTAGCTTGTTTGAAAGCTTTCTAGGCATGGAATCAATGCAACAATTGCTGAAATTTACTGTTGAGAATAACTGGCATTAAACAATTAGTCTATTTGGCCTCAGTTCCTCTTTGACTTTCTATGTGACAGATCATATCTGTTTGTGGTGTGGACCTATCATTCCACTCGTATAAAGTATGTTTTACATGCATTAATACTCAGTTAATTGCAATGGAAAATTAATTGATTCACTGTTCAAAAATTATAAAAACACCATGTCATTTGACAACCTATACCTTAGTAAAAACTCTGCAAAAAATAGAAGAGCTGAGTGAAGACAAATGAGATTTGATATTGCTGTGGTCCAACAGAAGCTTTCCACAAAATCAAAAAAGTGCAGCTGTATGTGGACATCACAGATACTATTACTTAAAAGTTTCTGAAAGTCATGAAAGAACTTCTGATCCTTTCTAAAAACACAAACAGTTAAAAATCTTTGAGGTCAATTTGCTTGTCTATCTAAAAAAATTAAGCACTGAAAGGGTAAGGAAAACCAGGCCAAAAACTGAACAGCACGTCATAAGGTTTATTGACCATAAAACTGACATCACTGATAGAAATGAAATTATGCAGATGACCCGGAGGTGAAATTTCACAAATCAGTACTAAAAAAAGTGTTATGCAAATAAAACTTTACATGATTTGGGGTGCTCTACCTTAAAACTTCACTCCATTCCAAATGACAGCAAGGTTTCATATGGCAAAAAGAAGCTAGAAAAAGTGAAGCACATTTTGGAAAGAAAAGTGTGCCAGGCACTAGACTGCAGTTTGGAAGACTCTGATCATAGAGAAGAAAAATTTGACGATGACATTGTTAATAAAGCCAAAGATTTTGATGCCAATCTATTGTTAATAATAGAAAAAGTGCCTAGTATAAGTGTGCCTGAAAAAATTGCAATTTCAACTTTCACTCCACCCTCTTGGTCAAAACAAAACAATTTTGGAATTCAATGTTAGTGAGTATGTGGTTCGACAAGCAAGGAACTTGAAAACAGAAATGGGTATTTTATCAATTCCTGAACCAAAAAGGGGGACAGTTATTCCTGATGAAGTGGTAAACACTGTCATTTATTTCTACCAAAATGATGAATATTGTCACGTAGAAGAAGGTGTAATTAGATGAATGATGAACACGAACTTCACTTAACGAAGGTTTATTCAGCACTTGCACATACAAGAGCGCAGTGCGAACTGCCTCTGGCCGGAACACATACAGTATATATACAGCTGCAGAACATTCCAGTATAATGATTCTTGATATTTGTGGATACTTCTAGAATGTCCTCGAACTGAATATAGAAATTAAAATTTCACAGTTCAGGTGAGTTTTGAACTCACAACCCTCCATGCAATACTAGTATCATAACTGCTACACCACAGTGACAGTGCTACTCAGCTTCTTCTGTGACAATATAGTCAAATGTTACCAAGTGCAAAAGAAAAAGTTACCGTTCAGAAGAATGTGTATATGCAGAAAAGACTCATCCCTTGCAACTTAAGAGAACTGTATTCTCGTTTTAAATGGGAGAATCTGAACATTAACTTCGGTCTTTCTAAATTTTGTTCACCAAGACCAAAGTGGTATTTTA
This sequence comes from Schistocerca cancellata, assembly GCF_023864275.1. Classification (NCBI taxonomy): domain Eukaryota; kingdom Metazoa; phylum Arthropoda; class Insecta; order Orthoptera; family Acrididae; genus Schistocerca; species Schistocerca cancellata. The sequence goes on along the minus strand of NC_064629.1, from coordinate 740,171,342 downwards.
GCCGGTGCTTCCAGCACTCATTCCGCGTGTGTGTGTGTGTGTGTGTGTGTGTGTGTGTGTGTGTGTGTGTGTGTGTGTGTGTTCCACCAAAATTTAAAAGTGCTTTTGGATGCAGAACACATTGAAGAAACATACAAAGAACTCATGAAACTTCTTGTATGTGACTCTGAAAACTACCACTGCATGCTTAATCACTGTGATAATTGTCCCAGTGATAGCAAACTGTCAGAACTATTAAAACAGAAATTCTCTCACAAATATGCTGATGAGGAAATTGAGTTCAGCCAGTGGATAAACACAGATCATTGGGCAGAATTGGTAAAGCAGTCTGCAACTGTTTGTGAATACATAGACTTGTTGGTAACAAAATTACAGGCACTTAAACCACATTTATATCCAAGTGTCAGTCAAAATCATTGAAAAAATTTAAAGAAAATCTAGCTTAGGATAAAGCAATTCTGTTAATGGACTTTGCTGAAAACTACAGTTTTGCAATTCAGAGTTACAACTGGACAAGAAGCAGCTGTACAATCCATCCTGTGTGTGTGAATGCAGTAAATGAAGAATGTAAATTGGTAATAGTGAATCCACTGCTTTATAAGTTATGATACGGAAGGTGATGCAGGATTTGTAAATGCTGTCCAGAAAACAAATGGTTAAGTAGCTGGCAGAGCATTACCCCCAAATGAAGAAAGTGCATTATTTCACTGATGAATGAGTTGGTCAATATAAGAATAGGAAAGATTTAAAAATTTGTGTGAGCACGAAAATTTTTCTATTGATGCTGAGTATTCCTTTTGCACTACTAACTACAGTAAATCTGTGTGCAACGGTTTGGGAGGAACTATAAAACATATATTGAAAAGAGCTAGTCTTCAACTGCATCTGGTGTTTGATTTCTGCAAAGCTAATATTTACTTTTTTTTTCACTTCTTAGAGAACTCAATTTAGATTTCCTATGCAAGAACCTCGAGAATAGATTTTTGACAACCTGCAGAATACCTGGTACCAGGAATTTTCATCATTACAAACCACTTTCTTGTGATTCTTTAGAGACTAGAAGAGTAAGTCTTCTGAAAAGCTTTCCATGATTTTCTCATTCAATGAAAATACCCCCACAATGGACATGCACTAGTCCAACAAAATTCTTTTGTAGCAGCTGTATATGATGACAGGTGGTACTTTGCCTTCATCAGAAATGTCAAAGATGAAGGAGACATTTAACTACTTTTTCTCCACCCACCTGGACCAGCAGTATCATTCTTTTGGCCTGAGAGACAGAAGACTCTTGTTTTGTGCCTTTGTAAAACATTTTATGTGCTGTTGGTGTACATAAATCAACATCATTAGGCAGAATGTATTACCGCAATGAAAAAGATATGAAGTTAACAGAATATAATTCGTCACAGTGGATTAAAAACAGCGATAATCTTAAGACGTTTCATTGATAGCTTCAGAGATCTTCATTGCTGAACATGTACATTTTAAATTAACATTAGTGTGGCTAGAATAATTTTTAAAGGTGCTAATTTGACACCCTAAGTTAATCCGCAAACTGAAAATGTTTCAATTACATTTATAACTTTTGGTTCCGTACTTTCATGAGGCAGCCTTACTATATATTGTCGGTTTACATCATTGACGTGAATGATCATCTGAGCAATGATGTGATCATGTTAAATGAACATCCAACATCTATAAAAACTCAGGGCTCTTTTTCTTTACATACTACAAGAGTTGTAATGAAACTAAATCTTTTATCAGCTGCCAGTATTTTACATATTTAAAAATCATTGTTTGAACCACAACAGCTTAAGTTAATTTTCTATATTCCCATAAATCAAGAATAGTAATCTTTTTTAAAAAATAAAGATACATCCCTTCTGTGACCTCTAGGAACTATGACAGTAATGTATTGAAAATGATATACTTTCTGTTGGTGTTTTTGTTATTATATTCTTTCTTTTCTCAGACGTTATGTCTGGTCAAAAATAAAAGTGACGCGGACCTTGATCAAGCGTGACTTCCTTTTAACTGTACGGTATATGTTACATTGCATTTAGGAACTTTCGGGTTATTGAACATGTATCAATAATTACGGATTTCTGTAGTTGTATATATACGTTTGGATGTAGCTGTATTGCGTTGATGTACTGGTGGATATTGTGTGGTATGACTCCCGTAGTTGATAGTATAATTGGTATAATGTCAACTTTATCCTGATGCCACATGTCCTCGACTTCCTCAGCCAGTTGGATGTATTTTTCAATTTTTTCTCCTGTTTTCTTCTGTATATTTGTTGTGTTGGGTATGGATATTTCAATTAGTTGTGTTAATTTCTTCTTTTCATTGGTGAGTATGATGTCAGGTTTGTTATGTGGTGTTTTATCTGTTATAATCTTTCTGTTCCAGTATAATTTGTATTCATCATTCTCCAGTACATTTTGTGGTGTGTACTTGTATGTGGGAACGTGTTGTTTTATTAGTTTATGTTTTATGGCAAGTTGTTGATGTATTATTTTTGCTACATTGTCATGTCTTCTGGGGTATTCTGTATTTGCTAGTATTGTACATCCGCTTGTGATGTGATCTACTGTTTCTTTTTGTTGTTTGCAAAGTCTGCATTTATCTGTTGTGGTATTGGGATCTTTAATAATACGCTTGCTGTAATATCTGGTGTTTATTGTTTGATCCTGTATTGCACTCATGAATCCTTCCGTCTCACTGTATATATTGCCTTTTCTTAGCCATGTGTTGGATGCGTCTTGATCTATGTGTGGCTGTGTTAGATGATACGGGTGCTTGCCATGTAGTGTTTTCTTTTTCCAATTTACTTTCTTTGTATCTGTTGATGTTATGTGATCTAAAGGGTTGTAGAAGTGGTTATGAAATTGCAATGGTGTAGCTGATGTATTTATATGAGTGATTGCTTTGTGTATTTTGCTAGTTTCTGCTCGTTCTAGAAAGAATTTTCTTAAATTGTCTACCTGTCCATAATGTAGGTTTTTTATATCTATAAATCCCCTTCCACCTTCCTTTCTACTTAATGTGAATCTTTCTGTTGCTGAATGTATGTGATGTATTCTATATTTGTGGCATTGTGATCGTGTAAGTGTATTGAGTGCTTCTAGGTCTGTGTCACTCCATTTCACTACTCCAAATGAGTAGGTCAATACTGATATAGCGTAAGTATTTATAGCTTTTATCTTGTTTCTTGCTGTCAATTCTGTTTTCAGTATTTCTGTTAGTCTTTGTCTATATTATTCTTTTAGTTCTTCTTTAATATTTGTATTATCTATTCCTATTTTTTGTCTGTATCCTAGATATTTATAGGCATCTGGTTTTTCCATCGCTTCTATGCAGTCGCTGTGGTTATCCAATATGTAATAATCTTGTTTAGTGTGTTTTCCCTTGACTATGCTATTTTTCTTACATTTGTCTGTTCCAAAAGCCATATTTGTATCATTGCTGAATACTTCTGTTATCTTTAGTAATTGGTTGAGTTGTCGATTTGTTGCTGCCAGTAGTTTTAGATCATCCATGTATAGCAAATGTGTGATTTTGTGTTGGTATGTTCCAATAATATTATATCCATAATTTGTATTATTTAGCATGTTGGATAGTGGGTTCAGAGCAAGGCAGAACCAGAAAGGGCTTAATGAGTCTCCTTGGTATATTCCACGCTTAATCTGTATTGGCTGTGATGTGATGTTATCTGAATTTGTTTGGATATTAAGTGTGGTTTTCCAGTTTTTCATTACTATGTTTAGAAACTGTATCAATTTAGGATCTACTTTGTATATTTCCAATATCTGTAGTAACCATGAGTGGTTTTTTTTTTTTTTTTTTTTTTTTTTTTTTTTGTTGTTTTAGGGCGCACAACTTCAATGGTCATTAGCGCCCTGACTACTCTAAGAATGCACCGCAAGGCACAAGTGGACAACAACAACTAAAAGGGAAAACACGATAAAAGACAGACTGACAGGCATAGGATTAAAAAACAGCATCATCAAATGTCCTGAGAGAGGTTTGTCAAATTGATAAAACGAAGAACACGAGCAACTGCTCGTGGGTCATCCACTAAAATGGCATCGAAAGTACTTGGCAGGTTAAGATCTAGACGCAGTGTGTTAAAATATGGACACGACATTAAAATGTGTCGAACCGTCAGCAAGTGCCCACATGGGCAGAACGGCGCTGGCACAGCCGTCAGCAGATGGCGATAGCTGAACCGGCAGTGTCCAATTCTTAACCGGGCCAAAACTACCTCCTCCCGCCGAGAAGGGTGTGAGGAGGACGTCCAAGCCACGGGAAGAGGTTTTAAGGCCCGAAGCTTGTTGTCTGTAAGTGCAGCCCAATCGGCATGCCACAGCGACACAATGCGCCGACAAATGACCCTGCTAAAATCGGACGAAGGGACACAACAAGAAGCTGTCCGAGGCTGGAGGACCGCAGCCTTGGCCGCGGCATCTGCAGCTTCGTTCCCAGGGATACCGACATGGCCAGGAACCCACATAAAGCTAACCGGAGAACCGACGTCCACCAGCTGCTGAAGAGAGCGTTGGATCCGGTGTATGAAAGGGTGAACCAGGTACGGATCACTGAGGCTCTGGATGGCACTCGGAGTCGGAGCAGATGACATAAGCAGAATGTCGGTGGCGGCAGATGTAAAGAACAGCCTGGTAGAGGGCAAAGAGCTCAGCTGTGAAGACCGAACAATGGCCATGGAGCCGGTATTTGAAACTTTGTGCCCCGACAATAAAGGAACACCCGACCCCGTCATTGGTCTTAGAGCCATCTGTATAAATGAAAGTCATGTTGATGAACTTCGAACGAAGTTCCAAAAAACGGGAGTGGTAGACCGAACCGGGGGTAACCTCTTTTGGGAGCGAGCTGAGGTCAAGGTGAACGCGGACTTGAGCCTGGAGCCAAGGTGGCGTGTGGCTCTCACCCACTCGAAAGGTTGCAGGGAGTGAAAAATTAAGGTGTTGAAGGAGGCGACGAAAGCGAACTCCAGGGGGTAGCAGGGCAGAGACATACAACCCGTATTGACGGTCGAGAGAGTCGTCAAAAAAGGAACGATAAGACGGATGGTCGGGCATTGACAGTAGCCGACAGGCATACCAACAAAGCAGTATATCGCGCCGGTAGGTGAGTGGCAATTCGCCAGCGTCAGCATGAAGACTCTCTACGGGACTAGTATAAAATGCTCCGATCGCAAGTCGTAAACCCCGATGTTGTATGGAGTTGAGGCGGCGTAAGATGGATGGCCGTGCAGAGGAGTATACGAAGCTCCCATAATCCAGCTTGGAGCGGACGATCGACCGATATAGACGAAGTAGGGCAGTTCGATCCGCTCCCCACGACATACCACTGAGAACACGGAGGACATTTAAAGAACGGGTACAACGGGCGGCCAAATATGACACATGTGGAGACCAGCTAAGTTTCCTGTCAAATGTAAGGCCTAAAAATTTTGTTGTCTCCACGATTGGGAGAGCAACGGGACCGAGTCGTAAGGACGGTGGGAGAAACTCTTTGTAGCGCCAGAAGTTAATACAGACCATCTTCTCGGCAGAAAAATGGAAGCCATTGGCGACACTCCAGGAGTAAAGACGGTCAAGAGAATGCAGATGACAGCGCTCCAGGACACGTGTACACTGCGCGCTGCAATAGATGGTAAAATCGTCCACAAAAAGGGAGCCTGATACATCAGCTGGGAGGCAATCCATTATTGGATTGATCGCGATGGCGAAGAGACCGACGCTCAAAACTGAGCCCTGTGGCACCCCATTCTCCTGGCGAAAGGTGTCCGACAGGACAGAACCCACACGTACCCTGAACTGTCGATCCATTAAAAAGGAACGAATAAAAAGAGAGAGGCGACCGCGAAGACCCCATGTATGCATGGTGCGGAGAATGCCCGCCCTCCAACAGGTGTCGTAAGCCTTCTCCAAATCAAAGAACACAGCCGCGGTCGGGCACTTCCGCAAGAAGTTATTCATAATGAAGGTCGACAAGGTAACCAGATGGTCAACAGCAGAGCGGCGCCTACGAAATCCACATTGTACATTGGTAAGTAGACGTCGAGACTCGAGCAGCCAAACCAATCGAGAGTTAACCATTCGCTCCATCACTTTACAGACACAGCTGGTAAGCGAGATAGGTCGATAACTGGAAGGCAAGTGCTTGTCCTTCCCCGGCTTAGGAATCGGGACAACAATAGACTCGCGCCAGCATGCGGGAACATGTCCCTCAATCCAGATGCGATTGTATGTACGAAGAAGAAAACCTTTACCTGCAGGAGAAAGGTTTTTCAGCATCTGAATATGAATAGAATCAGGCCCTGGAGCGGAGGACCATGATCGGTCAAGTGCGTTTTCGAGTTCCCGCATGGTGAATGGGGCATTATAACTTTCACAATTCGAGGAGCGGAAGTTAGGTGGCCTAGCCTCCTCTGCCTGTTTGCGGGGGAGGAAGGCAGGGTGGTAATGAGCGGAGCTCGAAACCTCTGCGAAAAAGCGGCCGAAGGCATTGGAGACAGCCTCAGGGGCCACAAGGACGTCATTCGCGACCTTCAAGCCAGATACTGGGGAGTGGACCTTAGTGCCAGATAGCCGGCGCAGGCTACCCCAGACAACAGAAGAAGGAGTAAAACTGTTGAAGGTGCTTGTGAAAGCAGCCCAGCTGGCTTTCTTGCTTTCTTTAATAATACGACGACACTGAGCACGTAATCGTTTATAATTAATACAATTCACCACTGTAGGGTGGCGTTTAAAGGTGCGTAAAGCACGTCGACGAGCACGTAAAGCGTCTCTACATGCTGCGGTCCACCAGGGGACCGGTACGCGACGTGGAGAAGAAGTAGGGTGAGGGATGGAATATTCAGCAGCAGCAAGAATGACTTCCGTGAGGTGTGCGACCTGACGATCGCAGCTTGTGAAGGTTTGATCCTGAAAGGTCGCCCTGGAAGAGAAGAGCCCCTAGTCTGCCTTGGAGATGGTCCAACTAGAGGAGCACGGAGAGGGAGTATGCCGCAGGAGATGGATAACACACGGGAAGTGGTCGCTCGAATATGTATCAGCAAGTGCATACCACTCAAACCGGCGTGCAAGTTGGGGAGTACATATAGAGAGGTCTAAATGGGAATAGGTGTGAGATGTGTCCGAAAGAAAAGTAGGGGCGCCAGTATTGAGGCAGACAAGATTGAGCTGGTTGAAAAGGTCTGCTAACAAAGAGCCGCTTGGGCAGGATGCTGGAGAGCCCCAAAGGGGATGGTGGGCATTGAAGTCTCCAGTTAACAAAAATGGTGCAGGTAGATGAGCAATAAGTTGCATCATGTCTGCCCTGGTAACGGCAGACGATGATGGAGTGTAAACGGTACAAAAGGAAAACGTAAAAGTGGGGAGAGTAATGCGGATGGCAACTGCCTGCAGGCCGGTGTGCAACATGATGGGATCGTAGTAAATATCATCCCGGACCAGCAACATAACCCCTCCATAAGCTGGGATACCTACCACAGGGGGTAGGTCAAAATGCACAGATGTGTAGTGTGCCAAGGCAATTTGATCGCATGGGCGTAGCTTCGTTTCCTGGAGGGCTACGACGAGCGGACGGTGCAAGCGGAGCAGCAACTTCAAGTCCTCTCGGTTGGAGCGAATGCTGCGAATATTCCAGTGAATAAGTGCCATCGTAAGAAAAGGAAGATGAAAAAAGGGGTCACCTCGAAGGCCGCTGAGGGCATGGCTTCGAGCTAGCACCGCCGCCGCTATCAGTAGGCGGACAGTCATCGTCCATTGAGTCCATAGGTTCATCGGCCATCTCGGGAGGATGGCCGGGAGGGGGAGCTTCCTCCGCCGGTGAACGGCCAGATGTACGGCTACCAGCGGTGCGGCCAGGCGAAACGGATGACGGCCTGGGGCGGCAACCCCTGGGTGGCGCAGGAGAAGAAATGCGCCGTGGCGGAGAAGGAGAACTGTGCTTCCTATGCGCCTTTTTGGAAGAAGGCTGGGAGGTCGAGGTACGTAGGAAGTCTGCACGGGATGGTTCCTTCTTGAAGGCCCGTGCATCTGACTTCGGGGTCTTCGTCTTAGCAGAAGCTGATGAAGGGGCTGGTGTCTGTGGGGTGATGGGAGGAAGAGGAGACGTCGACCACGCAATCTTAGCACTGGCCGAACGGACGACCGTGGTGCTGAAGGTCAGATCGCATGTCTGGGTTGATACCTCCCGGGTAGTCCGAGGAGAGGCGAGGACAGTACTGTATTTCCCCGCTGGGAGCAGCGCGGGCTTCCTACTAGCCAATAGCTTGCGAGCAGCCGAGGTGGACACTTTCTCTTTGACCCGAATTTCTTGGATACAGCGTTCTTCCCTATAGACAGGACAGTCGCGGGAGGATGTGGCATGGTCACCCTAACAGTTCACACAACGAGGAGACGGAGGTGGACAGTCACCCTCATGGGCATCCCTGCCACAAGTGACACATTTAGCCGCATTGGAACAAGACTGTCGAGTGTGATTGAAACGCTCGTAGCCTGCCTTGATGCGCGATGGCAGCTTAACACTATCGAAGGTCAAGAAAAGTGTCCGGGTCGGTACAAGCTCATTGTTGACCTTTTTCATGACCCTATGGACAGCCGTCACGCCCTGCTCAGCGAGGAAAGATTGAATCTCCTCGTCAGTCAATCTGTCGAGGGAGCTAGTATAGACTACACCACGAGACGAATTCAAAGTTCGGTGGGCCTCCACCCGGACAGGGAACGTGTACAGGAGTGTGGCCCGAAGCAGTTTTTGTGCCTGAAAGGCACTCTCAGTTTCTAGTAATAAGGTACCGTTACGCAACCTGGTACAAGATTTGACAGATCCGGCTATGGCATCTACGCCCTTCTGGATAACGAAAGGGTTGACAGAGCAAAAATCCTTTCCGTCCTCAGATCGAGAAACGACGAGGAACTGTGGGGCAGGCGGTAGTACTTTTGTCACTGGTGGCTGGTCACGTTTCCGTTTTTGGGCAGAAGTCTAAAGCGATGGAGTAGAATCCATTGCGGAGGAATCCCCCATGATTGCCAGCGTCTCCGATGGCGCACTCCTTCCTTGTGGGGACCCTCTCAGAGGGCACTCCCGCCTTAGGTGAATGTTTACACCTCAGGTCACACCTCCCGAGAAACAGACGGAGGGACCAATCGGCATGGTCAGAAGGTATCAGCTCAGGCAATCACCCCTCCCCGGGCCTGGCCTTTACCAGGGGGTACGCGCGTGCCTTACAGGTCTACCCAGGGAGGGGACTTACGCGTTACCCTGTCACCGGCTACGCGTGCCAACGCGTGGGTCGGCCTTCAGGCACGCACAGGGAGGAAGGAAGAAGAGGAAAAAGAAGAGAGAGAGGGAGAAAGAGGACAGACTGTCTCAAACGCCGAGGTGGAGACCAGAAAAGGCAAGGAGAAGAAGGCAATGAGAAGGCAAGGAGAAAAAGGCAAGGAGAAAAAGGCAAGGAGAAAAAGGCAAGGAGAAAAAGGCAAGGAGAAGTCAAGGGAAAGAGTAAGGAAGACAGTGAGGTGGAGAAAAGCAAAGAAAGGAACCAACAAAAGGTAGGAAGAAACGAGAAGTGAAAAACCGGAAAGACCACAATTATAGGTCATGGAACCGTCCGTCTCCGGACGCAGGCGCTAACTACCCCCGTGAGGGGGATGGACTCCTTTTAGTCGCCTCTTACGACAGGCAGGAATACCTCGGGCCTATTCTAATCCCCGGACCCGCAGGGGGGGACCATGAGTGGGGTACACTATCAAAGGCTTTTTGGTAATCAATGTATGCGTAGTGTAGGGACCTTTGTTTAGTTTTAGCTTGATATGTCACCTCTGTATCTATTATCAGTTGCTCTTTACATCCTCGTGCTCCTTTGCAGCAGCCTTTTTGTTCTTCATTTATAATTTTGTTCTGTGTTGTATGTGTCATTAATTTCTGTGTGATGACTGAAGTTAATATTTTGTAGATTGTTGGTAGGCATGTTATGGGGCGATATTTAGCTGGGTTTGCTGTGTCTGCTTGATCTTTAGGTTTCAGATAGGTTATTCCATGTGCAAGTGTATCAGGGAATGTGTATGGGTCTGCAATGTAACTGTTAAATAATTTAGTGAGATGTGAATGTGTTGAGGTGAACTTCTTTAGCCAGTAATTTGCTATTTTATCATTTCCAGGGGCTTTCCAATTGTGTGTAGAATTAATTGCTCGGGTGACTTCATGTTGCAAAATTATCACTTCAGGCATTTGTGGTATCATCTTGTATGAGTGTTTCTGCTTGTATCCACTGTGCATGCCTGTTATGTTGTACCGGGTTTGACCATACGTTGCTCCAGAAGTGTTCCATGTCTGTTATGTTTGGTGGATTGTCTATTTTAATGTGTGTGTTATCTATTGTTTGGTAAAATCTCTTTTGGTTTGTGCTGAATGTTTGGTTTTGTTTCCTTCTATTTTCACTTTTTTTGTATCTTCTAAGTCGTTTGGCCAATGCTTGTAATTTCTGCTTCTTTTCATCTAATTGCTCTATTGCTTTTTGTTGTGAGATTTTACCTAACCATTTTCGTTTTTGTCTGATATTTCATTTCTTATAAATTGTGTTAGCTGTCCAATGTCTTTTCTCAGTATTTCTATTCTGATCTGTAGCCTGTGTTGCCATGCTGGTTTTATGGGCTTCATCTGTGTGTTGGTTTGTTCTGATCTCTGCCTAGTGTGTATACGTAGTGTAGTGTGTGCTCCTATATAAACCAGTAGTTGTAACTCTTCCATAGTTGTGTTTTCATTTATTTTGTTGTGTATGATTGTGTTGATAGTTTTTATTGTTGTTTCGACTTGTGGGATATTTGGCGGTCTATGCAAGAATGGTCTAATGTCTGTATTTGTGTCTTTGTATTCTATATATGTCAGCTGAAATTTCTCTTCTATATCTAACACGTGTGTCTCTTCGTGTTCTATTTGTGCTTGTTCTGGTGGCTGTCTTAAGATTTCATTTTCCTCTGTTTAATTGATGCGTGTTGGTCTTTGTTTGTTTGCTCTGGGATGTTTGAGTCCATTAGTGTATTTTCTTCTTCTTCTGATTGCACATTATTTTGTTCCAGTATTTGTTGTACTTGTTGTTTGATGTTTTCTAATTCTGACTGGGGTATCCTGTTATTTTTTATTATTACACGGATCTGATCAGCTAGTCGTTCTGTTAAAAATTTTAGTTCCGGGTATCTGGTAATAAATGTTGTATATACTTGTGATCTGTATCCAGTTGTGTTGGTTCCTAGGTTTGTTGCTTGGTAATAGCAGAACATGAGGTGTCAATTAACTTCATCTGACCATCTCATCCTCTGTCTTTGTTTTCCTTCTAGGGTGGTTGCAGGAAGCATATCCTGCAAAACACCTCTATTTGGATTTAAATCGTTTTCCAGTTGGCTAGCAGTGTCATTACCATTGTGGGCGGGCATAGGGTTCAAGCGTCGTCCCCTACCATGACGGCGCTTGTCCGAGGCTTCTTTAGTTCTGTCCTGAACCAAGTAATCACACTAAAATGGGGGTTAGCCCTTCTAGTGGTTTGTTCTTTTCGTCGCCTTTTACGACTGGCAGAACATACCGGAGGCCTATTCTTTTCCCTTTTATTATTATTATTATTATTATTATTATTATTATTATTATTATTTCTTTCTTTTCTCAGACATTATGTCTGGTCAAAAATGGAAAGTGACGCGGACCTTGATCAAGCGTGACTTCCTTTTAAATGTACGGTATATGTTACATTGCATTTAGGAACTTTCGGGTGATTGAACATGTATCAATAATTACTGATTTCAGTAGTTGTATATATAAGTTTGGATGTAGCTGTATTACATTGATGTACTGGTGGATATTGTGTGGTATGACTCCTGTAGTTGATAGTATAATTGGTATAATGTCAACTTTATCCTGATGCCACATGTCCTTGACTTCCTCAGCCAGTTGGATGTATTTTTCAATTTTTTTCTCCTGTTTTCTTTTGTATATTTGTTGTATTGGGTATGGATATTTCGATTAGTTGTGTTAATTTCTTCTTTTTATTGGTGAGTATGATGTCAGGTTTGTTATGTGGTTTTGTTTTATCTGTTATAATCGTTCTGTTCCAGTATAATTTGTATTCATCATTCTCCAGTACATTTTGTGGTGTGTACTTGTATGTGGGAACGTGTTGTTTTATAAACTTATGTTGTACGGCAAGCTGTTGATGTATTATTTTTGCTACATTGTCATGTCTTCCGGGGTATTCTGTATTTGCTAGTATTGTACATCCACTTGTGATGTGACCTACTGTTTCTATTTGTTGTTTGCAAAGTCTGCATTTATCTGTTGTGGTATTGGGATCTTTAATAATATGCTTGCTGTAATATCTGGTGTTTATTGTTTGATCCTGTATTGCACTCATGAATCCTTCCGTCTCACTGTATATATTGCCTTTTCTTAGCCATGTGTTGGATGCGTCTTGATCTATGTGTGGCTGTGTTAGATGATACGGGTGCTTGCCATGTAGTGTTTTCTTTTTCCAATTTACTTTCTTCGTATCTGTTGATGTTATGTGATCTAAAGGGTTGTGGAAGTGATTATGAAACTGCAATGGTGTAGCCGATGTATTTATATGAGTGATTGCTTTTTATATTTTGCTAGTTTCTGCTCGTTCAATAAAGAATTTTCTTAAATTGTCTACCTGTCCATAATGTAGGTTTTTTATGTCGATAAATCCCCTTCCTCCTTCCTTTCTGCTTAATGTGAATCTTTCTGTTGCTGAATGTATGTGATGTATTCTATATTTGTGGCATTGTGATCGTGTAAGTGTATTGAGTGCTTCTAGGTCTGTGTCACTCCATTTCACTACTCCAAATGAGTAGGTCAATACTGATATAGCGTAAGTATTTATAGCTTTTATCTTGTTTCTTGCTGTCAATTCTGTTTTCAGTATTTCTGTTAGTCTTTGTCTATATTATTCTTTTAGTTCTTCTTTAATATTTGTATTATCTATTCCTATTTTTTGTCTGTATCCTAGATATTTATAGGCATCTGGTTTTTCCATCGCTTCTATGCAGTCGCTGTGGTTATCCAATATGTAATAATCTTGTTTAGTGTGTTTTCCCTTGACTATGCTATTTTTCTTACATTTGTCTGTTCCAAAAGCCATATTTGTATCATTGCTGAATACTTCTGTTATCTTTAGTAATTGGTTGAGTTGTCGATTTGTTGCTGCCAGTAGTTTTAGATCATCCATGTATAGCAAATGTGTGATTTTGTGTTGGTATGTTCCAATAATATTATATCCATAATTTGTATTATTTAGCATGTTGGATAGTGGGTTCAGAGCAAGGCAGAACCAGAAAGGGCTTAATGAGTCTCCTTGGTATATTCCACACTTAATCTGTATTGGCTGTGATGTGATATTTGAATTTGTTTGGCTATTAAGTATGGTTTTCCAATTTTTCATTACTATGTTTAGGAACTGTATCAATTTAGGATCTACTTTGTATATCTCCAATATTTGTAGTAACTGTGAGTGGGGTACACTATCAAAAGCTTTTTGGTAATCAATGTATGCGTAGTGTAGCAACCTTTGTTTAGTTTTAGCTTGATATGTCACCTCTGTATCAGATATCAGTTGCTCTTTACATCCTCGTGTTCCTTTGCAGCAGCCATTTTGTTCTTCATTTATAATTTTGTTCTGTGTTGTATATGTCATTAATTTCTGTGTTATGACTGAAGTTAATATTTTGTATATTGTTGGTAGGCATGTCATGGGGCAATATTTTGATGATGATCATCATCATCATCATCATCATCATCATCATCTGAAGTAATGCAATCCAAATGACAAACTTCAGTTGCAGCATTTATGTTTGTAAAAATTTCCATTTTTTCCCCTCAAATTACATGAAATATGGAGCAATTTTGCACTGACTATTGACATGCAGTAGAAAAGTTCCGCGAAAATCTCAAGCAATGGTTGTCAGGTATGGATGAACTTTCTTAGAATAATTTTTTAAATCACGAAGTATTGTGATTTCAGATTTGTGCATCTATTTGTAGAAAAAACCATTAATAATTTTATTTTACTACAAGTATACTGTCTTTGAATTATTTAAGACCAATTATAAGTTCCCACCAGGCTGCAGAAATGTGATGCAAGCAATTTTCAATGTGTGTACTATTTACAGAAATTCAAAAGTGATGCGTATTAAATTTTTGTATTGTTCTTTGTAACTTAACCACTTAAATAATTACATGTCTGTTAAGTATGTGCTTCTCTTAACTTATGAAAAAAATTCCAAATCAAAAGCTTCATCAACACTTATGGGCATTTATGCTTGTAAGTACCATTTTGCATTGACATTCCTGCAGAGCCCAGTTATCAGAATATCACTGCATTTAAAATTTGATATAAAAAAGTTTTAGTGTGAGAGCAAAAAGATTTTGCATTAAATCTTACATTATAAATATAGGCAAATGTGCTAAGTTTTATGAAAATCTGAGATGATGGGTGGCATGACCTGCGTGATTTTATGTGGAATGGCCCCAGAATTTCCCAATCTTTCTGAGGGAATTTTTTAAAAAAAGACTGAATTGATGTCCTTTGACAATATGTCAGCAGCTTACTTCCCAAGTTCAAAAACATGTAAACTGAATTTTCAAGAAGCAGTGAAAGTTAAGAAATCACCAGTTCATTAAATCTGGAATATTTTGGATTACTTGTCCTAAGGAACCTAATAAATGGCTTAAAGAAGGGCTGCCTTACAACCAGTGTTCTGACCAGACAAGTGTTTTCATCAATGTGTCAAAATTTGTAACCCAAAATATAACTGAAAATGGAATTCACTGATGTTTACACGCCAATGTTGACAAATTTGGTAACAGTGTACACTTTTGTCCAATTTGCAAGCTATTGCATTCTTTTAAAATTAATCAATGAACCATAAAAATCCATCAAGAGAATATGATGTGGTACACCACTATTTCAGTTTCTTTCATGTTTATTCAACTGCCTGAGCTTGGCAAATTCAAGTACAAAATTACAGCAGTTTATGGCTTCCTAATAATGTCTTCCACACACTAATACATCATCAGTACTGAAACTGCAACTAATATGACGAACTTCCATTAATATCAAAATATTTTAGAGTGCTGCTACTATTGCATGAACCAGACATTATGTTCAATTTTTTTCCAAATGTTTTAATGAAAACTAAATTTACTTCAGTAATTTTTGGACAGAACGGATTTAATGGGATGTCTGATAACAGTAATAACATAAAATACCTTATATAACAAATATTAGAAGAGAAATTATTTCCCTTATAGCACATGGTGGTGGTGGTGAAGGGAGCTGGTGTTTTAACTGTGAGTGTTAACTGCTAAGGAGAACAATGCAGTTATTTAAATATGTGATGCTTTACGCACTGTATACCGAAATTACGTAAGTGATAGACAATCAGGCATACAGGACAATACAGTTATTACAATAAGGTGTATACAAATTGGTTACATGAAAGCCAATAAATGAACAAATATATGTATTACATGATATAAAGTAACTACCATAAACAGCATTTCGTCAAAATGTGATAAATACATGCATAAGAGATAACAAAACTATCAGTTGTGAGAATAGATAGCTATCTGTGGGGATTTACTGCAAATGCATAGATTTTGTGCCACCAAAGACAGCGTTTGAACAATGCTAATAGTACCCAAAGAGACGGCATCATATCGAAATGTGCCATACAGTAGAAGACTATTTCAGAGGTGTGGCAGCAACTGGGTGTTAAATACGCACTGGCATGCAGGCCGACATGTAGAATGCATGCCATGCTAGGTATTACCGACTGCACCTAGGTCGCAGTGCATGTGAAAATACTGCGTAAGTGCTGTAGTCTTTTACCATGAAACCAGTATGGAAGTGGTGTGTGTTCCAACAGAAAACAAATTCAAAGTTGCGACTGATTAGCCATAGAAACAACAGCAACAACAACAACAATAAAAAGACATCACAGTCATTTGGAAGGATCTATACCAAAATTTATACTCACTAGAAAAATAAACCCGTCTATACTGAATGAGCAATAAGACTTCAGAGACAATTATTTCCATAATTTTTTTGAAGACATACTACAAAATGTTCCTGCTTTTCTGTTCCTCTTTTATTCTCTTATATTTTAATAAATATTTTCATGATTGTATAAAACTTGGTTCAATATATTTTAAACTCTTGGCTGCTTATGTTTTCACTTTTTATTCATTACTACCTCCATATGCCTAGTTTTGTGATAATTACCGTGCAGTACCTCCCTTTACGCAATATGTGGATTTTGGCTCAAATGGCTCTGAGCACTATGCGACTTATGTGGATTTTGCTCCAAGTTAACTAAAAAATGCTGTTCTGCTTAGATTTTTATTCCTCTTTTCTTCCTCCAAATAATAATGGAAACTTCATGCTTATTGCTATTTAATGGACTTTATAGTTGTTTAGTCACATTCACAGTATTTTTAAACTGTTGACTGCTTAAGCATTTGTTTTACATTTATGACTACTTAGATGGGTCTGATGTATTGTATGGTGGTAGTGGTGTTACCTGTATTTCTATACATCTGACATTATGTATGCCTATTTTGTGGAATTTCATGGAATATTCATCTGTAAACAACTATATTCACAGGTCTTTAAAATTTCAATTTCTTAAGGTCATTGTTTTACTTTTTCGAGTTTGCCAGTACATATTTAACATCCAGTCACTGTCACTGATCTGATATTTGCTGGATGTCGCATATTGATACACCGCAGCCCCATGGGAACCATTGGAGTCACTTAATCGCTGTCCTTGGTGGCATAAAATCTGACAGTTTGCAATAAATCCTCCACAGATGGCTATCTGTCCTCACCTCTGATTATGACTGGTTATCTCATCACATATTGAGGAAATGCTGTTTATAGCATTTAGTTTATATCACACGTAATGTACATCTCTCTTCATTTGTTATTCGCTTTCGTGTAACAAAGATTATATATATATATATATATATATATATATATATATATATATATATATATATATATATATATATATATATATATATATATATATAATTTTACAATAACTGTTTTACTTGTTGTACACCTCATAAGCTATAGCTGATGTAATTCGGTATGCAGTGGGCAGAGCATCACACATTTAAGCAACAACTGTTTTGCTCTCCTTAGCAACTGACACCGAGTTACAACACCAGCTTCATTCACCATCACTGCCTGCTGTAATTGTTATAATCTGTTCTGATATTAAAATACTGATACAACGTTCTCAGAAAGTGTGTTGCGGTTAATAAAAAAGTCCTCCACTGAAGAGAGTGTACGGAAAGGTCTCTGTAGTTCGGTTGCGCTACCACCGAGGCTTTATGGATTGCCCAAAATTCATAAAGAAAATGTTCCGTTAAGACCGATACTAAGTGCCATTGGTTCACCCACCTACTCGTTAGCCAAGTTTTTGACTACGCTGTTAAAACCACATGTGGGCCGTTCGGACTCTTATATAAAGAATTCGACACATTTCATCAGCAGATTGAATTGCATAGTGGTCCAGCCGGAGGACATATTGGTCAGCTTCGATGTGGTATCGCTGTTTACCATGGTTCCACTTAATGATGTATTGGAACAGCTGGATCAAATTTTTCCTGCCGATATTTTAGAGCTGTTTAAGTGTTGTTTGACGACCACATACTTCAAGTGGAATGAACAGTTTTATGAGCAAACGGATGGCGTGGCTATGGGAAGCCCCCTAAGTCCCGTAATTGCAAACTTCTTTATGGAGAAATTCGAAGAACTGGCCTTAGGTACTGCCAGCAAGAAACCAAATGTATGGTTCCGATACATGAATGACACGTTTGTGTTGTGGAGACATGGTAGGGAGGAACTAAGCCGGTTCCACGAACATCTGAACACTATAAACTCAAGAATTCAGTTTACAATGGAGGAGGAGGTAGACAGCAAACTACATTTCCTCAATGTGCTTGTGTTTAGAAACGAAAATGGTAGTTTGGGCCACTCAGTGTACCGCAAACCCACGCACACGGACCGTTATTTGCACTGGGATTCGAACCACCACCCACAACAGAAGCGGGGTGTTATCAAGAAGTTAGCGGACAGAGCTAGAAATATTTGTGAACCTGACTTGCTCGACGCTGAGATGGAACATCTCCACAATGCACTAACGAAGAACGGATATTCGTCCGCCGAAATAAAACTTGCGTTGAGGCAGCCACGCAGAAATCATACTGACGTACAGGCTACTGCAAAATCTAAGGTTTTCCTGCCGTTTGTTAAAAATGTAACGGAAAGAATAGGGAGGATCTTGAAGTGGAATATTACCGTAATTTACAAGCCCACCAGGAAGATACAGGAATACCTTAGGCCTGCCAAGGACGCTCGCAAACCATTGGAAAAATCTGGAGTGTATAGGATCCCATGCAGCTGTGGTGATGTTTATGTCGGTACCACCAAAAGAACTGTTTCTACACATTTGGAAGAACACAAGGGAAATTGTAGAAGAGGAGAAACGGAACGATCAGCTGTTGCGGAGCATGCTTTCCAGCCAGGGAACCACAATATTCGTTTCGAGGAGACGCAAGTACTAGCGGCCACGAGCGGATACTACGAAAGGCTCTACAGGGAGGCAATCGAAATCGCTAAACACCCAAATAATTTCAACCGAAAGGAGGAGGGCGTCAAATTAAACGGTATATGGATGCCGGTGTTAAAGAAGATGTGTACCACTCGTCCACTACTGGGTGATGGTAACGGCGATCGACGGCGACGGACAGCGGCCAATTGCACTGACGTTTTCAAAACACGTGACGTCACGCCGCGGCGCGGGGGCGCGCGGACACATAATTTAGCGGCAGTCAGTAGCGAGCCAGTGTGTGTGTTGGACCTTCCATCAAGCTACGGACCCCCTTGAAGATGTCTCCCGCAGTCGGAGACGAAACGTTGGGAATCACCATAGAATTCATCAACCGACCACGGCATAACAGCCCGGATAATTATAATGGACATTATAATCTGTTCTTTTAATATTTGTTATATATGATGTATTTATGTTACTGCTATTATCAGACATCCAGCTAAATCCATTCTATATTTAAATTTCAGTATGATGGTCTGAGGATGTTAAAAAACTGACCAAGACTGTTTACCATCAAAATAAATGTTTTTACAGTCAAAATTGTGTCCACATTTAAAATATTTCCTTCACTTACCAAATAATAGAAACCAATAATCATCCGACAGAAGTAGCATGTAACTTACAAACTTTCAAGGAAAAAATGACAGCTCAATTTCTTTAATTATAATCACTAACTACTGAATGTTAAGTGTCTACCACAGTTTCACCAGTGAGGTAAAAACATGACAATAGTAACAAAAAGTGCCAAAAATTTAACGTACACACACTGCATCATCCATGGCTTGCACTGGTGTGCTAAGTCTAGGCTGAACAGATGTTGGTGCTGGGCTGTGATCTCTCGAGCGCAGACCGTATGCAGATGCCCTCCCGTATCCACTCACAGAGCATGACAAGCCAAGATACGAAGGTTTGCGTACACCACCAGATTCTGCTGCACTTTTTGGAACATTTTTACTTGCACCTGAAATAAAGTTTTCAGATACTAATCAAAACACTGTTACTAATGTAATATCTCAAAGAATTCTTCCAGCAATATTACATGTGGATGATTCATGCCCAAATTTTATATGCCATTTTTCGATTTCTCTTATATCTGCTTCAGAACTGTAAAACTGTATGACTGTATTTAGTCATAATAATCATTAAAAGTGGCATTAAAACAAAGCACATTTTTCATGAATTACTACTCTACAAGTAATCTGCAGCTCATGATCGAAGTATCCAGACACCAACCTAAAATAATTCACTTATCGAAGAGACAAGCTACTGATTTTGTAGGATCTGACTTCCATGATTAAGTACTTGGCCATGGCCTTTAGATTACCCAGTAGTAGGTACTTCATAGCACTTAACACTGCCACATATCTGTGCCATGATGAATCTTATTAGAGCAAATAGTGAATGGAATTTGCAGTTCTATGTAGTGCCTACAGTAAAACTTGCACCTTCTCACCCTGCCATCCCACAGAAAGGGCACTCATAATGAGGTGGAATGCCAATTCAATAGTTTTCATGGGTATCCTGAGTGCTTACTGACTGTCAAAGTATTGTTCAATTGCGCACATTGAATGCATGGAAATGAAGAAACACTTTCATACTGCATAGTTTGCAGAGGAGTAATCTGCTGAGAAGGCAGTAGTGTGTGTGCGCGCCACATGATTTGAACTCATTTGAGCTTTAACAAGATATCTGGGATCGTTAGCTTTGTACTAGACAACCAAGGCAACCAAGGCAACCAGCGAAATCGAAAAACCTTGCAGTTCTCCAAGAAGAATCAATTCAACTGGAACTACAGACGTGAGTGTTGGCTGTCAGGTTATAGAATTGGTCAACCCATCTGACACGCCAGAGGAATGACAGCAGCTTTACACAGCTGTCTGGATACTTCTTATTGCATAATGCAGCTAACTTAAAGGTGTTTATTTAGTATGCACAAAAATCAATAATCATGTAAACATAAAAGGTTAAGTCAAACAATAGCAACTAACAAATGATAGAAACTTTTTTGTTGTTGTTGTTAACAGAGTGTTAGCAACTTGATCAGTCAACTAGAATGATATCAAATCCAAACTTGACAATATCAGTACTGCTAGTGTGTAAATAACAAGCATGCACACATGTGACTTCAATGTAACATGCAAAGGGCAGTGCATCAACAGGTGGGAACAGGGCAGTGAAAATGGATTGAAATGCCAAGCAAGAGAACTTCTCTCAGTATCTGTCTCACCTCTCCTACCAGAAACTATTGCAATCCACTGAGGACTCTGCATTACCATAAATTACTTCTGGCTATTTTAGGCATCTGATACTCCCCATCTGCATAAAATTATTCTATAAAGCAAAACCTAGGCGAGTAAAAAAATCCTTGACCCTTGTACTGACAACGTGCAATAATTTGTTCTGCAATTGTGGAATGTATATGCACACAAGGTGATGTGGGAACAATTACAAGCAAAGAATCATGCGTTTAACGAGTTTTTGACGTCTAATACCTGGATCGGCTCCACCATTACTGTAAATACCCACAGAAGGGTTGTTTATAGAAGCCATGATGCATGACTTCCTCACCTCGACAGGCTTACCTGTATAAAAAAAGTATTTAGCACATTGCAAGGCGAACACCAAAGAAATCACCAAAATCTGCACTGGAGGAGAAATACTCATCAATAATTCTACTTTGATGGAAACAATCTTACGGGTATACTAATAAGAATGGCAATATGTGGGCAGCAATTTTTCCATTAAACATGAAGGCAAAAACATTATGCAGTATCGAGGAAAATCTAAGAACATAAATTATTGCATAGAGTTCAGTCATGTTACTGTATTGATATGAAACTCACCTATTACACTTTTTCACCTATCAATTTGCTTCTTTAAAGTGGAAATGCCCTATTTGAAAGCCAGATAATATTCCTTACTCCATACCAGTTTATTTCTTATGGCAAAGAATCCTCTTTAAAAGCACGCATGCACGCACGCACAAGGCATACCATGCCCCATTTAGTAGGGGTGGTTTTCTCTCTCTCCCCCCCCTCACTATTTCATGTTCAAGATACCAACCAGAAGAATATTTTTTATTATAAATGTCATTTTATACAGTTAATCATTCTACTGGGGTTGTAAATCATCTTAAAGACCACGATTAATTATGTATAATATACACTGAGGTGAAAAGTCATAGGTTAGCGATATGCACAGATACAGATGGCAGTAGTATCCTATACAAAAGGTACGAAAGGGCAGTACCTTGGCAAAGCTGTCATTTGTACTCAGGTGATTAATGTCTAACAGTTTCCCATGTGATTATCACTGTGCTACAGGAATTAAGAGACTTTAACATGGAATGGTAATTGGAGCTAGATGCGTCTGACATTCCATTTCAGAATTCAATATTCTGAGATCTTCAGTGTCAAAAGTGTGCCAAGAATACCACATTTCAGGCATTATCTCTCACCATGGACAATACAGTGGCTGCCGGCCTTCACTTAATGACCTAGAGCAGCAGCGTTTGCTTAGAGTTTACAATGCTACCAGACAAGCAACACTGCACAAAATAACCACACAAATCAATGTGGGACATTATGAAAGTATCCATTAGGACAGTGCAGCAAAATTTGGTGTTAATGGGCTATAGCAGCAGATCTATGCGAGTGCCTTTGCTAACAGCACAAGATCGTCTGCAGTACCTCTCCTGGGCTCGTGACCATATCGTTGGACGCTAGATGACTGGGAAACTGTGGCCCGGTCAGATGAGTCCCAATTTCAGTTGGTAAGAGCTGATGGTAGGGTTTGAATGTGGTTTGGTTTGAGTTTTGTTTTGCTTTAGGGCACATAAATCAACTGAGGTCATACTCGCCAAAGTCAGAATTATAGAACACAAAGACAGAGAGCAGTTAAAAAATGACAATATGTCAGCCCCTACTGACATAATAGAAGACAGCTAAAAACAGCATGTGGAAAAAGGGCTAAAAAAGACACCATACTGAAACAGAGGTCCAAAACTAAAAATTAAATGCGCTTCGCAATATTGCTTTGGCAGATAAAAAGTAAGATGCAGTCAACAGCCCATGCGTCATTTGCTAAAATGGCCGATAACTCAAGACGGCAAACCCAAGTGGGAACGTAAATGGTTAAAAAATAGGCATCCCATCAGGAAGTGGTGGACAGTTAAAACTTAAGAGCAATGTGTACAAAGTGGTGGGGTAGCACCACTTATTAAATGACAATGGCTAAAAACACAGGCTTAATAATCCAGAGATTATTCCCGTGAAGGCAGGACCATTGGCGGTGCCAAATGGACACCACCTCCTGACAGACGGCAACACAGAGATCATTGGAGGGAACATAGGAACTTGCAGGCTGAGGCAGGACTGCAGCCTTGGCAGCAGTGTCAGCAGCCTCATTTCCTGTCAGACCAACATGACCAGGAACCCACAGAAGCATCACACTGGCTCCACCAAGAGTGAGCAAGTGAGTTTTGTGGACCCACTGCATTAAGGGACGGGCAGTGTACAGCACACATACTTTGTAGGGCACTGAGTGGGTCTGAGCAGAGAACACAATCGAAAAGGCTGTGTCACCAGATGAACTCCATGGTCTGATACAGGGCGAAGAGCTCGGCTGTAAATACTGAGAAGTTTGCCGGAAGCCGATATCTAAAGACACAGGTGCCAATGATGAAGACACACCCGACCCCATGGTTAGTCCGAGAGCCATCAGTGTATACAAAGGTACTATCACGAAGTTCCATGTGAAGGTTGTGAAACTGAAGGTGATAGACCAAGGCTGGAGTAGTGACCTTAGGAAGCGAATGAAGGCCAAAGTTAACATGGGCCGCTTCATGAAGCCTAGGTTGTGAAGGGTTCACACCCACTGGGGAAGTTGCAGGTAGTGTGAAGTTAAGCCACTGTACCAAGTGCCGAAAGCAGACTCCAGGAGGTAACAGAGAAAAGGGACACACCACACACTGGCGATCAAAGGAATCATCGAAGGAGGCAGCATAGTATAGATGGCCACGCATGGCAGACAAACGGCATGTATACCTGCTGATGAGAAAGTGACGGCAGCAGGACAGTGGTAGTTCAGCAGTTTCAGCATACAGACTCTCAAACGGGCTGGTGTAAAACATGCCCATGGCCAAATGGGTGCCACAATGGGGGATAGTGTTGAGACAACGTAAGAGAGATGGACGTGTAGATGCATAGACAAAGCAACCATAGTCTATTTTCGAACAGACACGGGACTGGTACAAACGGAGGAGGGTTGTTCAATAGGCACCCCAGGAAGTACTATTGAGGACATGGAGACTGAGGGACCGCGTACAGAAGGCTGCCAGGGAATACACATGGGAGAACCAAGAGTGTTTCCTATCAAGCATGAGCCCTAGGAATTTCGTAGTTTTAACTAATGGAAGGGCAACAGGCTCAAGATGTAAAGATGGTGTGAGAAACAGTGTGACGCCAGAAATTCATAGAGACAGTTTTGTCTGTGGCAAAGTGAAAGCCATTGTCGATGCTCCAGCAGTAAAGATGATCAAGACATCACTGAAGACACTGCTCAGCGAGACAGGTCTGTGGATAGCTGCATAGATGGCAAAATCATCAACAAAAAGGGAGCCGGAGATGCCCAGCAGGAGACAGGCCATTATAGGGTTAATGGCGATGGCAAAGAGGACGACACTTCTCTGGCTGTAAAGTGGGGACTGACGTCCCTGAGGGTTGGGGAGGGGCAAGGGGGTGGGGGGGGGGGGGTGCTCCTGCACAACCTACTTCCGGAGCAACAGGGAGGGAAGTACTCCCACTATCAAGGGGGCAGGTGGAAAGTCTGACAGCTCTGAGAGCCAACTGTACACGGCAGAATGGAAGATGGTAGAACCGTTGTCATAGCGGCGGCGTAGGTTGACATAATATGCACAGGATGTAGCCTCTCTTTCTCTTAGCCTCAGTATGGGTCAGTCGGTCCAGGGTCTTTTATTCCATTATTTTTATTTCTTTCAGGAGAATCCTGCAGTCTGGCGAGCAAGGTGACTGGTGCTCTCCGCAGATGACACAGATGGGAGGCGGGGCAGAGAGATTTTTTTTTTGTTTTTTTTTTTTTGTTGTGGTTTTAGGGCGCAAAACTGCTTCGGTCATTAGCGCCCAGTCCGGGACTTAAGAAACAGTAAAAAACCTAAAATAGAAACCAGCAGCAGTGGGAACGAAAGGCATAAAATTGGAGAAACTAAAAGCAAAAGGAAGGCTTAAAAATCCACTACAGAAAGGGGTTGGTTATCCCAAAAAAAAAACTTCAAATGACTGACGTCATTTCACTGGCACGAATGAACTCTTGAACGCGATCGGCCGATCGCGTGTCATCTGCTAAAATTGACGATATATCAGGCGACAGCTGTAGACAGGCGCGTAACGGAGTAAAATAGAGGCACTCAATTAAAAGGTGTCTTACCGTCCACAACTGAGAGCAGTGGGGACAGAGTGGGGGAGGATCGCCGCTTAAAAGATGTCGATGGCTAAAAAGACAGTGCCCTATCCGGAGTCTAGTTAAAATTACCTCCTCCCGACGACGCGTTCGGGAGGAAGAGGTCCAAGCACAATGAAGAGTTTTTATGTCCCGCAATTTATTTTGGGGAAGTGTCGACCAGTGCGCGTGCCATAAATGAACAACATGACGACATAAGACGCTCCGTAGATCAGCGACGGCAATCGATGGAATAGCTGGCCGAAGAAGAGAGACTGCAGCCTTGGCTGCAATATCGGCCGCCTCATTTCCGCAGATACCAACGTGTCCCGGGAGCCAGAGGAACGCCACTGAGACGCCCCCCAGGTGGAGCAGGCGCAGACAGTCCTGAATCCGGTGGACCAGAGGGTGCACAGGGTAAAGAGCTTGGAGACTGAGGAGAGAGCTGAGAGAATCGGAGCAGATAACATACTGTATCCGCTGATGGCGGCGGATGTAGTGGGCAGCCTGGAGAACAGCGTAAAGCTCCGCAGTATAGACCGAACACTGGTCGGGAAGCCGAAAGTGATTTGGGGTGTCGCCAACAACATAGGCACTCCCTACACCTAACGATGTTTTCGAGCCGTCTGTGTAAATAAATGTGGCGTCCGTCATTTGTGCACAGAGAGCAGCAAATGCCCAACGATAAACAAGTGAAGGGGTACCATCCTTGGGAAATTGACAAAGGTCACGGAGCAGGCAATCCAGGGGCGGAGCCAAGGCGGTGCTGTACCCCAAGTTGTCAAGAAGGTTTTTGGAAAGCGGAAGGAAAGAGAATGGAGCAGTTGACGGAAACGGACTCCCGGTGGTAGTAGGGAGGAGGGGCGGCCTGCATATCCTACATCAAAGGAGGCGTCGAAAAATATGTCATGGGCTGGATTAGCAGGCATGGAAGACAGATGGCTGGCATAACGACTCAGAAGGACTGCTCGCCGATTGGACAGCGGAGGTTCAGCAGTCTCGGCATAAAGGCTTTCCACAGGGCTGGTGTAAAAAGCTCCAGACACTAAACGTAATCCACGGTGGTGGATAGAGTCGAGGCGCCGAAGAATAGATGGCAGAGCAGAGGAGTAGACTATGCTTCCATAGTCCAATTTCGAGCGCACTAAGGCACGATAGAGGTGGAGAAGGACCACTCGGTCTGCTTCCCAGGAGGTACCATTCAGGACACGGAGGGTGTTGAGGGATCGCAGACAGCGAGCCGAAAGATACGAAATGTGGGAGGACCAGCATAGTTTCCTGTCAAACATAAGACCCAAGAATTTAGCGACGTCTGAAAACGGAAGGTTGACAGGTCCTAGATGTAAGGAGGGTGGAAGAAACTCCTTACGTCGCCAAAAATTAACACAAACGGTCTTACTGGGAGAGAAACGGAAGCCGGTTTCGAAGCTCCAAGAGTGGAGGCGATCGAGACATCCTTGAAGATGCCGTTCAAGAAGGCTGGTCCGTTGAGAGCTGTAGTAGATCGCAAAATCGTCCACAGAGGGAGCCGGAGACATCAGGAAGGAGACAATCCATAATTGGATTGATGGCAATGGCAAACAGTACAACACTCAGCACGGAGCCCTGGGGTACCCCGTTTTCTTGGGAGAAAGTACGGGAGAGAGTAGTGTTCACCCGCACCCTAAATGTGCGCTCCACCATAAATTCGCGAAGAAAAAGGGGCAGCCGACCTCGAAAGCCCCAAGAGAAC
The DNA here is from genome assembly GCF_023864275.1 of Schistocerca cancellata. Taxonomy (NCBI): domain Eukaryota; kingdom Metazoa; phylum Arthropoda; class Insecta; order Orthoptera; family Acrididae; genus Schistocerca; species Schistocerca cancellata. The sequence goes on along the minus strand of NC_064629.1, from coordinate 740,144,435 downwards.
AGTGTGCGGAGGATGCCCGTCCTCAAACAGGTATCGTATGCTCTCTCCAGATCAAAAAATATTGCTACTGTTTGGTGTTTCCGGAGAAAATTGTTCATGATATAAGTGGAGAGAGCAACAAGATGGTCAACGGCAGAACGATGCTTTCGGAATCCGCATTGGGCAGGTGTTAAAAGACTGCGGGATTCCAGCCACCAAGCTAAACGGTAATTCACCATACGCTCCAAAACCTTACAGACACTACTCGTGAGAGAAATGGGGCGATAGCTAGAGGGGAGATGTTTGTCCTTTCCAGGTTTCGGAACGGGAACGACAATAGCTTCCCGCCATCGTCTGGGAAAAGTACTGTCGGTCCAAATGCGATTATAAAGGCGAAGGAGGTAACGCAGACTATGGGTTGATAAATGCAGCAACATTTGGACATGGATACCATCCGGTCCTGGGGCGGAGGAGCGAGAAGAAGAGAGTGCATGTTGGAGTTCCCGCATGGAGAAAACAGTATTATAGCTTTCGCGATTTTGAGAGGAGAAAGCAAGAGGTCGCACTTCCGCTGCATGTTTCTTCGGGAGAAACGCTGGCGGGTAATTGGAAGAGCTCGAAATCTCTGCAAAGTGCTGACCCAACGAGTTAGAAATTGCGACGGGGTCCACGAATGTATCATGCGCGACAGTGAGCCCACAGACCGGGGAGAAACTAGGCGCACCTGAGAACCGTCGAAGCCGACTCCAAACTTCCGAGGAGGGAGTGAAGGTGTTAAATGAGCTAATAACAAATTTCCAGCTTGCCTTCTTGCTATCGCGGATGACACGACGGCATCGCACTCTAAACTGCTTATAACGGATACAGTTGGCCAAAGTAGGATGGTGGCGGAAAACGCGAAGAGCACGTCGCCGCTCACGTATTTCATCACGGCATGCCTCGTTCCACCAAGGAACTGGGGGGTGCCGGGGCAATTCGGAGGTGCGTGGTATTGAATGTTCCACAGCCGTAAGAATAACGTCGGTAATATGTGTGACCTCATCGTCGACACTGGGAAATTGACGGTCATCGAATGTCGCTAGAGACGAAAAAAGTGTCCAATCAGCTTGGGCAAACTTCCATCGTCGCGGGCGCATGTATGGCAGTTGAGGTTGCAGTCTAAGGACACATGGAAAGTGGTCACTCGAGTGTGTATCATCAAGGGCGAACCATTCAAGGCGCCAAGCTAGCGGAACAGTACCGACCGCAAGGTCCAAATGAGATAAATTTGTCGTGGAGGCAGATAAAAATGTAGGGATCCCAGTGTTGAGGCAAACTAGATCCGCTTGGTGGAAGACGTCTAGCAATAGTGAGCCACGTGGACAAGGATGTGGAGATCCCCAAAGCGGGTGGTGGGCATTGAAGTCCCCAACCAGCAAATAGGGGGGTGGAAGCTGACCAATAAGATGGAGGAGATCAGCTCGTGCCATTGGTGTGGACGATGGAATGTATACAGTACAAAGAGAGAACGTGTATCCAGAAAGGGAAAGACGTACGGCGACAGCATGGAAGGAAGTGTTTAAGTGAATTGGGTGATAATGGAGAGTATCATGGAGAAGAATCATGAGTCCTCCATGGGCTGGAGTGCCTTCAACAGAGGGCAGGTCATATCGGACGGACTGAAAATGAGGGAGAACAAAGCGGTCATGGGGATGCAGCTTTGTTTCCTGAAGACAGAAGATGACTGGCGAGTAGGATCGTAAGAGGATCGACAATTCATCCCTATTGGCTCGAATGCCGTGGATATTCCAGTGGATAATGGACATGGGGTGAACAGAAAATGGAGGAATGTGACCAAAGTTGCTGTCAACTCAAAGACTGCTCGGAGCTAGCGACCGACAGCATGGAATGGCATTCAGCCGAAGGCAGAAGATCCTGATCCATAGGTTGGTCAGGAGCAGCTCCTGCCACCAGCGATCGGACGGTTGACCGGCCACCAGCAGTGCGCCTCGGCGACACAGAAGACGGCCGAGGGCGATTTCCGCCAGGTGGTGCTGTAGATGGGACATGCCTTGGTGGAGAAGGAGAGGAACTGGGTTTCTTTGTAGCCTTCTTAGAAGTATGATGTTTAGATGAAGGAGGAACCGATGGTTGGGAAGTTGCGGTATGTAAAAACTCTTCACGAGTATGCTCTTTTTTGGAAGGCTTGGTGTCCGACTTTTGGGCTCGAGATTTAGCAGAACCCGATGAAGGGTGAGCCATAGAGTGGGCAGGCGAAAGTGGTGAGGTTGAACGGGCGATCTTTGCGCTGGCCGATCTGACGACTGGCACTAAAGGTGAGGTCGCAAGTCTGCGTGGCCGCCTCCTTTGTTGGCCGAGGAGAAGCAAGGACAGTGCTGTATTTTCCTGTCTGAGGCACAGTGGGCTGGCGACTGGCGAATAATTTTCGAGCAGCGAAGGTCGACACCTTTTCCTTCACTCTTATTTCCTGGATGAGCTTTTCGTCCTTAAAAACGGGGCAATCTCGAGAGGAAGCAGCGTGGTCACCCATACAGTTGATGCAGCGAGGGGATGGAGGTGGACAAGCACCCTCATGGGGCAGAGAGAGAATTGGGATGTGAAAGACGTTCACAATCCCAACAGGTGATGCTGGAAGTACAGTGGGAAGACATACGACCAAACTTCCAGCACTTTAAGCACCCATCCGGGAAGGGATCTAAGGCTTTATGTCACAGTGGTAAACTATCACCTTGACCTTATCGGGTCATGTGACACCCTCTAAGGCCAAGATGACGGCACCGGTGGTAACTCAAACCCCGGTGGACGTGCCAGACAAAATGGACACCTTGTTGCTCTAAATTGGTGCACAGCTCATTGTCAGACTGGGAAATAAGGTCCCTGTGAAATATGATACCCTGGACCATATTTAAGCTCTTATGTGGCATCAAGGAAACAGAAACAGCCCCCAGCTTGTCACAGGTGAGTAGTGCCCATGTCTGGGCAGAGGATGATGATTTGATCAAGACCGACCTTTACATTTTGGAAAAGCCCTCCACCTCCCCAAAATTGTCCTCCAAATACTCCACAAAAAACTGATGTTTCATTAACAAGAAAGATTCCCATCAACTCTTTTACATACATGGTACCAGGCTGATTAAGCTTCGCTGCCATCCTTAGCCGGGTGGACGACGATTTGGAGTCTTATTTCTTAGCATTGAAGTTAGCCCTTGACCGCTTAGAGACTGCTGGTGTTTGACCACCAGCAAGAGATGACATACTACACTTCATGGCGTGTCCTCTGCCCTGATGCCACCCACTCCGACCAGGGGATCTCCCAACGGGCACCACCCAGCCGCAGCACAGGCCACCTGGCAGGATGGCCATTGCCAGGAGTCCCAATGCTCCAGGGTGACTGGCATCTACTCATTGGCATACATGGGGAGTTAACGGGCTAGCCATCAGCAGAGAGATCCCCAAGTGGTCAGTGGGCTACACAACTAACAGGAAGAATGAGCAGAAGTGCAGATCCACGTCGACGTAGGATGCGAGAGGTCTCAGTGCATGATGGACACTATGCACCATGTAAGGCACCCTTCCCTAATTGGCTCACTCTGAGTGAATCTTAAAAATCGAGGTCAAGACCTACAGGGGACCATCACATATAAGCCGAAATGTGCGAGGCTCCTTTTAGTCACCTCTTATGACAGGCAGCAATACCTCGGGCCTATTCTAACCCCCAGATCCACAGGGTGGGGTAGATGATGATGATGGTCACCTTCACGAAGAGCTTGCAGTAGCTGAATTTTGTATGGTTTCATGTGTAAATGTCGACATAACGAATGCTAGACAGACATTCGAGGCACACTGGGCTGTCGAGCTGCACAGTGAACGTATTTCTGGGGACCCCTTGTTGAACTATGCAGGATGCGTTCGACGTCTGTGTCAGACACTCGGGGACAATCTGGCGATTTTCCTTTACACAAACAATCTGTTCCTCAGAATTGTTCATGCCATCATCTACTGCTCTTTGCTGTAGGAGGATCCACACCATGAAAGTCACGCTAAACAGTTATTACTGACCCACACTGCACAAAACTTAGAAAACAAAATGCTTTCTGTTCTCCAGACACCATTTTTACTAGAACTGAAGTGGGCTCACACTGCTGCTACCTAGTGAGAACCCTGTAAAATTCTAGATTCTGCTCTTTCCAGCAGTATGTTGTTCACACACATACCTCAAATAACATGATAGTTAAGATTTTTTTTAATCCGATGTTTTTTTTTATACACCCTGTTTTTCTGCCACATGTAGTATGGATATGGACTGTGGTTGTTCTGTTCACACGTGAGTCAAGCTGGTGACCCTCTGCTCACAGTTCCACGTGGTAGTCCATTTGATTACACAGCTTGAGGCTGTTACCAATGCACATGACCATAGGGGACCCGATATGAAGATCCAAGAGACATCTGGCACATCCCATGTGTCCTCCAATAGGTTCACTACTGTGGCCACCCTGGGTACTGCCCGCACTGAGGTTGGCCTTGCACCCATGGTTAAGTGGGAGGTCATTGCAAGGTATAGCAGACAGACTTTCTGGGGGGCTGATTGAATGGCCTCCCAGGTCACAGTGGGCTAGGTTACTAACAATTGGGAGCATTAGACATGTAATGGGACCCCTTAGGGATGTGGCTGCCAAAAATGAGAAGGAATCCATTGTACACTGTGTGCATACCAGAAGGAGTCATTCCAGACATTGAAAGGGTGCTTTTGGATGCCATGAAGAGCACAGTGTGCAACAAGCTGTAGGTGGTGGTCCATGTCTGAACTAATGATGTGTGTCACTTTGGATTGGAAGCAATTCTCTCGTTTCAGATGGCTAGCTGAGGTGGTATTGCCTGCTACACGAAAGCAAATCTACAGGATTGACTGTGGACCTTTGGTACTGAGCCTAGTAGTAGACATGAGTCAGTCTAGAAGGTGCAGAGCAAACAGCACAAGGGTAGATCTAGCAACAATTGGTACTTCAATTGGAAACTGGTGTAACTCTGTTGGGAAAGAAACAAAGCTCCAGGCACTAATAGAAGCACTGATCATTATATATACTAGAAAGCTGGCTAAAGCTGAACATAAATTTAGCCGAAACTTTTACAAACAACCTAATCATGTTCAGAAACGATAGGTTAAACACAGTTCATGGTGGATTGTCTACTCCTGTCAGAAGCGATTTACCTTGTGAAATTGAAGTAGATAGTTCCTATGATTTTGTATGGGTAGAGGTTATACTTGACAATTGGAATAAATTAGTAATTCGTTTGTTTTACCAACCTCCAACTCAGAGGATCAGTTCCTGCACAGTCATTTCAAACAGACAGCAACACGTACAATTATATTTTGTGGCAACTGGCTCATTCAGCACAAAATGAGCGAAATGGTGATTTTTACAAAATGAGGAAAGTGAAGATTTGAGCACATGAATGCACTAACAAAACATAAGATTTAATGATTTCAAACTCATTTTCATTGTATTCAAGATATTTAGTTATGAATTGTAACCACAAAGATTGTAGTTTAATGTACTCCATGAATACCAAGAAACTTATATTGGCTGAACTGATCTGCTTTCTGTGAAACAGAGGGTGAAACAATGAGCAAATTATGTAACAATAGGTTTCCTACACTGAGTGCTTTTTTTCATATAAGCTTTCTTTTGAATTTCTCTCTCTTTCTGGAGGTGTCCAATGAATGTCACACCTGCGACAAAAAAGTTTGCTTCTTGTTTCAAAAAGTACTTAATAATTTTTAATATTCTGTGAAAGTGAGGTTAAGAATATATTAATTACATATATATTATAATAAATATTTAAACTTTGAGACTATTTTATATTGAAATGTTGTCACAGGTGCAACAGTAATTTTTGTCACAGGTGTGACAATATGCACACTTTTTTAAGATATTCCAGCATAATGAAATACCAGTATATAAAATTTGAAACAAACTGCTTCTGTTGAAGATGCAAAATAAAGGGTATAATCTGCAACACTTCAGGCAGAGTGGTTACCTTCATAGTCTCTGATGTTACTGAATGTAGCATATGTTAAAATTCAGGAGTAAGTAAGAAACACGTATCTTTTTGTTTTCTCCATAAAAATTCCTGCCCTGAGATATAGGCCTCCAAACATGACACTGTGAAACCCATTCTGAACATGCAAATTTTAGAAAAATTTTAAAATGCTGTATCCCTGGAACAGTTCTAAATTTTTATTTTATTTTGCTTTATGAATGCAAAGAAATCCTCCATTTGTACTTATCTGAGAACGTTCTTTTACTACAGTGTTCTGAACTTTATAATTTATGGAAAATTTTGTTTTCAAAAATGCCAATCCATAAAATTTATTTTTTTCTGTTGGTTAGTACCATACAGTTCTACATTCCCTGAAAAGGAGAGCTTCCACTTTTAAGTTGGGCAGGTTTTATCTTAAAAAATCATTTTGTTTACTTTCAAGGGTAATGTAGGTCTTCACTGTAGTTTTTCTTACTAATTTCTTTGTTACAATGTTTATTTCTATTGTCTTTGTTGCACCTACTTCTTTTCACTTTATTGTAGTTTGTCAGTTTCTTTGTCGTGGTTGTTCATTGCAGGTTTCTGTATTGTAGTTGTTCATTGTTAATTTGTTTTCTGAAGAGGCTTCTAAGAAATCTGAGACCATCCAGTGAGTGAGTTCTGTGTTTTTGTGAGGAATTTGCCAGTTGACACAGATGCAGTGTTTCCTGAAAAGGACTGTTTGAAATTTCTTCTGACTGGGGCCACAGCAGAGCTAATGTCCTATTTGCATATCCATAAAGGAATGGTATGTAATACAAACAAAAACACAGACTTTGTTCAGGTTGGAAATAAGTGTTCTCATTTGAAGACTGTTTCAAAGTGAACATGTTTCCAGTGATGACTGTGTTCTAAATGTTTAGACAGAATAACAACGATAGTATCTGAACAAGGTGGATAAACTAAGAAAACTGTTGCCTTGGACTGTTTCATTGATGAACTTGGTAAATGGTCAGTGAAAGCAGTAACACACCAGCACCCTAAGAAACTGCAACAACAATACAGTGCAGAAGTGAAAGGGTGTGTACAGGCTGAAGAACTATGTTTAGTGCTTCACAGTGATTTTGCTGAGAACTGGTCTGTATTTCTCCACAAGAAATACAAGGGTATCATTGGAGTAATGACCAGGTTTCAATTTGTTTTCTCCTACCCTGCCTGAACTGATATGGACTATGCCAAATATAGGTCTACTGACATAAAAATAAATGTAAATAATATGTCTTACATTCCCAGATAATGAACTTCAACAGATATAATGAGAAAGCTGTGGGACAAAATGAAGGAAGATTCAGTGAAACATGAACACTTAAAAAGGTACAGAAAAAAAGGACAAAATGAGAAGAATGAAGGAAAAAAAAGATAGAAGGATGAAACTAGAAAAAGATGATTCACAGAAAGAGAACATAAAAATATTGCAGAAACAAACAACACCAGTGAGTTATGGTCCTACAAATTTTGCAGATATTAGGTAAGACTGCAAATAAGGTGAAGTCATTCTCAAACAGTCCAAGGAAATAGACTGCTGCTGTTAGGAAACTGATTAAGGGACTGGATCTTTCTGACAAAAAAAAAAATTAAGATACCCCAAGAGGTTCAAGAAGTTTGTCAACTGAAACAAAAAAGTAACTGAGTATTTCTGTCACAATGATGACAGTCAAGTTACTCCCAGTATTCATAATGTAAAATCTGTTAAAGACTCATTAAGTGGAAAATGAGAACAGGTTCGGAAGGAGCATATGATTACAACTGTTGGTGAGGCCTATGAGGAATTCAAGTCAACATTTTATGAACCAAGACCTACTCGTTTACTACGAGGATCAGGGACACCTCAGAGGACCAAATGTTAACTCTTAAAAGGCATTTCTGGATTAAGGAGTAACAAGCTGAATATTTTTAATTCTGTATGAAGAGCTTACAAAGAATGATGTTGCCATGCAAGCTGACTTCACCAAGAACTTTTCTTAAATGTCACAAGATCAAATTTAGGTTGCACATTGGAGCCATAATATTTAACATTTACATGCAGTGAATGGGACAGTGCAAATGTTTCTTCTTATGCAATTGCAAATGATTACCTTTCTCAAGTCAAATTTGCAGTTTGGTGCTTTCTTGAAAAAATAATAGTACATCTAAAACAGTAAAATCCAAATTTACAAAAAGTTCGCATGTTTTCTGACAAATACACTTCACAGCACAGTTTAAAAATAAATTTACTCAGTCCTACTTCTGCCATACTATATCATGTTTGGGAAATGCAACTGAGTGGAACTTCTTTGCTGCCTCACACAGCTAAGAGACTGTTGATGGGATTGGGGGGGGGGGGGGGGGGGGGGGGGAGGGACACTGAAGAGAACCATATGGAGAGGAATCAAAGAGACAGTGACTAATGCAAAGGAATTTTCTGATTTACATGTGACAAAGGAAAGTCTTGAGACAAGGTCATTCCAATTCCTGATGTGCATTCTAACCATTATTTTAGGAACTATGACAGTCCTAATATTTTACCTACAGAAACATCTGGCAGTGAAATGGCAACATACGAAATCTTTCAGGAGATACCTAAATCCAAGAAACAGCTGAAATTTTCTGATGTTTATTCAGATCCAGAAGAGTGATGTTTAAGATAATCAAGCAACACCAGAAAAAGTACCAACCATAAATCCAACAAAGTAAATTAAAGCAGGAGTCTTCCTGAAGATCACAGAGATTCAAAGAGGGAAAATGGACAGTTTTGTTGCTGTTTGCCAATCAGAGTGTGTGGAGAATAATATCAAGGTCATGTTTTTAAAATGCTGCAAGAAAGAAAAGAAAATCTTGTGCTAATGAAAATAACATCTCAATTTTTTCTTTACAAAAGAACATTGTTACAATTTTGTATCCTCCTGCAATACAGTGGAAAAATCTAGTTTTTATTATTTTCATGAGAAAGTTATTTACGAGTGTTTCTGTGTATACTTCTTTATTTTGTTAACTACTGAATCCTTTGTTTGAACATGACACTGCTTAATTCTCCATATTGTGTAATACACTGAAGAACTAGGAGGGTGTTTTAGTTAAAAATGATTTGTTTCTTTTAAATAACTGAGTTTATTAATTTAACTCCAGCACCACTTAATTAAGCAATGTGATTTTTTAACTGCCAAAAATGGGATTTTAATACATTTTAAATTTTTGTTTTTCTGAACTATTTAGAAAAGTTGGTACACGTCACACCCATGACAACAGAAAATACACTATTATTTTGAAAATAATGTTATGTTCTTTCTGATATTTTCATCGCTAATAAGTTTTCAGAATTATGCACTTATTAATTTGTTTACATACAATCATCCAATTCATAGAATTTTCCCTGACAGGTCAAAGTATTAAGTTGCACTTTTGAATTTTGTTACGCTCATTACACATGGTTTTTGGTTAATAACAGATTTTCATTAACTACAAAAAATTCTTTATTCAGACTTAATATAATCAATTTCCTTTTAAATGATATATGTTGAAAGAGTAATCATTAATTTGGAATATTTTAAAATTGTTTTACAGTTAATTTGTACAGTTCACATGTCACACCCAAGGCTACGGGATCAGTCAACCTTTTTTTTTTTTAATGGTTTTAGGGCACAAAACTGCGATGGTCATAAGCACCCATTCTGTGGCTTAGGGAAGGGCAAAAAACCAAATGTTAAATCAGCCATGTGACAAACTCAAAAACGAGGGAAACTAAAAACAGAAGGAAATCTCAAAATTACTACTGAAGGGTGGTTGTTTTCCCAAAAAAGGGCTTCAAATGAGCAATGTCAACTCACTGACACTGATAAATTCAGGGACGCGATCGGCTGAGTGCGTGTCATCTGCTAAAAGGGAAGATACATCAGGCAACATCTGTAAATGGGCAAGTAGCAGATTAAAATAGGGGCACTGAAGTAAAAGGTGTCTCACCGTCCATAGTTGCAAGTAGTGGGGACAAACAGAGGGAGGATCGCCACTTAGAAGATGTCTGTGGCTAAAAAGACAGTGCCTTATCTGGAGGCTAGTTAAAATTACCTCCTCCAACAACGAGGCCAGGAGCAAGAGGTCCAAGCAAAGGGAAGAGGTTTCACATCCTGTAATTTATTATCGGGACATGTAGACCAATGTATGTGCCATAAAAGAGCAACATGATGCAATAAAACACACTGTAGATCAGCTAAGGGAGCCATGTGAACAGCAGGCCAAGGAAGAGAGACTGCAGCCTTGGCTGCTATATCGTCTGCCTCGTTTCCGTGGATACCAATGTGCTCGGAGGTCCAGCGGAATGCAACAGACACAACCCTGAAGTAAAGGCAGTCCTGAATCCGGTAGACCAGAAAGTGGACAGGATAAAGAGCTTGGAGACTGAGGAAAGAGCTGAGGGAATCCAAGCATATAATATACTGTAGCTGCTTATGGCAACAGATGTATTGGACAGCCTGGAAAAAAGGGTGAAGCTCCGCAGTAAAAACCAAATACTGATCGGGGAGCCAAAATCTATTAGGGGTGTTGCTAACAACATAGGCAGTCCCAACACCAAATGTGGTTTTTAAGTCGTCAGTGTAAATAAATGTGGAATCCTCCATTCGTGTGCATAGAGAAGCAATTGCTTGACGATAAACTATGGGGGGGGGGGGGGGGGGGGAGGTGTACTATCCTTGCAAAGCTGACAAAGGACAAGAAGCAGCACGTCTGGTGACAAAGCCAAGGTGGTGCCGTACCCCCATACCCCCATCTGTCAGTTTTAGGATAGTGGAAGGAAAGAGAATGTAGCAGTTGATGGAAGCGGACTCCCGGTGGTAATAGAGAGGAAGGGTGGCCTGCATACCCTAAATCCCAGGAGGCGTCGAAAAAACGAGCATGGACTGAATGAGCAGGCATGAACGACATGACTAGTGTAACGACTCAGGACAGCTCGCCGATTGGACAGCGGAGGTTCAGCAGTCTCAGCATAAAGGCTCTTACGGGGTTGGTGTAAAAAGCTCCATATGCTGAACGCAGTCCATGGCGGTGTACTGAGTCTGACACCAAAGAATAGACAGCCTTGCAGAGGACTAAAAAATGCTTCCATAGTCCAATTTCAAGCACACTAACACGTAATAAAGGGGGAGAAGCACCACTCAATCCGCTCCCCAGGAGGTACCACTCTGAACACAGAGGGTGTTGAAAGATCACCGACAGCAAACTGAAAGATATGAAATGTGGGAAGATTAGCACAGTTTTCTCTCAAACTTAAGTCCCAAGAATTTGGCGATGTCTGCGAACAGAAGGTCGACATGGCCTAGATGTAGGGAAGGCAGAGGAAACTCTGTATAATGCAAAAAATTTACACAGACGGTCTTACTGGGAGAAAAGCGGAAGCCGGTTTCAATGCTCCACGAGTGAAGGCGATCGAGACATCCTTGAAGACGTCGTTCAAGAAGGCTGGTTTGTTGAAAGCTGTAGAAGATCACAAAAGTGTTGACAAAGAGGGAGCCCGAGACATCAGGAAGGAGACAGTCCATAATTGGATTTATGGCGATGGCAAACAGTCCAACACACAGCACGGAGCCATGGGGCACCCCGTTTTCTTGGGAGAAAGTACAGGAGAGAGCAGGGTTCACCAGCAACTTAAATGTGTGCTCTGTCATAAATTCACAAAGAAAAAGGGGTAGCCAACCTCGAAAGTCCCAAGAGAACAGTGTGCAGAGGATGCCTGTCCTCCAACAGGTATCATGCTCTCTCAAGTTCAAAAAATATTGCTACCGTATGGCATTTCCTGAGAAAATGGTTCATGATATACGTGGAGAGAGCAACAAGATGGCCAACTGCAGAACGATGCTTTCAGAAACCGCATTGGGTATGGGTTAAAAGGTTATGAGAATTCAGCCAACAGCCTAAGCGGCAATTCACCATATGCTCCAAAATCTTACATACACTACTTGTGAGATATGGGGCGATAGAAGGGAGATGTTTGTCCTTTCCAGGTTTTGGAACAGGAATGATAACTTCCCGTCATTTTCTCTGAAAGGTACTGTTGGTCCTAATTCAAATATAAAGGCGAAGGAGGTAACGCAGACTATGGTACGATACATGCAGCAACATTTGGACATGGATGCCATCTGGTCCTGGGGAGGAAGAGCGAGAGGAAGAGTGTGCATTTTGGAGTTCCCACATAGAGAAAACAGTATTATAGCTTTCGCGATTTTGAGAGGAGAAAGCAAGAGGCCACACTTCTGCTGCTCGTTTCTTCGGGAGAGAGGCTGGCGGGTAAAGTGTTAACCCTATGGGTAAGAAATTGCAACTGGATCCACTAAGGTATCATGCATGACAGTGAGCCCAGAGACTGGAAGGGAGAAACTAGACATGCTGGATAACCATCAAATCTGACTCCAAACTACAGATGAGGGAGTGAAGATATTAAGGGAGCTGGTAAGGAAGTCCCAGCTTGCCTTCTAGCTATCGCAGATGATGCTATGGCACCGCGCACGTAACTGCTTACAGCGGGTACATTTGGCCAATGTAGGATGGTGGCGGAAAACACAAAGAGCATGTCTCCGCTCACGTATTGCATCATGGCATGCTTTGTTCCACCAAGGAACTGGTGGGTGCCAGGGCAAAGGGGAGGTATGAGGTATTGAACGTTCTGCAGCTGTAAGAATAACTTCTGTAACATAAGTGACCTGATCGTTGATGCTAAGAAACTGACGGTCATTGAATGTTGCTAGAGAGGAGAAAAATGCCCAATAGGCTTGGGAAAACTTCCAGCGACTTGGGCACATATATGGCAATTGTAGCTGTAATCTAAGGACACATGGAAAATGGTCACTCTAGCGTCTATCGGCAAGAACAAACCAATAAAAGTGCTGAGCTAGTTGAACAGTACCAACCGAAAGGTCCAAATGAGAGAAGGTTGACGTGGAGACAGACAAAAAGGTAGGTTCCCAGTGTTGAGACAAACAAGATCCGCTTGGTCGAAGAGCTTCATGGACAAGGACGCAGAGATCCCAAAGCAGGTGGGGGGCACTGAAGTCCCCAACCAGCAAACAGGGGGCAGGAGCTGATGAAGGAGATCACCTCTTGTCATTGGTGTAGACAATGGAGCGTATCCAGAAAGGGGAAGACGTACAGCAACAGCTTGGAAGCAACTGTTTAAGGTGATTGGGTGATAATGGATAGTATCATGGAGAAGAATCACAAGTCACCGGAGTGCCATCATCAGAGGGGAGATCATACCAGACTGATTGGAAATAAGGGAAGACAAAGCGATCATGTGGATGTAGCTTTGTTTCCTGAAGACAGAAGACAACCGGGGAGTAGGATCATAAATAGAGCAACAAGTCATCCAAATTGGAGCAAATTCTGCAGATATTCCAACGGAAAATTGGCATAGGGAGGACAGAAAAGGTAAACAGCTCATCACAGCTGTTGTCAACTCTGACCACTGAGAGCTGGCGGCCAATGGCGTGGAACAGCATTCGGCCAAAGGCAGAAGATCCTGATCCATAAGATGTTCAGGGGCAGCTCCTGCCGCCAGTGATCAGCTGTTTGATCAGCTGCCAGCTGTGCGTCTTGGCAACATGGAAGACAGCTGAGGGCGGCTACCGCTAGGTGGTGGTATAGAGGAAACATGCCGTGGCAGAGAAGGAGAGGAACTGTTTCATATGAGCCTTCTTGGAAGCAGCACATTGAGATAAGGGAGGAATCAATGGTTGTGAGGTCAGGGTACGTAAAAGAGTCTTCACGAGTAGGCTCTTTTTTGGAAGTCCAGGCATCCCAGTTTTGGGCCCATGATTTAGCAGGAGCCGATGAGGGTTGAGCCTTAGAGTGAGCAGGTGATAGTGGAGACATTGAATGGGCACTCTTTAGGCTGGCTGATCGGACGACCGTGGCACTAAAGGTGAGATCCTAAGTCTGCGTGGCTACCACCTTAGTAGGCAGAGGAGATGCACAAGGACAGTGCTATATTTACCCACCGGGGTTTTCTACTGGTGGATAACTTAGGAGCAGCAAAGGTAGACACCTTTTCCTTCACTCAGATTTCCTGAATAATTCATTATCATTAAAAATAGGGCAATCTCTAGACGAAGCAGTGTGGTCGCCCATACAGTTTATACAATGAGGGGATGGAGGTGGACGATCATCCTCATGGGCACCCCTATTACATGTAATGCATTTGGCCATATTGGAACATGACTGGTTGGCATAATTAACCACTGACACTGATAGCAACGTGGAGAGTTGGGGATGTAAGGGCAAATTGAAATTCTCTCATAGCCCACTTTAATGTTTGATGGAAGTTGAACTCTGTCAAACGTCGGTATCAAGTCCTTGTCAACCCTTTGCAGGACTACGTACAGGCATTATGCCCTGGTCAGAAAGGTAGTTTTCAATGTCCTCGTTGGACAATCCATTGAATGAGCATGTATAAACCACCCCGCATGACGAATTTAAAGTGCGGTGCACTTCCAACCGGACAGGGAAGGTGAGTAGCAGTGTAGTTCACAGCAGTTTTTGTGTGTGGAGGGCACTGACTGTTTCTAACAACAAGGTGCCATTTCATAATTGGAAAAAAGACTTTACAGGACCAGCAAATGCATTGACACCTTTCGAAATAATAAAAGGGTTGACTGTGGGGAAGTCTTTACCTTCGTCAGCCCGAGAAACAACTAGCAACTTCAGCACTGATGGAAAGATTGTCCGTGGCTGATTCTCATCGAGCTTTTACTTGGGGGCAGAAGTTGTAGACATAGAGGAAACCATTCCGAAAGTATCCCCTATGATTACTGACGTCTCCGATGGCATGCTCCTTCCTCGTGGGGAGCCTCTCTGGGGGTACTCCTCCCATGGGTGATTGTCCGCACCTCAGGTCACATATCCGGAGAAACGGACAGTGGGACCATTCCGCATGTTTGGAAGGTACCAGCTCGGGTAAGCGCCCATCCCTGGGCCTGGCCTTTTCCAGTGGGTACATACACGTCCTGCCTGTCTACCCGGAGCGCGGAATTACACATTACCCTGTCACCGGTTACGTGTGAGTCAGCCTTCGACACGCACAGGGAGGAAAGACAAAGAAAGAGAGGAATCAAGACAAGGAAAGAAGAGAAGAAGAGAAGAGGTCTCAAATGCTGCAGTGGAGAACAGGGTACAGAGAAGAGGCAAGGAAAAGAGAAGGACAAAGATACTTTCTTGCAGAGAGAGCAAAGAAGAAAAGTAGTCTTATAGTCATAAGTGTGTCTCCGGACGTAGGCACAAAACATACTCCCAAAGACAGGGTGAAGAGGAAGGGAGGAAGGGGAGAGCGGGGGGGGGGGGGGGGGGGGGGGGGACAGGGAGGGATGTGGCAAAGGAGGGTATGCAGCCCGGAAAGGAAAAAGAGCTTCACTAGCTCAGGGACCCATGCTCGCCATGCACATATCCACAAAATATGTTGTGGACCCCCTGAGGGGCCTTGATATGTTGACCAGAACAAATGTTTAAGGTCAGTGGTAGGCATTAAATGTAATGTAAAATCATACCAACTGTTTTCTTCAAACATTATTTTGAACAATTACATCAGGAGCCAACTCAAAGCGTAAATGGTTGTGAAAACATTTTACCTCCTAGCAACAAATAAACCTGAGCAAATACAGAGCTTTGTAACAGGTACAGGGATTAGTAAGTACAAGGTCATTGTAGCAAGACCTAATACCATAAACATCCATACCCACAAAAAAATAAACACAAAATATGTATCTCGAAATAAGACAGTCTTGGATGCAAAATCTTTTTTATTTACAGGAAATGCTTTTCACCCTTCTGGGGCATCATCAGACTGACCTAGGGGTGAAAAATGACAACAGTGAGGCATAAACAGATTAAAATGAGGAAATGAGGTTGATATAAAAACACAAAGAGGCAAAGTTACAGGCTGCGCATTCAACTCTACAATTCACCCTAACTATGTACTTACGTAAAAATAAATGTGGAAAACCAACATTTGTCCATTAATGCCCACATACGGCACTAAGATAAAATTTTAGGAGGAACCATCATCCTATTGTCGTGGGATGAACAACAGCACTACAGTACGTGGAACCGGGAGTACAATGCCAAGTATAATTACACTGTCTGCTTGACAGGGAAACTACGACAAACCAAGAAAAATTTAAGAAATCTTACTTAACACAGAGCCAACAGTGTTCCGGCGTACACAGCATGGAGTGTTGCGTACAGCTGACATAGTAGATAATGCAGTGGAGTACAGGATACATCAGCCCTCCAAGCCAGCCACACCCACAGGGCCATAGAAACGAGATTATACACGCCCGTAGTAGCAGACATTATAAATTATTAAAACTGAATTTAGTGCAAGAGTATTAATAAAACAGGGGTGAAACCACAAATTTAGTACAGCTAAAAAGGTATCAATGAAATGTCAAATTTTTAAAACCTGTCAAGCAGTAAAACCTAAAATGACACTAAAGCCTTGATCAGACAAATGAAACCAGTTAAAAGATAAGGAATAAAAATGTAGCATCACATTTACAATGAAAGCTATTGGTGGATTGGAATAGTGGGTACCATAATAAGACTGGTTTCTGCTAACCAATAGAACACTGAGCAAAATGCATTTCCCAGTACCAGAGTGTTTCAGAATTTCTATTCCCTCTGCAAGATTTCTAAAGTCCTTTCCCTCTGCTGGCAGTATGGTGTACATGCGATTTGCTCAATGTTGGAGAACAGTGCCCACTAGATTTCAGGTGCCCTGCAGAGACTAAATTCTGTTCGATTCGTCCATACTTGTTAAGCAAATTTTCACCAAATCTGGTTCAAAATTTCCTACCAGTCTGGCCCACATATGAAGCTTCACAGTCCACATGCTATTGTGTAAACCCCAGATTCCGCGTATTAGTCTTTAGTAGGTATTTTATTATGGATGTACTGATGTTGGATTTCGTTTGTTGATGAAAAGGCAATGTCCACACCATATTTTTTAAATAGATTTGCAAGGCCATATGATAAGGTGCCTGCAAGTTAAAATTAATGAAGACTTCTATGAATATACAATTTAGCAAACAGTGCCTCCATGGGCATTTACTTCCTGTATATATTCGTGAACATTTGAACATATGCAAGGATCAGTGCTCGAGTAAAGACATGGTGAAATGTAGTAAAACCCTTATTTATAACGAAATCAAGAAACTTTATTAAGGAAGAGGTGAGCTTTATCTCTTATCTTACAAAGCCTTTTTATTGCTGTAAGGATTTTAACTAGTGATCTTTTATATAAGTCATTTAAAATCCTTAATTGTGTCTTATGGGGAGTTAGCAAATCTATCACTCAAACACACACTAAGAAGTTGCATAACCTAAAAGAAGCTGGCTATAGCTTCACTAAAATGCGATATGCTAGCACAGCAGTGCATTTTCCCTTTGCCTAACTAAAATAAGAGTTTAGTACACAAGAAATGCAGCTACTGATGAAAGGTGTAAAGTATTGCAGTCAACCAAAACTTAATGAAAAGACCACTACAGGTCTAGATGTGATTTGAAAATGGCACTTTATACCACCCCATGCAGTAAGGCCAACAAAATAAAAGTATCATATACAGGGTGTTACAAAAAGGTACGGCCAAACTTTCAGGAAACATTCCTCGCACACAAAGAAAGAAAATATGTTATGTGGACATGTGTCCGGAAATGCTTACTTTCCATGTTAGAGCTAATTTTATTACTTCTCTTCAAATCACATTAATCATGGAATGGAAACACACAGCAACAGAACGTACCAGCGTGACTTCAAAAACTTTGTTACAGGAAATGTTCAAAATGTCCTCCATTAGCGAGGATACATGCATCCACCCTCTGTCGCATTGAATCCCTGATGCGCTGATGCAGCCCTGGAGAATCACAGCCGTCCAAAATACGAGCACGAAGAGTCACTACATTTGGTACCCGGGCTGTGTAGACAAGAGCTTCCAAATGCCCCCATAAATGAAAGTCAAGAGGGTTGAGGTCAGGAGAGCGTGGAGGCCATGGAATTTGTCCGCCTCTACCAATCCATCGGTCACCGAATCTGTTGTTGAGAAGCGTATGAACACTTCGACTGAAATACGCAGGAGCTCCATCGTGCATGAACCACATGTGTCTTACTTGTAAAGGCACATGTTCTAGCAGCACAGGTGGAGTATCCCGTATGAAATCATGATAATGTGCTCTATTGAGCGTAGGTGGAAGAACATGGGGCCCCATCAAGACATCCCAACAATGCCTGCCCAAACGTTCACAGATAATCTGTGTTGGTGACGTGATTGCACAATTGGGCCAATTGGCGGTGAATCGAGGAAGTACAGTACATACTGACAAAACTAAAATGAGCTCTAACATGGAAATCTAGTGTTTCCGGACACATGTCCGCATAACATCTTTTCTTTATGTGTGAGGAATGTTTCCTGAAAGTTTGGCCGTACCTTTCTGTAACACCCTATAGAGCAAGTGAATTCATCCAAACGGCTACACAAAATAGTCATAGAAATAAAGAATATCTTGCACTCACTATCCCCAACGGCAAGCTAAGATCTGATATACAATGATAATTCGTGCTGACAATGGCAATACTTCAGTCATTCTTCACAAAGAAGACTATATAGCTAAAACACACTTTCTTTGAACATAATAACACTAAAGAAATAGACACTGAGGCATAGCTAAAGAACTAAAAACTTGTCTTGAGGCCTGCCCTAATAACACAGGTTCTGAGGTCGCCGCAAAGTTGAAAGTCATGAACCCTAAAGCTTTAGTGAGGATGCAAACCAGGCTACAAGATTCGTCCAATTTCTAACGGGATAGGGAACCCAGGAGAACCAATTTCTAAGTAATTACTGCAGCTGCTGCTGCAAAATGTTTCTGAAGAATGTTTTGCTATTCGTAACAGGAAAGCTCTCGTTAGTCTTGTGTGGAAACACTCGGTACACTCTGGTACAGGGAAATGTATTTCGTTGAATGGTCAACTGGTTAGCAGAAACCAGTCTTATGATATTATGGTACCCACCAATAGCTTTTACTGTGAATATGATGCTACTTTTTTTTAATTCCTTACCTTTTAACTCATTTTATTTGTCTGACTAATGTTTTAGTGTCATTAAGTTTTACTGCTTGACAGGTTTTAAAAATTTTACAAGTCAGATACTTTTTATCTGTACCAAATTTTCACCTATTCTATTAATATTCTTGCACTAAATTCAGGTTTAATAATTCATTGTTCTACATAATCTGCCTTCCACACATGTAATTTAGTTATTTAATTGCTTTCTGTAAGCACAATCGTTAGCAAATGCCATCTGCCTTGTAATGTCTGCTACTACATGTGTATAATCTTGCCTCTACAGCTCTGTCTGTGTGGCCAGATTGGAGGACTGACATATCCTGTTCTCAATTGTATGATCTCCTGAAGTAAGATTTCTTAAATTTCTCTTTGTTTGTCACATTCTTCCTGGCCAGCAGACTAATTATACTTGGCATTGTACTCGCAGGTCCAGGTCCCATAGTGCTGTCATTTATCTCATGACAATAGGATGATGGTTCCATATAAAATTTTATCCTAGCGACATATATGAGCATTAATAGACAAATGTTGGTTTTCCAAATAATTTTTACGCAAGTTCCTAGTTATGATTAATTGTAGAGAAGGATGCACAGCCTGGAACTTTTGCCTCTTGTGTTTTTATATTAACTCCATTTTCCCATTTTCATCTGTTTATGCCTCACTATTCATCATTTTTTACCCCTTACTTTCTGTAATTAATGGTTTTGCAACTGACACTTGCATATTTCAAAAAACTGAACCGTTTACTGTACCATGCGCCCAGTACGAAATAGAACCAATTTACACAATATATCTATTTTAAAAAGCACATAAAAATTCACTTGGTATCTACTTAAGTCTCCACACCTTCCCATCTGACTGAACATAGACCATATGTGGCTTAAATTCAAAGGAATAGTATGGAGAGCAATGGAGATATCTATACCAAAGAAATTAGTAAGAGATGGAACTGTTTTTCCATTGAATGGGCAGATTTACTTGAGAAAACAACCCAGCCAGGAAGATTACCTGGGTTACAGAGTCATAAAAGATCAAACTACAAGATGGTTTAACAATGATGCAATACTGTAGCTGACAATTTTTTCAGTAGCGTACTATTAGTGATAGGACTACTAGCAGTAAAATCCACTATGTTAGATCTCAGCTGTGTTTGTATTTTCCAATTCCTTATCACTAGTATTATCATATGGACCAAAGAAATCATAAGCAGTTATACTTGTCTCCTTCATTCACTCAGCAACTGTAGTTGGTGATACAAAAAGGCATTCTGTAATGGAGCATTAGAATAAACACAAGGGGGCATTGACATCACGGATCAACTTGTGGGCACAGACAGAGTGAAATGCATCACCAGGGGTTGGCCTGTCTTACTGTTGCACATACATTGCTGGTATAACTAATAATTAAAGGGGTGTTACATCACCCACAAAGACTTCAAATCAGAACAGATGGCAATTCCTGTTGCTGTTATGATGACTGCTTGTGCACCTTACATCAATGGGGACTACTCAATAGGAGGGAGTAAAAAGTGATCTTGCCCTCGTGAGCCTGAAGGAGAGAGTGCACCTATGAATCACCAACTCACTACAAGAGACAAGGGCATTCCTTGCGTGCACGAAATGTAGACAAAATAAAAGCAATCTGTAACAACTGTGTTAAATTTGTTTGCAGTTTCCATTCCAGCCAGACTGTAATGTGATAAAAATGATTAAGTGTGTTGTGTTGACATTAACATTTCTAAGCATACTGAAACCAGACCAAGTACTCCATTGCAATATTTTTTTTTTCCTTTTTCATTTTTGTTACAATCACTACAGAAATAATCAATAGAGTCCACTAACTGGAGAGATATCAAGAATTCTTTAGTCCCTTATTGTTCTTAATATATATTAATGACTTGCCACTATATTCGTGAAGATGCAAAGCTAGTTCTTTTTGCTGATTATACCCAACAAACATGTTCCACACCCACGAGAATCGTCTCATTTTTTGGGTCCATGGAATGAAAAGTGAATAATATAATCAAGAATTAGCTGAGGAAATTGCAAGTAATGTCTTTCTGAAAATTGCAGCTCTGCAAGTGGCCCTCACTAAATTTTGAGACAGCACAGTATACATAGTTCTGTACCGTAAATGACATAATACCATGGACAAATATAGACTTTTAATGTAAGTCTGCTGCTAAGACAGAATATTCCAAATTTTTGACTGTGCACGTTGATGAACTGCTGAAACATTTGAGTACAGCTACTTATGTTTTCTGGGTTATTACAAATTTTGGTGATAAACATATCGGTAAATAGGCCTACTTTCATTCACAGATTTCAAATGGCATCATATTTTGGGGTAATTCATCATCAAGAGAAAAAGTATACTTCGCACAAAAGCGTGTAATCAGAATGATAGCTGGAGCCTACCCAAGGTCACCTAGTACACATTTATTTAAGGAACTCTGGTTATTCACAGTTTCTTTGCAATACATACACTTTCATGAAATTTGTTAATAAATCATCCCAGCACAAAAATAATAGTGAAGTGCATAGCAACAATACTAGAAAAAAGGCAGATCTGAATGACAACCCCTCCTACTCAATAAATGAAATTTTAGATATGAAGGAGCAAAAAAATTATTGGCTAAAAGAAACTTATCTTAAGCTGACACATTCCACATCATTACGAAATATCTTATTTGTGATCAACAGCCCAAGCATTAATGTAATGTAATGTAACGACAAGGTCTTTAGAAAAAGTGACACTCAACTGCAAGTATGATGGAAATCTACTTTCCTTTTTAGTGGAACTATTCCATCTTCTGTCTTAATAATTTTGGAAAAATCAAAGAAAATTTAAACTTGGTTGACTCAATGGGGATTTGGGCTACCATCATGCTTAAACAGTCTACGTCACCCTATGTGTACAATCACCAACAAATCCAGCTCACAGACCTGTTACAATTATTGCTACGCTATAATAACTGTAACAACACATACAAAATAAGGGCCCTGCCATGGAATCCAGCACAGCACGAAGAAACACAGTTTCATGTTCCAGAGATTATATTTCATTTAAAATCTTACAAGGACTTGTCCCGGAAAAACTTTTTCAATTTGTTTTCAGACTTTACTTTGATATCACTGGGTAAATGATCAAAAATTTTTGTTGCAGCATTGTGCACCCCTTTTTGTGTCAAAGACAATCAATATGGAGTAATGAATGTCACTTTTCCTTCTGGTATTATAGTTACGCACATCATTGTTCCTTTAGAACTATAGTGGATTATTTACAACAAACTTCATGAGGGAATAAATATACTGTGAAGCAGTAGTTAGAATGCCCAACTCAAACAGGTGTCTAAAATATGATCATGGGCAAGAACAACATATTCTTACAGCATATTTTTGCACAATGAACACTTTCTTTCTTAAAGATGAGATACCCGCGAATATTATTCCATATGACATCATTGGATGAAAATATGTGAATTTACTGATTTGTCTCTCCCAAGATTTGCAATGATTCTACATGAATATGTGGCTGAATGAAGTAGTTTTAGGAGTTCCAAAATGTGCTTTTTCCAGTTTAAATTGTCATCAAATGGACACCTAAGAATTCTGTAGCTTCCACCATGTTTATTATTTCCTCAGCGCATGTTACGCTTATCACTGGTGTAGTACTTGTAGATGTGAAGAACTGAATATGTTCCATCTTTTTAAAGCTGAGGGTGAGACCATTCACAGAAAACCACTCAATGATACTTTTGAGAACATTGTTTACTATTTCTTGTGCTTCTGTATGTATGCTTGGATTGATTACTATACTAATGTCATCTACAAAAAGAACTAATTGTGCTTGTTGTCTATTAGAAGATTGTTTACATATATGAGCAACAATAGTCAATCATGAGTAGCCCTTGGGAGCCCCATACTTTTATTTCTCCCCATTCAGAATGCCACCTAATTACATTGGTTGAACTACTACAAACAGCATTCTGCATTCTATCTGTAAGATATGAGATTATCCATTGGTTGGCTATACCATTAATTCCATAAAACTTCAGTTCCTGCAGAATACTGTGACTCATTCAAATGCCTTAGACAGGTCGCAGGAAATACCAAACGGCGCTATTATTTAACGATTCTAAAATTTGGCGAATGAGCACTTAATCAGTAGGCTATAGAGATTATGCTCACTTCCATACACAACTGATAAACGCCGCTTACATATCCGATTGACGCCAGTGAAACAGCAGTACTGTGAGTAGCGACCACATGATAAACAGTATAGTTCATCGTTTGTTGTTTCCTTCAGGTTACTGCAACTCAGTACCTAAACTACCTGCGTCACAGGAGCCCGCACCAAGTGTATCTCTCGCTTTCAAACGTACGCTACCAAATGAAAATAACTAAAACACCGACGGAGATTACATTTCTATATTAATTACACTCTTCGCATGTGTCATTCAACACAAACAATTCTGTGTAAACACCAGAACCTCACAACATTATGAATTCTCCCTTTACGATTTACGTGAAATATAACAAAATGACACGGTATAAATTATATACATTAACCTCAACAGATTAATAATCTAAAGCCATACAACGAACCTTCAGTTTCCAATTTCATTCAACAGTGTCAGACGTAAATGTCACTAGGGTCAAAGGTGACAATCCTACGATTAGAGAAGACGTGATGTCATCTACACACAGTTCAAACCGGAACCAGCCTTGCGTCCGTCATACATTCAATACAAATGAGACAACTATACATGACAGGAAGATACATGTATCAATACACTACTATATTTGAACCCCGAAACAATCTATCGTCAAAGTACATTTTCCATGGTGCTGGGAAACAACCAAATTACTTACAATGAATAATTCCTTGTCAGTTGCAACACAAACTCCGAGTAACAGCAACAATGTATGCACAGCTTCTCCCAGACACATTAACGTCAAAGCAGGGTGTGACCCATTTCACGAACTGTTCAACCCACACATTCAATAACAACACGCCCTAACATTGTAATTCACAATCTTTGACCAATTTCGTTCCATCCAAAGGTGGTGAGTCCTAATACCAAAGATCACCACTTCAAGATTTGGCATATCACTATGCTTCAATGTCGTCCGGTTGTACGAGGATTCGTGGAAGAGGTTAACTACAGTATCACTATGAGTACAGGTTTTATGACTCCCTTTTATTTTCCAATGAGTTATAACAGGATACGATTCCATGTTATTTCCCGATCAGCTACAGCAGAAGAAGCGCTTTCCTTCAACTTTAGGTTTGCAATGAATATTGAATGCGCTGATTATAATTGAGGTAGGAAGTTAAAGGTCAATTCACACCTAACGAACGTGACGTGAAAACATTGCACAATGCCTTTCAAATGGTGACTGTGATTTTTATTGCTCCCATACATTACAGTTTGTACAGGTATGTAATTGTACCACAACACGTCATTATGCTTAAAAAAATCTCACTCTCTTTAGTGCAGTGGTTAGAACACTACACTGGACTCGCATTTGGGAGGACTACAGTTCAAACCCACATCTCGCCATCCTGATTTAAGTTTTCCGTGATTTCCCTAAATCGCTTCAGGCAAATGCCAAGATGGTTCTTTGGAAAGGACACAGTCGATTTCTTTCCCCATATTTCCCTAATCCGATGGGACCGATGACCTGGCTGTTTGGTCCCTTCTCCCAAATGGACCAACCGACCAATATACAGCAAATAGACGTAACAGCTTGCACAGTACATACATAACGTTAAACGATTTAAGTACATACACCAGATTTAAAAAAGCATTTTTGTGAATCTTATATGGTACGTAAGTAGTCTAAATTCTAGTTTACTTTTCAACACTAATTTCTGGTTCTAGTTTTTCATAAAGTGGTGTGCACAATTTATCACTCATAGACTGAACTTTTGCTGATTCTCTGCTCATGAACTGAGCCGCACTATAGAGTCCTTTTTCTATTAAAAACTTTTTTAGGGTTGTAGGGAACATCTTCCCAGTTAGAGGTTTTGTAAGTCTCTTGCCAATGCTTGTAGTAACTTTCTACCAGAGAATTTAGGTCTTTTTTTCGAAAATTTGAGGTCTATGTGAAATGCATGGCAATTATTTTCGATTCATTGTGTTATGCAGATGAACAGTTTCACTGGTCTCTAGTTTTGTGGGATCTCGTAATATAGTCACAATGGTCTAGAATACATGAGTATACACTAATGGAAATGTCAAAATACTAAGATCTTTTTTAAACAGTTTCTACAAGATTCTTTTTGCTTCTTTTTCAATATAATTCGAATGACTTTCTGATGTAGTATGAATATTATTTTCATTTCTGTGATGGCTGTGTTTCCTCATACTGTGATTTCATTTGCATGTGTGGTTCGAAAAGTCAATGGTAGACAGTGGCCCAGAGGCCTTGATGTTCATACTGACCCATTTGTTTCATTGTAGGTATCACTGAGCTTATCTTGTTGGAAACACTGTTTATCTGTATGTATGTATGTATGTCTGCTGCTTCCAATTAAGTTCGTTGTCTGTTGTTATGCCGAAAAACTTAACTGGACTTACTTCTTCCAGTTCCTTTTCTCCTAGAAAAACATCTATGTACTCTTCCTTTTGGTTAGTGTTGAAAGCCACGAACACAGTTTCTTTTGATATTAATAATTAATTTGATTTCCATGTACCATTGTGCTGGGTGAAAGTGTTTTCCTCAAGTGCTTCATTGGTTGTTGTTGGTTTGGGGAAGGAGACCAGACAGCGTGGTCATCGGTCTCATCGGATTAGGGAAGGATTGGGAAGGAAGTCGGCCATGCCCTTTCAGAGGAACCATCCCGGCATTTGCCTGGAGTGATTTAGGGAAATCACGGAAAACCTAAATCAGGATGGCCGGACGCGGGATTGAACCATCGTCCTCCCGAATGCGAGTCCAGCGTCTAACCACTGCGCCACCACGCTCGGTCAAGTGCTTCAGAATTGCCTGAAAGATTTAGCACAGTCATGTCATACGCATACAGTTTTTTTTTTCATTGTCATATATTTTTACATTATTTACAAATAAAATAAAGAGGATAGGCCCATAACAGATCTTTAAGGTACACCATACATAAGGCTTCTAACTTCTGGCATTGGTGGCATTCACACAGGCCATCAATGGAACGAATCAGAAAAACAATGTAAATGTTTCTCATGAAGAAAGTTTGATGTTGATGTTTGGGAAAGGATTGTTGCGTCATTTTCTAACGTCAGAAGTTAACCTATTCCCCCCCACTTACTCATGTTATAGAAGACGATTCATGTTTTTGTTTCTCATGAGCTAGATGGCGTCAAATTCGAATAGTCAGTCACAATACTCGACAAATAAAAGTAAAATTCGCGTAAATAAGTGTTGTAAATGTAACTCATATATTGACAAGTGTAATATATATAGTGGAAATATGTGTTTAATATATAGTAATATGGTGGCCAGTGTAAAAGTATGTCATGCATCTCCTCGGAAAAATGTAAATATTGCCAGTAAGAAGAAACCGTGTGCAAATTGTAAGGGCGAAATACCGAAACTACACGAACGAGTATCCAGTCTACAGTTTATTATCAGTACACTAAAAATGGAAATTACTAAACTATAAACATCAAAATGTGAACCGCTGATAAAAGAAAAGTGAGCCGAAAATTCCTCCAGAAACAACGTTCTTTTCTGACGAGTGGTCTCAAGTGATCAAGAACGAAGTTAAAAAAGTGTTGCAAGAAGAAAACAGTGCTATGAAGATTCAAATCAAGGATTCAAAAGCACAAATACCTCATAATGAGCAAAGTGCAGTGAAAAACCGTAACGATGTTTCGTGTGAAAACTCGCGATCTGTTAGGCCTCGAATAACAGCTACAAAAGGAAATAAAGTTCTTCTTTTAAGCGACAGCCATGGCCGAAACTGTGCGAGTATACTACAAGACGAATTAGGCAAAAAATTCAGTGAGCAGGGTTTTATAAAACTTGGGGCGCCAGTTAAGGAAGTTGTGCAAAAGCAGATTGGTGTCTAAAAAGAGATTTAAAACAGTGAGAGGCATTTCAAAAGATCGTTCATCAATTAGAAGGACAGGCAACAGGTTTGGAGTTCTTCAAACAGAGGATGAAAACAATATTTCTGCAACTAGGCCAAATGTAACAGTTTAGTGTTACAGGAGAGGCCACAAAGAAATCAAACCGTGGTAGGCCTAAAAAATTCATCCTCCCAACATAACACACAAGAAAAGGCTGTAGGTTAAAGCACTGACAAATCCAGTTTATTAAAGACCAAAAAAAGTGTAGACAAGGACATCATCACAAAAGTATCTAAAACTGAGACTGATAGTCACGGATCTGTATTGAAATTATGTCACAGTAACACTGTAGACAGAAGTGTAATTATTAATTTTGAAAGCAGGGACACTGTGAAATGTAATGTTAATGGATCAAAAAAGATTGATGAAAGTAATTGGTTGCCGGTTTATCGAGAACATGCATTAGATAAAAAGGTGGGAGATCTCATATCTAATCTTTCTGTATATGCTAAGATGTCCTTTCCCATTAAGTTACTAAATAGTAAAACGGCACTTAGAGTAAATAAGGTCAAGGATGAAAAGGTGTTAAAGATCAAGAGGGAGTGTGATTAGTATTATGACCGGTATAGAAGTACAGGTTCTCAATTAATTAAAAACATGCTCACAGTGAAAAAGAAAAGATGAAGACATGCCTTAAAGGAAGCTACATGTAAAAAAATGAAGATATAATACTAACATCTGAAAATAAGACACATGCAATGTGGAACATCATTAATAGTCAGTGTAATAGGAAAATGACTTCACAGGCTGAAAGCAGTAATCTGAATGCTTCACAGTTAAATATATTCTTCACTGAGAAGATGCAAGAAATAATAAACGTGATTGGCACTTCCAATATAGCCAATATAGCCACTGACCATAATTATTACCTGAGAAACACCACAAAGCCTGAAAGTACATTTAGTTTTAAACTGGTCAAGGTACAGGATGTTACTAATATACTGAAGATATTGAAGATCAGTTTCAGTAATGATGTTTATGGTTTAAGTTCAGCCATGTTAAAGTGTGAGTCAGTTCAAGTGCCAGATTTGATAACACATGTAGTAAACATGTATATTGGAGGATCAGTTCCCAAAGACACTAAAGTTTGTTAAAGTCACTAAAATACACAAAAAAGTTGTGATAATTTTAGACCTGTTTCAATTGTGCCAATCTTGTGTAAAGTGATAGAAGCTATACTAAATAATCAAATAGTAAAATACTTTGAAGAAAACAAAATCTTCACTGATAGTCAATTTGGCTTTAGATCAGGGTTAGGAACTGTTAAACTGGCCTTATTACTTTTAATACAGTGTGTGAAGCAACTAGAAAGCAATCTAGTGGTTCAAAAGAAACTCTATGATTTATCAAAAGCTTTCGACACTTTGTCTCATGAAATCTTATTGAACAAACTGCAATTATATGGCTTTACAGGTAGTGCTATGGAACTGATAAAATCAGAAGGTGGTTTTTAATGGTGATGAATCAGATTACTTACCTATGGGCACGGGTGTCCCACAAGGTTCTGTACTTGTCCCAATTCCATTTATTATTTATATAAATAACTTACCATGTAACATAGTTGGGCCATCAACTAGGACTTACTTACTTGTAGATGATCTTGCAGTCTGTATAGCTGCAGAAATAGCACAGAAGGTGAAATATGAAGCAGACCAGTGCACTGTCAAAGTTGAAAATTGGTGTAAAGCCAATTCCCTTTGTGGCAATCGAAAAAAATACAAGACCAGTATGCATCGTGGAATAATAACACTGAATTTGAGCAATGCTCTAATGATGTTAATTTCCTTGGAATCTCAATTGATTCAAAATTATCCTGGGGCAGCCATGTAGAAAAAGTGGGAAGCAACATTAGCAAAGGAATATTTGCTCTAAGGAAGCTTTGTCTTTGTCTAAACGTGCCATTACTTAAAGTGGTTTATTTTGATTTAATACACAGTCACATTTCCTATGGCACAATACTCTTAGGATTGGTTGTTTGGGGGGAAGAGACCAAACATCGAGGTCATCGGTCTCATTGGATTAGGGAAGGATGGGAAAGGAAGTCGGCTGTGCCCTTTCAAAAGAACCATCCCAGCATTTGCCTGGAGCAATTTAGGGAAATCATGGAAAACCTAAATCAGGATGGCCGGACGCGGGATTGAACCGTCGTCCTCCCGAATGCGAGTCCAGTGTGCTAACCACTGCGCCACCTCGCTCGGTTACTGTTAGGACATCAAAGCAAGGCAGCTAATGTCTTCAAACTACAAAAGAAGGCAATAAGACTGATATGTAGCTTGGCACCCAGAGCTCAGTGTAGGCCAAGCTTTAAAAAATTACAGATTATGGCCATACCATCAATATTTATACTACAGTGTGTAATGCATATTAAGAGAAACTATTCCAGTTATCAACAGTATGACATGTGACATAATTATAACACAAGAAACAAGCAGGACATAGTTTCTTTCCAATGTAACTTTAAAAATACACGAAAGTGCATCCTATAGAAGTCCATAAAATGTTTAATGCCATACCCCAACATATCAGAGATCTTCCAATTCAACAATTAAAAAAAAAGTAAAAGAATTTTTCTTGAGCTCAGCATTTAAGAAACATGAGGCAGAGAATATGGTATGACTACACTTTATGTGATCGGTTTGTACATGCTTCTATATCTGAGTAAGTCTGTAATTGGCTAAATTTACTGTGCAATATCAATTTGTACCAGAAGTTTCTCTGTTTCTGTGTGAAAGTACTATAATTACGTGTGTAATATTTATATTGTGTAATATTTTTCTTGTTTTGTAATTATTTGTGCAACATTTATACTGTGTAATATTACCTTTTGTAATGCCTCAGATGATCTCTGAGGTCTCTACAACAATAAAAATCAAATCAAATATTGTTTGCTTTGTTTCATTGACACATTACAAATTTCTCATAACGACTTGGATATTTTTAAAATACGTTTTCTTTCAAAAGAGAGACTAGATATTTGGAAGCGAAAAATAATTCAGATTTTCCAACAGCTGGAGAGAGAAAATATCTATGCTGTGCATAGGTAAGAACATAAATTGATGAAAAAGGTTTCGATAAATAACTTTTCTTAACAGTGAAAAAAGTCAGCTCTACTGAAGGAGAAGATTACACACGTTTTTAACGTCATTTGGTAGTTAGAAAGAAAAAAACACAATAAATAATGTAAAGAGGCTCTATTTACTGCATTAGAAATATTGTTTTGTGTGTTTGTTCGCAAATATTTTAGCTATAAAATAAATGTCGATCTTATAAAATGTTTTGATCATACTTTCACTGTTGTTTCACATCTTAGCGTTTTACCATACAAACTCTGTGAAGAATATCAGTTATGAAGTTCGCTTTGTGCCATAATAAATGTTATCATTTCTCGTTTCTAACTTTTGAAACTATATTCCGCCTTTTTATGTGATGGTTAGTATCTTATGATCTCACTTTCATCATTCGGTACTAGCCTAAGAGAAGCAAATTCGTGTCGACTCCCCATCTTACGTGAACACTTCACCATTTGATGGTGACTGTGCTTCCCACTCGATTGACTTCGCTATGAGTGGCTTTTATGGTATTTAGCTGATTCTATCCTGATCTAAAAAAGTGCCACTTTTTGTAAACACATGTGAGAAGCATTCAAAAGATCAGCATTTTGAAGTTTAGGACATTCTAAAACTACTAGTATACATCAAGGCATAGTTGATACCCCAACATGTATCGAAATGTTAATGATGAACATTTTACAAAGGTTGAAAGATAGGTACCTGTACATGTGTCAAAACACCTCTCTTGAAATCAGTTAAATAAAGGATGTGATGTATTCTTGTTTGGGCAGTGTGGTGTAGCGAAATACTGTACATTGAGATTAGGATGCTGTAAGATTCATTTTGATGATGTATAGTGGCCTGGTGGCCTAAAAAGCACATTTTCCCACTGGGAAGCTGTCATCTGCTCTCTTTGCTCGAATGCTGGTTGCAGTTCTAGTAATGCACAGACACAAAGTAGTTCATTTAATTTACACACAAACCTGTGACTTAATAAAGTCATTTACCACACACCAACCCAGATGAAATTCTATAAGGCCTTTCTGAATGACAATAGTTATCTGATGTATGAGTTCCAGTCCCATACTTGTAATAATTTTGCATGCATAAAGAGACCTAAAACTAGATTTTTACAACTTTCCATTAAAAACAACATCCTGACAAGTTCATACGTTTTTAAATACATAAGACGATAGCTTAAACTCACCACTTTTTCAATATATATTTAAATAGCGAATATTTTGTTCAGAACAATTTATGTTATGTAACATTTTAGTTTACAAGCAATAATTTAGAGTTTCAGTTTTTTTATATAATTATTTTCATTTGTTATACTGTCAGAGTGAGTTAGGGGATGAACAGAACATGTATGTAATGTACAAATCTGGAAATGTATTGATAATTAGTGATGATTGAGAGTGTGAATCATACTGTGTAATCGAGGAGTGTGTCACATACATGGTACGATATGCTTAATGTAAAGCAGCCAGTTTAAGTATCATAGAAGCAAAGGTTTACTTCTATTCTTAAGACTAGTAAAGATAATATTTATTCAAGTTTATTTGATTTTTGGGAAGTATTAAGTTTGTAAAATGATTAAAATAAAATCAGAATTGATGATTAGTGAAGGAGGGAAATTTTCATACTGTCTGCAAAAAGCTATGTTGCCAATCAGAACAAAGAATGTTTGTGCATTCTGCAGGAGAGATCTGGAGGAGAGAAAGCTTGTGCACACTCACAATATGAAATTATAATTCAGATTTAGTAGAGTGAGGACTTGTGTTTCAATATTTGAGTTATTTTCAAAAATATTATAATTTACTTTCGTTAAGACAGAGAGTTTCGAAAAATGATTGGGCTCTACCATCAACAACGTTTCTTTCAGTAAATTTTTTACTTTCTTCCAATGTGGCCTAGGAGATTCCCCCTTGGTAAGCTATGCAGTCATATTTATGGAAATTTTAGCTTACTGAATATTGGCGAACTTTGTAGTATTGAACAAGTATCCCACAATTAACAACCATCATGTAAAATTTTCAACGAAATTTGTTGACTGTTAAAAGTTCTTTAGACAGCATGTACTGACCCTATAATTACGCCAGCTACTATTGACAGAATGCGATATGTGAGTGGTATGTGATGGTACACACTATGAGCAAGTAGATGTTTTTACATTACAAACTGTGTGTTAGAATTGATTTGGTATCGGCTCATGTAGTATTAAAATGAGAATACAGCCGAGAAGTTTCATATCAGCGCACACTGCGCTGCAGAGTGAAAATCTCATTCTCGAAACATCCCCCAGGCTGTGGCTAAGCCATGTCCCCGCAATATTCTTTGTTTCAGGAGTGCTAGTTCTACAAGGTTCGCAGGAGAGTTTCTGTAAAGTTTGGAAGGTAGGAGACGTGGTACTGGCAGAAGGAAGGTTGTGACGATGGGGCATAAGTCGTGCTTGGGTAGCTCAGTTGGTAGATAACTTGCCCACGAAAGGCAAAGGTCCTGAGTTCGAGTCACGGTCCGGCACACAGTTTTAATCTGCCAGGAAGTTTCAATAATGTCATGTTTAAGTTGAAACTCAAGCTTTCAGGATTCACCATCATTCTCTTCATAATTAGGGGATAAAACCAAATAAACAATTGTATACACTGAATGAAGAACATAACATTATAAAGAACAAATCATTCATTATATTATGGCCTTTGCAATGAGCACTCCCACAACATATTGTCCCAAATTCTGGTGCGTTCAGGATGGTGCAGTGGTTAGCATTGCTGGCTGACATGCTATGGGTCACCAATTCAAAGCTGACCACCAGCAGTTATTTCTTATTTAGTATTGATCATTTCTGCAAGTTTCTCAAAAATCTCGTGTTTGTATATTATGGAATATTTAACGTCTGTATGAATACAAGCATTCTGAAATATTTTATGTTCGCATAAATAGCTGCACTTTGTAACACGATTGTCTGTAATTTATGTTTTGATGAGGTTATTTGGTGAGCAGACTTTAAATGGCACACACACCTCGACAGCAGGCTGGCCACTGAGGTGGTGTCGATGGAGTCTGCTCCTGATGAGTGGGCACCCTGGGGTGGGCATATAAGCCAGTAGCACACTAAGTGCTTAAAAGGACCACATTCCTCTGTCAGACTTTGAAAGTAAGGGACACGATGTCATCTCAGCTGTTAGTGGGTCACAATCGAAATCAACTATTGTTTGCATTTGTACTCACACCATGCAAATGGTAATTCTTATAGCGAAGGACAATACATCAGGATGGAAACAGTATGATTTAGCTGATGTATGGATCTCATTTGGACTCCATGTGCATCAAAAGATACAGCACCAACTAGTTTTATGTAACTTTTGTTCTGTAAATGGTTTATAATTTGTGTAATGTTCTAAGTGCCATAAAGAGCGAGCACTTAGACTGCAGGCGTTGGAGAGATACACCAATTGGTGTATTCATGTAATATATATCATAGGTGGGCAATGAGACAGCCGCTCTCCCAGAGCCATCGGCATGAGTGCAGGCAGAGCCAAGGAGCCAAGAACAGCCAACGTCTATGTGTAGTTTGTGCTGTAAAGACTAGATGGCGATATGCGGAGTCAAGCTGCAAGCACAGTCACAGTGATGTACCTGGCTGAGTACCGGGTGACCAAAAAGACAGTATAAATTTGGAAACTTAATAAACCACGGAATAATGTAGATAGAGAGGTTAAAAATTGACACACATGCTTGGAATGACATGAGTTTTATTAGAACAAAAAAAAAAAAACAAAGATCACAAAATGTCCGACAGCAAAACGTCAGTGACTGCGCATGACAATCGTGTATAAAAGGAGCTGTAATGAGAGATAGAATCAGATGCGCCAGCAGTCGCAGCATGTGGACATTACCTGAAAAGGTGCTTCTAGTGAGCCGTATTATCAGAATGGGGTAGTGTACTAATTCAGCGTTACGATCCTATCGCCATAGGAAGGGGATTCGAACGGGTAAAGGTCTGTTCAAACAGACATCACATTGGGTAAAGGTCTGTTGACAAATGAAGCTGTGGCGAGAATGATTTCGAAGTTCGAAGCCACGGGTTGTTTAGACGATAGACCCCGTAGTGGCCGACGAGCACAAGGCGTAATGCTGCTGAGACAGAAGGAGGAAGAAATGGAGACTGTTCAAAAAATGGCTCTGAGCACTATGGGACTTAACTGCTGAGGTCATCAGTCCCCTAGAACTTAGAACTACTTAAACCTAACTAACCTAAGGACATCACACACATTCATGCCCAAGGAAGGATTCGAAACTGCGACCGTAGCGGTCACGCGGTTCCAGAAATGGAGGCTGTAGCGGGTTCGTCTATGCATGAGGAAGTCAGCGCTCGTGCAGTCGCACGTCGCACCAACATTCCATACACTACTGTTTGGTTGGCACTGAGGCGTACCCTCCAATGCCATCCGTACAAACTCCATCGACATCATGAACTGTTACCTGGTGATTTAGTGAAGCGGAGGGCATTTGCGGTGTGGGCGTTTCAAAAGATGGCGGAAGATGACGATTGGTTGAGTAACGTGTTGTGGACCGACGAAGCTCATTTCGCGCTCCGAGGGTCTGTCAACGCCCTCAGCTGCAGAATTTGGGCTACCGAAAATCCTAGAACTGTCGTGGAAACTCCATTGCACGACGAGACAGTCACGGTATGGGTTGGATTTACCACATCTTCCGTTAGCGGGCCTTTTTTCTTCGAGGAAATGCGTGATTCTGGTTTTGTAACTGCTACCGTGACGGGTGAGAGGTATGCCGATATGTTACAGAATCGCATCATCCCCAGCCTGGCTGATAAACACCTGCTCGAACGTACGATGGGTATGCAGGATGGCGCTCCACCCCATATTGCTAGACGCGTGAAAGATCTCTTGCGCGCGTCGTTTGGTGATGATCGTGTGTCAGCCGCCACTTTCGTGATGCTTGGCCTCCCAGGTCCCCAGACCTCAGTCTGTGCGATTATTGGCTTTGGGGTCACCTGAAGTCGCAAGTGTATCATGATCGACCGACATCTCTAGCGATGCTGAAAGACAACATCCGACGCCAATGCCTCACCATAACTCTGGACATTCTTTACAGTGCTGTTCACAACATTATTCCTCGACTACAGCTATTGTTGAGGAATGATGGTGGACATATTGAGCATTTCCTGTGAAGAACATCATTTTTGCTTTATCTTACTTTGTTATGCTAATTATTGCTATTCTGATCAGATGAAGCGCCATCTAACGGACTTTTTTTGAACTTTTATATCTTTTTGATTCTAATAAAACCCCATGTCATTCCAAGCATGTGTGTAATTTGTACCTCTCTACCTACATTATTCCGTGATTTATTCAGTTTTCAAATTTATACTGACTTTTTGATCACCTGGTATATTATGTCATGGTACAGTGCGTTGTGTAGTTCAAATGGCTAGTCAAAGTAATCGGGTAAAGTGATGTTCTATATTACAGTTCAATTCCAGTTGGGAGTATGATTACTTGTTCACCAAAAGTGAAGGAGGAGCACAATGTATGGTATGTGGTAAATTATTAGGCATAAAAAAGTACAAATTAGAACGTCACTACAGAAGATATCACTTCAGCCACTATGGAAATGCAGAGGGTGGAATACGACTTAATCTTCTTAATAATTTACGCGAGCAAGGAACTTACCTACATATGATATAACTTAATTACTGTGCATAATAAAGAAAAATTTCCTTTGAAATGACAAATCTGTTAATTTCTTACACAGAAATGTGATAACTCTTCTTCCAATGCAGCTGTTTGGATTTTCCATCTGACTGAGAGATATGGACCATTTATCAATAGATTTGAATGTGTTTGCTGCACCCTTTTCAACTGCTGTAATAATTGATGTGTCCGCTCTACAGTGCGAATTGCTCACAATTTAATGTGATAGTGAATTGAAGGCTAAATATTTATCACGAAAAAGCCTATCACATTTTTTGGACATTTTTTGGAAACAGATTTCTCAAATTTGTTCAAAATGGCTGCCAAACTGCTATCAATGTTTGGCTCAACATATCTGTGTGAAAAACTGTCTCTTTAATGAAGATAAATAAATCTCCACGAAGAACCACTCTAACTGATCCACATCCCAATGTAGTTCTGCAAATTGAAGGTGCGAGATTTTTAACACCAAATGTAACTTGTCTTCGTCAGCAAACAGAGATGCACACCTTAGCATCATCTGCTGAGTGACATTTCAGATTTGTAAGAACATATAACCCGTTTTATTTACAGTGAATTATATTTATTCATTTATTCATTTCTGTGCTTAACCTATAGTTAATTTGTCATACATTGGTTACGCGGTATTCTAAATAAGCTTTTATATTGACCTACTGTATTTTCATGGCTATAAGTAGTAGTCAAAGGAGTATTTTGTTATCAGATGTCAAAGTAATTACTTTTGTTTCCTATGCATAATCTAATAAAAGGAATACAATTAAATGTATTTATTTAGCACCATAATCTATTGCACTGTCCGCCCCTGGTAGCTGAGTGGTCAGTGTGACGGAATGTCATACCTAACTGCCCGGGTTCGATTCCCGGCTGGGTCGGAGATTTTCTCCGCTCAGGGACTGGGTGTTGTGTTGTTCTTATCATCATCATTTCATCCCCATCGACACGCAAGTCGCTGAAGTGGCGTCAAATAGAAAGACTTGCACGAGACATTAGTCAATACAACAATGTCACAAGTTTACGTCTGGTTGGATATGCTTCCCTTCCACAGTTGTTATGGAAATCTGCACAAGCAGCTATAGATTAACCTTCGCCAGAGCGCAAAACCCTGTTCTTTTTCCTGCCTGAGATGGAGAGCTGCTCATTGAGTCGATTTGTGCCCGCCTCTGATTTATATTATAATTAATTCAGCAGTAACAGATATTTTAATTGAAGTTTTATCGGATGCTGATTTAAAAAAATTACCATCATACAATTATACATTCAACAAGGCAGTGTATGTTGGCAGAAATTGTATTACACATTTTGCAATCATTAGTTGTTAAGATCTGTATTTTTTGTATCATGTTTCTTTTGTTTCTTGTTAATTTAGAATAGTTTCGCCAGTGGTCTCTGAAAAATTAATACTATTCAGATTTTGATTAGCGCAACATGAAGAGTGGTAAAAGTCTCATAAGGAGGTGGTGCCATTTATTGATGCTGAAAATATTTAACGGCACAATGAACAAGGACAGTTTTGAGCATTTGCGACAAGTTTCACATTTAGTTAATGTTAATTTCTAGGTGAACCATTGCACATAGAATTTTATATGATATATCAAAGAAGACTAAAATCTCAGCACAGAGCCAATGGTGCAGTCAAAACAGTGATTGCCATTTTGTATAAAAAAAAATGTGAAGTGGAGTGGTGAAGATGAAAACTCAGGTGACACACACATAGAACGTCATGGAGAGGGTGGACTGAAACTATTTAAGGACGATGGCCATCTTTGTTATGGCAATGTCCTGTGCACTCTAGTGGAGGCAGGATCATTATTGTTCTGAGTGGCAATTTTCACCTGTGCTCACGTGAAAAAGACAGAATTTTTTGTTTTTTTTTGGTGGTCCAACAGTTGGAATTAAAATATCGGAGCTAGTTTGGATGCTGTTTATTTTTGTTGAGGTGATCGTTCGGACTTGCAATTTGCATGTAAAGTGGGTCTGGAACATTATTTCTGAGCATTGAAATTAGATTTATCCCCAGAATCGACTGCGAGGGACTCTGTTCACTTTTGGGCTGGTCTGTACTGAGAGTTTAGTGTCATGTGTCCACTGGAATCTGAGAGATGTGAATTAGCCAGTGATTTATTTCTTTCAATGAAGATCTGTGAATTTAAATAACAATTTAACATCTTTCATCAGTCCGTTAAAACTTTATGCATCGAGTTTGCCTGCCACTGTACTGGGGGCTCCAGCCAGTTTTCACTAATTTAACTAAGTTTGTAGTTTTCGCCAGTCTTCGAAGTTATATGAACAGTTTTAAAGAATTTATTTACTAAGAATTCAAATAATTGTTGTGGATCGTCATCTCACAAAGTTTCTGCCTCGTTAATGACTAGCAATTAATTAACTCTTTGGTTTATACCACCAAGAGTAATTCATTTTAATTATTAATTGGCTGGAGTACGGGTAGGGAAAGAAAGCTGGAGCAGAGATCATCACCCCCAAGGAAAACAACGAGAGCTGTCTTGAAGTAGCCTCAATTTTCTGAGTGAAACTTATGCAGTCGCAACTGGGAACTCGTCTGGGATTCAATAAGCGTGGCGGTTGTGCCTGAAGACTAGGCTTACTAGGTGTGAACCACAACTGGTATGCTGGAGCTGCGAGTTCGATTTTGGTTTCATCGTGAACGCACATCGGTCACCATAGTTGCTGCTACGCCACATTGGCACGCTTCGCAGCATTACACACTGAGGGTCCAAGCTCCGGTGCACCACACCACATCATATGCTCGCCGCATCCTCATCAGCATACCAAAATGCAGCTTCACACTGAAGGTCCCCTTCGTCGCTACCACATTTTCTGTGGCCATGGCCATGGCAGGTGGCCTAGCAGCTGACACAAAACACGCAGCTGTCAAGTTACAACAGCGGCAGACCGGTGGTTGCAGACCAAAGCTGAGCAGCATTCGCTATTTGCTTTGTGGTTTGCAGCTTGTTGGCCATAGCTGACGGCAAGAAACAGTTGGCTAGTGAGTGTGACTCGTCGCCTAGTGAGTGTCGCTCAGAGTGAACAGCGATATGGTGAGCTTTACCAGAACTGTAGGAGAGGAAGATAAAATGTTCTTTACTGTAATTGCGTCACAGTTGCGGTTTATTAAGCTAGTGACTAGTTTCGAACTACCAAGTTCATTTTCAGGCCAGGACTATTAAAGCTGCACTAATAGCGCTTGGTTAGGCGACAATAAATTCACACATGAGTAATGCACAAATGATATACAGGGTGGAGAAAAACTGTGCCACGAAATTTTAACCAGTAGAAACCAAAATTACTAATGTCTAGGTCGACAATACACCATTTTTAAATTACAGAAACTTGCCACCACGCAATCCGATTGTCCGTGGGATTGCCCTGACCCGTTTGTCGGTTGACGGGCAGTGCTATGATTGTCGATTCACACATACAAACGTCCCTCGTCCCGTCACTGCCCAAACGTGCTACGCACATGTGACGAATAGGTCTTGCTGTTTTTCTCCACCTCACGTCAGAGGCATTCACACGTAAGCTTCGCTTCAGAGCACAAACGCGTCACCTGCGATTTAGTCACACAGTAAGCATGGCTGCACAGTATTCTTTTGAAGAACAATGAGATACGGTTTTCGTTTATGGAATAGCAGACGGTAATGCACATTAAGCTCGACGGTTGTATGAAGAATGGTACCCAGCAAGACGCCACCAACACCCACGAACGTTTACAGCAATTCACCGGCGACTTGGCGAAACGGGCTCGTTAGCGGGATATCATGGTCGTGCTGGAAGACCTCGAACATGAAGGGATGCTGCATTTGAAGAGACAGTTATCGAGCGCTTCGAGGAAGCACCTACGACAAGTACTCGAGCGGTTGGACACGACATGGGGGTCACTCATCGGTTCGTCTGGGAGGTTTTGAGGGACGATGGCCAGCATCCATTTAGTTTCCACCCTGTCCAAGACCTAAATCCTGTGGCGGACTATAAACACAGGATAGGGTTTTGCCGGTGGTTTCTGCGATGTGTTGCAAGAGATCCCAACTTTCCCACCATTGTGTTTTTTACCGACGAGTGCACCTTCCATTGGGATGGCCTTTACAACACTCGAGACGTTCATTACTGGGCAAGGGCAAATCCTCATGTCACATACATCCTTGGACACCAGGAACGATTTTCGCTCAACATTTGGGCAGGAATTGTGGGTGACTGTCTGATTGAGCCAGTCAGTCTACCTCCCCGACTTACTGGGGCAAATTACCTTCACTTTTTGCAAGAAACTCTACCCAGCATGCTGGAAGATGTTCCCCTGGTCATACGGCTGCACATGTGGTTGCATTATGTTGGGGAGCCCGCACATAACAGTTGTGCTGTGCGTGGACATTTAAATGAACTATTTGACGGCCGGGTAATTGGCGAAGGTGCTCGTAGCACATGGCCCCCGTGATCACCAGACCTCACGCCACCGGACTTTTTCTATGGGGATTCTTCAAAGTTGTAATTCACCCACCCAGACGCGAACCACCTAGAAATGAAGAGGCGTTAATGGATCACATTCAACATGGAGCCAATCACACCAGGCCAATTCCAGGAATCTTTGAAAGAGTTCGGCAAAACATCGTTCAATGTACCCAAGATTGTGTCGCGTCAGAGGGTCGTCAATTCGAGCACCTGCTTAAAGTAAATAACGTCCTAGCTACAAAAAAAGGCCCTTTTCAGGGCCGACACAATTTGTAAAATACTTTCTGTACGCGAACTAACAGTTGTTGATGTGTTGTTTCCCAGCACATCTTATCATGAAACTACAATGGATGTGTCTGGACCCTGGCGGATTCGCCCCCAGACCCCCAGAGTAGAAGGCTGGCGCGCTACCATCGGGCGTGCAGGCCGCCTTGAGTACATTGCGTTCTCCGGTAGGCAAAGCATTCGTGGTCATGCATTGTCCAGAGCATCCGACAACAGTGCAATCCCGCAGTCAATTGGAGCGCGTGGTGCCGGGTTTCCGTAGTTTAAAAATAGTGCGTTGTCGACCTACACAACATTAGTAGTTTTGGTTCCTACTAGCATCAGCTATCCAGGGTTAAAATTTCGTGACAGAATATTTCTCCACCCTGTATAACCACATGGAATATCAGTCAATTTCGCAATGAAGATGTATTCATGAAATACAGTAATGCTAGACTTTAGATTAGACTAGAGTCTAGTTGTGCAGACTAGACTCTATATTGGACTAGGACCTTGTACAACTGCACTTCACGAATACATCTACATTGCGAAACTGGTTAATATTCCATAATACTCTGTATCAGTAGTAGTTTAAAGAAAGCACCAGTGCGGTCGGCCGGAGTGGCCGAGCGGTTCTAGGCGCTACGGTTGCAGGTTCGAATCCTGCCTAGGTCATGGATGTGTGTGATGTCCTTAGGTTAGTTAGGTTTAAGTAGTTCTAAGTTCTAGGGGACTGATGACCTCCGAAGTTAAGTCCCATAGTGCTCAGAGCCATTTGAACCAAAGCATCGGTGCATTTTGTTAGTGTGGATTGCCTATATCAGGGACAAGAATACATTCCTTAACCTATTGTTCTGCTAAGTTGATTATGACCCCTGGGGATACTCCGTCCTTCCAAGAAACCCCCACCCTCCCCCTCCCCCTCCTCCCCCTCCCTATCCTCCTACCCCATCTCCTCAGAACTACCCTCACTGATACAAACACACTTTTGGTACCTAATTAATAAACTAAATAATTAAATCCAACAACTGATTAACCCCTCCCCCTCTCGGAAACCCCAAGCCCTCCCTTTCCCATGCCGCACCTGGATATTGGCGGGAGAAGGACTCAGTTGGCTTGCTATTTGCCTGGGAATCGATTTCAGTGTATAAAATATTGCTTAAACAATCGCTGGTAGACAAGGCAATATGTGAAATACTGTTTATTTAAACAATTTATTGGATACAAGACATTGTATGGGATATAGTTTATTTATTTATTGAAAGAAATTAGCCAGGAATCGATTGTAGTGTACAGAATATTGTTTGAACCATTTCTTGTAGACAAGGCACTGTGTAGAATATTGTTTATTTAAACAATTTATGGGATACAAGGCTGTGTCGGGAATGTGGTTTATTTATTTAGTTAAAGAATTTGTCAGGAAATTTATAGCAGCGTATGGAATGCTGTTTATTGAATATTTAGAGGCTGATATGGGAGTATGTAATATCTGAACAACTACAGCTTTATTTATCCTTATTGTGCAAATAATACCATCATCATAATTCATCCCATATTAATACACTGTACAAAAATCTTTTGTTCACAAGGAAAAAATCGTCAGCCGTTGGCCAAGATGGCCACTTCACATGTTCCCACATGTGCAGGTCACACGAGGCCTGCTCAGGTCCCACAACTGGCAGACTGGATGTCGCGCTAATCCCCGAACAAAGGTGAGAGAAACTCTTTGATATTTAACAGTGAGAAATTCCTGTTGGCCGACCGCAGTGACTGGGCGGTTCTAGGCGCTTCAGTCTGGAACCGCGCTACCACTACCTTGGGCAAGACGTGTGTGATGTCCTTAGGTTAGTTAGGTTTAAGTATTTCTAGGGGACTGATGACCTCAGCTGTTAAGTCCCATAGTGTTCAGAGTCAAATTCCTGTTGTAACACATGCTCTCTCTCTCTCTCTCTCTCTCTCTCTCTCTATCTATCTATCTCTATCTCAAGTGGCCACATCCTGCCATGTACCACTCCCCTGCCTGCGCATTCAGTCGGTCACAGTCGGAATGAACAGCAAATAAAGCAGCATTTGCCTGGAAAACTCCCAGGTTTAGATATCTTGAAAATATTCTCTCACTATATTACATTGATTGACTAAGTAATAATGAATAATAATAAAGAAAAGTAAGGTTTCGCATGCATTATCGTGTTGGAATTCAAACTTTCCGCCATTTTTTCTGGAGGTTAGGTTAGTGGACGTAGCACAATTGGCCTATTTTCCCGCCAAAAGCCTCCATCTTGGATGACATCAGGTGCTGTTGCCAAGTCTACATGCTGCCATCTTGGATGACGTCACCGCCGACATCTTGAATAAATTTGGCAACAATGCAGCGTGTCGTGACATGAACCTTGCCCTACTACTGATGGGTTACTTTGCAGGTCGACGAAAAGTGGGCCGTGCATCGTCGTTCCAGCAGGAGGGAGAAGAGCTATGGATAGACGGATAGCGGAGATGTTTTGGTGGAGTACATGACATCAAGACGTGGATGAGTACGTTAGGAATTATGTGCCATGCACACAGCGTGCAGACTTGGGCCATCAAAAGATTCAGCTTCAAAGATTACCAGAGGCAGACAGACCTTTCCAACAAATGGGAGTCGATTTATTATTCCCACTTAATAGGAGTGCAGCAGGGAATAAGTATGTGTCAACAGTGATTGACCACTTTTCTAGGTATTTAGTCATGGTCGCATTACCAGATAAGAAAGCAAGTACGGTGGCACAAGCTT
The DNA here is from genome assembly GCF_023864275.1 of Schistocerca cancellata. Lineage (NCBI taxonomy): Eukaryota > Metazoa > Arthropoda > Insecta > Orthoptera > Acrididae > Schistocerca > Schistocerca cancellata. Next base: position 740,100,907 of record NC_064629.1, on the reverse strand, counting down.
TAGTTAATAATTGGTTACTCATGTATGGGATACCTCTGTCCTTAATCTCGGATCAAGGTACTAATTTCACATCTGATCTGTTGAAGCAACTGTGTAAGTTACTGAAAGTAAAGAAACTACGGACTAGTCCATTCCATCCGCAAGCAAACGGACGAACAGAGAGAGTGCATCACACGATAGCTAAGATGTTGAGTCACTATGTAAATGGTCAACACACCGACTGGGATGTGTACTTGCAATTCGTAACCAGTGCATAAAATAGTAAGGTACATATGTCGACAGGATTGTCGCTATACGAAGTGGTGTATGGGTGGAAGATGCCATCACCTTTTGACATGCTTTGTCCAAGGCTGGGAGCGGAGGGGCACGTAAGGCAATTTGCGAAAACCATTAAGGAAGTATGGCAGAGAGTTAGACGAGCTAACATGAAAGCGTTGGAACGACAAGAACGGATGGGAGGTACAACGAGAAAGTTGCCACAGTACAGAGTAGGCCAATGGGTGCTACTAGCTAATCCAATGCTCCAAAAGGGAGAACCAAGAATTTCACAAACAAGTTCCAGGGACCGTACCAGGTAGTGGAAATGACATCACCTGTCAATGTAAAATTACAATTGCCTACCAAGACAATGGTGGTTCACGTTAGCAGAGCTAAGTCATTCCAGGGGGTAGTAGATCCGTGTATATGCACTTCTCCTTGTGGCAGAAAGCGAAAAGAAGCGCCAGAAGCAGACAGTAAACTGGGTATTAAGTATAAGTTGCGTTCGAGGGATGTGTAGTTAGCAGTAATTGTCATGTGTGCACGGGCAGATGAGTGTGACGTTGATGTCACAAGAAAAATTCAGACGGAGTCTGAAGGAGGCAGAGGGAGAGTTTCCAGAGGGGGTAGAGCACGTAGTGCCGATAATTGAAGTGAGTGTGTCACTTTTTTATCATATGTGTAGGATTAAGGTAACAACGGATCTAGTTAAGATGTATGTAGAGATTAGATTTCCAGTAACTAGTGTGGGGAGACAGTATCACTGTTACACAGTGTATCCTTATCCGGTCAGATGGGAGTGCATGGGGAAGGGTGTACAGTACAGGACACAGGAGCTTTCATTAATTTCGAAGGAGGGTGATACTCGTGCTATTGTGTCGAGTTTAGAGTGGAGTAGATGTCTAACGGAGTCAGTTTCCATTTGTCCATCACAGGTTGTTTTCACGGGCAAGGGGTCGTGTGAGATCCAGTTATTTAGGGCAGAAGCAGAAGCTTCAGAGTGTTGGAGAATAATAGTGAAGCGTACGCCACATTTTCAGCAAGTTGGGAGGCATTGGTTGTATTCAGTATTCACCACAGAGGGGATATCAGCCAAGTGTTATGACAATGGAATTGGACACCAACCACGGAGATGGAATTACGGGACAGTGGTTTGCTAATTAACGGGACAAACTGTGAAATAGTAGGGGATCGTTTCAGCTTACCAGCAACAGTCACGGGAGTCACCAAGGTTACAGATACTCATCTGACATTGTACTGACCAGATGCGTCATTCAGCATCGCTCCAGTAGAAAATTTGACGTATATTAACAACAACTTGGGTGCTACACTATTGCAAACGATAGATAAACTAGTAGATTTGGAGAAAGGCCAAATTTCAATGCAGCAATTATTAAGGCATGTGGAGGAGTACGATACCAGGCGGAAACATAGCATAGTGACCATTGGTATTTCAACCAGTACTATTACGGTGTTGATTGTATTTAGCGGTGTGGTATATGTCTTATTAAAACGGAGGATTCAGCATCTTAAAGCAAGACCGCTCTATGAGATTCCTGTAGAATGGATTACCAGTAGGGCATGAGTCAGGGCAACCTGGATGTATATAGGGAAGAAGTAGAATATAGGATAGAACTAGAGTTAACGTATAGGGTAAATTCGGGGACGAATTTAATTTTTAGGAGGAGGCAGTGTTGCTGCCACATGTAGTAAGCGTTGCTTCACGCAGTGAGGAATGGCAAAAAAGAGGCAGCCGGCGATCGAGGCGTTGCGATGTAAACGCAGCACAGATAGCCTTGCTGACAGTAGTGGTCTACCAACAAGCTGATGCAAGGACACACACAGCCCGAGCGCCGAGGGAAGCCTGGAGAGTGCTCAGTAAGGGAAGTGAGGCCAGCACGCTAAGTTATCCTACAATATACTGCAGGAGTAATAGCAAAAAGCTACCACCGAGGGTAAAAAAGTCCTCCTGCCGGATATAAATAGTGGAGCGCAGGCAGCAACAGACAGAAGCCATCAGGAAGCAGTTCGGATCTGAGGGCGGACGTGGTCCGTGTCTGAATGTTCAATCTTCATAGGTGACGATTCCAAAAGTCTGTTCCAGCTCGCAGGAGTCATCCGTTCGCCGCCAGATGTCAACTTCACTTCGGCCCTCACCATGACTGACTAACTACAGCGAGAACAGGGGAAGAAAACCAATGTGCACTCCGTGTGCATACCGCGGGGAGTCATTCCAGATGTGGAAAGGGTCCTTCCGGATGCCATGAAGGGTACAGGGTGCACCCATCTGCAGGTGGTCGCTCATGTCGGCACCAATGATGTGTGTCGCTATGGATCGGAGGAAATCCTCTCTGGCTTCCGGTGGCTATCTGATTTAGTGAAGACTGGCAGTCTCGCTAGCGGGATGAAAGCAGAGCTCACCATCTGCAGCATCGTCTACAGGACTGACTGCGGATCTTTGGTACAGAGCCGAGTGGAGGGTCTGAATCAGAGGCTGAGACGGTTCTGCGACCGTGTGGGCTGCAGATTCCTTGACTTGCGCCATAGGGTGGTGGGGTTTTGGGTTCCGCTGGATAGGTCAGGAGTCCACTACACGCAGCAAGCGGATACACGGGTAGCAGGGGTTGTGTGGCGTGGACTGGGCGGTTTTTTAGGTTCGATGGCCTTGGGCAAGTACAGAAAGGGCAACAGCCTCAAAGGGTGCGGGCCAAAGTCAGGAAATGCGGGGACCAAGCAGCAATCGGTATTGTAATTGTAAACTATCGAAGCTGCGTTGGTAAAGTACCGGAACTTCAAGCGCTGATAGAAAGCACCGAAGCTGAAATCGTTATAGGTACAGTAAGCTGGCTGAAGCCAGAGATAAATTCTGCCGAAATTTTTACAAAGGCACAGGCGGTGTTTAGAAAGGATAGATTGCATGCGACCGGTGGTGGCGTGTTTGTCGCTGTTAGTAGTAGTTTATCCTGTAGTGAAGTAGAAGTGGATAGTTCCTGTGAATTATTATGGGTGGAGGTTACACTCAACAACCGAGCTAGGTTAATAATTGGCTCCTTTTACCGACCTCCCGACTCAGCAGCATTAGTGGCAGAACAACTGAGAGAAAATTTGGAATACATTTCACATAAATTTTCTCAGCATGTTATAGTCTTAGGTGGAGATTTCAATTTACCAGATATAAACTGGGACACTCAGATGTTTAGGACGGGTGGTAGGGACAGAGCATCGAGTGACATTATACTGAGTGCACTATCCGAAAATTACCTCGAGCAATTAAACAGAGAACCGACTCGTGGAGATAACATCTTGGACATACTGATAACAAACAGACCCGAACTTTTCGACTCTGTAAGTGCAGAACAGGGAATCAGTGATCATAAGGACGTTGCAGCATCTCTGAATATGGAAGTTAATAGGAATATAAAAAAAAGGGAGGAAGGTTTATCTGTTTAGCAAAAGTAATAGAAGGCAGATTTCAGACTACCTAACAGATCAAAACGAAAATTTCTGTTCCGACACTGACAATGTTGAGTGTTTATGGAAAAAGTTCAAGGCAATCGTAAAATGCGTTTTAGACAGGTACGTGCCGAGTAAAACTGTGAGGGGCGGGAAAAACCCACCGTGATTCAACAACAAAGTTAGGAAACTACTGCGAAAGCAAAGAGAGCTTCACTTCAAGTTTAAACGCAGCCAAAACCTCTCAGACAAACAGAAGCTAAATGATGTCAAAGTAAGCGTAAGGAGGGCTATGCGTGAAGCGTTCAGTGAATTCGAAAGTAAAATTCTATGTACCGACTTGACAGAAAATCCTAGGAAGTTCTGGTCTTACGTTAAATCAGTAAGTGGCTCGAACAGCATATCCAGACACTCCGGGATGATGATGGCATTGAAACAGAGGATGACACGCGTAAAGCTGAAATACTAAACACCTTTTTCCAAAGCTGTTTCACAGAGGAAGACCGCACTGCAGTTCCTTCTCTAAATCCACGCACAAACGAAAAAATGGCTGGCATCGAAATAAGTGTCCAAGGAACAGAAAAGCAACTGGAATCACTCAACAGAGGAAAGTCCACTGGACCTGACGGCATACCAAATCGATTCTACACAGAGTACGCGAAAGAACTTGCCCCCCTTCTAACAGCCGTGTACCGCAAGTCTCTAGAGGAACGGAAGGTTCCAAATGATTGGAAAAGAGCACAGGTAGTCCCAGTCTTCAAGAAGGGTCGTCGAGCAGATGCGCAAAACTATAGACCTATATCTCTGACATCGATCTGTTGTAGAACTTTGGAACATGTTTTTTGCTCGAGTGTCATGTCGTTTTTGGAAACCCAGAATCTACTCTGTAGGAATCAACATGGATTCCGGAAACAGCAATCGTGTGAGACCCAACTCGCTTTATTTGTTCATGAGACCCACAAAATATTAGATACAGGCTCCCAGGTAGATGCTATTTTCCACGTTTCTGCCAGTTGCCATCAAAAATATACAAATATCACCACTTTCACTGTCATCGCTTTCCTTGAGTGCTTCTTCAGCTGCTTCCTTCGTTGAGATGTTACAAACTTCAGCATCAGCAGTACCAATAACATTATTGTAAGTCATAAATTTTGCACGAGGATTTGGAATCTCAAGTAATGCACATAAGAGTTTGCCTGCCTCCATCCTTTTACCAATAGAGCTGAGATCATAAACTAGCCTTATATTGTTCTCATATAAATTGTTATTTGTATTTTTGATGTCATTGTTGTAGCAACTGCATCACATTTTACGCAACTCAATGTCAGGTTTGACACAATCCCTTCATGAAGACGCTGATTCTCACCCAAAGATACGTCACTACCACATATTCTGCGCACAGTACTTTTGGAAATGAAATCACAGAGCATGCTATGGTTCACCATAATATTTCCAAACGAATGTTTATCTCTACAAGCTCACTGGGAGGAAATGCCTTGAAGACACTGCAGTTTTTTCTTGATATGCTGATTTTCTTTATGTTTAACATTCTTAGGTCCTTTGACCCACTAACCTCATTTACCTTTACGTATTTATTTCCTCTGAATTTTAATTTAGCCGAGAATTTCTTTATTCGCGGCATTTTTATGAAAACATAAGGAACCAAAGAAAATACAAATCAACACATACTTCACTCACAACAAAATTCACTAAGTATAACCATTAACGCTCGAACACAATAACAAACACGATAGGAAAAACGAGTATCGATAGTAGATATAGGGTAGGAAACATTGAAGCGATAAAACAATGGAAGCTTGAAATAACATACAAGGAGTAAAAGAATGCTGTGCATTATCTCCGCATGGTGAAAAACGGAAGGTGTGGCATTTAAATGCCAGACTGCACAGAGCGTAAGAAAAACCATCGTATCTCACGAAAAAATTGTCGTATTTATATAAAACAAAAACTGTTTCACGCAGGAAAGGCCAGGCATTTCAAATATGCTAAAATCTAAAAATCGAATTCTTGAAGCCCACTTGCCTTCCGTCTCCCCTTAAGAAACCTTGTATTGGTTGCTATTAACAAAAGATCCGAAAACTTGTTATAGCTGTATTATTTGATAGATTCCATCACGTGCTGTAACCAAAACTTTCTATCATTAATATAACAGATGCTTAATCTACTTCAAATAAGGACGTTTTTGTTCCAAATTTAGTTTTCCGTAAATTACTACAAAACTATTATCGGTAGCCTAATGGGAGTCACGTAGTTATTATTTTATGTTGAACTGAAGCGTCATACAAATTTTCTCATTTCTAAGTCTAATATTCAGAGCTTTCAATTTTTTTAAAAAAACATCGATTCTGACCAAAATACTGCTTTAATCACGTTGATACTTGTACCAGTTAATTTTGACATACATCTGCACATTACGACCAATTTCTGGCTTCCAAGCTTTATTATTAACGCCACTTGTTTTTGTCTTAAAACGATGTATTAAGGTAAAATGTTAAGCTAATCAATCTGATACTTGACAGTTTAAACATTATTACACTGAAGCATATGTTGACAACTTTTAATTTCATTCTTAATTATGGTGCAATACTTGTGTTCTACGCACAGACGCGTTATAGTGACGTTGCACTGCTATACTCCGTTCATCATAAGAATAAACCTGATGTAAACATTGCACTGAGTACTCTTCCAAGTTTGCTGGAATCTCATTGGATTTCAGTTTCACGTGGGACTGCAGCCAAGCTGACGTGAGTACTGTCAAGTACGATAATAAGGGTACGCTTTGTGCTGCGCGTTATTTTGCACATCGACTTAGCGATAATACGGGACAACATCTACACCGGCGCTTTTAACTTAGCATTGGCTGGTCAGCTGATACAGCTAGCCAGCAGTGACGTGGCCAGCTGCAGTTCACAGGTAAAACGAGACAAACAGAGGAGCAATACAGCTTCGAATGTCATTTAATTTTTAAGCACCATGAAATAATACACTGCAAATTTCTCACAATACGCTCCTTATACGACTAGACGAAAAACACAACACGTTATCGTTTATAGCTAACGTACTATTGTAACTAAAAACAAGAATGGTGAAAATTCCTGACGTAACCATAGGGCAATTTTTCTGCATAAGCCGTGTGTTACGTAAGACAGTATTCAAGGATTTCGGCGTATAGTTGAAGCCACTGAAGGTAATCTCTTAGCTCTTTCCTTATCCAAATCCGAGGTATACATTTCAATTCTGGACGTGTCACCTGCTACGTGGATAACGAGCCAGTCAACAACAGAATCCACGAAGTCAACCAGGCTTAGCATTTTCTCTTCTTCTTTTATGACGAGCCGTTCTATATCCCCGCCAGTGTTCGGCAGTGACGTGTGAAAAAGCTGCGTGCGTTTCGGCCATATCCCGCACCTTGGCTTCAGATCAGTTCTGTTGGGTTCATATTGTAATGGTACAGCAGAAAATGTAAAAATGCAGCATTTCTACGGTGTGTTCGATGCTGTGAAAATGATTATTTTTCATGTTTCTAATATACTTATCAACCTCAGTGTTATAAAACGATTGACATAGTCCAAATAAAGAGGATTTGTCTTTCATCTTTGCCTTAAAAATTAAATTGTTATGTTTTTTTTTAAATTTAAACAACTTTTAGGAACAGTCTTTCATAAAAAAATTGATAATTAAGAATTTGTATTTGAAATGAAAAAAGGAATTTCGCGTCCAGTATGTTATGGCAAGGAAAGCGTTTCTGAACAAGAGAAATTTGTTAACATCGAGTATAAATTTAAGTGTCAGGAAGTCATTTCTGAAAGTATTTGTATGGAAGTGAAACATGGACGATAAATAGTTTGGACAAGAAGAGAATAGAAGCTTTCGAAATGTGGTGCTACAGAAGAATGTTGAAGATTAGATGGGTAGATCACATAACTAATGAGGAGATATTGAATAGAATTGGGGAGAAGAGAAATTTGTGGCACAACTTGACTAGAACAAGGGATCGGTTGGTAGGACATGTTCTGAGGTATCAAGGAATCACCAGTTTAGCATTGGAGGGCAGCGTGGAGGGTAAAAATCGTAGAGGGAGACCAAGAGATGAATACATTTTTCATCACTTGTCACTATTCGATGGAGAAACGACTTTCTTTTGTACCTGGCGAGCAGCATTTCACAAGTGGTCTTTCGAGTTGCTTGCTATCTTTCATTCTGTTCATGCGGAACCCATTTTCCCACTTTCTGCACCTTTCCCATAGCTTTCAGCCGAAGAGAAACGGCTTTCTGCGTCACATTCAATTGTTCCGCGAGTTTCTGTTGAGTTTGAGTATCATCTTCACCTAATGAGGCCTGCAATTCTTTGTTGGTTTCCCGACCTCGTCGTTTCTCACGTCAAAATCACCACTTTTGACTTTTTGAACCACTCAAAACACTGTGTTTTCCCAAGAGGTTATTCTCCAAAAGCTTCGACAATCATTCGATGCGATTCTGCAGCAGTTTTCTCCATATGATAACAGAAAACTAATGCTGTCCGCAAATCGTAGATCGTAGGAACAATACTCGACATGCTTACGGGTTTGAATCAGATATCGATGCATAGAACTTGAGTTACTATGTGTTGACTTTCGTCGTCCGCAGTTACAGGAAGAAGATCGCGCTGCAGACGCGGTCTCACAGACCCTGCACTAACGGGTAGCACCATCTGTAGGGAAATTCCGGTTTCATATTTCTACACCTGGTATTCAGCAGAAATAATTTATAAATCTCCTGAAAACTTTAAAACTTTATGCCTGACAATCAACTCATTACACATCTTCTGAGATGCTTCCGAAGGGCATACTGCACTACCATTTATCGTCGATTGTAAACCTGCGATACTTATCACTATTGGTATATTATATAGAAAAGACAAGACTTTCACCAATCGAAAGGATTAGCCTGCCATGTCTAGAGCTATTTGAAGCGCTTGTGGGTAAAAGACTTTCATAGTACGTACTGTATGTTGAGGGTTGTCTTCTAAAGTTTCATTAAGGTGTTCCTGTTTTTATTGCAGAGCTTCCTGGGTAATGGCTGGCTTGGCGACAAAATATTCATCTTTTGGATCTTCAGCTATTGTCTTTCTTTCAATGTTCATAGTTAAATTATAGGATTTAGGTTCTGCCTCTATGCAAACATTACTAAAGAAAATATACACCTATGAAAAAACAGGAACCTAGAAAACTCTATGGAACTAGTAGAGAATAGGTACATAGACATACCAGACACAGAAAACCTCATATAATTTGCTGTCACATCAGAGTGCACTAGTATGCCAATAAATGACACAGTCAGCATCACCATACAATGTCTAAAGCAACAAGGAGACACACCAGACCCACGTATTAGTGAAGTAGCAATAATACTCAAGACCATAACAGCACAAATTTAGAATAGAGTAGAAACTTTATCTACTTTCTAATTGTAAGTATACAGAATAATTACAGGTATTTTCTGATTTTAAGTACCAAAAATGATTTAAAAGAATTATGTTTGCAATAAAGTAAAATTAGGAATAAGTATTTACTTAAAGTACTTTTGTAGCATGACGGAATAAAATGTAACATCAGGCACAGTTATTTGTGACAGTTAGTCATAGATTCTTCTACACTGTAATATTATTTACTTCCTAGATATTTTTAATGGAGGTACAAATTATTCTCATTCATAGTTTTTAAATTTTTCACAGATTTTATTTCCCAGGGTTATACCCATATAGTAAGGTGTCCTCTCCAGCAGTTTTAGTCTATGAGTTGGTAACTTATACTGATATTTGTTTCTTGTTTCATAATCATGCTTAAACAGGTTATCCTCAGAAAGTCGTGGGTTTTATTTAGAAAACTTAATGTCTCGTAGATATAAAGGCCAGGAACAGTCATAAGATAAAGGACCTTCAGCAGAGATCTGCACGATTGTCTTTTTTCTGCACCTGCCATGGCTTCAATGACTTTTTTCTGTAGCCTAAAGACTCTTTGTAAGTTTGTTTTCTCTGATTCCTAAAAAATTATACCATATCTAATCACAGATACAAAATATGCATGATATACAACTTTTTTGACTGTTGTTTCTATTATACTCCTTATAACATTAATTGTAAATATTAGATTATTTAGATGGTGGCACATGGCATCTACATGGTCTGTCAATGATAAATTCTTATTCAGCATTACACCTAGAAATTTGGTACAGTTTGTGGTGGCAAGGCGATGGTCCTCATCTCATATTTCTAGTATCTCCTGTACAGCTTGTTTTTTGGTAAAGTGAATGATTTGTGTCTTTGTTAGATTTAATGTCATTCCATTATTTCTCACCCAGGCCTCAATTTCAGCCAGAGACTACTGAAGACGAGTAATTAAATTTTCACTTTTCTTGCAATAGACTATTGCTATAGCGTAATCCACATAAAGAATAGTGTCTGATTTTATGTTAGTTGGCAGGTCATTTATATGATACAAGAACAATATTGACCCAAGGATAGATCCTTGTGGCACACCTTGTTCTGTCTTTTCCCAGCTTGAGAAGAATCTCTTACCAGTTTCATCTATTACTATTTTTTTTCCTTTTTAATGGGTAAGATGACATCCATCTCAGCGAATTTTCACTAAAACGATATGCTTGTACCTTGAAAAGTATTAGTTTGTGATCTACTGTGTCAAAGGCTTTATTTAGGTCACAAAAGATGCCGGATACATTCATATTTTTATCTAGACTACTACTAATTTTTGTAATAAGTTCATTAATAGCTGCACAGTGCAGTGTCCTCTTTGGAAACCATGCTGATTTTTCTGGACAACGATATTCAGATTATAATAGTTGACTATCTGGTTACATGCAGTTCTTTCAAATATTTTGGAAAATATTGATAACAATGAGATTGGTCGGTAATTACTCACTTCATTGTGTCTGCCTTTTTGTAAATAGGTCGTATTTCAGCATACTTTAGTCTATTGGAAAAAATCCTTCCTTAAAATAATGATTCATTATAAGGGACAGAGGATGTGTGTTACTGAGGGTGACTGCCTTTATTATTTTTGTGGGAATTTCATCACAGCCAACTGAATTTCAGTTCTTCAAGGACTTTATGATAACAGCTACTTCAGAACAGAATATATGGGTGAATTTAAATTTAGTGGGGTTACATAAACTGGAAACAGGGTACACGTTTGGTGGTGAAAGTTCATCAGTTTAACATGGATTTATGAAGCGGCTGTTAAACGCTTCACAGATTTATGTAGGGTCCTGAACAGTCTCACCTTCAACCACCAGTTCAAGTTTCTGTTGTCTGCCTTTTTTTATACCTATTTCATTCATTACAATGCTCCATATTGCTTTAGAGCTATTTTTAGCATTTGAAATGTAATTATTATTCGCCAATTTTTTGGCCTGTCTGACAACTTTATCAAAGATTTTCTTATATTGTCTTACATAATTTTAGAATTCTGTGTCTCGATTGACTTTCGCCTCCATATGAAGTTCTCTTTTCCTCATGCTTGAAATCTGAATGCCCTTTGTTACCCATGAACCCTTCTTACATGTGTCATTTTTTATAGTTATAAAAGGAAAGCATTCATTGAAACCATCAAGAAGCCTTCCAGAAAGTTATTGAAATTTTCATTTACTGAGGACTTAGCAGTAAATGGCCGTGAGGCGAGGCTGATTTCATTGACGAACATTTCTATATTTTCTTCTCTAAAATTTTTGATTTTCTTATTTGTGTGCTTTGAGCTAACACAGGGTAATGGCACTAATAGAGAACTGTGGTCTGAGATCCATAAGTTTACTATACATTTTTCTGCTATTCTGTAGCTTAAGGTACTAGCAATGTTATCTATATTGGATGCTGACAAAGCACTTACCCTTGTCATTTCTACAAAATTTAGAATAAAACCATGTGTACACATCAGCTCCTTCACCTTAAAGGCAAATTTGTCATTTTTTCTCACATCTATATTAAAATCAGCACAAACAACAAATTTTTTACATAACTTTTCAGTTTTGAGTTCATTGAGTAAATTTTTAAGTTTGACCAGAAAACTGCAGGAGATTGAGTAACCAGGGGTACTATATATGCTGAATATCAACATGTTATAGTCCTTACATTCTATGTAACGACTTTCAGATGTACATTATTCATTTAAATTATTGAAATTTTGCTTAATTTGGTATTTTACAGATGAATGGACAAGAATACATTAACCACCATACCCATTGTCTCTACAGAATCTAGCTGCTACTTCATAATCTGTAAGTTTGTTCAATAAATTTATATGTTCATCTCCAAGCCAATGTTCACTTTAGCAAATAACCTTTACAGAAAATTTTGTTCTCTCTAGAAATACTTATAAGTCATGAAGCTTACTGATAAGATTACTTAATAAACCTCCAATACTCAAATGCATAATAAGATTATTATTTGCTATTATAGATGTGATGTCATCAAAATTATCTACTCTAAACCGGCCAGACACAACTTTTTTAGATTGCTTATATCAATGTTTTTTTCCTCCCAGTTTCTACCAAAAAATCCTTAAGATGGCCTAGTGGTGAAGTTTTTCTCTTGTTATGAGTGGCTCCTGTTGATTCTTCTGCTGTTGTTTCTTCTGTTGATGTTGTTGATTCTTCTGTTGTTGCTTCTTTGCATGTTGCTTGTTTATGTGATGATGATAGTCCTGATTTTGGCAATGCTGATGCTACCACTACTTGTGATAGTGGCTCTGTTCATGTCCCTGATGATGGTAGTTCTGTTGATGATTGAGATGATGCTGCTGTATCTGTAGTTCTTGCCACATCTGATGAAGATTGTCTTGCTTCAGTCGGTGCTGGTTTTTCTGCCACTGGTGTGGGCTGTGCTGTATCAGCTGATGATGGGGGTTTTGTTTCTGATATTGATAGTGGTTTTTTGTTGCTGTAGTTTTTTATGGTTTCACTGCTGTACTTGGTGGTGGTTGTTGTACTGTTATTTTTTGCTGGCATGGTAATCTTGGTTCTGCTGTTGCCATCAATGTCTCCATAATTTTAGAGCTGAAATGTCTCTTTCCATTTCCGTTTAACTGCATACAATGCCTTGTAAAATTCTCTCCCTCTCTCTCTCTCTCTCTCTCTCTCTCTCTCTCTCTCTCTCTCTCTCTCTAGGAAGTTAACAGTTAGAAACTGAGCGTTTTCATACATTTTACATATGTCCTTGAACTGTTTGTTGGCTTTCATGATTTCTTTATTTACACACGAATCGTTTATGAGATCGTGTCTATGCGGAATTCCAGTGATGATCATTATTTTACTCTAACTGGTATCCAGTATTTCCTTTAAGTTTTCGACGGCACTCGATAATTCATTTTTGCATTCATTTGCATTTGATGAACTTCCGGCTTTTATGTTTTTTGTAATTTCATGCATAGGTGCCCCTGGTTTCACGTAACTAGATGCGTTTGTACCATGTCCATGACGTAAAATTTTTGCGAGTCCACGCTCATGGCTATCCGAATGTATGTTTACTTTGGAAAATTTCGTTCCTACATTCTTCATCGCAATTATAGACGCACTTTTAGTTGTGTTTTGATTTACATATAATTCTTCTGGTCTTTCGTCTGTTTCTAAAACACTGAAAATGTTTTTTAATGGCACTTCGAATTTTTTTTCACTTTGTTTTCCACGAGTGAATGGTTCAAACGGCTCTGAGCACTATGCGACTTAACATCTGAGGTCATCAGTCCCCTAGAACTTAGAACTACTTGAACCTAACTAACCTAAGGACATCACACACATCCATGCCCGAGGCAGGATTCGAATTTGCCACCCTAGCGGTCGCGCGGTTTCATACTGAAGCGGCTAGAACCGCTCGACCACAACGACAGGCCACGAGTGAATTGTTTAGGCCTAACAGACTCGGCATAGCTCTTGTTTGACATTACATGCGTCATATTTGCACTGTTGCGTGACTATAAATATTTCAAGTCTTGTCGTAATTTTATAATATCATCACACATGATGTAAATAATTTTTTGTTTTGTATTTATTTCACGAAGTATTTCGCCTTTGCTTTTGTGCAAAGGTCCGCATTTTGAGATTTGGTCACTGTCACTTTTACTTAAACAAGGATTTCCTTGTTCTTTTCTTCTAGTGTTTTTGTTTAAGATATGATACGGCACACACATATTTTCGTAAACTGCACTATATTTCTCGCACAGCTCACAAATCGTACATCTTCTATGGCCGCCATCTTACTTTATGTCCAACAAAGAATTTTGTTCACAACATGAAGGTCAGCCAATGGGATCACCAATTAGTGGCCTCCTAACCAACATATTCTTAAACAACATTGAGGTCAGATCTTCACACTAATATGACCAAAAAATACAATGTCTTATACCAGTACCACTATGTCGATGACATAATATGTCTGACTGATAAACCACACACACATATGGAACAGATATACAGTCAAATAAGCAAGTTCCACCCAAAAATTCACGTCACGTTAGAAACGGAGACAGACAACACTAAATTTTCTGGACCTCAACATACAAAAAACGTGGCACAGAAGCAATCAAGTTTCAGATTCACGCTCCACGGATTGAACAGAACACCTGTAAGCAAACAGAATTACATGCAGGAGCTAAATACAGTAAAGCAGATAGCTGAGGTAAATGGTTACAAGCCCTTATGACAGATAAATTAGATCAACAAATTTGTAAACAGAAAAGAAATGAACGCACAACACACACACACAAAACCTTACAAAACACGGATCAACACAACATTCAAACAATGACACATCCAAGACACAAGAGTGCAACAACACACACACAAAACAAAATGGCACATACACACACAGACACACAAAATTCAAATACGGTGCCAAACTCTCTCGGGAACAAATGAACCGCGTTTTGCGAAATGAAAAGGCGTTTATAAACAACGAAATTACACAATGTAGATTAATATGTGTTGCAGTGCCCTCAGACCACAAACGACGAAGGATCAGTCACAACATAACAGTGCAACAACACACACGCACAAAAATGGCACATACACACACAGACACACAAAATTCAAATTCGGTGCCAAACTCTCTCGGGAACAAATGAACGCCTATGGGGTTAGGAACATAGTGCTCACCGCGTTTTGCGAAATGAAAAGGTGTTTATAAACAACAAAATTACACAATGTAGATTAATATGTGTTGCAGTGCCCTCATACCACAAAAGACGAAGGATCAGTCACAACAAAACATGAGTAATGACAAATACATATCCAGTACTGTTACAAAAGCAGAAAGATAGTCTGTATCAGTGGCTTATGAGCGGTAAGATAGTACTGTTGTAACGTTACAAAGTGTTACGAGATAAATGAGGACCACTGGCATTAAAATGAAGGGGATTCTAATATACACAGTCCCGACACATTAAAGTTACCACCACCTATTTTCGAAATCAATGTGTGATGACCACCACAAACATCTGGTTTCAGCAAAGATAGCGGCTCAAAGGGAGTTAAGTTGGAGGGAAAGAAGATTGGTAATGTTAAGGAGCTGGTCGTCAGCTGAGAAGGGAGGCCAGAAGCCATACTGGGTAAAGTGGAGGAGGTGGTGATGGTTAAGGTTGGTTGGTTGGTTTGGGGAAGGAGACCAGACAGCGTGGTCATCGGTCTCATCGGATTAGGGAAGGATTGGGAAGGAAGTCGGCCGTGCCCTTTCAGAGGAACCATCCCGGCATTTGCCTGGAGTGATTTAGGGAAATGACGGAAAACCTAAATCAGGATGGCCGGACGCGGGATTGAACCGTCGTCCTCCCGAATGCGAGTCCAGTGTCTAACCACTGCGCCACCCCGCTCGGTGGTGATGGTTAAGGTGGTGATGAATATGGCAGGAGAGGACAGACTCAGAGACTTTACTGAACATGGAGGTGAGGTAGATAGGACCATAGGAAGAGGTATCAGAGGGGGATTTGTTGGATTTAGGGAACAACAAGGCATGGGTAGTCTTCCATAGGTCAGGGTAAAAGCCGGTGGAGAGAAGGTCATTATACAGGGTAGGAAGGACAGCCAGAAGAAAGAGTTGGATTCCTTGAGGTGGTGGGAGGTGACAATGTTGCAACCAGGTGTGGTGTTGCATTTGGAGCGGAGGATGAGTTTGATGTCGTGTGTGGTAATGGGAGTGTTTATGTCTGACGGGGTAGATGATCCAAGTACTGGAAACTGGTGGTGAGTGGTGGGACAGAGGTATTGGAGAGTTCAAGGACTTTGGGGAAGGGGGAGTAATCAAATTGGGGATTGTCAGTAATGGAGATGAGCTCGGAGTGGATGGAAGCAAAATGGTTAGTCTTACTGAGGTAGTCAGGGAAGGGGCGATTGTCGTGGAGAAGGGAGTAATGCGGGGTGGGACAGTTACCACTAAGGTGGTGGAAGGCAGACCAATCAGTTGAGGAGTTGACGGGGAAGCGGAATTGAGGCGTGCACATGTCTGGCGCCATACCTGGCGTTTCTTTGCTGTTAGGGGGTTTCATATGTGGCATTGAAATTGCTGGTGGTGGAGGAGTGTATACCAGTCATGGTTGCGGAGGAAGGAGCAGTACAGCCTGCGGGGTTTACAGAGAAGAAGGACAGCCTGTGGAGGAAGAGTGGGAAGGTGAAAGGGGATATGTTTGGTAGGAATGTGGGCCTTAACGGCATTAGTCATGGTCTTCTGGAGAAAGGACGAGGTACGGTTGATGACAGCGGGATGGTGAAAGGTAAGTGGGTGGCTTTCGACCTGTGAGGCAATGAATTCCTGGTAGGCATCCGAATCGGCGCAGTGGTAGTCATAGATGGACTTCGGAGGGGCAGCAGGGCGGTGGGCAGGAGGGGGGGGGTAATGGGCTGAGGAAATGGTGAGAAGGACTGGGAAATAATCGCTACCAATGTAGTTGAGGATGTCTGCGGCAATACGACCAAAGGGGCTGGGAGAAGTGAGGACGACATCCAGGGTGGAGATACTTTTGGGATGGCTGTGCTGTGGGAGGGGAACAAGGTCACCATGGAGGGTGGAGAGGAACTGATGCCACCGCTGAAGGGTGTCATGGTCACGTCTGTGGATGCTCAGGTCTGCAACAAGCACACAGGTGGAGAAGACGTGGTCAACATGGGAGATGAAGTCGTAGGGGAGAGGGGCTGTGTGATGGACATAGATAGTGGCACAGGTGTTGGTGTGGGAGGGAAAAAAGGCGATGAGGATAAGGTGTTTGGTTGGGTCATTGAGCAGGGGCTGTGGCCAGACAGAGATATGCTTGTGGTGGCCAATAGCAACCCCATCTCACGCAGGGGAAGGGGTTTGTTGCTGATGTGAAGGAGGTGAGGAGAGGTGCAGACAACATGGTGAGGTTGGAGGAAGGTTTCGCTAAGGCTGAAGGAGTCGACCTGGTGCTTGAACAGATTATGCATGGAAGGGTATTCATTGGCAGGGAGGGAGCGAATGTTTAGGTATAGGAGACATACTATTGGTGCGCCAGGGGGTGGGGGGGGGGAGGGAGCAGAGGGAGGAGGAAATAGGCTTAAGTGAAGGTATCTAGGTGGGTGAAGGTGAAGTGGGCCTGGTTTTTGGAGTATGTGGCGTAGGTATTCAAATGGAAGACAGAGCAGGTGGCTAGGGAGATCTGCTGAAGGGTGTGGGGGCGTTGAAAGGAGTAGATATTCCATAGGACGATGATCAGAAACCTGATGATGTCTTTGGCTGTAGGGAGAGAGTGGAGGGAATTGCTGGAGTGGATGGGCTGATAGATGGGGCAAACAGGGACTGTGAGCTTGGGGTTGGTGGGAGGGGGTTTGGCCTTGTATTCAGAGGGCTATATGGGGTCAGGTTCGTGGCAGGTGTTGCAGGGAGGAGGAGAGGCGATGTTAGGACACTGTTTGAGGAAGTGGGAGGATTTACAGTAGGGGCAGGTGGGTGTTTTTTGCAGTTTTGGGTGAGGTGGTCATTGCAGAGGAGACAACATTGGGAATGGTAGGATTGAGGAGGAGAATGGGAGGGGTCAATGGTGTGGTGATGGTTGAAAATCGGGGCTCCCTGAGTTAGGAGGTGATCGATGGAGGAGGCAGACTCTGTGAACACACACATCAATAAGGTAGGAGCAGAGTTGTGACAGACACATCAGGCAGAGCGGATTTACAGGGTGAGGTGGGCATTCAATTCTGCAAACACTTCTGCCTCCATGAACATATGGCTGAGTTTCGTCATCTCAGCGATGAGGGTTGGCGGACAACCAGGGTGTTGGGGCTGATGGGAAGAGGAGGAGGTAAGGAAAGGTGTGAGAGACACATGTGGGCCAAAAGCAATGTGGGGAAGTTTCCAAAGATCAGTGTGGAATGAGGGAGAGGGGAATAGAATTTGGTGATGACAGAGTCTATGTGGGGGATAAGATGAGCAATGGTGGCATTAGGGATATACTTGCAGATTTCAAGGGTGAGGGTGCGGGCATCAAGGAATTTAGGATTAGAGTTGGAAAGGACGAACGTATGCAGGGCAAGAGCTGGAGGAGTAGTGGTGTCCATAGGGGGATCAGAAGGAAGAGGGGCAGTGGTATTTTGGAGGAGGGAGTGAGGTCAGCACTTGAGCGTTTGGGGTTTTTTTGGTGGGGGTGGCCTGGGAGGAGGAATGAGGAATTGGTGGGATTGGGAGGTGGCAGGAGGTAGGCCAATTGTATGAGGTGGAGGCACCTGGATGGGAGGGTGGGTGCTCTGTGGTGGCAACTATGGCGCAGCAGACAGTGACACAGGCGGGAGAAGCAGGGGCGGTCATAGCAGGTTGAGTGAGTAGTGGAAGAAAGTTATCCCAATGGGTGGTAGCAGCAGGAGGGGGGGGACAGGAGCAGGCGGAGGAGGAGCAGGAGCAAGAGCAGTATACAGGTGGAGATACAGGAGTGGGGAAGAGACAGAATGGAAAGAGGCTGTGAGGAGGGGAGGTGGAGTAGATGGGGGAAGCCCAGAGGAGGTGCTCCGGGAGATAATGGTGGGGGCAGGGGAAGGGAAGGTGTATAGGATAATGGTGGTGGTGGTGCAGGTGGGAGTGTCCATGGTGGACTATGCGGTCTAAGGGCGACAGCTCTGACCAAAATAGGGAAGGAGAACAAAGATGGCGCGGCAGCGGCGAGCGCTAGGCGGGGGTGGTGAGCACTGCAGGGCGGTGGTGCAGCGGCGTCGGCGGCAGTGCAGCGGTGTCAGCAGCGGCGGTGACGAGCACTGAGCGGCGGCGTTGGTGAGCATTGAGCGGCAACAGCAGTAAGCGGCAGTGGCGGCGAGCGGCGGGCACCAGCACTGACAGCAGCGCCAGCGGACACCGGACAGCGGAAATGGCCTTGGTGAACACTGAGTGACAGCAGTGGCGGTAGCGAGCACCGGGCGGCAGCGGCAGCGGCAGAGGTGAACACTGAGCCACAGCGGCGAGCACTGAGCAACAGTGGCGGCGAGTACTGAGCGGCAGCGGCGGCGAGCACCGGGCGGCGAGCTCCGGGCAGCAGCGGCGGTGGTGAGCACCGAGCGACAGCCACGCCGAGTCTCGGGCGGTGGACGGATGGACAGAGCAGCAGTGGCTACAGACAGCAGCAGACAGCACGGGGTCTTCCAAAGCTTCTGTTTCGCCATCCACAGGCGGCCTAAATATTCCGATTTGGAAGGTGTGGGACTGTAACCCACAGGATGCTGTGCTCTACAAAGTTGATAAATTTGATGGAATTCGGAGGCTACTTCAAGAAAAAGATGAAAGATGACATCTTAAAAATGATGAGTACCTTTAGAGAATGTTCCAATGTTAAAAAACTGGTTGTGAGCACGTAAAACGCTAAAAATAAAGACAATGCCGTCTTGGAAAGTGAGGTTAGTAGCCCACAAACAGATGGAGAGGACTGCAGAGTTGTGGGACAAGTGGCGCTACCAGTTGATCCAATACAAGACACTGAGAGTGGCAATCGTCACATACCGACACCTATTGGAACAATCTATAACTATGAGAGCCAGTCTCTTGACCATGATGCAATATTAGAGGCAAAAATTACTGAAAAATATGCGAAATATATGTCTTATCATGGAAGATTTCACTAACAGTGTAAAGATTTTGATAAAGGAAGGAATTTAAAATACAAGACAAAAGACGCCAAACTGCAAAACCACAACATAGACTGAATCCCATACAAGAGGGACACAGAAAATACGTTTTACACAAGCGAAGATAAAACACCTACAACACGAAATATGTCACAAAATCAAGAAATGGAAACAAATGCAAACGCAGAACATTGGATTAAAGCAATTTGTAGAAGGGAGAGGAGACCAGTGAAGCAACAAGAGACATTGACTGCTGCTGGACAACAAGACAGAAATCTAAAAGCTGCAGATAAGAGGGCCCGGCTCTACGTAGGACGGCTGAAACCTGAGATAGCACAAGATTCAACAAAACAGTTTTTCAATTGGAAGGGAATCAAAGAAAACGTAAAAGGTGCAAAACTGGCAAACAACAACAATACGAAACTTCCTGGCAGATTAAGACTGTGTGCCCGACCGAGACTCGAACTCAGATGGTAGAGCACTAGCCCGTGAAAGGCAAAGGTCCCGAGTTCGAGTCTCGGTCGGGCACACAGTTTTAATCTGCCAGGAAGTTTCATATCAGCGCACACTCCACTGCAGAGTGAAAATCTCGTTCCGTGAACAACAATACTAAATCCTTTAAATTAGGCATTCCCTTTCATACTTAGAATTGTGTGAATAAAGCTGAATTCTGGCCAACAGAAATCACTGTCAGACACTTTGGCTTTCCCTGTTCTTTTCGAGAACAGGGAGGGTTGTCCCTTCACTAAGGGACAAGAACACTGCCTAAAAGATGCAAAGAAGTAGAATCAGTAGGAATCTTAAAGATCCTCTTATAGAGTGTAGAAGGTCTAAAAAGTGTAGTGAATATGGCTCCAAGAGAATTTCTACAGGGATATGACACAGCAATCCATACACAAACATTTTTAACCGAAAACTGGCAACACCTGTAATTTTACTGCACTTATCTCCAAGCAAAACAAGGCGACAGTGGAACACCCATGGTTGGAATAACTGTCCCCATAAACCGAAATCAGCACCAATGACTACAACTACTGAACTGCAACATACACTCCTGATTGAAAAAAAACACATTACTATAATATCAGCATATTTCCAACTGAACTAAACAGCTGTTGATATACAATGAAGAGGCAAAAGAACTAGTACACCGGCCTAATATCGTGTAGGGTCCCCACGAGCACGCAGAAGTGCCGTAACACAACGTGGCATGGACTCTACAAATGTCTGAAGTAGTGTTGGAGGGAACTGACACCATGAATCCTGCAGGGCTGTCCATAAATTGGTAAGAGTACGAGGGGGTGGAGATTTCTTCTGAAGCACACTTTACAAGGCATCCCAGATATGCGCAATAATGTTCATGTATGGGAAGCCTGGTGGCCAGCGGAAGTGTCTACACTCAGAAGAGTGTTCCTGGAGCCATTCTGTAACAATTATGCTGGGTGTCACATTGTCCTGCTGGAACTGCCCAAGTCCATCAGAATGCACACTGTACATGAATGGATACAGGTGATCATAAAGGATGCTTACGTACACATCACCTGCCAGAGTCGTATGTAGACGTATCAGGGGTCCCACATTTATTTATTTATTTATTGTTCTGTGGGACCAAATTAAGGAGACGTCTCCATGGTCATGGAACGAGTCAATACATGAAATTATAACACGATATTAGAAACAGATAAAATGAAATATAAAAAAACATATTCAGGTGACAAGTCGTAAGTTTAAATAAAGAAAATCAACAATGTAACACTGGAATTTGCTTAATTTTTTAGCTCTTCCAGGAGCTCCTCGACAGAATAGAAGGAGTGAGCCATGAGGAAACTCTTCAGTTTAGACTTTAAAGTGTTTGGGCTACTGCTAAGATTTTTGAGTTCTTGTGGTAGCTTATTGAAAATGGATGCAGCAGAATACTGCACCCCTTTCTGCACAAGAGTCAAGGAAGTGCATTCCACATGCAGATTGGATTTCTGCCTAGTATTAACTGAGTGAAAGCTGCTAACTCTTGGGAATAGGCTAATATTGCTAACAACAAACGACATTAAAGAAAATATATACTGTGAGGGCAATATCAGAATTCCCAGACTATTGAATAGGGATCGACAAGAGGTTCTCGAACTTACACCACATATAGCTCTAACAGCCCGTTTTTGAGCCAAAAATGCCCTTTTTGAATCAGAAGAAATACCCCAAAAAGTAATACCATAAGACATAAGCGTATGAAAATATGCAAAGTAGACTACTTTTCGTGTTGAAGTGTCACTTATTTCAGATACTGTTCTAATGGTAAATAAAGCAGCATTTAGTTTCTGAACAAGATCCTGAACATGGGCTTTCCACAACAGCTTACTATCTATCCGAACGCCTAGGAATTTGAACTGTTCCATCTCGCTTATAATATGCCCATTCTGTCTGATCAAAACATCGGTTCTTGTTGAATTGTGAGTTAGAAACTGTAAAAACTGAGTCTTACTGTGATTTAGCATCAAATTATTATCCACAAGCCATGAACTTATCTCATGAACTACATTATTTGATACTATTTCAATATTACACACAAGATCCTTCACTATCAAGCTGGTGTCATCAGCAAACAGAAATATTTTTGAATCACCTGTAATACTAGAAGGCATATCATTAATATAAATAAGAAACAGCAATGGCCCCAGCACTGACCCTTGGGGAATGCCCCACTTAACAGTGCCCCATTGGGACTGAACATCACTACCACTCTCAATATTGCAGAGAATTACCTTCTGCTTTCTGTTCTTAAAGTAAGAGGCGAACCAATTGTAAGCTACTCCCCTTACTCCATAATGGTCCAACTTCTGCAGTAATATTTTGTGGTCAACACAGTCAATAGCCTTCGTTAAATCAAAGAAAACACCTAGCGTTCTCAACCTTTTATTTAATCCGTCCAAAACCTCACAGAGAAAAGAGAATACAGCATTTTAAGTTGTCAAACCATTTCTCAAACCAAACTGAACAGTTGACAGCAAATTATGTGAATTTAAATGCTCCAGTGACCTTCTCGATAACTTTAGCAAACGCCGATGACATAGAAATAGGTCTAAAATTGTCAACATTATCAATGTCTCCCTTTTTATAAACTGGCTCCACTACCGAGTACTTTAGTCCGTCAGGAAACCGACCACTCCTAAGGGAAAAGTTACAGATATGGCTAAGTACTGGGCTAACATACATAGAACAATACTTCAGTATCTGCTAGATACCCCGTCATATCCATGAGAGTTCTTGGTCTTTAGTGATTTACTTATGAACCCAATCTCCCTCTTGTCAGTATCATGGAGGAGCATTTCAGGTAACAGTCTCGGAACACTTTTTTCTAAGAGCGCTATATGATTCCCTGTTGGGACTAGGTTTCTATTTAGTTCACCTGCTATATTCAGAAAGTGATTATTAAATACTGTACATATATGCGACTTATCAGTAACACCGACATTCCCACTACACACTGATTCTATATCCTCGACCTGTCTCTGCAGACCAGCCACTTCCTTTACGACTGACCATATGGTTTATCTGCATACCACATACTTTTTGCCTTCCTAATAACATTTTTAAGCACCTTACAATACTGTTTGTAATGGGCTGCTGCATTTAGATTTTGACTGTTTCTAACGTTTTGATATAATTGCCACTTTGTTCTACAAGATATTCTTATCCCTCTAGTCAGCCACCCAGGCTACCTGTTTGTGCTAGTACCCTGTTTTGAACGTTCTAATGGAAAGCAACTTTGAAAGAGCACGAGAAAAGTCTTGAGAAAAGCATTATATTTATCGTCTACTGTATCAGCGCAATAAACATCTTGCCACTCTTGTTCCTTGATAAGGTTTACAAAGGTCTCTACAGCAACTGGATCAGCTTTCCTAAACAGCTGATGACTATATTTAACACGTGCCGCAGCACAAAAATCTTTTAGAGTTAAAATTTGTGCATCATGATCTGAAAGGCCATTCACCTTTTTGCTAACAGAATGCCCTTCTAGTAATGAGGAATGAACAAAAATGTTGTCTATGGTTGTTCTACTGTTCCCTTGCACTCTCGTTGGAACGAATACGGTTTGCATAAGATTATATGAATTAAGGAGGTCTACCAGAATTCTCTTCCTTGCACAATCACTTATACAATTAATATTGAAGTCACCACATACCAGTATAACTAACTTTTTGTATTTCCTATAAAGTGAACCAAGAACCTCCTCTAGCTTTAGCAAAAATGTTGTGAAATCGGAGTCTGGGGATCTATAAATAACAACAGGTAGAAGTTTAGCTCCATTAAATTTAACCACACCTGCACAACATTCAAACACCTTTTCAGTGCAGTACTTTGAAACATCAATTGACTCAAATGGGATGCCGTTTTTCACATACATGGCTACTCCCCCACACCGCAAAGAGCTCCTCGAAAAGCTGCCAGCCATCCTGTATCATTCCAACTACACACGCCAAAGAGCCTCCACCAGCTTGAACAGTCCCCTGCTCACATGCAGGGTTCATGGATTCATGGGGATGTCACCATACCCGTACACGTCCATCTGCTCGATACAATTTGAAACGACACTCATCTGACCAGGCAAAATGTTTCCAGTCATTAACAGTCAAATGTCAGTGTTGACGGGCCAAGACGAGGTGTAAAGCTTTGCGTTGTGCAGTCATCAAGGGTACACGACTGAGCGTTCAGTTCCGAAAGCCCATATCAGTGATGTTTCATTGAATGGTTCGCACACTGACACTCACTGATGACCCAGCATTGAAATCTGCAACAATTTGCGGAAGGATTGCACTTCTGTTACGTTGAACGATTCTCTTCAGTCGTCGTCGGTCCCATTCTTGCTGGATCTCTTTCTGGCCGCAGCGATGTCAGAGACCTGATATTTTACCGGATTCCTGATATTCATGGTACACTCGTGAAATGGTCATATAGGAGAATCCCCACTTCATCACTACCTCGGAGATGCTGTGTCCCATCGCTCATGCACCAACTATATATAACACGATATTCGAACTTACTTAAATCTTGATAATCTGCCATTGTAACAGTAGTAACCATTATAACAACTGCGCCAGACACGTGTTGACTTATATTGGTGTTGCTGACCACAGTGCTGTATTCTGCCTGTTGACATATCTCTGTATATGAATACGCACGCCTATAACAGTTTCTTTGGCGCTTCAGTGTAATAGATTAAACAGGCCAGCTGATCACCCAGAGTATATTAAACCGCTGATTATTGCCAGAGATTTGTATTGCAGAATGGTTATATAAAACTGCAAAGTGAAAGTAATAGTGGAAAAGTAACAGGAAGAAAGCTTTATCCTATTAAACAATTCCAACATACCCACATATATTTCCCACAATGGCAAAAGCACAATAGACACTGAAATGTAAAACTACACCAGGGGCAATATGACTCCTCTCTGGACTGCAGATCACACACAACTTCTGTTCCAGCGTAACAACAAGCGCCGGCACGAAGATCAAGAACACATGAGCAGAGAGGGCTGTGAAATGACGTCAGACACTGACTAGGAAGACGCCACGACTGGAGCGGCATCTACATGAAGAGAATAAAAACAACATTCCGCCCAGTCACGACCGTACTAGAAGAGAGGCACTAGTAGACCTTCACAGGAAGAGCCACACTAGAAGAGCCGGACTAGAAGACGAGCAGTGACATTAACTTATGAACTTGTGTGATTAGCTTACACGGAAATTGTATATTTCGAAAAACACAGATTATTTGCGTGTCGTCAATTGCTTGAAAGTTAAGTATTGTCAATTCCATTAATTGTAATAAACTCAATTAACATGATTTGCTTGTACGTTGTCTAGCTATCCAAGAAAACAGCTTCCTAGGCACACTACGAGAGACGAGTGGGCAGGACCCGACACTGGCGACGAGGGTTTACAAACAGACCCGCGCCTCGTGGCCATGGAATTTTCGTTTATGTTTTGCTGGCGCTTTAATTCTCTCTTGTCTTTTCTTTGCAGGGGCGTTTACTTGGCTTAACAGTCTCTTTTGCTAATCAGTGTTTGCAGATGGGCTTTGCAGAAAAAATGGATCAAATGGCTCTGAGCACTATGGGACTTAACATCTGTGGTCATCAGTCCCCTAGAACTTAGAACTATTTAAACCTAACTAACCTAAGGACATCACACACATCCATGCCCGAGGCAGGATTCGAACCTGCGACCGTAGCAGTCGTGCGGTTCCGGACTGAGCGCCTAGAACCGCTAGACCACCGCGGCCGGCCTTTGCAGAAATTTTCTTTGCTTGTGTACTTATTTTTCTTGCTTTCCTTGTTTGTTTGATACATTTGTCTCTTCCAAAATACCCACCCCACCTATCCCGCCCCCTCTCAGGCGCCACAGCCGCCAGTTTCAGATGCAACACAGGTAATTCAGATGTCAGTTCGAGGCACAGCAAATCTCTACCCTGCTCAACATGGTGCAGAAGCTACTGGCCAACACTCTGCACCCGATGGAACAAGCACCACCTACAGCAACACCTGCAGCAATACTGCCTTTTCGCTAGTTTCGTGAACAAGAAGAGGAATGACTCGAGTGGTTACAAAAATTCGAAGCCCACATACTAGCCCGCAATGTACCAGGAACTGTGGAACTTCCCTATCTATTATTCACAGTAGAAAATGCAGTCTTCTGATTAACTCAGAAGTTATTTGCTAACGCAAAAAAAAAAAAAGGTTCAAATGGCTCTGAGCACTATGGGACTTAACTGCTTAGGTCATCAGTCCCCTAGGACTTAGAACTACTTAAACCTAACTAACCTAAGGACATCATACACATCCATGCCCGAGGCAGGATTCGAACCTGCGACCGTAGCGGTCCCGCGGTTCCAGACTGTAGCGCCTAGAACCGCACGGCCACCACGGCCGGTGTGGTAGCAGCTAGGTATCGAAAAAAAAGAAAAAAAACTCAGAACATACTTATTATTTGCAGGGTATGAAAAGGAAATGCAAATTCAAATGTGCTTGCAGTGCTTTATATTCAAATTTTATGTTGCATGATGCAATTGTGTGCCGGTCGTTGTGGCCAAGGGGTTCTAGGCGCTTCAGTCCGGAACCGCGCTGCTGCTACTGTCGCAGGATCGAATCCTGCCTCGGGCATGGATGTGTGTGATGTCCTTGGGTTAGTTAGGTTTAAGTAGTTCTAAGTCTAGGGGATTGATGACCTCAGATGTTAAGTCCCATAGTGCTCAGAGCCATTTGAACCATTGTTTTTGCAATTGTGTACAGTGTACCTGATGTCCAACTCAGACAACAAATTTTGAAACAGCCCAATCCATCATTTCAGCAGGTAGTGCAAATACTAGATCAGTACAATTCAGGTGCCCTGTCAGCCGATAAATATGAGCAGCCAGCTATTCGTCGGGTGGAGTCCCTTGTTTGCGATTGGCCCATTCAGCGGCGGCTTGCGCTCACCACGCCGAGTAAACAACAATTCACACTGTGTAAGCAGTTCTCTAAAACAGGTGGATACACTGGCGAAAAGAATTAAGTCTTGCCTTCAGTGTTATTCACGGCACAAATGCAAAGACTGTCCCTCCCAACAAGCTCAGTGTAACGCTTGTGGTAGGAAAGGACATGCACAATCTGTATGTTTGCAATGGAACTAACATAAGAATTCGGCCCACTCACAAAAGTCTAGTCACAAGGCCCATGTCACTAATGCAGTATATTCCAAGTCTGCAACAGGCATTAGCAAAACTTGCAAGCATGCAGTTTCTTCAGTGATACTCCAGACAAACAAACTTTTTGTTCAATTGCTTATTTGTGGGAAACGTGGTAAATTACAGTTGAACGCGGGTGCATCTGTCACACACATGAACTGTTAGGCTCTCCACACCTGTCTGAAACTAGCACGCAACTGATGGCTTATAATGGACAGGACATCCTGTTCTTGGAAAAAGTACTTTGCCTACCATGTATCGCTTCCATACGCGAACTGTGACTTTTACGGTGCTACAATCACACAATTGTGCGAACATATTTGCTCTTGATTCATTTGATTTGTTTAGCTTTAACATTCAGGACAATGTGTTGTCAGTGTCTGCATTCCATGCAAAAGGCAGTGTCGCTAGCTTGCTAAAAGGATTCTCGGAACTCTTTTCTGAAGGTTTGGGCGAGGCTAACAATTTTGTTGCACATATTACTCTCAAAGACAATGTTCAGCCGAAATTTTCCCGGGCCAAAACTTCCCACTGCATTACGGGACAAAGTCGCGGCTGAACTTATAGAATTGCAAGATAGCGGAGCTATTGCGCCCATACAAGCTAGTCAATGGGCAATTCCATTAGTTTTGCTCCCCAAACCTTCAGGTCGCATTCGCCTCTGTGTTGACTGTAAGTCTACAGTCAACCCACAAACAGTCATTGATACTTATCCATTGCCACGTCCAGAGGATCTCATGAACAGATTAGGCACTGGACGCTATTTTTCAAAAACTGATTTGCGCGAAGCGTATCTTCAAATACCGCTCTATGAAGAAACTCAAACAGTGTGTGTAGTAAATATTCATTTGGGCTTGTTTCAGTATTTGTGTTTGCCTCGGCAGTGCTTCCGCACCCGCCATTTTCCAATGGTATTTGGAACACCTGACTGCGGAAGTGCCAGACTGTTTAAACTATTTGGACGATATTATAGTGGCAGGTCGTACACCTGAAGAACGTATTGCAAATTTGCGTTTTTTCTTTCGTGTGTTATCTGATGCAGGATTAAAGCGTAGACTGGACAAGTGTCATTCTTCTAAATCTGAGTTGCAGTATCTTGGTCATGTCATAAACAGTCAAGGTGTACAACCTCTTCAGTCGCATTTGTTAGCCATACGAGATTTGCCAGTTCCTTGCATTGTCACAGAATTGCAGTACGTCTTAGGGAAAATGAACTATTATATTCGGTTCATAAAGAATGCTGCGGAAATAGCGGTTCCATTGCATCGCTTGCGTCGCAACGATGTCTCATTTGTTTGGACAGATGAGTGCCAAGTAGCTTTTCAAAAACTTAAAGATGCATTGCTCAGTGATAGATGCCTATTTCACTTTGATCCTGACAAACCAGTTGTATTGCATGTTCACACTCCCTCTTATGGAATCGGTGCAGTGCTTTCGCACAAAATTGGTGGTAGAGACAGGCCTATCGCTTTCGCATCAAAAGTGTTGTCTAAAGCTCAATGTAACTATTCATACTTTGAGAAAGAAGCTTGCTATTGTGTATGGTGTCACCAAATTTCACCACTATCAGTATGGCAGAAAATTCTACTTTGTAACAGATCGCAAACCTTTGCAGTTCTTGTTCCATCCGAGCCGGCCGGTGTGGCCTTGCGGTTCTAGCGCTTCAGTTTGGAACCGCGTGACCGCTACGGTCGCAGGTTCGAATCCTGCCTCGGGCATGGATGTGTGTGATGTCCTCAGGTTAGTTAGGTTTAATTAGTTCTAAGTTCTAGGCGACTGATGACCTCAGCAGTTAAGTCGCATAGTGCTCAGAGCCATTTTTGTTCCATCCGACGAAACCGGTTCCTTTATGAACTGCCCAAAAATTGCAAAGATGGGCTTTGTTGTTGTCTCAATACTAGTAAAAGATTGTGTATCGTCAGGCAGCTCAACATAGTAATGCGGACGCACTCTCACGTTTTCCGATTGGCCCTGATACAGGCTTTGACGCTTCTGCTGCATCTTGTTGTCACATCGATGCTCAGGATTCTGAATTCCTTCAGTCTTTTCCTCTGAACTATAGGATAATTGCTCAGGCCACGGAAGCTGATTCAGATTTGAACATTTTTCTAAAATACATTCTCACATCTAGGCCTCACTCCCTGCATAGCATAACGAACTCTGTAGTGCGCTGGTACTTTGCCCGTCGGCATGGCCTCGCTATATAGAAAGGTGTGATTCTTGTTCAAAATGACAGTGGAAAGTCACGTGTGTTGATCCCTAAAGCTTTGCAAAAATAAGTGTTGCAGTTACTTCACCAAAGACACTGGGGAATTGTTCGTAGGAAACAGTTAGCGCGTCGACACCGCACTTGGTAGGGCATGGACACCCAAAGAGAACAGATGACTTCACAGTGCGGGAAATCAGTCCGCTCCGCCACAAAAATTCTCTGCTTGGCTTAAGTTTCAGTCACCATGGCAACGCGTGCACATAGGGTCCCCTTTTTGGAACACTCGTTGGTTGATGGTGGTTGACTCATATAGCAAGCTTCCTTTTGCTATGCCATTGGACTCGACAACGTCACCTAGCACAATTTCGGTGTTGTTCTCTATGTGTTGCCTCGAAGGTTCACCTGAAGTCATAGTGTCAGACAACGGACCTCAGTTCATGGCAAATGAATTTGAAACATTCTGTGAATGCAATGGCACACAGCATCTAACTAGTGCTTCGTTCCATCCACAGTCAACCCGCAAAACGGAAGTTTTATCGGAACATTCAAGTAACAGATGGCCAAATTTCGTTCCACCCACACCAGGGATCAATCATTACAACTGTTTCTCTCCTCCTATCGCTCGCACCCCCGAGATGGACCATCGCCGGCTGAATTGCTTCGCTGCCGCTGCCATCGGACACTGCTCCACCCGCCTCAGCATCTAGCGCCGAAGGAAAGCCGCAACTATCGCTTCGCGCCGCATGATATTGTCTTTTACAGGGTTTTTAGCGGCGGCAGACGGTGGTCGCGAGGAAAGATCGAGCGTCGACTTGGCGCTTGCATGTATCTTATTTCAGGTCCAGACGGGATGCAGTGCCATCACAATCAGCTTCGCCACTGTCACGTGCACGATGATATTTCAGTGTCTCTTCCTCCAGATTCACGGATAAAGAGGACAGCGTGGCCACAGCAGCTGCCAGAGGTTGTCATCACGACCCCACGGGACGACCCCATGGAGACGGAGCATTCGCCTCCTCTCGTCCTACCGATGGAGCTGGACCCGCCCACACCGCAGCAGTCGTCGCCTTCCACATCTGGTACTTGGCCTCCGGCGGTGGACGCATACCCTTCTGGTCGTTTTCTGGGGGACATCCCCTGCAGGAAAAGCTTCCAGTCCAGCGCAGTGTCCACCCTCCGGCCTCCCCCGCCCTTATCGCGCTACTACACGACGACGGTCTGTAGCTTTGGGGGGAAGAATGTTCCGGCGTAACGACAAGCGTCGATACGAAGATCAAGAACGCAAGAGCAGAGAGGGCTGTGAGACAACGTCAGCCAATAGTACGCTGACTAGGATTACACCACGACTGGAGTGCCATCTACATGAAGAGAATAAAAGCGACACGACGCCTAGCCGCGGCCGCGCTAGAAGATAGGAATTAGTATACCCGCACTAGAAGAGCCGGACGAAAACACGAGCAGTGACATGAACGATAGCAGTGACTTATGAACTTGTGTGATTAGCTTGCATGATTCGAAGGACATTGATTATATGCATGTCGTCAATTGCCTCAAAGTTAAGTACTGTCAATTCAATTTATTGTAATAAACTCAATTAATATGATTTGCTTGTATGTTGTCTAGTTATCCGAGAAGACACCTTCCTAGGCGCCCTATAAGAGACGAGTGGGCAGGATCCCACAACTTCGGGAACATGTTTCTCTAGAAATAAATATCTACGGAAAACGTCGAAAAGCGCAAGAAAAGGAATAACTAGCACTTTCTAGAGCAATAGACATCTGGAAAGTGCGAGCAAAATCAGACGATATAAAACAAATCGAAGTGCTAATAGATAATTCGCAATTAGAGGATTTAACAGAAGTGATAGGAGAACTCCCAAGACAGGCCGCCAGTAGCAGGAGCAAATGATTCGAGACAGAGTGTTACAGGTTAAGAAAAGATGTGCTAGGAAGCCAACACCAACTAAAACGGTGCACAGATAACCCTACATTTGTCAGCCCATACGCCGACGATATAAGAAAACTCTTAAAGCAAACGAAAGAACATTCTGAGAAAAAAGGAAAGAAACTAGAGGAGGAAACCACGATGCCCCAGAAAAGAAGCCAAAACACATTACATCAATATTAAAGAATGGGAGATGCACTTCGATACAATACTGAACAAGGAGAGACCAAAAAGCAGACCAAAGGGCAGACAGGAGAAAAACCACAAACAACTAAAGAACGGGCACCGTTGACTACATAAAAGGTCAAAAATGCCATTAATAGTATTAGAACGAAAGAGCTGCAGGCCCTAACAGATTGTATAGCGAATATCTAAAAGATACTGCCCAAATACTAACGCCAATGTGGACAAATCTCTACAATAAGTGCATAGAAACACCTTCCATTCCAGAACAGTGGAGATAGTAATAAAAGGGCTATATATAGGGAAAGGAGACGCCAAGGACCCTAGCAAATAGAGAGGCATAGCCCTAGAAAACTTACCTTTCCAAGTATTCACAAAAATAATAATGGAAAAAATAAACCAAAAAATCGACGAACACCTACCCAAATGCCAAATGGAATTCAGGAAAGGACGATCGACTCTGACTGTACGAGAACTCCTGCTAAAGAGTGTATGGGGAGCCCTTGAAAAGAGATTAGTTTTGTGTAATATTTATAGATTTCACAAAAGCCTTTGTCTTCATAAACAGAAAGCTAGTGACAAAAAGCTAGAGGAAACCCTAAGTGAAAACAACAAAATATTCAACTGTGTGTGAAATCTTATGGGACTTAACTGCTAAGGTCATCAGTCCCTAAGCTTACACACTGCTTTACCTGAATCATCCTAAGGACAAATACACACAACCATGCCCGAGGGAGGACTCGAACCTCCACCGGGACCAGCCACACAGTCCATGACTGATGCGCCTAGACCGCTCGGCTAATCCCGCGCGGCGAAAACAACATACAGACACAAATCATAAGTGTAATATTGTGATGGAACTAAATAAGAATGTCATCCATCCTCTCTCTATCAGAACCTATATAACAATCAAATGGAGTACTTGAGAGTGGCCCACTGAATCTTCTATTATGTATCTTCACAATGAAAGAAACTGTAAGAATACCCCATAGGGAGGGTGTAATCTCGTATGCATACGTAGACAATATTGTAATAGGCTCAAAGGACATTGAAAAGCTGCAAGGAGCAATAAACGATATGAAAGATTAGAGTGTCGTATACGGCTTCAAAATAAATGGGGCAAAACAGAAATGCTTGTGCTCAGAAATCGAGAAAGAAAATTTGTATCAGCTGAAATCTTCATACAGGAGAGAAAACTGAAAATTGTACCAGACTTCAAATGGCTATGGGTCACAATACACACAAGCGCAAGATGTTTTACAAAACATGTAACAGAGAAACCAACGCAAGCAATAATGGCTGTCCATGAAACAAAGTGCATTAGATCCATCAGCCTAGAGTCAACAATGGCACTGACGTTTTGGGTTGTTGGGTACCTTGCTGGATATCTGTGTCGTACTTGCACGATATTTCCGCAGCACTATGGGACTTAACATCTTAGGTCATCAGTCCCCTAGAACTTAGAACTACTTAAACCTAACTAACCTAAGGACATCACACAACACCCAGCCATCAAAAGGCAGAGAAAATCCCTGACCCCGCCGGGAATCGAACCCGGGAACCCGGGCGTGGGAAGCGAGAACCCTACCGCACGACCACGAGAGAAATAAGAGGAGGAAAAGGAAAACAGTGATTGTATTAGTTGAAAGTTACATTAATTTGTTTAGGATAATAGATAGTAAATTTAATACAAACATAGCATATTGCATACTGTAACTACGGAACCCTACCCCCATGAACCATGGACCTTGCCGTTGGTGGGGAGACTTGCGTGCCTCAGCGATAAAGATGGCCGTACCGTAGGTGCAACCACAACGGAGGGGTATCTGTTGAGAGGTCAGACAAACGTGTGATTCCTGAAGAGGGGTAGCAGCCTTTTCAGTAGTTGCAGGGGCAACAGTCTGGATGATTGACTGATCTGGCCGTGCCGGCCGGTGTGGCCGTGCGGTTCTAAGCGCGTCAGTTTGGAACCGCGTGACCGCTACGGTCGCAGGTTCGAATCCTGCCTTGGGCATAGATGTCTGTCATGTCCTTAGGTTAGTTAGGTTTAAGTAGTTCTAAGTTCTAGGGGACTGATGACCACAGATGTTTAGTCCCATAGTTCTCAGAGCCATTTGAACCATTTTGATCTGGCCGTGCAACACCAACCAAAACGGCCTTGCTGTGCTGGTACTGCGAACGGCTGAAAGCAACGGGAAACTACAGCCGTAATTTTTCCCTAGGGCATGCAGCTTTACTGTATGGTTAAATGATGATGGCGTCCTCTTGGGTAAAATATTCAAAAATGGTTCAAATGGCTCTGAGCGCTATGGAACTTAACTGCTATGGTCATCAGTCCCCTAGAACTTAGAACTACTTAAACCTAACTAACCTAAGGACATCACACACATCCATGCCCGAGACAGGATTCGAACCTGCGACTGTAACAGTCGCGCGGTTCCTGACTGTACCGCCTTTAACCGCTTGGCCACTCCGGCCAGCGTAAAATATTCCGGAGGTAAAATAGTCCCCCATTCGGATCTCCGGGCGGGGACTACTCAAGAGGACGTCGTTATCTGGAGAAAGAAAACTGGCGTTCTACGGATCGGAGCGTGGAATGTCAGATCCCTTAATCGGGCAGGTAGGTTAGAAAATTTAAAAAGGGAAATGGATAGGTTGAAGTTAGATATAGTGGGAATTAGTGAAGTTCGGTGGCAGGAGGAACAAGACTTTTGGTCAGGTGAATACAGGGTTATAAATACAAAATCAAATAGGGGTAATGAAGGAGTAGGTTTAATAATGAATAAAAAAATAGGAGTGCGGGTAAGCTACTACAAACAGCATAGTGAACGCATTATTGTGGCCAAGATAGACACGAAGCAAATGCCTACTACAGTAGTACAAGTTTATATGCCAACCAGCTCTGCAGATGATGAAGAAATTGATGAAATGTATGATGAGATAAAAGAAATTATTCAGGTAGTGAAGGGAGACGAAAATTTAATAGTCATGGGTGACTGGAATTCGAGAGTAGGAAAAGGGAGAGAAGGAAACATTAGCGGGTGAATATGGATTGGGGGAGAGAAATGAAAGAGGAAGCCGTCTGGTAGAATTTTGCGCAGAGCATAACTTAATCATAGCTAACACTTGGTTCAAGAATCATAAAAGAAGGTTGTATACATGGAAGAATCCTGGAGATACTAGAAGGTATCAGATAGATTATGTAATGGTAAGACAGAGATTTAGGAACCAGGTTTTAAATTGTAAGACATCTCCAGGGGCAGATGTGGACTCTGACCAAAATCTATTGGTTATGAACTGTAGATTAAAACTGAAGAAACTGCAAAAAGGTGGGAATTTAAGGAAATGGGACCTGAATAAACTGAAAGAACCAGAGGTTGTACAGAGTTTCAGGGAGAGCATAAGGGAACAATTGACAGGAATGGGGGAAAGAAATACAGTAGAAGAAGAATGGGTAGGTCTGAGGGATGAAGTAGTGAAGGCAGCAGAGGATCAAGTAGGTAAAAAGACGAGGGCTAGTAGAACTCCTTGGGTAACAGAAGAAATATTGAATTTAATTGATGAAAAGAGAAAATATAAAAACGCAGTAAATGAAGCAGGCAAAAGGGAATACAAACGTCTCAAAAATGAGATCGACAGGAAGTGTAAAATGGCTAAGCAGGCATGGCTAGAGGACAAATGTAAGGATGTAGAGGCTTATCTCACGAGGGGTAAGATAGATACTGCCTACAGGAAAATTAAAGAGACCTTTGGAGAAAGGAGAGCCACTTATATGCATATCAAGAGCTCAGATGGAAACACAGTTCTAAGCAAAGAAGGGAAAGCAGAAAGGTGAAAGGAGTATGTGGAGGGTCTATACAAGGGCGATGTACTTGAGGACAATATTATGGAAATGGAAGAGGATGTAGATGAGGATCTAATGGGAGATACGATACTGCGTGAAGAGTTTGACAGAGCGCTGAAAGACCTGAGTCGAAACAAGGCCCCGGCAGTAGACAACTTTCCATTGGAACTACTGACGTCCTTGGGAGAGCCAGTCCTGACAAAACTCTACCATCTTGTGAGCAAGATGTATGAGACAGGCGAAATACCCTCAGACTTCAAGAAGAATATAATAATTCCAATCCCAAAGAAAGCAGGTGTTGACAGATGCGAAAATTGCAGAACTATCAGTTTAATAAGTCACAGCTGCAAAATACTAACGCGTATTCTTTACAGACGAATGGAAAAACTGGTAGAAGCCGACCTCGGCGAAGATCAGTTTGGATTCCGCAGAAATGTTGGAACACGTGAGGCAATACTGACCCTACGACTTATCTTAGAAAATAGATTAAGGAAAGGCAAACCTACATTTCTAGCATTTGTAGACTTATAGAAAGCTTTTGACAATGTTGACTGGAATACTCTCTTTCAAATTCTAAAGGTGGCAGGGGTAAAATACAGGGAGCGAAAGGCCATTTACAATTTGTACAGAAACCAGATGGCAGTTATAAGAGTCGAGGGGCATGAAAGGGAAGCAGCGGTTGGGAAGGGAGTAAGACAGTGTTGTAGCCTGTCCCCGATGTTATTCAATCTGTATATTGAGCAAGTAGTAAAGGAAACAAAAGAAAAATTTTGAGTAGGTATTAAAGTCCTGCCGGCCGCGGTGGTCTAGCGGTTCTGGCGCTGCAGTCTGGAACCGCGGGACTGCTACGGTCGCAGGTTCGAATCCTGCCTCGGGCATGGGTGGGTGTGATGTCCTTAGGTTAGTTAGGTTTAAGTAGTTCTAAGTTCTAGGGGAGTTATGACCTAAGATGTTGAGTGCCATAGTGCTCAGAGCCATTTGAACCATTTTATTAAAGTCCATGGAGAAGAAATAAAGACGTTGAGGTTCGCCGATGACATTGTAATTCTGTCAGAGACAGCAAAGGACTTGGAAGAGCAGTTGAACGGTATGGACAGTGTCTTGAAAGGAGGATATAAGATGAACATCAACAAAAGCAATACGTGGATAATGGAATGTAGTCGAATTAAGTCGGGTGATGCTGAGGGAATTAGATTAGGAAATGAGACACTTAAAGTAGTAAAGGAGTTTTGCTATTTGGAGAGCAAAATAACTGATGATGGTCGAGGATATAAAATGTAGACTGGCAATGGCAAGGAAAGCGTTTCTGAAGGAGAGAAATTTGTTAACATCGAGTATAGATTTGAATGCCAGGAAGTCGTTTCTGAAAGTATTTGTATGGAGTGTAGCCATGTATGGAAGTGAAACATGGACGATAAATAGTTTGGACAAGAAGAGAATAGAAGCTTTCGAAATGTGGTGCTACAGAAGAATGCTGAAGATTAGATGGGTAGATCACATAACTAATCAGGAGGCATTGAACAGAATTGGGGAGAAGAGGAGTTTGTGGCACAACTTGACAAGAAGGAGGGACCGGTTAGTAGGACATGTTCTGAGGCATCAAGGGATCACAAATTTAGCATTGGAGGGCAGCGTGAAGGGTAAAAATCGTAGAGGGAGACCAAGAGATGAATACACTAAGCAGATTCAGAAGGATGTAGGTTGCACTAAGTACTGGGAGATGAAGAAGCTTGCACAGGATAGAGTAGCACGGAGAGCTGCCTCAAACCAGCCTCAGGACTAAAAAATGGTTCAAATGGCTCTGAGCACTATGGCACTCAACTGCTGTGGTCATAAGTCCCCTAGAACTTAGAACTACTTAAACCTAACTAACCTAAGGACAGCACACAACACCCAGCCATCACGAGGTAGAGAAAATCCCTGACCCCGCCGGGAATCGAACCCGGGAACCCGGGCGTGGGAAGCGAGAACGCTACCGCACGACCACGAGATGCGGGCGGACTAAAGACAACAACAACAACAACTACTACGGAACTTTGAGGTAGGTGTGTCTTTTGGGGACTTAAGTCTTGCGTTGTTTATTTTTTCTGATTGAGCAATTACTGATACACATTAAAATTAAGAGTGATTATAAGGTAAAGTTAGAATTAATGTACTAGAATAACAGAGTTATGGTAGTAAAATAGTTTGGGAGTAGTGGTGGCTATTGCTGACATCTACATCATTTTTTTATCATGTCAGAGCATACAATTGTTGTGGTTTTTGAGGGTAGTTTGCATACCTTACATTTGGCAGTGGTGCCTTTTGCATTTGAATTTTGCGTTGTCCCTCTTTTTTATATTTGCCACCTGCATCCTCTCATGGTGCTTACAACCTATTTCCTATAATTAACTTAATGCTAGTAAGGTATGTGGGTGGGTGTGGGTGCATGCGCTCGCCGGCTTGTGTGTGTGGTTGGAATGTGATGATGGGTTCTCTGTGGTGTGTGTTTGGTGTTATTAATTGTTCTGTCTTTGGTACAGGTGAGGGTGGATTGGGATTTCTCGGTTTAGGAGTTCTATAGTGAGGGCAATGTCCGGGAATTCTCCACTGGTGTTATAGACTACTGTACGTGCTGGTTTGGCGTATTTGAACTTGGGACGTCTGGTTGGTCGTGTTCTTGTCGTTAGGATGTCTTCCATGCCTGGCTGTTTCATTAGTATGTGGCTCCTCTAGTTGGCCTGGTCCAGTATTTATGTCTGTGGCCTTCCCCCTCCACCAGCAGTTGCAGGCGTTCCCTTTGCGGTCCGCGCCCGATCGCTGCGATCTTCTGCCACGTTGTCGTTCTGTTCTGGGTGTTTCCTCTGTTCGGCCCACTGCTTCTGGCACTCTGTCTGGTGATCGTTTTCCATAGTCCAGGCTATGCTTACCCCATGTCGCAGTTGATGAGATTGTCAGTCACTTTTAATCTCAATGGATTACCTTGCAATACTGTACCAAATTCTGCGTGTCCGTGCTAGAATCTCGGTTTCATCATGATCTAGTTCTAGACAGTGTTTAGCAATGGCTGATTCGTCA
Source organism: Schistocerca cancellata (assembly GCF_023864275.1). NCBI lineage: Eukaryota > Metazoa > Arthropoda > Insecta > Orthoptera > Acrididae > Schistocerca > Schistocerca cancellata. The sequence continues at coordinate 740,062,129 of NC_064629.1, read as the reverse complement.
CCTCTCTTAATAAGAGGTGCCTCTAATGTTCTTTGCGCATAATATCCAAGGTATATTATAAATCCCTGGTTTCCGTAACCCCAAGTCGTATTTAACACACCCCACCAGTCCCCCAATCTTGCTGGATGGACAGAAAACATGCTCGATATTATGTTCATGGAGGATCCTACTGATTCTGGTAGAAACAGAACCAGTATAGGGCATATACGCCACCTTCTTTGCATCATATTGCTCTGCTTCTGGAACCTGTGCTGTAGTGGCTGGTTGGAGTGCCCTCTCAATTTGTTTGGTCGTGTATCCATTTTTGCAGACAAAGGTTTTAAGATGCTCTATTTTTGTCGGTAGACTCTCTCGGTCTGACAGGGAACATGCTCTGTGGAGCAATATCTTAAGTACCCCACAGGGTGGTGACAGCTGCTGGCCTGCAGATATAAATCAGTGTGTGTGGGTTTTCGATACACTCTGTGGCCAACTGATCCATCTGCTTCCTTTTGTCTAGTATATCCAGAAACGGCAGCTGGCCATTTTTCTCCAATTCTATGGTGAACTTGATATTTGGATGACATGAGTTAAGATGTTCAAGAAACTCATTGAGCCTGTCCTTCCCATGAGGCCAGATCATGGAGGTGTCATCCGCATACCTGAAGAAGCATGTGGATTTATATCTCGCTGTCTCTAATGCCGACTCCTCCAATCTCTTCATAAACATGTCAGCAACCATAGGAGACAGTTGGCTGCCCATAGCTACACCTTCAGTTTGCTCATAATATTGGTTCCCATACATGAAATACGTGAATGTCAGCGTATGGCCGAACAGGTCCAACATAGCGCCTTCAGATTTCTCTGCAATCAGTTCTAGTGAGTCTTTCAGTGGTACCCTAGTGAACAGCGACACCACGTCAAAACTGAGCATGATATCTGAATATATGATGTGAAGTTGCTTGAGGCATTGCAGGAAGTCTGAGTTTTGGATGTGACGAACACATTTCCCCATATATGGAGACAGCAGATTTTTCAAGTACTTGGCTGTTGCATATGAAAGTGCCCCAATATTACTGAAAATTGAGAGTAGAAGCACGCCCTCCTTGTGTATTTTAGTCAGACCACATAGTCTACGTGGTACTGGTGCTTTTGCCTGTAGTTGTCTGATGATCTTATCAGGCAGCACTGTTTCCTTCAGGAGAGCCCTGGTCTTCTTGTCCGCGGTGTCAGTGGGGTCACACTCCAAATTTCTGTATGCAAGGTCCCTCAGAAGTTGGTGTACTTTCTCACCATATTCCATCCATTGCAAAATGACTGTAGAGTTCCCTTTGTCTGCTGGCATTACTACAGTACTGTTGTGTTCCCAGAGCTGCTTGAGTGCAAGCCTCTCCTCATTTGTGAAGTTGGATTTTGGCGGCCTGGCGTTGGTGATAGCCCTGCAAATCTCTCAGCGGATGTCCTCTGCCACATTAGGTGGAAGTGTAGCTGCAACTTGCTCTACTGTACTGATGAAACCTAAAATGGGCGCATTAATAGGGGTCGTTGCGAAGTTGAGACCCTTGCTGAATACCCTTATGGTTGTGTCATCAAACTGTGTGCCACTTAGATTCGTCACAGTGCGAGTCTCCTCCATCTGCTGTGCTTTCTTACACATGCAGTCAAACTTTCCAGATAGGCAAGATGAGGCCACTGGACTCGCATTCGGGAGGACGACGGTTCAATCCCGCGTCCGGACATCCTCATTTAGGTTTTCCGTGATTTCCCTAAATCGCTCCAGGCAAATGTCGGGATGCTTCCTTTGAAAGGGCACGGTCGACTTCCTTCCCCGTCCTTCCCTAAAAACCGACGAGACTCGCTGTCTGGTCTCCTTCCCCAAAGAACCTAAAAAAAAGATGAGACATTCCTCCTGGCACACTCCATTAAAGACCAGGAGGCACGTTCAACATTATGAGCAAACTGAAGGTGTAGCTATGGGCAGCCCACTGCCTCCTGTGGTTGCCGACATGTTTACGAAGAGATTGTAGGAGACGGCATTAGAGACAGCCAGATATAAACCCACATGCTTCTTCAGGTATGCGGATGACACCTCTGTGATCTGGCCTCATGGGAAGGACAGGCTCAATGAGTTTCTTGAACATCTTAACTCATGTCATCCAAATATCAAGTTCACCATAGATTTGGAGAAGAATGGCCAGCTGCCGTTTCTGGATATGCTTGTAGCTATGGGCAGCCCACTGTCTCCTGTGGCTGCCGACATGTTTACGAAGAGATTGTAGGAGACGGCATTAGAGACAGCCAGATATAAACCCACATGCATCTTCAGGTATGCGGATGACACCTCTGTGATCTGGCCTCATGGGAAGGACAGGCTCAATGAGTTTCTTGAACATCTTAACTCATGTCATCCAAATATCAAGTTCACCATAGAATTGGAGAAGAATGGCCAGCTGCCGTTTCTGGATATGCTAGACAAAAGGAAGGCAGATGGATCAGTTGGCCACAGAGTGTATCGAAAACCCACACACACTGATTTATATCTGCAGGCCAGCAGCTGTCACCACCCTGTGGGGTATTTAAGATATTGCTCCACAGAGCATACTCTCTGTCAGACCGAGAGAGTCCACCGACAGAAATAGAGCATCTAAAAACCTTGTTCTGCAAAAATGGATACACGACCAAACAAACTGAGAGGGCACTCCAACCAGCCATGCTACAGTCGCAGGTTCAAATCCTGCCTCGGGCATGGATGTGTGTGACGTCCTTAGGTTAGTTAGGTTTCAGTAGTTCTAAGCCTAGGGTACTGATGACCTCAGATGTTAAGTCCCATAGTGTTTAGAGCCATTTGAACCAACCAGCCACTACACCACGGGTTCCAGAAGCAGAGCAATATGAAGCAAAGAAGGTGGCGTATCTGCCCTATGCTGGTTATTTTTCTGCCAGAATCAGTAAGATCCTCCGTAAACATTATATCAAGTGTCTTTTCTGTCCATCCAGCAAGATCAGGGTACTGGTGGGGAGTGTTAAATACGACTTGGGGTTACGGAAACCAGGCATTTATAATATACCTAGCATATTACGTGCAAAGAACATCAGAGGCACACCTTATTAAGAGAGGTGACGAATCAGCCATTGCTGAACACTGTCTAGAACTAGATCATGCCATGTATTACGTGGAAACGGAGATTCTGGCACAGACACCCAGATTTTGGGACAGTGTTGTAAGGGAATCGATTAAAATATTGGTGACTGACAATCTCAGCAACTGCGACATGGGGTACCAGCTAAGTAGAGCCTGGGCTCCTGCTCTGGAATTGTTAAAGGAGCAACGGGGGCAGCTGCAGCACTCCATGAATAGAAGAATGGAAGGCACGACTATGGAAAACGATCACCAGACAGAGTGCCAGGAGCGACCGACCGAAGAAGGTACGTCCAGGAGCGGATCCGCACCACAGAGGGAACACCCAGAACCGCAGCTGACGGAAAACGAACGCCAACGTTCCAGAAAGTCGCAGCAATCGGGTGCGGACAACAGAGGGAACACCTACAACTGATGGCGAAGGGGGAAGGACACAGACATAAATACTGGACCAGGTCCACTCGAGGAGCAGTCTCAGGTCTCACCTGATGAAGGTTTCGAGCTACGTTACCGAAATATCGCGCAAGTACGACGCTGATAGTACGACGCTGATATCCGGCACAACACCCGAGAACCGAAGATGTCATTAGATCGCCGGGAGAGCCTGAAGAGTTACAACAATGGCACTTTTCAGAGCCAAAATCTCTCCAGCACTGACATACTGCATAGATATGGTTCAAATGGCTCTGAGCACTATGGGACTCAACTGCTGTGGTCATCAGTCCCCTAGAACTTAGAACTACTTAAACCTAACTAACCTAAGAAAATCACACATACCCATGCCCGAGGCAGGATTCGAACCTGCGACCGTAGCAGCAGCGCGGCTCTGGACTGAAGCGCCTAGAACCGCACGGCCACTGCGACCGGCTGCATAGAAATCATCGGATCACGTCTCACAGTGAAAAATCTAATGGCACTAGAAAGAATAAAGGCAATGTATATAAAGAAAGCAATTGTTGTGTCAAAACAACACGATCCAGCCTTGTACATCTGCTGGCGAGGGAACCCTTCCTCACTGAAGACCTATGGACAAATCTGATACTACCCAACACAAGTGCTTCAGAAAGCCTGCAAAAAACATTGAAGGGAAAAAGGGACGACGTACCTTTAGAATCTTACAGCACAGGCGCCATGGCTGGCTCAACACGGACATAGGTAAACTTCGAGATGAGACTTGATCGCCAGAATGTCAGTCCATTGTTCTCGCCACCTTATTTACAACAACGCGTCATATCATGAACCAAACGCAATGTGTGAGTGTAAAATGTGTCATCGAACATGCAAACTTTACCAGCAACTGATGCTCATATGATGACGAAATCCGATGGATCAACTCTACTTTTAACCGCTTATTTGTGAGGCCACAGGTTACGTTATTACTCAGGAAGACTGCCTGCACTTCGCTTAATCATATGAATGAGTTGTGGGGCCAAAAGGGAGGCCGTCTGACCAGCCACATGTCCAACGCTTGCCGCCACTCCAGCGACAGTAGAAGGCGTCACTGTAGACTTGCTTTTGTGGCCACACTGCCTACAACACCATTCCCCTTCCCCCCATGGCGACACGTCTCCCACACACACCACCTCAGACGTACAAACCTTACTGTATACTTAATATACAAAACATCCGAGCACAAGAATAATCATAAATATGTTAACAAAATAACTTCTTACACCATCACCACTATGGTGTTCATTTGCTCTATACTTTAGCTATACAAACTCACCAATGGATACTTAATACACAATTACATATATGCACAATACTAATCATAAATAGATGGCAATATAAATAAAGTCTTGCTCTGTCACCACTGTGTGGTTCATCTGCTCTGTATTTCTTCTTTGCTAAATCACCAATGGATACTTAATACACAAATCTGTATATGCACAATAGTAACAGTAAATACACGAGAAAATAAATAGTCTATCCCAGGTAAAATACAAGTAGATATTGAACATAAACATTATATCTAACTCTAACTATAAAATAATCAAAGAAGTTTATTTTGTTGGATGTGTTTATCATACTAGGGGGATGTGTCATACAGATCAGATGGAAGCCCCCACTGAGACTAACAGTCTCGCAACAAGATCAAAACAAAGCATGTTTCAGATTTTGCCACCTCTCTTATTTTTCTGTATCAGGTTTACCTTTACCTTAAAGTCAATTATTTGAGATTCATTAGCATAATTCATGACTCTTCAAAACTACTAGTACAAAAACTTTGTTACTTAACACTGACATGGTAAAGAGACATAAGAATACTTTTATTTTCAGAGAATTACTTAACAGCGGTACAAAACTTCACTAGATGTTAAATATTAATTACTTCATTTTATATTCTTAAAAGCATTACTGTTTGTATGCCAAAATGTTAAATATTTCCATATGAATGCTATAACTCTATAAAGAAGAACATTTGGTTAACTTGAACTATACAGATGTTACTTGTATATGTACTTACTCAGATTTTGATTGTGCCATTAACATATTTCTTTCCATAGCTTCCTTTTAATAAATGTAAATAACTGAAGTGCATTCATACAAAAAATTGAGTACAACAAAACCAGAGTCCCTAGTGCATTCACTAACAATTATCTCTCTTCATTTGTCAAGTTTCACATTACTTTTTGACGTCTTTTTTGACATCATTATCATGAAAGCTCTTATTATTATTAATTAATCCCCTTATTTGTCTTCATTAGTCATCAAATTAATTTAAAAGAAAAGCATTCCATAGTTACAATCCACTGACACCATTACTTAACAAACAAAACTCCAGTACTGCAAAATTGATAATTCACCGATCATTTTAACACTCAATAATGTTAATGTTCAGGCAAACCATTATTACGAAAAACTTTAAAAACAACATGTTTCAACAAGCAACTCTATTTCATTTCAGATAGCACACTGATGACTTTAATAACTTTTCCATATTCTTAGAATTGACACTGAATCCCTCATATGACATAACTTATTACAACTACTGCCATTTGCAAAACTGATGGCTTACAAGACTATGTAAGCGAGTGATTGTTTAACTATATTTTTAATTTATATTTTTACCCCCAAAGGCTTACAAGAAATATTTTTTGAACATACAGTTTTACTATCTGCATTCACAGTTTTAATCATTACACTGTTTTGAGTAATCAGAATAAACATTTCCAGTATAACACAATCTTCCATTCTACCACTTCTCAAAATAATAATTCAGAGAATGACACTGTTTATAGAGCAACAAAATTAAATTAATCGACATAATTACTTAAGGACTGTAGAAGACAATTGACTGCACTTGTCAACTAGACAGAACAGTAGACAAGGAAAAGCGAACAGGAAAGGAAGGAAGGCATCATCCAGCTGGAGAGGGAAAAATCGCCATTTGTTGTATCCATTAAAATGGGGTAGATGCCCTGCATACTGGTAGGTTCATGACAAATCTGACCCCCTTCATACATAAATAATAATTTTTGCATTATTCTGTGCATAATTATCATTAATCTTCAAAACACTTTCAGTTCCATTGCAAGACACAATAAAACTTTTAAACTTTTCACTTTCCGGAAACACCTCCTTCTTTAACATAAACCAATTATTAATAATACCTTTTTGCATAATTGCATTCAGCTTCACCATCTGCAAATGTGTTTCACACATTTTTCCTTCAGACAGGTAATATGTCTGCTATGTTTCTGGATTTGTCCAAAGCATTTGACACAATCACCCATACTACACTTATTGAAAAACTTGAAAGCTATGGTATTCGTGGACATGCAGCAAAGTGGATAACATCATACATCAGCAACAGAAAGCAGTATGTGGAAACAGAAACTGGTTGCAGATCTGAAATCAGAAATAGAACAAGAAACAAAGAGACTCATGCAAAACTGTTTTCCATAGTCTAAAAATACTGCCATTTCCATCTCTATACATATACAAAAGAGTAATAACATTAATAAAAGGAAATGCACTACTCGAAAGAAATGCAGGCGTGCATACATATGAAACAAGAAATACAGGCCAGCTGAGTAGCATACAACACTGACTGAGAGTTGCTGAAAAATGTCGTCAATACTCAGGTGGCAAACTCATAAAGTGTCTTCCAAAGAGTTTGCAGGACAATGTGAGCAAAAAGACATTCCAAAAACTTTTAAAGGATTATTTAATGGAAAAATAATATTATAAGAAGGAAAGTTGCTACTCACCACAGGGCAAAGATGCTGAGTCGCAGATAGGCACAACAAAATTATAGCTTTCGGCCATTAAGGCCTTCTTCGACAGTAGGTACACATATACACACACGCGCGCGCGCACACACACTCACGCAAACGCATCTCACACACACAGCTGCAGTCTCAGGCAACTGAAACCACAATGCAAGAGGAGGCTGGGGCAGGGAGGGGGAGGGATAGTATGGTGGGGGTGACGAACAGTGAAGTGCTGCAGGATAGATGGTGGGCAGGGGTGAGGTGGGGAGGGGGGATGGCGAAAAAGGAGAGAAATAAAAAGAGATTGGGTGTTTTAGTGGAATGATGGCTGTGTAGTGCTGGAATGGGAACAGGGAAGGGGCTGGATAGGTGAGGACAGTAACTAATGAAGGTTAAGGCCAGGAGGGTTACGGGAACATAGGATGCATTGCAGGGAAGGTTCCCACCTGTCCAATGCAGAAGAGCTGGTGTTGGTGGGAAAGATTCATATGGCACAGGCTGTGAAGCAGTCATTGAAATGAAGGATATCATGTTTGGCAGTGTGTCTAGCCACAGCGTGGTCCACTTGTTTCTTGGCCACAGTTTGTTGGTGGCCACTCACGCGGACAGACAACTTGTTGGTTGTCATGCCAACATAGAATGCAGCATAGTGGTTGCAGCTTAGCTGGTACATGACATGACTGTTTTCACAGGAAGCCCTGCCTTTGATGGGATAGATGATGTTCATGACCAGACTCCAGTCCTGCCTTTGATGGAATAGGTGATGTTCGTAACTGGACTGTGTGTGCATCCAGACATTCCATGGCTTTGGTCTTCAATTTTTCTTCACAACCTTTTACAATATCCTCATCGTTTACACTAAACTGGTTATTAATCTGGATTAGTTCATTGTTTTGAGCCTTCATATTCGCATTTAAATCACGAACTACAGCCATTAAAGTTTCAGTACTTTTGGCCATATAACCATCACCCTCCATACTCCCATTCTGTCAGTTTTATTAAATCACATTATAATATAAATTCTTTTACCTTGGCTGAGTCCTGTTGTTATCTGCAGCTGTCGTTGATTACTGCCAATGAAAGCAGCTGTCATCTGCCACTACTGCTCCTATCTGCCGTATTGCACTGCCATGAAGTTCACCCTTGGACACTCTGGGTGGGTTGGCTGATGGCTGAGGAAAATAGTGACAACCTTCTGCTGTTCCATTGGTCCACACGTTTCTCATTGCATGCCAGTCTGATACTCAAGATGCCACTACTATGTTCTTGTGTTCTGTTCTTTTCCCATTGCATTTCAGTTAGTCACAATGCAACCACAATGTTCATGTGCTCTAATCACTGTGTATGTCACTTCACTGCACAAAATCTTGTTTGCATTCTGCTCTACGTAACGTTTTGACGCTTATACAGTTTTAACGCTTTACTGTCTATTGTTTTATCACCCATAAGTTCACAAATACAGTGTCAGGGTGTAAAAGTATCCTCATACTTTCGTCTGCTCTATGTCACCTTGTCATTCATATTTAAAATTTCTTGAACTGGAACACCGTGCCCAAAACAAGAAGGTGTCATTACCTGTGCATACAAAATGCCACTTAACTAAACCTACGTATTTTCGTATAAGTCTTCAGTAGCTGCACAGCTTTGCTGGATCACCAGCTGGCTCACCCTACCAGTGTTGACTAGGTTTCTTATAATCTCTAATAATGTTCACAAACAGGTAGTTAGTATGGAAACGTTCAGAGCCTCATAGTTCTTATCTCTTCAGAAGGTAAAATTCCACACAGTACAAAAGAAATGATCATCAGTTGCTGCACATGCAGTTAAGTAACAAAGGTACAGAACTGTTACTAAAGTCACAAATATTATTCAACTGAACCAACGCTCTTACATTTTCATATATACTGGTCGTAACTATAAGATATGTTCTCTCAGCCTGAATTAAACGATCAGCAAAGCAACACAAATGGTTCCCGAGGCTGGGTTAGTAAGCTAGACTGAAACTACACTAAATGAATACTAAGATCAGAATGAATGAAAACTAAAGCAGGCCTGAGGGCAGAATCAGAGAAGATTGATAGATTTGGTACCAGTGTTGGCCTTATAAAGATTTGCTCTCTAGTATTAATGAAATTTGTTAATTTAAAATAGTTTATAAATTCTACAGGTTTGACTGCTCATCTTTTATCATCTGTCTCTATATTTTGTTTGCATATTATTTATCACAAGTGGCATCTATTAAAATATGGAGTACTCAGTTGGAATTGTAGGTTTATGACAATTGGAACCAGATTGTATATTTAGTTGCAGGGGCAACAGTCTGGATGGTTGACTGATCTGGCCCTGTAACACTAACCAAAACGGCCTTGCTGTTTTGGTACTGCGAACGGCTGAAAGCAAAGGGAAAATACAGCCGTAATTTTTCCCGAGGGTATGCAGCTTTACTGTATGGCATGGAGAGCTGCATCAAACCAGTCTCAGGACTGAAGACCACAACAACAACAACAACAACAACAACAATTAACAATACCTTTCGAACTAATTAAGTTTGATTTATTAATCATATATGGTTGATATATAGCACTAGCATGTCTCCCTCCCTGATATTAATTCCCATTCATGATTCATCCCATTGCTATTCCCCTTCTCAAATCACAACAGTATTGCCAAGGCTCTCTGATACACCTTAGATAAAGGTGAGACTCAATATTCAATATACCTCAGGACCATGAACTATATAGGATTAATATATCACCTATGCTTCAGGTACAGGTAGGATAAACCCATTTTGCCTAATATCAGAGAGCCTCAGTAATACTGATGCGAGTTTAGAAGAGGAATCGCAATGGACTGACGTACGAATTGAAATCTGTGTCAAGGAAGAGGATGTACTAGGGTAACTCCTACAGCTATAATAGTTGGAGTCGTACTATGGCCTAATGGGTAGCACATCTGCCTCGTAAGTACATGACATGGGTGTAAACTCTATCACTGGAACAAATATTAATTCATTGCTTCAGGATGTATCATTGTTGTAGGTAAAGGTGAGACTCAGTATCTCTCAGGACCATAAACTATATATGAATAATAAATGACGTATACCTTAGGTACAGGCATGATTGACCACATTTTGCCCATTGATAAGGTGCTATGAAAATGTCAGAGAGCATACAGAGGGCCTTAGCCTCTTAGAAGAGGAATGGTAATGGGCTGAGGTATGAATTGGAATTTGCATCAAGGAGTGAGATGTACTAGGGTAATCTGTGCAGCTATGATGACCGGAGTGCCACTGTGGCCCAATGGTGAGTCTGCTTTAGACAGGGCAGCAGTGTGGACACACTGCAGTGTTTCTATATGTGGAGTGAGAGCTCCATTGCTTAAATGCTGGCTTAGCGTCTACAATACATGGCAAACAGTTACTGCAAATATGCACTCCAGTTTACTTTCTGCAACGACTTTGTAAAATCCAAGCCACTTGAGGTAGAGCATTTTCTGCGACATGAAGTCAAGATCTTGGCGATCGACGTCATAGCAATACACTTGCAGATTGTAAACAACATGGTCTATTTAAAATCGATAATGACAGGGTCTATGAAGACATCATATGCAAGACCGACAGGGGCTCTGGTTCCGTCATGATGACAGAAATATCAGGGCAGTGACCGTAGACCACGCAGGCCTATGCCAGCATATGATATGATGCCCACAAAACAGCCACCATTGAAGGAGACAATGTGAATGCGGTGACATATACCGATTTTGCTGCGTCTGTTGTCCCACAACACCATGAGGATGCTGCTCTATTTAACGGACTTAACACTGCCAAAACTACATCACAGACAACTACTCCATCTTTGGAGGACAAAATGGACGATACAGCAGTGCCTGGCACAAAGAGGAGATCAAGGAGCAGGATCCATTATGAGACCCTGTGTCGTCGGAGCTGCTCCACTAATCATACTATCCGTTGAACCCCCCAGGGGTGAGAGGGATGACTTTCCACTGAGATACCCACATCTTTCTGCTGAAGCCACAGTGGCTGAATCTCCAGCAGCCTGCCACCAGGCCTATCAGATAGCAACAATCAACATCAACAACATCGGATCACAGGTGAAAATCCACCTTATGCAGGATATGTTCTGGGCTCCTGAGATTCATTTCGCCCTGCTCCAGGAAGTTCACATGGCCCGTGTCCCAGATATCAATGGCTGTAGTGCTCATCCTTCTGCAGGTGATCCCATGGGCCTTGGAATGCCCGTATATGTCTACGAAGGGATTCCTGTCACCAATTCCACCTTCCTTCCATCAGCTCAGTGTATGGCAATCACTACCATGGTGACACACTTCATTAACATCTACACCTCACCAGGCACCAACCACCGCCATGAATGGGCCCAGTTTGATTCTAGAGAACATCACCCCCTGTTCTTAGGGCGATATAAACACTAATATCTGGGAGGTGATTTTTAACTGCGTTCTGCACCTGAAAGATAGTAGCCTACTATACTACATGCCAGGAACTACATATAATGATGCAGGATTTCCTGCTCCACAGCGCCATGGAAGAAGGGCAACAGGCAGATTCCCTATTTCTAGATTTCCAGAAGGCATTTGACACAGTACCCCATTGCAGGCAGTTAACAAAGAAAGGAGCATATGGAATAAGTTCACAGATATGAGAGCAGGTTAACAACTTCTTAAGTAATAGAACACAGTACGTTGTCCTCGACAGCCAATGTTCATCAGAGACGAGGGTATCATCAGGAGCTCCCCAGAGAAGTGTGATAGTACCTCTCTTCTTCTCTACATACATAAATGATTTGGCGTACAGGGACGACCATCTGTGGTGGTTTGCCGATGATACTATGATGTACGGTAAGCTGTCGAAGTTGAGCGACTTTAGGAGGACACTAGATGATGTAGACAAAATTTCAAGTTGGTGTGATGAATGCCAGCTAGCTCCAAATGTGGAAAATTGTAAGTTAATTCAGATGAGTAAGAAGAACAAACTTGTAATGTTTGGATACAGTATTACTAGTGTGATACCACAGTCAAGACGTTTTAATGTAGTTGTTGTTGTGGATCAAAGACTGGTTTGATGCAGCTCTCCATGCTACTCTATCCTGTGCAAGCCTCTCCCTCTCCAGGTAACTACTGCAACCTACGTCCATCTGAATCTGCTTACTGTATCCATCTCTTGGTCTCCCCCTACGATTTTTACCCCCACCCCCCACACTTCCCTCTAGTACTAAATTGGTGATACCTTGATGCTTCAAAATATGTCACACCAATCGATCCCCTCTTATAGTTAGGTTGTACGACAAATTCCTCTTCTCCCAATTTCTGTCCAGTACCTCTTCATTAGCTACATCATCTTCCTGTCTAATCTTCAGCATTCTTCTGTAGCACCACATCTCAAAAGCTTCTATTCTCTTCTTGTCTAAACTGTTTATCGTCCCTGTTTCGCTTTCATACATGGCTACAATCCACAAAAATACTTTCAGAAAGGACTTCCTGACACTTAAATCTGTATTCAATGTTAACAAATCTCTCTTCTTCAGAAACGCTTTTCTTGCCAGTGCCAGTCTACATTTTACATCCTCCCTACTTGGGCCATCATTAGTTATTCTGCATCCCAAACAGCAAAACCCATCTACTATTTTAAATGTCTCATGTCCTAATCTAATTTCCTCAGCATCACCAGATTTAGTTCGACTACATTCAATTATCATCGTTTTGCTTTTGTTGATGTTCATCTTATATCCTCCTTTCAAGATACTGTCCATTCCATTCAACTGCTCTTTCAGGTCCTTTGCTGTCTCTGACAGAATAACAATGTCATTGGCAAATGTCAAAGATTTTGTTTTTTATCCCTGGACTTTAATTCCTACTCCAGTTTTTTTCTTTTGTTTCCTTTACTGCTTACTCGTACAGGCTTTTATTTGTTTTGGTTAGTATAGCTCAGTGTCGGATAGACCATCAGAGACAGAGCACCTCGTGCTCCTGCTGCTAATAAGCTGAGTACACCGTTTGTTTGTTACATATTTTTACAAGCTTCAAACAGGAGCGACTGCAGTAATGGATAGGACTGTGATTGCCGTGTACAGATGTGAGTTGGCGACCCTTCGCTCACAGCTCCAGGCTGTGTTGGCTTCCGTCACACAGCTTGAGGCTGCTTCCAAAGAGCATCACTGTGGCGATGTGAGGGACGTCAAGCACATCCCACATGTCCCTCAGTCAGTCCACTGCTGTGGCCACCCCAGGTACTGCCTGCATTGAGGCTGACCCCTCACCCGTGGTCGAGTGGGAGATCGTTCTAAAGTCTGGCAGGCAGCGAAAAACTTTCCAAGGGGCCGAATATAGGGCCTCCCCGGTTTGTTTGACGAACAAGATATGGGGGATGCAGTCGTCCACCCTGTTCCAGAGGAAGCTTCTAAGCCCGCATGGTTTGGGCATTTACAGAGGGTGGGTTTGCTGGTAGTTGGGAGCTCCAACATTAGATGCATAATTGGGCCCCTTAGGAACATGGCTGTCAGAAGGGGAAGGAAGCCAGTGTGCAATCCATGTGCATACCAGGGGGAGTTATTCTGGATGTGGAAATGGTACTTCTGGATGCAATGAAGAGTACAGGGTGCAGCCAACTGCAGGTGGTGGCTTATGTCAGTACCAATGACATGTGTCACTTTGAATCGGAGGAGATTCTCTCTAGTTTTGGGCAGCCAGCGGAAATGGTAAGGACTGACAGTCTTGCTTACGAGATTAAGGCAGAGCTCACCATCTGAAGCATTGTCGATAGAACCGACTGTGGCCCTTTGGTGCAGAGCCGAGTGGAAGGTCTGAATCATAGACTCGGGTGGTTCTGTCACCGTGTAGGCTGCAGATTCCTTGACTTGGGCCATCGGGTGGTGGGTTTCCGGGTTCCAGTTAATAATTAAGGAGTCCACTATACACAGGAAGTGGCTACATGGGTAGTGGGGACTGTGTGGAAGGGACTGGGAGGTTTCAGATTAGAGGGTCTCAGGTAACCACAGAAAGGGCGTCCATCTGAAAGGGGACAGGTAAAACACAGTAAGTTAGTTATAGAAACGGTCGATATTGTAGTTGTAAATTGTCGTAGCTGTGTTGGGGTAGATCCAGAGCTACAAGTCCTAAGAGAAAGCACTCAAGCTCAAATAGTTTTAGGTACAGAAAGTTGGCTATAGCCGGAAATAAGTCCAGCCAAAATTTATTCAAACGATCCAACAGTGTTCAGAAAGGATAGATTAAATACAGTTGGTGGTGGAGTATTTATTGCTGTCAGAAGTAGTTTGCTGTGTAGTGAAATTGAAGTAGATAGTTCCTGCGAAATAGTATGGGTAGAGGTTATACTTGACAATCGGACTAAACTATTGATTGGATCGATTTACCTACCCCCTGACTCAGAGGATATAGTTGCTGAACAGTTCAAAGAAAACTTGAGTCTCATTTCAAGTAAGTACCTAACTCATACATTTATATAATCCGTTAATCATAAGAATAAACCTGATGTAAACAAACACAAACGCGATGACTGGTCAGAAGCCGTAGGACACGTACACTGGTGTTTTTACGCTCTTGGAAGTGGGTCCTACTGATGTATTAGATATGTTATTACTAAGTTACGTTAGATGAAACTTTAAGATATTCAAATGTATTAACGCCATCAACGTTTTTCTTAATCACGCTTTAGCTAGGTAGTTTTTATTTCAAAAATCGTGTACACTCACAGCCTCTGCAGCGTTGTGCTCTGGTTGTCGCGCTGTTAGTGTGCTTTATGAGAATGTCTGAGGCTGTTTTCTGCTCCGTAGTGAAACATGCGCGTGGAACACGATTAAAAAGGGCCGAGAAATAGCTGTTCTTAATGTTTTTCATAAATTTACGGAGATAATCGGCTTTGAAGTTTTCCCAGCGTTGTATATAATGCAGTCGACACACAAACCCACGTTGAACATGTAGCGTAGTTGGTAGCATAAAGGAATGGAACTAAATGCGGCTATTCGTGCATTGGTTTACATCTCCCAAGTATCCATTCTTTTCTCGTTCAGTCTGAAATATCTACATCTCGTAATTACAAAACACATCATCATTTTTTTATGAATAATACATTTCTTATTGTTTCTAATTACATATTGGACACGAAATTCCTGTTTCCATTTCAAATACAAATTCTTAATTATCGATATTTTATGAAAAACTGTTCGTTAAAGTTGTTTAAATTAAGAATCCATAACAATTTAATTTTTAAGCAAAAATTAAAAACTAAATCCCCTTCATTTGGACTATGTCCATCGTTTTTTACCACAGAGGTAGGTAAGTATCATAGAAACGAGAAGATAAGATCATTTTCACTGCATCGAGCACAGCGTACAAATGCTGCATTTTACATTTGCTACTGTGCCATTAGAGTATGAACCCAACAGAACTGATCTGGAGCCAAGCTGTGGGGTTTGGTCTGAGAAGTAACAAAGACTGTTAAGCTGTCGGGCGTAGCGGAACTACACTCCTGGAAATGGAAAAAAGAACACATTGACACCGGTGTGTCAGACCCACCATACTTGCTCCGGACACTGCGAGAGGGCTGTACAAGCAATGATCACACGCACGGCACAGCGGACACACCAGGAACCGCGGTGTTGGCCGTCGAATGGCGCAAGCTGCGCAGCATTTGTGCACCGCCGCCGTCAGTGTCAGCCAGTTTGCCGTGACATACGGAGCTCCATCGCAGTCTTTAACACTAGTAGCATGCCGCGACAGCGTGGACGTGAACCGTATGTGCAGTTGACGGACTTTGAGCGAGGGCGTATAGTGGGCATGCGGGAGGCCGGGTGGACGTATCGCCGAATTGCTCAACACGTGGGGCGTCAGGTCTCCACAGTACATCGATGTCGTCGCCAGTGGTCGGCGGAAGGTGCACGTGCCCGTCGACCTGGGACCGGACCGCAGCGACGCACGGATGCACGCCAAGACCGTAGGATCCTACGCAGTGTCGTAGGGGACCGCACCGCCACTTCCCAGCAAATTAGGGACACTGTTGCTCCTGGGGTATCGGCGAGGACCATTCGCAACCGTCTCCATGAAGCTGGGCTACGGTCCCGCACACCGTTAGGCCGTCTTCCGCTCACGCCCCAACATCGTGCAGCCCGCCTCCAGTGGTGTCGCGACAGGCGTGAATGGAGGGACGAATGGAGACGTGTCGTCTTCAGCGATGAGAGTCGCTTCTGCCTTGGTGCCAATGATGGTCGTATGCGTGTTTGGCGCCGCGCAGGTGAGCGCCACAATCAGGACTGCATACGACCGAGGCACACAGGGCCAACACCCGGCATCATGGTGTGGGGAGCGATCTCCTACACTGGCCGTACACCACTGGTGATCGTCGAGGGGACACTGAATAGTGCACGGTACATCCAAACCGTCATCGAACCCATCGTTCTACCATTCCTAGACCGGCAAGGGAACTTGCTGTTCCAACAGGACAATGCACGTCCGCATGTATCCCGTGCCACCCAACGTGCTCTAGAAGGTGTAAGTCAACTACCCTGGCCAGCAAGATCTCCGGATCTGTCCCCCATTGAGCATGTTTGGGACTGGATGAAGCGTCGTCTCACGCGGTCTGCACGTCCAGCACGAACGCTGGTCCAACTGAGGCGCCAGGTGGAAATGGCATGGCAAGCCGTTCCACAGGACTACATTCAGCATCTCTACGATCGTCTCCATGGGAGAATAGCAGCCTGCATTGCTGCGAAAGGTGGATATACACTGTACTAGTGCCGACATTGTGCATGCTCTGTTGTCTGTGTCTATGTGCCTGTGGTTCTGTCAGTGTGATCATGTGATGTATCTGACCCCAGGAATGTGTCAATAAAGTTTCCCCTTCCTGGGACAATGAATTCACGGTGTTCTTATTTCAATTTCCAGGAGTGTAAGTGTACGTTTACACTGCCTGTGATGCGATGCGACGCGACGCGACGCGATGCGAGGCATAATGGCCAAAGCGATGCAATGCGAAGGAGCGTTGACATTGCACACGATACAGCGCGCGCGATCTGGCCAGCAATTGAGCAGTCTCTGCACGATGTCGTTTTTCCTCGACCCAGTAAATTCTTTTTTATTAGAAAACAGTGCTCTGAGAATTCAACGCAGTCGTGAATGGGTGTATGAAATCAACAAGGAGAGGAGGGCTTTAGGAGAATTTCATTATTTCTACAGTGACTTGAGAAAAGATGAGGATAAATTTTGGAATTATTTCAGAATGAGTACAGAGACATTTGATTATATAGTGTCGTCTGCTTCAAATAGATTACAGAAGCAAAACACAAATTTCAGAATGGCTATTACCCCTGAAGAGAAAGTTATGATCACCATCAGGTAAGTACACCATATTAAGTTTACAGCAATCATTTTATCATGAAAATTTTACAAATTGTTATAGATTCCAACTTTCTTTTAATAAATTTTGACGTAGCTGATAATGAGAAGTAAAATACATCACAGTTCACTCACTTAAGTATCAAAGTTTTCAGAATCTTGGTGGCTTGAAATAACAATGTCATCAGGTTGAATTTCAGAAATGACTATTTCATTTTGCGGATTTCCAGCAATTACGATTTCAACTGGATTTTCAGGTGCATAGGGTGACATCAACGAATGTGCAGTGGAAGTGGTTGATTGTTCCAATTCTTCCAAAAGAACCTGCTGAATTTTTGTCCCGGCTCTCAACTGAGCTGCCGGTGATAATTTTCGCATTGCTGGCAGCAAACTCACTACAAAATGATAGCTGTCATCTTGCGTTTCTGATTTCGACATTTGTTGCTCAATTAGCTTCAACTTTTGCTTCTCTATATTTAGCAACTCAGAGTTTGTCGATTTCTTGGATCTCCTGTTTTGGTTTGTGTGTAGGGTGGGTGAGGGAGAAGGCATCGAAACGCTACCCTCTGAACTTACAGTCATGAAGAGCTGGTTTGGTTGGTTTCATCAGGTGAAACACACACTCTCTCCCTCTCTCTCTCTCTGTAAGAGCTGGTGAAAATGGTACGTCGTCGTGTGCGTCGTCGTGTTGCGATGCTGTTCTTTTGCTGTGATGAACATTAGCCTTCGTCTTCCGTGGCGTCATTATGTCAGTCAGGAAGGTCATTAGCTCGTACCACGGCCAATTGGATTGGAAAGGCGGCATGACACCTGAGTCTCCGGAACGTTCAGCACGAGTTTTTTTGAGTTCAGAGCGAAAAATATCACGTAGGTTCTTCCATTTGTTCTTCAGTACCTCGCCTGAAAATATAGACGTGAAAATATGCGTAAATAATTGAGTACACTGTATACTTAATACATTTTTTGTCCTTAGCACATTAACTGCAAATCCTACGGAGATCCTACACATCCTTCAATTACGCTCATTTCATTCTTTTTCAGATATTTGTCGATTGGGATGTCTTTCCATGCACTGTCACAGTCGTTTCGGATGGGTCTAACTACAGTCGCACAATGTGTGCATGAAACGTGCGCCACAATATGTGAAATTCTGAGCCCTGTACACCTGCCTTCTCCTACTATACCACTGCTTCAAACCGCTGCAAAACACATGTATGCCAACTGGAATTTTGTGAATTGTGTGGGGGCCATTGATGTCCATCGCAAACAAGCAATTACTCCAGACGCAAGCGCGAACAAGCAATCTCTCCAAACACTCGCGCGAAACGCAAACTCGGTTGCGACTACAGCGGAATCATCGCATATCGCATCGCACCACATCACATCGCTCGGCCCAGCCTGCTGTCTAAACGGGCACCGCTCTGTTGCCACTGTTAAACCAAGCCCGCCTATTGTCACGCGATTTCAGCGCCTCATCGCTCCGCTCGGCTCGGCGTCGCATCGCATCGCGGGCAGTGTAAATTTAGCCTAACGCACTCATTTTTTCCACACGCCACTGCCGAACGCTGGCGGGATATAGAACGGCTCGTCATAAAAGAAAAAGAGAAAACGCTGCGCCTGGTTGGCTTCGTGGATTCTGTTGTTGATAGGCTTGTTATCAACGTAGCAGGTTGCACTTCCAGAACTGACATGTATTTCTCGGATTCGGATAAGGAAGGAGCTAAGAGATTACCAGACGACTGACTGTAAGTAATGCCTTCAGTGGCTTCAATAGTTACCTATATGGTGAAATCCTTCAGTTCTCTGTTACGCTGCACACAGCTTATGCAGATGAATTTTCATCATTCTTGTTTTTAATTACAATACTAGGTTAGCTAAAAAAAAAAAATAACGTGTTGCGGGTTTCGTCTAGTCGTCTAAGGAGCGTATAGTGGGAGATCTGCAGTGTATTATTTCATCCTGCTTAAAAATTAAATGACATTCGAAGCTGTATTGCTCCTCTGCTCGTCCCCTTATACGTGTGAACTGCAGCTGGCCACGTCACTGCAGGCTAGCTGTACCAGCTGACAGGCCAGGCTGCGATTCATTGGCAGAACACTTAGAAGGTGCAACAGGTCTACTAAAGAGACTGCTTACACCACGCTACGCTTGGCCTCCCTATTCTGGAGTATTGCTCTGTGGTGTGGGATCCGCATCAGGTGGGAATGACGGATGACATCGAAAAAGTACAAACAAGAGCGGCCCGTTTTGTATTATCACGAAATAGGGAAGATAGTCCCACAGTCATGATACTTGAATTCAAGTGGCAATCATTAAGAAAAAGGCGGTTTTCGTTGCGACAGGATCTTCCCATGAAATTTCAATCACCAAATTTCTCCTCCGATTGCGAAAACATTCTGTTGACACCCATCTACATAGGGATAAATGATCATCACGATAAAATAAGAGAAATCAGGGCTCGCACAGAAAAATTTAAGTGCTCATTTTTCCAGCGCGCCGTTCGAGAGTGGAACGGTAGAGAGACAGCTTGAAGGTGGTTCATTGAACCCTCCGCCATGCACTTTACTGTGAATAGCATAGTATACACGTAGATGTAGATGTACATACCGATTGAATAACATCGGGGATAGGCTACAACCCTGTCTCACTCCCTTGTCAACCACTGCTTCCCTTTCATGACCATCGATTCTTATAACTGCCATCTGCTTTCAGTACAAATTGAAAATAGCCGTTCACTGTCTGTATTTTACACCTGCCACCTCTATAATGTGAAAGAAAGTGTTCCAGTCAACATTGTCAAAAGCTTTCTCTAAGTCTACAAAGGCTACAAATGTTGGTTTATCTTTCCTTAAACTATCATCTTCGAGAAGCTGCAGTCTGGCCATAATGTTGCAAAGCAGTATGAAATTAAACGAGCTTGTGAGAACTGCGATAGGAAAGGCGAATAGTCGACTTCGGTTTATTGAGAGAATTTTAGGAGAGAGTGGTTCACCTGTAATGGAGACCACATTTAGGATGATGGTGCGATCTGTTCTTGAGTATGGCTCGAGTGTTTGGGATCTGCATTAGGTTGGATTGAAGAGAGACACTGAAGCAAATCAGAGGCAGGCTGCTGGATTTGTTACCGGTAGGTTGGAACAACATGTAAGTGTTATAGAGATGCTTCAGGAACTCCAATGGGTATCACAGGAGTGAGGGTGACATTCTTTTCGAGAAACACTATTGGGAAAATTTAGAGAACCGGCATTTGAAGCTGACTGCCTCACGATTCAGCTGCCTCCAACATATATTGCACCTAAGGGCCATGAAGATAAGATTCGAGAAATTAGGGCTCATATGGAGGCATATAGACAACAGTTTTTCAAATGGAACAGGGAAGGAAATGATTAGTAATGGTACAGGGTACCCTCCGCCACGCACCGTAAGGTGGCTTGCTGATTGTCAATGTAGATGTAGATGTAGATGAAGTGCAACATGGCGACTTTTATGGCCATACTTTTCTTACAAGCCATTCTGTAAGCCGTCTAAACAGGATATGTTTCAGAGACTCCAAACGCCAACCGCTGGCTTTTGCCGACCATTGCCCTTAGATCTGCATGGCTCTGCTTCCAGCCCAGCCTCTATGGTACAGCCGTGGGCTGTGTAAACTGAATACCTCTCACCTGCCCGACCTGACTTGTCACCAGAAAATCACTGCACCTTGGGCAGTCGATGCCTTCCCAACTAACGGCGATCCGGAGAGCACTGATGAGATACGCAAAGGACGTGAGCAAATGGCGTCACAACACCCTGAACTTCTACTGTTCGATCCTCTGAGATCTGGATACCTAGCCGCCAACCCCAGACAAGCAGATGGAACCGCACAGAACTAAGACGAGAATAATTGCTCTGGCACACTGCAAATTACAGGAGGTGGTGATATGGATGTGACTCAATGACCAGGCAGGATTGGAAATTCCATTTACGTATCATGTAGTGTCCGACAAACGACGTCGTAGACACCTCATTGACATGCCTCGCGATCAGCACGTGGCCAAACATAATGACATTGTTAGCGCGTTCAGTGCACACTACCTGCGTATTTACAGGGAAGAAGATACTGACGCCAGTGCAGATGGCTCCATCCTGCATTACGTCACGTGCTCCGAATAGTTTAACAGTAGTGGTCACGTGAGGTGATGTCGACGAAGAAATCGATAAGACTGCAGTGAACAGATTACGCGGCACTGGAGGCTTATGGACTGAGTTTTACTGAGATTTCTGGTGGCTCACAGCAATCTCATGGATGACTATGTTAGAAGAACTGATGCCATCTGACCAAGCAATCCCATCTGCTTTTGTTGAGGCATCATCATTCCAGTCCACAAACCAGCCCATGTTCGACAGTCACAAACGCTCACCCTACTCAATGCAGATACAACATCTTCACCCACTTACTGACAATGTGTCTCTGGACGATACTTCCTCGCGTCCTCTCCCTGGAGCAAACGACGTCTGGGGGACAGGTTGACATACAGACTGCCATAGGCGAATACTGCGACTTAATTGCGATGACGGCGACTTGCAGACTCCGGGCAGTTGTCGTCGCTACAGATTTCTATAGCGCCTTCCATAAAGTACGCCACTGTTCTCTATTTTTGATAGCAGCCCGCATAGGCATCCCACCTCTGTTCATCGAGATCCTCCAGCACCTTTGCAGTGGTGCCAGTGCACGAGTCCAAGTCAATAGACATTTGGCAGGTTCAGTACCCATCAGCCACTCAATTTGGCAAAGGTTTCCCCTCTCTACCCTCCTGGATACTATTGCCATAGAGCCCCTCGTTGAGGGCCTGTCGACCGTTGTCTCCGGACTCACCATTCACCATCCCAACTTTCGCTGCCGGGTATATGCTAACGACCTTCTCCTCATCATCCTCTCTGGCTCCAAGATACTAGCAGTCCTCGAATTGATTACATATTACAGGGTTGCTGCAGTCAGTCCCATTAACGTGGCCAAATCTTCTGCAATGTACATCTGACCAGCCCTCCAGGAAGGTGAAGTGGCACCCCTGCCACTCGTGACAACATTCCATTACCAGGGCATTATCTTTACCCCCCTATCACATACACAGCTGTGACGAATTTCTGTTTTGCCTGTTACACATCACCTGCAACAACGACCAGCAGAAACTCCTGCATCACCAGGACACACTTTAGTGCACTGAGATCCTTAATCGTTAAGTGGCATCAAAATTGCTCCACTGCACCCCAAGTGCTCTCTCTATCAGCGGTGATTAGGCGCAAGCTGGGGCTATTATCTTATGTCTGGTTACATGTTTAAAGTTCGTTATAATACTCTTACACTGCATGGGATGGTGACCTCGGACTCATCGACGTCTGGATGCGAGATGTGGCCTTGTATGAGTACTATGAGAAAACAGTGGGCTAGATGGGGCACGTCCCTACCACTCAGTATGCTTGAGGTTCTCTTACTTGCGCCTGCCTCACAACCAGTGTCTGTTGGCAACATCACACCTCCTCTTTATCACTTTTTGGCCTTTTTTGTAGATAACAGTTATGCACATACCAGGCTCCCAGACAAGTGTCCACCCAGAAACAAGGATTTTTACAGCCTACTATTGTCCCGTGTTCCCTGTAAAGTTCTGGAGATCAAATATCCTCCTTTTTGTTGCCCTGTAGTGTGGAGTACCATCCACCAGCCCTTCCTCCCTATGGATGTGTGAGTAATGTGGTACCACACGGTCAACAGGAAACTTGCCACGAAACAGCGACTGCACAACATCAGTTTGTCAGATTGTCATCTTGGTCTCCTCTGCCAACAACTTGATACTAATGACCACCGTATGCCCTGTGGCTCTTCACATGACATCATGCGATTTGTGGAGCAAACGGCTGCCAGCTACATTCGAGTCCCACTGGATGTGATCGAAACGTGAATGTTTCTGTACCCAGAGGACACATATTTTCCTGCCAACAAATATCATGCCTCTATGTGGGTCATGGGGGTATGTAGTTTCCTGATCCGTGTTAACAACCAGATGATTATGTTAGGATTGTCAAAAGAGGTAGAGATGAAAGGAGTTGAAATTCTTAGAATTGGTGTAGACTCAAAGTTAAGTTGGAGAACACACATAAAGCATACCTATGTGCAACTATCTCGAGTTACTTATTTAATGTGGAAACTGTGAGGTGTAGTAACAAAATAATATTTGAAAGTTATTTATTTTGGACTATTTCAGTCACATATAGAGTATGGACTGCCGATATAAGGATATTCTCCTCACGTCAGCGAAATTTAAACAATTTAAAAGAAGGTGGTATGGGCAATGAGCAATGCTGATAGATTAGAGCCCTGCTCGCCACTTTTCATACAGCTCAAAATATTAACAGAAATTAATCTCCACATCTACGTCTCAGCACTGTATGTAAAAAACGATATAGCGAATTTCGAAATGGGGAAAAACATGCACCACTCGATGCAAAATAAAATTAGATTCACCTTGTACGGCAAGAAAAAAGGAATAAAACTGAAATAGTGTTAATACTTTCAACCTTCTTTACTTCCTCTGCATTACTGCAGATGACATGTCACTGAGCACATTTGTACTGTGCATGCAGTACACGTCAGGTGCCTAGTTGTTTCCACTGCCCTGTGTGGAATACATAAGTTCTTGTACACTTCACTAACCTGATGTTTTCATGATGATGATGTCCCCAGCGCAGAAAACAGTACGCAGGTCGTGGATTCTTTTTCTTGAGGCTGAAATTAACTTCGCAAGGAACTGCTGCTACGAATAAACTATAACTCATTTGGGATGCCACTCGCGTTTTTATTGATATAGACACGAGAAACTGTTCTTGATCACAACATATTGAACATATCTTTCCAAAGTCATTATATCTGGCTAAAATAACATGAAATACATCCTGCCACAGACAACATGTCTGTCTACTGGAACCGTCAGAACTGGAGAATAAAATTACATGAATCAAATACTACTATTACAGACAACATGTCTGTACCTAGCGACGGTCGGCACTGTGGTAAATAAAATTGCATGAAACAAATACTGCTATAACAGACAACCTGTCTGTCTACTGGAACGGTCAGAATTGGAGAGCTGGACTGCCCGAGACACTTCGCGCGCCAAGCCAGCAAGGCGTGACCCGAACGCCACCGAAGTGCATCGGCAGTAATATCGTCAGTCTTTTGTTTTAGTAATACTTTGATTTTAATAATTTTGAAATGACTGATTGATAGCTGGCTGTTGAGAGATGTGTATTTAAAAAAATGAAGTAATTTGGATGACAGGTTTAATTAATAATAGCAACTAAAGTTTAACGTTGTGACGCCCTACTGCCGAACACAGCGGCCAATCACAGAGCAGCAGCATCATGCAGGCGGTCTTTCTCACGGGAATGGTACCGAACCTAACATCTATCACCGGTACCTCATCCCACATTGCGTCATCTCTATGCTTCTTGCATCTCCACTGCCCTGGGAATAGCTTCCTGGAGCCTAATATGATGGCTGAATAAGCCAGAAATATTACACTTGGCACAGGCTGGCAAGAACATGAAATTCCAATCTAATTAATAGCTTAAGAATATTTCATAAATTTCCATTTTCCGCTCAGTCAGCTCAACTAACTAGCTTCAGAAGTAAGTCATTAAACGTGTTAAACAGCCAATCAGTCAGGAAACAGTAGCCGGCCGCAGTAACAGCAACAGGGAACTAACCGATTTTGTGACTTTTACGAGTTCCTAAGCATTAGCGAATTTTATATCATCTGTATGCTTTCATAGTTTAGTTTCTTGAGTTCTTGGTGTTTATTTAATATCTAATAGTCATAGTTCTCGCGTTTCGTTTGCATCGGAAAGTAAACCGATTTTGTGACATTAAAAGTTTCTAATCAGGGACGACTTATTTAGTTTCATCTGAGTGCTTCGGTAGTTAGTTTTTTTAATCTCTGCGTATTAATCTAATTTATTAGACACAGTTCCTGCGTTTTCATCAGGATTTACAGAAGAGTTGAGCGGCACGTGCCGATAGTCTGTTTATCTGCCTAGTTTAGTTTTCCACGGTCTTTAGTATGGACAGAGACTGTGACTGTTGTGTGCGGATGCGAGCCGAGTTGGTGACACTTCGCTCTCAACTGCAGGCAGTGATGGCTTTGGTTACACAGCTTCAGGCTGTAGTGGATAGGCACCACTGTTGTGGGCCAGCCGTGGGGATCCAACAAACATCCAGCATGTCTGAGTCCTTCGATCGGTCCTTACCAGTGGCCAGCCCAGTTACTGCTTGCACTGAGGTTCACCCCTCACCTGTGGTCGAGTGGGAGGTCGCCCAGGGTCATAGCAGGCGGCGAAAGACTTCCCAGGCAGCCGCACATAAGGCCTTCCCTGTTTGTCTGACAAACAGGTTCCAGGTGCTGTCTGTGGCTCACACTGTCACTGAGCCAGATGCTGTCGCCTGTCCTGTTTCAGAGGAAACCTCTCAGCCTGCAAGATCTGGACAATCACAGAGGGTGGGATTATTGATAATTGGGAGCTCCAACGTTAGGTGTGTTATGGGGCCCCTTAGGGACATGGCTGCCAATATGGGAAAGAAAACCAATGTGCACTCCGTGTGCATACCGTGTGGAGTCATTCCAGATGAACGGGTCCTCCCAGATGCCATGAAGAGCACAGGGTGCAGCCAACTGCAGGTGGTTTATCATGTTGGTACCAATGATGTGTTTCACTTTGGATCGGAAGAGATTCTATCTGGTTTCGAGTGGCTAACAGAAGTATTAAAGGCTGCCAGTCTTGCTTGCAAGATGAAAGCAGAGCTGATCATTTGCAGCATAGTCGACAGGACTGATTGTAGACCTCTGGTACAGAACCGAGTGGAGGGTCTGAACCAGAAGCTCAGACGATTCTGCGACACTGTGTAGGCTGCATATTCCTCAAAGGGTGGTTGGGTTTTGGGTTCCGCTGAATAGGTCAGGTATCCACTATACGAAGGAAGCGGCTACAAGGATAGCAGGGGCTGTGTGGCGTGGACTGGGCGTTTTTTCTAGGTTAGAGGGCCTCGGGAAAACACAAGATGGGCTTCAGTCACAAAGTGTGCAGGCCAAACACAGGAAGAACGTAGATACAGGAACCATCGGTATAACAGTTGTAAATTGTCATAGCTGTGTTGTGAAAGTACCAGAGCTACAAGAGCTAATAGAAAGCACTGATGTTCAAATCATTATAGGCACTGAAAGCTTACTAAAGCCGGAGATAAGCTCAGCCGAAATTTTTACGAAGAACCTAACGGTGTTCCGAAAGGAGAGGCTAAACACGGTTGGTGGTGGCGTGTTTGTTGCTGTTAGAAGTAGTTTATCTTGTCGCGGAATTGAAGTAGATAGCTCCTGTGTTAGTATGGGCAGAGATCGTTGTTGGCAACCAGAATAAAATAATGATTGGATCCTTTTACTGACCTTCCAATTCAGATGTTACAGTTGCTGAAAGGTTCAAAAGAAACTTGAGTTTGATTTGAAACTCATACCCGAGCCATTGTATTATAGTTGGTGGTGACTTTAATTCACCCTCGATATTCTGGCGAAAATACATGTTTAATTCTGGAGGTACACATAAAACTTCATCCGAAATTGTGCTAAATGCATTCTCTGAAAATTATTTCGAGCACTTAGTTCATTAGCCCACACGAATAGTAAATGGTTGTGAAAAGACACTTGATCTCTTAGCAACAAATAATCCTAAGTTAATAACTAGCATCCAAACGGATACAGGGATTAGTGAACACAGATTTGTCGTAGCGAGATTGAATATTGTTACCCCCAAGTCTTCCAAAAATAAACAAAAAATCCACCTATTCAATAAAACTTACTGATTTGTCTCTCCCCAAGATTTACAATGAATCTAAGCACAATGGTGTCTTAACTAAGTTGTTTTCGGAGTTCCAAAATGTGTTTTTCTAATTTTAAATTCTCATAGATATGGACCCAAAGAATTTTTAAGTTTCCACCCTATTTATTAACTCCTCACCATGTGTTACACTTGTCATTGGTGTAGTGCCTGTAGATGTATAGAACTGAATATTTTGTGTCTTTTTTATAATTGAGAGTGAGACCATTTTCAGAAAACCAGTCAATGATATTTCTAAGAACTTTGTTTACCATTGCTTCTGTTTCTGTATGTATGCTAGGATTGATTAAAATACGAGTGTCATTTGTAAAAAGAACTACTTCTGCTTCTTGTGTACTAGACTGAAGATGATTTAATATATGAGGAACAGTAGTGGATCTAAGATTGAGCTTTGGAGAACCCCATATGTGATTTCTCCCTAGTCAGAATTATGCCCCAAAACTATATTGCTTGAATTACTAAGTACAACTTTCTGCTTTCTTTTGGTTAGATATGACATTATCAATTGGTTGGCTGTACCATCAGTTGCATAAAACGTCTACTTATCTGGGAGAATACTGTGATTCACACAGTCAAATGTCTTAGAGAAGTCGCAGAAAATACCAGCTGGCACTATTTTATTATTTAATGCTTGTAAAATCTAGGGAGAGAAAGTATAAATGGCATTCTCATTAGAGCAACACTCCTGAAACCCAAACTGTGATTTTATATTCATAAATTCAGTTGTATCATAAAAAGGATTAATAAGCAATCATCTACACCTACATCTACATGGTTACTCTGCATATCGCATTGAAGTGTCTGGCAGAGGGTTCATCGAACCACCTTCACAACCCTCTATTATTCCAATCTTGCATAGTGTGCGGAAAGAACAAACACCTATATCAGGGGTCGGCAAGTAGTTTTCCGTGAGGTACAGATTCGGTGTAAAATTTTTTATGGAGGTCCAGAAAAAAACTAATAATTAAAAGGTACTGTTTTTATTGTGTTTTCAAGTCGAGTTAGTTTCCAAAAAAAGGGTAAAACAAGTAGTTCTCAGTTAATATTGTAATATATTCAATGTGAGAAATTACATCGATGGTCTTGAGCCATTTTTTAAAGTTTGATGTATGAGGGGTACAGCAAATTGCAAAGTATGCCTTCGAGGTGGTCATCCGTCAACCTTCACAGATATGTGTTCTTCGAAAAATTCGTTTTCAAGAACGACGATTCGCATATATATGTCGAACCAAACATAGTGGCCAGATTGATAGCTACTTTCTTACAATTTTCATATTTTTCAGAAACATTTTTATCCCAAAATTCTTCAGTGGATACAGTTTCATACATTTGCAAAGAAATATCTTCATGGAAGTCAATTATCTCCACTTGAACTGAAGACTTTGAAATGCTGAACAACTTAGCAGCCACATCAGTCCATTCTTGCAATGCATCAACTTCATAAGGAAATTTTAGGAATTGAGACAGCTTTCCAATTTCCACTGCGCTCTCTTTGACTAAAACGACAGGTTTGGAATGGTTTAACTGTCTGGGGTCCTATTGGTCGAGCGTGATTTGTTTTGAACTCCATCAACTTTATGAAAATTCAAAAAATGGTTGGAGGGCACTGTTTTAACAACATTTAAGACTACATCATCTTTGTCAATGTTTGATACAAAATTATCTGTACAGGCGTTCTGGCTCTGAGCACTATGGGACTTAACTTCTGAGGTCATCAGTCCCCTAGAACTTAGAACTACTCAAACCTAACTAACCTAAGGACATCACACACATCCATGCCCGAGGCAGCATTCGAACCTGCGACTGTAGCGGTCGCGCGGTTCCAGACTGTAGCGCCCAGAAGCGCTCGGCCACTCTGGCTGGCCAGGCGTTCTGCCTGGTAGGCTTACAGTTAAGGCAATTGTAACAGTATGACTTGAGGGTATCTAGCAGTATTCTACTTTTAGAATTTCGCACCATCACATCTATATTAATGTCACCAAATATTAAAATTTTATGATTCTTATATCTAAGGAAGTACATAAAGAGATTATCTACATGTTTGGCAATAACATTGGCACCAGTTTTGCATAGATACTACAACAATCTTGCTTTTGGGGAAGGGAACAGCAGCAATTTCAATTTCTCCTTCATGTACTAAATCCTTGAGGTCTATTATCTTAACTGTATGTTTGAGACCACTTTTCATTAGTATTGACACTCCTCCATTTTCCATAACTGATCTAAAACAAGCAGTTAAAAATTTAAAGCCAACAGGAATGTACATCATGAATCCATGTGCTTTAAGTCAGTAGTCATTTAGGCACAGAATATCACAGAGCAAGTCTTCTAAAACTAGTTCAAGTTCATACAGTTTATTTCTCACTGACTGTATGTTTATATGAAAGAAGAACGGATGATCACAGTCTTCTTTTGATTGTGGTACAGGTTTCTCATAATCTGACTTTATAGTTAATGGTAGTGGTGGTTAAGTATTGCACAAACAAAAAATATGTCCGAATGTTAGGCAGACTTTAAGAAATACCTGTATTTCTAGTCGGATGGGGGGTGGGGGAGGATATTTTTTTCTCCGTCGGCATCAGAAGTCCTCTATACCTGTCTGCGTATGCACATAAGAGAATAAGACTAAAACACAGATAGATCTTAATATTCATATCTTTTACTTAGGGTGTAGCCGAAGCTACAGTTGTGTACTTAAACTATCCTTTGCGGATACTGCTCCGAGAGTTTTGGAGCTGTTCAGTGAAGAATTATTCACAACATTCAACCGTATATTTTTGATAACGTTTTATAGCCACTAAGTAGGTCTTGTTTTCGTAGTCAATGGATCGCGATAACCGCAAAGCGAGGCAACAATGATTTGTCATACGTCTCTCAAGGTGCATAACATGACTCATAACGCATTTCTAAATGTGTATGTGAAAACTTCTTTCTTTACGAGGAACTTTAATCACAATGTATTTTTAAATATGGATCATATAACCGAAGTACCGTACTGTCTGTCACAGTGAAAGTTCGTGTTTATGCAAAAACAATTAGGGCCATTTTCAGTTTGTCAATGTTGGCTGTATGTTTTGCTGCCAATCGTCTGTTAGTAAGCTAAGGTAGAAGGTGTAGGCTGTAGTGTATATTTTCGTGTGTTGAGAAGGTAGATGCGTGTTGCTGGAAAAAGAACCAGTGCTGCGAAAGACTGTTGTTTTTTTTCTTCTTTTTTTCGACGGTCGCGTTCACAAGTCGTTTTTGTTGTATCTCTTACGCACTATAAATAAATCACTTGTCGAATTTAGTCTGTGTGACAGTAATGCATTTATTTTATGCAAAAATGTTTCATAAAATAACGTGAATGCAGGATATGCCTGATGACATTTGTTCCGCGGTGTTGATTAGAAACACAAGTTTGGAATTCCGACACCAGGACCGAGTGTGACTATGACGTCTATGCTCCCGTTTACACCTCCAATTGTGAAAAGATTATTAGGGTGGAAGAAAGGGGAAGGCGAGGATAAGTGGAGCGAGAAAGCAGTGAAAAGTTTAGTGAAGAAACTGAAAAAGACAGGAGGATTGGAAGAACTCGAGAAAGCAATTACAACACAAGACATCAATACCAGATGCATCACCATCCCTAGGTAAGTGTAGCCGAGAAAGTTTCAGTTACAGAATATGACTTACAAACAACATATAGCTTGTGAAGTCTTCAGCATTCGTGACGCAGTTGAGAAATTTTATGTTTTCGGTACTTTTCTCGTCATTTGTTTATAAATGGCAAACAATCTTTCTGAAGTAAAACGCGGCTTTTTAACTCATTCGTCGCCTCTTTGAAGGTACTATTTGATCGCTTGTAGATAGTAAATCTCTAAGCTATCTGCCTCTCAGACTACTTTAAAGGTCCATGTTATTTGTGGACTGTGAAGTGTATTTACAAAATTCACTGGTTGCTGTAAGCCCTCTCCACCCTTACGCTCATAAAACTCGTTGTTTGGACGACATTGTAAAAGAAAATAAATAAATTATTCATTTTGTTTTATTTTGCAGTTGAACACAATACAGTTTATATTAGTGTTACTACTTGGAACTTGTGCACTATATTATCATGCTGTAACAAAGATCTCTCTAAAATGTTCTTTGACAATTGTACTCAATAACTCTACTACCGAAAATATCCTTGTATATTAATAGATCCAAGTAAAGAACAGAAGAGCATGCCATCCATACAGATAGTATAACGTGTATGTATTTGAGTAAACTGTCTATTGTATCATTCAAACACATGTACAGTTGTCACTAACGGATTGTAATTACCACGAGGGAAGTGTCATAGGATGTATGCTAGAAATTAGGTAAGCATAATGTACTAATGAAGGTTTTGAATTTTGGTTTAAAAATCTGATATGAGATACTAAAAACTGATCATATGTTGTGTTATTTTGAAATGGAAGATAGCATGTTTCATTGATTACATTAAACACTGTGTTTAGAGAGGCTCCAAAAAGAAATATTCATGCTTTATACATTAATTGTGTCACCTACATGTACTGCATTGGTATTGGAAAGGGATATAGTGATCAATAAGAAATTAATTCTGTTATTGTGGTTCTTAAAATCAAACAAATAATCAAAACTGTGGTAACACAACAAAAATTGTTTGTTTAAGCTTGAACAATATCTTTATTAAGACAGATTTTCCATGTTTGGAAGGATGAAGGAATATCTACTGTATAATAGTGTAGGACCTTTGTGTCTTGTGCATCGTAAAGAAGTGTTTATAGTACAGATGCAACAAAGGTTCCATAAATTCATAAACCAGTATTGAGTTTTTGCATACAAGTGTTATGCATCACAAATCTTGTTATACTGGCATGCTGCTATATTACTCTATTTATTTCTAAATGTTTTGTGTTAGTGAATTTCATATTATTTGTTGTTTAAAAACTGAGAGATGTTGCAATTTATTTTATAAAAGGGGGCATTTGTGGCTCTGATGTTTTCCGTAAATGTGGTCCTGTAATCTGGAAGACATTTCAAAGTGTAATACTAAAATAAATTGGTCCAGTAAAGAGTCCCATTATTGCTCATATATGTCAATTTCAGTGTGGAGTTTTTGAATTGATTGATTATTTATTCATCCTATTGAGTATATCAGTACATTTTTGTACAGTTTGTATGGGATGTGGAAGATGTATCATTGCAAAATAAACATAACTATCAGGGAGAGATCAGCTATTTACAAAATGAACAAACATAACAAAGTTACAATTTGTAATGTCTAAAAAATTAAAATGTTTGTAGTCATATGAATTCTGGTTTGTGGGCTACAGCATGCAGACCATAAATAGCTATGCTTAAGTTACATATACACAAACAAATTATATGGATTTAAAGCATTGGAACTTTGTTTCTAGAAATTCTTTATAGAGTTTATTCATCTTTGAACATTTTACATGATATCGGTGTAAATGTTTACATATAATGCTAAGATACATAAGGCATGTAAAATTTCATAATATTGACATCAGTGACACATTACTACTGATAATGTGACAATTATGTATGCAGAAACTTTTTAACCAACTATTTGTTACAACTTACTACAACAGTAATTAGTCAGAACTTTGTCACTTAAATGTGATTTCTCATACACTTTTAGCGGGTAGTATGCTTTCTTCGTAAAACAC
Source organism: Schistocerca cancellata (assembly GCF_023864275.1). Taxonomy (NCBI): domain Eukaryota; kingdom Metazoa; phylum Arthropoda; class Insecta; order Orthoptera; family Acrididae; genus Schistocerca; species Schistocerca cancellata. The sequence continues at coordinate 740,028,824 of NC_064629.1, read as the reverse complement.
TGCAAAAATAATTTTAAATGTACTGTAGGGAACAGAATGAGCAGCTTTCAGAAGTCTATTGAAAAATCTGGGGCCTAGCAAGCAATGGTATAAATAAAGTATTTTTCGATGTAACATTCATTTCTTTCGTTGATCTAATGGAAATCAGGTCTTTTCGGATATAGTTATATGATTTGATATCTGCTTAGTTTTTTTTCTAATAATTTTGTTATTGAGTGGGAAGCACTATAACTAAGTTTTGCTTCTTGTGTTATAAAAGTGGCAATTGAAGTTTTTCTGTAGGAACTCTAAATGATGCATGGTGAAACAAGTTAAATTGGTGAGACAAGTTGAGACAACTACATATAGGAATGCTTGTGGAATTTTTAAAACTGTTTGAAAAGTAGACTACTGTATTAATATATGTTTATAAATAAGAATGTTCTCTTTGTTTAAGTGTAAGTGACTCAGATCTGTATTCCTCAAAAATCAACAATAGCTTATCACAGACTGGGCACACTATATTTGTTACGAGGTGGACATACTTGTCAAACAATACTGTTAACAAGAATTTCTTTTCTCTTTGGGTGTTGCCAATCATGTTCATTTCTTGTGGATTGGCTCTAATACAATTAATAAAAAATCACAATTAAATGTTTTTAAAAGCCTGATCTGTCTATTGAGCTATGTCATAACCTATGCAAGATTCTGTCAATTGTGGTATTGTCTGCACAGTGTGATGGTTAGCGAGTGATATGAAACATAAACTTATGTTGCATATTAGTTCGATTGTGATTTTACACAGAAATTGTAACATTATGGTCTCTGTGTTAGGAGTTTCACACAGTGCTTTATCTATTGAATTTTTGTGCCTCTAAATTGGAATGATCCTTCAAAGGTTAGATCCTTGTACCTATTTTGAACTTCAGTGTTTCTATATTAGGATAGATCTAGAGCAATGGATAGGGTCAGCCATAGTCAAACGTAAGGAAACATACTTTTTATCTGCACCTGTCTTTTTGTGGAGTTCGGTATCAGTTCCATGCTGAATTGTAAATCATGAGATCTGTGACACTGTTCACTCTGCAATCAGATTTTTCTGTTTCCTCCATAGATTATTCATGCTACATTACAATGATTGTTTACAAAAACCACAGCTGCTGATAACCCCTTCTTTGAATTCTTGTCAGGTACGAGCAGATGGTCAATTTTCAATTCCCTAACAGAGGTTAATAAGAATGTAGAAATATAAGTGAAAACACTGATGTGTATGTAAAATGGCCTCCATATCCTTGCCACATCAAATTACGATAAAAATTCAAGCTACCAACTATAACCTTTTGATCTTTGTCAGGATGTTGTCAAAGAAACTGTGTTCTCCAACAATTATGATCGTGCTATCTGTATTACCACCACTGCCAAAACAACAACAACATGAGGTGTTTGTTTTATGTTTCTTTTCTACTGCAAGACTGGATAACTAATGAGGACATATTGAATCAACTTGGAAAGAAAAGAAAGTTATGGCACAGCTTGACTGAAGGAAGGGGATTATTCATAGAACATCCTGAGGCATCAAGGGATCACCAGTTTGTCACTAGAAGACAGGATGGAGTTTTTAAAAAAATGTAGATGGAATCCGAAGCTTGAATACAGCAAGCAGTTGCAAATCGGTATACGCTGCAGCAGGTGCACGAAATGAAGAGACTTGCACAGGAGAGATTAATGATGTGGAGAGCCACATCAGAACAGTCTTAGGACTGAGGACTATGCCAACAACAACAACAACATGCTACCAAAGACAATAACTGATCAGGTTTAAAATGGTTCACACCAAATTCAACCTAACCTTAGAAAATACATTTTGTTTAAGTCCACACTATTAGCAGTGAAGAATGGCAGTGTGCTCTAAATGTAGGGAAATGTATGTTAATACAAATAAATTCTGTGTGCTGCATGACACAGTCATGTCGATTAAATATCTGGGCATAGGAAAGGGAATGGGCATACCAGGACAGTTATAGGGAAAGTGAATGGTTGACTTCAGTTTATTGAGAGAATTTTAGGAAAGTGCAGCTCATCTACATAAGGACCACGTATAGAACGCTAGTGCTACCCATTCTCAGGTACTGCTCTAGTGTGCGGAATCCACACCAGGTTGCATTAAAGGAAGGCATTAAAGCAATTTAGAGGGGTGCTGCTAGATTTGTTACTTGTAGATTCGATCAATGCTTTGTAAAATCACATGGAAGCAGGGACAATGATGCTTGTGTTGTGAGGCACTATTCAGAAAATTTAGATAACTGACATTGAAGCTGACTGCATAACAAATCTACTGCCACCAATGTAAAGACCCCAAATGTAAGAGAAATTAGCGCTCTTATGGAGGCATATAGACAATGGTTTTTCCTTCCCTCCATTTGCGAGCAGAACAGGAAAGGAAATGACTGGTGGTGGTACAAAATACCTTCTACCATGCATCAGACAGAGGATTGTGGAGTGTGTATGTAGATGTAGATGATATCCTGGACAGTGACACAGAGAATTTTTGTTGAGAACCTTACGCACTGTCCATCCTCCATTGCTGGCCAAACACTGGCAGTGAAAATTTCCACCACTGGGATTCTCACTGGCGTACATCAGAGTCGAGTGCCACGGCATGAGTGTGTATTCGCGACATCAGCTTTGGAGGCGGGAAGTCGTTACATTACTTGAAAAACAGCTGAATAACATATTAAGAAAATAAACTTGTTTTTAATAGAGTAGCAGTGTTTCTGTTAATTATGGTACTTTAGGTCACAAATTTGTAAAATTCTTTGACGAGTAAGTTCTTAAATATAGTGCTGTGGTCTTCTTTTGGAAAACTTTTTCTTTCCCAGGATCACAAGGAAGGATAGATTACTGGTTTCAGCCAGTTGTAGGGCCATCTTCAGATCTGAAGAGAAATTAGATTACATTCAGTTCTCATTCTGTAGACCCAAAAATGAGATCATTCTTGTGGGTGTGGACTGTGTCAAAAAGTATAACATAAAAAAGTAGAACATTTGAATATAATATTCACTTCCCTGATCATTTGTTAGCAGCGTGTCAAGATACGTGATTACATTACAGTAAACAGGAACTGCTAATATTTACAGAACTAATATACCGACTGAATGAAACATACTTATGCAGAAGGCTACAGACCAGTGTTCATAAAATGAAGAACAGATAAAATTAATTGTTCCAAAATAGTAGTAAGAGTGCATGCCATGTAATAGAAACCAGTGTCTACATCAGTTAATAGAGCAAAATGCTTTGTCATAGTCATGTTTACAATTCTAAATGGCAAGATAAAATTGAGTAAAGTAGTGGAAATAAACCAGTCACAGTATATACTAGACAGTTTTGAATACACACGACTCAATAATTGCAGTTACAATATGTATATACACTGTACACCATTTCATTGTGCAGTATAACAGAGTGAATAGTACAAAATTTCTTCCCAGTTGTGAATATTTTTGATATCGGCTGTATTAAGTGTGGAAATCATTCCTTGGACATGAACATTTGTGCCAGCACAATTTTTTATGTATCACCAAAAGGAATTATCTGCATGCCTGATACAGGTGATGTCAAAATTATTTGCAATTGCAGCTAAATTCCATAATATTACTACAGCTGCAGATAGCCACCAATGTGTGTGCATGTCTGAAAGAACAGACATTGTAATAATAAGAGTGAATAATATCGTATGGATAATGGGCCACATATTATTATACTTAGATTACAGGGTATTAACATAGACATCAAGCTGCAAACACAACTTCATAACACAACTTTCTCAGATGGGATCTTCTTAAGTTCAGAATAGGTCCCTCAGTGGTTTTACTTTTTTTACGATAAGACTGAATAAATTAATATTATATAACCTCTCCATATTTTTTTCACTTAACAGATATCTGCGCCTTGTGTTAATAAATAAATTTTTTGACAATCTCTTAGAATTATGTAGACTCTCGCATTGTGTACGTCTTGAGCATTTGTAATGTGTGGAATTATTGTGGTATACCCATATCTGCCTCCGCCAACATAATAACATAGACTTCATTCTACATACACTGTATTATCTGCAACTGTTGTGTTAAATTAGGTTATATTTCTGTTGTTTTGTAAACGGAAAATGTTGTACTTGTAGTGTTTTGACAGCCATTTTTGTTACATTAATGCATATATACTACATAGAACATGATGGAACACATCAGTCTCTACATATTGTTCACTTATGTTGCTTTTATCTAAGATGGCACTATAGTACCCTTCACCTTCTCGTTGTACATCTCCACATGTGCTTACGGTACTTGTACCTGGCTATGTAGTGCAGACTTAATAGGAGAACTTCCCCAAATATCATCTTTTCAGCCTCAAGATAGGTCTCTCAACCAATCAACAAAACAGGAGATTAGAACAGTACTTTATAGTAATGAACCCAGCAATGCATCACGATTACTAAATACAAAGGGTATCGGGGAAGTTTTGCAATACAACTTTACCTATTTAATTTTTTCGAAGTAATTTCTGCCACGTTGAATACACCTCTCCATCGTCTGAAACCACTGAAAGCTATATTTGTGACAGTCTTTTTTTTTTTTTTTTTGCACCTATTTGCCACTCAGCATCTCCGCTATTTGGTGAGTGGCAACTTCCCTTTTCACAATACTGTTACCTTCCATCCTGGATTTTCCATTGTTTGAAAGGACAAATCCGTGATTTTGATATCTTCAATGGTCGAGGATGATTCAATTGATGCATCTACTGGAGATATAAGGAAACCCAAAATAGCCGCTTTTTACAACCAGACAAAAGTTGGTGATGGTGTAGTGGAACAGCTCTGCGTACACTATTCTTTGGTGATGGAGATGGTATGCCGTTATTTTCTTTGATCTTCTGAACTTGTCTGGGATAAGATGCATTGTGCATATACTTAATGAATAGTGGCTATAAAACATTCAAACAAGATAATTTTACACAATCATTTCGATGAGAGCTGGTTTCATCCCAGATTCAAAGGCACATCAAACATTTTAAGGTGACAGTTGAAATTAGGAAAAGCGGTACCCTTATACTCGAGACAGATGTACTAAAATTCAGTCAACCTGAACACTGGCCTGTAGGTTCTAGGGGAAGATGCCAGTTCTGTGGCCAAGTGAAAAGCAAAAATGCAAGGAGGTCTTGCTCAAACTGTCTAAAGTGGATATGCTAAGCTCATTGTTTCAATGTGTGGAATGACTGTTTCAAGAGATTGTATTTTCATTTATTAATTTTGTAAAATTCAACTGGTATATCATCAAATTTATGTTTTACTAATATTTTATGTTTCATATCTGTACTCATTTTTATACAAACTAAGATTAATATTTGTTTAACAGTGAAGCTTTTTAAGATATAATTTGCTTTTTTTAAATTACATATTATGGCAGTAGTACAACAGTATAAAGATAATAGATTGTAGTCATATAACATTGGAAAAACTCAATGGATGACTATTGTCACGGACATGACCTATCATGTAACTTTTTAGGCACGACCACTGGAGGGTTAATAATCCCTACCAATTTACCCATTCATTTTAAGTGAGTTCATTATTTCCCAATCAAGGTTTCACGTGCAGTAACAGTAAACAAGGCTCAAGCTCAGAGAGAGAGAGATGCGAGGAGATGGGTGGTGAAAGGGGGGAGAAGAGGAGATGGACAGTGGGAGGGAGGGGGGGAGGGGGAGATCAGGGTGTTTATACAATTCCCATAAATACAAAGGGTACTAGGAAAGTTTTGCAATAGGATGCAATTATAAGTCGCAGGAAGCTAATTGCTGTTGTGCTCAGAGAATATTTCATACTTGCATTGTAGCTGCTGTGCCAAGTCTGTAAGCGCAGTCGTTCACTAGTAGGGTATGAAGTGCTTTTTATGGCATCGTCAGCACGAAGTGAGATTCGGGCAGTTTAGCGGTACAACTTTGCGAACGGTCTGAACGTAGACCAGTGCTTTGAAGAAATGACACTTGCACTCGATGATGTGTTTCCATATTGTACAACTATATTCATGTGGTACACAGAATTCCAAAGAGGAACTTTCACTCTGGAGGATACCGAGAGGACAGGAAGGCCACAATCATCAGTTACAGAGGAATATGTTGATGCTGTGAGGAAAATGCTAGATGAACACAGGCAAGTGACCTCTAAGCAGATGGAGGATACCTTAGGACTAAATGCACTAGCAATTTGTTCTATTCTGTGTGGTCATTTGCAAGTAAAGAAACTTTGTTGTCTCTGGGTGCTGACATGTGACTTGGTGCCGAGGGATGTTAAAGAAGTTTTCTAGAGGACACTCTTCAGTATGTGTATAACATCATGACAGGTGATGAGACTTGGCTGTACTATTATGATGTGCTGACTAAGACTAAAAAAAAAAGCTTGGGTCTTTGAAGGTGACAACACAGCCAATAACTGCCAGAAAATCACGATCAGTAAAGAAGAAAATGATAACTGTTTTTTTTTTTTTTTTTTTTTTTTTTTTTTTTTTTTTTTTTTTTTTTTTTTTTTTTTTTTTTTCAAATTGAACGGAATTAAGGAACATGTTGTTTTGGACACACAGAACACAGTCACAGCTGAGTGATACACTGAGCAGTGCCTGCCCAAAGTCATCCAATCTTTGAAGAACCTGTGACTGAAGTCAAGAATGGACACTTGGTTCCTTCATCGTGATGACGCTTCAGCTCACCACGCCAAAGTGTACGCCAAATATTTGAAGGGTAGAGGAATGAAACTTCGTGAACACCCTCCTTACAGTCCAGAACTTGGTCCCTGTAACTTTGCACTATTCCCGCATGTGAAAATGAAGCTGAAAGGATTTGTTCTTCTTTTGGGTTTGCGGAGTCTTACTTTTTTGAAGACCAAAAACTGAAGTGGAGGAAATCTTTTGGCAGTTCCCTCTTATATACAGGGTGAAACAAAATTCGCGCACTTGGACTTCCCAGCACGACTCCTCCCATACCAGCTATAAAAAGTCCGCCCCCGGTAGCTGAGTGGACAGCCTGACAGGATGTCAATCCTAATGGCCCAGGTTCGATTCCTGGCTGGGTCGGAGATTTTCTCCGCTTAGGGACTGGCTGTTGTGTTGCCCTAATCATCATTATTTCATCCCTATCGATGCGCAAGTAGCCGAAGTGGCGTCAAATCGAAATATTTGCTTCCGGCGAACGGTCTACCCGATGGGAGGCCCTAGTCACATGACATTTATTTATTTATTTAGCAATAACAAAATTTCTCTCTCAAAATTTTGTGTGGCGAGTACATCTGGCAGAAAAAGTATGTTAAAGAGTGGCAATCTGGCAACACTGTACCCACATGTATGGTAACTACCTCTGTCAGCAGGAATTAGTTGTGCTGTACAATTGGCACAGTGGATAAAGTTTTAGGTTCGCATGCAGGAGGTCTAGGGTTCGATCCCGGGTTACACTGCATTTTTTAATTTGCTAATTTCATTCTGATATTTCATACTGTAATGTACACTGTTTCTTAGGTAACATGTATCCTTCATTTACATTTTGTAATGCTGGACATAACAAATTCTTTGTTAGACAAATAAGAAATAGACAGTTGAAACAAATGATCTGTCATAGGACAGGATAACTACAAAAACAATATCAATTTCGAGATGCTAAAAACAGACAGCACAGTACAATAACACACCATCTACTTGTAATTTATACTACATGTAATGTGAGCGCTCAGATGTCGCACATTAGCAGTGAGTGACAATAATAATGTCCCATTTTAATGACAGTATGACCTTCACAACAGAATACATTGTCCTCGGAACAACAGATGCTCAAAGCGACCTCCCTGCACTTTCAAACATTGCACAATCTGCCAGATCATACAGCTCTAGACCTTTTGCAGCAAAGCTGCAAAGTAACAAGAGCAGCACAAACACGTGCTACCAATTCCTCCACAGTCATCAGCAGAGTAGAGTACATGTGCTCCTTCAGGTGTCCCCACGGGAAGAAATCCAGGGGATTTAGGTCAGGTGAACACGGTAGCCATGCAACTGGACCTCCATGTCCAAGCAATTTCTCTGGAAATGTTCTGTCCAAATACGGTCACACATTAATTACAGAGTGCAGAGGTGCACCATCGTGTTGGAACTGTGTCCTCTGCTGAATGTGTAGTGGAATATCTTCCAGCGCATTGGGCTGATAGTTTTAGAAAAATGCAGGATATCTTTGTGCAGTCAACCGGTCAGGCAACATGTAGGGGCCCTAACACCAGTTGCCCAATATTACGGCCCAGACGTTGATAGCAAAGCGAACGTGATATTCACGGTCGCAGGTGACGTTGTGAGAGTTAACAACACACCAGTGGTGGGCATTGTACATATTGAAGACACCCTCGTGAGTGAATGCTTCATCTGACCAAATTACGGTGTTCACGTAGTCATCGTTGGCTTCCTGTTGTTGTTGGAACCATTGGATTCTGTTATGAACGTGTTACTCTGCTCGCAACTAGTCCCTGTCTGGTGCACAGTGAATACAGTATAAACACGCCATCAGTTCTGTGTGCTGTTCCACATAATGCGCTTTACCCCTTGACAGATATTGTTCTGAATGATTCATCCCGACACCGCTAACTGTGAAATGTTCGGTTTCGAATTACGCTGTTTCCCTAATGGTAACAGACAGGATGTTTCCACAATCCCATCAATAGAGTAATAAAAACAATAATCATAATCCATTGAGATACATACTAAACAACATGCAGTTACCTGACTCAGTGCTGAAAGGCGTAATTAGAGGGACCATGGTGATAACACACACAAATAGTAACAGAGTTTGGACATTATTCGCAAAGCATGTTGCAAATCCCACTGGTAACGTAAGGCCCTAGCAAAACATAATGGACCTGAACGAGGCAAGAATAATAATTGTTGGTACTAATCTGTGGGACAATTGAAGGAGGGTACAAAGAAAACAGGTTTCGCATCTACATAGTAGATGAAGTGGTGTGAATAAGTTTATGCCCACGACGTGGAAAGGACTTCTTTCAAAGCTGACCAATCTTCCATTTCTATGATTGTAGGAAGTGAAAATGTTTTCTAGAGGACCCACTGCAATCACTGTTGACGATTAAGGTGCCAGATACTGTACCACCTGGACTACATTTACCAAATAAAAAACATATGCCTCAACCCAGAATCGAGCCATCGACTTCCAGCATGCTAATCCAAAACTCTATCCACTGCACCAATTGTACAGCAGTACTAACATCTGTGGGCAGAGGTAGTTACCCTACATGTGGTTATAGTGTTGCCAGATTGCCACTCTTTAACGTCCTTTTTCTGCCGGATGTACCTGCCAGACGAAATTTTTTGAGCGAGATTTTTTTTATCGCTGGCATGTGAGGAGTCGCACTGCGAAGCCTGAGTGCATGAATTTTGCTTTACCATGTATATATTTTTCAAAATAATGCTTTCACACGAAGAATGCTGGAAAACCAGTTATCACTAGTAATATTCCTATTAGAGCCATAAATTGGTTTTTCAGGGTGAAGGACATCATCTTTTGTGGCATTGCTGACTAAATTACGTCCAGATTCCTGTTTTCCACAATACACTCAAAATTGATTGAGTACGTCATTTTACATCTACATCTACATCCAAACTCCGCAAGCCACCTGACAGCGTGTGGGGGAGGGTACTTTGAGTACCTCTATCGGTTCTCCCTTCTATTCCAGTCTTGTATTATTCGTGGAAAGAAAGATTGTTGTGGGCTGTGTGGACTCTAATCTCTCTGATTTTATCCTCATGGTCTCTTCGCGAGATGTACGTAGGACGGAGCAATATACTGTTTGATTCCTTGGTGAAGGTATGTTCTCGAAACTTCAACAAAAGCCCATACCAAGCTGCTGAGCATCTCTCCTGCAGAGTCTTCCACTGGAGTTTATGTATCATCTCCGTAACGCTTTTGCGATTACTAAATGATCCTGTAATGAAGCGCGCTGCTCTCCGTTGGATCTTCTCTATCTCATCTATCAACCATATATGGTACGGATTCCACACTGGTGAGCAATATTCAAGCAGTGGGCGAACAAGTGTACTGTAACCTACTTCCTTTGTTTTCGGATTGCATTTCCTTAGGATTCTTCCAATGAATCTCAGTCTGGCATCTGCTTTACCGACGATCGACTTTATATGATCATTACATTTTAAATCACTCCTAATGCCTACTCCCAGATAATTTATGGAATTAACTGCTTCCAGTTGCTGACCTGCTATATTGTAGCTAAATGATAAAGGATCTTTCTTTCCATGTATTCGCAGCACATTACACTTGTCTACATTGAGATTCAATTGCCACTCCCTGCACCATGCGTCAATTCGTTGCAGATCCTCCTGCATTTCAGTACAATTTTCAATTGTTACAACCTCTCGATATACTACAGCATCATCCACAAAAAGCGTCACTGAACTTCCGATGTTATCCACAAGGTCATTAATGTATATTGTGAATAGCAACGGTCCTACGACACTCTTACTTCGGAAGACTTCTCTCCATTGAGAATGACATGCTGCGTTCTGTTATCTAGGAACTCTTCAATCCAATCACACAATTAGTCTGATAGTCCATATGCTCTTACTTTTTTCATTAAACGACTGTGGGGAACTGTATCGAATGCCTTGCTGAAGTCGAGAAATACGGCATCTACCTGGGAACCCGTGTCTATGGCCCTCTGAGTCTCATGGACGAATAGCGTGAGCTGGGTTTCACACGATCGTCTTTTTCGAAACCCATGTTGATTCCTACAGAGTAGATTTCTAGTCTCCAGAAAAGCCATTATACTCGAACACAATATGTGTTCCAAAATTCTACAACTGATCGACATTAGAGATAGAGGTCTATAGTTCTCCACATCTGTTCGACGTCCCTTCTTGAAAACGGGGATTACCTGTGCCCTTTTCCAATCCTTTGGAATGCTACGCTCTTCTAGAGACCTGCGGTACACCGTTGCAAGAAGGGGGGGCAAGTTCCTTTGCATACTCTATGTAAAATCGAACTCGTATCCCATCAAGTCCAGTGGCCTTTACTCTTTTGAACAATTTTAATTGTTTTTCTATTATTTAATTGTTTTACAATCCATAAGTGCGGATACTTTTACGTTGTATTTGGGAGGTTTGCTTGGAATAAGCTGCCAGAAGGAACACTTCTCCCTATAAGAAAGCATTGTTCATCAACTGTGAGGCATTCCCTTGGTGTGAAATTGTGCTGAAAATTCTTTATAAATTGTTTCATAATTTACGAATTAGAGCCAGAGTATCTATTTTCTTCCGTCTGCTGTCTGTCTTGTGCTGTAGTTACCAAAGAAGAGACATCACATCAGAAAACGAGATCTCTTTTCTCTCATTGTTAAGTAGCAAACTTCTATTCCACATCCTTTGGAGTTATCCCGCACGTTTTAGCACTTGTACTGCTAAAACAGCAAGAACCGGTAAGAAAAATGAATTGAATCAGGGCGATAATTTCAATTTCAAGTGTCAGATTAGCATTTGTGTGTCTGGAGAAATTATTCTTCATTTTCTGAATATTGATTATTCCATCATCAACAAATAGTCACAGTGTATGTTATTTTTGTTTTAACGTCATTAGCTTTGTCTTTCAGTCTTGGTAAGTAACTTATTATATTATGAGATCGCATTTTCAGATTTTTTTTACTCCAATTAGTGGTTCCTTCAATTCCTATGAATTCCTTTAAATCAGTATCCTCACCTTTCTCTTATCATTCACTTGCCCCTATTCTGTCTGAGAGCTATGATTTTCTAATAGTAGATTTTCGCTATCACAGTCACTAATGTTATTATCACAGTTGAGAAGTTGTTCTCCTGTATCATATTCCTCTGGCCACTTTATCCAAACATTAGGGTCGGAGCTTCTCTCTGCCATAATGGAAATTATACATTTTTCTGAAATAAAAAAGAATATAAATAAATAAAATGAAAAACTGATTAATGTATGCATCAAATAGATCCCTCCCAGGGGTCCACAACTCTTTTGTGGATATGTGTGTGATGAACACAGGACCCTGAACTAGTGCCGCTCTCTTTCCTTTCCAGGCTGCATGCCTTCCTTTTCCACATCCCTCCCTATCCCTCCCCCTGTAAACCGAGCGAGGTGGTGCAGTGGTTAGCACACTGGACTCGCATTCGGGAGGACGACGGTTCAATCCCGTCTCCGGCCATCCTGATTTAGGTTTTCCGTGATTTCCCTAAATCGCTTCAGACAAATGCCGGGATGGTTCCTTTGAAAGGGCACGGCCGATTTCCTTCCCCATCCTTCCCTCACCCGAGCTTGCGCTCCGTGTCTAATGACCTCGTTGTCGACGGGACGTTAAACACCAATCTCCTCCTCCCCCCCTTCCCCTCCCCCCCCCCCCCCCCCCCGCCTCGCCACCCCGCCCCTATCCCCTTGCAGGTCCATGTGTTACAAAATGCCCGAGGTATTCCTGCCTGTCATAAGAGGCGACTAAAAGGAGTCTCGCACGTTTTGGCCTTTATGTGATGGTCCCCTGTTGGGTTTGTTTGACCTCCACCCTTCTAAATTTTCCCAAAGAGCAAGCCAACTGGGGAAGGTCGCCTTACATGGTGCATCATGTCCATCGTGCATTGAGATCTTTAGCCCACTTTCTCTTCGTCACATTGCAGTCCCACTCATTCTCCATCTCTTGGGCGACGACACCTTCCTGTGTGCTTTTTCCACCATGCACTATGCAGTGTCGCTTTCTGCGCTGACGATGACCATATACTTCTTAGCACCTCACATCCAGCATGGTAGCCAGTCCGTTGCGGTGGGGCTGCCATGTACCCTGTTGGTTGTAGCCCCCTGACATCACAGGGATCGCTCTGCTGATGCCTGCGCCACTAACTCCCTAGGTATGCCACGGAGTAGTTGCCCATCGCCCTGGGGCATCAGGACTCCTGGCAATGCCCATCCTGCTAGGTAGCCTTTGCTGAGGCTGAGTGGTGCCCGTTGGAGGGCCCCTGGCCAGAGTGGGTAGCATCAGGGTGGATGACACGCTATAAAGTGTAGTACGTCATCTCTTGCTGGTGGTCTGCCGCCAGCAGTCTCTGAGCGGGCAAAGTCTAACTTCATTGCTAAGAAATATGACCCCAAATCGTTCCCCTCCCTAGCCACACCATGGGAGCAATGCCCGGCTAAGGATGGCAGTGAAGCTTATTCACCCTGGTACCTTTTATGTACGAGAGTTGATGGAAATCTTTCATGTCCATGAAGCATCAATTTTTTGTGGAGCATTTGGAGGACAAGTTAGGGGAGATGGAGTGCTTGTCCAAAATGCGCTCTGCGTCAGTCTTGATAAAAACAGCTTCCCCTGCCCAGTCACGGGCATTACTCGCTTATGACAAGTTGGGGAATGTTTCTGTTACCATCACGCCCCATAAGAGCTTAAATATGGTCCATGGTATTATGTTCCACTGGGACCTTCTTTTGCAGTCTGACAACGAGCTGCCCACCAATTTCGAGTGGTGAGGTGTTCATTTCGTGCAGCGTGCCCATCGGATTCCAAGGGATAATCAGGTTGCCACCGGTACCTTCATCTTGACCTTCGAGGGTGACACATTGTCCAAGAAGGTCAAGTTCATTGTTTACTGCTGTTATGTCAATCCATACATCCCTCCCCCAGTGCGGTGCTTTAAGTGCTGGAAGTTGACCATATGTTCCCGCTGTACTCCCAGCATCACATGTCGAGAATGTAGATGTCCATCACATCCCAATACTGCAAGTGCCCCACCTCCCACCTGTGTCAACTGCGGAGAGCATCGTTCACCTTGCTCGCCAGACTGCAGGATTCTCCAGAAAGAACCTGAACCAACTGACCTACACTGAGGCTAAGAGGAAATTTTAGCACCTACATCCTGTGGCTTTGACCTTCTCTTATGCCAACGCTCGAGAACAATTGTAGCCCCATCAGTTCCTTGCATTCCTGTCACCTCTCAGAACCAGAAGACTACACCTTCCCCCTTGATGGTAGGGGGCACTTCCCTCCCTGTTACTCCTGCACCGCCCCAACCATCAGGGATATCAGTCCCCACTTCTGAGCCAGAGAGCGTAACTCTTCTTCGGCTCCTCTCGCCATGAAGGGGTGCCTTGGTTCCATCCCTTCCAAGGTTTCTGCTAGTGGGAAAGACGACACCCATCAGGGGCTGAAGAGCCCAAAAAGCAGCTGGTTGTATGGCTCCACTCTTATCCTCAGTCCTGGAGACTGAATCAGTGAAGTCCTCCCAGCCAGGGAAACCCAAGGAGCAGTGAGAGAAATCCAAAAAGAAGATCCCAAAGACCAAGGGAATTGCGGTGGCACCCACACCACTGCTACCTACAAGCTCCGCGTCTGGTAATGAGGTGGAGATTCTGGCGTCCACTGAGGACCTAAATCTCGCTGGACCCTCAGACACAATGGATATAGACTGCTCAGGCAATAAGTCGGTGGCAGCAGGTGACCGTCAGGTGTAAACTGCCTCATTTAGTGTTTCATGCCTTCTCAGTCTCACTGTCACATAATCCTCCAGTGGAATTGCGACGGTTTTTTCCACCGCCTCTTCAAACCACTCTTGAAGCTGTGGCTGTCAGAATAAGAATGACACAGGAAATAACTGTCTGCATTGTATATCTTCCTCCAGATGGTGCAGTACCCCTGAATGTATTAACTGCACTGATTGATGAACTCCCTAAACCTTTCCTACTTTTGGGAGATTTTAATGCCCATAACCCTTTGTGGGGTGGCACCGTGCTTACTGGTCGAGGCAGAGATGTCGAAACTTTACTGTCTCAGCTCGACCTCTGCTTCTTAAATACTGGGGCCGCAACACATTTCAGTGTGGCTCATGGAAGTTACTCGGCCATTGATTTATCAATTTGCAGCCCAGAACTTCTCCCATCTATCCACTGGAGAGCACATGACGACCTGTGTGGTGGTGACCAATCCCCATCTTCCTGTCACTGCCCCGGCATCAGGCACACGGACACCTGCCCAGATGGGCTTTGAACAAGGCGGACTGGGAAACTTTCACCTCTGCTGTCACTGTTGAATCTCCCCCCTTGATGTGATGGTTGAGCAGGTGACTACAACAATCCTGTCTGTGACAGAAAATGCAATCCCTTGCTCTTTAGGGTACTCCCTGAGTTAGGCAGTCTCTTTGTGGTCGCTGGAAGTTGCTTAGGCAATTAAGGAGCATCAGCGAGCTCTACAGCAGCATAAGCGGCACCGTTCCCTGGAGCACCTCATAGTCTTTAAGCGGCTCTGTGCCCGTGTTCGCCAACTTATCAAACGACGGAAACAGTAGTGTTGGGCAAGGATCAAATGTGTTTTTGGGTACCAGACCCAACAGGTGTTCCTGGTGTTAACACAAATGGCATGTTTTCTACAGACACAGTCGCGGTTGCCAAGCACTTTGCTGACCACTATGCTTGAGCCTCGACATCGGAGAATTACCCCCCAGCCTTTCGCACTCTCAAACAGCGACTGGAATGGAAAGTCCTCTCGCTCACTACACTCCACAGTGAATCCTATAATGCCCCATTTACAGAGTGGGAGCTCCTCAGTGCCCCTGCACATTGCCACGACACAGATCTTGGACAAGATCGGATCCAGAGTCAGATGATTAAATATCTCTCATCTGCCTACAAGTGACATCTCCTTGTCGTCTTCAACCGCATCTGGTGCGATGGCGTCTTTCGTCGCAATCGCAGGAGCGCCATCATTCCAGTGCTCAAACCCGGTAAAAACCCGCTTGATGGGGATAGCTATCATCCCATCAGCCTCACCAACATTCTTTGTAAGCTGCTGGAACATATAGTGTGTTGGTGGTTGGGTTTGGACCTGGAGTCACATGGCCTACTGGCTCCATGTCAGAGCGGCTTCCGCCAGGATCACTCTACCACTGATAATCTTGTGTCCCTCGAGTCTGCCATCCGAAAGCCTTTTCCAGACTCCAACACCTGGTTGCCGTCTTTTTTGATTTACGAAAAGCGTATGACATGACCTGGCAACGTCATATCCTTGCCACATTATACGAGTGGCGAGTCTGAGGCCCGCTCCTGATTTTTGTCCAAACTTTCCTGTGGCTTCGTACTTTCCATGTCCTAGTTGGTGCCTCCCATAGTTCCCCCCCCCCCCCCCTCCCCCCATATACAGGAGAATGGGGTCCTGCAGGGCTCTGTATTGAGTGTATCTCTATTTTTAGTGGTCATTAATGGTCTACCAGCAGCTGTAGGGCCGGCCGTCTCCCCTTCTCCATATACAGATGACTTCTGCATTTTGTACTGCTCGACCAGTACTGGTGTTGCTGAGCAGTGCCTACAGGGAGCCATCTAAAAGGCGCAGTCATGGGCTCTAGCCCATGGTTTCCAGTTTTCAGCCGCGAAGTTGTGTGTCATGCATTTGTGTCGGCATCGCACCATTCATCCAGAACCAGAACTTTACCTTATTGATGATCCACTCACTGTAGTGGAGACATATCGATTCTTAGGACTGGTTTTCAACACCTGATTGACTTGGCTTCCTCATCTTCGTCAGCTTAAGCAGAAGTGCTGGCAGCACATCAATGCCCTCCACTGCCTGAGCAACACCAACATGACTGCAGATCGCTCTACACTGGTGCAGCTCTACAGAGCCCTTGTTCAATGCTGTCTTGACTA
Organism: Schistocerca cancellata; assembly: GCF_023864275.1. Taxonomy (NCBI): domain Eukaryota; kingdom Metazoa; phylum Arthropoda; class Insecta; order Orthoptera; family Acrididae; genus Schistocerca; species Schistocerca cancellata. The sequence goes on along the minus strand of NC_064629.1, from coordinate 740,012,105 downwards.
TGGGAGTGTGGTTTATGGTTCGATGGTGTCCTCAGCATTGCATGTACTCGACCCAGTGCACCACTGTGGCGTTCTCCTAGTGACAGGAGCTTTTAGGACGAGTCCGGTGACCAGCATCCTGGTGGTGGCTGGAGTCCCTCCATTGCAGGTTAGGCATACAGAACTGCTGGCCAGTTACATTGCACATGTTCATAGGTCTCCTACACATCCGAATTACCGTCTCCTTTTCTCACCCACGGCAGTTCATCTCCCACATCCGCAGCCCAGGTCAGGGCTTCAAATTGCAGTTCGTGTCCGATCCCTTCTTTCCAAACTAGAGTCTTTGCCTTTACCACGTATACTTGAGGTCCATTCACGTACACCTCCATGGTGTGCACCTAGGCCACAGCTTCCTCTGGACCTTTCACATGGCACTAAGGACTCGGTTAACCCCGCAGCTCTCCGCTTCCACTTCCTCTTGATTCTTGACATGTACCGAGGCCATGAAGTGGTTTACACCAATGGCTCGATGTCTGATGATCACGTTGGCTTCGTGTATGTCCATGGTGGACATATTGAACAGCAGTCCTTGCTCGATGGCTGCAGTATTTTCACTGCTGAGCTGGTGGTTATATCTCATGCTCTTGAGCACATCCGTTCATGCCATGGGGAGTCGTTTCTTCTGTGTACCGACTCCTTGAGCAGCCTACAAGCTGTCAACCAGTGCTACTCTCATGACACTTTGGTAGCGACCACCCAGGAGTCCCCCCCCAGGGGGTCCACAACTCTTTTGTGGATACGTGCGTAGCGAGCACGGGACCCCGAGCTAATGTGGCCTTCCTTCCTTTCCGGGCTGCATACCTTCCCTTTCCGCATCCTTCCCCATCCCCCATCTTCGCCCCTCCTCCCCTCAGCTCTGGCTCTTTCCTTCCCTTTCTCCCCATCTGGGAGTATGGTTTGTGCCTACGTCCGGAGACGGACGCTCGAAAATGTAACGCATTCTTCGCCTTCTTTGCTTGTATGTCTTCTTCCTTCCTTTGTCCTTCTCTTTTCCTTACCTCTTCTCTTTACCCTTTTCTCTGCTGCAGCGTTTGAGACCTCTCTTCTTTCCTTTCCCTTTCTCTTTCTTCCTCCCTGTGCGTGTCTGAAGGCCGACCCACGCATTTTTGTGCGTAGCCGGTGACGGAGTAACGCGTAATTCCCCGCCCCGGGTAGACAGGTAGGACACGTACGTACCCCCTGGTAACGGCCAGGCCCAGGGAGGGGTGATTACCCGAGCTGATACCTTCCGAAAGTGCCGATTGGTCCCTCCGTCCGTTTGTCGGGAGGTGTGACCTGAGGTGTGTGAACAATCACCTAAGGCGGGAGTGCCCTCAGAGAGGGCCCCCACAAGGGAGGAGCGCACCATCGGAGACGCCGGTAATCATGGGGGATTCTTCCGCAATGGTTTCCTCACCTTCCACTATGTCTGCTCAGAAGCGTAAGTATACTGAGTCTCAGCCACAGACGGTTCTTCCATCGTCGCCACAGTTCCTTGTTGTTTCTTGGTCTGACGAAGGTCACGACTTCTCCACGGTCAACCCTTTCATTATTCAGAAAGGTGTCGACGCAATTGCAGGTCCTGTAAAGTCTTGTTCCAGATTACAGAATGGCACCTTGTGGTTAGAAACAGTCAGTGCCCTCCAGGCACAAAAATTGCTGCGTACTTCACTGCTCCACACCTTCCCTGTCCGGGTTGAAGTGCACCGCACTTAAAATTCCTCGCGTGGAGTCATTTATACACGCTCCCTCGATGGATGGTCTGACGAAGAAATTCAGCACCACCTGTCTGACCAGGGCGTAACGGCTGTTCATAGAGTTATGAAAAGGGTTGACACGAACATCATTCCAACCCGCACTGTCTTCTTGACGTTTGACAAAGTTCAACTTCCATCGAAAATCAAAGCAGGCTAAGAGATAATTTCCGTTTGCCCTTACGTCCCAAACCCTGCGCGATGCTATCGGTGTCAGCGGTTCAATCACACCAGCCAGTCCTGTTCCAATCCGGCCAAATGTGTTACGTGTGGCAAGGATGCCCATGAGGGTGCTTGTCCACCTCCATCCCCTCGCTGCATCAACTGTATGGGTGACCACGCTGCTTCCTCTCGAGATTGCCCCGTTTTTAAGGACGAAAAGCTCATCCAGGAAATCAGAGTGAAGGAAAAGGTGTCGAAAAGGCTCGAAAATTATTCGCCAGTCGACAGCCCACCGTGCCTCAGACAGGAAAATACAGCACTGTCCTTGCTTCTCCTCAGCCAACAAAGGAGGCGCCCACGCAGACTTGCGACCTCACCTTTAGTGCCACGGTCGTCAGATCGGCCAGCACAAAGATCGACCTTTCAACCTCACCACTTTCGCCTGCCCACTCTATGGCTCACCCTTCATCGGGTTCTGCTAAATCTCGAGCCCAAAAGTCAGACACCAAGACTTCGAAAAAAGAGCATACCCATGAAGATTTTTTACGTACCCAACTTCACATCCATCGGTTCCTCCTTCATCTAAACATCATAATTCCAAGAAGGCTACAAAGAAACCAGTTCATCTCCTTCTCCGCCAAGGCGTGTCCCATCTACAGCACCACCTGGCGGAAATCGCCCTCGGCCGTCTTCTGTGTCGCTGAGGCGCACTGCTGGCGGCCGATCAACCGGCCGATCGCTGGTGGCAGGAGCTCACTGGAATATCCGCGGCATTTGAGCCAATCGGGATGAATTGTCGATCTTCTTACGATCCTACTCGCCGGTCATCTTCTGTCTTCAGGAAACAAAGCTGCGTCCCCACGACCGCTTTGTTCTCCCTCATTTTCAGTCCGTTCGATATGATCTCCCCTCTGTTGAAGGCACTCCAGCCCATGGAGGACTCATGATTCTTCTCCATGATACTCTCCATTATCACCCAATTCACTTAAACACTTCCTTCCAAGCTTTCGCCGTCCGTCTTTCCCTTTCTGGATACACGTTCTCTCTTTGTACTGTATACATTATACATTCCATCGTCCACACCAATGGCACGAGCTGATCTCCTTCATCTTATTGGTCAGCTTCCACCCCCCTATTTGCTGGTTGGGGACTTCAATGCCCACCACCCGCTTTGGGGATCTCCACATCCTTGTCCACGTGGCTCACTATTGCTAGACGTCTTCCTCTGTTGAAGGCACTCCAGCCCATGGAGGACTCATGATTCTTCTCCATGATACTCTCCATTATCACCCAATTCACTTAAACACTTCCTTCCAAGCTTTCGCCGTCCGTCTTTCCCTTTCTGGATACACGTTCTCTCTTTGTACTGTATACATTATACATTCCATCGTCCACACCAATGGCACGAGCTGATCTCCTTCATCTTATTGGTCAGCTTCCACCCCCCTATTTGCTGGTTGGGGACTTCAATGCCCACCACCCGCTTTGGGGATCTCCACATCCTTGTCCACGTGGCTCACTATTGCTAGACGTCTTCCACCAAGTGGATCTAGTTTGCCTCAACACTGGGGTCCCTACATTTTTGTCTGCCTCCACGACAAATTTATCTCATTTGGACCTTGCGGTCGGTACTGTTCCGCTAGCTCGGTGCTTCGAATGGTTCGCCCTTGATGACACACACTCGAGTGACCACTTTCCATGTGTCCTCAGACTGCAGCCTCAACTGCCATGTATGCACCCGCGACGCTGGAAGTTTGCCCAAGCCGATTGAACACTTTTTTTCGTCTCTAGCGACATTCGATGACAGTCACTTTCCCAGCGTTGACGGTGAGGTCACACATATTACCGACGTTATTCTTATAGCTGTGGAACGTTCAATACCACGCACCTCCGAATTGCCCCGGCGCCCCCAGTTCCTTGGTGGAACGAGGCATGCCGTGACGCAATACGTGAGCGGCGACGTGCTCTTCGCGTTTTCCGCCACCATCCTACTTTGGCCAACTGTATCCGCTATAAGCAGTTCCGTGCGCGATGCCGTCGTGTCATCCGCGATAGCAAGAAGGCAAGCTGGAAATTCTTTATTAGCTCATTTAACACCTTCACTCCCTCCTCGGAAGTTTGGAGTCGGCTTCGACGGTTCTCAGATGCGCCTAGTTTCTGCCCGGTCTCTGGGCTCACTGTCGCGCATGATACATTAGTGGACCCCGTCGCAATTTCTAACTCATTGGGTCAGCACTTTGCTGAGATGTCGAGCTCTTCCAATTACCCGCCAGCGTTTCTCCCGAAGAAACGTGCAGCGGAAGTGCGACCTCTTACTTTCTCCTCTCCAAATCGCGAAAGCTACAATACTGTTTTCTCCATGCGGGAACTCCACTATGCACTCTCTTCTTCTCGCTCCTCCGCCCCAGGACCGGATGGTATCCACGTCCAAATGTTGCTGCATTTATCAACCCATAGTCTGCGTTACCTCCTTCGCCTTTATAATCGAATTTGGACCGACAGTACTTTTCCCAGGCGATGGCGGGAAGCTATCGTCATTCCTGTTCCGAAACCTGGAAAGGACAAACATCTCCCCTCTAGCTATCACCCCATTTCTCTCACGAGTAGTGTCTGTAAGGTTTTGGAGCGTATGGTGAATTACCGTTTAGCTTGGTGGCTGGAATCCCGCAGTCTTTTAACACCTGCCCAATGCGGATTCCGAAAGCATCGTTCTGCAGTTGACCATCTTGTTGCTCTCTCCACTTACATCATGAACAATTTTCTTCGGAAACGCCAAACAGTAGCAATATTTTTTGATCTGGAGAGAGCATACGATACCTGTTGGAGGACAGGCATCCTCCGCACACTGTTCTCTTGGGGCTTTCGAGGTCGGCTGCCCCTTTTTCTTCACGAATTTATGGCAGAGCGCACATTTAGGGTGCGGGTGAACACTACTCTCTCCCGTACTTTCTCCCAAGAAAACGTGGTACCCCAGGGCTCCGTGCTGAGAGTTGTACTGTTTGCCATTGCCATCATTCCAATTATGGATTGTCTCCTTCCTGATGTCTTGGGCTCCCTCTTTGTGGACGATTTTGCGATCTACTACAGCTCCCAATGGACCAGCCTTCTTGAACGACGTCTTCAAGGATGTCTCGATCGCCTCCACTCTTGGAGCATCGAAACCGGCTTCCGTTTTTCACCCAGAAAGACCGTTTGTGTTAATTTTTGGCGACGTAAGGAGTTTCTTCCACCCTCCTTACATCTAGGACCTGTCAACCTTCCGTTTTCAGACGTCGCTAAATTCTTGGGTCTTATGTTTGACGGAAAACTATGCTGGTCCTCCCACATTTCGTATCTTTCGGCTCGCTGTCTGCGATCCCTCAACACCCTCCGTGTCCTAAATGGTACGTCCTGGGGAGCGGACCGAGTGGTCCTTCTCCGCCTCTATCACGCCTTAGTGCGCTCGAAATTGGACTATGGAAGCATAGTCTACTCCTCTGCTCTGCCGTCTATTCTTCGGCGTCTCGACTCTATCCACCACCGTGGATTACGTTTAGTGTCTGGAGCTTTTTACACCAGCCCTGTGGAAAGCCTTTATGCTGAGACTGCTGAACCTCCGCTGTCCAATCGGCGAGCAGTCCTTCTGAGTCGTTATGCTAGCCATCTGTCTTCCATGCCTGCTAATCCAGCCCATGACATATTTTTCGACGCCTCCTTTGATGTAGGGTATGCAGGCCGCCCCTCCTCCCTACTACCACCGGGAGTCCGCTTCCGTCAACTGCTCCATTCTCTTTCCTTCCGCTTTCCTAAAACCTTCTTGACAACTTGGGGTACAGCACCGCCTTGGCTCCGTCCCCGGATCTGCCTGCTCCGTGACCTTTGTCGATTTCCCAAGGATGGTACCCCTTCACTTGTTTATCGTCAGGCATTTGCTGCTCTATGTGCACAAATGAAGGAAGCCACATTTATTTACACCGATGGCTCGAAAACATCGTTAGGTGTAGGGAGTGCCTATGTTGTTGGCAACACCCCAAATCACTTTCGGCTTCCCGACCAGTGTTCGGTCTATACTGCGGAGCTTTACGCTGTTCTCCAGGCTGTCCACTACATCCGCCGCCATCAGCGGATACAGTACATTATCTGCTCAGATTCTCTCAGCTCTCTCCTCAGTCTCAAAGCTCTTTACCCTGTGCACCCTCTGGTCCACTGCTTGCTCCACTTGGAGGGCGTCTCGGTGGCGTTCCTCTGGCTCCCGGGACATGTTGGTATCTGTGGAAATGAGGCGGCCGATATTGCGGCCAAGGCTGCTGTCTCTCTTCTCCGGCCAGCTATTCCATCGATTCCCATCGCCGATCTACGGAGCGTTTTATGTCATCGTGTTACTCTTTTATGGCACGCACATTGGTCGACACTTCCCAATAATAAATTGCGGGTCGTGAAAGCTCTTCCTTGTGCTTGGACGTCTTCCTCCCGAACGCGTCGTCGGGAGGCGGTAATTTTAACTAGACTCCGGATAGGGCACTGTCTTTTTAGCCATCGACATCTTTTAAGCGGCGATCCTCCCCCACTCTGTCCCCACTGCTCTCAGCTGTGGACGGTAAGACACCTTTTAATTGAGTGCCCCTATTTTAATCCGTTACGCTCCCGTCTACAGCTGTGGCGTGATATATCGTCGATTTTAGCAGATGACACGCACTCAGCCGATCGCGTTCTCGAATTTATTAGTGCCAGTGAAATGACGTCAGTCATTTGAATGTTTTTTTGGGGACAACCAACCACATTCTGTAGAGGATTTTTAAGCCTTCGTTCTGTTTTTAGTTTCTCCAATTTTATGACTTTTGTTCCCATTGCTGCTGATTTCCATTTTCGGTTTTTTACTGTTTCCTAAGTCACGGACCGGGCGCTAATGACCATAGCAGTTTTGCGCCCAAAAAAAAAACAAAAACAAAAAAAAACAAAAAACAAAAAAAACCAGGAGTCCATCTATACCCTGGAATGGTCCAGTCGTTCAATGGTGTTTGTCTGGACCCCGGGTCACGTTGGAATCCCAGACGAGAAACTTGCTGACAGGCTATAAGGAAAACGCTTATGGAGATTAGCTTCTCTGCAACTGACCTGCGTTCAGTACTATGCCGCAGGGTTTTGCGGCTTTGGGAGATAGAATGGCATAACCTCAATATGCACAACAAACTGCATGCCATTAAGGAGACTAAGAATGTGTGGAAGACCTCAACATGTGCGTCTCGTAGGGATTCTGTGGTTCTCTGTCGGCTCCTCATTGGCCATGCTTGGGTGACACACGCCTACCTCCTGCGCCATGCTGACTCGTTGCCATAAATTTTAGCTGCTAACACCTCATTGGCTAATTTAGTTTTATGTTTTATACGTGATGGTGGGTTTTATCATTCTATATAAGTTTTCGCACATGTCCTTTGTCACTTTGTGTTCTCCACTCTAATGCCTTTAGGTTGGATGTTTGAATGTGTCGCAGAGTGGCTGGCTTTTCCTTTTTATTCTTGTGGTCGGCCAGCCACGGTCATCTGCTCTCTTGTTTTTATCCTTTCTACCTGTTTCTCGCTTCTCTCTGTGGTTTTCTTTTCCTGTTTCGTCCATAGTAGCATGGTTGTCCTTCCGTCGTTCTTCTGGTTCTTCCATTCTCCTGTTATTGTGTTGTACGTCTCCTTTCTTTTCTTCTTTCCCTTGTGCAATTATTTTACCGCGAATGAAGAACCGGTGACCTCGCAGTTTGGTCCCTCCTCCCCCCCCCCCCCCCCTCCTTTTAAACAAACCAACCAACCAATGATTATGACTGTAAGATGTAGTTTCTCTTATTTGCTCTCTATGCTGGAAAGTCTGTCCCCACTTTGTCCTTCTCCTTTCCTTTATTCTTCTCTTTGCCTCCTTCTCCACTGTGGCATTTGAGACCTTTCCTTTTCTTTTTTCCTCCCTTTCTCTTTCTTTCCTCCCTGTGCGTGTCTGAAGGTGGACCCAAGCGCTCCCACGTGTAGCCAGTGATGGGGTAACGAGTAATTACCAGCTCTGGGTAGACAAGTAAGACATGTACATAACCCTGCTAAAGGCCAGGCCCAGGGAGGGGTGATTACCCGAGATGGTACCTTCCGAACTTGGTGATTGATCCCTCCGTCCATTTCTCAGGATGTGTGACCTGAGGTGTGGACAATCACCTATGGCGGGAGTACCCACAGAGAGGGCCCCCACTAGGAAGGAGCGCACCATTGGAGATGCCGGTAATCATGTGGGATACTTTCGCAATGGTTTCCTCTACTTCTACAACTTCTACCCACAAGAGAAAGCCAGATGAGTCTCAGCCACGGACAATTTTTCCATCATTGCCAAAGTCGCTAGTTGTTTCTCAGTCTGACGAAGGTCAAGACTTCTCCACAGTCAATCCTTTCATTATTCAGAAAAGTGTCGACACAATTGCAGGTCCTGTAAAGTCTTGTTCCTGGTTACGAAATTGTACCTTGTTGTTAGAAACAGTCGGTGCCCTCCAGGCATATAAATTGCTTCGAACTACACTACTAAACACTTGTCCGGGTGGAAGCACACTGTACTTTAAATTCATCATGGGGGGTGGTTTATACATGATCACTTGATGGATTATCCAACGAGGATATTCAAAATTACCTGTCTGACCAGGGCGTAATCGCTGTACATCAAGTCCTGAAAAGGGTTGACAAGAACTTGGTACCAACCCCTACTTTCTTCTTGACGTTTGACAGAGTTCAACTTCCATCGAACATCAAAGCGGGATATTAGATCATTTCAGTTCACCCTTACATCCCAAACCCTATAAGTTGCTGTCATTGTCACGGTTTAATGATACCAGCCAGTCGTGTTCCAATATGGCCAAATGCTTTACATGTGGCAGGGATTCCCGTGAGGGTGATTGTCCACCTCCATCCCCTTGTTGCATCAACTGTGTGGGCGACTATGCTGCTTCCTCTAGAGATTGCCCTATTTTCAAAGATGAACGAATTATTCAGGAAATCCGAGTGAAGGAAAAGGTGTCTACCTTAGCTGCTTGCCAGTAGAAAGCCCTCTGTGCTCCCAGCAGGTAAATATAGCACTGTCCTTGCCTCTCCTCGGCCTACTAAGGAGGTAGCCACCCGAGACTTGCGATCTCACCGTTAACACCATGGTCGTCAGATCAGCCATCCTAAAGCTCGCCCATTCAACCTCCACACTATCACCCGCTCACTCAAAGGCTCAACATTCATTGGCTCCTGCGAAATCACAGGCCCCAAAATCAGATGCCCGGACTTCCAAAAAAGAGCCTACTTGCAAAGATTTTTTATGTACCCCGACCTCACAACCATAGACTCCTCCCTCTTCTCAATGTCCTGTTTGCAAGAAGGTTTATAAGAAACAAAGTTCCTCTCCCTCTCCGCCATGGCATGTCTCGTCTACAGTGCCACCCAGTGGCAGCCGCCCTCGGCTGTCTTCCGTGTCACAAAGACGCACCGCTGGCAGCCGATCAACCGGCCAATCATTGGTGCAGGAGCAGCCCCTGAACATTCTATGGATCAGGATCTTCTGCCTTTGGCTGAATGCCATTCCATGCCATCGGCCGCCAGCTCTCAGCGGTCGTTGAATTGATGGCAACCATGGTGAGCTTTTCCCTTTTCTGTCCACCCTATGTCGGTTATCCATTGGAATATCTGGGGAATTTGCTCCAGTTGGAATGAATTGTCAATCCTCTTACGATCCTACTCCACGCCCATCTTCTTTCTTCAGGAAACAAAGCTACATCCCCATGATCGCTTTGTCTTCTCTCATTTGCATTTGACCCAGTTTGATCTCCCCTCTGTTTATGGCACTCCAGCACATGGGGACTTATAATTCTTCTCCCTGATACTATCCATTATCACCCAATCCCCTTAAACAGTTCCTTCCAAGCTGTCACTGTATATCTTTCCCTTTCTGGATACACCTGTCTTTGTACCATATACATTCCATCATCCACACCAATGGCAAGAGCCGTTCTCCCTCATCTCCTTGGTCAGCTCCCACCCTCCCTATTTGCTGGTTGGGGACTTCAATGCCCAACATCTGCTTTGGGGATCTCCACATCCTTGTCCGCGAGGCTCCCTCTTGATTGACCTCTTCCAAGTGGATCTTGTTTGCCTCAACTCTGGGGAACCTACCTTTTTGTCTGTCTCCATGTCAACCTTCTCTCATTTGGACCTTTCGGTCGGTGCTGTTCAGCTATCTTGGCACTTTGAACGGTTCACTCTTGCTGATACACACTCAAGTGACCATTTTCCATATGTCCTTAGATTACAGCCACAACTGCCATATATGCGTCCGAGACACTGGAAGTTTTCCCAAGCTGATTGTACATTTATCTCCTCTCTGGCAACATTCGATGACCGTCAATGTCTTAGCATTGACGATCAGGTCACTCATGTTATGGAAGTTATTCTTACAGCCGCAGAACATCCAATACCTTGTATCTCCCCTTCGCCCTGGCGCCCCCCAGTTCCTTGGTGGAACAAGGCATGCCCTGATGCAATATGTGAATGAAGATGTGTTCTTCACATTTCCCACCATCATCTTAAGTTGGATAACTGTATCTGCTATAAGCAGTTACGTGCACAATTCCGTCGCATCAGCTGCAATAGCAAGAAGGCAAACTAGGATTTCTTTACCAGCTCCTTTAACACCTTCACTCCCTCATCTGTAGTTTGGAGTCGAATTTGATGGTTATCCAGCATGTGTAATTTCTCCCTGATCTCTGGGCTAACTGTCGCGCGAGATACCTTAATGGTCTCAGTCACAATTTCTAACTCATAGGGTCAACACTTTGCTGAGATTTTGAGCTCTTCAAATTACCCGCCAGCTTTTCTCCTGAAGAAATGAGCAGCAGAAGTGGGACCTCTTACTTTCTCCTCTCAGAATCACGAAAGCTGTAATACCATTTTCTCTATGCGGGAACTCCAAGACACGCACTCTCTTCCTCACGCTCTTCCGCCCCAGGACCATCCTTCTCCTTTATAATCGAATTTGGACCGACAGTGTCTTTCCCAGAACATTGCGGAAAGCTATCATCATTCCTTTTCCGAAACCTGGTAAGGACAAACATCTCCCCTCTAGCTATCGCCCCATCTCTCATACCAGTAGAGTATGTAAGATTTTGGAGTGTATGGTAAATTGCCGTTTAGGCTGGTGGTTGGAGTCTCGAAACCTTTTAACACCTGCCCAATGCAGTTTCTGAAAGCAGTGTTCTGCAGGTGACCATCTCGTTGCTCTCTCCACTTATTTCGTCAACAATTTTCTCAGGAAATGCCAAACGGTAGCAATATTTTTAGATATGGAGAGGGCATACGGAACCTGTTGGAGGACAGGCATTCTCCGCACACTGTTCTCTTGAGGCTTTCAAGGTTGGCTACCCCTTTTCATTCGTGAATTTATTACAGAGCACACATTTAAGGTGTGGGTGAAAACTGCCCTCTCCCATACTTTCTCCGAAGAAAATGGGGTGCCCTACGGCTCCGTGCTGAGTGTTGTACTGTTTGCCATAGCCATAAATCCAATTATGGATTGTCTCCTTCCCGAATGTCTCAGGTCCCTCTTTGTCGATGATTTTGCGATCCACTAAAGCTCTCAACGGACCAGCCTTCTTGAACGAAGTCTCCAAGGATGTCTCAATCGCCTCCACTCATGGAGCATCAAAACCGGCTTCTGGTTTTCTCCCAGTAAAACCATCTATGTAAATGTTTTGGGTCGTACGGAGTTTCCTCTGGCTTCCCTACATCTAGGCCCTGTCGATCTTCCGTTTGTACGCATTGGCAAATTCTTGGGACTTAAGTTTGACAGAAATCTGTGCTGGTCTTCCCACGTTTCATATCTTTCGCCTCGCTGTCTGCAACTCCTGAACACCCTCTGTGTTGAGACTGGTAACTCCTGGGAAGTGGGCTGAGTGGTCCTTGTCCCCGTATATCACGTGTTAGTGCACTCGAATTGGACTATGGAAGCATAATTTACTCCTCTGCATGGCTGTCGATTCTTTGGTGTCTCAACTCTGTCCACGACCATGGATTGCGTTTAGCATCTGGAGCTTGTGCACCAGCCCTGTGGAGAGACTTTACGCTGAGACTGCTAAACCTCCGCTGTCCAATCGGTGAGCTGTCCTACTGAGTTGTTACGCTAGTCATCTGTCTTCCATCTCATCTGACCTATGCATTTTTTGTCAACGCTTCCTAGGATTTAGGGTTTGCGGGCCACCCTTCCTCTCTACTACCACCGGGAGTCTGCTTCCGTCAACTGCTACATTCCACTTCCTTCCAGTTTCCTAAATCTTTCTTGACCAATTGGGATATGGCACCACCTTGGCTTCGCCCCCAGACCTGTATTCTCCATGACCTCTGTCAGCTTCACAAGGTTAGTACCCCCCCTATAGTTTATCGACGGGCATTTGTTGCTATATGTGCACAAATGGAGGATGGCACATTTATTTACACTGAGGGATCAAAGACCACATTTGCTGTTGGGAGTGCCTTTATTGTTGGCGACACCCCTATTAGATTTCGGCTTCCCGACCCGGTTTTTACTGTGGAGCTTTACCCTGTTGTCCAGGTTGTCCAACACATCTGTTGCCATAAGTGGATACAGTATATTATATTCTCGGATTCGCTCAGCTCGCTTCTCAACCTCTAAGCTCTTTATTCCGTTCACCATCTGGTCCACTGGATTCAGGACTGCCTCCACTTGCTCGACTTGGGGGGGGGGGGGGGGGCATCTCTATGGCATTCCTCTGGATCCCAGGGCACGTTGGTATCCGTGGAAACGAGGCAGTCGATATAGCGGCCAAGGCTGCAGTTTCTCTTCTTCGGCCCACTGTTTGCATAGTTCCCTTTGTCGATCTACAGAGCATTTTATGTCATAGTGTTGCTCCTTAAAGGTGCACACATTAGTCAGCACTTCCCGATAATAAATTACCTGATGACAAATCTCTTCCCTGTGCGTGGACTTCTTCCTCCCGGCCTTGTCGTAGGGATGAGGTAATTTTAACTAGGGATAGGGCACTGCTTTTTGTAGCCATCGACATCTTTTAAGTGGCGATCCTCCCTCACTTTGTCCCCACTGCTCTCAACCGTGGACGGTGAGACATCTTTTATAATTTACATCAGGACTATGTTGACGGTCCACTACTTTTGTACTGTCCGTGATAAACTATATTGAATTGTAAAAAGTAAACTTTCAGAGTTGGAAATGTCACAATTAATAAAATAATCCACGCTATTATGCCACGGTCGGATGGCTTTCACGTTAAAGCCCATTTCCTTCCCATCTCCAGAGGACATTTTTAAGGGGTGAGTGTAGCTTTAAGAGTCCAGTTCACACCCTGGCTCACTACTGACTGCAGCAAAATTCTGTTTTACGGGTGCTCCCATGCAGTGGTGTGACGTCACATGCTTTGAATACCCGAGCACAATTAGCTGTTGTCAGTTGCTGTTGTCCACTATTGCTACCACCTGTGATGGAAGACTAGTACACATTTTCTTCATCAGGGTAATCTACAGACTCGCCTGAAAGATACAGGACCACCTAAAATTACCCAGGGATGTTCGAAAACTGCTGAAAAATGTAGGAATTTATAAGATTCCTTGCAATTATAGGGAGGTGTCTGGGTACTATAAAAAGAATGGTCAAAAAACGAGTAGAAGAGCACTAGGGCAACTTGAGATGGGGGAAGATTTGACAGATCAGCTGTTGTGGAACATGCTTTGCATCCAGGTGACCACCACATTCATTTGGATAGGACTCAGGTACTGGCAGCCATAAGCAGTACCACGAAAGGCCATAAAGAGATGCTATAGAGATTGTTAAACATCCCAGAAAGTTTAATAAGAAGGAAGAGGGCATGAAATTGAATATACATCTGGATCCTGGTGCTGAAGATTATGTGTACTACTCTCCCATCCTGGGGTGGTAGCAACAGTGGATGACTGCAACCAATAATGGCCAATTGCGCAGGGGTATTCAAAGCATATGATGTTACACAACTGTGCAGGAGCATATGTAGACAGAATTTTGCTGCAGTCAGTAGCGAGCCAGTGTGTGAATTGAACACTCAAAGTAGCTACGACCACAACACATTGTGTTTTAATGTGAAATCCATCCAACCATGGCATAACAATGAAAGCCAAAGTTTTAAATTTTATGTTTGAGAAATCATTCACACAGGAGAGTCGTACAAACATACCATATGACCATCGAACAGGCTTCCACACGGACAACATAGTAATAAGCATCGCAGGTATAGAGAAACAACTGAAGGAGTTTGAAAACAAATAAGTCACCAGGTCTGGATGGATTTCCAATTTGGTTTTCGAAAGAGAGCTCTACAGTGTTGTCCCCTTACATTCCTTGCATTTATCACAAATCTCTCGCCCAGCGCAAAGTCCCTAGCAATGCAAAAAAGTGCAGTTGACACCTGTGTATAAGAAGGGCAAAAGAACAGATCCTCAAAATTACTGACCAGTATCCCTGACGTCAGTTTGCTGCAGAATCCTTGAACTTATTCTTAGTTTGTACTTTACATGAAATTAACACGTTCACTGTTAAGTTCCTCAAGTTAAATATATGTAACTTTTTATGAAATTTAAAAATTTTATTTAAAAAAAAATAATATATGTACATTTTTCTCAAAAACTATTAGAGATATTTTTACAAAATTTTCTCTCTTTAATCTCTATGCATATAGTAAGCTCCTCTCTTGAGGTTTTTTGAATGTATCAAATAGGTGAATTTTAATATTTTAAAGTTGTAATTCGGTAAGCGTAATATAAAATACGTGCAAAATTCCAAGCTCCTTGTCCCATATCTCACCATATGCTCAGAATTTCAAAATTTACTGTTGAAATAACATTTCCTGGCTTCATAGAAATAAGTGAACAAAATTTTATAATTCTATTCTTTGCAGATTCTGGGAAACAGGTACATAAATGTTAAAAAACATAGTTTGAAGGAAATGCAATTTGAAGCCTAACATTTTTCCCTTATGTCACCACTTAAGAAGGCCCGAGATTTATACTCGTGATCCTCTTTCCCTTCAAGGCTTCTCTTCTGTTCTTATATATATATAAAAAATTCTTCAACTGGCCTTTTAGCTGCAGAGAGATGCTGTAAATCTATTTCTCACAAGATATCTCGAGTGAAATTTCCTACCTTAAAGCTCATTTTCTCTAATACCTTCATCCTCCCTTTGTTCACATAATTAATTACAAGAACTGCAGCATAAGTTGCAATTCTGGTGGCTTTAGCAGATGAGAACCTGGTTTGGGACATCATTTCCATATCATTTCTTTGTAGCCATCAACAATCAAGCTTCGAAAAACTTTGAAAAATGAGCATATAGAAGGTGACTTCTCGGTGATTTGTGATTTTGCTGTGAATTACACCTTTATTGTACAAGATGAATCTTGAGGTCGAACACACAAACAACATTCATCCCTTTGTAGCTTTTTACAAGGGTGGGAACAGATGTGAGCACAGTAGTCTTGTCATCAGGGGCAACTCTTTATTAAAAGCTAGAGGGGCCCATCTCCACGAGAAATATTATAATATTTTATTCTGTGTATTTTTTCAGTATTGTATCAAACAGTTTGAGTATGCTATGATTTTGGTGTAGTACGAGTGACAGAGACTAGAGGAAATTGGGTCCAATTTGTACCTTTCCGAGCATGTACTATTCTTCTCTCATCCCTCCCCTCAGCTCTTTCTTCCACAGTGATGACCTGTTTCCCCTTTCCCACTCAACACAGAGCACCAGAAACAGGTTGTTCATACTCGTTTGAGATGTCTGGCACAGTGACGAGACCTAGCTGCTTCCCTTCCTCACCTCACTTCTCTCCATAGCTCAGCTCCGGACTCTCAGGACCAGCACACGCATACCCCTCTTTCACCGCAGCCCAGCGAATCCTGCTTTCTGTGTTGCATTCCCATTCTTGCGCCCTTGCCCACCTGTCCACAACCATACAGAATGTTTGGGGCCAGACAGCTTGGGTCCGTAGTACCTACCTTTAGCTGCTGTCACATGCCTTACTGCACTGCTTTCACCTCCAACTGCCATTAATCAATGGGAAATGTCGCAAACAGCAAACGAGTTTACCTCTTAGTAGTGTTCCGTATTCTGGAGCAGTGTGGTTGTACTCAAGTATTCTTAATGTGATTTTAAAATGAATGAAATAGATTTTTTTACTAAAAAGACCCATTAATTTATTGAGTATGAAAGAGATACTACACAGGTAGGCTCTCATCAGCCAAAATATTTCATTATGTCTCAACTTGATGGGAAGAACAGAACTTTTTGCAATACATGTTTCGGCAAAAAGCTGTGGTTAACAGTCTGTGAAGAGAAACGGAAGTTATTTTGTTTCTATTGAGTGTTATTTGGTGGAGAAGGATTATGGACAGCAGCTGGCTGTAAGAATTTAAAACATCTAAGTGAATGAATTAAGAAATGTGAGAAAAATGGACTATGTTTAGAAAATGTTTGTAAAGAAGAGTGTTTGGCATCATTAACATTAGTGCTCAGATTGGTTCAGAGTATAAAATGTCAATTCAGAAATATAATGGAGTTAGCTACGAAGAACGGACACATGTTGAACAGAATAGTAGAGTGCTTAATGTTTTGTGAAACTCGTGAGGGCTCACAATGAAAAACAGGAGTCGGCAAACCTTGGTGATTTCTTAGATTTGATAACTCTTCTAGGACAGTGTGTTAGCTGACCACAAAAACAGTTCTAGTACTTCTGTCTGTAAATACAGATCACACATTATACAAAACGAATGTATCAAGTTTACATTAAAGAACTGATTAAAGACATTAACGCTGTCACTTTTGTTTCTGTACAAGCAGGCGAAACAACAGATATTACTTGTGAAAGTCAATGTGTCTTTATACTGTGGCATATTAAGGAAAAGAAACCTGTTGTAAGATTCCCCCCCGCCCGAAATCTGGGTTGTGATGATAGACTGATCTGAATTGGAGCCAGAGGTCTAGTTTAGGTTGAAGGTGACAATGTGGTTGTGATTTGGTAAAGCCAGTGAATGTGAAAGCATAAAATATGGTTATGGTAACAAATTGACTGGTACCAAAGCTTAATGTTTACATCCACACCAAATAGAAAAATGCAAGGGGGTCCAATTCATAACTTTTACCTCCTTTACTTTGAAAATGTTACTGATAGCACAGCATGTGGATTTAGTGAGGGTCTAAAAAGAAGTTGAAACCTTTTAGTGTTCAAGAAAAACTTGTTGCTCTCACATACAGTGGCGCCCCAGTAATGAGTGACAATTGTGGTGTACAGTCTCTGATGCAGAGTACTTAGGCATATGCCAAGTGCATCACCGTTAGGCACCAAATAAATTTGGTTACTGAGAAAGCTTGTAGTAAAAACATAAAGGATGTTGGGTTGTTCTTTGCAAATGTTGCTAGATTTAAAATGTCTTTTCTCTTCATCGCCTTAGCAAAGTGATGTGTTAGAACACTCTGCAACAAGGGAATTTCTCTAGTGTTCAAAGTTTACCGTATACGATTGTACATTTGATAATAAGCATAAGTGTGGTATTGCCAGCCGGTGTGGCCGAGCGCTTCTAGGCGCTTCAGTCCGGAACCGTGCGACCGCTACGGTCGCAGGTTCGAATCCTGTCTTGGGCATGTTTTTGTGTGATGTCCTTAGGTTAGTTAGGTTTAAGTAGTTCTAAGTTCTAGGGGACTGATGACCTCAGATGTTAAGTCCCATAGAGCTCAGAGCCATTTGAACCATAAATGTGGTATTAAGTCAAATGCTTTTCGGAAGTCAAGAAATACTGCATCTATCTAACTGCCCTGATACTGTTTCGTTCATGAATTTCTGCACACTGACTTTGGTACAAGTAACATTCTAAACATATGACAAGAATTCTTTGGGTTTTTTGAGAGGTCATTCAGTAATACTCTGCTATTGTAGTTACTGAAAGTTTCATGCATTTCCCTCTTGTCAGCCAAAGGCATTTCATTCAACATCTCCATATCTATAGCCCTATGCTCTGTTTTACACATATTGTGCCATAGACTATGTTTCTTTACGGTGACTGTCCATCCAGGAAGGCCCTTTCCATTATGAACTGCTCTACCTCATGTTTCTCTATCAAGTGCACTGTCAACTATTCTTCTAAATCTAAGTCACAGTTCTACATGCGGCTCTCCAGACCTAAATGTTTTTAAGTTTCCTATGGAGATACGACAGTACTGCCTCGTTATCTAGTCTGCAGAACTTATAAATCTTTCTACTTGTTTTAACTGCTCTTTGTACTTTGGTAATCATTGTTGCTACAATTGTCGTGGTCACATACCGTTTCTATGTGGTGTGGACGTCCTCAAGGAGATCAGATCTGTTTGTTGCTATTATATCTAATTATTTTTTTTAGTGTGTTCTACTACACAAAATTATCAACAAAACTGCGCATTCCCCCCCTCCCCACACATGCACACACAAGTTGTAGAACAACCTTCGTATGGCTCCACTCTCCATTGTCGCCAAATTTATTCAAGATGGTGGATCCAAGATGGCGGTGATAGATGTGGCAACGTCACAATGACGTCGTGGCGAGAAGTTCAAATTTAGGCTGGAAGATAGGTCAATTGGGCTACCTCCACTAACCTAACCCCATCCCTTCCCCAAGAAAATGGCGGGAAGTTCAAATTCTATCAGGACAATGATACATGCTATGGCTACCTCTGCAAATCTAAGCAAATGGCAGGAAAATAGGTCACTTGGGCTACCTCCACTAACCTGAGGCATTTGACCACCACCTCTTCATAGGAATTGGTGGGAATAGGACTCGGCCTCTACTGAATAGGATGGACATAAGTCTTTATTTAAACAGTCTTCATTTAAACCATTTAAGGCAGTACCTCCATCCAGTGTGTTCACTGTGGGGTCCAGAGTCCAACTGACCAAGTACACAGTACTACCACCAGAGAGTGCTGTCATCCCTCCCGTGACATAATCCAAGATTGCGGTCTGGGGTGGGGGAAATGGCGGGAACCAATAGGAACCCTCAATCCAGTCACGTTTTGACTTCAGCCAGTAAGATGGCAGTATCTGGTAATGTTAGCAGCTCTGGGACCTCACTCTTGCTCAGCCAGCCAGCCAGCAGCAGCAGAAGAAGAAGAAGAAGAAGAAGAAGAAGAAGAACCATGAAGCGTCAACAGCAGTTGCAATCCAACACAGCCCTGCAGAACTGGAAGAAACAGAAAAGTAAGTATCACATATCACATCTTTCTCTGTGGTTAGCATTATTATTACTATTATTATTATTATTATTATTGGTTATTTTCGCATCTTGGTTCGTATGTAATGCTTCCTCATCTTTGTTCAGCAATAGCCGTCGACGCGTCCAAGCCTGCAGGGTCAAGAGCCAACATTCCAATCTCTGCCGCGTCCAGACCTGTAGCAACCTCAGCTGCCATGTTGTCAAGAACTGCACCGACGTCTGGACCTGCGGCAGCAGCAACCTCCAGCATGTCTCAACCTGTAACGACAACGTGGGATCCTGTAGCGCACATAGCCCACTTGCTGGAGCAGGGCAAGGAACTGTGGTTGTCTTTCCCACACATCAGTTTGTGTGATGATTTGCTCCCAACACATCAAATGCTGCTGCTGGTCCTAAACAACAGCAAGATGGAGGACAGTACTGGTCACCAACATATGACCCATCCCAGCAGAACATCCCTGTGCTAGTGCAGCCACAGAGTGCAGATGCAGTGGATAAGGAGGCATCGAGTGTACCCATGTTTTTCAGTTCCACACACAATTTAACTCCCAGTGGAACAAAATGTGTAAACGTTGGTATAGAAGCACATCAGGTCTGGGGCTTGCATGCAAGAATAGAAATTGAAAATGCATTGAAGGGTGTTAAAGTGCTCATTCCAGAGTTCTACTGGGACGAAATACATCGTGCAGAGCGCTGCATCAATCAGCAGATGACTACAGAGCATTATCCTACCCGTTCTCTCCAAGACATTCGCCTTACTGGTGTGACACTATTACAGTAGTGTATGATGACTGTGAAATTGGGTGACAACTTTGATTATCTAAGGCACGCCTCAGTTATGAAGTTATACGATCTGGATACTGTGCTACATCTTGCTTTGGAGAGGTTGAACCGTTGGTTGCCGAGCATAGACTCTGCATACAGTGATGATGTAAACTTCCTGTGTGTGCATAGTGTACATGTTGATGGTTTGAAGCAGTGCCTTTGTTTGCATAAGAACGCTGAATTGAAAGAGAAACTGAATCAAAAGAGCAACAGATTAAATGTACGTGTGAAAAACCTGAGTACTGTGAGGCACCCATTGGCTTGAGGGAGACACGTGCGGAATTTATTGCATGTCAAAAACTTTGTTTGGAAATACTGTTCAGGTGCAAAGAAGAAGATAAAGAAAGAGTCTGTTGATTTTCTTGAAATACTGCATCCTATGTATGATAGTTGAATAAATAATGTATGTATATGCAATCTCAAACCATGTTTGTGTTTTAGTCCATATCTCTCATTATAGTCAAAGTATTGTGCTTATTAATATCCTTATTTTTTCAATGTTGCACCAATTATTCACAAAATGAATGATGAAGTTACTCTTCGTGGGGAAAATATGATTTCTCTGTGTAGCCAATATACACTCCTGGAAATGGAAAAAAGAACACATTGACACCGGTGTGTCAGACCCACCATACTTGCTCCGGACACTGCGAGAGGGCTGTACAAGCAATGATCACACGCACGGCACAGCGGACACACCAGGAACCGCGGTGCTGGCCGTCGAATGGCGCTAGCTGCGCAGCATTTGTGCTCCGCCGCCGTCAGTGTCAGCCAGTTTGCCGTGGCATACGGAGCTCCATCGCAGTCTTTAACACTGGTAGCATGCCGCGACAGCGTGGACGTGAACCGTATGTGCAGTTGACGGACTTTGAGCGAGGGCGTATAGTGGGCATGCGGGAGGCCGGGTGGACGTACCGCCGAATTGCTCAACACGTGGGGCGTCAGGTCTCCACAGTACATCGATGTTGTCGCCAGTGGTCGGCGGAAGGTGCACGTGCCCGTCGACCTGGGACCGGACCGCAGCGACGCACGGATGCACGCCAAGACCGTAGGATCATACGCAGTGCCGTAGGGGACCACACCGCCACTTCCCAGCAAATTAGGGACACTGTTGCTCCTGGGGTATCGGCGAGGACCATTCGCAACCGTCTCTATGAAGCTGGGCTACGGTCCCGCACACCGTTAGGCCGTCTTCCGCTCACGCCCCAACATCGTGCAGCCCGCCTCCAGTGGCGTCGCGACAGGCGTGAATGGAGGGACGAATGGAGACGTGTCGTCTTCAGCGATGAGAGTCGCTTCTGCCTTGGTGCCAATGATGGTCGTATGCGTGTTTGGCGCCGTGCAGGTGAGCGCCACAATCAGGACTGCATACGACCGAGGCACACAGGGCCAACACCCGGCATCATGGTGTGGGGAGCGATCTCCTACACTGGCCGTACACCACTGGTGATCGTCGAGGGGACACTGAATAGTGCACGGTACATCCAAACCGTCATCGAACCCATCGTTCTACCATTCCTAGACCGGCAAGGGAACTTGCTGTTCCAACAGGACAATGCACGTCCGCATGTATCCCGTGCCACCCAACGTGCTCTAGAAGGTGTAAGTCAACTACCCTGGCCAGCAAGATCTCCGGATCTGTCCCCCATTGAGCATGTTTGGGACTGGATGAAGCGTCGTCTCACGCAGTCTGCACGTCCAGCACGAACGCTGGTCCAACTGAGGCGCCAGGTGGAAATGGCATGGCAAGCCGTTCCACAGGACTACATCCAGCATCTCTACGATCGTCTCCATGGGAGAATAGCAGCCTGCATTGCTGCGAAAGGTGGATATACACTGTACTAGTGCCGACATTGTGCATGCTCTGTTGCCTGTGTCTATGTGCCTGTGGCTCTGTCAGTGTGATCATGTGATGTATCTGGCCCCAGGAATGTGTCAATAAAGTTTCCCCTTCCTGGGACAATGAATTCACGGTGTTCTTATTTTAATTTCCAGGAGTGTAGATAGACTATGGGTGCTCATGGCATCAGCTTCTGCAGGTAATACAGCTCATTCGAATGAGGCTGTTTCAATCATCTCTGAGCTTGGAGAGAGAGTATGGAGACAGTAGTTTGAGAACTGCACAAACCAGTATGCAAAACATACCCTCGTAGGCATGTTATGATTAAAGGTTTGGATGCCTTATGGCAAGCTGATCTTGTAGATATAAGGGTATATTCACATGAGAATAATGGATTCAAATATATTTTAATGGTTATTGATACATACTTCAAATTTGCGTGGGCATTACCTGTTAAAACAAAAACGGGTAGAAATGTCGCAGATGTTTTTGAGCGTTTGCTGCAGACAGGGACGAATTGATGCCTAGACAACTTCCAAACCGATCACAGCAGGGAGTTTTAGAATAGGTATTTCAAGACCGTGATGCACCGGTATGGAATACATCACTACTCAACATTCACTCGCCTGAAGGCAAATATCGTGCAGCATCTGAACAGAACAATAAAAGGTCGAATGTGGGTGTGTTTTAACCTTCGCAGCTCATACAAATGGACAGATATCCTCCCAGAAATAATTACTCAGTATAATCGAACCAAACATACCACAATAAAAATGAAACCAATCGACGTTCGAGATAATGGACTCATGGATACGATGTACTATCGCATTAAAATGCTGGATCCACGCAGACAGAAATTTAATGTAGGTGATTTGGTAACTATCTCAAAACACAAGACGGCATTTGAGAATTCATACCTACTGAACTGTTCAACACAGATATTTCCAGTTTCAAAGGTGCAAAGAACGAATCCTAGAACTTGTATATTGAAGGATAGTAAAAGTGAAGAAATTGCAGGCTGCTTCTACACTGAGGAGTTGCAGAAAAGCTCAGAACCGGTTGTGTTTCTTGTGGAGAGAGTCATAAGACGTCAGGGAAATAAAGCACTAGTCAAATGGCTTGGTTTTCCTGCTGCACAAAACAGTTGGATTGACGCTAACGATTTGCTATATAATGGGGCACACAGTCCACAACCACTGTAGTAGCATAACATGTGTACTAGGAGAAGCATTAGAGGAGACGGTGGTATTCTAGACAAACTGCCAGTGTAATTGCACATCCCTGGGTATAACTACTGTGGACTTGGGACACAGATTCAGAAACACTTGGCACAAGGTGATAAGGGGGTTAATCTGCTCGACGAAGCGTGTATGGAACATCACATTGTATACGCCGCAAATAAAGATCTATCAAATCGTCACATTGCAGATAGGATTTTAGCTGATAAGGCTAAGGCGATACAGAGAAGAAAGGATATTGGTATAGGTCAGCGCATCGCAGCATTTGCAGTTGATAAAACCGTGCAAGGAAAAATTAAGTTGGGTGTAGGAGTGATGAATTTCAAGCAGAGTTATGAATTCTGCACGTTTTGCACTAAACAAGGAGGAGGACAAGGTCGGGAAGCAGAGCGGTTTGAAGAACTGTATCCTGACAGCGATGTATGCAGCTAAAAACGCACTTAAGCAGAAAGGCGGGGGAAGAAGAGGAGGAGGATCGGTTAAAGCACCTCGAGTTCTACCAATAACCATGACATCTGACAGTTTTCTTCCATTTCTCATCCCAGCCCTCTCCATGCTCTCGACGGTAGGGTCTCTCGCTGGTGCTGCTGCAGCTATTACATGAATGGTTAAGAACGTGCAAAACTACCAGGCGCAGTTAGAAGAGGCAAGAAGGCATAACCAAATGACGGAAGCCGCAGCCATCGGAAGAGGACTATTATTGAAACTGTATAGGGAAAGGCTTGGTCTATTCATACATTTAAAAAAAGTCCATTTGCGGTCCTACCAGATCGACCACTCACAAATACTGATCTAAAGTGTGTTAGAAACAAATTCAACATTCTATGGTGTGTTTTTGCAGGATACAGTACTGAAAACTATGCTGAAAACAGGTGAATGTGGCATTGTGAATTTAGATGTTGCTGGGAGCCCCAGCACCCACTGGGTATCGTATGTTATGGAGAATGCAGAAAGCATCTACTATTTGGACTCATTTGGTGACCTGCAACCACCAGAAGAATTACAACGATACTTCACCTACACAACACTTGTGTTCTATAACTATCAGTGTAATCAGGACGTTAATACGTATCCCTGTAAACATCTATGCATCATGTTTCTCTTGAAATTTACAAAGAAGCAGCAGCGTGAGGTTTAAACATTCCTTCATCAGTTCAGGTTCAGATGCAATGTCATACACCTTGACATTAAAAGAACGATCATCTGTATTGCATGCAAATTAGTTCCCGCCAATTGATTTGAGCATTGGTGAATGGAGTATTGTATTGATTGGACTGGAGATCTACAACAGCATCCAAAATATCACTGAGACTAACAACAAACTACATCTGGATATTAATGGTGAGAAAGACATTGTGGAAACAGAACCAGATGCAGACAATATCGATGATTTAAACGAAGTCTTAAAAAGGTCTGGAAAATGTATTGAGCTACATGGAAACATCAATACACTTAAATCTGAAATAAGGACTGTAAATGCAACGATTGACTTTAACCAGAAAGGTTAAATAGTGTCTATTGGGTTTCACAAAAGGGCAGGTTTTGAAGGAGGATCCAAGTAAATTGTACAAGTCAGATAAGACTCTGAACATATTTTCCGTCAGCACAATCAGAGTCAAGTGTAACATTGCAACGAACTCCTATCTCAATAATAGTCTGATTCATATTTACGGATTCTTCTCCCCAGTTGCTACGGGGTATAAGATTCTTGAGACCCCTGCCAGTGCAATATACTTTCCAGTGACAGCTCAGTTATTGGACTATTTGGAGCTGCGTATTGTGGACCAGAGTAATCAGCTTGTTGACATTCGCGGTGAGGAAATAATTATGCGATTACATCTAAGGCAGGATGGGCGTATGTGCACGCAATCCACTGCACGTCACTTCGGTACTGAACCCCAAAGTGATAACACGTGCAAACTAAGAGTTTCTTAAATCAGTTAGCTTGGAACCTTGGAATGATGTCTCACTCAATATAACCATTCCAGTAGAGTATGATGAGAGAATTATATGTCAGGAATACTTCTCTCATTAACCTTATGCTTCAACCACATTTAAAAAGAATGATGAAATTAGCGTTGTCATCCAGCACCAAGACGCACTGATGTTTATATGCAAGAGTTTCATATATCTAGACGGGTCATTCAAGAAAACCGACGGCAGCGATACAGTGGGATCCAAGCTAATGTGTAAAGCTTTAGCATTCCTGTTCCAAGAGATAAGCTATGAACTGAGTGGATGTGAAATTGACCGTAAACACAATGTCGGCATAACATCAACCCTGAAAACATATGTCTCTGCATCACCCGCAGATTTGCATAGTTAAGAAAATGTGCGGTGGTTCATTGACGATCAGGAGGATAGAACAGTTGCAGAGTACAAGTGATTTGCTGCATGTGTACATCTAAAAATGCTTATGGGCTATTTTGAGGACATGAGACGGATTATTATGAATGCTAAACAGGAAATCGTACATTAAAGGAGCTCAAGAAGAGAATGTGATCACAATTAGCAAGATAATATGGAGAATGCCCCACATCAATGTATCAGATGAGGAGCGTTTGAAGCTTTTAAAAGTCCGAATTCTGTTACATTTCTGTCACTGACATTTTGCTCGTGGGAGGTTTTCCAGTACCTAATGTTACTGACTGCTAGCAGACAAACATGGCTATTGAGACCTCCCCACAGCTAGAGACACCTAGATTTATCATACTTCGATTTCAGACTGATAGAAGCAGAAATATAGCAAATCATTCCACAGTGTTCAACAATTGCAAGATAACTAATGCCAAAGTCTATGTGAATTCAGACTTCTACCCATATGACATGTATGCAAGGTTTCCTGCTTCTTACTATGAAATTGCTGAAGGAGAGGGAGGAGGGTGTCTACTCAGTCCACAGAAGTTCGTGGAGCGTTCACCGATCATCGTAATAGACTGCTTGAAACAGAATGAGATAATTAAGACTGGGCCTATAGATGTGAGAATTGAATTTGAATCTTTGAGAAATTTCCCAAAGCACACTGCCGTGCATGCTTTAGTTCTACATGACAGTGTGTTCAACTACTGCCTGCTCACCAGTGTTGTACAACGAGCTTTATAAACAAACAGGTGCTGCATCATACCTAGAGCATTTCACAATGGCATTTCAAGGCTTGAACATCACTGCAGACGTACAGGGTTTCTATGATGGTGAGCGTAAACAGTTCATATTGAAAGATGTTGCATTCGCCGCGTACACACAAGAAGTGGGAATAATAGACATTCTCAGGAAACCTAGCACCACTGAGGTCTTTCAAGTATGTGAAGTGTGCTAAGACATGGAAGAGTGTAAAGTGGTTAACACATTTCTACCATGGAATCATTGGGAAAATCCTGGCATACCCTATAAAGATATGGTGACGGCACTTAAATTATTCAATCACGAAAAAGATGTTTGAAAATAGTGTTGCTGTGTCTGCTTATAAAAATGTAAAATTACTTTTAAGTTGAATAAGAAATAAATGAATTTTTCAACCCTGTTCTCACTTCAACAGTGTACAGTCTTAACCACATGCTATGTCTGTGGTTTTCTTCAAGCACAAGACATACAATTTTAGACATGTCTGCTATATATCTTTGGAAGTGGATACGATCAAATGCCTCCTGCTCACATAGCCCAATTTGTGCTGCATGATAGGCGTCATTCCCTGCAACCATTCTATATATTCTGTTACTTCCATGTTAAACTTCACTTCCAAAATAGCATTTATTTTCAGCAAAACTAATGTCATTTGAGACATGCACAGCCTTTATATACGTGTGTGTGTGTGTGTGTGTGTGTGTGTGTGTGTGTGGGAGGGGGGGGGTCGTCTTCAGTCCAGAGACTGGTTTGATGCAGCTCTCCATGCTACTCTATACTGTGCAAGCTTCTTCATTTTCCAGTACCTACTGCAACCTACATCCTTCTGAATCTGCTTAGTGTATTCATCTCTTGGTCTCTCTCTACGATTTTTACCCTCCACGCTGCCCTCCAATACTAAATTGGTCATCCCTTGATGTCTCAGAATATGCCCTACCAACTGATCCCTTCTTCTAGTCAAGTTGTGCCACAGATTTCTCTTCTCTCCAATTCTATTCAATACCTCCTCATTAGTTATGTGATCTACGCATCTAATCTTCAGCATTATTCTGTAGCACCGCATTTTGAAAGCTTCTATTCTCTGCTTGTCTAAACTCTACCATCCACTTTTCACTTCCATACACGGCTACACTCCATACAAATACTTTCAGAAATGACTTCCTGACACTTAAATTTATACTCGATGTTAACAAATTTCTCTTCTTCAGAAACGCTTTCCTTACCGTTGCCAGTCTACATTTTATATCCTCTGTACTTCGACCATCATCAGTTATTTTTCTCCCCAAATATCAAAACTCATTTACTACTTTAAGCGTCTAACTTTTTAATCTAATTCCGGCAGCATCACCTGATTTAATTAGACTACATTCAATTATCCTCGTTTTGCTTTTGTTGATGTTCATCTTATATCCTCCTTTCAAGACACTGTCCATTCCGTTCAGCTGCTCTTCCAGGTCCTTTGCTGTCTCTGACAGAATTGCAATGTCATCAGTGAACCTCAAAGTTTTTATTTCTTCTCCATGGATTTTAATTCCTACTCTGAATTTTTCTTTTGTTTCCTTTACTGCTTGCTCATTGTACAGATTGAATAACATGAGGGATAGACTACAACCCTGTCTTACTCCCTTCCCAACAAGTGCTTCCCTTTCACGCCCTTCGACTCTTATAACTGCCATCTGGTTTCTGTACAAATTGTAAATAGCCTTTCGCTGCTTGTATTTTACCCCGGCCACCTTCAGAATTTGAAAGAGAGTATTCCAGTCAACATTGTCAAAAGCTTTCTTTAAGTCTACAAATGCTAGAAACAAAGGTTTGCCTTGCATTAATCTATTTTCTAAGATAAGTCGTAAGGTCAGTATTGCCTCACGTGTTCCAACATTTCTACGGAATCCAAACTGATCTTCCCCGAGGTCAGCGTCTACTAGTTTTTCCATTAGTCTGTAAAGAATTCGTTTTAGTATTTTGCAGCTGTGGCTTATTAAACTGATAGTTTGGTAATTTTCACATCTGTCAACACCTGATTTCTTTGGGATTGGAATTATTATATTCTTCTTGAAGTCTGAGGGTATTTCGCCTGTCTCATACATCTTGCTCACTAGATGGTTTTGTTAGGCCTGGCTCTCCCAAGGCTGTCATTAGTTCTAATGGAATATTGTCTACTCCCAGGGCCTTGTTTCGACTTAGGTTACTCAGTGCTCTGTCGAACTCTTCACACAGTATCATATCTCTTATTTCATCTTCATCTACATTCTCTTCCATTTCCATAATATTGTCCTCAAGAACATCGCCCTTGTATAGACCCTCTATATACTCCTTCCACCTTTCTGCTTTCCGTCCGCAGCTCGTGGTCGTGCGGTAGCGTTCTCGCTTCCCACGCCCGGGTTCCCGGGTTCGATTCCCGGCGGGGTCAGGGATTTTCTCTGCCTCGTGATGACTGGGTGTTGTGTGCTGTCCTTAGGTTAGTTAGGTTTAAGTAGTTCTAAGTTCTAAGGGACTGATGACCATAGATGTTGAGTCCCATAGTGCTCAGAGCCATTTGAACCATTTTTCTGCTTTCCCTTCTTTGCTTAGAACTGGCTTTCCATCTTCTGAGCTCTTGATATTCATGCAAGTGGTTCTCTTGTCTCCTAAGGTCTCTTTAATTTTCCTGTAGGCAGTATCTATCTTACCCCGAGTGATATGATATGCGCCTCTACATCCTTACATTTGTCCTCTAGCCATGCCTGCTTAGCCATTTTTCACTTCCTGTCGATCTCATTTTTGAGACGTTTGTATTCCCTTTTGCCTTCTTCATTTACTGCGTTTTTATATTTTCTTTCATCAATTAAATTCAATATTTCTTCTGTTACCCAAGGATTTATATTAGCCCTCATCTTGATCCTCTGCTACCTTTACTATATCATCTCTCAAAGCTACCCATTCTTCTTCTACTGTATTTCTTTCCCCCATTCTTGTCAATTGTTCCCTTATGCTCTCCCTGAAGCTGTCTACAACCTCTGGTTCTTTCAGATTATCCAGTTCCCATCTTCTCAAATTCCAATCTTTTTGCAGTTTCTTCAGTTTTAATCTACAGTTCATAACCAATAGATTGTGGTCAGAGTCCACATCTGCCCCTGGAGATGTCTTACAATTTAAAACCTGGTTCCTGAATCTCTACCATTATATAATCTATCTGAGACCTTCCAGTATCTCCAGGCTTCTTCCATGTATACAACCTTCGTTTATGATTCTTGAACCAAGTGTTAGCTGTGATTAAGTTATGCTCTGTGCAGAATTCTACAAGGCGGCTTCCTCTTTCATTCCTTAACCCCATTCCATATTCACCTATTACGTTTCCTTCTCTTCCTTTTCCTACTATTGAGTTCCAGTCACACATGACTATTAAATTTTTGTCTCCCTTCACTATCTGAATAATTTCTTTTATCTCATCATACATTTTATCAATCTCTTCGTCATCTGCAGAGCTAGTTGGCATGTAAACATGTACTAGTGTGGTAGGCGTGGGCTTCGTATCTATCTTGGCTACTCCTGCATTACCCCTATTTGGTTTTGTATTTATAACCCTGTATTCACCTGACCAGAAGTCTTGTTCCTCCTGCCACCGAACTTCACTAATTCCCACTATATCTAACTTTATATACATATACATACATAATGCAAGAGGGGATAGGGCTTTTTGTAAATAACAACAACAACATAGACGTATGGTGAATAATTTTTTCTTTGTTTATTCAGTTCACGCACATACAGTATAGTTCTTGAGGTACAGTAAAATTCTTGAGGCACAATATAGTATTCTTGAGGTATAAATTGACTCTGCTATTCCAATGCAGAAATACTTTTAACTTACTCGCTGCAACAGTAACATTGGTAGGAAATTTTTTGTTTATAAATCTACATTAAAAACTAATGCGGGGACACTTTCTTTACTACAACTAAATTCCACAGCCCCAGTAGCATAGCTTTTACAATAATTCTAACGGACCTCGCACGCTTAGAATCTAATTTCAACTGTCCCCAATAGCAAAGGTTTTACAATAACAATTCTGATTTACTGTGAGCTCATATATATAGGCTACACAAAAGTTGTACATGAACAAATACATCAATGTATAACTTTTTTCTGTTTTTGCTTTTTTTTATACTTTTAAATTTTTCTTTCTTTCACACACATGGTGTGCATATATAAATGCAAATATTGTTATTTTTCTTCTTATCCGGTCATACTACTACTCTGCAGACTCTCTCTCTCTCTCTCTCTCTCTCTCTCTCTCTCTCTCTCTCTCTCTCTCTCTCTGTAACTCAGAGCCCCCACCCCTTCTCTCACTACAAGTGAGTAGTGTGAGTACGGGAGAGTTTCAACCACATCATCACGAATGACCCTTTTATCATCATGAGGCGACAGACTGATTTTAGACTGCAGCACAGTGTACACCTTATGTCCTCTCGATCAAATACTGGTCTGCTGTACCATGTGCGGTGGCTGCGATAGAGCACCTTGAACACCATTGTACAGACACTACAAGTAGTCTTCGATAGAGAGGGCTCTCACTGCCATATGACACACACCCTTAGCCTGCCTCTGGGTGGCACCTTCCAATGTGCAATACGTATACAGTTTTGAGCGTAGACCCACAAATTCCAAAATTGACAATCCATTCGTCTCGTCCTTCATAAGACCGGGACGTCCTTGTTCTGTGGAGTAATACCATAAGGATTATCGGCCGTGTATGAGGACATGTCTAATTCATTACCGTGGCCCCTCATTACATCATATGGTTCGCAGTTCTTCACCCAATAGATGAAGCTGTCTGTATCCATGTAAGGTAATTTAGGATCTGCGAAATGAGTTTTCGCAAACTCATAATGAAAGCAGTACATGTAGAGTTTGGACAGGTTTAGTATGCACATCCCCACATAAATAGGTTTTGTAAACTCTACTGCAGTCTTCGCCATCTCCACAGCAACAAAGTTCAAGGGATGCGTTGAACCTGTCACCCATCTGTGGGTTATTTGCCTTCGCGTGCCTATGGACACATTAACAAAGTCCCCCACAGATCGCTCAGTAATTCAATGCTGCACTTCATTTTCTTGACATTGCGTCCCAAGACAAACCAGGTGCCGTATAATAAAAGGCGGGATCCAGAGAATATGTGGTCATGCGTATACTCTGGAATTTCTCGAAAACGTCCACAAGCAAGCGCACTTCTGCCGTGCATACTCTCCTAAAGTTGAAGTATTGAATTACCACCAGACATTCACGGCCTGCTGATACTCTGCATCCATTATGGCATCACCTGTAAGGTTAGTTGAGAATGCAATTATGTGGGGTAGCCTGGTTTCGTTGAGTTTCCCATACTATCTGCATACTTATATGGGGAAAACCCTCTTCCTAGTCACAAGTTGAAACTTTTCCTCGTCGGGAAATACAGCTCGAGTGATATGCATATCCTCCCGAGGTAGAGTTTCATGAGTGGCACCTGCATAAAATGTAGCGTATCAAGGAAGTGAAGCGTAATTCTTGGCGTCATTCATTTGGAGAATGAAATGTATTTCTTGACACTCTCAGGTAGGACACTGACCTGATTTTTCTCCCAACCGAAATCAGCCAAGTGCTCATCTAGAAAGTGAGCGTCATACCCACTTAAATTATAAAAGAAAATGGGCATGTGTCGTGGTAGCTGATACTTTAAATTGCGCGCTTTGCGAAATGCGCCACGGAACTTCCCCATAAGATGACAGTGGTCCTGCCAGAACCTTCCGCTTTTCTGTCTAACGACAGTCCACAAATATAACAATCAACCGCGTTATTATACAAATCTTCATTCTCCTTCGATTTGGTCATGGGCACATTCTTGCCGTAAAGCTTATTAACCTCCCCTGAAAATTTTTATGTCTCAGTGAGCAGCTAAACTGCAGGATTATCCCCGACATAAGATTTGTACTGATCCCCGACATAAGATTTGAAGCGGTTAAGACTGGAATTATATGATGATACAGTTTGGTACGCTGCCCCATATGATACGTGTTTTTCTGTAAATGTGGTGTGTGAAGCTGTAGGGTCACATTCACAACAGGTCACAGGAGCAAGGAGGCATTCAAAGTCAGCGTGCACTACAAACAGGCATCGCTCCTGGTGGTGAGCATTGTTGAACTTCATGAAATTGTGTTGCTCTGTAGGCATAGTAACATGTAGCGGGTCCTTGGAAGCACAGTTTGCTCGATGCACTGCTAATAATTCGTCTGAGGAGAAATAATTGAGGCACTTTAAGCAAATATGTTTTACACAATGATCAGATGATAGTTGGGAGGAAAGGAGTCAGGACATGTCTTTGATCCAAACATAGTGATAATTATCACCTTCAGAGAAGAGCAGCACGTTTACATGCAGCTCATGGTTTTTTTTAGAAATGGAGGGGGCCGACGATAGAATGCATGCGTTGCTCATTGGACTTGCTTTTCTTCTCCATAAACATGAACTGATATGCCGGTATTCTGCGCCTCAAATTTAGGTATGCCCTGGATCTTGACCCACGAATATTACCACCTACATGGTATGTACTCGGACGCTCAGGATGGTCCCTTCGATCGTACTTTCTTTCGCCAGCCAGGATAGACCACACAATACAAGCCTGATCGTTTCTATTTTCTACATTAATGCATGGCCTCTTGTCAGCTGTATCTGTTGGACGCTTGATATAGCTTGACCCTCGATTCACCGGTTCATAGACCTGTGTATGGATGTCCGGGTGTAGTATTCGGCTGAGTGCTTTACCTGCCCCTCTGACTTCCATCTTGGAAAACCGGGCCACTATAGCACTCGAGGTGGATTTACGAAACCACTCAGCGATTGACGTGCTCCACGTTATCACGCCATCCCCCCCCCCCCCCAAAGATAATGAAGAGTTCTCTCTTCAACACCAGACTCAACTTTGGGACAGTGCGATAATTCGATGCAAAGCACCACACTGCATTTAATGGCGGGATATCGTGGATCGTTGACTACCTTGAGGAGCTCTGTTTCCATGACAGGAAGGCACGCCCTTAGAAAACCAACAGGGTTGCGGTACCCTCCTGCCGGGTTCTCGATCCTCGTGAACGAGTTTCGCTCCTCAAAAGCGGTTGCAATCACGGAGTATTCTGACTGCGGTATGGTATTGCTGACCTGATATCCTCCAATTAAAGGACGGGGGATAGAACTGCCACCAGCCACAGGATCACATATATTAGTATTAATGCTGTTTTGAATCCACCCCGTTGATGATGGTGTTGGGGAGGGGCAAATCGGTATGCGGTGAGGCACACATACCTTACGTTTACTCCGATTCCAACATGGCTCATACGATGATGACGACGACGACGACGACGATGGAGGAGGATGTTACGGTGCTACCGGGTCAGGCTGCAGCGATGGCTCCCGATGCTGTTGTAAAGCTGACACGGTAACTTGAGGGGTGGTGGTGGTTCGTTGCTCGGCCCACGGACGCCAAAGCGGGGGTACCGGGGCAGCAGCTTCCCGCGCAGCGAGTAGCAGTGCCCTTATAGGCGAGGCGCGCCTTACAGGGCGCGTCACACCGTGTTGAGGTTGCTGAGACGCGGCTGCTGTAGAAGAAGAGATAAACTAAATAATAGTTAGGTACATTGCTTACTGCTGCTGGCACGGTGAAAGAAATAACTCTGACGATCACATGGTTATAAGCAGAGTGAGTAATTACCCTTTTGCGCTCTGGCTCCAGGGCATTAACACTTAATCAGCCAACTCCACTGCACCCTCAAAAAAGTCATCAACAAACAAGATATATAAACCGATTTGTTACAGAAAAAACTTTCTACACTACTACCAGAGACACGTACAAACGTAATCTTTTTTTAAGCTTACAAGTATCCTGCTTGGGCATCTCATTATTTACTGGAGGCTGTTCCTGCATCTGCTGTTGAGCAGCCTCCAGCGGCCTGTCCAACAAATCTTAACTCCTCTAGAGCTGTTCCTGAAACAGGACGAGACGTAATTTTAGTTATTTTACTTGTCGAATTACACACAAAGATCACACATGTATATTTTTTCCTATAATTACGTGAGTGTTGTGGCTGGTTATCCACAGCTGGAGGCTGTTCCATGTAGCGTTGCTGCTGCTGCAGTAGATAGATGTTTTCAGCCCCCAACTCTGCCTCCAGCTCAGTTTGCTTCAAGTGAGCTAGAGGAACAAAAGAAAAGTATTAAATAAGAAAATTTTGAATCTCTGCTATACAAGAACAAATTACAATGAAAATTATACTCACACGCCAATTCTGACTGTGAACCCAACACAGGAGGCTGGACTAAGAGTGTCTGCCACGGTCCAGCCCCCTCCTGTTTCTCCTCACACTCCAAGACAAAATCCTGGAGTTGTACTATAACAAGAAGACGGAATTAATAAGGCGAATTTAACATACACACACACAAATTTATACTCAGAATAGAAATCACTTGGTAATCATGTCTCCAGAACTCTATGCCTCTTGCTGCTACACTCTAAAGCGTTGCTGCAGCTACCTCTCTTCATCTTGCGGAGAGAAAAGAACAAGTACACACACAGAGACGATGGAACGCACACCAAGGCGGTCAGCAGTGGACCGAGGACAATGGAGGTTGGTTGTGGGTTTACATATAGACCAAGGTGACCAATGAGAGAGCTTCATTTGAATGTTCAGCCAATCAGAAGCTATTATCGAACATCACTATTTCTGGAAACGCCCTCTCTCTCTCTCTCTCTCTCTCTCTCTCTCTCTCTCTCTCCCGGGATGGTTCCTTTGAAAGGGCACGGCCGATTTCCTTCCCCATCCTTCCCTCACCCGAGCTTGCGCTCCGTCTCTAATGACCTCGTTGTCGACGGGACGTTAAACACTAATATCCTCCTCCTCCTCCTCTCTCTCTCTCTCTCTCTCGCTCTCGCTCTCTCTCTCTGTTTACTGTTTCTGAGACGTATGTTGAAAGCTTGATATTACGATTTCCGGAAAGGGTAACACATGATGCCTCGTTAGGACCATCAGGAAGAATGCAATCGGTGCTATTTTGGGCTATTTTCGTTAACAGTTCCTGTTAGGACAGGAATTTCCTTTCAGATAAGCTGAGGCGTCACGAAAGCTACAACAAAAACGAGGGTTAACTATTTCTGTGAAAGTTTACCAATTCTTAGGAGGGGTTGATAAGTAATGGACAGGCTGTACTGTTAGGATCGCAAGGGAGAAAGCAGTTGATGTTATTCTGGGCTGTTTTCGTTAAGGGGTCCTGTTAGGACAAGAATTTGCATTCAGACTACCCGAGATGTCACAAAAGCTACAACAAAAGCGACGGTTAACTATTTCTATGACACTTTACCAATTCCGAGAAGGGACTGATAAGTAATGGACGGGGTGTCCCGTTAGGATCGCGAGGGAGAAGTAGTCGATGTTATTCTGGGAAGCATTGGAACATATTTCTATAGCGTGACCTATGACGTCAGTATCCACAGGTAGAGAGGTTTCGCGCCAACAACAGTAAACATGCACACGCAGCCCAGAGGGTGACTTGGCGCCTATTTTCATAGACATACGATGTCAGTGTAACACTCGAAGAACTCACAATGTAGACGCGACTTTCACCTGCCGTCGGCAGCGGTGTGAGAGCGATGGCTCGCGCTCCGGCGCTGGCTTACGTCCGGCTGGTCCTGCAAAGCATGTGCACGCATTGGAACAGTTCGCTGGTATTTTGCGTTTCTTACGCGCACTGAATGTTTGTGCACTGCATTATTTTCGGCTGCTTATGCGTTGTGAGCTTGTCTGCAGAGCGTTTTACATGGATTATTTTGACAATTTACTAGTTCAAAATGTGTGAGATCTTATGGGACTTAACTGCTAAGGTCATCAGTCCCTAAGCTTACACAGTACTTAACCTAAAGTATCGTAAGAACAAACACACACACCCATGCCCGAGGGAGGACTCGAACCTCCGCCGGGACCTGCCGCACAGTCCATGACTGCAGCGCCTTAGACCGCAATTTACTAGTTGTTTGCATGTCTGTAGGCTGTGCAATGCATTATTTCGACAGTTTACAATTAGCAAGCATGTTTGCAGAGCGTTATACATGCATTATTTTCGACAATTTGCGAGTTGTTTACGTGTCTGTACATCAGTGTACTGCATTATTTCGGCGATTTACGATTAGTTTGCGTGTCTGTACATCAGTGTACTGCATTATTTCGACAGTTTACGAGTAGTTTGCCGGTCTGAAGACTATTTACTGTGTAATAAACTACGTGAAGTTCGTCTCTAAATAAATAAAGTACACTTGTTCCTCTCTCCAGCAGCCCAACACAGGCCTGCCAGTCCACCCCCTCCCCCCCCGACCGCCATCTTGGTTTACATCATGGGAGGGACGATGGTGCCCTCTGGTCACGCTACTGTGCCCTCTGGTGCCGGTACTGTGTACTAGGTCAGTTGGACTCTGGACCTCGTGGTGATCACACTGGATGAAGGTACTGCCTCTTTCTTTAAATAAAGACTGCCTGCAGAATAAAGACTTATGCACATCCTATCCAGCACAGGCCGAGTCCTTTTCCCACCAATTCCTAGGAATTGGCGGTCGGATGACTTAGGTTTTTGGAGGTAGCCCAATTGACCTTTTTCCCCAACAAATTTTGAACTTCCCGCCATTTTCTAGGAGAGGGGAGGGGTTAGGTTAGTGGAGGTAGCCCAATCGATCTATCTTCCCACCAAAATTAGAACTTCCCGCCATGACTACATTGCAACGTTGCCATACCTATCGCCACAATCTTGGGTCCGCCATATTGAATAAATTTGGCAACAATGGAGAGTGGGGCCATACGAAGGGTGTTGTACTACTACTACCACACACACACACACACACACACACACACACACACACACACACACACACACACACACAGAGAGAGAGAGAGAGAGAGAGAGAGAGAGAGAGAGAGAGAGAGAGAGAGAGAGCGCTCTTGATGATGTTGTGTGTGTTTCACAACTGAATGTCCAGTTCTTCACTCCATAGACTCTGATGTTGCTAGCAGGAAATCTTCACTATCGTGATATGCTTGAATCCAGCAGTCACTGACGATGTGATGTACAGTCTGGCATGGGGTTCCACAGTCACAGTCTGCATTTGACAGCATGTTCCACTTGTGAACTGCTTCTTTGCACATGTCATTGCCCGTTCGGATGCGATGTGGGCAGTCCCAAGTCTTACGTGATAGGTGAGATCCACATGGGAGCTTAGCACGTGTGAATATATTGTGCGGGTGCACATTTGTTACGGTTTCTCGCCGACCTTTCCATTCTTCAAAAGGTTTAAAAGCTCTGGTAAGCGTGTCAAAAGCATCACGCAGCTTCTAGAGAAGCTACACGGTCATCAATGGTACCTGTTCTTCCGAGAATAGTTACTATCTTCATATATATAGTTCAAGGCTACCCAGCCATTGGGCTTCGTCTGTGCGAATGCGCACAGGTTGTCCGAACTCTTATGGGGATCGTCACCTTAGTGTGCGCGAGTAATGAGTGGATGGGCAAATATCTATTAGGTACGTTACGTATGTGGATTGTGGACAGTTGGGAATGTGGGCCTCACGGGAAGCGTGCAAGGGATAAGTCCCTGCACTCGCGCTATTCATCTGTGTCCTCGGTAGCTCAGATGGATAGAGCGTCTGGCATGTAAGCAGGAGATCCCAGGTTCGAGTCCCGGTCGGGTCACACATTTTCAGTTGTCCCCATCGAAGTACACTCCTGGAAATGGAAAAAAGAACACATTGACACCGGTGTGTCAGACCCACCATACTTGCTCTGGACACTGTGAGAGGGCTGTACAAGCAATGATCACACGCACGGCACAGCGGACACACCAGGAACCGCGGTGTTGGCCGTCGAATGGCGCTAGCTGCGCAGCATTTGTGCACCGCCGCCGTCAGTGTCAGCCAGTTTGCCGTGGCATACGGAGCTCCATCGCAGTCTTTAACACTGGTAGCATGCCGCGACAGCGTGGACGTGAACCGTATGTGCAGTTGACGGACTTTGAGCGAGGGCGTATAGTGGGCATGCGGGAGGCTGGGTGGACGTACCGCCGAATTGCTCAACACGTGGGGCGTGAGGTCTCCACAGTACATCGATGTTGTCGCCAGTGGTCGGCGGAAGGTGCACGTGCCCGTCGACCTGGGACCGGACCGCAGCGACGCACGGATGCACGCCAAGACCGTAGGATCATACGCAGTGCCGTAGGGGACCGCACCGCCACTTCCCAGCAAATTAGGGACACTGTTGCTCCTGGGGTATCGGCGAGGACCATTCGCAACCGTCTCCATGAAGCTGGGCTACGGTCCCGCACACCGTTAGGCCGTCTTCCGCTCACGCCCCAACATCGTGCAGCCCGCCTCCAGTGGTGTCGCGACAGGCGTGAATGGAGGGACGAATGGAGACGTGTCGTCTTCAGCGATGAGAGTCGCTTCTGCCTTGGTGCCAATAATGGTCGTATGCGTGTTTGGCGCCGTGCAGGTGAGCGCCACAATCAGGACTGCATACGACTGAGGCACACAGGGCCAACACCCGGCATCATGGTGTGGGGAGCGATCTCCTACACTAGCCGTACACCACTGGTGATCGTCGAGGGGACACTGAATAGTGCACGGTACATCCAAACCGTCATCGAACCCATCGTTCTACCATTCCTAGACCGGCAAGGGAACTTGCTGTTCCAACAGGACAATGCACGTCCGCATGTATCCTGTGCCACCCAACGTGCTCTAGAAGGTGTAAGTCAACTACCCTGGCCAGCAAGATCTCCGGATCTGTCCCCCATTGAGCATGTTTGGGACTGGATGAAGCGTCGTCTCACGCGGTCTGCACGTCCAGTACGAACGCTGGTCCAACTGAGGCGCCAGGTGGAAATGGCATGGCAAGCCGTTCCACAGGACTACATCCAGCATCTCTACGATCGTCTCCATGGGAGAATAGCAGCCTGCATTGCTGCGAAAGGTGGATATACACTGTACTAGTGGCGACATTGTGCATGCTCTGTTGCCTGTGTCTATGTGCCTGTGGTTCTGTCAGTGTGATCATGTGATGTATCTGACCCCAGGAATGTGTCAATAAAGTTTCCCCTTCCTGGGACAATGAATTCACGGTGTTCTTATTTCAATTTCCAGGAGTGTATATAAAAAACACCTGTCGGCAGCTGAGGATTTCAATTAGTTATAATTTATTCTAGGGAAGCTGCACGGTCATCAATGGTACCTGTTCTTCCGAGAACAAAAAAAAAAAAGAAAAAAATGGTTCAAATGGCTCTGAGCACTATGGGACTTAACATCTGAGGTCATCAGTCCCCTAGAACTTAGAACTACTTAGACCTAACTAACCTAAGGACATCACACACATCCATGCCCGAGGCAGGATTCGAATCTGCGACCTTAGCGGTCGCGCGGTTCCAGACTGTAGCGCCTAGAACCGCTCGGCCACTTCGACCGGCTTTCAAGAACAGTTACTATCTTTATATACAGTATGGTCCATTGATAGTGACCGGGCCAAATATCTCACGAAATAAACATCAAACGAAAAAACTACAAAGAACGAAACTCGTCTAGCTCGAAGGGCGAAACCAGATGGCGCTATGGTTGGCCCGCTAGATGGCGCTGCCATAGGTCAAACGGATATCAACTGCGTTTTTTTTTTTAAATAGGAACCCCCATTTTTATTACATATTCTTGCAGTTTGTAAAGAAATATGAATGTTTTAGTTGGACCACTTTTTTCGCTTTGTGATAGATGGCGCTGTAATTGTCACAAATGTATAAGTACGTGGTATCACGTAACATTCCACCAGTGCGTACGGTATTTGCTTCGTGATACAATACCCGTGTTAAAATTGACCGTTTACCAATTTCGGAAAAGGTCGATATCGTGTTGATGTATGGCTATTG
This sequence comes from Schistocerca cancellata, assembly GCF_023864275.1. Taxonomy (NCBI): domain Eukaryota; kingdom Metazoa; phylum Arthropoda; class Insecta; order Orthoptera; family Acrididae; genus Schistocerca; species Schistocerca cancellata. Next base: position 739,971,934 of record NC_064629.1, on the reverse strand, counting down.
TGATCAAAATGCCCAACGGGCGTGTGCTATGTATGCTGCTCGGTAACCTGGACGACGACATCCAAGTGTCAGGACCGTTCGCCGGATAGTTACGTTATTTAAGGAAACAGGAAGTGTTCAGCCACATGTGAAACGTCAACCACGACCTGCAACAAATGATGATGCCCAAGTAGGTGTTTTAGCTGCTGTCGCCGCTAATCCGCACATCAGTAGCAGACAAACTGCGCGAGAATCGGGAATCTGAAAAACGTCGGTGTTGAGAATGCTACATCAACATCGATTGCACCCGTGCCATATTTCTGTGCACCAGGAATTGCACGGCGACGACTTTGAACGTCGTGTACAGTTCTGCCACTGGGAACAAGAGAAATTACGGGACGATGACAGATATTTTGCACGCGTTCTATTTAGCGACGAAGCGTCATTCACCAACCGCGGTAACGTAAACCGGCATAATATGCACTATTGGGTAACGGAAAATCCACGATGGCTGCGACAAGTGGAACATCAGCGACCTTGGCGGGTTAATGTATGGTGCGGCATTATGGAAGGAAGAATAATTGGCCCCCATTTTATCGATGACAATCTAAATGTTGCAATGCATGCTGATTTCCTACGTAATGTTCTACCGATGTTACTACAAGATGTTTCACTGCATGACAGAATGGCGATGTACTTCCAACATGATGGATGTTCGCCACATAGCTCGCGTGCGGTTGAAGCGGTATTGAATAGCATATTTCATGACAGGTGGATTGGTCGTCGAAGCACCGTACCATGTCCCGCGTGTTCACCGGATCTGACGTCCCTGGATTTCTTTCTGTGGGGAAAGTTGAAGGATATTTGCTGTCGTGATCCACCGACAACGCATGTGCGATCATTACGGAAGGCGAACTACTCGCTGTTGAGAGGAATGTCGTTACAAGTATTGCCAAATGCATTGAGGTTGACGGACATCATTTTGAGCATTTATTGCATTAATGTGGTATTTACCAGTAATCACGCTGTAACAGTATGCGTTCTCAGAAATGATAAGCTCACAAAGGTACGTGGATCACATTGGAACAACCGAAATAAAATGTTCGAACCTACCTACGTTCTGTATTTAAATTTAAAAAACCTACCTGTTACCAACTGTTCGTCTAAAATCGTGAGCCATATGTTTGTGACTATTACAGTGCCATCTATCACAAAGCGAAAAAAGTGGTCCAACTGAAACATTCATATTTCTTTACGTACTACACGAATATGTAATAAAAAATCGGGCTTCCTATTTTAAAAAAAGTAGTTTATATCCGTTTGACCTATGGCAGCGCCATCTAGCGGGCCAACCATAGCGCCATCTGGTTTACCCCTTCAAGCTAGACAAGTTTCGTTCTTTATAGTTTTTTCGTTTGACCGTTATATCGTGAGATTTTTGGCCCGGTCACGATCAGTGGACCAAATGGTTCAAATGGCTCTGAGCACTATGTGACTTAACTTCTGAGGTCATCAGTCGCCTAGAACTTAGAACTAATTAAACCTAACTAACCTAAGGACATCACACACATCCATGCCCGAGGCAGGATTCGAACCTGCGACCGTAGCGGTAGCTCGGTTCCAGACTGTAGCGCCTAGAACCGCACGGCCACTCCGGCCGGCAATCAGTGGACCACCCTGTACATAGCTTGGTATGATGGTTTTTCATCCAGACAGGTGCACCATATTCAACACTTGAGTGTACCAAACCCAACGCTGAAGAACACAGGGTGGTTGCTGAGGATCTCCAGGTAGATCCACATAACTTATGGAGGATACTGTTAAGAGTCTGCAATTTCTGAGCTAGGTTCAGAAGATGTTGCTTGGAGAACAGTATTTGGTTCAAAATGATGGCTAGATATTTTGGGTGCCAATTATGATGATGAACTCCGTCTCTGAAACTTATTTTCAGTTTCACTTTCCCATATGCTTATATAAATGGAAGAAAATGTTTTGTTCACACTGAGTTGGAGTCTCCAGAATTTGAACTAGTTGCCAGCATAGACAAGTCTTTGATCAGCATATCTTACATCTGCTCCAGTTCTTTATGTTGCATGGCAGGGACCAAGTTGTTGGTATAGCAGAAATTTTCGATGAAGTTTCGGGAAGGTCAGATATGTACGAGTTAAACAGTAATGGTTAGCGAACTGATTCTTTGGTCAATCCATTGTTGAGCTTCCTCTCCTTGCTTATGTTGCCTCCAGTTATTACCAGGAAACTTCCGATCAGTTAAGATACTGCTAACAAGTCACGCCACGATTGTGCAGGGTATAATTTAAAGTTAATAGATTACATCTTCCCGCCTCGTACTGTCGAAGCCAGCAGTGAGATCAGAAAATTATGCTGATGTTTTGCGCTTCATTTACAATTCTGCTTCTATGAAGGTTGTAAGAGACAGCACTTGCTCGCAGTAGGTATGCCCTGGTAATATGTTGTAGGATAGTATTATTTATTATTTTATAGGCATGCCTTTCAAATCTTTCAGATAACTTGTAACTGCAGCTAAGAAGGGCTATGGGCAGTAGCTTTCTTCCTGTAGGTTTCAAAATAGAAATTATCTTCGCCTTCTTAAACTCCGATGGTAGGTGACTAGGCAGCAGAATGTCATATTTCTATCATGAGTGGGCTTTCGAACAATCTCTTTTAGGTGTTCTCAGGGAACACATGTAGTAATGTTTCGCAAGACGTCTTGCCACGCCCACTACCTACAGAACTATAATTTTCCCGATTGAGTGATGGATGATTAAAGTCTCCTCCAGTGATGACAGTAATATTAGGGAACTTCCATACTAATGAACTTACGTTTTCTATAAAATTTTTGGTTACATGTGGTAGGGAGTCTGGTGATCGATAGGATTTGATTATAAATCTATCCTTGATATTGGTTTTTTTCCAGACAATCTCGCATTCTACATCGATGCATTTGAGTTTCTTATCTATTGCGCAAATATACTTCCTCATTTACCATCAGCATTTCTTTTCGATTTATGCTTGAATTTTCCCCAGAAATCTTACTGCCATCAGTTTTTGTTTTAACCAGCTTTCTGTACTTAGTATTACCTGATGCTTCAGCATCCGCACCATACATTCCACTTTGCCGTTGGAGGATGGGTGAAGTGGCGGACTGGAAAGGTATTTTCTACCATCAGGTGTGCAGAATTGTTCGAAAGCCGTAGCCGTGAATTGGGGCCTATTCTCTAATACTATAGTTCTAGGAAGCCGTTAGATTGTACTGGCGTGTTTAATGTTATTTATGTTGTGATGGACGCAATGCTTACCACATAAGGATATTTAGAGTAGGCGTCCATGACTGTTAGCCACGTTGAGCCCAGAAATAGGCTCCACAAAGTCCAAATGAATGCAGTCCCAAGGGCAACAAGGATTGGGCCAGGAGGCGAGATATTGGGGTGGCGTTACCTGCTGCCGGGCGCAAGCTGAACAATTGCACGCAGTGGCCTCTATGTCATTGTTGAAGCCTCGCCAGTAAGGATATTGGGCTTTCATCCGTGACATTCGCCAGTGCCCGTAATGGAGTAATTTTAAAGGTGTGTGTCCACTAGCAAGTAAACTTCGACGAGTCGCTTGCAGAAGGTACTTCCACAAGTTGTTGACGTGGAAACATACCCAGCAAGTCGACTTCCGCAAGATAGTGGAAACGGTTTTTTGCCTCCTGCTGTAAGTACTTGTCGAACTTGCAAGTTCCTGGTCGTTTCTCTCGAAATAGCAGTTTTGTGTGTTCAATGCCGACATGAAAATGTCAAGTGTCCAGAAGGAGAATGGCGCAAAGACAGGTGGGCCTAAACAAATGTGCCATTGGCCACCAAAGCCAAGGAAGTGCGAAATTAATTTACAGATTACATGTTTCACCAGAAGGGGAATTAGAATGACAGTACAGATGTGTTTAAATTTTAGCTGATATTTTTCGTTTTAGCATAAACATAAGCGTGTTTCATTTGCAATAACAGATAAATAATGTTTGCAAAAATGTAAGTGTAATTGAAAGGCCAACTATTATCGGTTAGACAGTAAGGTGGTTTCCTCCGTTTCTGCAGCAGGACAGTCGAGTACAGCGTTCGTTTGTGAATTATTTTTACGAGCTCCAAACAGGAGCGACATATTTTCAATTACCTGTGTGATTACTAGTTTTATTTATTAATTCCTTGCGTGTTCGTGTGCTGACTACGCACAGTCCAGCGTTTTAATAACTATAGTGTAGATTTCCGCCATCTCGGATAAAGATTGTGATTGCAGTGTTAGGATGCAGACTGAGTTGGTGACGCTTTGCTCACATCTCCAGGCCACGCAGCTTGAGCCGTTACCATGGGCAACACTGAGGGAAACCAGACTTGGGGATCCGATTCCGAGGGACGTCCAGCACGTCCCACGTATCCCCCGATCGTTCCACTACTGTCGATGACCCGGTTACTGCCTGCACTGAGGTTGACTCCTCGCCAGTTGTCGAGTGGGAGATTGTCCCAAACGGGGGAAATCGAAAGACCTCCCTGGTAGAGACCAGAAATGAGCTCTGTATACTCGCTATAAACTGAAGACGTTAAGCATATAACACGCATCTGCTCCAAACGGAAGTGGCTCGATGTGGCCGACGCGCTATTTATTTTCACATATTTAGCTGCTTTTTCATTATAACTTGTGGTATGCCGTTTGAAGATAATAGCGTCTTGCGCATTTATCTCAAACACGTCACTCTTATCATTAAATATCAGTTAATGAGGCATCAGCGATATAAGCCTTAGAGAAGCACTATGATACCCACGATAAAAACCCGAAATCGATTATAAAACGAAGAATGAAATAAATATTTGGCTGTTTATTTCATCGCAGTCACAAATACACTTTAAAAAAATCGCAACTCCAGGAAGGATTTGTGCGACAAAACGAAAATCGGTAGGCCTGTTTCTACATATGAAAGATGTCTATTCAAATTTCGCACGAATCGCGTAAGAATGGTGCTAGTAGTGCCACTATGAGTATGCAAATCAGGTTTGCTTTAAATACACACTGTAACCGTCGTGAGCGATAGTTACCTTTGAGACTGGTCGTGGCTAGTTGTTGTTAGTCAGGAATGCCTTTGAGCCATGGTACATGATTGGTGGCAGCGGTGGTCACGGGAATGTACATTACTGGCCATTAAAATTGCTGCACCACGAAGATGACGTGCTACAGACGCGAAATTTAACCGACAGGAAGAAGATGCTGTGATATGCAAATGATTAGCTTTCCAGAGCATTGACACAAGGTTGGCGCCGGTGGCGGCACCTACAACGTGCTGTCATGAGGAAAGTTTCCAAGCAATTTCTCATACACAAACAGCAGTTGACCGGCGTTGCCTGGTGAAACGTTGTTGTGATGCCTCGCGTAAGGAGGACAAATGCGTACCATCACGTTTCCGACTTTGATAAAGGTCGGATTGTAGCCTATCGCTATTGCGGTTTATCGTATCGCGACATTGCTGCTCACGTTGGTCGAGATCCAATGACTGTTAGCAGAATATGGAATCGGTGGGTTCAGGAGGGTAATACGGAACGCCGTGCTGGATCCCAACGGCCTCGTATCACTTGCAGTCGAGATGACAGACATCTTATCCGCATGGCTGTAACGGATTGTGCAGCCACGTCTCGATCCCTGAGTCAACAGATGGGGACGTTCGCAAGACGACAACCATCTGCACGAACAGATCGACGACGTTTGCAGCAACATGGACTATCAGCTCGGAGACCATGGCTGCGGTTACCCTTGACGCTGCATCACAGAAAGGAGCGCCTGCGATGGTGTACTCAACGACGAACCTGGATGCACGAATGGCAAAACGTCATGATTTCGGGTGAATCCAGGTTCAATTTACAGCATCATGCTGGTCGCATCAGTGTTTGGCGACATCGCGGCGAACGCACATTGGAAGCGTGTATTCGTCATCGCCATATTGGCGTATCACCCGGCGTGATGGTATGGGGTGCCATTGGTTACACGTCTCTGTCACCTCTTATTCACATTGACGGCACTTTGAACAGTGGACGTTACATTTCAGATGTGTTACGACCCGTGACTCTACGCATCATTCGATCCCTGCGAAAACCTATATTTCAGCAGGATAATGCACGACCGCATGTTGCAGGTCCTGTACGGTCCTTTCTGGATACAGAAAATGTTCGACTGCTGCCCTGGCCAGCACATTCTCCAGATCTCTCACCAACTGAAAACGTCTGGTCAATGGTGGCCGAGCAACTGGCTTGTCACAATACGCCAGTCACAACTCTTGATGAACTGTGGTATCGTGTTGAAGCTGCATGGGCAGCTGTACCTGTACACGCCATCCAAGCTCTGTTTAACTCAATGCCCAGGTTTATCAAGGCCGTTGTTACGGTCAGAGGTGGTTGTTCTGGGTACTGATTTCTCAGGATCTATGCACCGAAATTGAGTGAAAATGTAATCACATGTCAGATCTAGTATAATATATTTGTCCAATGAATACCCGTTTATCGTCTGCATTTCTTCTTGGTGTGGCAATTTTAATGGCCAGTAGTGTACAATTGCAAAAGACCGGGCTCTGGACGCTCATGTGGCACTACCGAGAGGGAAGACCATCGTGTTCGGCGTATGGCTCCATCGCATCGAACCGCATTTGCAGCAGCAGTTTGAATAGCTGTTGGTGCCACAGTGACACAACGAACTGTTAACAAATTGTTTACTTAAAGGACAGATCCGATCCAGACGCCCTTTAGCGTGCATTCCACCGACCCCAAACTACCGCCATTTCCGACTTGAAGTTGTGTCAAGCGAAATTTCATTGGATGGCCGGGTGTAGGTCTATTGTGTTCTCTGAAGAAAACTGGTTCTACCGCTGTGCCAGTGATGGCCGTGTGTTGGTTAGGAGGAGGCCAGTTTAGGACCTGCAATCAACCTGTCTGCATGCTAGACACACTGGACCTACACCTCGAGTTAGGGTTTGGGGTGCGAATTCGTATGACAGCAGGAGCACTCACGTGATTATCGCACGCACCCTGACTGCAAAATTGTCAGTCTGATGATTCGACTGCTGCCATTCGTGAATGAATGGCATTCCAGAGGATTTTTCCAACAGGATAACGCTCGCCCACATACCGCTGTTGTAACCCAACATGCTCTTCAGAGTGTCGACATGCTGCCTTGGCCTGCTCTAACAGGATGCAATCGAGCGCATATGGGACATCATTGGACAACTCCGACGTCATCCACAAACAGCATTCAACGTCCCTGTTTGACCGACCAGTTGCAACAGTCATGGAACTCCAAACTGACATCCGGCATATGTACAACACAATGCATGCACGTTTGCACGATTGCATTCAACAGTCAGGTGGTTACACCGGTTATTAACGTACCAGCATTTCAAATTCGCAATGGCTTGTCTCGCGCTTACACTAACCAGTGATCTTGCAATGTTAATGACTTAAATATGTTACCTAGACAGATGTATTCCCAAAATTTCATTACTCTACATTAATTATTATTTTTGTCCATTAGTTGTTTGAGAAGAGGAGGGGGGAGAGCAGTTTGAGCAGGCGCAAGGTGAGGTGCTTCTTACATCACTTCCATTTGAAGCAGATACGTGTTGCAGACCTAACTGCCGCCCCTCCTGTTTTCTTTTTTTTTTTTTTTTTTCTTTTTTTAAGTTTGTGTAATGTTAGAATCTGCCCATCTTTTGATATGTGTAGAAACTTGACTTGAAAAGTTAAGTCATATGATTTAAACAAATCTAGTTCTTAAAAATAGTTTTAATAAACCATGCGAATTTACGGTTAACATAATTGAATGTTTTTTACGGTTGTGTACCGATAATGTATTCTGCGGAAAACAAATTGTAATTATAGCACAATTTAAAATCACGTGTTAATTTTCTTTGAACAGAATGTGTACAATAACAATTTATTTTGCGTTAAACAAAATAAAAAATACTGTAAATAAGTAATTCTACATTTTAAAATAAAACTAGAGAAATCGAGCCTTCCTGGCTTCCGCTTGTGCCAACTCTCTCTCTCTCTCTCTCTCTCTCTCTCTCTCTCTCTCTCTCTCTCTCTCGATCCGCGTATTTTTAAGTCCTCTGCAAGCTCGTGGTCAATAGACATCGTTGCAACTTCACTTAAACGAGTTTGGCTCATCGTTGATGCGATAAATGTTTTTATCTATTTCAGCTTTGGGAAACCCCTCTCCACTAGCAGCTGTCACCAGGAGTGTTCAGAGAACTCTTAGAGCAATCTTAACATTGAGGCAAAAATTATGTCTTCCTATAAATTTCGAAGTTACTGTTGAACTTATTCCTGGTTTCTCCAACGTTGAAAGCATTTTTAAGTTCATCCCTCAACCCCAGCGCATCAGCGTCACTTGACTCGTTGTCTTGCAAAACCGCTGCGAGGTTTCTAAACTTTTTGTCCAGGCTATCAGAAGGCGTATTCCTCAGCTGCCGATGTCTTACAGAAAATTAAAATGGTCGCAATGAAATATCAACTGAGAGAATCTCTTGTCCAAAAATGTGGTGAGTACGTCTAAAAGATAATGGCAGGATTCAGTCTCGTAGCGTTTCATTGGATCCTCTATTGTTTCATCCCTTCCTTAGTAGGTAAAGTATCGTGATTTCTTGCTTTGCTGCCGGGAAACACTTATCTGCAGTAACGTTAGATCTTCTAGCTCTAATTCTCTTGCCATTTCTTTGGAATCCGTCAAGAAAGACACAAACTTTTCTTCTACAGTTGTCAAAATATGCATTCGTACTTTCAAGCATTTCCATGGCCTCAGAAACATTTACGTCAGAGCTTTGGAGGACTTACACTGATGTAAAGCTGTGCGTCGTACCAGATTATGAAAGAAGTAAGTAGGGGGTAATTCCTTATGTGATTCGCAAGTGCTGTGGCTTCGTGAGCGTTGTGCCATAGAATTCTTCTGATACGTGAACGTAAACTCCTTCAGTTTGAAACCGCAGGGGAGTAAGTGCATCGATGGTGCTTTCCCACCTTGTATCGCTCAGCTACTTCAGAGTCAGGAGAGGCAGATAATTGGTACAGACATCCCAACGTCGAACTGAGGACGAAAAGAAATCGTAGAAGCTCTTCATGTCAAAAACATGGAAACAGCATATTGGGAAGACATAGCGGAATCTTTTACAGCAAGATTCAGTAAGTTACTGCTACACGGCACGTGCCAGGGGGTGGGAAACTAATGTGAACACCTGTACTTACGTGGGAATGGTTTATTAGTAAGGGGTTGGACCCCCATTTGCCCGTAATACAGCTGCGATTCTTCTTGGAATACTTGCGTATAATGATTGTATAATCTTCAGTAGATTGTTATGCTACTCTTCGATGAGAACCTCTTCTGACTCCTGTAGTGACGAGGGAGGCGAAAGTCTGCTCCGGAGTCTGTGCTCCAATACCGTCCGCAAGGGTTCGATCTGTACTGGCCAATGAAGACGCTGCAGTTCAGTTGCATGCTCCTCATACCACGATTCTACTGTCCTGGCTGTTTGAATGGGTGCATTATCGTCCTGAACTATGGCATCATTGTTGGGGAACAACATTTGAATCATAGGGTGCTCCTGATCACCTAAAATGTTCACATAATCGTTGGCTATAACACAGTCTTTGAGAGTAATGATGGGACCAGCAGAACACCATGATATGGCTACCAACACCATCTCACTTCCACCTCCATGCTTAATCGTTAGAATCAAGCAATCCGGATTGTATGCTTCTTTTGGCGTTCTCCACACGTAATCCCGTCCCGATGTTGGAAAACGAAAACGATGACTCGTCGGACCATATGTGTTTTTCCACTGATCAGCCGTCCAGTATTTATGTCCCTGACACCATGTTTTACGCTTCTTTGCCTTGGTTGTCGTCACTAATTATTTCGGTATAGCAGCTCGTCCATGAACATTCGCTTTATGGAGTTCTCGGCGGACAATGTCGAGACATGGGATCTTGAAGATGGCTATTAATCTCTGCAGTCACTTTAGCCGCCGTAGTTTTGTGTTGTTTTTACTCAATTCGTGTTAGCGTACGACGATCTCTTTCATTTATTTTTGATTTCCGCCCACTATTACGTTGACACGATGATGTCTTTCCATGTTTTGTGTAGGTTGCCATGACTGTTGAAACAGTTGCTCTTGAAACATTCAGTAAGTTGGCTGTGTTGATTACTATTGCTCCAGCTAATCAGGCCCCCACAATCTGCCCTCTTTGGAATTCTGTTAGGTCTTTCATTGCGTTGACCTCAGCTTCTGAATACAAATACGAAGTGTACACTACTCAAATAACCTGCTCTGATGCCTAGTCCGTACTGAACACGCACAGTGCAGCGCGACACGTGCCTTACCTGCGTCGTTGACCATCAAATACAACCATCCTATGTCCGCCCCCGGTAGCTGAGTGGTCTGCGCGACAATTTGTTAATCCTAAGGGCCCGGCTTCGATTCCCGGCTGGGTCGGAGATTTTCTCCGCTCAGGGACTGGGTGTTGTGTTGTCCTAATCATCATCATTTCATCTACATCGACGCGCAAGTCGCTGAAGTGGCGTCAAATCGAAAGACTTGCACCCGGCGAACGGTCTACCCGACGGGAGGCCCTAGTCACCCGTTTACAACCATCCCTTTACTGCCACTGTTCACAATATTTTGCCTATCCCCCTGTTGGTTGCACTCATGTTGAAATCTAAAATAAAATTGTTTTATGGATATCAGAAAGCTTTCCATTTATGTTCACCCTACTGTCGTACCCTTGACCTTTCACAGTAAACGACGTTTTTTTGTTTTATCTTCCAACAACTTCAGTGCGACGTGTGTCAAATTAGAGCTTCAAGAATGGGACATTTGAAGAAATCCCAGGAAATTCTCGCGAATTCGGAATCGTATATCCCTTCGAGTCGTGCAGAGCGTACCATAGTTGTCTGCTCAGCTTCTGAAATATCTGGAGTGTAGTCCAGAATGATACTTTAATACCTTTCAGATTTCATCATTAATAAAATGTAGTCGGTTGTAGATTACCCAGTAAGATGAAGTATTTCGTTCTGTGTGTCATTTCCGAGATAATGATAACCCTTGTTCTACCCCTTGCCGCGCGGGATTAGCCGAGCGGTCTCGGGCGCTGCAGTCGTGGATTGTGCGTCTGGTCCCGGCGGAGGTTCGAGTCCTCCCTCGGGCATGGGTGTGTGCGTGTTTGTCCTTAGGGTAATTTCGGTTAAGTAGTGTGTAAGCTTAGGGACTGATGACCTTAGCAGTTAAGTCCCATAAGATTTCACACACATTTGAACATTTCTGAACATCTCCCCCTTGCCTTGTTCTGTACAGGTGCGTCGAACTTTCGGTATAATTCAGCGAGTTTCGAGAAGTTTCCGTTGTCACACTGAAAGAGTGTATATGTACTTCCTCTCAAAGGATGACCCAGGAAAATTAATTATCGCTGTTAAACACCGAAGAATATTTTTCCAATGTTACAACAAATTGGGACGCGCCTCCATTTTCGCGGTTAGCGAAAACAATAAAAGTGCATCTCATCAGTCTCGACTCCCGCAAAACGAATTCTGTATTTTTCAGACGTAAAGAACGCAACAGTAGCTACAACGCTTCTTCTAAAAATAAAGAAAACAATTTCCAAACGCTCGCCACGTTTCGCGGTACAGGTGGTCGGGAAGGAGAGTTCGCAAGTATAACTGCGGACTCTCTTTGTATACACATTTTTGTAAATAAAACTTTTTCGAAGACTCCTGTAAATTTATTTTAATATTTAATATCTGTTCAGAGAATGTCTAACAATTACATTAACATATACACACACTTTCCAGGCCTTTAGAGTCTGTAACGGCAGTACCAGAAAACATTACATGAGGATGAAGTGCAGTCTCCAAATGGTGATTAATTATTAAAGCAAATTACAGAAGTGAATGATAAGCCACACAACTCGCTATTAGCCCATTAGCAGAAGCTACCACGAAAAAATGAACGCAGAATTAGTGCACTTTTTTATCGCAGGGGTATAACCGTGAAGTTGTTCTGTGCCCAGTTTTCATTTTACGCAGCACATGTTTTCTCTCGGTGAAGGTGGAATAAACAAGAATACAACCATTTTGTTTGCACTGGACGAACTTTGTATGTTTTTCGTCCGAAGCATGGCCTAAAGCATGAAACTTACTCCAGATAGCGCTCCTTCTCTAATGGAACACATTTGCAATTGTGGACTTCGCATTAATTAATTTTCGTCTTGCACCGTCCACGGGATGGCCGGCCGAAGTGGCCGTGCGGTTAAAGGCGCTGCAGTCTGGAACCGCAAGACCGCTACGGTCGCAGGTTCGAATCCTGCCTCGGGCATGGATGTTTGTGATGTCCTTAGGTTAGTTAGGTTTAACTAGTTCTAAGTTCTAGGGGACTAATGACCTCAGCAGTTGAGTCCCATAGTGCTCAGATCCATTTTCCACCGTCCACGGTCTCACAGAACACTGCTTCGTTAAAGGCCATCTGATAACGACAGTCGGTCATTTCACCTTAGCTGTGTTACTTCAAACAGCAAGATCGTGCACTCCTCTTCCATACTAACAAGAAGGCACCACTAGCCTTACACCGCTGCACGCTTCAGTAAAAGGCAACGGGTCGACGAGTATGAGGCGACCGCAGTGCCACAATTCTCAGACCTATCATACTCGCCGAACTACAGCAGGAATGAAGCCTGTCAGCAGTGATGAAACAGCGGCGCCTTGATTTGTGAAGCTTGGAAGCCGAACATTAGACTCATACTCCCTGCATTTCTGATCTCTACTCCCCGGTTCATCTGACAAACTAGAGAGCTAGAGAGAGAGAGAGAGTGGCCAGTGGCCGCATGTTTCTGTCATCAGCCATCGCGCGGGACATGCAATTAGGTAACGGCGTAAACAGACATGCAACCACCTAACGAGTAAAATGAGGTATATGTTTGACGTGTGTGACCAAAAGATCCTCTAGCTAAGTATTCAGTACTTGCTTAAAATAAATGCCATTTGTCTGTGTTTACGCAGGCTAAATAGATTTGTGAGCAAATGGGTGTCGTGAAGCAGTGTGTAGATCTGCCGAATGTCAGATGTATTTAACGATGATCTGGAAACATCGACAATTGCTGAATAAGAATAAGAAATTTTATTTGATGCTATTTCAGATTTTTGTGCCTGGATATTCATCACTGAAGTTAGTAAACTCTTATCTCTTTCCATCACCACATAAAGCATTTTGAGTGAGTGACGATCTTATACCACGTGGAGTCATTCCAGATATGGAAAGAGTCCTTCCAGACGCCACTAAGAGCACATGGTGCAGCCAGCTGTGGGTGGTGGCTTGTGTCGGTACCAACGATGTGGGTCGTTATGGATCAGAAGAGATTCTATGTGGTTTCGGCGGGCTAGCTGAATTGGTAGTAACTGCCAGTCTTGCTTGGGAGATGAAGGCAGAGCTCACCATCTGCAGCATCGTCAAAAGGACCGACTGTGGTCCTTTGGTGCAGAGCCGAGTGGAGGGTCTGAATCAGAGACACAGGCGGTTCGGCGACCGTGTAGGCCGCAGATTTCTCGGTTTGTTCGATTGGATGGCGGATTTCCGGTTTCCACTTCGTAGACCAGGGACCCTATTCTGTATCTTTCCGCCATTTTGCCGATCGTTTCGGTACGCGAGCGCACCGAACGGTCTTGTTTTCGAAACAGAGTCCCAACATTATTCAGTAAGCATTTCGAAAGCGATACCGAACGGTCCTAGCGAACCGAAACGCTGTTATCAGTTCTCCTCGCGCCAAGCAAGCGCCATAGCGGCACGTACTCGAAGCGGCTAGCAGCCGACACGGGCATTACTATTCCTCACTGTACCGAAAAGTGTGGTTAGAGTACGTAATACTGTTCAAATTTCGCTGACCACAGGCTTCCATGAATGTGTGATAACGATAGAGTACTGACTGCGTTCTGGAAACTGTCGTAAATGTCACACTATGTCATTTTATTCTCATTCACGTCGACGTCTTGTTTTGGATTTTACGTTTCGGAATATCAGTTAGGAATGGAGTGTACTATCACATTGTATAAATACATCTATAGAAACACCCGAAAAATTCGTCATTTTATTCTATTTTCCGCCATTTCTTAGTTGCTACAAAATTCATGGAGGTACGTTCCGTCTATGCAACTAATTGAAGCCAGTTTGTTTATTGCCATACGCGTTTCTCTTCCTTTATCCATGATGATGCTTAACAAATAAAAGAAGCGAAACTCGTATGTGAATAAACTACCTTCAATTAGTTGCATAGACAGAATACATCTCTACGAACCCGAAAAATTGTTTAAGAGAGTGTCAAAGAATAAGAAGATGCATATAATGTGGTTGTGGCTCGCTCCTAGAGATCCAAATGATGAAGTAGCCTACTTCCTTATATGATGCATTAAAGATTTGGTTCATAAAAACAAAATTTAAAAAAAATCGCATTTTCGATAAGATGTGGCGAATGCAGCTATAGAAGTTCGTTACAGTTTATAACATGCATCTGATGAATCAAAATGTTTCATATGTGGTGGTAGTCTGAAAATATTGCGGTGGAACCTTTCATCTCTCTCTACTGTTGTTAAGGGTTCGATCGCAGAAAAACACTTGTGAAAAGCTAAAGAAGATTGCTGCTAGTTTCATTCGCAGTAATTTACGTTGTGCTCTAAGATTCCTGTCTGACCACACTCTCGGAAATCGCTACGTATTCCGAAAAAAAACAAATCAATAAATATGGTGAATTATTTGTGACAAGAAGCGGTTTAAATGCCACTGTCAGTTGTTTCACGCGCAGTAATTTCATCTTTAATTTCTTAAACATGTGGAAGTCACCAAATCGGAGATACTCGTTACTGAGAAAGCGCGCTCTTACGTGCAAATTACAACGAATATTTCAGAAAAATGCTTATCTTTGACGATAAACGAAGTCTCAGAATGTGTTGCAAACACGAGAGGGGGGGGGGGGGGAATTTCGCATCTAGCGGTATACGAACCTACGCCCTTTGCCGTAGCAGTTCGTCGCCTTACCAACTGCGCTAGTGGAACTCGCATGCTGTCGCTGCTTTATTTCGTATAATTCCATTCGAGAGAGACGCAGGCTGACTTCGTTGCCGAATGATACGGGCGTATGCCGTAAATGTACGAAATTTTGGAAGTTTCCTCTATCAGACTTCACAAAATTCCTTTGGATTGCTACTTAAAAGTTTTAAACGCGTTTCGATAATTAAGACGTAAACTATTTGCGGAAAAGTGTACTCAAAGTCACTAGTTATTTCAGCTAACACTCATGTAATATACGTAAGCAGAGCCGGTATCTTGATATTTAATGGTCTTTAAACTCTTAATTGCATAAAAATAACCGGTATTTTGAGAGAAGATTGACCGAAAACTTTTTTTTTGAACTTGTAATCATTCATATCGTTAAATCCAAAGCTAAAACCGCTCAATATGTTTAAAATAACAACTTATAGGTGTAAGTAAACCACAGCAAACTGATAGGCAGGGTCATACCGAAATCCAAAACCTCTCGGTACAGTTATCGAAAAATTGGCGGGAGGACCGTTCGGTAACAAGTCTCAGAAGCTTACTGAATAGGATATTCGGATAAAGAACCTAAAATGATGTCACTATCAAGACTAACTTACTGCACTGATCGGTATGAACGATGTAGAATAGGGTCCCAGGAGTCCACTACACACATGAAGTGGCTACACGGGTAGTGGGAAACTGCGTGTAAGGGACTAGGCGTTTTTTTACGCAGAGTGTCTCGGGAAGCTATAGAAAGGATGTCACTCTAAAAGGGCGCAGGATAAACACCATAAGGTAGAGATACCAAAAATTGAAATTGTTGTAAATTGTCGTAGCTGTGGTGGGGAAGCACTGAAGCTCATATTGTTATAAGTACAGAAAGCTGGCTAAAGCCGGATGTAAGTTCGACCGAAAGGACCTAATCGTGTTCAGAAAGGACAGATTAAATACAGTCTGTGGTGGAGTGTTTATTGCTGTGAGAAGTAGTTTACCTTGTAGTGAAATTGAAGTAGATAGTTTCTGTCAGTTAATATCGATAGATGTTATACTTTACAACCAGAATAAATTAAGAATTGGTTCGTTTTACCGATCCTCTGACTCAGATGAAGCAGTTGCTGAACAGTTCAAAGAAAATTTGAGTCTCATTTCAAATACACTCCTGGAAATGGAAAAAAGAACACATTGACACCGGTGTGTCAGACCCACCATACTTGCTCCGGACACTGCGAGAGGGCTGTACAAGCAATGATCACACGCACGGCACAGCGGACACACCAGGAACCGCGGTGTTGGCCGTCGAATGGCGCTAGCTGCGCAGCATTTGTGCACCGCCGCCGTCAGTGTCAGCCAGTTTGCCGTGGCATACGGAGCTCCATCGCAGTCTTTAACACTGGTAGCATGCCGCGACAGCGTGGACGTGAACCGTATGTGCAGTTGACGGACTTTGAGCGAGGGCGTATAGTGGGCATGCGGGAGGCCGGGTGGACGTACCGCCGAATTGCTCAACACGTGGGGCGTGAGGTCTCCACAGTACATCGATGTTGTCGCCAGTGGTCGGCGGAAGGTGCACGTGCCCGTCGACCTGGGACCGGACCGCAGCGACGCACGGATGCACGCCAAGACCGTAGGATCCTACGCAGTGCCGTAGGGGACCGCACCGCCACTTCCCAGCAAATTAGGGACACTGTTGCTCCTGGGGTATCGGCGAGGACCATTCGCAACCGTCTCCATGAAGCTGGGCTACGGTCCCGCACACCGTTAGGCCGTCTTCCGCTCACGCTCCAACATCGTGCAGCCCGCCTCCAGTGGTGTCGCGACAGGCGTGAATGGAGGGACGAATGGAGACGTGTCGTCTTCAGCGATGAGAGTCGCTTCTGCCTTGGTGCCAATGATGGTCGTATGCGTGTTTGGCGCCGTGCAGGTGAGCGCCACAATCAGGACTGCATACGACCGAGGCACACAGGGCCAACACCCGGCATCATGGTGTGTGGAGCGATCTCCTACACTGGCCGTACACCACTGGTGATCGTCGAGGGGACACTGAATAGTGCACGGTACATCCAAACCGTCATCGAACCCATCGTTCTACCATTCCTAGACCGGCAGGGGAACTTGCTGTTCCAACAGGACAATGCACGTCCGCATGTATCCCGTGCCACCCAACGTGCTCTAGAAGGTGTAAGTCAACTACCCTGGCCAGCAAGATCTCCGGATCTGTCCCCCATTGAGCATGTTTGGGACTGGATGAAGCGTCGTCTCACGCGGTCTGCACGTCCAGCACGAACGCTGGTCCAACTGAGGCGCCAGGTGGAAATGGCATGGCAAGCCGTTCCACAGGACTACATCCAGCATCTCTACGATCGTCTCCATGGGAGAATAGCAGCCTGCATTGCTGCGAAAGGTGGATATACACTGTACTAGTGCCGACATTGTGCATGCTCTGTTGCCTGTGTCTATGTGCCTGTGGTTCTGTCAGTGTGATCATGTGATGTATCTGACCCCAGGAATGTGTCAATAAAGTTTCCCCTTCCTGGGACAATGAATTCACGGTGTTCTTATTTCAATTTCCAGGAGTGTATGTACCCCGGTCATATAATTTTGGTTGGTGGTGACGTCAATCTGCTGGGAAAAATACACGTTTAAAGTCGGCGGTAGGCATAAAATGTCGTCTGAACTTGTACTGAATGCTTTCTCAGAAAATTATTTCGAACAGGTAGTTCAGGAGGCGACTCGAAGTGCAAATGGTTGCGAAAACATACTTGACGTATTAGGAACAAATAATTCTGAACAGATAGAGAGCATCATTACCGATACGGGGGTTGGTGACCCCAAGACAGTTGAAGCGAGACTGAATACGTTAACATAAAAAAAAGTTCATATGTGTGTGAAATCTTATGGGACTTAACTGCTAAGGTCATCAGTCCCTAAGCTTACACAGTACGTAACCTAAATTATCCTAAGGACACACACACACACACACACACACACACACATACACCCATGCCCGAGGGCGGACTCGAACCTCCGCCGAGAACGCACAGTCCATGACTGCAGCGCCCTAGACCGCTCTGCTAATCCCGCGCGACACGTTAACATCCAAAACGACAAAAAATAAACGCAAAGTACGTCTGTTTGAAAAAAAAAAGTTAAAAATACGCTATACACCTACTTAAGAGACAGTTTCGACTCCTTTCGATCTATGTGAGCATAGACCAGGTGTGGTTTGAATTCAGAAAAATTGTGTCGGTCACAGTTAAGAGATATATATATATATATATATATATATATATATATATATATATATATATATATATATATATATATATATATATATATATGTACCACGTAAAGTAGTAAGCGATGATACTGATCGCCTCTGGTACACTAAACTGGTCAGAACACTTGCAGAAGCAACGAAAAAATCATGCCAGACTTAAAAGAACGCAAAATCCACAAGATTCACGAAATTGTACAGAAACTCGAAATTTAGCTCGATCTTCAATGCGAGATGCTTTTACGAGTTTCCAAAACGATACTGTATCTCGAAATCTGGCAGAAAATTCAAAGGGATTCTGGTCACGGCAAGACGCGATCACTACCTTCACTGCTCGATAACAATGGTTATGTCGCTGATTACAGTACCACTAAAGCAGAGTTACTAAACATGGTTTTCCAAAACTCGTCCATCAAAGAGGACGAAGTAAATATTCTAGAATTCGAATGTAGGGTTTCGGAACATATTCTGTGTTCGAACATAATGAATTCAGACATACATAATGCGGAACGTACCCTTGGCTGCTACCCTACTGCTATAAAGAATATTGCTATGAAAACTACAGTTAAAGACGATTCTGCAACATCCAACAAAGATGCAGTTGTGATGTAGGCGACTCGGTATAATCGATATATACCACAACTCCAAGGACTTTGACATCTTTGATGTAACTGACACTGTAATAGTATTAAGGTTGCCCATAGAGGGCACAACTATTACACATCGTAGTTTACCGTTTTTATCTAAAATATAAATAAGCTGAACACATACTATCTGTTAATCAGAAATTTTAAATGAATCAATTTTATGTTATTAGTGTATTTCCTATTTTTATACTTTGACGATGGCGTCATATTATGAACGCTGATTGGCAGTTGTGAAGTAGTGTGACAGGAAGTAGGCGGAGCCTGTGCATATTTAAGCTCGTGCTCAGCACTCGTAGCAGCTGAGGAGAGCTCCGCCTACCATCCTAAGGGAGCCATGGGTATAATTAATTTTATTTTATCTTGTTAAATTTTGACGTCATTAGACACTTTCATTTTATTTAAAGATTGGTTTCTAGTATTTCCTAAAATTAATCCACAGGTCTGATGATGGTTACGTAAAAATAACCGAAACCGGTTACCTATGTCATTGAAACATAAATGGTGTGATCAAGACTGAACTTTAGTCAAAATATAATAATGAATTATCCCGAAGCAAACGATTTATTGACTAATAGCACGGATTCAGGAAAAATCGTTCTTGTGAAACACAACTAGCACCCCGTTCTTACGAAATAATGAGTGCTATCGACAGGGGTTGTCAAATTAATTCCGTATATTTAGATTTCCAGAAGGCTTTCCACACCGTTCCTCACAAGCGTCTTCTAATCAAATTGCGTGTCTATAGAGTATCGCCTCAACTGTGCGACTGGATGACTGGATTCGTGAGTTCCTGTGAGGTAGGTCGCACTTCGTAGTAATCGACCGAAAGTCATCGAGAAAAACAGAAGTAATATCTGGTGTTCCCCAAGGGATTGTTGTAGGCCCTCCTCTGTTCCTGATCTACAAAACGACGTAGGAAACAATCTGAGAAGCCCTCTTAGATTGTTTGCAGATGATCAAAACTAACTACAAAATGACTTAGACAAGACATCTGTATGGTGCAAGAAGTGGCAATTGACTCTAAATAATGAAAAGTGTGAAGTTATCCGCTTGAGAACTAAAAGAAACTCGCTAAATTTCGGTCACACAATAAATCAACAAATCTGAAGGCTCAGAATTCAACTTAAGAGAGATTACAGTTACGAATAATTTAAATTGGAACAATCACATAGATAATGTTGTGGGTAAAGCAAACCAAAGGCTGCGATTTATTGGTAGAACACTTATAAAATGCAACAGATCGACTAAAGACTGTGTACACCATACTTGTGCGCCCTCTTCTTGAGTATTGCTGTGCGGTGTGGGATCCACTTCAGGTGGGACTGACGGATGACATCGAAAAACTTCAACGAGGAGCATCTCGTTTTGTATTATCGCGAAATAGAGGAGACAGTGCAATGGACATGATGCGTGAATTAGGGTGTCAGTCGTTAAAGCAAAGGCGTTTTTCGTTGCCGCACAATCTTGTCGTGAAATTTCAATCACTAATTTTCTCCTCCGAATGCGAAAATATTCTGTTGGCTCCCCCATACATAGCTAGCGCAGAAAGATATGTGTTCGTTTTTCTCGCGCGCTGTTAGAGAGTGGAACCGTAGAGAAATAGCTTGAAGGTGGTTCCATGAACCCTCTACCTCGCACTTAATTTGAATTGCACAGTAATCATGCAGATGTAGATATAACATTTTCTTACCCTGAGAACTGCCAAAAACGTAATTCTGTACGTACTTTCAAGAAAGCTGTACCACAGAAAACCGGGAAAATGTCAATACTTTCTCTACTGAAACAGCAGAAAGTAATTCAAAACAGGTAACTGAATATCCACATTATATAGACAAACAAGATAACGAGTCGAGAACCCAGTCCCCCTTTTTTTCATGTTACATACGGTAACGATTTATCGGTGTGTGATAGCCAACAATATACAGCCAAATGCGACTCGCAGTCTGCTGTGCGGAGACTTAGGGTTCCGTAGACATGCTAAATCATATAATATAGCATGATTTGTCACAAACCAAAATCGTGAACTATTAAAAATCTGGAAAATAATTATCAAAAAGAAAGAAAAATTAGTTGTAGTCCACCGGATTTAAACTCGCGACCCTCGGATCACGAAGTTGGTACTCCCCCTCTAGACTCTGTCACCTCTTATGTATAGCTGTATTCATTTACTTTTATCGTAGTGAAGATGTTTCCGTGTTTTTTCCGTTGTAAGCACTGTAAATATCTATAATGAAGACAACCTGAGCTTTCTAACAGTTGCAACCAGTGAGTAAAATGCATGTGATATACGGACATGTCAAGACTGGAAGAGTTCCTTGTAATTACTACAGAATGCTAAAAAGTTACGGTACCAATTGCAAACTACACAAAAACATTCTGATCTCTGCAAATTTGCTGTACAACAACATACATGCTTTACAAATAGTAATTAACCGATGGAGAACGCATACTTGCATAACCTGTTTGTATCTGTCAACAGGTATATGATGAAGTGGTCCTGCCTGCCTTCATACTGTATCCATATAATACAACTTATCGCCCCATAGGCTACAACTTACTTTACAAATTAAGTTCCAAATGCACATCGCCAAGTGAACATATTGCAAATCACGCTTTTAATCCACTCTTTGTACGGCAGTACCTACTGAGTTTGACAATAGCTTCAGACCCCACTCCTTCAGATGGCATCAGAGAATCATCAGCTACAGACCCCCACAACATGCCAGAGCTTAACAGAACTGCTTAATCCAAATAACTTCAGGATTACATGGGAAGCAAAATTGTAAACAATGTATTAATATCCAGTTTTGCTGTTTCATTAATTGGATATTATCTGTCAGCCATGGAATGTGGGGTTCACTGGTGTCATTTCAGTGTTGTTGAACTTTTGTTACTTACATACAGAAGGAAACAAGATTTAGGAGAAGTTGTTTTACGTCGAACCAAATTTTTATTATTTTTTCTATAACCTAATGGGTTCAATTATTGGACTTGGTCAATATTGGAGATTAATATATGCTTCCGTCTGAATAAGATAATGTTCTGAAAACAGATTTATTATAAGTTTGTAAGTCGATACAACACTCTCACAAGCAGCCTGCAAAATGGCCCGAGGTACAACTATGGGTTGTACCTTGGCCCAATAAAATACAAAAAATACGGTCTTTCGTTAGATCAACACCATACATTTAATTAGTATGTAGTGGAATACATTATACCACTCTTTTATGCGTCACTTTACATCGTACATAGTGTTGAAATCAATAGGGAAATACAACCATGATCTTTGCCTCCGAGATGTTCCAACAGTGGAGACTTCAGTACATCATCTTCCATAGGTAGACTGTAGGTTTCCGTACCTGGCGTAGAGAATTTATTGGTTTTCCCAATTTTATTTAGGTACTGAACTTCATAGTCATCACCATTGACTTAAGAGTCTCGAGACACAGCATGAAATGTTCTTTTTTACAGAAAGATAGGTCACAGCATAATCTCCTTTCAGTTCTGTTCCATTTTCAAAATCATCATAATCAATTTCTATTTCGAAGGATTGTGTTGTTACAGTTTCCAGACCATCACTTGTATCATTCAAATTTATTTCACAGTTTTCTTCTTCTGAGGATAGGTCTGGAAATTCCAGACGACTTCTTGTTTTCAATTTGATTTCGCTCTGGTGTATCCGTTAGGATTCTACAATTTTCCAGCTCTTCGTCTGCCAGTTTTCTTCCGTGGCCCTGTGCTTTGGGATATGGAAGCAATATTTCGGGAGATAAATTATTATCTTCTGATGTTATCTGAGAGACTGCAGTGTGGGCAGCTTCTTCGTTTTTCTTTGGTTCATCAGAATCATAAAGTCTCTTGGTAATACTTGCAGGTAAGAATTCAAAGGCACCAAAAATATTCTCGTCTGTTGGATAAATTATAGCAACCTTAAAGCTCTTTTCAATATTTTCCTTGGTGAACACTTTCCTAAATGCCTTTCCAACAATGCCTGAGATATCTCAAATTGATGCTGGTTTCCAAGATTAGTCAACCTCCACTCATTTATGGCAGTATTATAGAAAGGTTTATATGGTGCAAACACTGTGCAGTCAAATGGTTGTAGTGTTAATGAAACTACCGCACTGACCTTGCATATATCAATTTTCTTCAAAGAAATGCGAGTCTCGTGTTTGTCCAGGATCAGTAAAACTGGTTCTGTGGCAGTTGGCTTCTCACACGATATGAAATGGTTTAAAAAATCTAGAGAGAGTTCTTCATTTGACCTCCCTGATGGATTTTCTCGTCGGTAGTTCCAGCTGGGGCTTCGAATGACATGTGGTCCGTAAAGTGCACACGTGGGAATATTAGTATCGGTGCAACATGATTTCCTATCGCATTTACAGCAACTGTCATCGTAATATCCACTCCCCTGTTTCTCCAGAAGTGATGCTACCAATCTGCTTGGTGCCTGTCTCACACATAACTTTTGATACAATATGGACAGTTGACTTTTCAGTGTCACGAAGATTATAAATTTTGCTTCATGGATAATGAGACCTAGACATAAGTTTCCAAAAGCTTATAAAATTAAAAAACATTTGCAAAATTAAAGGCCGTAGCTCGGGACAAGCTTGTTGCTTCCGGTTTTCGTAACAAAAGGGAAGGAAAACGCTTTCACAAACCTCTAAATCACATTAAACCTACGGATTTGTTTTTATCCCATGCATCTGGAACACTTAGATCATTGACTACAGCATATTCATAAGCAATTCCAATGCCTTCCCTTTTGTCAGTCACTGTTTCACTCCTGTTGCTTGCATGAAATATGTTCCATTCCTTGTTTGTCCGAAAACACTCCTTTTACATCGTTACTGGATACGTCTACAAATGTCTTCTTCATTACCTTTCATACTTAATAAAAGTCTAGTCAAGGTAGTTCTTGAAAGTCCATATTGCTTTGCTGCAGATCCAACCATAGTTTTATTGGATTTAACAGCCATTACAGCTTCAGAGAGTGCTATCTACTTTATCCGTGGTTTACTTCTCGGCATTTTCCTACAAATGAAATAAACAAAAATGTTTAAAATGTCATGTTGTATCTTGGCCCATGGACCAAGGTAAAAGTGTGTCAGATAAAATCCTTCACTCTTTTTCATAACTAGATTTGGATACGTCTGTTAAGTTCTGTGCCACACACAATAACTTAAGGTTGTTTCTAAATTGTAGTGCAGTAGGCACCCTCTGAAGACCCCTAATCCAAGAAAACAAAATTTCGAGGAAGTCATTAGTAATTCGTCCAGTCAAAAGAAACTTATAGCCCCATGGGCTAATATAACAACAAAAATAATCAGTTTAGTACAATATAATGTAATTGGACAGATAAAAAAACTGTTCAACAAGCAGCGGCAGGAGAACACACACATAAAATGAGGTTATACTTACGCAAGCTTTTGGAGCCAGTGGCTCTTTCTGGCGGCAGAAGATATTCTTGAGGGAAAAAACTTTGTTTCACAAAGCGCCTAGCATCCAGCGCACGTTGGACTATAGATTACTCATATTTTTTGAAACGTATCCCTGTTGGTTTTTGAACTCATTCTAAGCTGATTTCTGAATGAATCATAAGTCGATTTTTGAATGCGTGCATAGTGTGCGTGATGTCTGTGTCAGAGGAATCCTCGTCGTGTCTAGAAATAAACTTTCCCGCTGGTAAAAGGGGATGGGGCTATACGAGCTGAGCCGAGTAAAGCCGAACGGTTGAATGCCAATCGCTGTCTGATTATGTGGTTGATTGGGTTTGCGAAGAGTGGAAATAAACAACTAACAGCAATAACAGGTAAGAAAGATCACGTATTGTCTCCTTGGTGTATTCTAGAAAATGATATTTTGACAGAAAATTTTTAGTCAGATCGCTACAGTAATAAGGGCCAGTTGCACAGTCCCCGGTTAACAGTCGCTTAAGTTCTATTCTGGAAGTAGCGCGGAAGACGCGTTGTACAAATATGTAAAAACGCCTAACCGGAGAATAATCGTGCGATAACTAAACCGGTGATCTGACAGGGTTAGTGAAGTTAACCGGCAAATAAGTTTTGACAGTGGCAGGAATAGTTCCAGAAATAGTGATGACGAGATTGTTTGTTAGAATGAGGAAGGAGAAGGAACAGGGACATCACACAAATTATGGAAGATAAGACGATTCCAAATTTATATAAAAATTTCGTACTACTAGGTTTCGATCTCATGCTTGAGAAACTGGAGCGTATGAATGAAATGAAATGTGAAACTAACATAAAGCTTTTTCCTTGTAGTAGGCCTAATAGGCATTTGATATTGGTACTTCGTGAATTATATTCTGTCGTGTTATAAAAATGACCATTTGTGCCAAAACAGCCTGGTTTATTTGATGTGTGTTACAATTGCTGCAATATTAGAAAGCCTATTTTGTTTTATTAGCAGACAGTGACAAAATAGACGTAATCAGTTTGAGAAACCACACCAGTCTTCAGTACTATTTGTATTAACAGCTTTTGCATTATTAGACAACGACAATTCGATTTTTCTTGTAGCAAAACGTTTGACGAACTTTGTTGAGGTAATAGATTCTTTCTCAGAAAGGAAAACACACCATGTAAAGCTGAAGCAAGATTAGAGACAAAAAATGCTAGGAGATAAGGATTGAAGAAATGTGTTCTGTCTTGCTTGTCTCCTGTGTTTACTGGTTTTATGTATCTTGTGTTTAGTTTTATATCAAGCAAAAGAGAAAGTTATTGTCTAATAGTCAATAAAAAGCGCAAATTTTCTGAGCTCTTGTTCTACCGATTAAAAATAATCCCATCAACTATTAATTGCGAGTTTTTTAAGAGGTGCAGGATTTCAAACCGGCCGAGTGGGAGCGGGAGAGGCACCACAGGACGTTTTAATTTCCACCGTCCTGAATATAGTTTGATGGCATCCAATTCCACAGAGCGAAATACAGTGACGTGCGATAGAAGAATGCTGTGTGAAAAGGCGTGGCACTGCACTTCGACATACTTAAGACCAAATAACAAGCCTTACATTTCCTCGAGCACATATGTTTTATGTATCAAATTCTCTAGCTATGTGCGCTACAAATGAACATGTGTTTGAGTATTTGATTTTTTTTTAATTTTTGGCATCCTATTTCAAACGCTCGATGGAGGAGGGCGGGGGGGGGGGGGGAGGGGAGGGAGGTTGCCCAGGTGCGGAAATATCGTAGATACGGAGCTGATGCGCAGAGCAGAGTGAGTTATAGTGGGGAAGTGTGTAGTTTCCACGTGACCAGTGTTTATATTTAGTGATTTTGTTGTTTCCTCTTCGTTTACTGCTGTCTTGTCAAATGAAAACAAAGCGGATTTCTGTGGGCGGGAGCTATTGAGTGAATTAAAATACACTCACATAATTACAGAAGGCTAAAATAAGTTATTAGTTTCAGATTTTATTTTATTTACACATTTCTGACAAAAAAAAATATGGCTCTGAGCACTATGGGACTTAACATCTGAGGTCATCAGTCCCCTAGAACTCAGAACTACTTAAACCTAACTAATCTAAGGACATCAAAAACATCCCTGCCCGAGGCAGGATTCGAACCTGCGACCGTAGCGGTCGCGCGGCTCCAGACTGAAGCACCTTTCTGACAGTCAAGCATTAATCGCCTTGCAGAACAATGAGGTTATTTTTGTCGGTTTGCTAAAGAAATTTGGCTTTTATTAATCTTTCCCGCTGAAGCAGTCAATGCATTTGAAACATTCCACACTATTGGCTAGTTTCAACTGTTCGCTACATTTAAAGTGCACGTTTTCATCTTCTAGCACGTATGGCATTATGCCATAATAAAGAACCAAACATTAGACAATACAGTACCGTTACTCCAAGAAAATTTACATCCCGAAAACCACACTGAAAAGCTTAATATCAGGTCGAGGCCTACTTCATTGGGAATCTGGACATACGAATGTGCACTTTTAGTATGTAATTTAAATGTGAACATTTTAGTATGGTTCACGAAATTCCGATGCTTTTGGAATATCTTCTGTGGTCTTGTTTCTTTTATGACATCATTTAAGATCTTTTAATGTTTTACACGTACGAACATAACGGGCTTCCTACGTCATCGTAGCTGTGCAAGCGCGGTGGCGCCAGTTATCTGGCACTCTCTGACAACTACTGGAACGAACCCTTTTCTAACATGTCGCGGGAAAATATTGCGAATGGTGGTTTGAAAAGCGTTACTTTAAGAGTAAATTTCCTTTTACACAAGTTGAACTATGTGCGAGAATGTAAAATGAACTTCTTAAATCTCAGAGCGTTTGACTCTCAATTAAAAATCAACTCTTTGGTGACGAGCCATTTAGAGGAATTTCGAACCCAGAAGATCAGACATCTGTGTCGTTATTATGAACAAATTAATGTAGTACTATGGGATGCCCTCTCTCCTCTCTGGCAACTAATTTATTTGTGGAAAACTTCGAGGAAAAGTTACTGGACTCAGCTAAAAGTTTTGCTGGCACATTTGTGTGATATATCCTAAAGTGTAACACACACAAAAAAGATCAACATTATGTATGAAAGCTTAGCTTCTCTTGCAGTATGTGAAAGCAACACTACGCATATTAATTTAAAACATTATCTTTTCCTGTTTGTGTATTCGTGCTACTTAACAATGATGTTGCTATTGGCTGAGTACATCACGTGTCTTGTAGTCTGAATATCCGCTGTCATCGGCTGGCGAGATCACGTGACATGAGCTATGACTGGCGTACAAAAGCGCATCGCAATCTCGATTTCAATGGTAACATGCGGTGTTTGGTGGAATTCGAATTTATACTTTCGTAATACGAAAATATGCAGTGTACATGTTGCTGCCCATCAAAGATCTTTCCGAAACATGTTTTTTCCCCTGAGTTTCGCTTTTTAAAGTGCTGGGAAAGTCTATGCCCGTGTATTAAAACATAACCATTCAAGGGATTGATAAATTTTACAATTCGGAGGGAAAATCTACTGTCATTTAACATGGAAAAGTGTGTTTTCACCCGGGAGAAACGGTATTTTTAACCGGGAAATCCGGAAATTTTTTTCCTTGTCCGTGTATACACTTTGCTCGTGTGCAGGTTTATTTTCGTTTTCTTACCAAAAGTAGTTTTTGGCACATTGGAGATTTATCACAAACATATTACCGTTGGTAGGATTTCATATAATTAAATGTCAGTTAACGATGCATGTACAGTAAGTCATCAGGAGACTCCAACATGAACAATAACTTTTTAGTGTGTGAATGGTCAAAGGCTCATTGTATCCAACTTATTAGTTTTTTCCCATCTCTGCGTTTGTAACGGATTCTGAAACTAGCAATGGTATTTGTATTCTTACTTGTCACAAATATTTGACTGTCTTTCGATTATGTCGCGATTTTCGTGGGTGTGGTTAGGGAGGAACCTAAGACTACATCTTAAATAGCTGTGAATAAACAAGCAGCAATGACATTTTGAGAGGAAAGTGCCTAAAAGCGGACATCTATTTCGTTTTTACTTGACAGTTAGAAAGAGCAAAAAATTATATTTCAAAAGCATGTAATGTTTACTTTATAATGTTACACACCATTTACATTTTTGTAGTAGGAGATAAACGAAAAGTTACTGTGAAAAACATTTTGAAAAATTTTGCAATTAGCTAATTCCAAAAATAGCTGCTTAAATCAGAATAGCACCAAGCAAAATTTGAAGACCTATTAAATCGAAAGAAACATCATCTAGTTGCAAAGTAGGTATAATATAACATCCACCAGGAATTGCTGTGTGTTTTCTTTGCTTAACCAAAGAGTCCCACTATAGGATATTCCTGCAGAATTTATTTCTGGCAGTTTGTCTTAATGCCGTTCAAGAACTACCCACATTTCACCAACAATTTCGTCTTTGAAAGGGTGTTCAGTGTTATTTCTCTCTAGCCGTACTTCACAAGTCATTGCGAGTAAGCGTGAAGGAAGATGCTTCCATAGCCAGACAGTACTGTACTAAATCAGCTCCTCTTCAAGATCTTTACCCAAAAGTGTTGGTCTGGCTCTTTTGTTTTTTCTGCTTCTTCAGGTGTACTGTACTTCTTGTAGGACACCCTCATATGAGTTGTTTTTGCAACGTTAAACTGCTCACTAGCCTTCTTCCAACTCAGCTCTTTTGAACTACATCAATAGCTGTAGTCATTTTAGGCAGACTCCACTTTCTTTGATCAAAGCTTACTGTTACCCTTTTGGAATCTGCAAGAGAATAAATGTGTGTAGTAATACAGAGGCAGTTTAAACGTAAAAAAAGGGTTTCAGTTCAAGAAACTTTAGGAGGTCCAGTTTACGTGACTAAAGCCTGCATTTGATAACAGAATAATTTTTTAACCAGACATCTAAATCAAAATGTGGAAAGGTTTGATATAACAAATGCGTCGACGTACGACAGATACACCATGTGTGAATATTGTATCAAACATGAAGACGAAAGTACAAGTTTTCCATATAGTGCTATGCATTTACAAAAAAATCAAATGGCTCTGAGCACTTCTGAGGTCATCAGTCCCCTAGAACTTAGAACTACTTAAACCTAACTAACCTAAGGACATCACACACATCCATGCCCGAGGCAGGATTCGAACCTGCGACCGTAGCGATCGCGCGGTTCCAGATTGTAGCGCCTAGAACCGCTCGTCCACCACGGCCGGCTCCCCCTGCGGGTCCGAGGTAAGAATAGGCCCGAGGTATTCCTGCCTGTCGTAAGAGGCGACTAAAAGCGAGTCCCTCCCCCTCAAGGGGGTACTTTGCGCCTGCGTCCGGAGACGGGCGGTTCAGCGACTTACATTTGTGGTCATTTTGGTTTTTCGCTTATTCTGGTTTCTTCCTTCCTTCCTATGTTTGTTTCCTTTCTGTGTCCTTCTCCCTCTCTCACTGTGTTCCTTACTTTTTACCTTGCGTTGTTGGACACCCTATGGTCTCCGCCTCGGCGTTTGAGACAGTCTGACCTTTCTCTCCCTCTCTCCCTTTTTTTCCTATTCTTCTTTCCTCCATGTGCGTGCCTGAAGGCCGTCCCACACGTTCGCACGCGTAGCCGGTGACGGGTAAAGCGTAATTCCCCGCCCGGGCCCGTGCGTACCCCCTAGTAAAGACCAGGCCCGGGGAGGGGTGATTGCCCGAGCTGACACCTTCCGACCATGCCGATTGGGCCCTCCGTCCGTTTCTCGGGAGGTGTGACCTGAGGTGTAAACGTTTGCCTAAGGCGGGAGCGCCCTCTGAGAGGGTCCCCACAAGGACGGAGCCCGCCATCGGAGACGCTGTCAATCATAGGGGATTCATAAGCAATGGATTTCTCTTCTTCTTCTCTCTCTCGACTTCTGCCCAAAAACGGAAACTTGACCAGCCACCAGTGACAAAAGTACTACCGCCTGCCCCAAAGTTCGTCGTAGTTTCTAGATCTGAGGACGGAAAGGATTTTTCATCCGTCAACCCTTTCGTCATTCAGAAGGGCGTAGATGCCATAGCCGGACCTGTCAAGTCTTGTACCAGGATGCGTAACGGTGCCTTGTTGTTGGAAACAGAGAGCGCCTTTCAGGCACAAAAACTCATTCGGGCGACACTCCTGTACACGTTCCCTGTCCGGGTGGAGGCTCACCGCACTTTGAATTCGTCGCGTGGTGTGGTATCTACTAGATCACTCGACGGATTGACTGACGAGAAGATTCAGTCTTTCCTTGCTGAGCAGGGCGTAACGGCTGTCCATAGGGTCATGAAAAAGGTCGACAATAACCGTGTACCGCCCGGGACACTTTTCTTGACTTTGATAGTGTTCAGCTGCCGTCGCGCATCAAAGCGGGCTATGAGGTTATTTCTGTTCGCCCCTATGTCCCGACACCTACGCGATGCTACCAGTGTCAGCGTTTTAGCCACACCCGCCAGACTTGTTCTAATGCGGCTAAATGCGTCACCTGTGGCAGGGACGCCCATGAGGGTGACTGTCCACTTCCGTCTCCTCGTCGCGTGAACTGTCAGGGTGACCATGCAGCGTCCTCTCGCGACTGTCCCATCTACAAGGATGAACGCTGTATACAGGAAATTCGGGTCAAAGAGAAAGTGTCCACCTCGGCTGCTCGCAAGCTTTTTACTAGTAGGAAGCCCACGCTGCTCCCAGCAGGGAAATACAGTACCGTCCTCGCCTCTCCTCGGCCTACCAGGGAGGTATCGACGCAGACATGCGATCTGACCTTTAGCGCTACGGTCGTCCGTTCGGCCAGTGCTAAGATCGCCCGGTCAACGTCTCCTCTTCCTCCCGTCACCCCTAAGACAGCTTCATCAGCTTCTGCCAAGACTGAGACCCAGAAGTCAGATGCAGTGACCTTCAAGAGGGAACCATTCCGTGAAGACTTCTTACGTACCCCGACCTCCCAGCCATCGACCAGTACTTCGACTAAACGATCTTACAAGAAGGCTCATAGGAAGAAAAGTTCTCCTCCTCCGCCACGGCGCGTTTCTTCTCCTGCGCCACCCAGCGGTTGCCGCCCCAGGCCGTCATCCGTTTCGCCTTGCCGCACCGCTAGTAGCCGAACATCTGGCCGTTCACCGGCGGAGGACGCTCTCCCTCCCGACCATCTTAACATGGTGGCCGACGAACCTATTGAAAAAATGGACGATAACTCTCCGCGTATTGATAGCGGCAGCAGTGCTTGCTCGAAACCAGGCCCTCAGCGGCCTTCGAGGTGATCCCTTCTTGCTTCTCCTTTTTCTTTTTCTTCTCACGATGGCACTTCTTCATTGGAATATTCGCGGCAGTCGCTCCAACCGAGAGGACTTAAAGCTGCTGCTACGCTTGCACTGTCCGCTCGCAGTAGCTCTCCAGGAAACGAAGCTACGCCCATGCGATCGTATTGACTTGGCACACTATACCTCTGTGCGTTTTGACCCACCCCCTGTGGCAGGTATTCCGGCCCATGGAGGGGTTATGTTGCTGGTCCGGGATGATAACTACTACCATCCCATCACATTGCACACCGATCTGCAGGCAGTTGCCGTCCGAATTACTCTCCCCACGTTCACATTTTCCATTTGTACTGTTTACACTCCATCGTCGTCTGCCGTTACTAGGGCAGACAGGATGCAAATTATTGCTCAGCTACCTGCACCATTTTTGTTGACTGTAGACTTCAATGCCCACCATACCCTTTGGGGCTCTCCAGCATCCTGCCCGAGAGACTCCCTGTTAGCAGCCCTTTTCATCCACCACAATCTTGTCTGCCTCAATACTGGCGCCCCTACTTTTCTTTCGGACACAACTCACACCTATTCCCATTTAGACCTCTCTATATGTACTACCCAACTTGCACGTCGATTTGAGCGGTACGCTCTTTCTGATACGTATTCGAGCGACCACTTCCCTTGTGTTATCCATCTCCTGCATCATACCCCATCTCCATGCTCAACTACACTCCCGGAAATGGAAAAAAGAACACATTGACACCGGTGTGTCAGACCCACCATACTTGCTCCGGACACTGCGAGAGGGCTGTACAAGCAATGATCACACGCACGGCACAGCGGACACACCTGGAACCGCGGTGTTGGCCGTCGAATGGCGCTAGCTGCGCAGCATTTGTACACCGCCGCCGTCAGTGTCAGCCAGTTTGCCGTGGCATACGGAGCTCCATCGCAGTCTTTAACACTGGTAGCATGCCGCGACAGCGTGGACGTGAACCGTATGTGCAGTTGACGGACTTTGAACGAGGGCGTATAGTGGGCTAGCGGGAGGCCGGGTGGACGTACCGCCGAATTGCTCAACACGTGGGGCGTGAGGTCTCCACAGTACATCGATGTTGTCGCCAGTGGTCGGCGGAAGGTGCACGTGCCCGTCGACCTGGGACCGGACCGCAGCGACGCACGGATGCACGCCAAGACCGTAGGATCCTACGCAGTGCCGTAGGGGACCGCACCGCCACTTCCCAGCAAATTAGGGACACTGTTGCTCCTGGGGTATCGGCGAGGACCATTCGCAACCGTCTCCATGAAGCTGGGCTACGGTCCCGCACACCGTTAGGCCGTCTTCCGCTCACGCCCCAACATCGTGCAGCCCGCCTCCAGTGGTGTCGCGACAGGCGTGAATGGAGGGACGAATGGAGACGTGTCGTCTTCAGCGATGAGAGTCGCTTCTGCCTTGGTGCCAATGATGGTCGTATGCGTGTTTGGCGCCGTGCAGGTGAGCGCCACAATCAGGACTGCATACGACCGAGGCACACAGGGCCAACACCCGGCATCATGGTGTGGGGAGCGATCTCATACACTGGCCGTACACCACTGGTGATCGTCGAGGGGACACTGAATAGTGCACGGTACATCCAAACCGTCATCGAACCCATCGTTCTACCATTCCTAGACCGGCAAGGGAACTTGCTGTTCCAACAGGACAATGCACGTCCGCATGTATCCCGTGCCACCCAACGTGCTCTAGAAGGTGTAAGTCAACTACCCTGGCCAGCAAGATCTCCGGATCTGTCCCCCATTGAGCATGTTTGGGACTGGATGAAGCGTCGTCTCACGCGGTCTGCACGTCCAGCACGAACGCTGGTCCAACTGAGGCGCCAGGTGGAAATGGCATGGCAAGCCGTTCCACAGGACTACATCCAGCATCTCTACGATCGTCTCCATGGGAGAATAGCAGCCTGCGTTGCTGCGAAAGGTGGATATACACTGTACTAGTGCCGACATTGTGCATGCTCTGTTGCCTGTGTCTATGTGCCTGTGGTTCTGTCAGTGTGATCATGTGATGTATCTGACCCCAGGAATGTGTCAATAAAGTTTCCCCTTCCTGGGACAGTGAATTCACGGTGTTCTTATTTCAATTTCCAGGAGTGTAGTTGGAACATCTCCAAAGTAGACTGCGGGCTCTTCTATACCAGGGCGACATTTCAGGATAAAAACTTCGCAAGCTGCGATAGTCACGCCACCCTACGATGGCGAATTGTGTTAATTATAAACGATTACGTGCGCAGTGTCGTCGTGTTATTGAAGACAGCAAGAAAGCCAGATGGGCTGCTTTCACAAGCTCCTTCAACAGTTTTACTCCTCCTTCTGTTGTGTGCCGGCCGCGGTGGTCTCGCGGTTCTAGGCGCGCAGTCCGGAACCGCGCGACTGCTACGGTCGCAGGTTCGAATCCTGCCTCGGGTATGGATGTGTGTGATGTCCTTAGGTTAGTTAGGTTTAAGTAGTTCTAAGTGACTGATGACCACAGCTGTTAAGTCCCATAGTGCTCAGAGCCATTTTTTTTCTTGTGTTGTGTGGGGTAGCCTGCGCTGGCTATCTGGCACTAAGGTCCACTCACCAGTTTCTGGCTTGACAGTCGCGAATGACGTCCTTGTGGCCCCTGAGGACGTCTCCAATGCCTTCGGCCGATTTTTCGCAGAGGTTTCGAGCTCCGCTCATTAACACCCTGTCTTCCTCTCCCGAAAACAGGCAGAGGAGGCAAGACCACCTAACTTCTGCCCCTCGAATCATGAAAGTTATAATACCTCATTCACCATACGGGAACTCGAAAGTGCACTTGCCTGGTCACGGTCCTTCGTTCTGGGGCCTGATTCTATTCATATTCAGATGCTGAAGAACCTTTCTCCTGCGGGTAAAGGTTTTCTTCTTCGTACTTATAATCGCATCTGGATTGAGGGTCATGTTCCCACATGCTGGCGCGAATCTATTGCTGTCTCGATTCCTAAGCCGGGGAAGGACAAGCACTTGCCTTCCAGTTATCGACCCATTTCCCTTACCAGCTGTGTCTGTAAGGTGATGGAACGAATGGTTAACTCTCGTTTGGTTTGGCTGCTCGAATCTCGATGCCTACTTACCAATGTACAATGTGGATTTCGTAGGCGCCGCTCTGCTGTTGATCATCTGGTTACCTTGTCGACCTTCATTATGAATAACTTTTTGCGGAAGCGCCAGACAGTGGCTGTGTTCTTTGATATGGAGAAGGCTTACGACACCTGTTGGAGGGCGGGCATTCTCCGCACCATGCATACATGGGGCCTTCGCGGTCGCCTCCCTCTTTTTTATTCGTGCATTTTTAATTTATCGAAAGTTCAGGATACGTGTGGGTTCTGTCCTGTCCGACGCCTTTCGCCTGGAGAATGGGGTGCCACAGGGATCAGTTTTGAGCGTCGCCCTCTTCGCCATAGCGATCAATCCAGTAATGGATTGCCTCCCCGCTAATGTATCAGGCTCCCTTTTCGTGGACGATTTTACCATCTACTGCAGCGCGCAGCGTACATGTTTCCAGGAGCGTTGTCTTCAGCGTTGTCTTGACCGTCTTTACTCCTGAAGTGTCGCCAATGGCTTCCGTTTTTCTGCCGAGAAGACGGTCTGTATTAACTTCCGGCGCTACAAAGAGTTTCTCCCAACGTCCTTACATCTCGGTCCCGTTGCTCTCCGATTCGTGGAGGCAACAAAATTTTTGGGTCTTACATTTGACAGGAAACTTAACTGGTCTCCACATGTGTCAAATGCCCGTTGTACCCGTTCCCTAAATGTCCTCCGTGTTCTCGGCGGTACGTCGTGGGGAGCTGATCGAACCGTCCTACTTCGCCTATATCGGTCGATCGTCCGCTCAAAGCTGGATTATGGGAACTTTGTATACTCCTCTGCACGGCCGTCCATCTTACGCCGCCTCAACTCTATATAACATCGGGGGTTACGTCTTGCGATGGGAGCGTTCTATGCTAGTCCCGTCGACAGTCTTCATGCTGAAGCGGTGAATTGCCACTTACCTACCGGCGCAATATACTGCTTTGTCGGTATGCCTGTCGGCTATTATCAATGCCCGACCACCCGTCCTATCGTTCCTTTTTTGACGACTCTCTCGACCGTCAATACGGGTTGTATGTATCTGCCCTGCTACCCCCTGGAGTTCGCTTTCGTCGCCTCCTTCAGCAACTTGATTTTCCAATCCCTGCAACCTTTAGAGGGGGCGAGAGTCAAACGCCACCTTGGCTCCAGGCTCAGGCTCGCGTTCACCTTGACCTCAGCTCGCTCCCAAAGGAGGTTACCCCAGCTTCGGTATACCGCTCGCGGTTTGTCGAACTTCGTTCGAAGTTCATTAATACGATCTTCATTTATATAGATGGCTCTAAGACCAATGACGGTGTCGGGTGTTCTTTTATTTTCGGGGCACACAGTTTCAAATACCGGCTCCATGGCCATTGTTCGGTCTTCACAGCTGAGCTATTTGCCTTCTATCAGGCTGTTCTTTACATCCGCCGCCACCGACATTCTGCTTATGTCATCTGCTCTGATTCCCTGAGCGCCATCCAGAGCCTCAGTGATCCATATCCGGATCGCCCTTTCGTGCACCGGATCCAACGCTCTCTTCAGCAGCCGGCGGACGACGGTTCTCCGGTTACCTTTATGTGGGTTCCTGGCCATGTCGGTATCCCTGGGAACGAAGCTGTAGATGCCGCGGCCAAGGTTGCGGTCCTCCAGCCTCGGACAGCTTCTTGTTGTGTGCCTTCATCTGATTTTAGCAGGGTCATTTGGCAGCGCATTTTATCGCTGTGGCATGCCGATTGGTCTACACTTACTGAAAACAAGCTTTGGGCCTTGAAACCTCTCCCCACGGCTTGGACGACCTCTTCACGCCCTTTTCGGCGGGAGGAGATCGTTTTGGCCTGGTTACGGATTAGACACTGCCGGTTCATCCACCGCCATCTGCTGACGGCTGCGCCGGCGCCGTTCTGCCCATGAAGGCAATTGCTGACGGTACGCCACATTTTAACGTCCCGTCCGAATTTTAATACGCTGCACATTGATCTTTGCCTGCCATGTACTCTGGATGAAATTTTAGCGGATGACCCAGGAGCAGCTGCTCGCGTTCTTCGTTTATCCACTTGACAAACCTGTCTAAGGACATTTGATTTTGCTGTTTTCTTTTAATCCCTTGCCTGTTAATGTGCCTTTTATAGTGTTGTCCTTTTTAATTGGTGTTTTAACATTGTCCCTCGCAGTGCATTCATAATTTAGTCTGGCGCTAATGACCACTGTAGTTGTGCTCCGTAAAACCACAAAAAAAAGGCTGACATGCATTTACACCCTGTAGGAAATAGCTGCACTTCATGTTGTTTACTTGGTGTCCATTTGATTAGCAATCACGATATTGGGCTTGTTTCTACCAGTGCAGTGTAAAGTAAACCAAACATTTCTGGTAGAAACCATTCTAGAAGCTGCAAATTTCACTCCCTACGCGCTCAGGTTCATCTGATTTCACTGTATAAAACAATACGAAAAAGACACTGAACTTTCAGAGAAAACATTTTTCGTACATAAGTAGGCAAATTTTCAAAGAAGCAGCAGTGCTTTAGATGGTCAACAAAAATGAGCTATTTCCAATCTGGAGTTTGCATGTACGCTGTTGAAACATAGCGCTTTCCCGTTCTGACCTTTTCATTGGTCGCTTGATTAGAACTGGGACCGACGTGATGGGGATAGTGCAAAACTCTGTGTCGTTTCCGTTCTCGCGAGCTCTCAGCCAATCAGCAACGCTACCGCCAGTAGTGCACCCCCTCCCCCCCACCCCCACCCCCTCATCTCTCTAACTCTCTTTAAGACATTATCTGTGGCTGATAAAGATTAAAGATCCTGACCCAAATGAAGTTGCTTTTCCCGTTTTAGAGGAAGCCTCTTAGACTGCAGTCACAGAGGGTGGGATGATTGGTAGTTGGGAGCTCCAACATTATGCGTGTAATGAGGCTCTTTAGGCATATGGCTACCAAGGAGGCGAAGAAGTACAGTGTGCGCTCTGTGTGCATATCAGGGGGAGTCACCAGAGTTGTGCAACGAATTCTTCCAGATGCCATAAAGAGCAAAGGGTACACAGCCAGCTGTGAGTGGAGTGCCTGACTCACACGCGTCTGCGACCGTCTAGGCTGCAGATTCCTCGACTTGCGCCATAGGATGGAGGAGTATCGGGTCCTGCTTAATAGGGTTGACCTAAGAACCATAGTTACTATAGTAGTAAATTTTTGTAGCTGTGTTGTGAAATAACCAAGCTCCAGGTGCTAATAGAAAGCACTGAAGCGCAAATAGTTACACTATGTGATCAAAATTATCCGGACACCCCCAAAAACATACTTTTTTCATATTAGGTGCATTGTGCTGCCACCTACTGCCAGGGTGCGCTCCACGGAACTCACAGACTTCGAACGTGGACAGGTGATTGGGTGTCACTTGTGTCATACATCTGTACGCGAGATTTCCACACTCCTAAACATCACTAGGTCCACTGTTTCCGATGTGATAGTGAAGTGGAAACGTGAAGGGACACATACAGCACAAAAGCATACAGGCGGACCTCGTCTGTTGACTGACAGAGACCGCCGACCTTTGAAGAGGGTCATAATGTGTAATAGGCAGACATCTATCCAGACCATCACACAGGAATTCCAAACTGCTTCAGGATCCACTGCGAGTACTATGACAGTTAGGCGAGACGTGAGAAAACTTGGATTTCATGGTCGAGCATCTGCTCATAAGCCACAAATCACACGGGTAAATGCCAAACGACGCCTCGCTTGATGTAAGGAGCGTAAACATTGGACGATTGAACAGTGGAAAAACGTCGTGTGGAGTGATGAATCACGGTACACAATGTGGCGATCCGATGGCAGGGTGTGGGTATGGCGAATGCCCGGTCAGCGTCATCTGCCATCGTGTGTAGTGCCAACAGTAAAATTCGGAGGCGGTAGTGTTAGGCTGCGTTCACACTGCAGGCCGGGCCGGGCCGAGCCGCCGCCCGCTTTGATATCAAACACATGGTTTTGAATTGCGGTGTTCACACCGGCGGCCGGGCCGCGCCGACACGGCGTGAGCCTCCCGCAGCCGAGCCGGCGACATCCCGAGTGTTTAATATTGCCGGCGCGAGCCGACCGCAGGCGCGAGCCTGTGGAGCAGCACTACAGCTTCTACAGTACGCGCATCACACGTCTCCCTTCTGCTTTCATCACAAGTGTGACTGCACACGTCTTTTATTTTAAGATGTTACCTCACATTTCACAATCAGTGAGGAAAAATTACGTTTATTATAATGATACACGCGAAATTACTTTTATTTCTTTTATTTAATCTACCGTATTTACATGCATTTACAACAATAGCTTGCCAACGATCGCGGTATTGCCTCCACTGAATAGTTCGCGTTTACTTGTAAACGGAGACAGATACGAGTGTCACTGAGGGACGGAAATGTGTCCCTACCAGATGATAATGCATTGTAAAGTCACGCTATGGCACGTTACTGTAAGCTGTTGTCTGTGACATCTTTTTGCGATGTTCTTACTTTAATGAATACAGAATAACATATACATGACATTAACTTGTGTCCATCAATTTGGTATCAGAAATTCGGCTGTATGACAGTAATGATGCAGTTTCCAGATTATGGAACGAAGTAACCAAGGAGTGTGTTTCAGACAGTACACACAAATATAAATTATTTTCCTTTATAATTTTATTTGTTTTATTTACAATGAAATGATACACAAAAATACAGTAAATAGCTAAGTACTTCCAATTCCAAAATTTATTTTTGAAAGGTTTTTTAATTATTTTAAGTTGCATTTTTAACGAAATGTTCAACAAAAGTGTTGCTGACAGTTTTCGAAAGTAATGTGGAATTTCTGTTGAATGTGGCACCAGCTGTCTGCATATAAGCATTGCTACAAAATTTTTCAGCTTCAACATTGCATCCTTCTCTGTCAATGACAATATTATGAAGCAGACAAATGCAGTCGACTATGTGATCAGCTACGTAAATGGATGTTTCAGTTTCCTACCTCAGTAGTCTCCATTTATTGGTCATTATACCAAATGCACATTCAACAACTTTTCTTGCTCCGGAATGCATATCATTGTATAGAAT
Organism: Schistocerca cancellata; assembly: GCF_023864275.1. NCBI lineage: Eukaryota > Metazoa > Arthropoda > Insecta > Orthoptera > Acrididae > Schistocerca > Schistocerca cancellata. Next base: position 739,932,022 of record NC_064629.1, on the reverse strand, counting down.
CTTCTCGTTGTCCAAATTTCTGCGAGGAAAAGGTGTCATCAAATTCTCTAATAAGGGGTAAGCTTCATCTCCCAAAATGACGTACGGTAGTTCCTGACACATTCCTTCAAGTCTTGTTGGTGGCGGTAATAACAGCTCCCCATTTGTAAGTTTCTTATATAACATACTTTCTTTAAACACGCCTGCATCAGACTGTTTACCGTAGGCACCAACATTAAGTTTCTTATATAACATACTTTCTTTAAACACGCCTGCATCAGACTGTTTACCGTAGGCACCAACATCTACAGCTATAAATTTGTAATTTGCATCAGCAACTGCTTGGAGTACAATCGAATAATACTGTTTGTAATTGTAAAACATGCTGCCAGAAAGTTTAGGACACTGGACACGTATGTGATTCCCGTCTATACATCCAACACAGTTTGGAAATCCCCACCTCGTATGCATTTCACTGGCAGTTTCTTTAAATCGAGAAACAGTTGGCGTTGGTAAATGAATGGGAGCCAGTGACTCCCATATGGCCATACAAACGTCTTTCACCACCACTAATACGGTGGACACTCCTAATCGGAATGACGATGCTAGTGCATGAAAGGAGATGCCAGTGGACAGATACCTGAGGGAAAAAAAATCGTAAAATGTGTTACTCAAGTGTGGTGTTGGGCGAAGTTTTTACAGTTTTGTTTGCACAGTAGATATTTACTTAGTCCATGTCATTTCACAATTATACAACAATAAATAATTAAAGAGACATTTTCTTGCACCCTTCTATATTCTTTCAATTAAAGTAATGAAATCGAAATGCAAAGACCTGAGAAACAGTTACAGAGAATAACTTGTGTAACTTGGCAAAATAAGGTCATGTGATCCAGGGAATAGCATATTAAAATGCAATTCCACTCGGGCTTTGTTCTGTCATATGATTTTGCTAAGTTCCAAGAGCTATGCACTGTTCCTTATCAGTGGAAATAGAACCACTGAGCCAAAGGGCATTATCTCAAAACTCTTCGGCTATCAATCTGTCTATCTTACAAGGTAATGAAAAGAATTTTGTGAGGTCATCAGTAGCTCCACATGATGGACCATCACCACTGCCAAGCGCTGCATCATGAAGAAAAAAGTTGGAAAATTCTGAAGGAGTATTTCCGCGATTCTTCGTTGAAGGCACAGCAAGACATTACCCAAAATGACGAAGCTAATTACTTCCTAATGATTATCAGGAGTCCCATAAACTATCTTCCCCTCAGAGGTAGCGTTTGTGAAATTTAAAATACAAAAGCATGAATACAATTAATTGGGGTAGTGAATGCTGTACGAAGTTCTACTGCAAACCAAAAAGTGTGTACTAACGAATCTTACCTTATCGTTATACACAATGTTTCTTCTGCTGTTATACTTCTGCGAAAATTTATGTTCTGTTTCGAAATTTTGTCTTGAATGTTCTGCAGCACATACTGAAATGTATTATGATTCATTCTGTAATATGAATAAAATTTTTCGGGAGTTTTTAAGTTCTTCATGTAAAGAAAAAAACTCTCCTAAATGTCTGTCGCTATTTATGGGATGAATCCATAACCTCCTAGTTCATCTGTATTTCAAAACTCGACGAGTTACTGCAGAGTCAAAACAATACCTATAAAAGGGTGAAGACATTGTTCTACAAGACAGCACAGACTAGCTAAAGGCGAGCAACTGTTGACTGCAGCTGCGTTTTCTACTGACCTGCTTGTCAGCTGTCGAAGGGTAGGGATTTTTTTAAATTTATTTATTTGGCCTCCGGCAGCCATTTAGCCAAAGAGTGGGGATTACCTTGACAGTGCAGCGCAGCCTGCCAAGGAAGGGGAAAAAAAGAAAAGGAAAAAAAAATGAAGAACAATGAAACGCACATCTGTGTCGATATACAGTAGTTTCATTAACTCTCCATTATTTTTTCTGTCAAAGTAGACAACGAGACTACAGAATTGCGCTTCAGTTTCTGCAGTAAACGTATCACAAATCTCCAGTTTATTTTTGTGATTAGTTTTACATCATACACTCCAGGAAATGGAAAAAAGAACACATTGACACCGGTGTGTCAGACCCACCATACTTGCTCCGGACACTGCGAGAGGGCTGTACAAGCAATGATCACACGCACGGCACAGCGGACTCACCAGGAACCGCGGTGTTGGCCGTCGAATGGCGCTAGCTGCGCAGCATTTGTGCACCGCCGCCGTCAGTGTCAGCCAGTTTGCCGTGGCATACGGAGCTCCATCGCAGTCTTTAACACTGGTAGCATGCCGCGACAGCGTGGACGTGAACCGTATGTGCAGTTGACGGACTTTGAGCGAGGGCGTATAGTGGGCATGCGGGAGGCCGGGTGGACGTACCGCCGAATTGCTCAACACGTGGGGCGTGAGGTCTCCACAGTACATCGATGTTGTCGCCAGTGGTCGGCGGAAGGTGCACGTGCCCGTCGACCTGGGACCGGACCGCAGCGACGCACGGATGCACGCCAAGACCGTAGGATCCTACGCAGTGCCGTAGGGGACCGCACCGCCACTTCCCAGCAAATTAGGGACACTGTTGCTCCTGGGGTATCGGCGAGGACCATTCGCAACCGTCTCCATGAAGCTGGGCTACGGTCCCGCACACCGTTAGGCCGTCTTCCGCTCACGCCCCAACATCGTGCAGCCCGCCTCCAGTGGTGTCGCGACAGGCGTGAATGGAGGGACGAATGGAGACGTGTCGTCTTCAGCGATGAGAGTCGCTTCTGCCTTGGTGCCAATGATGGTCGTATGCGTGTTTGGCGCCGTGCAGGTGAGCGCCACAATCAGGACTGCATACGACCGAGGCACACAGGGCCAACACCCGGCATCATGGTGTGGGGAGCGATCTCATACACTGGCCGTACACCACTGGTGATCGTCGAGGGGACACTGAATAGTGCACGGTACATCCAAACCGTCATCGAACCCATCATTCTACCATTCCTAGACCGGCAAGGGAACTTGCTGTTCCAACAGGACAATGCACGTCCGCATGTATCCCGTGCCACTCAACGTGCTCTAGAAGGTGTAAGTCAACTACCCTGGCCAGCAAGATCTCCGGATCTGTCCCCCATTGAGCGTGTTTGGGACTGGATGAAGCGTCGTCTCACGCGGTCTGCACGTCCAGCACGAACGCTGGTCCAACTGAGGCGCCAGGTGGAAATGGCATGGCAAGCCGTTCCACAGGACTACATCCAGCATCTCTACGATCGTCTCCATGGGAGAATAGCAGCCTGCATTGCTGCGAAAGGTGGATATACACTGTACTAGTGCCGACATTGTGCATGCTCTGTTGCCTGTGTCTATGTGCCTGTGGTTCTGTCAGTGTGATCATGTGATGTATCTGACCCCAGGAATGTGTCAATAAAGTTTCCCCTTCCTGGGACAATGAATTCACGGTGTTCTTATTTCAATTTCCAGGAGTGTATTAGTAACCGTGCTGTCGCATGCATACCTCGTAGTGACTTCAATGTACCCTCGATATGTTGGTGAAAATATATATTTCAAGTCGGTGGTAAGCATAAAACTACGTCCAAAATCGTACTTAATGGTTTTCCGAAAATTATTTTGAACAGTTAGTTCAGGAGCCCACACGAATTGTAAGTGGTTGCAAAAACATACTCTACCTCGTAGCAATAAATAATCCCGAGAAAATTAGGAGCATTGTGACGGATGCAGGAATTAGTGACTAAAAGGTCGTTGCAGCGAGACTGAATACCATAACATACAAACTCATCAAAAATAAAAGCAAGACATATGTCTAGAAAAAAAAGCAGAAAAAATTTTCGTGACACCTTCTTAAGGGACAGCCTCCGTTTCTGCCGAACTATAGTGCGTTTAAAATTAGTTGCAACTTGTGACAGTTCAGCGCGGAACTAGTGGAGGGCAGTTGAGTGGAGAGGAGCATTTTCTAGTTGCAGATGTAGGGAACATGAAGCAGACCACAGCTGTTAGGAGGCCTAGGATAGTTACAAAGTCAAACAAAAAGAAGGTTCCGCTGCTAGGCTGTTCGCATGGTGGAAATGTGGGCTAGCAGTTGCAGGAAGTGTTGAGGAGTAAGTACCAGGTCACCAGCATTGTGGAGCCTAGTGCAGGGTTGGATCAGATGACTGACAGCATAGGGGAGATGCAGGAATTTTACAAAGGAGGTTCAGGTACTGATAGTGGTTGGAGCAGGGAACAGTCTTGATAGGGACAGGGAATATGATGTAGGCGGTTACCTGGTACAGATAGCTACTCAAACTGGTGGCACTAATGTGTATTTCGTGCAACTGTTTCAGCATCATGATCGGCGTCATCTTAATACGGCTGCTAGGCCCGTTAACTTGGGGCTAGGGAGGGCACTGATGGCAGAGGGAATGGGTCACATTTCAGTGGTCCCAGTTGGGTCTATAAGTAGATTAGGTTTCACTAGTCATGGCCTGCACCACAATAGGTATGGGAAGGGGGAGCTGGCAAAGCTTATAGGTGACAGTGTAGTGGGTGGTTGTGGGATCACTCATGGAAAAATTCCTGTAGTAGTTGGTGTTAGAGCTGCACCTTTTTTAGACTGAAGTCAGCTGATAGGTACATCTGCTCAAAGGAAATCCTTCTGACTAAGGGCTCGCCTTCAGAGGACGCCATGATTCCAAGTAGAGAAGGAGTTAGTATATTTCATCAAAATATAAGAGGCATTAGAGATAAAGTTAGTGAACTGCTTATACATTTTGACTCTGAAATTATTGGTATGTCGGAGCACCACTTAAATAAATTGACTATTCAGAGGCTTCCTTTACCAGTATGCATATTAGCTGGCTGTTTTTCAAGGAGTTCATTGTGGGGTGGGGGAGTGGCTATGTATGTAAAAACAATATTCCATTTGAGTCCAAAGACGTATCACGGCGCTGCACTGAACAGATATTTGAATCTTCTAATAATTTCCGGGTATGCAGCCGGATCCCGTCGACATTCTGCCACGATATTTCGGCCCAGAGACGTCCGGCCATCATCAGGTGAGTACACAACTACTCACCTGATGATGGCCGGACGTCTCTGGGCCGAAATATCGTGGCAGAAAGTCGACGGGATCCGGCTGCATACCCGGAAATTATTAGAAGAAGAAATACGCCGGGAAAATTTCAGAAGATATTTGAATGTTGTGCAGGGGCAGTTGAAATTACTGAAACTTAACTTCTAATTGTTATTGTTTATAGGTCCTGTAACTCTGACTTCAGAGCATTTCTGCTCAAGCTAGAGAGGGCTCCTGATAAACTTTGTAGAAAGTACCAGAAATTAGTTATATGTGGTGACTTCAATATACAGGGTGATTCAAAAAGAATACCACAACTTTAAAAATGTGTATTTAATGAAAGAAACATAATATAACCTTCTGTTATACATCATTACAAAGAGTATTTAAAAAAGTTTTTTTTCACTCAAAAACAAGTTCAGAGATGTTCAATATGGCCCCCTCCAGACACTCGAGCAATATCAACCCGATACTCCAACTCGTTCCACACTCTCTGTAGCATATCAGGCATAACAGTTTGGATAGCTGCTGTTATTTCTTGTTTCAAATCATCAATGGTGGCTGGAAGAGGTGACCGAAACACCATATCCTTAACATACCCCCATAAGAAAAAATCGCAGGGGGTAAGATCAGGGCTTCTTGGAGGCCAGTGATGAAGTGCTCTGTCACGGGCTGCCTGGCGGCCGATCCATCGCCTCGGGTAGTTGACGTTCAGGTAGTTACGGACAGATAAGTGCCAATGTGGTGGCGCTCCATCCTGCTGAAATATGAATTGTTGTGCTTCTTGTTCGAGCTGAGGGAACAGCCAATTCTCTAACATCTCCAGATACTGTAGTCCAGTTACAGTAGCACCTTCGAAGAAAAAGGGACCAAAAACTTTATTGGGTGAAATGGCACAGAAAACGTTCACCTTAGGCGAGTCACGTTCATACTGAGTTGTTTCCCGCGGATTCTCGTCGATTCACTTCTGCCGTACTCAATAACACAAAAAGCTTTCTGTTGAGCGGTCGCCATCTTAGCATCAACTGACGCTGACGCCTAGTCAACAGCGCCTCAAGCGAACAAATGTACAACTAAATGAAACTTTATAGCTCCCTTAATTCGCCGACAGATAGTGCTTAGCTCTGCCTTTTGTCGTTGCAGAGTTTTAAATTCCTAAAGTTGTGGTATTCTTTTTGAATCACCCTGTATATTTTGTGTACGATGGTGCAAGAAAAAGAATTTTGGTAGATCTCCTAAATTCATATGATTTGATATAGATTGTGTTTTTTACAGCTAGGGTGCAGGGGAACAGTAGCCCAGCCATAGGCAGTATTTTTATTCATTCTTCATTACTAAATGGCCATTCTGTTAGTAAAAGGATAAATGGCCTTTCAGACCATGACGCACAAATTTTAACACTTTTGTACTCAAACAAATGTGGCTTGTAGTTTAGGCAGCTCGGGTGCCTTACTTGTGGGATAAGGGTATCATGTAGAACAAAGCAGGAATTATATCAAAATGTTAGAAGTAGTCACAATCAAGCTGCAGTAGCCCATTACAAATAGTATTGCAAGGCGCTTAAAAATGTCATTAGGAAGGCAAAGAGTATGTGGTATGCAAAGTAGAATTGCTAATTCACAGGATAAAATTAAAAGCATATGGTCAGTTGTGAAGGAAGTGTCTGGTCAGCAGCACAAGGTCGGCGATATAAAATCAATTCATAGTAAAAATGTTTTTGTTGCTGATAAATCAGATATATGTACAGTATTTAACAATCTTTTTCTGAGCATTGCTGGTGAATTAAATAAAAATTTATTTGCAACAGGGAATCATATAACTTTCTTGGCAAATGCCTTTCCGAGATTGATGTCTGAAATACCCTCTGTGATACAGACGAAGGGGAGATTGAGTCAATAATTAAATCACTGAAGACTAAGGACTCTTATGGATATGATGGAGTGCCTAGCAGAATATTAAAGTACTGTGCTGCACATGTTAGCCCTGTATTTACCCATATTTGTAATTTTTCCTTTAGGAATGGTCAGTTTCCGGAATGATTATTAAAGTACTCAATAGTAAAGCCGCTTTATAAAAAGGGAGAAATGGATAATGTAGACAATTTTAGACCTATTTCAATGCCATCAGTGTTTGCTAAAGTTATTGAAATGGCTGTGTATGTAAGGATAATTGATCCTTTTATATCACACGCTTTGCTACCAAAAGTACAGTTCGGCTTTAGAAGTTGCTTAACAACTGAAAATGCTATATCCTCTTTTTCTTTGTGAGGTACTGGTTGGGTTAAACAAAAGGTTTCGAAAGATAGGCGTATTTTTTATTTATTTAACTAAGGCGTTTGATTGTGTTGATCACAAAATATTGCTCCAGAAGTTGGACCATTACAGAATAAGGGGAGTAGCTAACAATTGGTTCACCTCTTACTTTAGCAACAGACAACAAAAGGTCATTATTAACGATGTAGAGAATGGCTGTGATGTGAGGTCTGAGTGGGGTACAGTCAAGTGGGGGGGGGGGGGGTGCCCCAGGGATCAGTGTTGGGGCCACGCCTTTTCCTTATTTGTATAAATGATATGTCCTCTTAGTATTACGGGTAACTCTAAAATATGTCTGTTTGCTGATGACAGTATTAGCTTGGTAGTAAAGGATGTTGTGTAAGACATTGGCTCGGATGGAAATAGTGCAGTACATGACTTAAGTCCATGCCTTGTAGAAAATAAACTAACGCTAAATCACAGTAAGACTCCGTTTTTACAGTTTCTAACAGACAGTGCAACAAAACCTGACGTTTTAATTTCACAGAATGGGGATATGATTAGGGAAACTGAACAGTTCAAATTTCTAGGTGTTCAGATAGATAGTAAACTGTCGTGGAAAGCCCACGTTCAGGATCTTGTTCAAAGACTTAATGCTGCAATTTTTATTCTTCGAACGTTATCTGAAGTGGGTGATGGTGATCGTTAGACAAGAAAATTAGTCTACTTTGCTTATTTTCATTCGCTTATGTCGTATGGTATTATGTTTTGGGGTAACTCATCCCATTCTAAAAGGATATTTTTGGCTCAGAAACTTGCGGTTCGGGCAATAAGTGTTGTAAGTTTACGAACCCCTGGTCGATCCCAGTTCACGAGTCTGGGTATTTTGACATTGGCCTCTCAATATATATATATATATATATATATATATATATATATATTCATATTCCTTACTGTCATTTCTTGTTAGCCATATTAGCTTATTCCCAAGAATAAGCAGCTTTCACTCAGTTAATACTCGGCAGAAATCAAACCTGCATTTGGATTGGACTTCCTTAACTCTTGTGCAAAAAGGTGTGTAGTATAGTGCTGCATCCATTTTCAATAAGCTACCACTCGAATTCAAAAATCTTAGCAGTAATCCACGCGCTTTTAATCGAAACTGAAGTTTCCTCATAGGTCACTCCTCCTATTCTGTCGAGGAGATCCTTGAAAAAAGTAAGCTGATTGTTGTTGTATTGTTGATTGCGTTTTTTTCGGGTTCGTAATCATTTTATTTTTATCTGTTATTTCTTTTATGTTGTAATTTCATGTACTGAGACGTTCCATGTCCTTAGGGATTTGCTCCTCAGTTTGGTCCTACGGAACTTGACGTGTAAGTAAAAGAAATAAATAAAAACATCATCGATGTGTGCTTTTGGAGCCATTCAACACCGATATTGGACTGTTGATGACTGGAAACATGTTGCCTGTCAGACGAGTCTCGTTTCAAATTTATCGAGCAGATGGACGTGTACGGGTATGGAGACAAGCTCATGAATCCGTGGACCCTGCATGTCAGCAGGGGGCTGTTCAAGCTGGTGGAGGCTCTGTAATTGTGTGGGGCGTGTGTTATTGGTGTGATATGGGACTCCTGATACGTCTAGATACGACTCTGACCGGTGACACGTACGGAAGTATCCTGTCTGATCAGCTACTGTTCATTGTGCATTCCGACGTACTTCGGCAATTCCAACAGGGCAGTGTGACACTCCACACGTCCAGAATTGCTACAGAGTGGCTCCAGGAACACTCTTCTGTGTTTAAACACTTCCGCTGGCCACCAAACTCGCCAGATATGCACATTATTGACCATAACCGGAATGCCCTGCAACGTGCTGTTCAGAAGAGATCTCCACCCCCTCGTACTCTTACGGATTTATGGATAGCCCTTTATGATTCATAGTGTCAATTCCCGCCTGCACTACTTCAGACATTAGTCGAGTCCATGCCACGTCGTGTTGCGGCACTTCTGCGTGCCCGCGGGAGCCCTACACGATTTTAGGCGGTTGTACCAGTTTCTTTGGCTCTGCAGTGTAAATACTCTCAATGCGCAACAGCGGTCGTAATGTTACCAGTGACAGCGTAGTTACTAAATACGGTTTTCCGAAATTCTGTCTCCAAAGATGACGAAGTAAATATTCTAGAATTCAAGTCAAGAACTCCTGTCAACATGACAACTTAAAGTAGATATTCTTAGCAAAGCTGCTTAAATCGCTTAATAAAGGCAGGTCCTCCGGTCCAGATCGTATACCAATTACTTCAACAACATATGCAAACGCTCGTTCAACGAAAGGTCTGTACCTAAGGACTTAAAAGTTGCACAGGTCACACCAATATTCAAGAAAGCAAATAGGAGTAATCCGATGAATGACAGATCCATATCACTGACGTCGATTTGCTGTTGGATCTTGGAACATACACGTTGTTCGAACATTATGAATTACCACGATGAAAACGATCCGTTGTCACACAGTCAGTACGAATTCAGAAAATATTGTTCTTATGAAACACAAATAGTTCCTTATTCTCACGAAGTAATGAGTGCTGTCGACAGAGGATCACAAATTGATTCTATATTTCTAGATTTTCAAGAGGCTTTCGATACCATTCCTCACAAGAGACTTCTAATCGGATTACGTGCCTATGGAATATCGTCTCAGTTGTGCGACTGGATTCGTAATTTCCTGTCAGAAAGGCCACAGTCCATAGTAATTGACAGGAAGTCATTGAGTAAAATAGAATTAATATTTGGCGTTCCCCAAGGAACTGTTATAAGCACTCTGTCTCCCACATCATTTATAAAGATTAGGAACAGCAATCTGAGCAGCCCTCTTAGATTGTTTGCAGATAATGCTGTCATTTACCTTCTGTAAAGTCATCAGAAGATCAAAACCAATTACAAAATGATTTAGACAAGATATCCGTATTGTGCGAAAAGTGCCAGTTGACCTTAAATGATAAAAAGTGTGAGGCCATCCACATGAATACTAAAAGGAATACTTTAAATTTTGGATACACGATAAAACACACAAATCTAAACTAAATACATAGGAATTACAATTACAAGCAACTTAAATGGAACGGTCACATAGATAGCGTTGCGGGAAAAGCATACAGAAGACTGCGTTACATTGGCAAAACGCTTAAAAGATGCAACAGGCCTACTAAAAAGAGTGCTTGCACTACGCTTGTCTGTTCTCTGCTAGAGTACTGCTGTGCCGTGTGAGCCTTACCAGACAGGATTGATGGAGGATATCTAAAAAGTCCAAATAAGGGCAGCTCATTTTGTATTATCGTGAAATAGTTGACAGTGTGTCATGACTACAATAAGTATGTTGGGACCACAGCATGCCTTTCCATCTTCCAAGTGATCCTCTGACATCCCCCGTCGAGCTGTGCACGTCGAGTCTGTGGGGTGACTGGAAGACGGGCTAAAGATGTGCATGCCCATAGTCCCACTGCTAATAACCATTTTACAACAGTTCGTGTTGACACATCTGGACTCACAAGCCCTCTTGTCTGTGCTGTGGAGCCCTCTTGTCTGTGCTGTGGTAGCTGTACGATCTGCCACTGCAGCTGTTACAGTATGATGACCCTAGCAGACGTCTGTGCAGTGTAGATGTCCAGAATCTCAGGTACGGGTGTGAGAATATTCACAATATTCATATTTTAAGAATTGTGCCTATTGTGATAGGGTGTCAGGTGGAGTTTGCACCTGTGTTCTGAACTCTGTATATAGCGAACTTGTGCCTCTTCATACAACTTTGGAGGCTGTGGCTGCTCTGGCTAGGGCATTTCATGATCTTACCGTCCCTCCTGATGGAGGAGTGTCTCAATGCATTGTCTGCAGTGATTCTCAGCTCCCTCCATCTTTCCTGGGCGACTTCAATGGTCATAACCCTTTGTGGGGTGGAACCATGATCACTGGCTGCGATAACATCAGAACTTACTGGCAGATTTTGACCTTTGTCTCTCGAATACTGGTGCCTCCACACACTTTATTGTGGCACGTGTAACTTACTCGGCTATTGATCTTTCCATTTGCAGCCCTGGTCTTCTCCCATCCATCCACTGGAGGGTCCACAATGACCTGTGTGGTAGTGACCACTTCACGATCTTACAGTCCCCTCTTCAGTTTCACTCCCCTGGGCACACACCCAGATGGGCTTTCCACAATGCTGACTGGGATGCTTTCACCTCCATTGTCATTCTTAGCTCCCCACTACATTGAGGCATTGACATGGCTGTCCAGATTGCAACAGCAACCATTCTATCAGGAGCCAACATACCGATCCTCTATTCTTCGGGATCTTCCCATCAGGATAGTACTGGGGTGGACCTCGGAAATTGCTGAGGCCATTAGAGATCTCTGGTGAGCTCTTCAACACCATAGGTGGCATCCATCCGTCAAGTGCCTTATTGCCTTGAAACGGCTTCATGCTCAATTGTGTCACTTAATAAAACGATGGAAGTAAGAATGCTGGGAACGGTATGTTTTAACCATTGGACCATGTACACAGCCTTTGCAGGTTTGGGTGAAGATCACATGCCTCTGTGGATATCTGTCCTCAGCAGGTGTACTTGGTATTTCCTTGAAAGGTGCTGTTTTCGCTGACCCAGACGCCATAACGGAACTTTTCGATCTGCATTATGCTCTAGCCTCTGCATCTGAGAACTATCATCCTACCTTTCATGTCCTTAAACAGCAGTTGGAGCAGTTGCACTTATCTTTGACTACTTGCCACATGGAGCCCTATAATGCTCCATTCAGTGAGTGGAAATTCTTCAGTGCCCTAGCCCTTTGACCTGATACAGCCCCAGGGCCAGACTGTATCCATAACCAAATGCTCAAACATCTGTCAGTGGATTGTCAGCATCATCTCATTACCATCTTCAACCATATCAGGAGCAAGGGCGTGTTCCCATCTCAGTGGCGAGAACATTATTATTGTCCTGGTACTGAAACCAGGTAAGCATCCCCTAGAGATGGACAGCTATCGGCCAGTTAGCCTTACAAATGAGAACGAAGTTTTTCGCGGCGGCACTTATGTATAAAATATTCTCGGTATTCTTGCCGCGTCAGTTCTAGATAAAATCTCGAGCTTTTGACGATTACCTCCATCGTCATCGTCAGGAGCTGACTGTCTCCACTGCTGCTATGGTAGCCTCTATATAGCCCGAAGACGGCTTCTGATTGGTCGGCTTCTGATTGGTTGGCGATTACGTGCTGCTGTCGCAGACGGTGTCACTGTGTGCGCCGGTGGCGCCACCGCTTCCGTTTGAACGTAAACCTTGGAAGGAACGTCTCTGCTGCTTCTCTGCATCAAGCGCTCGTTTCCACGCACAGCTCAGATGGTATCCGCTATCGCGGTTAAAGTTCTTTTGGCTCATTCTGATTTCAACAGCCTCCTTAATAACCGAATCCCAGTACGTGGAGGCATGGGACAGAATTTTAGTTTCATCGAACAATATTTTGTGTTTGTTTGTGAGGCTGTGCTCCGCAATTGCCGATTTCTCAAGCTCTCTATTTTTAATGTGGCGTTGGTGTTCTGCGCAGCGTTCGGAAACGGTACGAATAGTCTGACCTATATAATTGCTTCCACACTCACAGGGTATATTATAAACACCGGGGACCCTGAGGTCGAGATTGTCCTTAACAGGGCGCATCATCTCCTTAATTCTCTTAGGAGGACGAAAAATCGGTCTAATGCCACGTCTACTCTTCCTATGTTGCTGGAAATTGCGCCACAAAAAGGAAGAACCGCAATTGGTGTATCATCCTGTGAGGTTGCAGCATTATCACGTTTCCTTCTTTTGGAGAACGCTGCCTTTATATCGCGTGCACTATAGCCGTTCTTTCGGAACACGTTCTTTAGGTGATTAATCTCGAACCTTAAGTGGTCCTCGTCAGAAACAGTTTTGGCTCTATATACCAACGTGTTCAAAACGGCTCTCTTCTGAGCAGGGTGATGGAAACTCTGTGCGTTCAGGTATAAATCGGTATGCGTCGGCTTACGGTATACAGAGTGGCCAAGACGTCCGTCCGTCTGTCGTTGTACTAAAACGTCTAAGAAAGGCAGTCTCCCTTCCTTCTCCATCTCGACAGTGAACTGGATGTTCGAATGGATTCTGTTCATGTGTTCAATGAATTCTTTAAGAGCTTCTTCGCCGTGTGGCCAGATCATAAATGTATCGTCAACGTAACGATAAAATAAGGACGGACGGAGGGGAGCCGAATTTAGTGCACGTTCTTCAAAATTCTCCATAAAAAAGTTAGCCAGTGATGGAGACAACGGAGAGCCCATTGCCATACCGTCTGTCATTTCATAAAATTTATTACCATACAAGAAGTAGGTGGTCGTCATCACGTGCCGGAACAATTTTATAGTTTCAGGAGGAAAAAGATCCGCCAGCATTTTCAAAGTGTCCTCCACAGGAACTTTTGTGAACAGCGACACCACATCCAGGCTGACTAAAATGTCATTTGGACCAACTCTAATATCTTTGATTTTCTCAATGAACATCTGGGAGTTTTTGATGTGATGTTCACACCGGCCAACTATAGGAGTCATCAACTTTGTTAAGTATTTGGCCAGCTTATAAGTAGGAGAACCAATTGCACTGACAATAGGTCTCATGGGAACATTCTCCTTATGGAGCTTCGGTAGTCCGTACAACCTGGGCGGTCGAGGAGCTCGGACTCTGAGATTTTTTGTAATATCGTCTGGAAGCCCAGAATTTTTCAGTAACTTCATGGTTTTTCTGCTGTACGTCAAAGTTGGGTCCCGTTTAAGACACTTATACGTACTGTCCTCCAACAGTGAAGTCATTTTTCTATGATATTCGGTAGTATTAAGGACCACGGTGGCATTTCCTTTGTCAGCTGGTAATATGACAAGATCTTCATCCTTCTGAAGTAAACGGAGCCCCTCCCTCTCCTCTCTACTGATATTAGACCTGATATTATCGTTACGTTGACGATACATTTATGATCTGGCCACACGGCGAAGAAGCTCTTAAAGAATTCATTGAACACATGAACAGAATCCATTCGAACATCCAGTTCACTGTCGAGATGGAGAAGGAAGGGAGACTGCCTTTCTTAGACGTTTTAGTACAACGACAGACGGACGGACGTCTTGGCCACTCTGTATACCGTAAGCCGACGCATACCGATTTATACCTGAACGCACAGAGTTTCCATCACCCTGCTCAGAAGAGAGCCGTTTTGAACACGTTGGTATATAGAGCCAAAACTGTTTCTGACGAGGACCACTTAAGGTTCGAGATTAATCACCTAAAGAACGTGTTCCGAAAGAACGGCTATAGTGCACGCGATATAAAGGCAGCGTTCTCCAAAAGAAGGAAACGTGATAATGCTGCAACCTCACAGGATGATACACCAATTGCGGTTCTTCCTTTTTGTGGCGCAATTTCCAGCAAAATAGGAAGAGTCCTGCGTAGACGTGGCATTAGACCGATTTTTCGTCCTCCTAAGAGAATTAAGGAGATGATGCGCCCTGTTAAGGACAATCTCGACCTCAGGGTCCCCGGTGTTTATAATATACCCTGTGAGTGTGGAAGCAATTATATAGGTCAGACTATTCGTACCGTTTCCGAACGCTGCGCAGAACACCAACGCCACATTAAAAATAGAGAGCTTGAGAAATCGGCAATTGCGGAGCACAGCCTCACGAACAAACACAAAATATTGTTCGATGAAACTAAAATTCTGTCCCATGCCTCCACGTACTGGGATTCGGTTATTAAGGAGGCTGTTGAAATCAGAATGAGCCAAAAGAACTTTAACCGCGATAGCGGATACCATCTGAGCTGTGCGTGGAAACGAGCGCTTGATGCAGAGAAGCAGCAGAGACGTTCCTTCCAAGGTTTACGTTCAAACGGAAGCGGTGGCGCCACCGGCGCACACAGTGACACCGTCTGCGACAGCAGCACGTAATCGCCAACCAATCAGAAGCCGACCAATCAGAAGCCGTCTTCGGGCTATATAGAGGCT
The DNA here is from genome assembly GCF_023864275.1 of Schistocerca cancellata. NCBI lineage: Eukaryota > Metazoa > Arthropoda > Insecta > Orthoptera > Acrididae > Schistocerca > Schistocerca cancellata. The sequence continues at coordinate 739,916,671 of NC_064629.1, read as the reverse complement.
ACCATAGCAGCAGTGGAGACAGTCAGCTCCTGACGATGACGATGGAGGTAATCGTCGAAAGCTCGAGATTTTATCTAGAACTGACGCGGCAAGAATACCGAGAATATTTTATACAGCCTTACAAATGTTCTCTGGAAGTTGCTTCAGTGCATGGTGAGCTGGCAGCTGTGTTGGCTCCTTCCGTCTCAGGGTTTTCTGGATCCATCCCAGGGAAGTTTTCGCCAAAGCTGTTCCACTGCTGTTAATTTGATTTTCCTGGAATCTGCTATCCGGACAGCTTTTGACCGACATCAACACCTTATTGCTATCTTCGTCAACTTGCAAAAGACTAACATCATCACATAGCGACACCACATCTAACTACCTTATATGAGTGGGATCTCAGAGGCCAGATTCCGACTTTTGTCCAGAGCGTCTTGTTGCACCATACTTTTCAGGTTCAAGTTGGTGTTTCCCAAAGTACCCCCATATGCAAGAGAATGGGGTCCCACACGGCTGTATATTGAGTGTCCCTGCTCTTTCTAGTGGCCTTCAACAGTCTAGCAGCTGTGGGGTATTCAGTATCACCCTCCTTGTATGCCAACGATTTTTGCTTTCACTATTGCTCCTCTAGTGAGGGTGTTGCTGAACGCCAACCACAGGGTGCCATTCGAAAGGCTCAGTCATGGGCCCTCACCCACTTCTTTCCGTTTTCAGCTGCCAAGACTCATGTCATACACTTCTGTTGCTGTTGTACTGTTCATCCACAACCAGAACTTTACCTTGATGGTCAGTTACTCAGTGTGGTGGACACTTATTGCTTTTTGGGACTGGTCTTCGATGCCCACCTGACATGCCTTCCCCATCTTCACCAACTTCAGCAAAGGTGTGGGCTACACAGCCTCAGTAACACCAGCTGGGGTGCAGACCACACTACCCTTACGTTCCTTTACAAAGCCCTGATCCTATCCCCCTCCCCCCCTTGATTATGGAAGTCTGGCATATGGTTTGGCATAGCCCTTAGCACTATGGTCACTGGACCCGATACATCACTGTGGGGTCCGACTTGCAACAGGAGCCTTTCAGACTAGTCCTGTGAATAGCCTCCACTAAGGATCAGGTGCCAACAACAGCTACTCAGTTATGCTGCACAAGTTTGCAGCTCCCCAAAGCATCCAAACGACCACATCCTTTTTCCTATTAGGGAGATCCACCTCCCACAACAGAGACCCAGAACTGGGGTCACAGGTGCGGTTGGACTAGTGTCTGTGCTCTGAACTTGAACTTCCCCCACTGTTGCCTGTTGTCAGGTAGCAATGCCTTATGACCCTACGGCATGTACCCTGACCTCAGTTCTGTCTCAGTTTATCCTTTGAACTGAATGATTCAGTTGACCCCATGGCGTTTTGCCACCTGTTCCTGGCTGTCCTTGATGCATTTCTAGTTTCGGCAGTGGTATATACTGACGGTTCAACAGTCAATGGATATACCGGTTTTGCATACATACAGACAAGGTGCTATGAAGTACGCTCCCTGCCAGATGGATGCAGCTGAATTGGTGGCCATCAAATGAGCCCTCAGCCATGCTTGTTCTTTCGCTGGCAACCTGCTTCTAGTCTGCTGCAACTCCCAGAGCGCCCTTCAGGCTATAGACCAGTGCTACCCTTGTCACCCATTAGTCACGACTACCCAGGATCTTCTTTCTGACCTCCATCAAGATGGCTGGCCAGTTGTGTTTGTTTGGAATCCTGGACATGTTGGGATCTCAGGGAATGAACATGCCAACCACTTGGCAAAGTTGACTACCACAGTGATGATTTTGGAAATAGGGGTCTCGGAACTGGACCTTTGCTTGACTCTACACCATCAATTGTTGTAGGTATGGAACTCACAATGATCCATTGTGGACTGTCAAACAAACTGATGGCAGTAAAGGCGACCACGACCACGTGGCAGTCTCCCCTTTGCGCTTCTCGCAGTGAACCCACTGTTGTTTGTCAGCTACGCATTGGCCCCTCTTTGCTGACCCATGGCCACATTCTCTGACACGATGGTCCACCTAACCTGCCAATTGGTGCCCATCTGACGGTGACCCACATCCTACTAGGCTGCCCAAACTTGGCTGTGTTGCGATGATAGTTCAACCTTCCTGTCGTGTATCTCTGCTGCTAGCAGACAACGCCAATGCAGCTGACTGGATTTTACATTTCAACCACAAAAAATGGTTTTTACTTGTCTCTGTAAACCACTGTGACCTCATTGACCACCTGAAGGGTTGGAGGGGCACTCCTTGCGTGCTCTGACCCAGGTGTCTCATGCAAGCCCTTGCTCAGTGATCTGGCCTTGCCCCTACCCTTTCCATCTTTTTGTTTTCCTTATTCTTTTATGTTTCCCATTTTTAATGATTTGTCTTGCCTCCATATGCATTCTGGGCAGAGCGGCTCACCCACCTTACCTGCCCCTCTCACTCCCTTCTTACTTCTCCTTGATTTTCTCTCTGTTTTATTGTATCTTGGTTACAGTCTGGCTTCCGTTGGTGTTTGTATCCTTCCTCTAAGGATTATTCCTTGTTCAATACATGTAGGATGACCTCGTAATTTGGTCCCTTTAAAACCAACCAACCAACCTTGTCTGTTAATGAACATTCGCCATCTGACACAATGAACTGGGTTCTATTACTCAAGAAGTCTTCAAACCACTCGCATATCGAGAACCTATTCCATATGCTGGGACCTGTGTTAACAGTCTGTCATTGGGCACAGTGTCGAACACTTTCTGGAAATGTAGGAATATGGAGCCTGCCTGTTGCCTTTCATCCACCATTCCCAGGATGTCGTGTCAGAAAAGGGCAAACTGGGTTTTACCTGAGTGATGCTTTCTAAATTCATGTTGATTTGTCTACAGATGTTTTCCTGTCTCAAGGAAATTTATTATATTTGAACTTGAAATATGCTCAGTAATTCTGCAGCACACCAGCGTTATATTGGTCTGTAATTTTACAATTTTTTTCTTTTACTCTTCTTATTTATGGAAGTCGCCTGTGCTTTTTTCCAGTCACTTGGGACTTGCGCTGAGTGAAAGATTCATGATAAATGTAAGCTAAGTAAGGGGCCAGTGGCAGTGAGTACTCTTTGTAAAAGCTAATTTAGATTCCATCTGGACCTGAGAAGGAATTTGTTTTCAACTCTTCAGGGCTTCCCACTACTATGGCTTCCATACAGGAGTCTGTGCAACAGTCAATGATTTGATGTCTGTACAATCCTCCTGTGTGAATGATTTTTTTAAACACAAAATTTAAAATTTCAGCTTCCCTTTTGCTGTCATCTACTGTCTCACCAGCATAGGTGGCAAGTGACTAAATAGAAGCCCTTGACCCACTTAGCAAATTTACATACAATCTTAATTCTCTAAGGTTTGTGGCAAGATCTTTCATTGACATATGATGGTGGAAGTTGTGTGCTCCAGCCGTCAGTCTTTTTTGTATGCAAACAAATATCTTCTGACTCTTATCTGTCGATATTCATGTATTGTTTTTTTAACCGGGTAGTGCAACAATCACTGTTTTCTCAGTGTTTTCGAAATGTGGTTATTAAACCATGGTGGCTCTTTTCTGTCATAATCCACTTACTTGGCACATGCTTCTGCAGATCGCAATTTTCATTCAGTTTAAACTTTGCTCATAATTCTTCTGTGTCCATCATATTGGAACCAAATGATGTCCATTCATTGTCTAAGTAGGGTGCTAACAACTGCTTATCTGCTGTTTCCAGCATAAAAACTCTCCTGCCCTTCTTGATGAATTTATTAACTTTAGTAACCATTGTCACTATGATGAGATCACGATTACTAATCACTGTCTCTGTTCTGACACTGTTGAAAAGATCCAGCCTGTCTGTGGCTACAGGTTCTAAAATATTTTCATTGTGTGTGGGTTGTCAAAGTAGTTACTACCTTATACAGGGTGTTACAAAAAGGTACGGCCAAACTTTCAGGAAACATTCCTCACACACAAATAAAGAAAAGATATTATGTGGACATGTGTCCAGAAACGCTTAATTTCCATGTTAGAGCTCATTTTAGTTTAGTCAGTATGTACTGTACTTCCTCGATTCACCGCCAGTTGGCCCAATTGGAGGAAGGTAATGTTGACTTCGGTGCTTGTGTTGACATGCGATTCATTGCTCTACACTACTAGCATCAAGCACATCAGTACGTAGCATCAACAGGTTAGTGTTCATCACGAACGTGGTTTTGCAGTCAGTGCAATGTTTACAAATGCGGAGTTGGCAGATACCCATTTGATGTATGGATTAGCACGGGGCAATAGCCGTGGCGCGGTACGTTTGTATTGAGACAGATTTCCAGAACAAAGGTGTCCCGACAGGAAGACGTTCGAAGCAATTGATCGGCATCTTTGGGAGCACGGAACATTCCAGCCTATGACTCGCGACTGCAGAAGACCTAGAACGACGAGGACACCTGCAATGGGCGAGGCAATTCTTCATGCAGTTGACGATAACCCTAATGTCAGCGTTGCTGCTGTACAAGGTAACATTGACCACGTCACTGTATGGAGAGTGCTACGGGAGAACCAGTTGTTTCCGTACCATGTACAGTGTGTGCAGGCAGTATCAGCAGTTGATTGGCCTCCACGGGTACACTTCTGCAAATGTTTGATCCAACAGTGCGTCAATCCTCATTTCAGTGCAAATGTTCTCTTTACGGATGCGGCTTCATTCCAACGTGATCAAATTGTAAATTTTCACAATAAACATGTGTGGGCTGACGAGAATCCGCACGCAATTGTGCAATCACATCATCAACACAGATTTTCTGTGAACGATTGGGCAGGAATGGTTGGTGATGTCTTGATTGGGCCCCATGTTCTTCCACCTACGCTCAATGGAGCATGTTATCATGATTTCATACGGGATACTCTACCTGTGCTGCTAGAACATGTGCCTTTACAAGTACGACTCAACATATGGTTCATGCACGATGGAGCGCCTGCACATTTCAGTCGAAGTGTTCGTACGCTTCTCAACAACAGATTCTGTGACTGATGGATTGATAGAGGCGGACCAATTCCATGGCCTCCACGCTCTCCTGACCTCAACCCTCTTGACTTTCATTTATGGGGGCATTTGAAAGCTCTTGTCTACGCAACCACCGTACCAAATGTAGAGACTCTTCGTGCTCATATTGTGGATGGCTGTGATACAATACGCCATTCTCCAGGGCTGCATCAGCGCATCAGGGATTGCATGTGACGGATGGTGGATGCATGTACCCTCGCTAATGGTGGACATTTTGAACATTTCCTGTAACAAAGTGTTTGAAGTCACGCTGGTACGTTCTGTTGCTGTGTTTTTCCATTCCATGATTAATGTGATTTGAAGAGAAGTAATAAAATGAGCCCTAACATGGAAAGTAAGCGTTTCCGGACACATGTCCACATAACATATTTTCTTTCTTTGTGTGTGAGGAATGTTTCCTGAAAATTTGTCTGTACCTTTTTGTAACACCCTGTATAGGAAAGCAAAACTTTATAACCAGTGGCTAAACTAAAATGTGGAGTAACTCCTTTTTAAACAAAGCTGTTAAGGATGGTACTGCAGTTTTAGTTATTTATGAGGAGGAACATATTTGCAAAACAATTATTTAAAAATGTTTTGTAAAGTTTAAAAAGGACTACAGATAATTCCACAGTGAGTCAAAGAAGAAAATGGGTAATTCCAACTTTCTGTATTCCCAACAGAGAGAAATTTGTGGGCACAAGTAAAAGTGCACAAGGATGATAAATTCATCAGAGCAGTTGTGAACAGCATAAAATTAGGCACTGAATTTAAGGATGGAAAAACTGGTTGAATGCTTCACACATCTAATATATTTAATCATTAAAAATATTGACAGCTTTGCATATAAAAATAAAAACATTGAAATCCCAAACAATGCCATCTTAATCTCACTAAACATAGTAAACCAATACCATGTACACTAGTATTCACTAAAGGAGGCTATCAAGGCAATAAAAAAAATGTAATTCCTAGGTGAATACAACTTGCAAAGCTCGTCAACATATGGTTATGCTCGATTTCCTGTTGGTGTATAATTACTTCACATCTATTGCAGGAGGCAAATTATTAGTTATGATGGCAAAAATTGTATCAATTGATTAGAAACAAGATTCTTTGAAGAAGTAAGGGAAAATTAATGTATTATAAGTGATATATAGACGAGTTCATCATATTGCTTCAAGGAGACTGAGGTGTTATTTCACTAGTGCAGAAAATGAATACATCCTACTCAAAAATATTATTCACCGCATTACTCTAGTAGAAAAAAACAGTTATCTTCCTGGAGCTTATGATTTCAGGAAGGGTGGGAAATGTGTGTCCAAGACTTGCGGAAACACACATGCAAGAATGTTGTTGTAATTGCAAGGTCCAGTCATCCATTGAGCTACATTTACTTCTACTTAGTGCTGCATAGACTCGTGCATCTTCTGTCACAACATTTAGAAATTCAGGAAGAGCTTCAAATTTTAAATCAGATTGGAACACAAATGCCTGTGAGCCAGGATATATTAAATGAATGTTTAATAAAATAAGATATAAAAATTAAAAATCTTTGCACAAGATTGTCAACTGTAGGAAATACCTCACTATGACTTAGAAGTGTAGTATATGATAAGATTGGGCATAGTCTTTGACATATGCTAGTATTACAGTGAGTGTTCTACTTGTTACTGATGCAGTGAGGAACAAACTTACTAGCTCCAGAATGGAAGCAGAACTCCCACAATTATTCACAGAATGTTAGTATAAGATAATGATACCAGATAGATGAAACAATCCTATAATTTTTCTAATCTGCAAAATGGCAACATGGAAGATGTGAAGAACTACATGCCCTTTCATCTTTTGTTAGCAGTATACAAGACTTTTACAAAAATCCTTATAGTATTAACTTTGAACTTTAACCAGGCACAAGGAGAAGCTGGCTTTGGAAGTGTATGTAATGTGATGGACTGTCTACTGGTTGCAGGTTGTCAAAGGAGTTGCAGAAAGAAGCGGTGTTATGTACTGTGAGACTGTATGACGGTGTTAGTCTCTTCTGGAAACCCTATAGTACAAAGGAATAAAATCTAGCTTCATCAGTGTGCTGAAGAATATGTATAACAAGGCTTCACATTCCATCTGATTACATCAAGAAAGTGAAAATTTTGGAAATAAGAAAGGAGTTAAACAAGGCTATTCTCTGAAACCTCGGAAGGGATCCTCAAATCATTAAACTGGGATGAAGAAGGAACATGCATAAACAAATGTTATTTGAACCACCACCAGTTCCCAGATGACAGTGTTTTGCTTTCTGTGTATCCAGAAGTACTTGAGCAAAGGGTTGTGGAACAGAGCAGAGCAGGCAGAACACTAGGCCTGACGATTAATTACACTATGACTAAAATAATGTAAGATCAGTATGCTCATAGGAAAACAGTGTGAGCTAATAATAAAACTATAGAAACAATTGACAAATTTCAGTGCTTAGGAAAACAACAAACGAATGGACATTTGAAGGAGTAAGCATGAAGGTAAAAATGACTCGAAGTTAATTTGTGAAACTGAATGTGGTATTTACAAGTAAATTACAAATGTAGTTTGAACTGAAAGTGTATACTGCCAGAAATGAAACACAACATTAAATGCACAGAAAGTTCAAAAATTTGGGTGTTTCCCAACAAGCAATGGATAGATACATGTTGGGCATAACAAGAAGAGGGTTTAAAATGGATAAAAGAAAATACAGAAGTTGAGAACATGATAGTGATCATTACGAAACACAAATTGAGGTGGGCAGGGCATTCAGTGAGACGGAACAATGGAAATGGACAAAATGATTGCATGGTGGACTTCTTGAAATAAGAAAACAGCTAGAGGACAACCCAACTGAAGATGGGCCGATAACAGCGAAACAAACTGGACCAACTTGGATGCGAAAAATTGAAGATTGTAATGTATGGAGAAGAGGCTTATGACAATGCATGTGCCTCTGTGTTACAATGCTTCTTTTGTTGCAATGTTGGTAGGGCACTTTTAATATTTTCCTCCTACATTATTATATGTAGTTGATTTTGTTTTCTTATTTATAGACTTGAAGATGGTGGTAGAACACAACAAAAACTGGCAATTGTAAAAGTTAATGAGTAGTAGTCATCCACGAAATAAAATGATAAAAAAAGATATGTGCATTATATTCTCCCCCTGTGAAATACACATCCAGGTGCCCAACTACTACATTCTGCATTATATATGTAACAATTAGTGGCAGTTGCTTCAGTCTTCAAATTTAGGTTCAAAACTTAGAAGATGCTATGATATGAAACTCCTATTAAGTTTTCAATTTCAGTTACCTTCATGAGAACCTAGAATGTAGATAAACTTGAGAACTTAGCTGTGGTAAATAGTTACCTGCCATTCATACACTGTTCCAGATGTGATGCCGTTATAGTAAACTGTGAAGATAAAGTTCTATAGTATTTTTTTCTGCAAATTTGCATTTATACTCATTTATTGATGGAATGCAGTGATTGATATCGTAATTTTGAAACTGTTGTAGGTCATTGGATGGAAGACTGCAAGTATCACATAGAAAAGGTTTACCTCACGTTATCTATTGCCGACTGTGGCGCTGGCCGGAGTTACAGTCGCATCATGAGCTCAGAGCAATTGAATCGTGTGAATATGCCTTCAACTTGAAACGTGATGAGGTCTGTGTTAATCCTTATCACTATCAGCGAGTGGAGACACCAGGTAATATCAACTTATTTTAACACTGTAAAAGAATTTTTAAACATGTTAGTCTAATGGATTAATGTACACAAAGATAGATTTGTTACAGGTAGTTCTATCAACATTCTCTAGAAGTTGGTAACAAACTGAAACTCAGTGATCAGATACCATTCATATTCCGTTCTGTGTTACAAAGTCAAATAAAACTGAACTTTCCCTTACAAAAATATGTTAAGGGTATTTCTTTATATGAGGGGGCTACTCAAAAAACAGGAATTGTTTTTGAAAAGCTATCTATTTTCAAAATGTTTACAAAACAACCCTATCCCCTTCAAAATATTCTCCTTTACAACTAATATATTTGTCCCACCGGTGCTTCCACTGTTGGAAACATTTTCTGTCGTCATATGGCTGACAGCTCCTCCCTCATTTTTTTCGTTACTACTTCAATGTTATCAAATCGATGTCCTTTCATGTCCCTTTTCATGTGTGTAAATAAGAAAAAAATCAAATGGAGTCAGGTCAGGTAAGTAAGGTGTGTGGGGCAGTGGAGCCATGCCATTTTTAGCCAAAAACTGTCAAACAGAGATGGCTGTGTGTGCAGGTGCGTTGTCGTGGTGGAAGAACCACTCTACTGTCTACCACTAATGGGGTCTTTTTTGATGAACACTGTTGCGCAATCTTCTTAAAACTCACGAATAAAAGGTTTGAATCATGATCTGACCTGGGGGAACAAACTCTGAATGATTACGCTCTTGTTGGACATCCAGAACAAGGTTTTTCATAAGTCGACACTTTACCTTTTCTAAATCAAGCGAACCACTTGTATGCTTGAGAGTATTTAGGATCATCTTGTTAAACTGTTTCCAACATTAAAACAGTTTCAGCAGCATTTTTGTTGAGTAGAAAACAAAATTTTACAGATGCATGTTGTTCACTTAAACTTGAAATCATAAAGAATGAAACAACAACAAAATAGTGCTAGCAAAAACAATCACTGCAGACAAACAGAAAAAGCCAGGTTGACAACCGAGGTGGCACTGAACTGGCAATGAGTTGTGCTGTATACGCCTAGTGGCAGAAATGTGTACTACACAAGCTCCACCCATGGCAATCTTATTACAGCTTTTTTTAGGTACCTCCTTGTACACTTGTAAGTTGATAAATCACTCCCTTGATAATGAAGTTAAAAACAGGACTTGAAGCCAGAACCTTGACATCACGGGCAGTGTTCTAAGTGGCTGAGCCATCCATGAATGTCTCATGACCCATCACCACAGCTTCACTTCTGTGTACTGGCCTGTTTTCATAACTTCACAAACTTGTCACAAAATATTGTTTGCAATATTAAAAGGCCTTTCACTAAGGAAACACTGATCAGGCTCATAATAAAATAAGGAAAATAAGAGCTCACATGGAAAGATATAGGTGTTCATTTTTTCCGCACACTGTTCAAGAGTGAAATAATAGAGACTTATTGTGAAGGTGGTTCGATGAACTCTCTGCAAGGCACTTAAGTGTGATTTACAGAGTATCCATATAGATGTAGATGCAGATTTTTTGCATACGTTTGTGCATGTTAATTCTAGAGTTCTATGGCTGTTATATCTACAAGGAGATCAAAGTTTCATTGAAACCATCTCAGCCGCATCATGTACATATTTATTTAATTCCATGGCCTATTTTAGGACCTCCTCTTATTATCAAGTGCCTCATAAATATATTAGCAACAGTGTAAGCAAAAAGATAAATGAAAGCCAGTGCAGTTACACACACAAATATTTTGTCAAACATATTTCTAACTAGTATGAAACATAAAAATGTAGCATAAACACATACCATGCACATATAACATACAATTTCAATTAAGTGTATTATACAGATCATCTTCATGCTGTTGTATTATGCTTGTAGTACAACTATCAACATCTACATGCATACTCTGCAAACCACTGTGAAGTGCATGGCACAGAGCACATCCCATTGTACCAGTTACTAGGGTTTCTTTCCATTTCATTCACATATGGAGCATTAAAAGAATGCTTGTTTAAATGCCTCAGTACATGCTGTAATTACTCTAATCTTGTCATCACCATCACTATGTGAGCAATATGTAGTGGGTCGTTGTATATTCCTAGATTCATCATTCAAAGCTGACTCGTGAAACTTCGTTAGTTGACTTCCTCGGTATGGCCTACATCTATCTTCAAGAGTCTGTGAGTTCAATTTCTTCAGCATATCTGTGACACTCTCACACAGGTCAAACAAACCTTTGACCATTCTTGCTGACCGTCTCTCTATATGTTCAGTATCCCCTGTTAGTCCTATTTGGTTACAGGTTCCACACACTTGAACAATATTGTAGTTTGGGTTGCACGAGTGATTTGTAAGCTATCTTCGTTTTAGACTCATTGCACCAATAACCCAAAGTGTACCACTTGCTTTAGGCTTGTGATCATTCCATTTCATATCTGTACACAGTGTTTGTTACACCCAGGTACTTGTATGAGTTGGGCAGTTCCAACTGTGATTCATCGATATTATAATCACAGATTAACTTATTTTTTATTCATTTTTTTTAAGTGCACAATTTTACATTTCTGAACATTTAAAGCAAATTGCCACTCTTTACACAATTCTGAAATCTTATCAAGATCTGACTGAATATTTATGCAGTTTCTTTCAGACAGTATTTCATAATAGACAACTCCATCATCTGCAAAAATTCTGAGCTTACTATAAATATTGTCCGCGAGGTCAGTGGTATACAACATGTACAGCTAGCGTCCCAAAACACTTTCCTGGGGCACACCTGCAGTTACTTCTACACCTGACGATGACTACCCAAGATAACACTCTGTGTCCTCCCTACAAAATAGTCCTCAATCCAGCCACTAATTTCATTTGATACCCCATAAGACCATACTTTTGACAATAAGCTAGGTATGGTACTGGATCAGATGCTTTTTGGAAATCAAAAAATACTGCATCTACCTGTCAGCTTGGATCCAAAGCTTTCAATATGTCATGTGAGAAAAGTGTGAGTTGGGCTTCACAATATCAATGTTTTTGAAATCAATGCTGTTTGAAATGGAGGAAGTCTTTCTGTTAAAGATACTTCATTATGTTTGAGATCTGAATATGTTCTAAGATTCTACAACAAATTGGTGTCAACCCAATATTGGACAGTAGTTTTGTGATCGCTTCTGCTACCCTTTTTGTAGACAAGTGTGATCTGTGCTCTCTTCTAATCCCTGGGCATGGTTTTTTGCTCAAGAGAGCTATAATAGATTATACTTAAAAGAGGGGCTGTCTCTGTTGCAAATTCAGTGTAAAATCTGATAAGGATTCCATCAGGCACTGGGGCTTTGTTCAATTTTAACAATTTTGCTATTTCTCAACACCTTTGACATTAATGTCTATTTCACTCAGCTTTTTAGTGGTACAAGAATTAAATTTAGGTAAAACTTGTAGGTTTTTCTTGGTAAAGGAACATTTGAAAACCGAGTTCTTCATTTCTGCTTTTGCTTTGCTGCCCTCAATTTTAGTCCCTGTCTCACCTGTTTAGTGACTCAATGTTAATTTTGTTGCCACTAACTGCCTTTGCATACAACCAGAATTTCTTTGGGTTTTGTGAAAGATTATTAGACAATATTCAGCTGTGGTCATCACTGAAAACCTCATGCATTGCTCTCTTGATAAACAAATGCTTTTCATTCATCATGTCTGTATATACTGCTCTTTACCTTACCTTGCATCTATTATTGAGTAGTCTATTTCTTTGGGAGTTTGTGTAAGTGACTCTATACCATGTAGGGTCCATAACTATCAAGTGAATGGTCAACTGTTCTTTTAAATTTTATGTATAATTCCGCTACTTGCTTCTGTTCTGAGCTAAAAGTTTCAAATTTCTCATTGAGATATGATATTACTGCTTCTTTATCTAGTTTACCAAACATATAAATCTTTATCCTCATTTTAGTTGTCCTTTGTACTAAGACTGTTCGTGGTCACTGATACCAGCTTCGATATGCCCACCCTCAAAGAGGTCAGGTCTGTTTGTTGTCATTAGATTTAATATATTTCCATCATGAGTGGGGTTTTGAACTATCTGTTCTAGGTTGCTTTCAGAGAGGGCATTTAGTAATGTTTCACGGATGTCTTATCACATCCACCACTAACAAAACTGTAATTTCTCCATGTGATTGATGGATGATAAAGTCTCCAATGATGATTACAGTATGATTGGGGAACTTACCTACAAGTGAACTGAAGTTTTCTCTAAAGTTTCCGGTTACGTCAGAAGATGATTCTGGTGGACAGTAGAAATATTCAGTAACCATTTTATGCCCACACTTCATACTGAGTCTTATCCGAACAATCTCACATGTAACTTCAATTTCTATCATGTTGGATTTGGGTTTCTTGTCTGCTGTGACAAATACACCATCTCCATTTCCCATTTGCATATCCCTTCAATATACACTTAAAATTGTCCCCAAAATTCTCACTGCTATCAGTTTTAGGTTTCAACCAGCTTTCTGTACCAAGTATAATGTGAGCTTCACTGCTTTTCAGGAGCACTTTGAACTTTGGGACTTTGTTGTGAATACTTCAATAGTTGACCACTAGGATCTTAATACTCTAAGCTGTGGGAGGCATTTCTTTCGATCATACACTGATACTTCTGGGTTTCCTACAGCTATCATAATCTGGATTAGATGGAGAGTCACCTAATACAAAAGCCCTGTGCGTACCCCGCATGAAGTCAGCAACCTGAGTAGCAGCCTCTGATCTGTAGAGCACATTTGATCTATTTATGGGGACCCTACAATTCTCAACCCTATGGTGCAAGTCCAGGAAGTCACAGCTTAACTTGTCACAGAACCTTCAAAGTGTCTGATTGTCCTTCCAGTTAACTCAGAACCAAGGGGCCACAATCAGTTCTGGGGACAGTGCTGCAAATTGTGAGCCTCATTGAAACTCCAAGTGTGAGGCTGGCCTTCTCAACCTTCCCTGTCAGTCACTGGAATGACCCAAGCATGACCTTGGAGCCCACACGACAGGCATAATTTGTTCTGATGTGCACCACAATCTGCAGTTGGTTGCACCATATTTCCTCAATTGTTGCTGGAATAGCCTCTTCAACATGTTGAATGAGGCTCCCAGGCATCCACACTGAATGCAAGTGGTGCCCTTTCCTGTCTCTTGCTGCCATTTCCCTAAAGGGTGCCATCATTTGCCATACATTTGAACTGCTGATGATTAATAGATCCCTACCCTTTTGCGTTTGCCACCTCTTGACGCTGGACAAATTAGGTTTCCCAAAACAGGTGGAAGTGAGTCCCACTGGCTCAGTTTCAGTGAAAGACAGCACCTCCAACTTGGTCATTGGTGTTCATTGGGGGGATCATAATAACACTGAGTCCTCCGTGGTCTCTGTCCACACTGTACAGGACACTTAGATCTACCATTGAAACACCACTCGCAGTCAAGTGGGCGAGTAATGATAGGTTCCGTAGTTCCTGCAGAGGAGCAGAATCCACAGCAGAGGATAGTACTTGAGGTACCTTGGGTACCATACCACAGATATACGATTCTCGTGAACTCTTCCAACACATCAATTCTCAGCAGCCAACAATGTTTTGACAGTAGTCATTGTGATTTCCAGCTACTTACAAATGTCAACCAACTCGTACCAAGTCCGAGAACAGTGTACACAGTGGGGCTGGATTTTGGCAGGTGCAATGTATTACATAACAGTGAACAAATAACTTTAAACTAAGCTTGCTGATTAAAAATTAATAATTCACCATAAGACTTGAAGCAAATACACAAAATCAGATTTCTATTAAGGTAAGAGAAAAACCTTTGGTAAAAGTTACTAGTTTCATAAAATTTTCTGAGGTTTACTTTAATTGTTAGCAAAGTTAAAAATAGAGTTGATTTGCAATAAATGTAGATAATATGTTCTCCTCTTTAAGAGAAAACTAGATGTAACACAATATGTTTGTTACAATATCTGCTACAGTGAATAAATCACAAATGCTGATTTACTAAAAATTAGGTTTTGCACAGGCCAACAGTAACTTCCGAAACTTCTCAAAAATGCACATTTATTTGTGTTAATATACAGTGAAATTTGAGATCTATTCTTTGGCAGTAACTGTGAACCACAAATGCTGACGTGCTACGATATGAGTTATCCAAAACACTCGTACGGATAACTTATGAAAAAGTAGTTTTGTAAACATCTGAAAATTCTAAAAAATAACCTATTTCTCATGTAATTATGTTATGAAATTAGAGAATGATTGTTTTGAATGAGGATAAACACACTACTCTCAAAAATTTTAAAAGAACACAAACAAGATTAATTCTACAGTTGATGATAACAAACAGTACGGGTTTATTGCGTCACTCACAAATTTTTTAAATTTCACTATATATCACAATACAGTCTGTGAAAGATTATGCAGAAGCGATGCAAACAGTAAACTATGTGAATCTAGAATTTTGAATCAGCTTATGAATCTTGCATACCTCATCACACACAATGGCAAATTCCAAAGTCGGCTTTAAATAAACTTGTCAGTTTCATGGATTTTTTACTTGACTGTTTCCGTGCCAACTTCTACACTTGCTTGCCGAAGATGAACACTGCAGCATGAGTTTATCTAGGTCAAAATCGAGTAAATGTGCAACACCAACAAAACACATCTTCTGCCTGTTGCAAATAACAGTGCAAAATCTCCTATGTAAAGAACATCAAGATATCCACAGATATTCTAAAAACTGATGTACATATGTATAATACACATCTCCTCCAAACCACAGGACCGATTTCAGCCAAACTTTATACGTGGGGTCTTGCCCACTCATCCCTAATAGGGTGCCTACGGGGTGTTGCAGTCTTGGAATGCTATACAACAATTCAAACAAATAACATTAGTAGTTTTATGTCTATAAAGAAATTGACAATACTTAACTTTGAAGATTTACAAGTAGTAATTGCAAACGAGGGGCGACATGCAATATAATTTAGAGTCCTTGATATGTGAAATGTTCAGGCAAGTTGACACACGTCACTGATAACTAATGTCCGCAATCCAGTGCTGATCTGAGCAGCCGAAGCTAGCAGTAGTGTCGTTTATATTCCCTTCTTCCAGGTGTCACTCTTGGCGCGGTGCAGTCCAATTCCGCGCACCATTGGCCGCCGTTTCCTCACCGCCTTCTCTGCTCTTGCATTCTGCATCATCATTCCGGCGCTTGTGGTCACGCCAGAACATTACTCCCCCCCCTCCAAAGCGACGGAGCATGATCATGTATGGAGTGTGACTGTGGCGGGGGATGCAGGAGCATGGACACTGATGGACCAGAAGTTGTGGTTGCAGAGGACGTCCAGCTTCTGGCTGTACCCCGCCATCCAGCCTGCACTCTGGCGAAAATGTCCCCCAGAAAATGAGCAGGGGGGGCACACATCCACCTCTTGCTGCCATGAATCTGATGAAGAGGTTGGCGACTGCTGCGGTGTGGGCGGCTCCAGCTCCATCGGTAGGGCGAGTGGAGGCAGAGGCCCCGTCTCCATGGGGTTGTCCTGCGATGTTGTGATAACACCGTCTGGCAGCTGCTGTGGCCACACTCCTCTGGACCCATGAATCTAGCGGGGGGGGAAGAGAGACTGAAAGATCATCGTGTACATGACACAGGCGAAGTTGATTTTGATGGTGGCACTGCAAACCATCGGAATCTGAAATAAGATACATGCAAGCACCAAGTCGATGGATGATCTCTCCTCACGCCCATTGTCTGCTGCCACTAAAAACCCTGTAGACGACAATATCGTGTGGCACGACATGATACTTGCGGCCTTCATGTCATGCTGGATGCTGAGGGGGGTGGAGCAATGTGTGATGGTGGTGGCTGTGAAGCAATTCCGCTGGCGATGTTCCATCTTGTGGGTGCGAGTGATACAAGGCAAGAAACAGTTGCAAGGCTTGATCCCTGGTGTTGTCAGAGCGAAGTTTGGCCATCTGCTGCTTGAATGTTCTGACAAAACATTCTGCTTCACCGTTTGACTGTGGATGGAATGGTGCACTAGTTGGATGCAGTATGCCATTGTATTCACAAAATGTTTCAAACTCATGGGATGTGAACTGAGGGCCGTTATCTGACATTATTACTTCATTTAAACCTTCTAGGCATAAAAATCGATGACAACACCTGAATCGTGCTACGTGACATCGTTGACTTCATTGGCACAGCAATAGGAAACGTGCTATGTGAAGGAGACATAGCTTCCATTCTGCTGAATTGAACTTTTTTCTGTAGAAAAAAAAAATTCCATTGTGCAGGCAATAGTACTGGGCTGCCTTAGGATAACTGGGATCCCCTAAATGAGTTTTCATTAGCTTCAGTTTATCGTCGTCATTTTGCTCTCTCCTTAAGTTCTCAAAGACTTTCTTCGAGGCAGTTTCCTGTTCGACTTCACGCATAGCAAAGGTATGTGCTTCATATTAAAAAACTAGAAACCCACCTCGATTGCGAAAAAAGCACCTAGTGTTAACCTAGGTTTCGCTGTAGATAACTACACCTTCTTCAGAACAATAAAACCCACAAGTGCCTAAGAAGACCTTTGTCAATGATTAAAAGAACACCATAGCTATACATTTATAAATGAAAAAAAGGAAAACACAAACAGTACATATGTACAAAGTCAAAACCACTACTTAACTTAATGGTGTACGCTCCACTTCACACCGGCCTGTATTCGATGGGCCATGACCCGCCATAAATTTTGGCAGTTTTTGGCAGTTTTTGGCAGTTTTTGGCAGTTTTTGGCGGGTCATGGCCCATTGAACATAGGCCGGTGTGAGGTGGAGCGTACACCATTAAGTTAAGTAGTGGTTTTGACTTTTTACATATGTACTGTTTGTGTTTCCCTTTTTTTCGTTTATGATTATATAGCTATGGTGTTCTTTTAATCATTGACAAAGGTCTTCTTAGGCACTTGCGGGTTTTATTGTTCTGAAGAAGGTGTAGTTATCTACGCCGAAACGTAGGTTAACACTAGGTGCTTTTTTTCGCAATCGAGGCAGGTTTCTCGTTTTTTTAATATATTAACCAACGATTGCTGACGCACTGCTATGTTGAAAGTATGTACTTCATCCTTCTCCATTAAAGGAATTCCCGATTCTTTGCTCAATTCAACACTTCTCGGCACCTTGTGAGTCTCACGTGCCTTAATTTTCAAGTTTTTAAGACTGTCACTTTATATTATCACTTTGTGACCTAGCAAGTAAAGTTCGAGCTTCTGCATACCGAGTACTATGGCTAAAGCCTCTAATTCTGAAATACCATAATTACAGTCTGCAGGTTGTAGCAAATGACTCACAGACACTATCATTTTGTGTGCCTCTTCATCTCATTCCGTTTCCATTCAAAGCAATTCTGCTGCTGTTCCGTAGCCACTTGCATCAACTGAGTGTGGAAGAGTTTAAAAAGGCAGCAGAAATTATAGTAACTGGATATGACTGGGATACACTGGCCAACTGACCAAGGGTGTTGATAGTGAGTCACCGAAAATTAGAGAAAGGCAACAAAAGTGATGAATGAATGACGAAGATGACACGACAGAATGACAAGCCTGGAGATTGAACCAAATAGAGCGCCTAGATGTAGCAATATTGCAAAGTGAGCGGTTGGAACACAACTGAGGTTCGGGCCTCTGTGCTGTCGTGGATGGGGTCCGGGTACATTTGAAAATTTGTATAGAGGTAAAAAAAAAAAACAAACCTCATGTTCCTTACTAATATTATTTTAATTTTCACTCAGAGAATAACTATAGGTAGGCATAACTGTATTCAGAAATCAATGGGAGAAAATTCATTTGCAGTCTTGTGGCACTTTTTTCAAGTTAGGTTCACATGGGGGGGGAGCAGGTTGGTGATCAAGGCAGCACTATGGCTAGTTCAACAGTAAATAGACAATGTACAACAGACACTGGAGAACACAAAGTTCACAGGCATATGTGGAGACAAACACAATAGCAGGTAAATTTTTTGCTATTTCCTTATTTTTCTGGAAAATGTTTCCTCCTAAATTCTTCGATGGACACAGTTTGACATGTTTGAAGGAGATGTCTTCCTTCAAGTCCATTGTGTCCATTTGGAGGAAAGGCTTTGATTGGCAGAACAATTTCACAGCCACATCAGTCCATTCTGCCATTGGACAAACTTCAAAAGGCGATTTTAAGAATCGCGATAACTTCTCTATCTCAGCGAAGTCTTGGAATCTTGCTGCAAATTCCTTCCTAAGATCAGACGTAAAATTTGAAAATGCTGAAATGTCTGTTTCAGAAAAAATTTTTATATTCAAGAATTGTTGGAAAGTGAAAATACTCTTGAATTACATTTCTTTTTCAAAGATATTCAGCTTGTGACGGGAAGAAGACATGCTTTGTATCAGATCACATATTAATTTCCCATTTCTGTGTAGCTTGGTACTTCAGTGAATTTCAACATTTCAGAATGTCTTTCAGGAAAGCCACAGTTAGAATCTTGCATTCAATTTATTTATTTAGCCATCCTTAGACATTTTAGGATGCCATCATCATTTAACCATACAGTAAAGCTGCATGCTCTCGGGAAAAATTACGGCCGTAGTTTCCCCTTGCTTTCAGCCATTCGCAGTACCATCACAGCAAGGCTGTTTTGGTTAGTGAGACCAAGAGATGAATACACTAAGCAGATTCAGAAGGATGTAGGTTGCAGTAAGTACTGGGAGATGAGGCAACTTGCACAGGATAAGGTAGCATGGAGAGCTGCATCAAACCAGTCTCAGGACTGAAGACCACAACAACAACATAGACATTTTAAAATGTATGGACATTGTCAGTTTGTGTACAGTCATATTTGAACAGTTTTTTGTTACATGTTCTTAAACACTATGAGACAAAAGTTATTTACACTCATTTTTAGTAAGGAATTGATTTATAGTGTAAAAACAGTGTTCCTGCAAATACAATTTAAGATTTTTCCTAAAGCAGTACATGTTATCTGTTTATTTTATTTTCTGCAGTAGTTTATTATACTCTTTTATACCTTCATACAAGAAACTATTTTGAGTTATGTGGATTTTTTTCTGTCTAGGTGAAGACAGTGACTTGTTATTGTACTATAGTTATGAAAACTGCTATTTGTACTATAATTTACCATATTTTTCTTAATATACACTATGGTTTGGAATATAAATTCACAAGGTACAGTTAGAATTTCTAACATTTTGAAGATTTCTCTGCAGTGGGCCCACTTACTGCTCTCTTTTGCATTTTAAATTCTGTTTGTAAACTCTGAGCACTGTTTCCCCACAAAATTATATCATTACTGATTACTGAATGAACATAACTAAAGTATACAGTTCTCAGTCAGTCATCAGTGCATGCGGATGCAAGGACTATAAGTGGGTAACATGTTGTGGATATCTTTTTCGAGAGTTTCATAGCACTTTCATTTGGTTGTCAGTGTGCAACCCAAAGAATTTTGTTGTAGGAGCATCATCTATGGAGAAGTTATCTAGTTTTATGTTTAAGGGACTCTGTTTCATATGAATTCTAAAGCATATTGTATTTGTTTTCTTTATCTTGAGGGTTACTTTGTTTTCCTTCAACCATTTGTAGACATTCCTCAGCACGTCAGTAGAATTTTCCAGCATTTGTGCTGGTGTCTTCCTGGTGATTAATATGTTGCTGTCATCAGCAAACTATCTTCTCTCCATGGCTGATGTGTTGTGGGAAATCATTTATATATATACCAGAAACAATACTGGGCCCAGTGGACATCCTTGAGGGACCCCAATACTGATGTGTTGTGGATCCAATGTGTTTCTGAGTGTACTTTGATCCACTGGAGATGTGTGATCTCTACTGACTGTACTCTGTTTTCTAGATATAAATGAAACTATTTGCTAACCACTCGTCTTACTCTTAGTGCCTCTAACTAGTGTTACTTAATCATTGATAAACTGTTGATCAATCTATAGTATCTGCACTATCGTTACTATCAGTAATCCGGTTTAACTTTTGATATTCATATCATTTACAATGTAATTCTTTTTGAACTGACGCCTGAAAAATTTTTGTTTGCTATTATCTCCATGGAGTGCTGACAAAGCAGATTGTGTGAAGGTATTTAATCAACAACAAATATGCTGGCACCTTAGCCAGTCTAAGTTGTTTATAAACTAAGTGGTTAATAGATTAGTCACTGTGGGGGAGGGGTGGTGAAAGAAGGAATTTTCTTGTGTGTCTTTCAGTCATGACAACTCATGGTTGTGTGTATCTCATACTGATCAGATGATCATGGTAAAAAGGACACACTTAAATAACAGATTTGTGAATGTACATTACTGATTTTCATCGTCAAATGTGTGAGCTTGCTTATTTGTAATAGCGAAAAAAATGACATTTTAAAGATTTGTTAAGTGTTTCTGATTGTACTGTATAGCGCATTTTAAAATAAATACATTTATTGTCATTATTAATTAATCACACATTCTGTTTCTGAGTCCTCATTGTGCTTACAAGTGTTTTCAGTTGTACATTGTTGATGTGTAGAGTGATTCGAAAACACCAAACACTGCAGTCCTAATGCCCCTCCGTCACTTCTGCTTTTGCAGAAGCACAAATATCATTCATATGTTGGTTGCATATGTTATGGTCGATTAGCGGTGCATGTTCCTTCAAGAATATACCAGTTCCCGCAAAACTGAATAAAGTAAAAGCACAACCCATTGAGTGTCAAGTATTTTATTTGTATGGTTGCTGGACATAATCATTAAAATATACAGTTTTATTTACATGCTGTCTGCTTTCACAGCATTGGAGTGTATATTCATAAGTAATTCGGGAGGAATGTGAATGTTTCAGTGGATGTGTGAGAAACCTAATCTCTTCTTGCCAAGAGTTGACTGTGAATGTCCAGGAATGTTTTTGCAAAGCTTCAACTCCTGTAGATCTTTCTTAAGCTCTTGCCCATTAATGCTGTAACCTCTTGCTTGAAACTTGTGCAGCGGGTGAATAAGCTCACCATTATTCTTTTCTTTTTCATTTTTTCGAGTTTACATCATTCTGCAACCTGGTTAGTAATTTTTTTAGCCTCACGAGGAGTAATTCTAACTCTAAAGCTTCTGGCTCCATAGGTATCATAGGATGTGACCTCAGTGTACCAACAATGGCTTCTTTGTCACTTTATTTCAATATTTAAGCGCCACACAACAGGATTATTCATCACACAACACTAGTGCCACAACTGTTGTATTGCTGTCACTAGCAGCTGTGAAACAAACAGCACAGTGGCGAAGAAGTGTTCAGAATGGTGCTGACAAAGTGATCAGTACTTTCTGCACACCACTGATAGTCTCTATTGGCTGAGGAATTCCGCCCTTCCAAGATTATTTCGTTCGTGTAAGACCTGCATAAATAAGTTTTTGTTGTTATTTTGAAAATGAACCATAAAAATCAAACATCTGTGTGGAATTTTTTCAAGAAAGTGGGATAATAGTCAGGTTGTAAGGCATTATTTCTGCATTAAAGGTTATGAACATTATCAGGTAATAGCAATAATTTAAGAGACCACGAAAAAGAAAGCATGGTGAAAAACTAGGAACCACGAATTAGTAATAGAATTGAAAGGTGAGGGATCAACTTGTGAGCTAGATCAAGTGCAAAAGGTGCAACCAAAAGAATCGAGAAGCTCCATAAAAAACTATTTTAACAGAACACAGTTGCATGATGCCAGTTCAAAAGTAAAAAAGAATGTCTATTAAAAAACGATTGCTATCGGTATGCTACTGTACGTAACTTCCGACCATCAAATTTTGAAAAAAACTGTATGCCTTAGACAGCAGATATGAGTTGCCAGATAAAACCACATTTAAATATTTACTGATCTCAAAACTATAGGAAGAGAGAAAATAAATTAGAGAAAGCACTCAGAAAATGTAATTTTTTTTTACTTTTACAACGGACATGTGGAAAAGCAACGTGAATGAAAGCATGCCGACATAGACTTGCCACTTTATTATAGGCGAAAAATTAGTTTCACCCATATTAAAAGTAACAAACTGCAGGTTATCACAATGCAGAATCTATGCACATGTAACTAACATTTTTAAAATGTTTCTTTCTTTAGCTCGTCAATGCCATGCTGAGTTTCGTTTCATTCTTGTGATCAGTACATGTCGGTGTTAGTCAATTCTTGGCAGTTTCACCACTCCCCTCTCCACCCCCATTCCCCCTCAGCCCTCTTGTCGATAGAAATCTGAAGCCATCGTGCCATTTGTGTTCTGTTTATGGACACTGCCAACCGTAACAAATCAGTGAATAATTGCGTTACAACTGGCTTAATATAGTTTCTTATTCATTACTACAAATAAGCAACACATTTGAACATAGATGTCTCTAATGTGCTTTCTCAAAACATTGGATCTTCCGCACCCGAAGTTTTCACTTGATAGTTTGTGCGATAGCATACTAATATGTGAGAAACTAACACAAATCCCAACAGCACTTGAACCACACTTAATGCAACATAGCAAAATCAGCTGGCATTGGCATTACAGTTACTATCTTGCTGTCTTCAGAGTATATAAACAACTTGCTTTTGTGGTGATTTATATGGACTTCTTCAATTGTGTTAGCAAATCAGAACAGAATTAAAACTTTCGGTACTTATAAAACAGCGTCGGTATTAATGCATATATTTGCCAAAAAGGACTAACCACAGCAAGTTGTAAATATAGGCCTTACTAACTGAATCAGAACTTTCCTGTGGTAATGGAAACTTTTGTATCACTGCTACAGTGAAGCCGACTAAACACTATCAGGTTCTGACAAGTGCAAACTTTGAGCGGCGCGGGTATATTATAGGAATCAGTATGACGGGCGAAGGTGCCAGCACTGCTGTCTCTTGCCGCACCTTTCCTTGTCCTTCGTTGATACCGTATTGTGCTCTTTATACTGCTCCATGTGCTTCCCCCAGTGAAAGGCAAAACACCCAACAGTACTACAAGCTACACACTGTTGAGTGCAGTAAAATAAGTGCTGCCGATCTCAGCGATGTAGCAGCTGTAGCACTGCAGTAGAGTGATGGCCCTTTCGTTTTGTACTTAGTGTCAACTGAGAAAAAAAAAACATGAGTGAAGAAGCCACCCTTCATCTCTTCAACACAGTTTCAATCTTATTCCCCTGTGCAGTTTATACCATATCTACTGCAGTTAGTCAGCAAGTATGCACACCTAAGGTAACAGCATTTCATGGCAGACCAGTAAACAATTCCCTTCTTGCATCGATATTCCTTATGATGACCCTCTTCCCGCCTTCCCCTTGATTCTAAGACACTGAAGCTCAACATAACATCAACAAGTAATATATTGACCCAGTTTTTATGCGGATTACATTTTTATGTAGGAAAGTAATTTTTCATATAACAAGACATTGAAAAAAAAAAAAAAAAAAAAGAAAATTTTGACATTATGCAAAATTTCAGACATACTGGCAGGTTACTTTAACATTACATTTTTTTCAGGTCATCAATCAAATCTTACTAGAATATAATATCCGTGATAAGACAGTGGTAGTGGTTGCAGACAACGCTGCCTAAATATTAAGGATTCGACATTCACCCTTTTTTGCCCACTGCATCAACTTAACAGTACAAGACTGTTTCAAAGCAGAAACATTTTCCAAAATTTTATTGAGAACAAAAGCTACTGTGACTTTCTTTCATAACTTTACACTAGCCAGTGACAAACTGCGCAGTATTCGAAAAACAGCAGTCAGTCAGTAACTGAGACTGATACAAGAGGCGCCGACTCTATGGAACAGCTCATGCTGCACATTCAAAAGAAGAGCTTGAGATTATGATCAATGAAAGTTCAAATGCACTGCCTACCCTCACAGATAATAGATCTTCGGGAACCTTTTGACGTAGCAACAATCTCAGGGGGGGGGTCATTATACCTCTTAACACAAGCACCTTAACAACTAATGAAGGAGGAAGTCTTGTGGATTCCTTCATTAAAACAGGCAATGAAAGAGTTAAACCATTTAACACATTGACTTAATATAATTGTGACATTATTAGATCCTAGGTTTAAAAAAACTTCGTTTCAGGACGTTTCAAGAGGCAGACCTCACTGCACAATTACTTCAGAAAGAGTATGCTGCTATCGTCACAACACCAAGACCAATACCCGAGACAGAAACATCCATGAGCAATGCTAATACGTCTGCTGATAATCTAACAGTTTAAAATCGGGTGTTCATAGTCCCCCTCCAAATTAGCAACAGCATAATGATATCATTACACCAGTCAGTGATTCCATAATGGACCTACGTCAATATTTTGAAAAACCTGTAACAGACAAGCATGCTTGTGTATTAGAATATTGTGCAAAATCTAATATGTTCCGTGTAATGGCCTGTAAATTTTTGTGGTGTCCAGCGACTTCATTTCCTGCAGAGAGGGTTTTCTCCAAGGCAAGATAAACAATTACTTAAAAACGCAATAGACTAAAGTAGAAGAATTTAAACACCTTACGTGTATCTTACATAGTTGACCGAGCGAGGTGGCGCAGTGGTTAGACACTGGACTCACATTCGGGAGGACGACGGTTCAATCCCGCGTCCGGCCATCCTGATTTAGGTTTTCCGTGATTTCCCTAAATCACTCCAGGCAAATGCCAGCATGGTTCCTCTGAAAGGGCACGGCCAACTTCCTTCCCCATCCTTCCCTAATCCGATGAGACCGATGACCACGCTGTCTGGTCTCCTTCCCCAACCAACAGTTGTATTTTAAACAACAGACTAAAGGACAAGACTTTAAATACTGTACTTTTTATACAACAAAATATGCATATCTAGTAGTATTGTATTTTAAGCAATAAAATTGTTAGAAAGCTATTTTTCATTTGAAATACCTGCCCAAAACAATCAATAGTTAATACATCAATAACTTTTAAAAATACTGTCGATAATAGGATGTGTCAACTATCAATGTTTGATTAACACTACCTCTAACTTGTGCAACATTTTATAATGGTCAACTGTATCAAATGCCTAAGATAGGTCTTGGAAAAGGCCAGTTACGTAACTTCTCATCTAGTGCTTCTAAAAATGTATTTGTGAATTGTGCTATTGCGGATTCTGTGCCTTTGCGAGGCCTGAAACCATACTGGTCATTACAAAGGAATTTGAATTTGCTTAAGTAGCTCATAAGCCTGTTTTTCATTGTCTATCACTTTGGAAAAGGATGACAATAGGGCTGATGGTCTGTAGTTCTCAATGTTTTCTACACCACCTTTCTTGTGAACTGTAAAAAATTTTGCATGCTTCAGATAGTCAGGTAAGCAACCAGTTTTTAAGGATTCATTGATGATATCTGTTCGTGGAGGTTTGTACCTTTTATGCATTTTTTTTCAGCACATGCACTGGAATTTCATGTAAACCTGCAGAGGTTTGGTTCTTTAATTGCCTTACAACATTCCATTCTTCCTCGTCAGTAACTGGAAGCAATACCATCACGTTAGCTATATGCTACTGTGTTGGTTGATTAACACTTTTGCAAAATTTTTCTCTTTGTTGCAATGCTGCTAAAGTAGGTATTCACATCATTTGCTAGTTGTTTTGGGTTACTTGCTCAGTTTTCTTGTTCTTGATTTGTGTGTTTGTACACCTCTGCTTCACAGTTCCTGTTTCACTACAGCCCATGTAGCTTTACTTTCATTATTGGGAAATTTATCAACCAATTATTGGCTGATTTATTTATTTATTTTTTTTTTTTTTTGCAGTATTGAGTACCTTCCTGTACATTCTTTTGTAGTTGTGCAAAAAATCTGGATCACTATTGTCCTTTTTAATGGAGTTTATGTATTTACAAGTTTGAGCAGATTTTTAATTCCTTTACTAACCCATTTATTTTGGTGGGTGTAGCCAGCCAGTGTAGCCAAGTGGCTCTAGGTGCTTCAGTCTGGAACCGCCTAACTGCTACAGTCGCAGGTTCGAATCCTGCCTCGGGCATGGATGTGTGTGATGTCCTTAGGTTAGTTAGGTTTAAGTAGTTCTAAGTTCTAGGGGACTGATGACCACAGATGTTAAGTCCCATAGTGCTCAGAGCCATTTGAACCATTTTTTTGGTGGGTGTTCCAATAGGAATTAATGCTTTGGGGAATGTTTCTTCAAATTTTAGTTTAAACTCAGACATGAAATGGAGAATTTCCTATTCATTTCTATTTCTGTATAGACTTCTTCCTAACTCTCACGTGTTAACTGTATGTGTTGTATTCTCTTTAGCCACTTTTATGTCACCTTGTTTCTGTAGAGCTGCACCATGGGAAGCAAGGAGAGGATGTTGGTGGCTGGTATCCTCGTTCTATAACACAAACTGCACATAACTGGTTCTTTATTCATAAAGAAAGAGCTACTTAGGTTTCCATGTGCTGTGGTACAAGCTCTATTCTGCATAGTCCACATAGCCTTAATGCTGTTTAAGTAGAAGTCCACTATGTTCCCTGTAAGGTCGCCATGTACTGTGTCTGTGCTAGAGGCTAAGTCTGCAGCTCCATCTCTGACATGCTGGTACTCCACAGTGTACAGACTAACTGGCGTAACAGGCTCTAACTGGCTATACTAACCGACCCTCCGGGCCATAGCGGCGATCCTAAATACTGGTGGCTGAGAGGGCGTTGGTGGCACATTTCCAGCGAGACTTGTTGGCCTCTATTGATACTCTCGTAATCTCTGTGCCGCATGGTGTGCTGGTGCCAGCATAGTAAGGAAAATTCTTGCAAAGCTGATTGAGACTAGACTTTTATATACATGCAGTGTGGATTCTTGTGTCAACAACGTCCTTTTTTTTGTCTTCGAAAAGTGCCGGAGCCACTTCCAACCTTTTTTTCTATCGCAGTGTCATAAAATGGCTTCTGCTGCTTATTAAGCGCCTAACACGTGCTTGCCCGCCAATAGATCAATTTTGTAAGGTCGTGCTCTTTTTGTGAGAAGGCATATGTGCCTAGAGATTTTTTTGATGAGCTTCCCTACCCAGAGGAAAATTATAGAATTGATGAGAGGTTGGCTAATGTTGCTTTAAATTGACGCGTCTAACACAAGCAGCAGTTTCATTGCTTATGAGGCAAACTTTGAACAACTCCAGGCGTATCACGTAATGTAGAAAGAAAAAAGAAATCGATGTAAAGAAAAATTATAAACGTCTTGTTATTACAAGACAAATTACAGCTCCATACATGCTTGCAACAATTCTTGACGGAGTAGCGACAACATTTGTCTATTTTATTTATATTTGTTCTTCATAAAGATACCGACACCCAGCACAAAGCACTTACCTGTGCACCAGAAAGAAGCCACTTCCATGTCGCAGGTCGCTGCCGCCCTGTACACCTGCCCGAAAGATTTATCATTTCACATTAAAGTTTTGTGAAGCAGCATTGAGCTTTCGTTCAAGTTGTGTTAAAATGAAAATGCCTGCTATGGTTCAAATGGCTCTGAGCACTATGGGACTTAACTTCTGTGGTCATCAGTCCCCTAGAACTTAGAACTACTTAAACCTAACTAACCTAAGGACATCACACACATCCATGCCCGAGGCAGGATTCGAACCTGCGACCGTAGCAGTCCCGCAGTTCCAGACTGCGCGCCTAGAACCACTAGACCACCGCGGCCGGCCCTGCTTCAATTAAAAGAGGCTTTTGAGGTTGCCAGAGTCTTAAATCGATTTATAAAATTTCATATTTCAGTAAATAAAATTCTTGTATTGCCATCGGGTGTGCAGAACTTGTGTGAATCAACGCAACAGACTGACGGCCGGCCGGCCGGC
This sequence comes from Schistocerca cancellata, assembly GCF_023864275.1. Classification (NCBI taxonomy): domain Eukaryota; kingdom Metazoa; phylum Arthropoda; class Insecta; order Orthoptera; family Acrididae; genus Schistocerca; species Schistocerca cancellata. The sequence goes on along the minus strand of NC_064629.1, from coordinate 739,888,014 downwards.
CAGCGTGCTTTCCAGGGCACCCTCCTGTGCTACACAGCATAGCGACTGTATTTAATATACCTGCTAACCATTAACAACTCAAACGAAATGATTCACTTGTAAAGTGCTATTAAAAGTGGTAAGGGTGGCACTCAAACGTATTGTTATCTACAAAAAATTAATTTTTTAAATAATTTTCTTGAATACACTTTAAAAATATTGTTGGCTGTCCAATTTTCTGCACCGCTGTCTGCCAGTTGCCGACCGTTTACCTAGCGGCTGTCGTCTAGGTCCGTGTCCCCTCCGGCCCCGAAAACTACAGAGACTGCCAGTTAAACGTTTCCTGATGCTGACTTGATTTGAAAAATATAAAATATTACCTCACAGAGATGCTACATTTTGGCAGCCCGAATACTAGTCAAAGACTGTCTATGTAAACATCTTAAAAGGTCATTCTAAATTGTCTACTAAGCTAGCTTTAGTGTTTTGTACCACCTTCACAGCGATTCTATGAAATAAAATTCTAATTAAAAAGTGAGTTTTATCTCGAAGTTACTGAAATCGTGATTAAGAAGCTGTTAGTGTGGATAATGTCGACTGTCTAGTTGGAGTCTTATACTAACATTTAAACAGTTAATATTAATAAACGAAGTTGTGCGTTTTCCGCCGAGCTTCACAACATGAATCACTGTATTCTGTGTCTAGTCTGGTACAGTATGGCTCCTGCTTGCATCTACATTCATGTGCTAAGTGACTGATTTATGGCACGGGGATTGCTACCAATCCTAACTGCTTGCTGGCATATAGCGGCATAAACCTTTGGATTGAGGTCGAGACCTGCAGTCTTGAATGCACATCGACACGATTGTCTAGGAGCTTAGATCATCTTGAAATGTCTGGAAAAAAGTGACTATCATCCAGAGAGCAAAGACATCATCCATTTAAGGTGTCTGAGCAGGTTGTCCGTCGTCTAAATAGCATAACTGCAAACATAAGTCCGTAGCTGAGAAATACTTTACTCCTTTCGAGCAGTCTAAGATGCCATTGCTGTACGGCTAGCAGTATATATCTTTCATGATTTTGTTCAGTCGTCAGCAGTTTAAACAGAAGTGTCATGTGCCATTCTTATCCTTCACGAGGATCCCAGCAGAGGACCGAGGACTCTTAGAAGGTTCAATAATGTCATCTTGCAGCATCATCTCTACTTTATAAAAGATTATCTGTAGTTCATCCAGCAACACTGTGTGAACACTGGCTAATCAGTAGAGTATCCATTACTGATATGGTTTCGTACACTGGGTCACTTGTGTGTTTTCTCCACTCTGGATTTGAAAGCATTCGAAAATGGGCGCAGAATGGCTAACACTTGCTTCAGTTCTTCCTCAGTCAGGCCAGATGCTATTGGCAGTTCGATAGTAGCTTCCTTCACTGCATTGTGTATAGTGGTACCAGAACATGATTATACATCGATGGCATTTAGCTGACTGTCCTAGTGTGGTTCAGCTGGTTCTACACTCATACCTTTAGGGTATGAGTTGTCTGTTCATGACAATGATCCAGAGTTCTCTTTGATCACCCCAATCTTTTTTGAGCCTAAGTAGCTTTTGGGCATTGACAAATGCATCATAGTTAAACTGAGCACCCGGATTGATGACAGGAACTCGCCTCACTGATGATGGCAGAGTAACTGTCTTCAACAACAAGCAACCACCCAGAGCAATCTGTATTATGTGTACTTGTTGAAATAGCTTAGTCTGGTCTTTCACTGTGTATGACTGCTTGTAATGCGTGCAAGAAGTCCTATCTAAGAATGACATTACTATATTCTGATAAAAATACAAATCAAAGGGCAGTTTTCAGTCATTGATGTTGAGAAAAGTTTAAGAACCAGCATTTACAAGCGATGGCAAAACGTTTCTACTGCCACCAATATACATCTTGTGTAGGGACCACGTAGGGAAGACTAAAGTAATTAGGTTTCATACGGAAGCATATAGAGTTATTTTTCCCTTGCTCCATTTGCGAGTGGAACAGGAAAGGTAATTGTTATAACCTTTCATCACCAACAATAGCTGGTTACATAACAACAACTCAGTATCTCTTATTAGACTGCCGTGCCGTGACATGCGGCCGGCGCCGTTCGTAGCTAGGTGGCGCTCCCGCGCTCAGCCGAGTTGCGGAGCGCCTCTATCGCCGTTTGCGCGTACTCTCGTGGCGGCACTGTTAAATGTCTTGGCACTGTCAACACTTTTCCCCCCTTGAAGAAAAAAAAAAAAAAACACTCACTTCCTTGGAGACATGGACAGTGCGGAGACGTCCATGGCCTCTTGTGAGGCCCCGAGGAGATCCCGCGGAGAGACGAGAGTATGGTCGAAAATGTCCAGGACGGAAGCTCGTGCGTGGAACGTGCCTCCTGGACGAGATGGGTGAAAACTCCGGAGCAGCATCCGTAGATGTCGTGGACCTGGGGGTGTGCTCCAGCGAGATGGGTCCCGGAGAAGGCGGCGTCGCGACTGGGGGCCGGTTCCGGCGTACTCGGAAACGGTAGCGACGGCGGCTGCATCAACACGTACGGTAGATCGGCAGCAGCGACAGGACTGGCTTCTCGGGCTGGTGGAGGCGAAGGAAGGGGCGGTGGCACCGGCGTGGCCACCACTCGTGGGCGCATCTGGTCGTAATGGCGAACAACCGTGCCATCGTCCGTACGTATTTCACAAAGCCGGCGGCCGCGAAGAGCTTTGACCACCCCTGGAATCCGTTTAGGGCGAGATCCATACCCTTTTGCCCACACGTCGGCGCCCACCGAGTATTTTTCAGCACTAGGGGACACGGCACAAGGCCTCACAGGGTGAAGCAGGTGCAGTAGAGTGCGCGGTTGGCGGCCATGCAAGAGTTCAGCAGGGCTGCGATCACCCAGAGGCGTGAAGCGATAAGAACTCGAATTGCAGCAGAGCGTCATCTGTGGAAAAATCACTAACGAATTTTTTCATCTGGCTTTTGAAAGTGCGGACAAGGCGCTCGACCTTCCCATTCGATTGCGGACGGAAGGCCTGCGAACAGAACTGAGGGCCATTGTCCGTGACGATCGTGGATGGAATACCTTCTAGCACAAAGATTTTGGACAAAGCCAGCGTCGTCGCCGCAGTGGTGGTGGTGGTGGGCGACGGACATCGAACAAATGGAAACTTCGAGAAGGCGTCAATAAGTACCGAGGAAGGGGCCGGCAAAGTCAGCGTGCACCCGTTCCCATGGCTGCGCCGGATCAGGCCACGGAGAGGGCATTTTACGAGGTGGAGCCAGTTGTTGAGCACACTGACCACACAGCAACCATGTGAGCGATGTCCGAATCAATACTGGGCCAATAAACGTGCCTGCGGGCCAGGGACTTAGTCCGAGAAATACCCCAATGGCCTCCATGCAACAGTTTGAGAACATCTTTGCAAAGAGGCTGGTACCGCGACCCGTGGAGATGCGCCATCCGTGGCCAGAAGAACAACACCATCACGAACAGACAGACGAAGGCGCAAGGCATGGTAGTTGCGAAGGGGATCCGATGCCCGGCCCTGGGTCCTGTCCGGCCAACCCCGTTGAACAAAACCGATCACCTGACGCAGGACCGGGTCCCGCGCAGTAGCAGACGCGACCTGCGAACCTGTAAGTGGAAAACCCTCGACCGCACGACGTTCTTCCTCATCAATGTGGAAACAGTAGGTCATCACGATCGAAAACCGGGTCGGGGCAATCGCGACAATGCGTCAGCGTTGGCATGCTGGGCCGTGGGGCGATAGTGAATCTCACAGTGAAAACGAGACAAGTATAAGGCCCAACGTTAGCAGGCGGTGAGCTGCCTTTATCCGGAAGCGACGCCGATGAGCTGAACAGAGACCAGCGGCTTGTGGTCGGTGATGAGGTGAAACTTAGAACCATACAAAAAACGCTGAACTTTTTTAGAGCATAAATGATAGCGAGCGCCTCCTTTTCGATTTGAGAGTAACGCCGTTGCGCATCGTTGAGGGTCTTGGAAGCATAGGCGATGGGTCGTTCCGACCCATCCTCATACCGATGGGCGAGAACAGCCCCTAGGCCATACTGTGACGCGTCAATCGCCAGAACCAAGCGCTGACCCGGACGGAATGTGGCAAGACAGGGCGCCGACTGCAAATGAGCCTTCAGGCGGACAAAAGCCTGCTCACACTTGTCGGACCAACAGAAAGGGACGTTTTTTCTGTAACAGCTGATGCAGAGGATGAGCTACCGCCGCCGCGGATGGAATGAATTTGATAATAAGCAATCTTGCCTAGAAACGCCTGAAGTTCTTTGACCGTAGACGGCCGGGGTAGAGCGTTAATGGCCGCAACGTACTGACGTACAGGACGTATACCCTCACGGGACAAGTGGAACCAAGATACACAATGGAGGGTTGGAAGAACTGACTTGTCCAGATTGCACCTCAACCCAGCTGAATGCAAAACCCGAAATAGTGAACGCAAATTGCGAAGGTGCTCCTCAGTGGAGGCCCCCGTGACAACAATGTCATCCAGATAGTTTATGCAGCCGGTAACGGAAGCCGTGAGCTGTTCAAAAAACAGCTGAAAAATGGCCGGCGCGCTAGCGACGCCAAATGGTAACCGCTGGTACCGATACAACCCACAAGGAGTGTTGATGACGAGAAATTACTTGGAAGAAGCATCCAACGGCAACTGATGGTACGCCTCCAATAAGTCACGTTTGGAAAAGAACTGGCCCCCAACGAGCTTGGTAAATAACTCCTCAGGACGGGGAAGAGGATAGGTGTCAATGAGGCTCTGAGCGTTGACAGTGGCTTTAAAATCACCACACAATCGCAGACTCCCGTTTGGTTTAGAAACCACCACGATTGGCGATGCCCATTCGCTGGAGGTAACAGGAAGGAGAATCACTGAAGCTGTTAACCCGTCTATCTCAGCCTTGACAGGTGCACGTAACGCTACCGGAATAGGGCGTGCCCGGAAAAACTTAGGGCGAGCTGTAGGTTTAAGAGTAATGTTGGCTTCAAAATCCTTGGCACGACCCAGACCAGCAGAGAACACGGACGAAAATTCAGAACAATACATCCAGCTGTTGATACGGAATATCCTCAGATATGAGGTGCACATCAACGGAGAACCCGAACACCTGGGAAGCATCATAACCGAACAGGTTTTCAGTGCCCGCATGATCCACCACATAAAACGTGAGGGGCCTAACAACAGACTTTTAGGCAGTGGAAGCATCAAACTGGCCAATGATAGGAATTTTCTGTTTATTATAAGTTCTCAGATTTCGCGTAACTGGAGACAAGGGAGGGGAGCCCAACTCCAAATACGTGCGAGAATTAATGAGAGTTACTGCAGAGCCAGTGTCCACTTGCATGCGAATGTCTTTATCCAGAACACGAACAGTAACAAACAACTTATTTGTTTGAGAAAGCACACAGTTAACATCCATGTCCGATGCCTCTTCCTCGTCGACAGGAACTTTAGGGGACTGACACACAGAAGCAATGTGGCCTTTTTTTCCTACATGAATTACACGAGGCCCAACGTTTTGGACACGCGGCCCTGTCATGCTGTACGAAACAACGTGGACAAGAAGGAAGTGCGGAACAAACCTGCTTCTGTGGTTGCTGTTGTCGCTGCGAGCGTTGCGGCCCAACGCGACGTTGTTTACGCGAGTGAACCGCCGCCACATCTTCGTTCTCCTGTGAAACAGGCAAATTGTCCGTGTCGAAAGTTGACTGTACAGCGCCTACATCACACCACGCGTCTATTTGCGCGCCAGCAGCGTGAGACACTTCAAAGGATTGAGCGATGCTTAGAACTTCCGACAACGACGGGTTTGGCAGTTGTAGGGCACGTTGCGGAACTTCGTTATCAGGAGCAAGCCCTAGAATAGCATCCCTAACCATTGAATCAGCATAATACTCATGATGAGTGTCCGTGACAAACTGACATTTCCTACTCAGACCGTGTAGTTCTGCCGCCCAAGTCCGGTAAGATTGATGGGGCTGTTTACGACACCGGTAGAACGCCACGCGGGCGGTTACGACGTGGGTGTTTTTGCGGTAATAGTTAGACAATAAGTCACATTTCTTGGAAGGACAGAGGGGCAGGTTCCCGCAGATGGGCTAACTGAGATAGCAGCTGATAGATCCGTGGGGAAATCCAAGATAGAAATAACGACTTACACATAGGAGCGTCGACAACGCCGAAAGCCAAGAAGTGTTGCCGCAAACGCTTCTCATAATCCTCCCAGTCTTCAGCGGCCTCGTCGTAAGGAGGGAATGGAGGTGGAGAAGAGGAAGCCAGACGATGAGTAAGCGACATCGACAACGCCTGAATAGCAGCAGTCAACTGTGTTTGTTGTTCAGTGAGCGCTTGCATAAGCTGTTCCATGCCTGCCCCGTCACGAACACACAAATCCACAACGCAGTGAAAATGCCCCATCCTCGTCGTCAAAAAGTGTTATAACCTTTGTTGTTGTTGTTGTGGTCTTCAGTCCTGAGACTGGTTTGATGCAGCTCTCCATGCTACTCTATCCTGTGCAAGCTTCTTCATCTCCCAGTACCTACTGCAACCTACATCCTTCTGAATCTGCTTAGTGTATTGATCTCTTGGTCTCCCTCTACGATTTTTACCCTCCACGCTGCCCTCCAATGCTAAATTTGTGATCCCTCGATGCCTCAGAACATGTCCTACCAACCGATCCCTTCTTCTAGTCAAGTTGTGCCACAAACTTCTCTTCTCCCCAATCCTATTCAATACCTCCTCATTAGTTACGTGATCTACCCACCTTATCTTCAGCATTCTTCTGTAGCACCACATTTCGAAAGCTTCTATTCTCTTCTTGTCCAAACTAGTTATCGTCCATGTCTCACTTCCATACATGGCTACACTCCATACAAATACTTTCAGAAACGACTTCCTGACACCTAAATCTATATTCGATGTTAACAAATTTCTCTTCTTGAGAAACGCTTTCCTTGCCATTGCCAGTCTACATTTTATATCCTCTCTACTTCGACCATCATCGGTTATTTTACTCCCTAAATAGCAAAACTCCTTTACTACTTTAAGTGTCTCATTTCCTAATCTAATTCCCTCAGCATCACCCGACCTAATTTGACTACATTCCATTATCCTCGTTTTGCTTTTGTTGATGTTCATCTTATACCCTCCTTTCAAGACACTGTCCATTCCGTTCAACTGCTCTTCCAAGTCCTTTGCTGTCTCTGACAGAATTACAATGTCATCGGCGAACCTCAAAGTTTTTACTTCTTCCCCATGAATTTTAATACCTACTCCGAATTTTTCTTTTGTTTCCTTTACTGCTTGCTCAATATACAGATTGAATAACATCGGGGAGAGGCTACAACCCTGTCTCACTCCTTTCCCAACCACTGCTTCCCTTTCATGCCCCTCGACTCTTATAACTGCCATCTGGTTTCTGTACAAATTGTAAATAGCTTTTCGCTCCCTGTATTTTACCCCTGCCACCTTCAGAATTTGAAAGAGAGTATTCCAGTCAACATTGTCAAAAGCTTTCTCTAAGTCTACAAATGCTAGAAATGTAGGTTTGCCTTTTCTTAATCTTTCTTCCAATATAAGTCGTAAGGTCAGTATTGCCTCACGTGTTCCAACATTTCTACGGAATCCAAACTGATCTTCCCCGAGGTCGGCTTCTACCAGTTTTTCCATTCGTCTGTAAAGAATTCGCGTTAGTATTTTGCAGCTGTGACTTATTAAACTGATAGTTCGGTAACTTTCACATCTGTCAACACCTGCTTTCTTTGGGATTGGAATTATTATATTCTTCTTAAAGTCTGAGGGTATTTCGCCTGTCTCATACATCGTGCTCACCAGATGGTAGAGTTTTGTCATGACTGGCTCTCCTGAGGCCATCAGTAGTTCTAATGGAATGTTGTCTACTCCCGGGGCCTTGTTTTGACTCAGGTCTTTCAGTGCTCTGTCAAACTCTTCACGCAGTATCTTATCTCCCATTTCATCTTCATCTACATCCTCTTCCATTTCCATAATATTGTTCTCAAGTACATCGCCCTTGTATAAACCCTCTATATACTCCTTCCACCTTTCTGCTTTCCCTTCTTTGCTTAGAACTGGGTTGCCATCTGAGCTCTTGATATTCATGCAAGTGGTTCTCTTTTCTCCAAAGGTCTCTTTAATTTTCCTGTAGGCAGTATCTATCTTACCCCTAGTGAGACAAGCCTCTACATCCTTACATTTGTCCTCTAGCCATCCCTGCTTAGCCATTTTGCACTTCCTGTCGATTTCATTTTTGAGACGTTTATATTCCTTTTTGCCTGCTTCATTTACTGCATTTTTATATTTTCTCCTTTCATCAATTAAATTCAATATTTCTTCTGTTACCCAAGGATTTCTATTAGCCCGCGTCTTTTTACCTACTTGATCGTCTGCTGCCTTCACCACTTCATCCCTCAGAGCTACCCATTCTTCTTCTACTGTATTTCTTTCCCCCATTCCTGACAATTTTTCCCTAATGCTCTCCCTGAAACACTCTACAACCTCTGGTTCTTTCAGTTTATCCAGGTCCCATCTCCTTAAATTCCCGCCTTTTTGCAGTTTCTTCAGTTTCAATCTGCAGTTCATAACCAATAGATTGTGGTCAGAATCTACATCTGCCCCAGGAAATGTCTTACAATTTAATACCTGGTTCCTAAATCTCTGTCTTACCATTATGTAATCTATCTGAAACCTGTCAGTATCTCCAGGCTTCTTCCATGTATACAGCCTCCTTTCATGATTCTTGAACCAAGTGTTAGCTATAATTAAGTTATGCTCTGTGCAAAATTCTACAAGGCGGCTTCCTCTTTCATTCCTTCCCCCCAATCCATATTCACCTACTATGTTTCCTTCTCTCCCTTTTCCTACTGACGAATTCCAGTCACCCATGACTATTAAATTTTCGTCTCCCTTCACTACCTGAATAATTTCTTTTATCTCGTCATACATTTCATCTATTTCTTCATCATCTGCAGAGCTAGTTGGCATATAAACTTGTACTACTGTAGTAGGCATGGGCTTTGTGTCTATCTTGGCCACAATAATGCGTTCACTATGCTGTTTGTAGTAGCTAACCCGCACTCCTATTTTTTATTCATTATTAAACCTACTCCTGCATTACCCCTATTTGATTTTGTATTTATAACCCTGTAATCACCTGACCAAAAGTCTTGTTCCTCCTGCCACCGAACTTCACTAATTCCCACTATATCTAACTTTAACCTATCCATCTCCCTTTTTAAATTTTCTAACCTACCTGCCCGATTAAGTGATCTGACATTCCACGCTCCGATCCGTAGAACGCCAGTTTTCTTTCTCCTGATAACGACGTCCTCTTGAGTAGTCCCCGCCCGGAGATCCGAATGGGGGACTATTTTACCTCCGGAATATTTTACCCAAGAGGACGCCATCATCATTTAATCATACAGTAGAGCTGCATGTCCTCGGGAAAAATTACGGCTGTAGTTTCCCCTTGCTTTCAGCCGTTCGCAGTACCAGCACAGCAAGGCCGTTTTGGTTAATGTTACAAGGCCAGATCAGTCAATCATCCAGACTGTTGCCCCTGCAACTACTGAAAAGGCTGCTGCCCCTCTTCAGGAACCACATGTTTGTCTGGCCTCTCAACAGATACCCCTCCGTTGTGGTTGCACCTACGGTACGGCCATCTGTATCGCTGAGGCACGCAAGCCTCCCCACCAACGGCAAGGTCCATGGTTCATGGGGGGGTTATAACCTTTAATCACCAATAATTGCGTGGATATTCAAACACACTCACTTAGAAACAATAGCTGGTTACATGATAACAACTCAGTATCTCTTATTCGACTACCGTGCCGTGACATGCGGCCGGCGCCGTTCGTAGCTAGGTGGCGCTCCCGCGCTCAGCCGAGTTGCAGAGCGCCTCTATCGCCGTTTGCGCGTACTCTCGTGGCGGCACTGTTAAATGTCGTGGCACTGTCACAACAGTAATGACCATTAATGGTATAAGGTACCCTCTGCCATGTACCATATAGTGACTTGCAGAATATGTATTTAGAATGTAGAATTGTACAGATATTCCATTTGATCCAGTCACCTTACCTCTGTTAGGAGATTCTTAGGCCTCCAGTGGCTTAGAAAAAGAGAGAAACAATAGAATTGGCCATTCATGATTAAAATTTGCCTTGCTACATTTCTTTAGCCTTCCTATGATAGCTAAGATTTCTTTGGAAGGGAGTGGAATAACTTTGATTTATTGTGTGCATATGACTTTACTTTCTACAGGCACTCAAACCCTTTATATCTTGAGGTAACGGTGTATTGTTCATCACTGTGACTGGTTGTTACACGTGAAAAAAAACTTATGACACTATGTAGAAAGTCAGTTACCATGCTGAAAACAAGTACAGTTCAGCTGTAACACATACTCTATGAATATTACCATAGTTTTGGTTGAAATAAAACATATTATGATGTAAATTATTATTGTGTTATGTTAAGAACAAAAAGACAATAACTAAGACATGAAGAACAGTTGTTTAAGACTAATTTTCTTGCAGCACTACACAGTTCATTGTAGAATCATCACATAACAATAATAATCTTTTTAAAGTAGCATTGTGAGTAAATCATTACTAATTATCTCTTTTTAGCACTACCAGCTATCTTGGTACCACGTCATCCGACACCACCAGATGAATTATTTTCAGTTTCTACACCACTGTCGGTAACTAGTCCAGAAAATGACCACGGTGAGATGTGTTCATCAGTACCCGAGAATACATCGTTCACACCATCACCTCCACCGTCACATCCTGGTCTGCCTGCTACACCAACTCTACCAGCAACTGAAACACCACCACCTGGCTACATGTCCGAGGATGGTGACAATATTGACCGAAGTGATAATATGAGTGAGTATTTACAAATACGTGTTTTTTCATATGTCTTATCTGTTATATTGCTCACAAACAATTAAATGAGCAAACATAACATCTCACAGTACAGTGGGAGCATTGAGCTGTTAATACACATAAAAAATAACATAAATTTGGTAACACAGCTTATGAACATGCATACTTTTTCACAGTGCAAAAAAGCCCCCCCCCATCCACCTCCCCCCCCCCCCCCCACACACACACAAAAAAAAGAAAAAAAGTAGAGTTCTGTTCGCTTTCGGGTGGATACGAAGTTCTGATTTAAGATACTTTTAATCTCCCTCTTACTAATCAGTTAATGTAAATTTATCAACAGTGTTCACATGAGAGTAATAGTAACAAGAAATTCTTATAAAGCAATTATTTCCAAAGACAGTTACCAGTTGGGGGAGAAGTGGACAACAAGTTACCCTTACAAGCAAGTTACTTCACTTTCTTCCTGCTTACTTGAAATGTGATTAATATACTTAAAAAATGCAAGTCACATACACTAAAGTACAAAACAAAAAGGAGTATCGTGAAATTTGAATATTACACAACAAAACTTAAATGAAATAATTTAGAAGTAATTAAACAACTGCCAGTTCTACTGGACAATCTGTTCACCACCTAAATGACAATTAGAACAACAGTGATTATGTATCTATTTAGCCAAGCATGTGTCAACAGAAGATACAAACACAGTTCCAACAGCGCAAAATGGTGCCAAGTAATAATGGGAAATGCAAACAGTGGTTTTCAATTGCCAGTAAAATCTAAAGTGATAAATTGGCATAAGTAATGAACACTCAGTACTGAAAAGTACTGAGTAGTGAATCCCATTTTTGTTTTTGTAATAATTATGTAAACTCACAATAGCATCTACTCACATGCACAGAACTCATAAAATTTGCACAAGAATTTCATTTTGGGTTTCCTATCTCACCTAATTTAGAATTCACTTTCATGTATAAATCACAGTTAAGCTTCAACACAATTGCAACAGCAGAATACAAATCAAATCAACACAAAATAATAGTTTGACAGTCAATACAAAATGAAGTGTACAAAATGAATATACCCCTTTACTTGAATCTTTAATTGCTCTGGACCACTTTAATTGAAGTTAATTTAATTTATTTCACTCCTAATGTGGATTGCAAGAATTAACTTTGCCTCTAATTATTATTGAACAGAAGAATTAACTTATTAAGGCGTATTTAATAATTGCTCAGCATCTATAATAATTAATCTCAGTAATACTTTCAACAAGAAACAAACTGGTGTTATTGTTCTTTCTTACAAATGTCCCTTTAGCTTTAAACAATTACTCTAGAATAATTGATAATAGGAAAGGATTTGGACCCTATTAAGGTGACAATGTCATGGGATAATAAATAGATTGAGAATCTAAAGTTTTGACAATTATCACATATTATTGAACTAAAAGTTCACTCATAGTCACTGCGTAATGCCTCACAATGTTTAAAATGTGAATGAAACTAAAATGAACTTATAATTACATTGAGGCACTGTCTTGACTGTACTCGTGTTGCTCCATATAATACGGGCGCACTTTGATCAACTACGACCAATTATGGGGCAGGATCTTTATGTTCATAGACCCTCATGAATCGACCCCCACTTGTTATGCCTTTGTGCCTCACAATTAACAACGTGGCCTTGCGTAGGCCTAATTTTCCACAATATGTACTGCTCACATGTCCACTCACCCTCGTGTCTCACTCTGCAGTAGTTGTGCTGCACACTCGCTCTGACGTAACACACTGCGTTGAGAGACTGTGCTAGCTGTTATAACTTCACTCTTTCACAAATGATATGACATTTAATCATTTTTTAGAACATATTGCTTGGAGTACAGTGGTTTTCTTATTACATAAAAATGAACATGGAGAGTCACAACTGCAAGAAACTTCTTTTTTTTATGAAGTCACCGGTTTTGCTCTCTTTTAGACCATCTACAGACCCTGATGGTGGTCACCATCTACCATCGTGGTTGTAAGTCTGAAGATGGTCTTAACAGGCTGAAACTGGTAACCTCATAAAAAAGAAGTTTCTTGCAGTTGTGACGCCAGCCGGAGTGGCCGTGCGGTTCTAGGCGCTACAGTCTGGAGCCGAGTGACCGCTATGGTCGCAGGTTCGAATCCTGCCTCGGGCATGGATGTGTGTGAATGGGGGAATGCACAGCTCTCAGCCCTGATCCGAATTGTCCCGCTCTTCAGTGGTCCCAAAACATCTTGTTTCAGCCAATCCCATACATGTTCAATTTGGTTCATATCTGTGGACCTGACAAGCCACTCCAGTCTGGTGATCCTAGCGTGCTGAAGGAACATGTTCACGAGACCAACACAATGAGCACCTGAGTCCATAAAGATCAAACAGTCTCCAAAATGTTGGCTATATGGTCTCACTATTGGTTGCAAGATCGCATCCTTGTACCATAGAGCAGGTAGACAGCCCTCAGCAACACAAGAGGTGTACGGTGGCCCCATGTATGCCGTGCCAGAACATCAGTCCACAACCACCATCTTGCACATGTGAGATGCATTGTCGGAGGTGGTTGATATTACTGAGTTGTTTCCAGTATGTCGTCTGTAATTATCGCAGTAAAGACATATTGGAGGTTCATCCGTAACAATGCCCGATGCCAGTCCTAGGGTGTCCATTATGCACAATTTCTTGCCTATCTGTAACAGAGCCCATGTTGTTGTAGTGTATGGTGTGGTGGTTGCCACTGTTGTCGGTGGTGGAGATTCCTGTGACACAATCATCTCCTAACAATTTGACGCAATATGAGATGTCTTGTAGTCTTTTCAAATGCCAGAATTCAGTTCTGGAACATTCAGCACAGGGTTCCTTTGAGTAAGTCATCCTGTGCACCTGTCAAATGTGGACAGCCTGTGTGGTGTAAGTCCTCGGCACTACCTGTCAATTGGAACCAGTTCCAGATCTGCACCTCATTACTTTGACTCCTGTGTACATGTCCAGCAACTTCCCTGGTTAACAAACCTTCTGTGTGTAATGTGATGATATGGGCCCAATTGTTGATCACGATTGTCCTTTGCTGCACAATTGATGCTCACTCTATTATTCTGCGCATCAGTGTACTGTTTACAGAAATAATATTGTCACGTGACAGCAGTACAACTCTTTAATATGTTTTAAAAATTCCGTCGTTAACCATCTCAAATCTGTTATGTAGATAATATTATTCACTGAAAATTAATTTTGTTCATTAGGACCATCATATGCCTGTTATAATATTATCAATATCATCATTGCTTAAAAGTAAGTTCTTTGATGTCAGGTACATATCTAGAATCTAATTTTGCATTACTTGAGCATGGTGGATTTGTTAGCATATGAATATCCAGCAAAAAGTTCATATAATAACATAAACTCAGGTTGTTCTACATTCAAATTAACTGCAGACATCAATCATGTGAGCTCATATTGGATACAGCAGACTTAAACTGATACATCGTACTTAATTGTGAGGGAAACTAACCGTCTGTGTGTGTATCTAACTTCAAGCAACTTTACTTTTAAGAAATAACTATATTGACTAAATGATGATTCCAATGATTGGAAATAGTTACCAGCAAAGAATATTATCTATACAGGGGCATTTTTATCTTCCAGGGTGTCATTTTTTAAATAAGTAAGAGCTTTGGATGGCTGCTTGCAAAAATATTTACAAAGTAAGCAAGCTTCTGGATTTCTGTGTCACTGGTTACAAAGATTATTCTCATAGTGAATAATTGTCTGTACAATATTCTAAATGTGATACTTGTAAGAAAGCTTTTTATCTCTCCTCAACTGAGATAATTTGAAAAAAATCATCTCATTTTTTGTGTCTATAGAATGGAAAGTGAATCTAATCTAATCTTTTATTGTACTGATTATGTAATCATATTACTTACTAGAGAGTAGTATGCCAAATACTGTATCGTTGTTTATTTTTACTCTATTATGTCATATAATAAGTTTTCGACCACATTTTGGATAGAAAACATTTATTTGTAGCCCAGGAAAGGGCAATCAGAATGATCTGTAACATAGTTTAAAAACATTGCAAAGTCTATCGTTTGCATGTTTTAAAATTCTTATTCTGCCATCCTGTACATACATCCTCAAATGATATTTGTGGTTTATTGTATGGAACCATTCAAAAGGAACTACAAGACTCACTGAGTGGATAATAGGTATAAACACAGTTTGCAGTTTGATGACACTCCATTAACCATTACACTGAAAGCAGTATACTATTCTACATGTTCCATTTTCATTAAGCTGCCAGTAGAACTGAAATACAGGAGTGATAAAACCCAGTTAAAAAATCATATTGCAATGCTTCCTTGTGGTACATGCGTTATATTCTGTACAGTGATTCACTGCAGCTCCTTGGATCCTTTTGCTTCATATTATTCCATGGATTATGTATAAAGTGTCTCATTCCAAAACTAAGTAACTTTGTTTCAGATAGTTCCATGGGAACTGAGAAAATAAATAAATCATTTAATTAATTCTTCTGGTAAAAATGGATATTATGTGATTGAAGTTTCTCATATGAGAACCAGTCATCGATAATAAAAATTAATTAATACAATTTTGGCTATAAAAAGTTTTTTCATGATATTATGTGATTTCAATGTTCTTCATTTGATATATTTATCATTACATGACTTCAGTATACTTCATTTGCAACAGTTTTTTACATAATTGGAAACTGTACTAAAATGTGAAGTTAAAATCACTGTTCATGTTAGCAATTCTTCTGCGTTTCTCCATTCTTTTTGTTTTTTAGTAATATTTTTCATATTGTTAATTACAAAGCTACTATTTACACTATACATGTGTCTTTCAATTAGAGAACAAAGAAAAATCACAGATAATTTACTATGAAAAAGGGAAGGAATGGATGTCAATATGTAGCCTCACCAAGATTAGTCATAAAACACTCATGTGAACTGTGAATGTTGTAGGAATGTTTTTGTAAAATGTAAATAGTTTTAGATTAAAGGAGACCACTCACCAAAAATCAGTAGCATTGATTTGTTGATAGACAAACACAAAAGAAAGAAAACTTGCTAGCTTTCAGAGTTATCCCATGATGATGAACTAAACTAAACTGTGTCCGAACAGGCCATGAAGGCCCAACAGTACTGACCAGCTGCCACATCATCCTCAGCCCATATGCATCACTGGATGCGGATATGTAGGGGCATGTGCTCAGCACACCGCTCTCCTGGCTGTATTATCCTCTGATGAGCTAGAGTAAAAAAAAAAAACACACACACACACCTATGTCCCTTCTTCATGATGCCAACTGGACTAAAACTGCCAATGCTGTTTTTCAGCAGGTGCACTGATTGTTGGGGGGGGGGGGGGGGGGGGGTTAGAAGTGTCAGGTGGGGTGGGTAGTGTTGTGTGAGGTTGGTATAGGAAGAGGGAGGTAGGTGGGGATGGGTCACTAGCAGCTCGGAGGGGAAAGCAGGAGGTGGTGCAGCTGGTATATGGGCTGGCACATTTGTAGAGGCCAGAGGGAATCGGTGCATGCTGAAGACAACATGGGTATGTGAATTGGGAGGAAATGACCGGATGGAGGAAGAGGAAACTGTTGGGTTGAGGGTACTGGAACGGTGGCTTAATTTAGACAGGCCAGGACAATTACGGGAGCAGAGAATGTGTTGTAAGTATAACTCCAATCTGCATAGTTCGGGGAAGCTGATGGTGTGGAGAAGGATTTAGATGGCTTGGGTTATGAAGCAGCCACTGAAATTGAGCATGTTGTTCTCAGCTGAATGTTGTGCCACTAGGTGATCAATTTTGTTCTTGACAATAGTTTGATGGTGGCCATTCATCTTGTTGGAGAGCTGGTTGGTGGTCATCCCAACATAAAAAGCTGTGTGGCCTTTGCAACAGAGTTGCTATATGACATGGCTGCTTTCACAGGTGGCCCGGCCCCTGGTCGGGTAGAATAAGCCTCTGACAGGACTTTTTACTCTAGCTCATCGAAGGATATCTGCAAAGCTAGCATGTTTTCTTTCTTTTATGTGCACCTATTGACATCTCATTACCTTTTGTTGAGTGGCTTCCTTTAATTCATGTGAAGTATGTTCTTTTGTGATTTCTGTATCTTTTGTGTTCACTCTCATTACTTTGTTAGAGACATTTAATTTTTAAGCTTAGTAGCCCCTATGGAAATTAATGTTTTTAGGTTTACCACGTCTCTCGCCCACCCCTCCTGTTGATGCACAGCCTGTAATGTATTGCGAGCCAGCATTCTGGTGCTCCATAAGTTACTATGAATTGAACACTCGTGTTGGTGAGACTTTCCATGCATCTCAGCCATCCATTACAGTTGATGGTTTCACAGGTGAGTGTGAAAACTTTTTCTCAGATGAAAATGTGTGAGTCTATAGCTGAACACTTTGCTTGTGACTGCCTACATGGAAATTTGTTAAATGATATGTTTTGAATGATCAGTACATTAATTTTACAGACTCAGTTTTTCAGCTGTTTGTGTGTATCTTTTGCAGAAGTTCAAATGTAGTAATCATGGCAGAAATATAATTTTAACCCCTGCTTATTGCAGAGATAATTTATTGTGACTCAGATTTTCACTTCAACAATAACTCCATGACTAAGTGTGTCCAAGTATCAAGACTACAAATCCAAAGCTTTAGGGTTAAATCTTCAGTTTCTTCTGCAGTTTTTTCTTCCATTTATTGCTTCTTTTACTTTTGGCAAAATGTGTAATTATGTTAAGTTCTGAGAATTATTTATGATTTGTAGTCTATATAAACGTTACTTTTCTGCTCTGAGTTGCATGTATCAGGCAACGTAATATTTAATGACAATAAACAAGTAATAGAAAATACTAAAGAGTCTGAAGGACTGTAGTTTGTCATATGCCTACCTACAGAAGAAGGTTCTCTCAGAAATGTTGTCATGTAAAAAGAGTGCCTATTATCAGTGCAACATGACCAATGCACAAGATCAAGCCTATCCTTTGGATAGTTAATTTTATATTCCATTGATCAGTTGCATGATGAGTTGTAATGATTTGGAATGAATCATTTTACAAACATTTCATTTTTAAATATGACTACATGCTGAACATTTATAGAGGGGTAGGAATTATTAACACTCTCTCTCTCTCTCTCTCTCTCTCTCTCTCTCATTTCTACCCATCACCTTTTACACATTACAGCAATAAAAATTATTCTACAGAATAGGAGGAGTTGCAAGGAGAAACATTTTTAGCTTTTCTAAAATTTTACTTTGGTATCTGTCAGACATTTTATATCACTGGGTAAGGTATCAAAAATTTTTGTTGCAGCATTGTGCAACCCTTTTTATGCTAAAAGCAGCCTTAATGTGGCATAATAAATGTAATTTTTCCTTCTGGTATTGTAATTATGTACATCTTTTTTTTTCTGCAGTGGATTATTTGCATCAAACTTCATGAGGGAATAAATATACTGTGAAGGAAGTAGTAGTTAGAATTCCCAACTGGTTAAACAGGTGTCTACAAAATAATCATGGGTGTGCACCACATATTACTCTAACAGCACATTTTTGAGCAATGAAAACTCTCTTAAAGATGTGTTACCCCAGAACATTATTCCATATGACATTATTAACTGGAAATATGTAAAACATGTCAACTTACTGATTTGTCATTTGCCAAGATTTGCAGTGGTTCTTAGTGCAAATTTGGCTGAACTAAGTTGTTTTAGGAGTTCCAAAATGTGCCTTCTCCAGTTTAAATCCTCATCAATAGGAACACTTAAGAATTTTGAAGTTTCCAGCCTATTTATTATTTCCTCACCGTGTGTTACACTTACCATTGATGTAGTGCCTCTAGATGTGCAGAACTGAATGTTATCTCTTTTTAAAATGGAGGGTGAGACCATTTTCAGAAAACCAGTCAATGATATTTTTGAGAACATTGTTTACTATTTCTTGTGTTTCTGTATGTATGCTTGGATTGATTACAATTCCAATTTCATCTGCAAAAAGAATTAATTGTGCTTGTTGTATGTTAGACAGAAGATTGTTTACATACACTCCTGGAAATGGAAAAAAGAACACATTGACACCGGTGTGTCAGACCCACCATACGTGCTCCGGACACTGCGAGAGGGCTGTACAAGCAATGATCACACGCACGGCACAGCGGACACACCAGGAACCGCGGTGTTGGCCGTCGAATGGCGCTAGCTGCACAGCATTTGTGCACCGCCGCCGTCAGTGTCAGCCAGTTTGCCGTGGCATATGGAGCTCCATCGCAGTCTTTAACACTGGTAGCATGCCGCGACAGTGTGGACGTGAACCGTATGTGCAGTTGACGGACTTTGAGCGAGGGCGTATAGTGGGCATGCGGGAGGCCGGGTGGACGTACCGCCGAATTGCTCAACACGTGGGGCGTGAGGTCTCCTCAGTACATCGATGTTGTCGCCAGTGGTCGGCGGAAGGTGCATGTGCCCGTCGACCTGGGACCGGACCGCAGCGACGCACAGATGCACGCCAAGACCGTAGGATCCTACGCAGTGCCGTAGGGGACCGCATCGCCACTTCCCAGCAAATTAGGGACACTGTTGCTCCTGGGGTATCGGCGAGGACCATTCGCAACCGTCTCCATGAAGCTGGGCTACGGTCCCGCACACCGTTAGGCCGTCTTCCGCTCACGCCCCAACATCGTGCAGCCCGCCTCCAGTGGTGTCGCGACAGGCGTGAATGGAGGGACGAATGGAGACGTGTCGTCTTCAGCGATGAGAGTCGCTTCTGCCTTGGTGCCAATGATGGTTGTATGCGTGTTTGGCGCCGTGCAGGTGAGCGCCACAATCAGGACTGCATACGACCGAGGCACACAGGGCCAACACCCGGCATCATGGTGTGGGGTGCGATCTCCTACACTGGCCGTACACCACTGGTGATCGTCGAGGGGACACTGAATAGTGCACGGTACATCCAAACCGTCATCGAACCCATCGTTCTACCATTCCTAGACCGGCAAGGGAACTTGCTGTTCCAACAGGACAATGCACGTCCGCATGTATCCCGTGCCACCCAACGTGCTCTAAAAGGTGTAAGTCAACTACCCTGGCCAGCAAGATCTCCGGATCTGTCCTCCATTGAGCATGTTTGGGACTGGATGAAGCGTCGTCTCACGCGGTCTTCACGTCCAGCATGAACGCTGGTCCAACTGAGGCGCCAGGTGGAAATGGCATGGCAAGCCGTTCCACAGGATTACATCCAGCATCTCTACGATCGTCTCCATGGGAGAATAGCAGCCTGCATTGCTGCGAAAGGTGGATATACACTGTACTAGTGGCGACATTGTGCATGCTCTGTTGCCTGTGTCTATGTGCCTGTGGTTCTGTCAGTGTGATCATGTGATGTATCTGACCCCAGGAATGTGTCAATAAAGTTTTCCCTTCCTGGGACAATGAATTCACGGTGTTCTTATTTCAATTTCCAGGAGTGTATATGAAGAACAATAGTGGACCTAAGACTGAACCTTCAGGAACCCCATATGTGATTTCTCCCTAGTCAGAACAATGTCTCCAAACTACATTGGTTGATTTACTAAGTACAACTTTCTGATATTGTTGTCAAGGAACAACTACACTACTCATAATTGCCAATTAGGGTCCGTAATGACAATAATGATTTCTTTTGTCTAAGTATTCATAAACATAGTAGGCACACATTTTGTGCACCGAAAGTCATTTGTAGACGTGCATTGTGCATCAGAAATGAATTATTTGTAATTCATTGATGATGACACAAAATTACAAGTTTGACGTGTCTTTAAGTATGTTTGAAAGACTGTGAAATGTAAACAAACATATAACGTGCTATAATAAATAGCTGAGTTGGCAATTGCAACGTCACCACACATAGGACAGATTACATTATTAGTGTACCATGGTTGAAAATGCCTGACTATTGTAATACTCCAAGTAGCTAGGATGTATATGAGTGCAAACGAACAGTAGACATGACTGGTGAGAGTATGTAACAGAAAAGCTGAAAAATCGTATCTGGCAGAAATTTCAAGAATGACTCCTAATATCTCCTGAATATATATGAATGTTCTTCAGGTATTGTTTCTGTAGAAGTGATGAAGATGAATTTAGTTTAAAAATATTTTTCATAGAGCCATATAAGCAGTTACTCTTACTGTGAAGAAACGTATGGTGCAATAAAAAGGACTCTACCATGCACTTCAATGTGCATTTCCCAAGGTGTGGCTGTGACCTGCAACTGTGGTGATATCTGCCTGGCAGCTGTCCCTCAGCTGTGCTGTGACGTGAGCCACACTACCAAGGCAGTACCAATGTCTCCGAATTACTACACTGTGTCCATATTACTACATAGGGAGAACGGCAGTGTGCACATGGTACTTGCTTTGCAAATTTCCTCAAACAATGTTTTTTTCCATTTGTTTTAATTTATTCTTTTGCATTTTATAGCCCCACATGACAGAAACACACAGTGCAAAATAGAATTAGTTTACAATGGTAAATAGGAATCACCATGAGTTTATGTTTGGTGCATGCTTGTCATACATTGCTATGTATGAAACATATCCAACATATTGTTATTATCTTGATAGGAGACAGATATATATCTCCAGTCTTGAGACAATGCATTTGCAAATAATGCACCCAGTCCCATGTACACTCACCACAATATAGCAGGAATGAACTATCCATAACATCCATTGTATTTCATAAGTAGTTCAAGATATCGAAGGAAGTTTTTGGCAAATAACAACATACAAAGTGGCACGTATTTTGCATTATGGTTGATGTGCAAACCTTCGTAATCTACAGCAATACAGAAGTAACTGTAGTTTTTTCACTTGAGTAATGTAATGTTAAGGGCAATCAACAGCTGGTGAAAAGAGAATTTGTGTTGGTATGCAACAACATAAATGAATAAAGTTCATGTGGAATTTCATACCAACAATGAGCTGTTTTAATAAACACTCTTTTTCAGTATTCCATTGGAATTGCAACTGTAATAGCATGTCAGTAAGGTAAAGTTGCACAAACTGTGTTATATTTTGGTAAAATAACCAAAAGAGGATGTAGGTGTTTCTCAAAATTCATCTCTGTTTCTACTGTGTAGAAAACAGAAAAGGTAAGAAGTCTGAGGTCAAGAAGTTGACACTTCTGCTGCAATTTCAATGGAATCCTATAACCCATTAACCCTGACACCATTGACAGCTTCACAGTAATAGACATAGGAACCTTGAAGTAGTTTAAACATAAACAAGTACTATCTATGATAATTGAAAACAGTTATTCAAATTTGAAAGTTTAACTATCTTGTTTTACTTAGCAAGTTAATTTCATAAAATACTTGTCTTTTCCATTTTATACTGCCACAAACAAAACAATACTGTGAAATAGATTAGATTAGATTAGATTTACTTTCATTCCAATTCACCCATAGTGAGGAGGCCCTCCAGGTTGTGGAACATGTCAGAAAAACAATAATACATGACAAATATTTACAACTGAAACAAATAAGCTAATGTACCTTCCACAGGTCCAAGTGGAATGATCATCATTTTTTTTTATATGAACAGTACATAAAAGAATCATTTTACAAACACTGATGCACTGAATTTAAAATAAAAAACGTTTTTTTGAGGTAATAAACATGTAATAGAACTGCTACAATACTTACTTACAATGAACACATTACTGCACTGAAATGGTGCAGAAGTTATAGTGTACTTACACACAGACACACACACACACACACACACACACACACACACACACACAAACTATTGATCCTACTGAGAAATTCATCAATGGAGTAGGAGGAGTTGACCACCAATAAATCCTTTAGGCTTCTCTTAAACTGAATTTCATTGGTTGTTAAGCTTTTTATGGCTGCTGGCAAGTTATTGAAAATGTGTTTTCCTGAATGATGCACACCTTTTTGTACAAGATTAAGTGACTTTAAATCCTTGTGAAGATTATTCTTATTTATTGTATTGATTCCATGAATTGAGCTGTTGGTTTGAAAAAGTGATATATATTTAATGGCAAATTTCATTAAGGAGAAATATATTGGGAAGCAGTAGTTAATATCCCTAGTTCCCTAAGCAGGCTTCTGCAGGATGTTCTTGAGTTCACACTATTTATAACTCTTACTGCACATTTTTGTACCCGGAAAACTTTAGCTTGGCTTGATGAATTACCCCAAAAAATAATCCCACATGACATTATGGAATGAAAGTAAGCATAGTATGCCAGCTTTTTCATTTTTATATCCCCTTTGTCTGACACAATTCGCATTGCAAATAGAGATTTGTTAAGACGCTTCAGCAGTTCTGTGGTGTGCTCCTCCCAGTTGAATTTATTATTAAGCTGTAATCCGAAGAATTTAACACTGCCCGCTTCTTCTATCTGCTTGTCATTGTATGTTAGGCATATACTCGTGGGACACCCCTTACAAGTTCTGAACTGCATGGAGTGTGTTTTTTCTAAGTTTAGTGACAGAAAATTGTCTAGGAACCAGTGATTAATGTCCACAAATATTTTACTAGCCGATCTTTCTAAGACTACACTTGATTTGCTATTTATTGCAATGTTTGTATCATCGGCAAACAAAACGAACTTGGCATCTGATAATGTTACTGATGAAAGGTCATTGATACACACAAGAAAAAGTAAGGGCCCTAAAATGGAACCTTGTGAGACCCCAAGTGTAATTAGTTCCTAGTTGGATGATGCCTGATAGCTTAATACATGTCTGTTTCCTAATAACACTCTTTGTTTCCTGCCAGAGATACAAGATTTGAACCATTTTGCAGTATTTCCTGTTGCACCATAATATTCTAATTTACTTAAAAGGATATTGTGATTTACACAGTCAAATGCCTTTGACAGATCGCAAAATATACCAGTTGCCTGCAATTTTTTGTCTAATGAATTAAGCACATTTTCACTGTAAGTGTAGATAGCCTTCTCAATATCGGAACCCTTTACAAATCTGAACTGCGACTGTGACAGTATGTTATTTCAGATAAGGTGGTTATAAAGCCGATTGTACATTACTGTTTCTAAAATTTTTGAGAATGCTGGCAAAAGTGAAATTGGACAGAAATTTGATGCTATTTCTTTATCCCCCTTCTGAAACAGTGGCTGAACTTCAGCATATTTCAACCATTCAGGAAATATTCCACTGATAAACGACTGGTTACACAGATAGCTTAATATGTTACGTAACTCAGAACCACGTTCTTTAATTAACTTTGTTGATATTTCATCATATCCACTAGATGTTTTTGATTTTAAAGATTTTATGATGGACATTATTTCTGCTGGGGTAGTGGGGGTCAAATTCATATTATGGAAGTTACTTGAAATGTCTGGTCTGAGGTATTCTGTAGCAGCATCTACAGCACCTGACAACCCCATCTTTTCAGTAACAGTTATAAAATGTTTGTTGAAAAGTTCTGCAACACTATACACACGTCATCAATGTATCATTTACTCTCAATGCTATTTGTCCCTCTTCATGTCTGTTTCTACCGGTCTCCTCCTTCACTATATCCCGTATTTCTTTATTTTGTTATCTGATATGACTATCTTTTCCTTGTAATATATTTGCTTTGATGCTCGTATTACAGTCTTTAATATTTTGCAGTATTTCTTGTAATGTGCTATAGCATCAACATCAGAACTGTTTTGGATTGACAGATGCAGTATTCTTTTTGTTTTACAAGATACCTCCATTCCTTGAGTAATCCATGGCTCCTTTGTAGACTTTGCTCTAACCTTGGTTAGTTTTGGGGGAAAACAGTGTTCAAATAAGGTAAGCACTTTATTACCAAAAGTATTATATTTTTCATTCATGCCATGAGCACTGTAAACATCAGTCCAGTGAATGTCTCTGAGGAGTGTCCTAAAATAATCAATTTTTGGCTTATTAATTACTCTCTTCATCTCAGATTTAACAGATTTTATATCCTGTTCAGTATTAACATTTAACAGAAGTAACGGCATGTCATTGTCGGAGAGGCCACTGACTATTGGTTTTTTAATATAATTTTGTTCATTGGACTTTTCTATAAAAATATTATCAATGGCTGTTTGTGAGCAATTAGCTACCCTAGTGGGGAACCTTACACTGGGAATTAAGTTGAATGATAGTGTTACTAACTCAAGTAAGTTCTTATTGCGAGAGTCTTTAAGGAAATCTACATTGGATCACCAGCAACCACTTTTTCTTTGTTTTTGGTTGTTAAATGGGCCAGTACAGCCTCAAGGTGGTTTATGAACAGATTAAAGTTACCTGCAGGTGCTCGATATACGCTTAATATTATGCAGGATTTTTTGTGAAATTCTACTTCTGTTGAACATGCTTCCATATGCTGTTCTAAGCAAAATTTATGAATGTCTGTGTTCTTAAATTTACGACAGTTCCTGATGAATGTGGCAACTCCTCCTTTCTCCATTTCTGCTCGACAAAAGTGAGATGTTAACCTAAACCCTGTAACACTTAAAAGTTCTATACCAGTGGTCACATGATGTTCAGAGAGGCAGATTATGTCAGCTGGGTTTGAAGACTCTAATTCATCTATGCAGATAATTAATTCATTAATTTTATTTCTCAGTCCTTGAATATTTTGATACAGTAAACATAGCTGACATTTCACATTGACTGAGTTAAAATTAGGTAGAGTTGAAATACCTGCTGACTGTTGAAAATTATTAACCAATAGCTGTTTATGCTGATGTAATAAGCTAGAATTATGTTTTTTTGGTTTCTTTCTCAAACTGAATGTTTGTCTCAGTCCTAACCTCTCTTAAAATTTGGTTTATTTCTGTCCTCCTTACCCTAAAAAAGTGTCTTTTCTGAACCCTATAACCACTGGTATTTTATCACTCATGACAGTGCCTCCCACCTTTAACTTTCCTGCTATTTTCCCTGCCAGTTTAACCTTCCATTTCCTGTTGAGGTGAAGGCCATGCCTAGTATAATCCCACCTATTGAGAGAATCAGCAGGAACCACATCACCCTGCACCTGACATAAGCAGCTGTTCTAACTCCAAATTAACTCTCTTGACAGAAGAGTTCAAATGAGGTCAGCCATGGTGCCCAAGAACAGATACAAAGTCAACACTAGTATGCTTTGATGCTGATGCAATCTTTGCCAGGTCACACTATACTGTACCCAGGATCTCTGTCAATAGTATTATATGGCCCACTCACTATAACCACTGTGTCTTCCTTACTGAAATCTTTGCAAAGTGATCCTAAATCCTCTGCCACTTGCTCCAGACCAGCACTAGGTTTAAAAAAAAAGTTGGTGACCTGGTATTCTGATCCTAATTCATCGTGCAAAAGTTGGCCAACACCTCTTCCGTGTGAACTACCTAACAACACCACTTTCTTTCTCTTTGCTGATTTCCCTACATTCTTACTTTTCAATTTGCTGCTGAAAGTTTGTTGTGCCCTGTCTACACCTGCAACTGCTTGAGGCTCACCAGCTCAAAAATAGGATGTGTGTGTTATCTTTCTTTAAGTTTACTGTATTTTTTGCCAGTATAACTCATTCCTGTTGTGTTCTGCTTTGAATACACATATAAGTGAACAAATGAAACAGTTAGGTAATGAACAGTCAAATCACATAACACTTTATTGACACAAAGAATACACCTACCTTTAGCTCTGCACTGCTTTGCCTGTGTGAAAACTAGTGGAATTAATTATCCTATTAAATGACTTGCTATTCAGGTACACAAGAGACAGCTGTGTTAAACTAAAAGTCTGCAATGTTTACTATTGCTACAATGAATGTGTCCATTGAACTCACTCAATACATCATACATTTTAATGCTGAACTAGACTCGACTGAGTAAAAGTATGATGACACTGCCCTCTAGAAGTGGAAGCAGAATGCTGACACGTGACTGCCCTCAGGACCAAACCGTAGGCAGAAGCTGTAGACAAAACAGAACTGGCCACCCATGACCTCTAGAAGTGGAAGTAGAATGCTGACACGTGACTGCCATCAGGAACAAACTGTAGGCACGAGTTGTAGACATAACAGAACTGGCCACCCATGTCCCATGCGGTGATATTTGAAGAGTGTGATGTGGAAACAGCGGCACCTCTTAATTATGGGAGACGTGGCTTATTGCTTCTTCGTGATTGACACCCAAAGATGCTGCTTGAGCATGCAACATCTCTTCAGTGGTCGACCGCTAATTTGCCATGGTCAGTTGTTGGCAACATCGGATTCCAATTTTCCTGAACTGCATTAAAGCTAAATTTGGATAACTTAAGTCATAATAAAGGCACTGTTGATGCAAGAGTAACTCACAAAGCGTTACATACGACAAGTGACTCATTGTCACTCCTTCTTATTTCTTGTGGCTACACTTCTCATGGCAACACTACATTCAGAATCTGAATTGCACCATTGTGGCACTGCTTGTTGGTATGCTGCTGTGACAGGAGCTGCATCAACTGTGTTACAGTCCAAACTCAAACTGTGTACATGCGGACAGATGGCACGTGTCAGATTGGCCCATTGTAGTCACAGACAAGGATTACACCTTGTGAAATGTGCCTTTATAGTGACTCACTCATTACAGATATAGATGCTTGAGCTTTTATGTGGCTATGGAAAAACTGACAAACTTATTTTAATTTTTGATCAATTTGTGAACAAACTTAAAAACCAGTTATGGCAGGAAAAAGTTGCATAGAATCTGTTTTAGACCAGAAAGTTAACCCCAAATTGTATGAAAATGTAAACTAAATAATTTCTTTTTAACTTTAATTTTTTTTTTTCAAAATGATGGAGTACAGTAATCAGTCATCCTTTCCTTTCAGGTTTTGTTAAAGCACATCTAGATTTTGGCTAGTAACTAGCCATTAGCAATGCAGTCTTTGAAAGTTTTAATACATGCCCTAGTACGTCAATCAACAGGGGATTGATGTACTAGTGCACATATTCAAACTTTGAAAGATTGTATTTATAGTGGCTAGTTACTAGCTGAAATCCAGATGTGCTTTAATAAAGCCTAGAAGGAAAGGACGACTGATTTCTGCTCTCCATCATTTGAAAGTCATATCACAGTCATTGAGTGCATTCCACATTCCTAATGGAAGTTAATTTGATTTAATTTTATGTGTGAAAATTTGGTTTTTGCTGTATGTGTTGTACATTCTGTTTTTTTTTTTTTTTTTTTTCGCAGATCCTAGCAATTCGGAGCGATTTTGCCTTGGTCTGCTTTCAAATGTGAATCGGAACACTGTGGTGGAGCAGACACGTCGCCACATTGGCAAGGGTGTGCGACTTTATTACATTGGAGGAGAGGTATTTGCTGAATGTCTGAGTGATTCTTCAATCTTCGTGCAGTCCCCAAATTGCAATCAGCGCTATGGTTGGCACCCAGCTACTGTATGCAAAATCCCACCAGGTATGAATTGTAAAGCATATTTATACTAAAGTAATTATAGCTGTATTCACAGAAATGTTAAAACTATTATTATTGTCTTTGTATGTGTTACTGTACACACAGTGTAATGTGGCACATGAGACATTAGACACCGGAGGTGGGTGTAAATGATGTCTGCCTCTCACAGGGCAGTAGCATATGAAACTAAGTGAATCATCATTTCTATGAAAACAGAGGTGACACATAGAGGTAAATGTTATTGAAATGATTCTGTATAGGTGAAAGTGAAATCTTGTTATAAAGTGCTGTTGCAAACAGTATTGTTGGCTAAGTCTGGCACTGAGAAGAAACTAGTTGATACTGGTCTTCTACCAATATCTCTACTCCATAGCAAACTATGTTGTGTGTATAGTACCGGTATATATCTGGAAGTTTTGTTGGTAGCAAATATGTAAATTTTATATTAATGTAGCAATATTGTGATTTTGGTGGTGGTGGTGGTGGTGGTGGTGGTGGTGGTGATTTACATTGGCAGTATTATTTTCACTATCTTTCTGTCATACTAAAGTGATCTTTGTTTGCACTAAAATTATCTTGCCTCTTTGTAACCATGGAATGTAAGAGGCTAGTAATATATATTTTTAGTGTTATATATAATTTTGTGTATTTGAGAGTTAAAAAATTTTGTATTTTCCTCAACATTTGATATGATAAATCCATCTAAATTTCTCTTTAAGGATTTGAAGATGGAATTTCATGCCATAACATCATCAGTGATAAAGTCAATCATGGGAAGCAGAACAACTGAACACGAATGCAAAACCAGCCACATAGAATTGTGTGTTATGTAAAGAAGTGGGATTGGTTGGAGGGGTGCTTGCCGTCATTGTAAAATTGTTATTTGAAATAGTGTCATGGTCTCTCTGCTCAGATAGAAACTTAGTTGAAGCCAATCAAGAATATTATTTGCTCACTAAGAACTTCAAAGAAACACACACAGGAAGAATCATGTGCTGAAGATTGCTAGTTAAACCGTTATCCTATGGGTCGGAAATGTGATTGTGAACATGGAGCGTAATTATTTTTGTGATGTCATACACAGGTTTTAATAGTGTCGAGCATTGAAGTGTGAAGAGCAGGATCTAGTATTTAAGATTTTCTTAACGTAAGTCAAGCTTGGACTAATACAGTAGCTACTATGTCACGGGCAGACCACAGCAGATACCAAGTTGGATTTACACCTCTTAGAAGTAAAAGTACTGTGTTACAGGAGGTGAAATATTTAGTACTGCTGATAGATCAGTTTTGTACAGTGGGTGAGCATTGATTGTAGCCAGATGCAGAATGTTATAGGAGTAAGTACTGACCAGTGCCTCATCATGGCTCTTGCACCATATTTGCATGGCATTTGATATAATTCATGTATGCCAAATTTGGTGGTGTTATAAAAATCACCTGTTTCTGGAGTATTCATTTCTGTAGCTTCATCGTTACACTGGAGTGCATAAAACTAAGAATAAGCAAATTTTTCTCACTGTTTCCTTGATAAGATGTTAGAGTAATGTCACCATCCTTATAAACAACACTTGAATGAAGTGCATCTTAAGTAAACAAGACAGAAAGGCATTATGATGTTTTAAAGACTTATTTCTTGTGTAAGAAGTTATTTTGCCTCCATGAACAATATCAAAATGCATATTGTGTATTGTTATTTGAACTCGGTAAATGTTCATACAGTGTTGCATAATATTTCAGTTTTTAATGCAGCATACCAGACTACAGTAACAAAACATTTTTGCACATTTACATCAACATAAATGCTCTGCAAGCCACTGAACAGAGCATGGCAGTGGGTACATCATACCCATATTATCAGTTTTCTTTCCTATTCCATTCACATATTGAATGAGGAAAAAATGAATGTCTAAATGTCTCTGTACACACCATAGTCTCTATTATCTATTTCTCATGATCCCTAGGTGAGATGTATGTTGGTGGCAGTAAATGAGTCCCACAGTCATATTTGAATACAGGTTCTCTAAATTTACCAACCAACATTTTGTTAGAACTACATAGTCTTACTTGAAAGCATCCCCATTTTTCTCTGACCATTTCTGTTACACATTTGTATGGGGTATTCTGAGCTGTTACGTTTGTAGCAACAAGTCCCAGAGTTCATTCAGTATTGGATGTTGTGCCTATTTGATAAGGACCCCAAACACTGGAATGATATTCTAGAATTAGTCACACTGTCATCTTCTATATGATTTCCATTACAGATGCACTGCACTTGCCCAGAACCCTTCCAACAAATCTAAGTCTTCCATTCGGATGCCTTAATATTGATTTTACATGATTGTCCCATTTCATATTGCTTTTTAGTATTGCCCTAAATATTTATACAATGTGACGTGCTCAAGGCTGTCACCATTAATCTTGTATTCAGATACTGTACTGTTCATTCACTTTGTTACAGGCATTAGTTAGAACAGCTGCCATTTATTACACCAAGCAAAAATTTTGACCAATGTCTTTTTACAATTCTTTGCAGTCATCCAACGATGGTACTTTCCTGTAACCAAAAGCATTGTCAGTGAAGGCTCTTACACCACTCATAATGCTATGTTATATATTATGTATGTGTATTGAGAATAATACAGGTCCTATTATGCTTTCTCTGGGCACACCCTATATTACTTCTGTTTCTGGTGAAAATTCACTGTCCAGTATAATGAACTGAGTTCCTCCAGGCGGTCACATGTTTGTGAAGATGTTCTGTGCACTCGTATCTCAATTAGTAGTTGATGATGTAGTTCATTGTTGATGAACAACAGAAATCTGGGAAGATGCAGTCTACCTGTTCTTCTGTGTCTCTTGTTTGCAAGATGTGTGTGAATAAAGCAAGATTTTTTCACATTATTGACGTTTTTTCTGAATTTGTGCTGAGTGTTTGAAAGAAGCTTATTTTCCTCCAAGAACATCATAATGTGTGAGCTTAGAATATGCTCCAGGATCCTGTAACAGATAGATATTAGAAGTCTTGGTGTATAATTCTGTGTATTTGATTTATTAGCCCTTCTGCAAACAAGAATAACCTGTGTAGGTTTCCAATCACATGGACCTATTCGCCGTGCGAGTGATCCTTGATAAATATGAGCTAGGAAATGAGCTAATTCCATTGTGTCTTCAATGTAAAATGTAGCTGAAATTCTTTCAGCACCTGTTGCTTTGTGTGCTTGAATAGTTTCAATTGTTTTTCAGTACCTGTGGTGCTGATATCAATATTGCTCATGTGAGGGTTCGGTGGTGATCAGACATGGGTACAGTGGTATCCTCTTGAGTGAATACATTTATAAACATATAATTTAAAATTCCTAGTTCCTGTCTGCTGTTTTCAATTTCCGACATCAGATGGAACCATAAAAGACTGAATGGAAATGACCAGAACTTCCTAGTTTTTCCTGATAAATTTTTTGCCAGGATCTGACTGAAAATTTTTTATGCTTCAGGTATAACCCTTCTTACAGGTGCATGAGTTGCTATTAATTTTTCTCTGCCAGCAGTCCTGCAATCTCCCTTAGAGCGGTAGTCTAGTAATTTCTGTTTTAGCAACAGTCTGTGAATGATACCATTAAGCCCAGATGGGTCTTTGCTGTCTTCTATTACTTTACTTTGACACACCCATCCAGACTGCAGTTTATAACGTCTTTCAACTTTAATCACAATTTTTCAACATTTTCCAGTTCTAAACTAAATGGTCTCAGCTCGTCTTTTAGGTAAGTTGACAGTAAGACTCTTATCGGTTTGATCAAATACAAATACCCTCCTAACTTTGTCAGTGACCTTTTTGCCAATTCCCCCTCCCCCCCCCCCCCCCCCTCACCCCCACCCCATAATGGATCAACGAAGACTTTTAGCCTTTGGTGACCATTGTTCCAGTAATAACATCAGTGTCAGTAATCCTCCCATTGGTGGCTCTCTCAAAAAGATAGGCAGTTTTTAACTAGACGGCCTAGACTATTGCTTTCGCATATGGATTATTGGATTTTTCATTTGAGGCAGTCGTATTTTCAGTTTCTCCCAGGATACCCAGTGGGTGTATATTCGATTTGTTTCCTCTTCTGACATTATTTCCCTAAGAAGGCCACAAATCACCTAGGATTCAAACTGCCTACTACTGACACCACCTTCTGTCCCTTCCATATGTACCCTGATTGTGACAGAGGCAACCACTGCACAAGCAGGAGAGGCGACGTCACAGGCTCTGTCTACTTATCAGCAGGAAACAGCACCTTGTACTTATTCATTACAAGTACAAGGTTAGCCGTGCAGTCATTAGCCTTGCAAAACAGCTCCAGGTCTGCATATGTCCTATGAGTCACCACCAGATGATCATTCGGTGCCAGATCGAGGTTTTCCATATATGAACTCATTTCTTTTGAGGACAAAGAAGTAGATGAATTGGATGCAAGATTAGATTGTGCTTACGTATAAACAGAACTAGGAGCAATTCATAGACTCTGGCTGCTGCCAATCTGAGAGCCACCTCATCTGATGGTGATAGCATGAGAGCTGAGGTATATGAACTGCAGGCATGTGTTTGTGTCGTACGTGAAACATTCTGTATTGACTGATCCCTACATCTTGTAATCTACAAAATGCCTCACTGCCTAGTATGTATTATTTAAGAGCTATGCTTTAACTGCCTGTTTAAATGAGTTTGTTTTAGTTCTCTTTTTGGGCAATTTATTGTATAGAGTAATTTCCTAATGAAAGATGCTATTTAGAGATTTTTGTTTATTGTTTGTCAAGAAAGTAATGCTACTGATTAGTTTGCTGGTACATATCTGCATTGAAATCCGTATGCCACAGTACTGTAGCTAAACAAAATGGTGCTGTCAGTCTCCACCTTATCCGCTGTCAGCAACTACGCTGCTGTGACACAGGCATTTTGATATGTCCCTGCAAGCAAATAAAAAATTAACTGTCTGCCTTTATATTTTTGAGGTGATAATTGAAACTTTGACTATCCCCATAAGTGACATGGCTCTTATTTGGCGATTGTGAATAGAGAGAGCAGTTTGTATGGTTGAACTTGAACTATTCATATTTCTCAATATGAAATAAGTTACAAATGATGTGTGTGTTTTTTAGGTTGCAACTTGAAGATCTTCAATAATCAAGAATTTGCGGCACTTCTTTCCCAGTCAGTGAGCCAGGGCTTTGAGGCAGTTTACCAACTGACTCGAATGTGCACTATACGCATGAGTTTTGTCAAAGGATGGGGAGCAGAATACAGGTTTGTTCTTTTCACAGATCTACGTTAAGTTGTTCATAATTCTGGGATATGTGTAGAAATGGTGGTGATATAATAGCCGTGACAGTTGCTTGCAGAAGTCAGTGATAAGGCAACTTTATTTTGATAATATATTGCATCACTCATTGATAAAAGAAATGATTAGCAAATCCTTAAATCTGTCGCATTTAATTTGCAGACCTTCCACTGTAGGAAGTGCAACTCCATTATTCTCTTAGATTTTGATAGTTAATATTGCAAGTTGTGAAGTCATCTAAGACTGAGAAAGCCCCAGCAAAGAAGATAATTTGCTAATAATGTTTGTAAAGTAAAACCTTTAAGTTTTATATGTATTGTGAATATCTTGCCTAGTCACGCAATAGAAATGCCAGTGTTATATGTTGTTTATTTGTGAACTCTGTTATATGTGTGAGACTTTGCTGGTGTTATGGGATATGTCAGCAAGAATTATGCCCTCATCCCACGAGCTCACATTTTGTAGTTGGAAGGCATTGTTATTCCAGGAAATGGGAGCTTTTTATTCCTGACTTGTGTATTAGCATAAACTGAATCTGTTGGTAGGTGCATTTCTGGTGTAACTTCTGCTTTCGAATTTTTTAGTGGGATACCAGTGTCTAAAATCCTGGATTCAGCCTCAATGTCTACACACAGTTGAGCTACTTTGCTGCATAAATAGTTTCTTTTTTAAAGTTTATTTTACATTGTTGTTCCATAGGAGTGCTGTAAATTAATCACGCAATTGGGAAGCATGAAATTACATTAATGAAATATATTTAAATCGAGTAAATCAACACAAGGAAAGTAAGTAAGATGTGAATACAGGGGTAGATTGAATAACTAATGAGAAGCTACTGGATCAAATAGGAAAAAAAAGAAATTTGGGTCACAGCTTGCCGAGAATAAGGGAGCTTAGCCGTCAAGGAATTGTCAATTTGGTACCTGCAAGTGTGGAGAACTGCATCAAACCAGTCTTTGGACTGAGGAAGATTCCGGCAATAAGAACATTGACAAAAACAGTAACTTCTGAATTTCAAATGACAAACAATGGGCATGGAATGGGGCAGATGATGGCCTTGGGCTGTTGCCAGAAATCACTTATCATTATGTTAGAGAGATTTGAAAAAAAACTAAATCAAGATGACTGGACCAGTTAACAATCCAGAGACATTAAAAATAAATCAGTATATCCAAAATTACTCTTGGGTAATGTGTGCGAGTCTGCTGTAGGCATTAAGGACTCAGGATGGTGGAAATTTAACATTTCATCACGGTTTATATATTTCGCAATATATGGGTAATGTTATTTCTGTGACACCATTCCAGAGGAATGACTATTTTTCCTTTTCTTTTTGTTTTGTACTGTGCTTTCCAGTAGTTAATCTGCAATTAAGCTATTTTTAACAATTTTTACCAGCTTAAGTATTTACTGTAATGACTTGTCATTGTTTAAGCTTTAAAAGTAAAATATGGCTTTGAAATTTTTGCATAAAGGAACAACACTGTTGTACATCTACATCTACAGTTACATGACTACTGTACAATTCGCACTCAAAGTGTTTGGCGGAGTGTCCATCGAACCATGTTAAGACTATTTCTCAGTCGTTTCACTCTTGAGTAGCATGTGGAAAATATGAACGCGGCTTTCAGATGAGGCATATTATTTTAGTCTGAACAGCCTGTCAATTCACTGCAAATTCCATTTCCACATGTTTGTAAAAGTTCTCAAATTATGGAGATTTACTCATAAAAATCATTTCTAGGTAAATCAGTTAGGCTATAAGCATCAGTAATTATTGGTAAATTACACTGCGAATAATAAAACATTAAGAGTCTCTTGCTTCAATTAGGAAGTAGCTAATTTGTGTAACAGTTGTGCAATGCATGAGATATTCATACAACTAAATCAAATTAACAAAATATATATTACTGTCAAGAATGGTAAGGACAAGTGGATGGTTCCAACTTCCACTGTTAGTTGATAATTTATTCCTCGAAATTCATCCTATG
This sequence comes from Schistocerca cancellata, assembly GCF_023864275.1. Classification (NCBI taxonomy): domain Eukaryota; kingdom Metazoa; phylum Arthropoda; class Insecta; order Orthoptera; family Acrididae; genus Schistocerca; species Schistocerca cancellata. The sequence continues at coordinate 739,852,283 of NC_064629.1, read as the reverse complement.
TATAGCTTTGTACTTGATTAATAGAAAATCTTAATTTCACAGAACAACAGAACCATCACATACAACTTCTAACAACTATTTGGTGTGCAATTATTGCTAACAATTTAAATGGAACTTGTCCTGCATGGCCATGCAAATCATGTAATATTCCTGCAGCAGAAGTTACCAGAATCATTAGATGATTTTTTTTATATTTGGATGAAAATGTGGTTCATGTCTCCCATGTTAATACTTGTACTGACATAGATGAGTGTTATTAGATACCAAGATCCAAACCCATTTGATTACCTTTTTGGAGACATAGAAAATCTGTTTGCACAGGATATAAATGAGCCATTCCCTTGAGTGTGTCCATATATCAGGAGAAAATGTAAGCCTGTCTTCAGGCTGAAGGGAAACAGTTCATATGAATGTTTACATTTCTTGTAAGAGTATTGTTCCAGTAGTGGCTTTATGAATATACTTTTAACCTGATGTCCAGAATCACAGTTGTTTTTGATTGCATTTCATGTTTGAGACACCAAGGAAAAGGGAAAATAGCCAATCTGTTTCCAGTGCCTTTCTAAGGAATGAAAGCCAATCACATATCTTACTGACAACATGTCATCATTCCATTTATTATGTAGGTACTTGCATTATATACAAATAAATAAATAAATAAATGAATTAATCAATCAATGTGTGCCATATTAATACTATAGTTTTGATATTGGTAATATTTGCAGCCATTCTTGTTCAGCTACTTCTTCATTTATATTTGGCAAGTAGATAAAAACAAATGTTATCCATCATTTACAACGGAATTTTTATTTTGTTTTAAACCAAACATGTTCCACTTTGAAAGGCCAAGACCTTATTAAAGATACATTTAATAGATTTCTATCATGTAATAGTTTCTAAGTTATCACCACTCATAGTTTTCAAGGGCTAATTTTTACATGGGAAAAGCTGTTAAAACCATCAATTGCAGGAGTTACTTGTTTCAAATTTTTGGTACATGACTAAAATGTAGGTCAGTGCTGCAGTTCAGGTCACAGAAGTGATATTTTAAATTGTCACTTAATCAGCAAAGTGTGTAGTTTAGATCTTGTAGGTGACAGAGTGTCTGTTCTCTCCTGTCATTGTTTAAATATGAGATAAATGTGAACTGAATGTAGAAATACTTACTTTCTAAACAAATTTGAAAAATAACTTAAGTTATCCAGGTTCAACACCCTCAACAAACTGACATAAAAACAAAAATGATAAAAAGAGAAAGTTTATGTTGAATTGAATGTGAGCACTGGCTGAACACTTGTCACAAAACTTTCTGTATTTATATCCTAACTCTTCCAGCAGTTGTAGAAATGTATGTACGATATCAGTGTGATTACCTCCCCTCCTATTCATTATACGTATAAATAGTGCGTGGCACAGAAGTCTGCCCGTGTGCCCCTATATGATCCTGAATTCCTCTCCCTTTAAAACAATGACCATAATACAAATGCTGGGATATTTCCTTCAACAAATCTGCTGTTGATTCACTCGCATTTTTATCCAGCTGTCATAATGCTCAGTTTTTAGTGGTCCTAATGATCTTTTACTCATATGCTGACTAAACAAACCTGTGAAGAATCCTACAGATCAGGTTTAAATCATTTCTGTCACTTTTGTCACACCTGTTCAGGAACAGTCCAGTATTATTCAGGAATTCATCAAACAAGAATTTTATAAACAGCCTCTTTCATAGATGAGTGATATAGTCAAAAAACTCTTCTATAGAACAGTATTTTATCACCAACCTTTTGACAGTTGTTGTGTTACTGGTAACATTCAGATTTACTCAATTGATGCTTTGTATTATCTCTATATATAAAAGGCAATGTCCTGATTGACTGACTCGTAATCATCTAGTCCAAACCACTGAGGATATAAATGTGAAATTCCCAGATGGGATGATCTTGAAATTCCACCCGGGGCAGGGGGGGTGGGGGTGAAATGGAGGTGAAAGGTTTTTTTGAAACTGTGTTGCTGTTAAGGCAGTTTTGAAGCTAGGCCTACAAAAATTGGTACTTGGTTCCTTGGTCAGAAATAAAGAAACAAGTGTTTTTGTGTTTTTGGCAATTTAACCCCTATGAGGATGAAATAGTGGGTAAAAAGTTTTTTTTAATATACACTCCTGGAAATTGAAATAAGAACACCGTGAATTCATTGTCCCAGGAAGGGGAAACTTTATTGACACATTCCTGGGGTCAGATACATCACATGATCACACTGACAGAACCACAGGCACATAGACACAGGCAACAGAGCATGCACAATGTCGCCACTAGTACAGTGTATATCCACCTTTCGCAGCAATGCAGGCTGCTATTCTCCCATGGAGACGATCGTAGAGATGCTGGATGTAGTCCTGTGGAACGGCTTGCCATGCCATTTCCACCTGGCGCCTCAGTTGGACCAGCGTTCGTGCTGGACGTGCAGACCGCGTGAGACGACGCTTCATCCAGTCCCAAACATGCTCAATGGGGGACAGATCCGGAGATCTTGCTGGCCAGGGTAGTTGACTTACACCTTCTAGAGCACGTTGGGTGGCACGGGATACATGCGGACGTGCATTGTCCTGTTGGAACAGCAAGTTCCCTTGCCGGTCTAGGAATGGTAGAACGATGGGTTCGATGACGGTTTGGATGTACCGTGCACTATTCAGTGTCCCCTTGACGATCACCAGTGGTGTACGGCCAGTGTAGGAGATCACTGCCCACACCATGATGCCGGGTGTTGGCCCTGTGTGCCTCGGTAGTATGCAGTCCTGATTGTGGCGCTCACCTGCACGGCGCCAAACACGCATACGACCATCATTGGCACCAAGGCAGAAGCGACTCTCATCGCTGAAGACGACACGTCTCCATTCGTCCCTCCATTCACGCCTGTCGCGACACCACTGGAGGCGGGCTGCACGATGTTGGGGCGTGAGCGGAAGACGGCCTAACGGTGTGCGGGACCGTAGCCCAGCTTCATGGAGACGGTTGCGAATGGTCCTCGCCGATACCCCAGGAGCAACAGTGTCCCTAATTTGCTGGGAAGTGGCGGTGCGGTCCCCTACGGCACTGCGTAGGATCCTACGGTCTTGGCGTGCATCCGTGCGTCGCTGCGGTCCGGTCCCAGGTCGACGGGCACGTGCACCTTCTGCCGACCACTGGCGACAACATCGATGTACTGTGGAGACCTCACGCCCCACGTGTTGAGCAATTCGGCGGTACGTCCACCCGGCTTCCCGCATGCCCACTATACGCCCTCGCTCAAAGTCCGTCAACTGCACATACGGTTCACGTCCACGCTGTCGTGGCATGCTACCAGTGTTAAAGACTGCGATGGAGCTCCGTATGCCACGGCAAACTGGCTGACACTGACGGCGGCGGTGCACAAATGCTGTGCAGATAGCGCCATTCGACGGCCAACACCGCGGTTCCTGGTGTGTCCGCTGTGCCGTGCGTGTGATCATTGCTTGTACAGCCCTCTCGCAGTGTCCGGAGCAAGTATGGTGGGTCTGACACACCGGTGTCAATGTGTTCTTTTTTCCATTTCCAGGAGTGTAAATCATTGTTAAAAAACTACTAAAGTTTTTGAAAGCTACATCTATGAAAATTGGTTTTTGACTTCTTTGTTGTAAATGAAGGAATATGTTTTTCAGTGTTGTTGGACATTCAACCCCTAAAGGTGTGTCATCCAGGGTGTGAAAGTGGCTTATGGCAGTGAGAGAACACCCCCCCCCCCCCCCCACCCCCCCCAGCAAAATGAGCTGCCTGCTCACCTGTGCGCTTTTTGAGTTTGAGATGGTGTGGACGCCGTCGCAGCACTGGTCAACAGTACAGTGCTGTGGCGGAAGCCATGTGACTGAGGTGCTCTACCTAGTGTGCTGCATGATGTCTAACCAAAGAAAACTGCAATGAGACACTCACAGAAAGTAATATTCTCTGAGTTAATCTCTCAACATCAATGTCTTTAGATTTAAGGCATCACAAGTACAAGGGTGTTCTCTTCTAGCACTGTCACAGTTGGAAAACTACCATTTGGCTGACAGTACTTCTTCCGCGGATCGTCTGACGTATTGTGTAGAGATTCAGAAGGAAAATACTACGGGTGGGTAAGATTCTCCTGTTGGTAAAAACCTGAAAAAATATCATTAAATAGTATGATTTTTAACACACTTATATTGCATGGCATTTTAAGTGATATTTTGAAGAACATTTGAAAAAACGTTAAGGACACATGTCAGAGAAGAAGAAGAGAAAGGGTGCTTGGAACAGGATCAAATGTCTTAACGAAACCAAATAAATAGATTCTGTGTGACCACTAGGTTTTCCTTGATACAGTTGAACATGAAAAACAATAAGTCAATTTGTTGATTTTCAGTATAGTACTTTCATCTGCAAGTAGTTTCCACTTCTTTGCATTTGGGGCAGTTGCAGAAAATTTAAGGACAGGCCTAAATTTCGTTGAATATGCATGTGCCCCTAAAGTAACAGCATTTCGGTCAGTGTTTTACATGATGTTATTAGACATCCTAATTACGGGTTTTCAATTGAAATTTCACTGTTGCAGCTCTAATACCATAGGAGATGAATGTTTTACCGTTTTGTAAACAGAACTAAAAGGTTCTGTTTTTCTGACTAAAATGTTCCCTTTCTCAACAAAATGTTCCCTTTTGCAACAATTGCTACTTTTACAGCTATGAAAGTTTTACTGCTGTCTTATTACGGCATAGAAATCATACAAATACTTATGAAATGTGTGAAAAAAGTTCCTATTTGTTTTGTTACTTCTCAGGCAAATTTTTCCCTGATAAATTCTGTGGCAGAGTGGTTAGTTTCATTCCATGGTGACTCATGATTGGAACATTTAGACTGATTTTGATTGCGGATCCCTCACAAAAAAAAAAACAACTGAGTGGTCAGAATTCACCTGAGTGTTGCCAGTTGGTAGTTATCACAAAACGAAACAAAATTCGACCACTAATAGGGTGAAATAGTAGGTAAAAGTGTTTTTGAAAGAACTACTAAAACATTTTTAAAGATAGCACTATCAAAATTGGTGTTTGACACCTCACTTAGAAATAAAAATAGATGTGTGTGTCAGTGTTTTTAGAAATTCAACACCCTAAGGGAGAGAAATAGGGAATGAAAACTTTTATGAAATTATTTCCCTGTGAAGCATTTTCAGAGCTAAATCTGTGAAAATTTACATTTCATTTCTTGGCTCCATATAAAGAAATATGTGCTAGGGAATGAAAGTTGGCATGGAAAAATCACTGCAAGAATACAAAAGACATGATTAAAGTAAACCTTGGACTCCAGCTACCAGAATCACTTTTTGGCCAGAAGTACATTGGGAAAAGATCATGCTTCTATGGCCTTAATTAGCGTGAAAAGTTTAGAAGGTGAGGCAATTTGCAAACAACATTAAAATTCCATTAAAGAAAACCAAAAAAATGTTTGTAAGCCATACAGTCTATGCGTGCGAAGCAGTAGGCGATAAGGTTGTGATGTAAATGAGTCATTGGTTCGTGTGTTTATATTTCCACTTCATTTAATGGCTCTTCACTGAATGAGATTTGTGTGAAGCTAATCTGACCGCTAACCCAAGTGAGGACACCATCTCTCTGCAATCTGAATCACTTACTGCCGATACATTATTGGACATATCTTCCAAATTTGCATTCATTCTTCCCATTTCCTTTGAGGGATTCCAATTTTAGCAAGAATGTTTGTGGCAGCCTCTATTTACTTCTGTAGTCAAGCAACATGTAATATTTTTGCCTTCACTATGAAATATGAAAGAATCACGCAATCCATGCCAGACATTAAGTGAAACATGTTATTTAAAAATATGAAAGGAAACCTGCTGCATCTCAAGTCAAATTATATTTTGTGTTGTAGCCTGGCACACATTAGGCTGATCTCTGCCGTAAGCCCCATACCATGTGGAAACAAAAATTTACACTGCATAAGTGGCCAAAACCACAGTAGAAAGGAACATATTGATTGCAAGTAACATGAGCTCAAATCTATATATATGCAGACCCCGGTTGTACTATGGCATGTAGCATACTGACGTGTAATTGCGTTGCATAGATGCTATACGATAAAATTTGCAATGTCATTATTATTTCTAAAGTAGCAGTCAAGTTAGTTCTTTGTTTACAATTGACCAGTAAATCATGTTGAACTAGGTTCCTAATCTTCTCTTATTGTGCTAGCTCAGAGGGTTCCTAGCCTTCTCTTATTGTTGTGCAAACTCAGAGGCTACACTGCAGACTTTCTTAGTGGTAGCAAGGAAGTTGTCCTCTGTGTGTAAGTCCCTCACATTGACAGATGAGGGTGTCACAGTTTTAGATAGTAGATGAGGCCTCATTCCACCAATTGGCATCTGCCTGATCTGGGGTACCAAGTACTCTTTAACAATGATCCTCCAGTAGTAAACAGAATGCACGTAACACAGCAGGTTGGCACAACATCACAAAGACTTTATAGGAGAAGAAACAAGTCAGCATAGCGGAGGGAGCATTGTCGATGATGATGATGATGATGTTTGGTTTGTGGGGCGCTCAACTGCGTGGTTATCAGCGCCCGTACAATTACCCAATCTTAGCTCAGTCCAATTTCGCCACTTTCCTGGATGATGATGAAATGATGAGGACAACACAAACACCCAGTCATCTCGAGGCAGGTGAAAATCCCTGACCCCGCCGGGAATCGAACCCGGGACCCCGTGCTCGGGAAGCGAGAACGCTACCGCGAGACCACGAGCGGCGGACGGGGGGAGCATTGTCACACCGGATAGGCATTTGGTCTGTAAGAGTCAGCAATTGCGCATTGGTATTGCAACAGGATACTGTAATCCAGTTAGGTCTTGACTTTGGAAACAGACCACCAGAATTACTGGTATCGTGGAGGGGTTTCAAAATTATGCACGTAGAAGGTGGTTCATGTGGGTTCATGGAACTTGTTCACGTTTCATGTAAATTAGGTTACCTTCCATTAGGAACGTCATCCTTTTTTTTGCAGGTTTTGTTTGGCAAATCTGGATTCCGGCTAATGCCTCTCAGTGTTAAAAAATACAAGAAGTACATGGTCAAGTGATACTATAAAAGTTAAAACTCGTGGTATAACCTGTACAGCATATACATTAAATTACATACCACTATTTCATAGTGTCAGTGCATGTCAGTTCCCTGTAGTTCAGGCATCTGTCACAGTTCTTTCAAGACTACTGTATAATGAAGGTACACTTTGTGGAGAATACGTTGATTGGCTGTATGGTGCCCTCGATATGAATTGTGTAATATATAGCACTCAAAGGGAAGCAGTTATGGTCTCTAGCAAAAATTCAAATTTGCATGGGAATAACATAAAATAAAGTACAAGTAAAATTATTTACATTGCTGCCAGACTTATTTCCAATTTTAACAGTAAACATAGAAAATATAAAAAAATTCCAGTCAGTTGTTTTGTTATGCTTTAAAACATGCATGTGATTTTAGATTGGTAAAACTTTTTTAAAAAATATTTACAAGGCACAAGGAGGCACGTGCTATATGCTGCAACTATTAGAATTGATTTGATTTAAATGTTTGTATCTTTTGTACTATTTTTCTCTTTATTTAATGATTGTGATGGGTATGTTGTTCCTGTTATTTACTGAATAGTTCATAGATGGCGCCAAATGTCAGCAAGATGGATAGTTGGTGTGATTTGGCATTCTGTTACAGATGTAGAGAGTCACTTCAAACAGATTTTAATTATAGATACAATAAAACCAATGTTCTGAATTGCTGTTATTAACAATGTACATGCATCTAAACTAACATACTGTGGAGAAAGTTATGTATGTTCAATGTTATAACCATCGTTCTTGTGCACTATTATGTTAATGTCTGCCACCTATTGTCAAGACGGCAGGAGCTAATTCATTCCCCCTGATTCCCAGCAACAAGTTTTCAAACGATTCTGAAAACTGTGTAGTTTTCACAATGACCTGATCATTAATCATGTTGCAGTTGACTTTTTATGATAACGAAAGTCTCCAGCTCTTCTAGAATGCCAAGGAACCTGCCCTTTTCACACTTATGCAACAAACTCGCATTAGACGCCAAAGTTGGCAACTTTTGTTTCGTTGTAAGTAAATGAACAACCATCCTCAATTTCTCCGTGGTATCTTTTCTCCCCAATGTGACATGTTCCCCAAACCAAGTTTCAAGCCTCCTTTCTGTTTGACCAACTTAACAGGCCACACAACCCGTGTAATCAATTTTATAAACCCCAGAAGCATGAAATAGGTTCTTTGTATCTACAGCATATTGCAAAATACAGCGTAAGTTATTTTTGGTTCCGAAAGACACTGTCACATTGTACTTTCTAAAGACAGTTGCTATCCTTGTACTCATTTTTCCATAGTAAGATAAACTGACAAATTTATTATTTTCTTTAGAAGCCATATTATTGTAAAGTGTCATCTTATTTTGTGTTTATTAGCTATGTCATATATACTACCTACAAAGTCATGTGGATAGTTATTTACTTTTGCCATATGCCTTATTGTTGCCATTTCATCATCATGTTCATCTTTCGACAATGGAATTTTGAACAACTGATCGATAGCAAAATTGAAAAATGCCTTTTTATGTTGAACTGGGGGGGGGGGGGGGGGGGGGTTTGAAGCAAAATCCACAATACCATCAGTACAAGTCTCTTTGTGAAAGGCGCCAAATATGTGCATGTGCTGCCATTTTCATTCCGAATTGATAAATCTAGAAAAGTGATAGATCTATTTGTTTCAACCTGACATGTAAATTTAATCATTTGGTGCAAATTATCAAATGTGCCTACTACAATGTTGATGACATCATTGTTACCCTTTATTAACAGCAGCATGTCATCTACGTAGCTGGAATAGTATACAATTTTGTCTGCCAATGAAAGATTTTCAGAAAAGAATCTGTTTTGTAAATAATTGATAAATATATCAGCAAGCATTCCAGATATTGAGCTCCCCATACTTAGACTGTCTTGTTGAGAATAAGTGTCTCCATTAAATTGAAAATAGTTAAATTTTAAAATTATGGTAAGTAGCCCAATGAATTCGTCTACTTCCATCATATAAAGCTTGTTTTGTTCCATTAAATTACACTGGATTACCTGCACAGTTTTGTCAATAGGTATGTTTGTGTATAAGTTGACAATTTAAAGAGAAACAAATTTCATTTCCTCAGTTATTGGTGTATTTGTAATTTTACTGATAAGGTCGAAAATATTTTTACTGAAAAATTGATTATAGAATTTGTAATGAGCTTTAAGAAACCAGCTACTTTGTAGAACTGACTGCTCCTACCATCCACCACCGGGCGTATCTTTGGGTACCTTCATTTGTGCCGTAAGTGTGGGTGCCAGAGTGTACATAAACTTTAGCCTCTGTACTTCCCTTGGTAATATTATATCACTGCAGGTTTTTAACTGATCAAGCAATTTCTTCTGAGCTTTTGATGTTACATACTTATCAATTTTGTTAATAATATTATCTTCAAAGAATTTTAGAGTATTAGCAATATAGACATCTTTTGCAATGATCACAATTGTTCCTCCTTTGTCCACCCTAGTTACTATAGCATCACTTTCAGAAAGCTTAGAATTGATACTTCCACTGCCCTCTTGTCCTTTATAGTATTGGGGACAGGATTATGTACCTTGTTTGTAATGATATTATTAATCACTAAACAAATCTTATTCTGATCAAGTTTGGGCACTCTCAGTGAGTCACTAGCATACTTGGTATGAACCACCATCACTTTTTATAGCTCTGCGATTCATTTTCTTATTTATATTATACTTCATACCCTTACTAAGTGTTTTCATTTCACTCTGATCAAAACCAGTGTTAGTCAAATTCAACACTCTTGAGAAGAAGTCAAACTCTGATACACGATCATCATTAATCACTGTTGCCCTATTTTCCAAACTCAAAATGTTATTATGATGTCCTCCTGTACTTTATGCACCATATTATCAACTGTGTTCCTAACACCATGCAGCACTGTGTCGAAGGTTAAAATCGTAAGTACATTGGCAAGTTCAAAATATAACCCATATAAGCTATCACTGACCATTGTTGAAAATTCCATTGTTGAAAGACAAACACGATGATGATATGGCAACAATAAGGCACATGGCAAAAGTGAATAACTATCCACATGACTTTGTAGGTAGTATGTATAAGAACTTAGCTAATAAATACAAAAATAAGATGAACTTTACTATAATATGGCCTCTAAAGAAAATACTAAGTTTGTTAGTTTATCATACTGTGGAAAAATGAGTACAAGGATAGCAACTGTCTTTAGAAAGTACAATGTGACAGTGTCTTTTGGAACCAAAAACAACTTAGGATGTATTCTGTAACACACTGTAGTTACAAAGAACGTATTTCATGCTTCTGGAGTTTATAAAATTGATTGTGTGGACTGTGTGGCCTATTTCATGCATCTGGAGTTTATAAAATTGATTGTGTGAACTGTGTGGCCTATTCAGTTGGCCAAACAGAAAGAAGGCTGGAAATGAGGTTTGCGGAACATGTCACTTTGGGCAGAAAGTTACCACAGAGAAACTGAGTATAGCTGCGCATTTACTTACAATGAAACATGAGTTGCCAGCTTTGACATCTAATGTGAGTTTCCTGCATAAGTGTGAGAAAGGCAGGTTCCTCGACCTCCTCGAAGAGCTGGAGTTCTTTCGTCATCACAAAAATGTCAACTGCAGCCTGAATAATGATCAGGTCATTATGAAAAACATGCAGTTCTTGGAACTGTTTGAAACCTTGTTGCTGGAAAAGGGTGAAGGGTTTGACCCAGGGGGGATGAATTAGCTCCTGCCATCTTGTAAATATGTAGCAGCCATTAACATAATAGTGTACAAGTACAATGGTTATAACATTGAACTTACATAACTTTCTCCATGGTACATTAGTTTAGATGCATGTACAATGTTAATAACAGCAATTCAGTACATTGGTTTTATTGTATCTATAATTAAAATCTGTTTGAAGTGACACAGAGACATGTACTCTCTTCATCTGTAACAGAGTGCCAAATCACACCAACTATCTGTCATGCTGACATTTGGTGCCATCTATGAACTATTCAGTAAATAAGAGGAACAAAATACCTGTCATGATGATTAAATAAAGAGAAAAATAGCGCAAAAGATATAAATATTTAAATTAAATCAATTCTAATTGTTGCAGCATATAGTATGTGTCTTCTTGTGCCTTGTAAGTATTTTTTAAAAACGTTTAAGCAATCTGACATTACATATGTGATTTAAAGAATAACAAAACAATTGACTCACAAGGAGTGAATCTGGTATTTTTTTGTATTTTGTATGTTTACTGTTAAAATTGGAAATAAGGCGGACAGCAACGTAAATGATTTTACTTTTATTTTATTTTATGTTATTCCCATGCAAATTTGATTTTTTTTTACTAGAGAGCATAACTGCTTTCCTGTGAGCGTTATATATTACATAGTTCTTATAGAGGGCCCCATACAGCCAATCAATGTGTTCTCTGCAAAGTTTACCTTCATTATACAGTAGTCTTGAAAGAACTGTGACAGATGCCTGAACAACTGGGAACTTATTCATTGATACTATGAAATAGTGGTGTGTAATCTAATGTATAGGCTGTATAGGTTATACCACAAGTTGTAACTTTTTTAGTAATGGCTGACCATGTACTACTTGTATTTGTTAGCATCGATAATGGCTAGGCACTAGCCGAAATCTAGATTTGCCAAATAAAACCTGCAAAAAAGATGACTGATTGCTGAGCTCTATCATTTGTAATTCACATACATTGACAAAAATGTGTGTGTTAATGTTGGTGTAAGGGGACATAACTGAGTATAATACTTTATGAACATGACGAACAAATTGAAAGTTGAAATTATGAGTATCTGAAGGCACACCAAGGTAACAGTCTTGATAACCTGCTTGAGCTTACTTCACCTCAGCCGAGTCAGCCCACGTATTGCGCACCCCATCATGTTATCCATCACATGACAAACTGGAAACAGATATTCACAACAGAAAATGATGTGGAAGCTGATCTCTTCAGCACTGTCTAAATCGGGTGAAGAGAACCTCTGAGAGAACACAGTATTGAAAAGGTATTAGTACAATGATAGGCACAGAAATATAAAAAATAGCATTTACAAGGAGATTATGATGTGGCAGGAGAATAGCAGAAGAAGTTTGGCTTCCAGTGTGCTTTTAATTCACTGGAGAAGAGTGTGTAGTGTGTTGTACATGTAAAAAGTAATGTTTCTGTAAACAGGTTACCACAGAAATCAATAGGGTTAATATTCTCGCGCCAGAAGGGGCCAAAGTGTGGGGGCCTGTAGCGGCAGTACATCATCATCTATTGAGTGACACACACTAATGAATTAACAAGATTCATGCAGTTCCTATTCACTGTTGTGGCACAACATTGATAGGAATGTGGTCTTGGAAAAATTAGTGGAGAAAGAAGATCCTGTTAAGCTTGACTCTACTCTGGCACTGTGAGGTGACATGAGAACTGTAGCATAATATCTACATCTACATCTATACTCTGCAAACCACCTTGAGCTGTAAGACGGAGGGTACATTCTATTTTACCAGTTATTAGGGTTTCTTCCAGTTTCATTCACATATGGAGCATGGGAAGAATATTGTTTGAATGCCTCTATGCATGCAGTAATTGTTCTAATCATGTCCTCACGAGCCCTATATGAGCAATACATAGGGGATTGTAATATATTCTGAGAGTCATCATTCAAAACCGGTTCTTGAAACTGTTAATCGACTTTCTCGGGATAGTTTACACCTGTCTTCAAGAGTCTTTCAGTTCAATTCCTTCTCTATCTCTGTGACCCTCTCCCACAGATCAAACAAACCTGTGACTATTTGTGCTGCCCTTCTCTGTATACGTTGAATATCCCCTGTTAGTCCTATTTGGTACAGGTTGCACACACTTGAGCAGTATTCTAGAACCAGTCGCATGAGTGATTTGTAAAAAATCTCCTTAGTAGGAAGTAAGTCTACCCCCTGCTTTACCCATGACTGTGATCATTCCATTTCATGAGTTGACCTATACCACCAGTGGTGACTCATTGATATTATAGTCATAAGATACTGCGTTTTTTGATTTTGTGAAGTGCACAGTTTTACATTTCTGAACATTTAAAGCAAGTTGCCAATCTTTGCACCACTTTGAAAACTTATCAAGATATGACTGAATATTTATGCACCTTCTTTCAGATAGTTCTTCATTATAGACAACTACATCATCTGCAAAAAGTCTGAGGTTACTATTAATATTGTCTGCGAGGTCATTAAGATACAGGGTGAGACAAATACAAGTGGCCCAGATGAGTGGATAAAATTGGACGTGAATGTATGCATGCATATAACCACACCCCAGTGACATGCACACCACATGTATGCCAGCCAAGTGATCCATACTACGGGCTGTGTCAGTATTAGAGCAATGCAAAGGGGATGATAGTTCTCACGGTTGAGCAACAGGTGCTCATTTTGGAAAGTTATGTGACAGCAAAGTAATAGAAATGGTGTGGTAAATTGTTTGCTGACAAATTTAATGGTTTGAAAGTGGCAGCAAAGAGAACCATGCAATGCTTAGTTCAAAAATGGTGTCACACAGGCTCTATTTTGAAGAAGTCGGAAAACATTCCGAAACATGCCCACACACCAGAAAATGTAGCTGCAGTTCACCAGAAAATGCTTCTGAGTCCTAGCAAATGAGCCCGATGCCTGTGTTTCTTTGTACCCTGGAAACCTGTTGTCCAGGCCACTTTTATTTGCCCCACCCCATACACCATGAATAGCAAGGGTCCCAACACACTTTCTGGGGCACACCTGAAATTACTTCCATATCTGACCATGACTCTTCATCCGAGGTAACACACTGCGTCCTCCCTACCAAAATGTCTTCAATCAAGCCACAAATTTCACTTGATATCCCATATGATCATACTGTTGACAGTTAGTGTGGTTGTGGTACTGAGTCAAATGCTGTTCAGAAATCAAGAAATACTGCATCTGCCTGACTGCCTTCATTCAGAGCTTTCAGTACATAAACTGAGAAAAGTGTGAATTGGGTTTCACATGACTGATGTTTTCGGAATCCACACTGGTTGGCATTGAGGAGGTCATTCTGTTCGAGATAAGTCATTATGTTTGAGCTCAGAATATGTTCTAAGATTCTACAATAAATTGATGTCAGGTATATTGGATGGTAATTTTGTGGATCACTTCTACTGCCCTTCTTGTAGATAAGTCTGTGCTTTTTTCCAAGAACCGAGCACAGTTTTTTGTTCGAGGGATCTATGATAGATTGTAGTTAGAAGAGGGGTTAACTCAGCCACAAATTCAGTATGGAATCTGATGGGTATTCCATCAGGTTCTGGAGCTTTGTTCAGTTTTGATGTTTTCAGCTGTTGCTCAAGACCACTGACACTAATAATTACTTCGTTCATGTTTTCAGTGGTACAACTGGATTAAATTGGGGCAATTCTCTTGGGTTTTCTTATGTAAAGGAACATTTGAGAAATGGAGTTAAGCATTTCAGTTTTTGTCTCATTCACTGGGGGCTGAACACTAACTTAGGTGCCACTAACCGTCTTTACCTACAACGAGAATGGCTCTACACTTCCTTTTACACTTATTATGCCATAATCTGTTTCTTTAGAAATTTTGTAACAGCGACTATATCATGGATGTTCCCTCTCATTATCAACTGTTCTACTGGGTACATATCTGTCCAGTGCATGGTCAACTATTCTTTTGAACTTGAGCCATAGTTCCTCTATGTGCTCCTGCCCTGTGCTGAATGTTTAGAGTTTCTCATCGAGATATGACACCACTGATTTGTTATCTAGTTTACTAAACATATATATCTTTATGCTTGTTTTATTTGTCCTTTGTACTTTGATAATCATTGTTGCCTCAGTCAGATCAAGGTCACTGATTCTAGTTTCAATGTTGACATCCTCAGAGAGGTCAGGTCTATTTGTTCCCATTAAATCCAATATATTTCCATCAGGAGTGAGGTTCCTAACTAATTGTTGTAGGTACTTTCCAGAGAAGGCAGTTAGTAAAGTTAAACGGGATGTCTTGTCACTCCCACCATTAACAAAACTAATTTTCTCAATTAATTGTTGGATGTTTAGAGTCTCCAATGATGATTACGGTATGATTGTGGAACTTATGTACAAGCAAATTTAGGTTTTCTCTAAGGTTTTCAATTACATCAGGAGATGAGTCTGGTGGGCGATAGAAGGATTCAGTTACCATTTTATGCCCGCACTTCATACTGAGTCTTGCCCAAACAATCTCACGTGCAGCTTCAATTTCTATCTCAGGGGATTTGAGTTTCTTGTCTACTGCTACAGATACACCACCTCCATTTCCCGTTTGCCTGTCCTGATGTGCGCTTAAATTCTTCCAAAAATCTCACTGCTGTCAATTTCAGGTATCAACCAGCTTTTTGTACGCAGTATTATGTGAGCTTCACTGTTTTTCATGAAGTTTCAAACTCTGGCACTTTGTTGCAAATGCTTCAGCATTTTAGCAATAGGATTTTAATACTCTCACATGTGGGAGGCATTTCTTTCAATCTTACACTGATACTTTTGAGTTTCCTACAGCTATCATAATCTGGATTGGATGGAGAGTCACCTAATCTAAAAGCCCTATGTGTACTCTGATGTGTAGTGCACACCCGATTCATTTATGGAGGCTCTACAGTTCTCAACCCTAGGGCGCAGTTCTAGGAAGTTGTAGCCTAGGTTGTCACAGAACCTTCAAGGTCTCTGGTTCAGTCTTTCTACTCGACTCAGAACCAAAGGGCCACAATCAGTTCTGGGGACAATGATACAAATTTGTGAGCTTTGTTGAAACTGCAGGCTGGTCTTCCCAACCTTCTCTGCCAGTCTCTGGAATGACCCAAGTATGACCTCAGAATCCAGATAACAGACATCATTCGTTCCAACATGCAGCAAAATCTGCAGTTGGTTCCTAAGGGTTGCTGGAATAGCCTCTCCATTATGTTGAATGAGGTCCCCAGACATACACATTTGAGTGCAGCTGATGTCCTTTCCTGTTCCTTGCCACAACTTCCCTAAGGGGTACCTTCATTCGGCATATGTTTGAACTGCCGACAATTATTAGACCCCAACCATTTTGCGTTTGCCTCCTGCACGAAACAAGTTTCCGCAAAACAGATGAAGTGAGTCCCACTGGCTCAGTTCCAGTTTCAGTGAAAGACAGCACCTCACATTTATTGGTTAAGGGGATAGGTAGATCACCCCGAGTCCTTCCTGGTCCCCGTCCACCCTGTACAGGATGCCCAGATCTACCATTGAAACACCACTTACGGTGAAGTGGACGAATGATGACAGATCCTGTACTCCCTGCAGTGGAGACAGGATCCACAGGAGAGAATAGTACTTGAGGTACCTGTGGTACCAGTATCACAGGTACATGACTCTCGGGAGCTCGTGCAACACACCGATTCACAGCAGTTGCCAATTCTTTGACAGTAGCTAGGGATATTTCCAGCTGCTTATGAACATCAACCAACTTGTCCTTTGTTCAAGAACGCCATTCACAGTGGGGCTGCATTTTGGCTGGTGCAATCTATTACAAGGCAGTGAACAAATACCTTTAAATTAAGCCTGCTGATTATCTGTTGAGAAAAAAATTTGCTAATTTCCTGTAAGAATTGAAGCAAATACACAAAACGAGATATCTATTAAAGCAACACAAAAACCTGTGGTAAAAATTACTAGTTTCCTAAAATGTTTTGAGGTTAATTAGAGTTCTTAGCGAACTCGAAAACTTAGTTGATTTACAATAAATTCAGATAATATATAGGGCTACTCCTCTTTAAGGGAAAACTAGATGTAACACAATATGTTAGTTTGAATATCTGCTACAGTAACCAAATCACAAGCTCCTATTGCCTACTAATTGCTTGTAGATTATGAAAAGGTCAATGGTAGCTTCTGATAATTCTCAAAAATGCACATTTATTTGCGTTGATATACCTTGAAATTCAGGAGTGATGTATTCTTTGGCAGACCAGTGAACCACAAACACTGATTTCCTATGGAATAAGTTATGTCTCCAAAATACTTGAACTGGTAACTTACGAAAATATGGTTTGTAAGTGCCTGAAAATTCTAAAAAAATAAACGATTTCTCACGTAATTGTATGGAGATGGCGACAGTGAAACTGCCTGAACAGAGAATTTGTGGAAGGGTACTTCAGATAGTGACAGTAGTACATTTTGACCATGAAGTAGATCATGGGCCATTGTAGGAGGTCCTTCCCATATTACTTTCCTGCATTTGTCATTGTGTCCACTAACATGTGAGGTAGAGCACCAGGCATTCCAGGGAGTATCTACCTAGGCTTGATGGTTTTAATGTAATGTAACAAATCCAGGGACACAAAGGCAGTATTGTAGATAATTTTCACAATTTGCAAGAGGGGTAAAACTGTACGTAGTGATGGCAGGAAACATTACGTTGGTATTTGTTAAGTCATATGCAAGTGGGTAGCCTTGTGTAACTTGTATAAAGTGACATGATCACGTCAGTCTTGCCAACAGCCCAAGTAGCAATCAAGCTGAAGAAGTTCTAGAGTCACGTGTCGAGGGGTAGGGGTCGACCCTTGCACGAGGTGAAGAACACAGTGCAAACTGACAATAAAGGACAGTGCCCGATGTAGACTTGTAACAGGTGTAGTGTGATACTGGTGTAAAAATGATTGTGTTCACAACATGCGATACATAGATTGTATAATGTAGAGTAATAGTGGTTATAGCCAACAATTAAGTGAGTGTTGCCCGGGGCATAGGAGCAGAGACAGGCAGAGCATTATTGCATGTGCTAGGCAGCAGTAAAATAATGAGCTTACAGGAAGAGGAAGGCAGTGACTGGAAAAGTGGCAGTTATCAAAGTGACTGGAAAAGTGGTGTTATCAAAGAGACTGGAGTTTTGACCCAGTGTTGGGTACAAGTGGATATTAACTCAGCCAAGCACTGTGGCTTTATATTACAGAAGATGTGGAAACAATGATGTTCATCCTGTTGTGCAGGATAACATGAAACAGTCGAGTACTCAGTAGGGCAAGGACAAATAAGTATATGGTGAGAGAATATGTTGGTGGAGGAAGTGTGATTGATAAACAGTAGGGAGAGGTTTCCACACTAACAACCAGTATAGCTTTGACAGTAATGACCTAGGAGTAGGCGTGCGGAACAATTTGAAGTGGAATGAGCATATAAAATTAATTGTTGGTAAGGCGGGTACCAGGTTGAGATTCATTGGGAGAGTCCTTAGAAAATGTAGTCCATCAACAAAAGAGGTGGCTTACAAAACACTCGTTCGACCTACACTTGAGTATTGCTCATCAGTGTGGGATCCGTACCAGGTTGGGTTGACAGAGGAGATAGAGAAGATCCAAAGAAGAGCAGCGCGTTTTGTCACAGGGTTATTTGGTAAGCGTGATAGCGTTACGGAGATGTTTTGCAAACTCAAGTGGCAGACTCTGCAAGAGAGGCGCTCTGCATCGCGGTGTAGCTTGGTGTCCAGGTTTCGAGAGGGTGCATTTCTGGATGAGGCATCGAATATATTGCTTCCCCCTACTTACTCCTCCCGAGGAGATCACAAATGTAAAATTAGAGAGATTCGAGCGCGCACGGAGGCTTTCCAGCAGTCGTTCTTCCCGTGAACCATACGCAAGTGGAACAGGAAAGGGAGGTAATGACAGTGGCACGTAAAGTGCCCTCCGCCACACACCGTTGGGTGGCTTGCGGGGTATAAATGTAGATGTAGATAGAACAACGAGCACTTGTTATTGGGGCAGAAAAAGGTGCAGAACCAAGAGAACATTTACTGCGTTGTTAACATAGGTGTTTGCATTGTTGTGTATGGAGCCATGGCATCCGATTGAGGCAGTAGTGCATGTGAGATGTGTGTGTACCTGTATATAGAGGAAAAGTACTGCGACAGCTCAGGGCACGAAGATGAAAATCAAATAAATGCCCCGAACAACTGAGGGGTCTCTGTGGTCGCTATTCACATTGTGCTAGGTGCACACTCTGGAGGAGAGTTGACGGTAAAAGTGAAAATGGTATGTGGTCACAGTTTTCAAGGAGTAACATATCAGAGTGACCTTCACATACTTGACTGGGAGGGCGGTCAGTGACAGTGACCGATAGAAACAGCTGTGAGTCATGATGTTTAGATTAGTTCGTGGCAAACCTTAGTGTGGACTGGAACGTAGAGGTTTTCTCTCTAAAGTTATGCAATGTAACACTGACCACCTATCTAGCTAGTTGTTTAAGATGATGTTCATACCTACTGATCTCATAGGTCCTCGGAGAATAGTTAGGTGAATGCTGTGGCAAGGGAGAAGTGATACCTCATTGTGTAGACTAGGATAGAGAGATAGAACTGGTACTGTCGGAATGATGTTGTCAATTGTTTGCTCTGTGACAGAAAAGGAAAAATAGAATAGAAGCAAAAGATACAGTGGTAGGCTAAGGAATAAAAGGGGAGGCCTTAAAAATTGACTGTAGTGGCATGCAATTACAAACACCCACCATGGTTGCACTCTCAGACTAGGTGAATGTACATTGTGCCTCATCAGTAGTGTGTCATTGCAAAACTGTTCCTGTATCTCTGGGTTTACCATGGGCAAGAACAAACTTCTCAACACTCACTAGCTGGCCGGTTATCAGGTTAAAGAGCTAGGGTGGTATTTTCTCTATGGAACAAATATAATAATCTTTCAAACGCAAAAGAGCAAGGTACCATCTCACTTTTCACACGTAGTTCACAAGGTAATATTAACATACATGTTCACTGGTTGGATGGAAGTTTATGTACAGGCAATCTCTGCCAGTTCTTGTGGGAACTATAGTGGTATTAGCACTTGAAGGGGCGGATGCAGCAATAGCATAACCACAATTATGGAAGCAATACCCATATAACCTTTCACAATAAACAGACACAGGGGCTCTAGTTCATATCGCGTAAGGATTTCTAGGCTTATAGAATGATAACAGATGTAAACAGAAGAGATACATCAATATTAACTTGAATACCTTGTTCAAACCTTTAACCTAATCAACTACAGAAGGGGGATACCCTAATAACCTATGCAACATCGTTAACTTCCCCAAGAGAACATTATTTCCAACATGGTTTACACCTCACATAAAGTATGGGGAAAAACCTATAGGAAATTAATAGACTTTCTGCTACCAGTCATATAAGTTACTTAACTTGGGTTGGCTGCCCTCAGTTATCTTCCATTTAGCTTTAACTAACCTCAAGGGACACCAAAGGAGGGAGCTGTCATGAACTTAGAGACTAACATGAAGTTGATGCATCATTAACAGATTCAATAACTTTATTGTTGGAATTCTTCCATTTGGTCTGTGTTTGCATAGAAAAACAATAATATGGGAATTGTGAGTTGGCCTTGATGCAAAACACTTTTTTATTTGTTTACTTATTTATTCCCCAAACTAGTTTCAGTGACAAATACCGTCATCATCAGTGGGTTCTTTAAATGATATGGCATGTTTTTTAGCATTGTTGTTGCTCTTTGCAGCATATTTTCTGTGCCTTTTCTGTTGCCGTTTTCCTCAGTGTACATCACGTCATCTGAAAGTTCGTTGGATGGCTTGCAGCTAATTCTATACACAGAAAAACAAAAGTTTCACATTTCGTTTATAATCCAAAACATTACACCATGACATCAGAGTGGAAGTGAGTTGCAATGGAGACAGTCACAGGCAGGTGAGAGTGTTTTGTGTTGCAAAGCAAAACATGGCTGATTGGCATTGCAAAGCAGAGCCAGCTTGGCGCAGTATAGCAACAGTCAGTGCTGCAGTATGCTAGTGGAAGGACAGAAAGCCTTTCCTCACGTGCCACCGCTATGGAAGTGTTCAAGAGTATGTGCATTAAGCCCTAAACAAATGTAGTCTGGAGAGTATATGTACCCAGCCATTCATGTTCTAGATAATTCATGTCTTGTCTTAGTATAATGGCCTATACACCATGTGACACTGGAATGACATCCCAGGATGCAGCACGGGGTCCACTATTTGACCACAAGACAGGGAAGCCTCCCCTGAGTCACAAGGGGGCCGCCTGCTTGTTGGAGGAATTCACAGCCATCGTCAGCTGCACCACCACGGTGTCATGACAGTCGCAGATGTCACTGACAGCAGCATTCTAATGATGCCATGCTCATCAATGGTTTTTGCGCTGTCAGCAGTGCCACATGTCCCCTGTTTTGCATGAGAGGCAACTGGACACCTCCACCAAACTGTTCCTGATGTCCTACGGGTGAGGTCTGGAATAAAGAAATTGATTGAACAGATCTACTGTCACCTTGACATCTCATCGCACACTCCACGGATGCCTACCCAAGGGTCATTTAACAGTGTGTAGGACACACATTTGCCATATATAAGTCTGTTGGGTGCACATTGAGCTACTGATGAGTCAGTGTTGAATTCACGTGTCACAAAAGTAATTTCAAATGACTTATCTATGTGAAGAACCTAGCTTAAATTAAGATCGGACTTTGTGATTAGTATTAATATCATTGAGCCTCATCTTCTTGGTAGTGCCTCTAATTTGTCATCTTCACGATGAAAACTTTGTATGTGTTTTTAAAATTATAACAGATGCAACATCACTGTTTTTAGTTTCACATGGTCATGCATGTATTAACTTTAAACTCATCAGTTGCACAGTGACCTGCTTCCTAATTGTGGTGTTAACATAGCACAAAAATCAGGCTAGCCCACACATTCAGTGACTCTTGTCATGAACTTCCTCCTTTCATAAAATCACAGTTTACAGAAGGACAGACAGTTCAGCACCATTCAGTTTTAGTCAGTAGTTATACTGAAGAGCCAAAGAAACTGGTACCTCTGCCTAATATAGTGTAGGGCCCCCGCGAGCAAGCACACAGAAGTGCCGCAACACAACGTGGCATGGACTCTGCTAATGTCCGAGGTAGTGCTGGAGGGAATTGACACCATGAATGCTGCAGGGCTGTCCATAAATCCGTAAGATCTCTTGTGAACAGGACGTTCAAGGCATCCCAGATATGCTTGTTTATGTTCATGTCTGGGGAGTTTGGATTCAAGCAGAAGTGTCTAAACTCAAAATAGTGTTCCTGGACCCACCCTGTAGCAATTCAGGACGTGTTTCGTGTTGCATTGCCCTGCTGGAATTGCCAAAGTCCCCCAGAATGCACGATGGACATGAATGTATGCAGGTGATCAGACAGGTGTCACCTGTCAGTCGTATCTAGATATATCAAGTGTCCCATATCATTCTAGCTGCACATGCCCCATACCACTACAGAGCCTCCACCAGCTAGAACAAACTCCAGCTGACATGTAGGGTCCATGGATTCGTGAGGTTGCTTAAATACCCGTACACGTCCATCCACTTGATACAATTTGAAACGAGACTTGTCCGATCACACAACATGCTTCCACTCATCAACAGTCATGTGTCGGTGTTGACGGGCCCAGACGAGGTGTAAAGCTTTGTTTCGTGCAGTCATCAAGGGCACATGACTGGGCCTTCGGCTTCAAAAGCCCATATCGATGATGTTTCATTGACTGATTCACACCCGACAGTTGTTGATGGTCCAGCATTGAAATCTGCAGCAATTTGTGGAAGGGTTGCACTTCTGTCATGCTGAACGATTCTTTTCAGTCGTCATTGGTCTCATTCTTGCAGGATCTTTTTCCAGCCGCAGCAATGTCAGAGATTTGATGTTTTACCAGATTCCTGATATTCACGGTACACTTGTGAAATGGTCATACAGGAAAATCTGCACTTCATCACTACCTTGGAAATGCTTGTCCCATCGAATAAGCATGCCTATACTAGTTTCTTTGGTGCTTCAGTGTATATCCTGTGTGACACAAATCAAAACACTTACGAATTTGAGTCTGGTCATACTCGCAACAACCAAATTGTAGGTGCAGTAGTTTCACACAGCCACTTCATTAACAAGCTAAACAACACATAAATGTTAATTGTTCCATATATGATGGCAGATGGACTTTTATATCTTTCACTACTTACCTTGATCTGATAGAGCACAAACATGCATTGAAAGGTTAAATGAGCACTTTCTAGGCACCAAATTTACTACACAATTGTGGATACCAACCCAAAGATGTTAGTATGGTCATATTCTAGCATGAACTTTACTACAATAATTTGATTCACGTAATGAGTAGTTAGAAAAATACAAAAGGTTATGGAAATATTTTGTATGTCTATACTAGAAATTACCTGTTTACAAGTTTGGTTTCCATATTTGAAATTATGATAAATTATGCAAATTTTTAATTAGTGGCTTAATTTATTAACAAAGGCAACAAAAGTATAATGATAAACTTGGGAATTAAATGGATATAATGGCACACAAGACAATAGTAATTTTAGGAGTGTCTAAACTTTAATTCTAATAATCTTTTAAACTAGTTAGTTTCCTGAAAATTAAAATGTATCACTGTGAAGTCTGGATTCCTGGCTGCCTAATGATAAATGATAAGTGCCAATAATCTCAAAAATGCTAATTAGCTCAGTGAAAATCTACCATTAAAAGCCATTAAAGATACTGCCTACAGGAAAATAAAAGAGACCTTTGGAGGAAAGAGAACTACTTGTATGAATATGAAGAGCTCAGGTGGAAACCCAGTTCTAACCAAAGAAGGGAAAGCAGAAAGGTGGAAGGAGTATATAGAGGGTCTATACAAGGGCGATGTACTTGTGGACAATATTATGGAAATGGAAGAGGATGTAGATGAAGATGAAATGGGAGATATGATACTGCATGAAGAGTTTGACAGAGCACTGAAAGACCTAAGTCACAACAAGGCCCCGGGAGTAGACAACACTCCATTAGAACTACTGACAGCCTTGGGAGAGCCAGTCCTGACAAAACTCTACCATCCGGTGAGCAAGATGTATGAGACAGGCTAAATACCCTCAGACTTCAAGAAGAATATAATAATTCCTATCCCAAAGAAAGCAGGTGTTGACAGATGTGAAAATTACTGAACTATCAGTTTAATAAGTCATAGCTGCAAAATACTAATGCGAATTCTTTACAGACGAATGGAAAAACTAGTAGAAGCCGACCTCGGGGAAGATCAGTTTGGATTCCGTAGAAATATGGGAACACGTGAGGCAATACTGACCCTACAACTTATCTTAGAAGCTAGATTAAGGAAAGGCAAACCTACTTTTCTAGAATTTGTAGACTTAGAGGAAGCTTTTGACAATGTTGGCTGGAATACTCTCTTTCAAATTCTGAAGGTGGCAGTGGTAAAATACAGGGAGCGAAAAGCTATTTACAATTTGTACAGAAACCAGATGGCAGTTATAAGAGTCGAGGGGCATGAAAGTGAAGCAGTGGTTGGGAAGGGAGTGAGACAGGGTTGTTTGTAGGCTCTCCCCGATGTTATTCAATCTGTATATTGAGCAAGCAGTAAAGGAAACCAAAGAAAAATTTGGAGTAGGTATTAAAATCCAGGGAGAAGAAATAAAAACTTTGTGGCTCCACTAATTTATGGTGTATTGCAAGGATAATAGCATTTCTGATACTCATGTACAATCTGCTTTGTTACTGTCTTCTAGTCGTTCCATTTCTGAGTTGGTTCACGAATTATGCGCACTAGTAGAACTTTTTAGCTTGTCATTTGACATCTTGTTAGATTGTTTGTTCACTCATTTCGAGATGCAAATTCATGAAGTTGCTATTACACTAAATTTCAACCAGTGTTGTAAGAATGTGGACTGGTTGTATAAATTCCGTTTGGCCAACCAACAGGATATTAGCTGACAGTGGAAATTTCTGCAATCTTTAATTTGCAATACAGTTGCGCATCTAGTTCCTGAGCAGAAGGTTTGGAGCTAATGCTTTTGGCAAGCTGAAACAGAACAAACTAGAACTATCCCACCTACAATTGTTGCACTCTTATTAATAATTAATGTTTTACCTCAATTTTCATTTTGAGTCTAGTTATACATCTACAGCTAAGTACAGACTCCATAAGCCACAGCATGGTGCATGGCAGAGGGTATCTTGTACTACTACTACTACTACTACTACTACTACTACTACTACTACTACAACAATATCACTTCCATTCCTGTTCCATTCACAAAGAAAGCAGGAAAAACAACTGTTTACACGCCTCCATATGACCCTAATTTATCTTATCTGATCTTTGTGGTCCTATATACGTTGGCGGCAGTAGAATCATTCTGCAGCCAGTTTCAAATGTTGGTTCTCTAAATTTTTGCAGTTGTTTACTACAAAAAGAACATCATCTTTCCTCCTATTTGAGTTCACATATATTAATTGAACCAACGCATCATACATATGTAGTGTATCATGCAAATTCATTATTCACATGAAGTTTATAGTGGTGTATTTAGTTTTTATGGAAACAGCATTAACAGTAATGAATAACTGAAACTCTCATGTTGTTGTTGTTGTTGTGGTCATCAGTCCTGAGACTGGTTTGATGCAGCTCTCCATGCTACTCTATCCTGTGCAATCTTCTTCATCTCCCAGTAGATAGATGAGTGGAAGGATGACAATAATAACTAGTTGTAAATCAGCATCTTAGCAGCAGATGTTGTTAGTGAATGCTTACTGTACATTTTCAGCATTCTTTATCATAAAAACACACAGAAATAATGTTAAATATAGTTAATTTGCTTAATAATAATTTCATATCATCAAACTCTGGAAACACTGATGCTGACAACATAAGTATGAACAGTGTTAGTGCTGTTGGTGGAACATTGTTCTGTTCTGCTACACACTTCAGCTGATCCATCTGCTGTTTCTGTAGTGTCTCAAACTATCTCTGAATATGCCGTTCTTGTTGCAGAATCAGATGCTGCTGCCACATTTCTGTAAACTTTGCATCATCTTAATTCAAGTCCAGTTTGTTAACCTTAGTGCCACCTCATTCAGTAGTCAGCTGGGATGATAGTATGGTCTCAAATTGAGAGTGCTGGGCTTCATCTGATAGCTATACTCACTATAGAAACTTGGGGAGCTAACGCCTTTCATGCTGAGGAAAGTTGCATAGCGATCAAGTGCTGGACGTGTTTGGAAGCAACATATTTTCAATTCTACTGTTCAAACACTTTAGGATGGTCTCCTCAATCATGAACATAGTTGATTCCCTGCTCCACCTTAGCTCAGTGAAGTTAATACTGCATCCAGGGATGTTGTCAACATTTCACCATGTCAGTAGAATGG
Organism: Schistocerca cancellata; assembly: GCF_023864275.1. Taxonomy (NCBI): domain Eukaryota; kingdom Metazoa; phylum Arthropoda; class Insecta; order Orthoptera; family Acrididae; genus Schistocerca; species Schistocerca cancellata. The sequence goes on along the minus strand of NC_064629.1, from coordinate 739,825,853 downwards.
GGAAAAATCAAAACACCGTATTGCTAGTGCTATAAAATTCCACAAAATTCAAATGATTATTAAGCAAATTAACTATATTTAACATTATTTCTGTGTGTTTTTATGATAAAGAATGCTGAAAATGTACAGTAAGCATTCACTAACAACATCTGCTGCTAAGATGCTGATTTACAACTAGTTATTATTGTCATCCTTCCACTCATCTATCTAATGTATCAATTTCCACGTGAAAGACAGGAAAAAAAGTCTGTTTTATAAATACAGTCAAAGACAAAAAAAAGATGTGCTAAGGAGGAGTTACCTGAATTGGACATAAATTAGTAGACGTGATGTACAAGTGCAGACAAACAAATGATTACAATTTCAGAAAAATTGGATGATTTATTCAAGAGAAAGAGCTTCACAAATTGAGCAAGTCCATAATGCGTTGGTCCACCTGCGGACCTTTTGCAAACAGTTATTAAGATTGGCATTGACTGATAGAGTTGTTGGATGTTCTCCTGAGGGATATCGTGCCGAATTCCAAATTCTGTTTAATTGTCACATTGGTTGGTTGGTTGGTTGGTTTGGGGAAGGAGACCAGACAGCGTGGTCATCGGTCTCATCGGATTAGGGAAGGATTGGGAAGGAAGTCGGCCGTGCCCTTTCAGAGGAACCATCCCGGCATTTGCCTGGAGTGATTTAGGGAAGTCACGGAAAACCTAAATCAGGATGGCCGGACGCGGGATTGAACCGTCGTCCTCCCGAATGCGAGTCCAGTGTCTAACCACTGCGCCACCCCGCTCGGTAATTGTCACATTGGATCATCAGAATACTGAGCTGGTTGGAGGGCCCTGCCCATAATGCTCCAAAATCTCTCTGTTGGGAAGAGATCCAACAAAGTTGTTGGCCAAGGTAGGGTTTGGCAAGCATGAGGGCAAGCAGTAGAAACTCTCGCTGTGGGTGAGCAGGCATTATCTTGCTGAAATGTAAGCAGAGGATGGCTTGCCTTGAAGGTCAACAAAATGGGCCTAGAATATAGTCAACATACCACTGTGCTGTAAGGGCTGCAGACGACAACCAGAAGGGTCCTACTATGAAATGAAATGGCTCTCCAGGCCATAACTCCTGGTTTTCAGGCTGTATGGCAAGTGACTGCTATCTGGGGCATCTCCAGACATGTCTTCGCTGGTCATTGGGGTTCAGTTCTACGCAGGATACATCACTGAAGAAAATTTTAATTCGGTCAGTGAGGGTCCAGGCCCGATGTGTCAGACACCACTGCAGACAAGTTTGTTTGTGTACTGAGGTCAATGGTAGTTGGTGTAAGGGACGCTGTGAGCTTGGTCCCCTTTCTGTGAGTGGCCTAATAATATTCATTGTAGTCACTGAAGCACCTTTTGCATGTCAGATCAATGACAATGGTGAATTTAGGGCTCCAAGTGCCTCTCTGATGATTCCTCACAGTCTGCCGTCTCTCTAGGTCAACTGCTTCCTTCTTGACACTGTGTTTGGCCACAGTTCACGCATTCCCACCAACATCGTTGAATAATGGCATTGCTCCTATTCAAATGTTGAGCGATTCTCCAACTCCTCCAACCGGCTTCTTTGAGCTCAACCACAAATCCTCTCTCAAATGCTGACACCTGCACATATACTTCATGTGCCTGTCTGTGAGGCATAATTACTGTCCATCTGAGTACAGGGAATAAAATTCTGAAAGACTTTACACCCTGTTATCAACATGTCCCCTATTTACTATCCTTGGCAGCTGCATGGTGAAGTTGGGCTGCAGCATCATACAGTAAACTCTGTATGATGCTGCATCATTTATATACCACTCTTATGATTTTACAACAAATTTATAACTATTTATTCATGACATGGACACTTGCACTTAAAAAGACTTACCACATACAAGATGTTTCTGGAAGGTACACATCGAAAAAACTAATATACACTCTAAGACAAATAAACGAAAATTATGCACCTTGAAGAAGTTATGCAAATTGGTCAGAGATTGCTATTCATACAGGTATCAATGTAAAATTGTAAACTCTGGTGGTTGGGCCACCTGTGGACTATGGTGATTGTGTTTTTGCTGTACTGTTGTCATCTGCTACTTGACAAGTGTTCTTGGTTAAGTTTAGCAGTTTAGCAGCTGTTTCCTGGTCAGTACCTTCAGTTTTTCTGTTGCTCCTGTATTCCTTCGTTTTCATACTGAGTTCTGTCTTGCATTCCATGTACCATGTCCTGGTTCCATTCCAATTAACTTGTCTAAGGGATGTTATGAAGGTTCTCAACAGCTACATGATAGTCACCTCAGTTAGTTACTGTGCCTTGCCTGATATGAAGTTCTGCAACATTTTTCTCTATTTGCTTGATCCACAGGGATCCAGTGGCTTTACCGTTGTTGTTTACTGTGAAGATCTGTCAAGACAGCCAGTGGGGGTCCATTCTGTACAGGTGGCCATGGAAAGCTAGTCATCTTCTTCTGATGGCAACAGTGATGTTTTCTTGGTATTAGTAGAGTTCATGATTGGTTTGCATCATCATTTCCCATCTTGTAATATCCTTGATTCCACTATCTTTCACAGAAATTTCCTTTCCTGTAATTCAAGGAATCTTATTGGAGGTCTTCTTGCTTACAGATAGACACTGTGCTGCATAGACAACTGATGGTGTGACTGTTATGTTTTAGTGTCTTATTTTTATATTCTTCAGTAGATGTCTGGTATACCAGCCCAGATAGTCCGAGAGCCTGCCAGAAAGCACAGACCTCGATGACAGCCACGAGACTGCACTGTTACAACCTGAGAATGCTGGTGCACCCATTGCAGCACTGGCTACAGAGCCATGCCTGTCTTGCCGGTTTGTCACCACTTGTGGCTGCTCTATTAAGCCAGCAGCGCAGCAGTCAAGTTGGTGTCATTATTTCACCACGCTCTTGTATTGATCTCGCTGCACATCGTTCTTGGTTCTGAATTTCGCTACATCTTGGGTTTTCAATCTTGGTGTACTCATTGGACGTGATATTCCACTGTACCATCTCCATTGTGTGCCTTTCTTTTGTTGTGCCGTCTTGTGTACACTCGACAAATCTCTGTTGATTCCCTCGGCCAGTCAGTCAGTTTTCACTGGTTCTTGAGTTGTTCCCAGTCTTGTCAGAATCTGGTCACCATAAGATGTTCCGAGTCATACATTTTTCTGCAAGCATAGCATGCCTTATGAAGCTTTATTTTCGTGTGTTCAAGAGCTACCATATCACTGAAATCCAGTGCCCAAGGTACTTTATGGTTTAATCTCCTTCACTATGCTTGGCAGCACTGACTGTGATATTTCTAGGAGTGTCTTTAATACTGGTAATGAATTCATTCTCTCCAGTGTTGATCAAGATACTGGTTTTCCCTGCTATTAAATGCAGTGCTTGGATTTGCATAAAAGGCTCTTGCATGTTGTTTGGCAGTAAGACCAGTTCATCAGCAAAAGTCGGCCACTGAATCCTTAGGTAGTCTGCTTTGATTCCAACCATGATCTGGTATTTGTTAATAGATCTGGTCCATTCTGTCACAGTTTTTTCCAGGCGACAGTTAAATGAAATACCGTTTCCTTGCCTTATGTCTCTGTTGATTGAGAAGCTTGTAACATTCCCTAGGCCTATGTACCACTTTGTAACATCCCCTCTGCGGAATGACAAACACTAACTTATAATGCACTGGACCCTTTGCACTGTCTGGTATGGTGAGCAGTAGATTTACAGGGTTGCGTGGCAGGTTCTCTCTGTGACTTACCTGTCCGGTGGCAGCAGTCAGCCTCCGCACTTTCTCGACTTGTAATTTCACCTGCCCTTATCTGCATTTCAGCCACTCGTACATTATTCGGCACCCTGCAGATTCTGGACTTAGCAAATACGTAGAATTAAGGTTTTGGGGAGGAATTCTGGTGATACTAAATAATGCAATGCAGCTCTGATAAAAACAGTTATATTCTAGAAACAAGTTGGCCTCAAAGTCCTTTGATACAATTTATTACAAACCAATTGCAAATTCATAGTTTGCACACCAGAATCCAGCCAGATAGCAGTCAGGCGGATGTGCCTCTCTAAGTGGGTTTAAGACTACTGTGGATACCAATTGCATTTGGTTGTCATCTCAATCAGTCTAATCCTAATTGTGGTCGTGTTAATATAATTTACTCAACTGCCACATGGGTCTTTTAATGCACAAGGCCAGGATCTTGTGTTACCGGATGGCACAGAATTCAGTCTTTACTTACACTTGATACCTCACATAAAAATAAGCATAATCATAACCAATTGGTCCTAACGGTCATCGGCAGAAAACAAAAACAGAATTGCAACAGCAGGAGTGTGCACAGCAGCTGACTTACCGTGTTCAATGACTGTTGTGTTGTTGCATGCAGTAAGCTTTGCTCTATTAACTATTTGCATCTATGCCTCAGTAATTGTCACATATTAAGATAAACATTCATTCACAGTCAAAATAACTTCACCACCTATGTGAGTGTTACTTTGTCATGGTCTTATTCAGATTTAGCCAAAAAGCAAAGCTCAGTTGGTAATCTTGCAGGAGCACAACTGCCAGCCATCCGTATTGCTCCCTGGTCGAACAACTAGGCCTCAACAGTGGCGTGTTGTGTGCCCTTCTCCCCCACTAAACTGCTTGTGACATCAGCCACCATCTCTTCCCTGAAAACAGACACATTTTACCATATACTTTCCCTGTTGCTTTCTGCGCATACGCACTTTTGACTTACATTCTTCTGCAAATTTTACTCTGGCCCTCTGCACTAATTTAAAGTTTTTTCAAATGAACTTTTTTTTTTTTTTTTTTTTTTTACCGTTCGGCAGCCTCTGGCTGGAACAGTCCACCTTCTCCATCGCCAAGGGGTGTCCACCTGTGAATGCTGTGTCGTATTTCTAAGTGACCCATGGCTTTTTTGTGTCATTCCGCCTTCACATTCTTGCAAGGCACTGTGTTGGCCTACAGCGCCTGACTCGGCACTTATCATAACCATTCGGCACACTACCTCTGCTGTGGCCATCCATCTGTGTTCCATCCCACTGCCTTCTAATTGGCACTCACTTAGTTAAAAAAGGCTAGAACTTTAGCTTCATTGCCCGTAAAACAACCAGTTTTCTTTCTGAAGCCACCTCATATTCTTAGCTATTGAATTAAGTTCTTAAAACTATTGCTTATCTGAAGCGTGGTCATTGGTGCACAGCACATTGCCATGTTTCAAGCTCTCTGAGAATTGTTCTCTAAACTTTTATCTTGGATTTGGTGTTGTACTGAGTGCCCTGCACCAACCTATTGAGTTTTTAATTGAGTCTTTAATTGAGTCGTAGTTCTCTTAATATTCCAGCGAGAGTGGTTCTATCCACAAAACCAGGAGCAATATTCCCTGTAGTTACCTGGGTCTGTTTTGCTTTCTTTTTTGTGACTTGGGGGAAGGCCAGCCATCTGGGAGTTTCTTGCCAGACCATATCTCCACAGTTGCTATATGTATGTCTGTATGTGTGTGTTATTATTATTATTATTATTATTGGTTTTGTTGAACACTTGATGTAATGACTCAGTATGTTGGTGTGTGACAATATTACAGTGATTCTGTTGAATAAAAAACTAGAAGAATAAAATAAAATTGTTCATAAATAGTGGAAAGATCCATTATAATATGATTACAAAATTACTGAACAATCACGGGCAGCAGTCACTTTCATTAAATATCTGGGAATATGTTTATGGAGCAGTTGGAAGTGGAACAGCAGCATAAAACAAATTGTAGCTAATTGCCACGTTTCAGGCTATCTGAGTGTTGTTCTCTAAACTTTTATGTTGGATTTGGTGTTGTACTGGGTGCCCTGCACCAACCTACTGAGTTTTTAGTTGAGTCTTAATTCTGTTAATATTCCAGCGAGAGTGGTTCTATCCACAAAATCAGGAGCGATATTCCCTGTAGTTACCCGGGTCTGTTTTGTTACCTTTTTTGTGACTTGGGGGTAACAGATAGGACCAGCCATCTTGGAGTTTGGGAGTTTCTTGCCAGCCCATATCTTCACAGTTGCTATATGTATGTATGTGTTATTATTATTATTATTATTATTATTGGTATTGTTGAACAATTGATGCAATGATGCAGTACATGGGTATGTGACAATATTACAGTGATTGTGTTGAATAAAAAAGAAGTTGAATAAAATAAAGTTGTCCATAAATAGTGGAAAGATCCATTATAATATCATTAGAAAATTGTTGAACAATCACTGGAAGGAGTCACATGCATTAAATATCTGGGAGCATGTTTATGGAGCAATTGAAAGTGGAACAACAGCGTAAAACAAATTGTAGGAAAGGGGGTGACAAATTGTGATTCATTTGAAGGATCCTCAGGAAAAGTTGTCCACGCACAAAGATGACTTACAAGACCCTTGTTTGACCAATACTTGAGCATTACTCATCTGTCTGAGACTCTTATCAATTGGGATTGATAGAGGAAATAGAGAAGATCCAAATAAGATAGCATGTTTCATCATAGGTTCATTTAATAAATGCAAAAACACCACAGTGGCAGAGGCTACAAGAAGGGCACTGTGCCTCATGCTGTGGTTGACTGTTAAAATTCCAAGAATGCGTGTTCCAATAAGAGTCATTCATTATATTGCTCCTCCTATGTATATCTCTTAGAAAGAAGCCAAAATTAAAGAGATTCGAGACCACACACAGGTTTATCAACAGTCTTTCTTCCTGCACATTGTTGATGACTGGAACAGAATGTGGAGGAAATGCCTGTGGTAAAAAAGTACCCCTGCCACACATCGTAAGGTGTAGATGTAGATGTTGAGGTGGCTATAAAAATGGAAGATACTGAAAATAATATGCACTACATTAATTATTTTCAAAATTATTGTAATGGAAACTAAAAACTGATACATAATTGTGTTTTTAATCAAATGATGGACCATAATAAAAATTTTGATTTTGAACAGTACTGATATATTACCCAGTGATGAAATTTGTCAATCTTTATCCCGTTTTGAATCCGAGGCATGTTAACCATTTTAGAAGATTATATTTCATGATAGGATCTATTGCACATGAGTTGTCAATGAAAAAGCAATGACTTTTTTCCCTGTATTTCTTCTAAGTTTAATTATGATTGAAGTTTCAGTGTTTTATTAGTGTGTTTTGTCATAGTTGTTCATAAACAGTAATATTGTTCTTAAACTTGCTGAACATCACATTTTTCAGCATCTATTCGCATTTGTTGCAACTATTTATTGTGAGTCATTGTAAAGAATATATAGAACATTTAAAACATAGAAATGCTAACAATATCGTCACACATCATATTTAAGAATAAAATTACTATTTTGACAGACGCCAAACAGTGACATCAACACCGTGCTGGATTGAACTCCATTTGAATGGACCACTGCAATGGCTTGACAGGGTGCTGACACAGATGGGGTCACCACGATTACCGTGCAGTTCAATGTCCTGAAAAGGAACAGATGCTACTGTCTGCCCATTGACAGCCTGAGATTTAAGCATCTGTGCTGCATCCTACCATATGAGCTGTGTAGTTGTTTGTGCTTTTCACTTGTCTGTGTTCCTTAGTACTTGAGGCTCAAGTGTTTTGTTTCTCATCAGGTGCTAAACCAATTCTGTTGTCAAATTTATCTGTCAGTGATGATTGCTTCAGGAAATATGCAGATAACAATTTGTTTTTGTTTTTACTGTTTTGTGCTCAGCTTTTGCAAATATGTAAATATATATTTCTCTGTTTTGTATCTTTGTGTGCGGCATTTTATATTAAAGCCTGCAAAGATATACTATCCTTTCGTGCACATGTATAGTAAACATTACTCTTGTGTAACTGTTAATGGAACAGAATAGAAAGATAGACTGATTTTTCATAGTGGCAAAGTTTTGCTGTGTCTTAATGTAGCTTGTTTCAGGAATTATTACTTGTTTAGAGTTAAGAGTTTGAGATCACTGTGTTTTGTTATAATTATTTTTTATATTTGAGTGTCTCATGTTGGTTGACTGTACTACTTCTTCCTATTTATACCAAATACTACAAGTACTCATTAGCTGTCCAGGAAGCTGTAAAAGTAGCTTAATACATATGGACATTAAAGGTAACTAACTTTGTTATCAGTATTTGATAGAACTCTTGGAGGGATAAGTACTGAATGTATTGCTTCATGTGTTTATTGCATACCTTGAACACACTGTTCTCAGCAAGTGTTCTGTGCTGTATTGCACAATTTTATTTACTGCATTTTTGCTATTTATTTGACATAAGTATATTAGGAATAATTTGAGAGACTGTATGAATAATTTCAAGTATGCTTCTGCCTAATGGAAAAACAAGTACAGTGTATACTTAAAGAAGTGTGTAACTTTTAATACAGATAAGCTTTTTCTGAATGTACTCAACATCTAACTGGTGCTGTATTTTTGGAGAAGAGTATGTTTTTCTGCTGTGAAATATTGTGAAGCATGTCATATGGAATGGTATTCTGTAATTAAATGTAAACAAAAACTATGCAGCTTCCTACAGAGTTGTTTATACATCGTCTCTGCTGATATTTCCTCATTGTGTGACAAGTTTTGGAAAGATGCTGGACAGGTAGTCAGCAGAAGCTAGTTACATTCTCAAAGACTCAAAGATGATGATCTCGTCCCTACTTTTATGTGTTTTTAATAGGGCCAGGGAATATTACTCATGGCAAATGGAGTTAATCCTGTCAGTTTTCTTATGCATGTGTGTGTACTTCATTGTATTTCTTTATGTTTATTTTTCTGTTTTCCTTCTCAATTTAATTGAAAACTTTCTTCTTCTTCTTCTTTTCTTATTCTTCTTACAGATGAACCAGTACTTCTCAACATCCTTTACCATTAAGAAAAATGACAAAATGGACATAATTATTTTTGAGTGCTCTGCTCTGAAATTTAGTTTCATATTCTTCATTACTCACCATCTCCAATTTTTTCTTCTTTCTATTGTTCACTAAATTTCAACTGTTTAATTCACATAATAGTGGAGCACTTTAATTTCCTTTCTATCCTCCCATTTTTGTTGATTCAGGTAGAATTCTTATTTTGAAAGTAACTTCAGTCTGCTGTGAGTTGAACAAAACTCACTGAAATATGGCTGGTCTGTTGTATACTGTCTTCCATTACTGTTTAAGTGTGGCCCTTTTAGTACAGTATCAAGTACCAACAACAGTCACACTATTATGCATTGAGGTAAGATGTACATACAAGTCCCCTTCTGCCACTTAAATTACATTTGAGTTCTCAGTTTGCCAAAACCAATATTTTCAGAGTCATTTGCGGTCATCATTTATAATTTCTCAAGTCAGTATTATTAATTGATTGGAAAAATGGCATATGCCCTAAACAGCTCTATTGGAGATGTGCTGAAAAGATTGCATAACTTTTACACTAGACTCTCATCTTCATTTCCCTTGTATCCAGCATCAAGTTGAGTTGCCACATTTATGGTACTTCTCCACTCTCACTTGGTTTTCCACCATTCTTCTTGTATAAGTGTTGTTCCAATCCAGGTTCCTTCTTCTTAAACTGGGTCTCAATTGAGTCGATTCATCTTGCTCCTGGCCTCCAGCATTCATTTTTGATATTCTTCCACCTTCCATTCCCTTTACCTGTCTGAACCATTTTAACCTACTCTTCTCTATTCTAATATTCGGCTTGTGCACTTCATTTCATTCCTAACATCTGCAGTTCTCAATCTCTCTGCCCCTTCATTTTTCCCTAACATAATTGCTAGGAATTTCATTCCTGTGTCGTGGATTCTACTTCAACTCTTTTCTCTTCTTGTCCTTGTCCAGGACTTCAGTGTATATGTCAGTGTGGGTGTAAATTATGTCTTGTACAGCACTTCCTTACGCTTCATGGGCATCTCTCTTCCCCAGACCAAGCCCCACATACACTAGTAAAATGCATTGCTATGTTGTACCCATTTGCTGATTTCTGCCTCCATCCTTGGAATGCTTTCCCACTGGAATGGGTATTAAAATATGACATGGTAGCTAAGGCGTAGGGGAAAGAATCTAATTATGAAATATTACAAAAAAGTATTTTGCAGTTGAATGTATTCTGCTCAGAGAACTGGACTCAATACTGTGTTGTTATATGACCCCTTTTTTTCCATGACTATATTTAAAAATCCCTTAAGGTACATGTAGCAGTTCATTCATTGCATTCTGCATGTATAATTTGAATCTTGAGTGTAGTCCTTGTATGAAGCAGAAGTTGCATTGATCAAATAAGACTGTCAAGTGTATACCATATTTGGCTAAAATTGTTGTATAAGGTATGCAAAATAAACAACCATTTTGCATTGACTAAGTTTCATGTATCCACTTTGTTAGCTCTCATTTCAGAAATTCTATATTGTAGATCAACATATTTGACAAAAATGGTTCAAATGGCTCTGAGCACTATGGGACTTAACGTCTGTGGTCATCAGTCCCCTAAAACTTAGAATTACTTAAACCTAACTAACCTAAGGACATCACACACATCCATGCCCGAGGCAGGATTCGAACTTGCGACCGTAGCGGTCACACGGTTCCAGACTGAAGCGCCTAGAACCGCACGGCCACACAGGCCGGCCATATTTGACACATCTTGTAACTATCCCAGTATCAGTTTCATTTATTTGTTATGTGTAGTCTTCATAATCATTTTTATATGAAATTTAACAAAAATTTAAGTTTATGCAATCTAAATACATTATGGAAAGGGTCATGCTTTTGCACCTATAAGATATTTACTTTGTTAACAATTTTCATCTGTGGCATTTGAAGAGTTTCTTGAGTACTCCCTAGCTACTAACTCAATTTCCTAGAGATCTTTCCACATGTGGTACACATTAAAGATAAGTTATGTAACCAGCAGAGAAGGATATCAGAACTGAAAAGATCAATAAGTGATATTACACTCAAAAAGTGGACCCAAAAATTGTGTTGTTTGCAAATTTCTTCAGTATCTTTGCTTTTTGCTCCAGCAAATTCTCAGTTGAAAGACATGTTAATGTAGTGTTCTGGTATTGTAGTAACACTGTTCACGTTACGTCGCACTTCACTTAGCGTAGACCGGGACTGTGTCCTAGGCATGCCCGATGTTGACTGACTGCGCACGGCCTGTCCTGCCGGAGTTGTTGTTGTTGTTCTTGTTGTTACGCTGGCAGAGGTCGCGTCCGAATTCTCGCGTGCCCTCTGGTGGACGGGACTCTACTGGCGGCAACTACCGTCCGTGACGCGCCGTGCCAATGTGCGCCTCCCGCGATCTTTCTGGTGGCTACTACACTCCTCCTCCTTCGGGGGGTGAAGCCACTGTGATCCACTGCGTCGGAAGGTGGAGCGTCGGGCAGAAGTGATGACCTCCACATCCATTGGATGGCCGGAGTCGAGTGGATCTGCTAACCCTCGAGCTGGAACCTTCGAATATGGCTGGAAGTGTCCCACACGAAGAGGCCCCCGTCGTCCCACAATCGGAGCCCGGGACAGCACAGGCGACAAGCTGTCGAAGTCTGGATCCTGTTCCACCTCAGGAGGGGCAAGACCCAGTGGCGGGGACGAAGGGGAAGGGATGACCACAGGGGAACTAGCCCCCTGCAAAACCGGGCCGGCTAGGGGGGCCGGCTCTCGCTGGGGCATCGCGAATGACGGCGATGCCGGTGCTGGAGCCACTGGAGGCTGCCAAGGCTGAGAACCATCGCAGTGTGGCAGAGTCACAGCGGGGAGAGGAGGTAACGTCCCCTGTGAAACCAATACAGGTGCCGGCAATGGGGAAGCCGGTGTCCGAGAGGTCGGAGGGTGGGTGCCCGAACGTGGACGGAGCTGATTTTGGTGACGACGTACCACCCGGTCCCCCGCCTGCAAGGTAAAGAGCCGGCGGCCATGGCGGTGCAGGACCACCACCGGTATCCAATGTGGATTGCGACCAAACCCACGGGCCCAGACTGACATACCCAGTGGAAAGCCAGGTACTCCGTTTTGTGAAGACTGGCGAGGACCAGGCTGGAGGAGGTGCAGCAGAGTCCTAGGTTGACGCCCATGGAGGAGCTCTGCGGGGCTGCGGTCTCCCATTGGTGTCGTCCGGTATGCCGTCAAGAAAAACTTCAATGCTTCCTCTGCAGGAAATTCGTGCACATACTTTTTCATCTGCGTCTTAAAGGTGCGCACCATGCGCTCAGCTTCCCCATTCGATTGTGGATGGAAGGGGGGAGAGCAAACGTGCCGAATACCGAAGCACCTACAAAAATCCTGGAAGGTCTGCGAAAGAAACTGCGGTCCATTGTCCGAGACCAGGGTGATTGGCAGACCTTCCACAGAAAAGATTTTTGCTAGTGCCTGGATTGCAACTTCTGAAGTGGTTGAGGAGCAGCGAACCACATATGGGAATCGGGAATAAGCATCAATGACAATGAGCCAAAAGCCATTGAGAAACGGGCCCGCAAAATCGATGTGAACACGTTCCCACGCCTGGGTTGCCGGCGGCCATGAAGAGAACGCTGCCCTGGGAGATGCTTGTTGGCTCGCACACTGGGAACAGGCGGCCACCAAGTGCTCAATTTCTCTGTCAATACCGGGCCAGTACACATGTCTGCGAGCCAAGGTTTTAGTACGGGAAACACCCCAGTGCCCCGCATGTAATAACTTCAGGACCTCCCTTCGTAAACTTGCAGGAACAACCATGCGAGGAGCTGTATCATCGGTAGCCAGAAGGAGAACTCCTTCCAAGACCGAGAGACGGTCTCGTAGAAGAAAATAATTACGAAGAGGGTCCGAGGCCCGGCCCGGAGGGTAGGACGACCACCCCTGCTGAATGAGGCGAACTACTTGCCGGAGAACCGGGTCAGCCGCCGTTTCCCTGGCGACTCGAGAACTAGTGATCGGGAAGCCATCAACCGCTTGGCGGGACGCCACATCCAAATGAAAACACATAATCTCCTCTCGATCAAATGTAGGGTCCGGGCCCACCGGAAGACGGGAAAGAGCGTCGGCGTTGGCATGCTGGCCTGTAGGGCGAAAATGAATGTCATAATGGTACTTAGAGAGGAACAAGGCCCAGCGCTGTAGTCTGTGGGCTGCCCTATCCGGAATCTGAGAGGCGGGGCCAAATAACGATATTAACGGCTTATGGTCAGTGATTAACTGAAACTTCGTGCCATACAAGAAAGGGTGAAACTTGGTAACAGCGTAGACAATGGCCAAAGCCTCTTTTTCCACCTGGGAGTAATGGGCCTGCGCGGGACTAAGCGTTTTCGACGCAAACGCCAGTGGTTGCTCGGAACCATCTGCATTGCGATGGGCCAGGACCGCCCCCACCCCATACTGCGAAGCATCCGTAGCCAGGACCAACGGCTTATGGGGATCAAAAGTAGCCAAACAAGGGGCTGACGTGAGGAGGCCCTTCAACAAGGTGAAAGCTCGCTCGCATGCAGGCGACCAACCAAAAGGAACACCCTTGTGCAGAAGGCAGTACAGGGGGTGGGCTATAGTGGAAGCCCTGGGAATGAACCGGTGGTAATAGGCTATCTTGCCTAAAAAAGCTTGTAACTCCTTCAGCGAAGTGGGCCGAGGAAGGTTGACGATACCGTGGACCAAACTTCCTAGTGGCTGGATGCCGTGCCGAGATATGGTGTAGCCCACATACTCAATGGACGGTTGGAAGAAGGTTGACTTATGCAGGTTGCAACGCAAGCCCACAGACCTGAATTTGAGAAAGAGGGTGCGAAGGTTGTGCAAGTGGTCCGTCGTGCTGTGGTCCGTGACAATGATGTCATCCAGGTAATTAATACAATGAGGGATTGTCGACGTGACATGCTCAAGATAACGCTGGAATATCGCCGGGGCACTGGATATCCCAAAAGCCAACCGCTGGTATTGGTAAAGGCCAAACGGGGTGTTGACGACTGCCAGCCGTTTGGAGTCCTCATCAAGTGGTATCTGATGATAAGCCTCTGACAGATCGATTTTCGAAAAATAGTGGCCTCCCGCCACGGCGGAGAACAATTCATCAGCACGAGGCAAAGGATAGGTGTCCACCACCAATTGGGAATTAATGGTGGCCTTAAAATCGCCACAAAGGCGTAATTTTCCCGAGGGCTTCTTGACGATAACGAGGGGCGAAGCCCACTCACTGGAAGAAATGGGAAGAACGACCCCTAGGGCTGTCAGCCGGTCGAGCTCTTCCTTTACCTGAGGGCGGAGAACCAAGGGGATCTGCCTTGCGCGTAGAAAACGCGGGCGAGCAGACGCCTTCAACGTGAAGTGAGCTTCAAAATCTGAAACACGCCCCAGGCCCTCCTCAAAAATATCTGGAAAGTCTGAGATCAAAGATTCCAATGAGTGATAGGGAACGTCTTCGGAGACCAACTGTATGGTGTCAGCGATAGAAAAACCAAAAGCTTGAAAGGCATCGAGGCCAAAAAGGTTAGCGGAGCTCGCATCACTGACAACAATAAAAGTAATAGGCCGAGTGACTGATTTGTAAGTCACGTCGGTAGTGAATTGACCCAGGAGGGGAATGAACTGTTTACCATAACCGCGTAGACGCCGGTAAACTGGCACCAACGGGGGCGATCCAAGGTCGGAATACGTTTGTGCATTCAACAACGAAACTGTCGCGCCCGTATCTACCTGCAGTTGTAACCGGCCCGACCGAACCGACACCTCGATAAAGAGTTTGCGTGCCGATGCGTCGGGAGCCTGGCCCGATGAAACTTCCTGAATGTCAACGTCCATGTCCTCTGTACTTGCTTCCTTCGATTCCTTTGAGGCTGAGCGGCAAACTTTAGCAATGTGACCGTTTTTATGACATTTGCGACAAACGGCCCAACTCTGGGGGCACTTTGACCGATCGTGATGTATATAGCACGACGCACAGGACGGCAACAGGGGCCGGTGGCCGGAATTCTGTTTACGCGCCGCGCGGGAGCGGCCGTAACGGCCGGATTGTACCGCTCGTACGTCGTCCACCCCGGACACAGTGGACACGGCCGCGCCGCCCTGAACCTCCGCGACGTCGCACCACGCCTCTAGCTGTTGACCTGCTGCGTGAGAGACTTCATACGATTGAGCAATGGACAGGACTTCCTCGAGGGAAGGGTCTTCTAACTGCAGGGCCCGTTGCCGGACCTCCCGATCAGGGGCCGAACGAACAATGACGTCGCGGACCATAACATGGGCATACGACTCCCGCGACTGCTCCGTGACAAAATGACACTTGCGACTAAGACCGTGCAGGGTAGCGGCCCACGCCTGGTAAGACTGATGGGGCTCTTTCTTGCATTGATAGAACTCGACCCTAGCCGCCACAACATGCGTGTGGCGGCGATAATATGAAGACAGCAATGAACACAATGCGTCAAACGACAAGGACGAGGGTTCCTGCAACGGCGCTAGCTGCCGCAAAACTTGATTCAGCGAGGGAGATATCCAAGACAAGAAGAGAGCACGACATACCTCCGAATCGGCAACATGAAACGCCTGGAAATGCTGCCGAAGGCGATGTTCATATGCGTCCCAATCCTCTGCCGTCTCGTCATACGGGGGAAAGGGAGGAGGGAACTGCGCCGGAGCAGATGGCGTGGAGAGCAACGCCGGAAGCACTTGTTTCATGGTGGCCATGAGCTCTGTCTGCTGCGCAACCAAAACCCGCACCAAATCCTCCATGCCGTGGAGAAACTGCGAAACCGGAACAACGACGCAACACGCGAAAGAACGACCCTACTCGTCGCCAATTGTGTAGTAACACTGTTCACGTTACGTCGCACTTCACTTAGCGTAGACCGGGACTGTGTCCTAGGCATGCCCGATGTTGACTGACTGCGCACGGCCTGTCCTGCCGGAGTTGTTGTTGTTGTTCTTGTTGTTACGCTGGCAGAGGTCGCGTCCGAATTCTCGCGTGCCCTCTGGTGGACGGGACTCTACTGGCGGCAACTACCGTCCGTGACGCGCCGTGCCAATGTGCGCCTCCCGCGATCTTTCTGGTGGCTACTACAGGTATGTTCTGGAGTGAAAAGTATGTGCACTGATTTGAGACATATTTTTATTTCTTCCGGAATTCAGAACCTTGTCAGTTATATTAGTGATGCACCATTCATGGTGAAACCAATTTCAGTTGCAGTTTTTAAAGTGCATACCTGGTGTTTGTTTCTGTTGTTTCATAGTTGTGGTTAAATGAAACTATAATAGAACTTGAGTTTTGGTTTTCTGTGGATGTACATGGCAGACAAGCCAAAAAATATTCTTATGGCTTCTGACAGAAGAATGCTTAAGATTCCTGTGTGTGTGGAGTGACTATGATTTTATGTACCTTGTATGGTACTTCTCGTTACATTAATTCATTGAATTTTAAAAAGTGACTTCCATCATGGCTTGAGTCAAGCTTAAGTATGACAGCTTGTGCTTTTATAACTAAAAGTACATACCATTTTTAACAAAAAAAAAAAACTTACAAGAAATTCTGTCCTCGTGGAGGCACGTGAGTATAGCTGTGTTCACATTTCATGTCCTCAGCATTGACTTGTAAGTTATTGCATACTACTGACCATTTTGGTATAGTAGCAAATAAGTACGTGTGTGTGTGTGTGTGTGTGTGTGTGTGTGTGTGGTGAGTGAGGGGGTTTTGGAAGAAGAAAGGCAGATATATAATGTCTGTGTAGTTTTGCTAAATTTTTTATTTCATTATAATCTGTCAGTACAAGATAAGACATGAAATTCAGTATAACTTTTCCCTAGTCATGAAACTACACTGTCTAATGACATTAATGTGACCACCTGTCAAAAGCCTGAATAATAACCTTTTGCAAAGCGGACCACTGTGAGACATGCAGGAAGTCAGTGAGATTCTGGAAGACACCAACAAGGATGGAGCCATGCCGACTCCAGTACTGTACCCAGCTGTGCAAGGTTTCTCAGTTGAGGATCTCTGGCACATACAGCCTGATTGAGGTAGTCCCACAAATTCTCAATTTGCTTTAAATCCAGAGAGTTTGGTGGCCACAGGAGTACAGCAAAGCCAGCTGGTGCTCTCTGAGCCACATACGTACACTGAGAGCTGTGTGTGACATTGCATTGTCTTGCTGGTAGATGCCATAATGCTGAGGGGAAAAAATTGCACAGGGGGTGGACATGGTCCTTAAGAATAGATGTGTACTTGTATCAACCCATTGTGCCTTCGAGAATGATGAGATCACACAGGGAATGTCATGAGAGCATTCCCCAGACCATAATGCTCCCTCCTCTGGCCCCTTCTGATGATCTTATGGCCTTCTGTCTGGTGGAGCATAAAACAAAATTCATCTGAAAAGGCCATCTGTTGCCAGTCATTGGATGTCCAGTTGTTGTAGCATTGGCACGCAAATTCCAGCCTCGGTCATCAGTGGACAGCAGTCAGTACAGGTGCGTGAACCAGACGCCTGCTGCGGAGGCCCGTCGCAACATTTGTTGAACAATCGTTGAGGAGGCACAGTTGGTAGCCCCTTGGTTCATCTGAGTGGTCAGGTACTCAAAAGTTGCACATCTACTTGTCCAAACACATCTCCATAGCCATCATTCACCCCGTCATCTACGGCCCGTGGTGCACCACAGTTGCTTCGGTGCCAGTTTTGGGTATGGCCATTTTGCCTTGCACTGTAACCATGGTGGCACACAAATATTTAACAAACGTAGCTGTTTCAGAAATGCTTTCACCCTTAACCTGTTAGCAAATGGTCATGCCCTTTCGGACTTCAGATAAATCGGTCCTTTCCTGCATTATGACAACAGCTACACTGTTTTCTGTACCCCATTCCCTTCCCCTCTCCGCACTGTCAGTACTGCCACCTGGCATCTCTGACATCTGTGAGTGGTTAATGCACATTGATATCAAACATGACTGGACCATTTATGTACCAGATATTGTTAGACAATAGTGATATTCATTTCAGAATCACGTATATTATGTAGATGGTCATGGTATAATGTTATGAAATCGTCTCTGCTAACTGAGCTCTTAGAGATGTTTATCATATTTATAAACATATAAACAGTTGCTCATCATCACATTAGATACTGAAATCAAACTAGAAAAATTCATTGAAGAATATTATCTAAATTTTGTTCAGATATTTATGGGTCATTGAAAATAAATGGACCAGTTCTGTTTGGTCCTTAATAGCAAATTACTCTCTTCTACTAGCATTGTGCAAATGAAACAGTGGATGAATTTGAGAAACATACTTTTCTGAAAAATAGGAGAATATACTTCAGTTTGCAGGGTGTTGTATAGAGTTACTTTCAGAATTTTTAAATCTAGTGATTTTCTCAGAGTTGTGTAAATATTGAACTTTTCATAATGGTGCCATACAGTCGCTTAGAACTGGTTTATATATTTATTAAAAAGAGTGTAAGTGCTGTAGCTAACTGAGACTGACTGGGTGCACTCTTGGCCTACTTTCGATCTGACTGTCTGTGTAATAGGTGTGCTTTTCAGTCAGTTTTTTTCTAACTTATTTAGTCAATAATGAGCAGTTCCCCAACTCTGCTTAAAATACACATTTTACTAATGAATTAGTTAACAATTGTAAAACATAAAGATTACACAAACATTCCATTTAAAGTACCAATATGGTGCAAGTTTGCTGGTGGAAAGCAGTGATAAGTCAGGGAGGAAATTAAAGTATGTTAATATTACTCTGTTTGGAATCAGGTGATGTTTAACAATTTCTGTTAAATTATGCACACAAATTTATACCAGCTGACAAAGAAACTAATGGTGCAGATACCATTTGGAGCATATATGCAACAGGGCAAAGGAATATAAACATGGAACCTGTAGTGAGAGGCTCCTTAATAAAGCCTCCAGGCTTGTTCAGAAGTATCATTCCACTCTGTGCTTTACTTCCCAACATCTTACATTTCTAGGTTACTATTACAGGATTGCTTTTGTAAACATTCAGTCTTTGGTTGTAGGTCCCAGTCAACACATTTGCCTTTGTGCTCTTCATTTCAGTGGTTGATAAGGTATTGAGATTTTTCTTAGTTTCTCATTTTAGATCGAACCTTGTATTTTATGGCCACTTATTCCTCTCTGGCATCACGGTTCCATAATACAGAGCTGGCTTCAACTCAGTGATTTGGTTATGTGCAAAAGACTTGAAATATTCATTCACAATTTCCTCTGGGTCTGAATACTGTAAGGTTTCCACGTACTCTTTTATATGCCTCATGACAATTTGAAATTTTATGTCCTATGGCTCATTATCTTGAAATGCAACACTGTGTTAAATATAATGTATTGGTTATTTGTAGCAGGTACCACCTAAGCATAGTTTTTACTCTTCTGTTGAAGTTTGTATCTTTGCATTTAAGATTATCAATTATTCTTTTTGTTTAATTTTTATGCTTATACATTCATTCCATGTTGTCTTGAAAGGAATTGTTAAAATTGCTTTGTTTTAATTGTTCTTGCTATGTTTAGGTGTTCAGGTTTTCTACTGCTTTACATCTCAGTTTGGTATCGTATAATTGTACTAGGAACTTGCAGCATCTTCATATGAACCCAACTTCTTTATTGGATCATTATTTGAATTTTATAAAGCAACTAGTTCATTTATGCAGAATTTTAATAACAATGTCCTAGTGTTCTAAAATGCCTTTTTATTCAGATACGTATGATGCCTTGCTTTGTATCACTTGTTCCACTGCAGTGCAGTAAATAATGTATACAGTATGCATTACAAGATTGTGTGATCCTTCTCTTCTGATGTCGTCATCTGAAGAAAACCACATCTCTAACAAAATAAAATGTAAACAGTACATTTCTTCTCCTAACCATCTACTGTGTTCTGAATACGTATATTAGTTATTGGAGGATTAGCATGATTTGCAGCTGAATATGTCAAATATATGCACTTACCACCTTCGGTTGCTAACCCCGGAGGTCAATAACTAAATAAATATTTGCTGTTGCACTATGCTACTTGCAGCACCCAGAGAAGGCTCCCTCCTTACTTCAATAAGGTGGCATAAAACCAGAATAATTTCCAATTAGGAGTAGTGGGCAGCTGAATGTTGTAGAAAAATTCACTCTTCTCACCCTTGGCTCCTAAATCTGGAGGTCAGTAACTCGCTAAATAATCCGCCATCGCAGTGGTCCCCTGGTAGTATCAAGGGAACACTCTCTCCTTAGTTCAGTAAGAAAACGCGAAAATATATTAACTGTCTGATTAGAAGATATGAGAAGCTGTGTAGCAGTGTAACTAGACCATTAGGTTAGTGGGTGGAGTGATTGACTGAGCTTGGGGTTGTTACACCTTTAACAAATCATTTATTACAATACTTCCCAAATTTAGCATTGACATAAATTTCTGTATCACAATTAGTTTCGTGGATTCAGTACCACCAAGGGAAAATGTGATTTACAAGTTAAAAGAAATTTTTAGCTTTCATGTATCTTAAGAGCAATTAAATTTAACTTGATTAATAAGATGCACAATAAATCATTACTATGCAAGAGCATCTGGCTATACCAGAAATAAATAAACATGCTTAAATACAATATCTCGTATGGATATACTAAGCAGGAATACTTTAGTGAGACATTCAGTTTTACCAACTCAGTGTCAGAGTACGACCACCAGTGACAAATTTCTCTACGATTCCATATGTAATATGGCATCACACAGGTTGTAATTGATTTCTGAAAGATAATGTTATGTGAGAACAGGAGCTCAAGATTATAATCACTAGTTACAATGGCATCAATCTGGAAATAATAACTTCCCATCAACATGGCTTCCCCAAAATGTTCATTCAGTTACACCAACAAACTTGGTATGAACGGAGAACATGATTATCCGTATATTCCAAGTAGAAAACTGGCCAGTAATCTGTAATGGCAGCTTACTAAGAAAACTAATTGCTTATAATTGTACATTATTACAACAATAACTTAAAACACATAAGTTGAAAACCAGATTAAGGCAGAGTTGAAAACCTTTCCTCGGCAACAGATGAAATTCCAACTTTGGAAAATATCATGATCATATAATGTACAGTAATTTTTTTTTATATATATACACAGGTCTACACCAGCCATAAAAGTAATGAAGCACATGCCAGATATAGCTTCCCTGGTTAACTGTGAACTGTGTCGTGCTACACTGCTTCCCAGATGAGTTAGATCTTTAGTACATGGCAACTTCAAACTCAAACGCATTATTACCAGTAAGCTGTAACAGTCTATTATTAATATGCAGAAATGACAAATGTATTATCAAGGAAGTTCAGTTCTTCTAGTTACAATAATAACAATCAGTATACAGCTTCACATGCAATACTGAGCAGTAGGATAACATGAGTTAACTTGACCAGAATGAGGTAGGAGACAAGGTACTGGCAGAATTGAAGCTGTGAGGACAGGTCGTGAGTCGTGCTTGGATAGCTCAGTGGTAGAGCACTTGTCCGCGAAAGGCAAAGGTCCCAAGTTCGAGTCTCAGTCCGGCACACAGTTTTAATCTGCCAGGAAGTTTGATGAGTTACCTTGACTTCCAAAACTAGTTAACAAGTAATAACTCCTAAAGCAATGCTGACAGAACTTCACACGTCCAAAACACTCTTCAGTGAACTGGCTATAGCTCACTATTGTTCCTCAGAATGTAACAAATATCAGTACACAGAGAGTAGGAAGAGCACAGCTAATTCCACATCGTCTACATTCGCGCTCGTCCTTCTTATGACCTGCTGAACTATTGACTGCCACAATACACACAGGTAACTCACAGCGCCAGTATCACCCATCCGACCAGCTGCGGAACGTGCTTCCAATGCTAGGGCATCAACAACCAGCGCTTCCCGGTCACCAATCCATAACTGATCCCTCCTTCATCTTTGCCATCTCTGATAAACAACTTGCCTCACCAGTGATATCACGAGTCAGGGAGGCGAAGGTAATGCCAACCTCTGTGCACAGTGCCAACCCTGAAACATACTTCCCCTCCCCATTATTTCAGCACTAGGCTGAAGCAACTCATTTAGCTTTTAGCATCCAGCTTAATCTGGGTGAGATGAGCTCTAAATTCTTCACTGATTTGTTAGTAGCCTAACAACACCGTGGCCGGGGTCTCCTTATTTTAAAGGACTCTTATTGCCTTTGACCTTTGCAATGGGCCTACTATGTCAATGAACATGCATTGGAATGATATATCTACCAGTTGAGATGCTAAATTGCCTATATTACTGGTCTGCATGGGGTTGCTAATGATGCAAGCTTCAGAGTTCATCACTGTTTTCCGAATTTCATTATCCATTCTAGGCCACACGAACTGATGTTGAATTTTCTCTTGAGTCTTATACACCCTCAAGAGGCCTCCCACTGGTGATTCATTGATATACTTGAATTGTAATGGGATTAGCTCATCAGGAGCAACTATTTTTTGCTGGCCTTGACGCTGCAATTTGCAACAAACCACCCTATCTCATGATATCTATGACTGTATCACATCACCCTTGTGTAGCCATTGCTTAAGATCTCAAATGCGTGGTTCGTGGGTATGGAACACTGATATCCCGAGACGAACTAGGAATCTGTGTAAGGATCGAAGCAATACAGGCAGTGTGCTCCTGTTCCTATTTATCTGGGTCCTTTGTTTCAATATCCTTATTCTGTTCAAACATGTGGCTTAACCCATCCACCAAAACATTTTGAGAACCCCTTATATTACATACATCAAACTTGAAAACCATGATTCTGGTCACCCATCTAGCAATGCACCCAGTTATGTGTGACCTAGACAACACACATCTGAGGACTTGGTTATGCATTTCTAATGCAAAATTATGGCATTCCAAATAATATTTAGATTTTTCCATACCAAATAACACCACACGGGCTTCCAATCCATAAATGGAGTATTGTTTTTGCAATCCATTCAATCCTCTAAAGACATAGGCCACTGCCTTCCTATCCCTCACTTTCTCCTATTATAGAATCAACACGATTCCTTGGGCCAGAGAATTAGTCTGCAAAATAAATAGATCATAAAAGTCGGGTAAGTCCAACACCGGAGCTGACTGCAATGCTTGCTTTAGCATCTGGAAAGTCACTTCCTGTGAAGGACCCCAACTGAATTTATAGCCCTTCTGACATAGTTCATTGAGGGGAACCGCTTTTTCAGCAAATCCCTCTTCAAATTTCCTGAAAAAATTTTCTATACATACAAATCTGGCTAGTGGCTTCACATTAAGTGGTCTAGGAACTTGATTAAGAATGTTTGTTCTATGAGAATCAGTAAAGATTCCTTCACTAGAAACTATGTGCACTAAAAATTTCATTGAGGGACAGGTGAAGACAACAGTTTGTAGATTCACAGTGAGCCCTGCCTTTCGTAACCATATCAAAACTTCTCTAAGGTGCAGCAGATGCTCTTGAATAGAACTGCAATAGATTACTAAATCACCTAAATAATGATACACAAATTTAAATATTAGATCAAATAAAAAGCATCTATTAGTTGTGACAAAACCGCAATACCAGTTGCTCACCCAAACGGAACCTATTTCAGTTCAAATAAATTCCAGTCTGTGGCAAATGCAGTTAATGGATTTGAACTCTCCTCCAAAAGTATCTGGTTATACACATGTAGTAAATACATGTACCCCCTGGAAGTAACCAAAACCCCAATGTAAGCCCGACAGTGTGACTGATCTTAGAACTACCTTTTTATTCAACTGAATAGTGCACCACTACCAGATGGCTTTCGATACCAGAAATATAGGAGCCACGTATGGAGATTTAGAAAGACAAATAAACCCTTGTTCCAACATTTTCTCAATTTTTGTTGTCAATATTTTCGTTCTGGATGGGGAGAGCCTGAATGGTGCCTTCTTAACCAGCACTCTTTCCCCTAATTCAATACTATAGTCCAACATCTAGGTAAGCCACAACTTTTTAGTGAAGACATCAGGAAATTCCACACAAAGGATCTCAACCTTACTCTTAAAAAAGTTGTCCAAGTCGGCTAACTGCTTCTCTCGTATATTGGATATCTCTTCACTATCTACATCCCCATAGGGTGTCACCCTGTATACCACCATTACACTTTCATGCTCATACTGATGAAACCTAAACAATATCTGGGGCTTAAATTTGAAATAAAAACTCTGCCCCACCCAATTCAGAATAAGATTGACCTTGTCAATAAAATTAACTCCAAGAATACAATCATTGGCCAAATTTTCTGCGACAGTCACCTGTCCCCCACAGTCAGTTCGCCATTCAGCTAGATCTGTCTGCAGTGATATACTGCACCTGTTTCACCACCAATCTTCCCTGTTTACAAATTCCCTGCTACTTCAGAAAACACCCATAATTAATGGCTGGAATAATACTACCTAAATCCAGCAATGCACAAACAGGTTCACTATTCAATGCAACAGAAACAAACAGTAAATGACATAGATCCATGCTTAATGGCACTAATTTGTTTACCCTGCCCATGGTGCAACAATTGTCATAACTCTGATCTTTGTTTGTCTTCCGTACAATCCTTTCAATATGACCTGCTTTGTTGCAATTCCAACACCTCAGATTTAAAATTCTTTTATCCGATTGGCCTCGTTTCCCATTATTTCCAGGCTGTTACCCTCCTTGAATCCTTCTCCCTTTTGTCTGCTTACTTCACTGACTAAATTACCCACAGTGTAGCTTCTACAGTGGTGCTCAAGAAATTCCATTGATTGAATCTGCCTTATTTATTCATCCGACTGTGGGAATGTTCTAGACACTTGACAAAATACAGCTCTTTTTGCGTGTCCTGTGGATTCAAGCCAGCCAACAGGTGGGTTACTACTTGTCCTTCCATATAATTTGAATACAATGCTTTTACTCTCTTTTTTAACATGAGCTACATCGTCTACTAATGGTTCTGTGAAGCCTTGCTGCCTCTCATAACAATAATAAATTATTTCCCGTAGTGGTCAGACTGGACAGAGCCTAGCTATTCTACTTCTAAATAATTCCCAACTTTCATTTTGTTGAATATCCTGCAATGTTTCCTCGCAGAGCTTCTCTTTTTGCCATTATCACTGAAATGGTAAATGGGTTATTTTCACCGCTTTCAAGTCCGTCGTGCGGTGAGCTGTCTCTTACTGCCATGCCCACACACTAAGTTCGAGGTATATGTTCAGGCCAAATTAATTGATTAAACATGTGATTGTGTAATAATACATTTAGAGGCAAAGGTTGGTACCCTAACAAACTTGAAAAGTATTGTCTGAATGTTAACATTCCATAGTCGTGTGGCTGTGGTAAATAGCTCAACCACTGATCCTGAAGGGTGCACACTCCTCAGTGGCCGAGCGCATAGTATCAGCTCACGATAACAGTGAGGCAAAGGAAGTGTATCCGACCGAACGCACAAATCACCTCTCATCTCATGGGGTGCTGTTTAATTTGCAGATGCAAAGGGACGGAGTGAACGATTAGCACCTGTTCAGACTCATAAAAATGGCAGTGGGGGAGCGTGCATTGTACTCATTCCACATCATCCAGACAGAATCCACAATCAGTGTAAACATCCACATGGCATGGAGATCCGGCTTGCTCTTGCTTTCACTTTGTCTCTTACACACCCATAGGTGCTGCACCATTACCAGAAGTTGGTCTAACAGTAAAATCTGGGCTCACTGGCGAATACTGCCATGCTGCCATCTGCCATTCCATGGGAATCTGTGGTACAGCTGCCTCACAGCCCCCCCCCCTCCCCCCGTAGAGCAGACACCCAACAGTGATTGGATGGTGGTGTATAATATCATGCACAGCAGGCCAGATGCGTGGTGGATGTGTTCTCGCACGGCCTGCTAGCGACAGCAGTGGCAGGCAGGGCTGTCCAGGAGCTGTCCTAGGTGGTGTGTGGCTGGGAATGTGCAATTCAGAGATGTCGTCCCAGAGGACACCGGCACATGAACAAAGTCTGGTTAAATGTGAATAAAAATTATGAAACAATTATGATGCGCTCGATGTGGCCTCAGTGCATGCAGCAGTGGGGGCTTGGAGACTACAGAGTGTCTAGGCTCTCATGAATGCAGAGTGATCAAGTCTCAAACACATCTCTGGGAACTGCAACGGACAAGCCCAGTGGTGTGGGGTGTGGTGTCTGGAACTCAATGGGAAGGCAATGCGGTGACTGGTGCAGGTGTCAATGCAGCCTCAATGCCTGATGCAGCAGACAGAAAGGTGCGACAGCAGGTGCAGGAGCTGCGAAGGACAAACATCTGGTGAGATGGGAGATGATGCCGGTACTCGACTGGAGGTGAGATCGCAGCTGGTGAGGCAGCCCACCAGAGGCAATGTCTCAACAGCAGGTTGGGTGCATGCTGGCTGCATCATACTGTGTGATATCATTATGAGCATGGGCGTTTGAAGCAGACACAGTGGCCGGATCTCATGACATAGTGTGCTGTCTGCTATGGTATGGGTGGACAGCATGCCTGCATGTGGCAGAGTCCAGGTGGCCGCCTGGGCAGTATGGGGTAGGCTGAGGCACACTTGGTGGTGTGGTGACAGCTGGCACCGTCTGTGCATCATTGGCAGCTACGGGAGTGGTCTCTGCCTGACCAGTTGCACAAGGAGCATCTTTCAGTGACAGGTCCTCTGCCAGGTCAAAGAAATGAATGGCAGCTGGAGCAGTCAAGTCGTAATCCAGCTTGACTCGGTCAACGGAGACTTTAATTAGCTTGCCGTTACATTTGATCTGCAGAGTCTTTTCATCAGTGGTGATCACGCAGAGTAGTCCTGAGTAGGGTGGCCTAAGTTGTGACTGTACCACGTCTATGCATAACATAACATACGTGCTGTAGTGAAAGTTGACATGAACAAATACTGTATCAGTGGTGGGGACAAGGTGTCATGTGGCAGTGATACCACTTCTATGAATCTACCAGGGATGGTGAGTGATTGGCCATAGATGGTGTCTGAAGGTGAAACGCCAATCTCGTCCTTCGACGTTACTCACAGGCCAAGTATGAGCAAAAATGCCTCCATCCAAGCAACAGCGTGGTATGTCAGTGATGCTTTCAGCATCTGATGGAGCCTTTCGACCATGTTGTTAGATGCCGGGTGGTAGTTGGTTGTTCAATGTAGCCAGATTCCACACAGTCAGACGACATGCATAAACAGCGTGCTGTCGAACTGGACCTGTGGTCTGTTGTTACGTGACTGAGGCAGTCAAAGCATACCACTCAGGTGTCAATCAAAACAGTGGCAATGGTCTGGTGGTGGTGTCCATTATTGGCATTGCTTATGGCCAGGGCGTGAAATGGTCCACCGTTGTCAGTAGATATTGCTTGTCTTGGGACTGAAGAAGTGGACACACAATGTCTGCATAGACATGTGTAAAGTGAATTTGGCGGGCTTGCAAGTAATGTTGTTACTTAAGAAAACCATCTCCACTCGGCTGTAGTACACGAAAAGGTCACAGGACCAAAAAGGGTGCAGCCTAACCAACACGCATCCTGTGCCAGCTGTTGCCCCGGTGCTGGCAGGTGGCATCAGTGTGGTGGTGTTTTGTGCATGCAAATTCTCACAAACGTGTTCCAGGTGGGCCAGGTCCATGCACGTGGACCTTATCTGAAGCTCACTCTCCAGGAGCCGATCGCATGTCAACAGCTCTTCTGTTGCCTTTTGGAATTCCCCCATAGCTATCATAAAGCAATACCTAAGTTCTCACACACAGGGGAAAACACACATTGAAGAAAACATTCACACAAAAAGAATGAACGTCGAAGTTCTAACCACATGGATATGGCCAAACCAGAAACATTTGTCTACGAGTCCACTCACAGTTCCGTGTCACATCCACCAATCGAGTCTGTAACCATGTGTTTGCCTACAGATGACATTAGGATCACCAGTGAAGTGGTAAGAGAGGTAACTTTCATCACTTTCAAGTCCATCGTGTGGTGAGCCAGCTTTTACTACTGTGCCCATGCGCTAAGATCAGGGTGTAGCCTCAGGTGTCTATAGTTAGTTGAACATGTGATTACGTAATAATTCATTTATTGGCAAAGATTGGCACACTAACAAACTTGCAAAGTATTGTCTGAATGTTCACACACCGCGGTCGCGTGACTTTGTCAAACATCTTGACCATTGATCCTGGTTGATGCTCACACCTCAGTGATTGAGTGCATAGTATGATCATGTAATCGTGGACAGAGAAAGGACGCATGTCTCACCGAACGTGCTAATTACCTCTCGTCTCGCCGGGTGCTGTTTAATTTGCAGACGCAACCGGACAGAGAAAATGATTGGTGTCTGTTCCAACTCACAAATGCTTCGGTGGGCAAGCGTGCGTTGTACTGTACCCACGTAGTTCACAGCTAAACTTCCATATGCCACAGAGGTGCTGCTCACACTGGCTTTCACTTTATCTCTTCTGTGCCCGTGGGTGCTACACCATTGCCAAAAGCTGGCATAATGGTACGTTCTGCACTCGAAGGCGAATACTACCATGCTGCCGTCCATGCGGTTCTGTAATACTGTTTCCACATCAACATTAAATTCGAGGCATCTAAATCATTTAACTCCAGTGTGTGAGCCCTGTGTTGAAATTCTATCATGAAATACAGGAATTCTACTACATGATCCACTGGATCTACCGCCATATTGGCACACTGATTCAACATGTCCTGCAGTGGATACGGTAACTTAGCAAACATTGTATCCAGGAGTGTTCGCACCTGTAATAACTATATATCCACAAATTACTTTATTGGTGCAAATCAGTTACCGTGTTTATCATTGTTCCAAAACCACTCCCAAAGAGTTTTACTGTAAGCCAATAACTCTTGAATCTGTTGCTTCTCTACACAGATCAAGTCATTCATTCTATCCTGATAAAAATCAAATCGTGCCTATAATCTACGTATCTGACTAGGCGTCAAACTACTCACGTCGTGGGTTAGGACAATCATTTCTGCAAATGCCTCACTAACAGTAGCTGCCACCAAGCTTACGTCATTGGTATTGGTCACTTTACTACACTTAACAACAAAAACTTACATGACTGCCTAATGGTAAAGTGACCACTCACGACAAGCGGGCAGTCTTGGATTGGTCCCGGTCTGGCACATACTCTCATAGTCTTCATTCCATTACAGAGCTGATGATTGTCCATATTCACAACTGCAAATACACCTCATGTATTTCTTAACGGCTGTAGTCGCCACAGTGCCGGTTCTTTGGACATGCACGCCTGTCTGAAAGAATGTTGCATCATATGAGGGTATTCCCAAAAGTAAGGTCTCCTATTTTTTTATAACTACATAGACCTGTTTATTTCTACAATGGTTTACATCAATTTACAGCTTGGACATTTAGCTACACTACTGGCCATTAAAATTGCTACACCAAGAAGAAATGCAGATGATAAACGGGTATTCATTGGACAAATATATTATACTAGAACTGACATGTGATTACATTTTCATGCAATTTGGGTGCATAGATCCTGAGAAGTCAGCACCCAGAACAACCACCTCTGGCCGTAATAATGGCCTTGATACGCCTGGGCATTGAGTCAAACAGAGCTTGGATGGAGTGTACAGGTACAGCTGCCCATGCAGCTACAACACGATACCACAGTTAATCAAGAGTAGTGGCTGGCGTATTGTGATGAGCCAGTTGCTCGGCCACCATTGACGAGACGTTTTCAATTGGTAAGAGATCTGGGGAATGTGATGGCCAGGGCAGCAGCCGAACATTTTCTGTATCCAGAAAGGCCGGTACAGGACCTGCAACATGCGGTCGTGCATTATCCTGCTGAAATGTAGGGTTTTGCAGGGATCGAATGAAGGGTAGAGCCACGGGTTGTAACACATCTGAAATGTAACATCCACTGTTCAAAGTGCCGTCAGTGCAAACAAGAGGTGACAGAGACGTGTAACCAATGGCACCCCATACCATCACGCTGGGTGATAAGCCAGTATGGCGATGACGAATACACGCTTCCAATGTGCATTCACCGGGATGTCACCAAACATGGATGTGACCATCATGATGCTGTAAACAAAACGTAGATTCATCCAAAAAAAATGACGTTTTGCCATTCGTGCACCCAGGTTCATCGTTGAGTACACCATCGCAGGCACTCCTGTCTGTGATGCAGCGTCAAGGGTAACCTCAGCCATGGTCTCCAAGCTGATAGTCCATGGCTGCACGATCCATACATCCATGCAGATAAGATGCCTGTCATCTCGACTGCTAGTGATATGAAGCCATTGTGATCCAGCTCGGTGTTTCGTATTACCCTCCTGAACCCACCGATTCCATATTCTGCTAACAGTCATTGGATCTCGACCAACGCGAGCAGCAATGTTGCGATATGATAAACCACAATCGCGATAGGCTACAATCCGACCTTTATTAAAGTCGGAAACATTATGGTACGCATTCCTCCTCCTTACACGAAGCATCACAACTATGTGTCACCAGGCAATGCCGGTCAACTGCTGTTTGTGTAAGAGAAATCGATTGAAAACGCTCCTCATGTCAGCACATTGTAGGTGTCGCCACTGGCGCCAACCTTGTGTGAATGCTCTGAAAAGCTAATCATTTGCATATCATAGCATCTTCTTCCTGTCGGTTAAATTTCGCGTCTGTAGCACGTCATCTTAGTGGTGTAGCAATTTTAATGGCCAGTAGTGTATTTTTCGACATAATCACCGTTTCTGTCGATGAATTTTTGTAGGTGCTGTGACAGTTTTTGTGTGCCTATGTCATACCAGCTCGCTGCCATGCTGTTCAGAAAGTTATGAACCTCTTCTTTCACCTCGTCGTCGGAGCTGAATCGCTTTCCGGCCAAATGTTCTTTTAACCTAGGAAACAGGTGATAGTGACTGGGCGCCAAGTCAGCACTATATGGTGGATGGGTGATTATGTTCCACTGAAACTGTTGCAGGAGAGCGACGGTTTGCCAAGTCACGTGTGGGCAATCGTTGTCATGGAGAACGTGTACGCCTTTGCTCAACATTCCTCTTCTCCGGCTCTGAATTGCCCGTTTGAGATTTTTCAGAGTCTCACAGTACCTGTCAGCGTTAATTGTGGTTCCAGTGGGCATAAAGTCGACCAACAATACCCCTTTCCGATCCCAAAAAACGGATTTCATGACTTTACCAGCAGACTTTGTTTGTTTGAATATCCGCGGCTTTGGCGAAGAAGGATGCCGCTACTGGCGTGATTGTTGCTTGGTCTCAGGTGTAAAGTGGTATGCCCAGGTTTCGTCACCCGTGACAATGGAGTCCAGAAAGTTATTCTGTTCGGCTGCAAGGCGGTGAAGAAATGCGCTGGAAGCATCAACTCATTGCCGCCTGTGGTCCTCAGTCAGCATGCATGACACCCATCTTGTGCACACCTTCCGGTAGCTCAATGTTACCGTTAAAATTCTGTGAGTGGTGCTTCGGGAAACCTCAGAAAACGTGCAGAGATCATCCCGGGTGATCCGCCCATCTTCATGCATGCTTTGCTCAACCTTCAACGCTGTCTCCTCAAAAATTGACGGTCTCCCGCTCCTATGTTCGTCGTGAATTTCGGTCCGACCAACTGCAAACACTCTACACCACTTACGAACATTTTTGACATCCATGCGCGACTCACCATACACTTCCTTCAACTGGCGATGGATTTCAATTGGCGCAGTTCCTTTTGCGTTCAAAAACCGAATAACTGCTCGCAATTCGCACTCGGCGGTAACATCCAATGAGAGCTCCGTTCTCAATGGCTGCCAAGCCAAGACAGCGCCTCAGCGCGGCGTGCGCAAGTTTACACGCAGCGCGTGAAGCACTCTTCATAACAGTGTGACCAACTACCACACAAACAGAGTTCTATACTTATAAAAAAAAAAAAGGACACCTTACTTTTGGGATTACCCTCGTACTTTGGAACAAGTACTGCAATGTCATAAATAAATATCTGCCGTCGTAAGATGCCAGCTGCAACAAGCATATTACGCTTCTTCTGAAGCCAGATTAATGGTTCGATTAGGAAATGTGGGCATCTGAATATGGAAGAAAATACGCGCTAGGCGGTCTCGACTGCTAAATTCGGAGGTCACTAACTAGATAAATATCCGCCATCCCAATATGACACTTGTAGATCGTCTAGTACGTGCTTTCTTTACTTCATGCAGCCATAGCAATGTCTCGATTAGGAGATGTGGGCAGCTGAATATAGGAGAAAATGCTCGCTTGGCGCCTTTGGCAGTCAACTTCGGATGTCAGTATCTCAATATATACCCACTATCGCAATATTCCACTCCTTCTGTAGTTCAATATTTATTTTATTTATTTATTTTTAACATTATAGATTGACCCACTGCCTGGGTAACTATGGTGGATCGTTTGCTACTAAACGCTAGTAACAATATGCAGAGACAGACTCTTCGTCTTTTTCTACAGCTTCTCTCAGTGCTGTTGTTATTTTTTGTCTTTTACATAATTACAGTGTCAATTAAAAACATTTGATATAGAAAGCATATTCTGAGCAAGGAAAAATTTTACCGTATTCCTAAGAAGAAAGTAATAAACGAAAGGAAAGATTTAGACGATAAAAGAGGTCCCTTTACCCTGCTATTTCAAGTGGGGGGCTTCGGTAAACACTTTAAGCCTGTCTCACCTGAATTAGCATATTCTGTTCTACTACGGTTACTACTGTGTGTATGTATGACATGAGATTAACCATATGTGTTTTAAGAGATATGACAGTACTATTTGTTACTACAATTACTTCCTCCATTTGCTCGTGCCATAACCGGAAGAGTAGCTTTGAAGGGTGCAACCGAGCCTTGTCTCGCTGAAGGGCTTTAAAGAAAATGTTGTGCGTTTTTGTTTCTGTAGTTGAATCGTATTATGTTGCATCTGTATTTTTATGTACAATATGATAATGTTCACGTGTTTAACAGATTCCATCTCACACAGTTGACATATTACTCTATTACATGTAAGAAAATAATGAACCAAAGAACTAACGAATTACTTGTTTTACTTTATACAAATAGGAAAATTCATTGTTTTATTTCTAATTGCTAAATTATTTCTAGGCTCTGTGTGTGTATCACTTGTAGTATTGTAGAAGTCATGTGAACTGCTTCTATGTCATATATGTATCAATGTCTGGTGATACTGATCTTTTCACGCTCATATGTTTCTGTATCAGTGTTTGAATCTCTGTTGCCCAATGTAATATTGTGTATTGTCGTCACTGCTTATAAGTCGCCTGTAGCGCTCTTGATGTTTATTGCTGTTTCGTGGTAGCTTGACAGTAGTGGGGCAACCTATGTACGACAACACGCTGCATTGTTGCCAAATTTATTCAAGATGGCGGCGATGACGTCATCCAAGATGGCGGCATGTTGACTTGGCAACAGTGCATGACATCAACCAAGATGGCGGCTTTTGGTGGGAAAATAGGCCAATTGTGCTATGTCCACTAACCTAACCTTCAGAAAAAATGGCGGGAATTTTGAATTTTGGCGGAAAATAGGCCAATTGCGTCCACTAACCTACGCCTCCAGAAAAAACAGGTGCGAAAAATTCAAATTCCTACAGGATAATGCATGCAAAACGGTCCTTGTCTTTATTATTATTATTATTCATTATTTTATAACATTCATTGTCATTTATTATCATTTACTATTATTATTATTATTATTATTATTATTATAGGTCTACCTCCACTAGAAAATTGCACCAAATTCAAATTCCAACATGATAATGTCTCGAAAACTGTACTTCTATTTATTATTATAATTTATTATTTATTCAAGATGTCACATTTTCTCGGCGAGAAAGCCATTTCCATTAAATCCATAACAAAAATCTTCTCCGTCACTTATCTTTTTTCACTGGTACCCTATCAGAATCGCGTCAAATAATAAACTGCGCTTGTAGTAACCTAAGTCACGTCCTATGATTTTGAGGGGGGGGGGGAGGGACTGAAGACTTTATTTCAATAAGTACGGTCATCACTTGTTCTCCAACAAAATCGGCACACATCTTTGATATCGCAGTGCAGTCACCACGATGTCCACGCTCCAACTGAATTAGTTCAAATCCTCGCCACCCCCTGGCCCTCCCGACCAGCGTGCAGAGCCACTGCCGACGCCTGTCATGTGAGGCGGCCACTCGCGCTGGACTGCCGGTACGCTGGGGGGCGAGCCCAGCGGTCGCTCCCACGTCGTAAACATGTTTTCGCTGGACACGCTGGAACTTGCCGAGTTTGAGGTCACAGCGGTCCCTTGTCCGCTCACCACATGTATTCGGCGCCTCCACACATTTCCCGCCAAAATTGTTTGCCTTGGAGCTGAATCACACAACGGTCGGCTGTTCCCTGCCACACTATTGGCGCCAAAGTTGTTTTCCTGGGCATGTTCAAACCTGTCGATGC
This sequence comes from Schistocerca cancellata, assembly GCF_023864275.1. NCBI lineage: Eukaryota > Metazoa > Arthropoda > Insecta > Orthoptera > Acrididae > Schistocerca > Schistocerca cancellata. The sequence goes on along the minus strand of NC_064629.1, from coordinate 739,791,384 downwards.
CGACCACTCACCATCATGTGTCCTTGCGCGAGCGAGAACGCAGTGCTACACTTTTGGCGGCAAAGTTTGCTCGACAGTGGAATCCCCCATGACTGTACAACAGCACATTTGTTCGGCACTAGAACGCTCACTAATTGACTATCTCTCTCGCTCTCTCTCTCTCTCTCTCTCTCTCTCTCTCTCTCTCTCTCTCTCTCTCGCTATAACTGGACAATTGCTGCATTGCCGCTCCGCTAACGTCACACACCCTCCATACACGCGACGGACATAGTCTTCTGTAAATATGCTAACTCCCACATCGCTCATCTAACCTATCAATTACCTAAGGACTTAATTCCATTTCAGTTTTAATCATATTAAATAATTCAATTTACAATTTCATATACGTATGCAAAGGTGTTAAACTACCTAATTTCAACTACTTTTCGAGGACCAGACAGCCACCTCTTCCTAGGAACCAGCGACGAGTTTGAAATCTGCCAGTAAACAAAGCTCACTTGCACTCCCGCCACCAACCTAAGAAAATTGTTGCAAACGAAGCTCATCATCCACTAAACTAAGTCATCAGCACTCAACCTCTTCCTACACGTTTCGGGTAAAAGGACTCACCCTGCACTAGGCCCATGGATGGAAGAACCAATTTATTTATTTAGGAATGGAGTATATGTATCACACTGACTTGTTCCACCCCATACAGGCCTGCAAAACACTCCTACATAACTCATTTATACTGCTCTAGACACACGCTTGCTAATTGTAAACAGTTAAAAATAACTCATAGCACAGCCTACAGACATATGAACCACTCGTAAATAATGCAAAACATTTACGTCCAAATAGCCAAACAACTGCTAATTTTCGGAAATAATTTCAGTCCATAGGCTGATGGAAGGAGGGACGAGTGTACTTTATTTATTTGGGACATATATTTTTGAAACTTTTGCATCTCATAGGTTTCGATATGTAAGGCTGACATAAGGCAGATTCTGAACTCCAGTAGTGCACTACACATGGCAAAACAACCACATCCATCAAGATATTCATTCCAATCCAGACCTGTAACTCCTCTACAGATAAATTTGTCCAGTTATTTGTTGGCTCACTCACAGTCTGACAAGATTGCAGTTTTTGCGCAAAAACCGCTCAGACTGCACTGTGCTGCTCGGGGAAGTAAGGAAGGACTGCACTCTATTTATTTCAAGCCCTTTTATTTAGTAGTGGAGTATATTTGTCACAAAACACACGCACTGATCCGACTGTGGTCATGTGACACAGCCCACAAACACGTAAACAACTCCTAATTTCACCACACAATAGCGAACAGCTCTTAAATAATGCAGTACACAATATCAGCCAACGTGCTTTGTACTCTTAAACTCTCCAAACAAAGCACCGCACAGTGCTCAGACATTCTCGCAAAATAGTGCAACAGACGCGCCCAAACACCCCCAGCAGCCAAACCGACCAAAAGTCTTTGCTCGGCCTCCCCCAAACATGACCTAAACACAGTCGCATTCGCGCCTAACATCGGAGAAATTGATATCACCTATGCTCCTTAGATTACACTCCAAGGCAGGCCGCGCGCGGGTGGGGTCGGCGGGGGAGGGGGTTCCAGAGCCTCCCGCCAAGTTCAGCTTCCAAGTGGTCGTGACAGCCAACCAGAAAGGGCGCTCTCCTCTGACACGTGTGAAAGCTGCATTGTTCTTCTCATGTATACCGCCGGCGTCTCAGGTCTGGACCTGCCTTCACGTCTATTGTCAGAATAGCCCATAGCTCGCTGACACACACGATTAACGTGGCCGGGAAAAGATTTACTACTCGCATGCAACCGAGATGGTGACGGAAAACCAATCACTCTGATCTGCGCTGCAAGCGCGTGTAATCATTGAGAACACACTATTTATTTTTTTGTACAACTTATTTAACCATACAGTATATCTATCATGCTACCACAAAACACCCAACCAGAAGTGCACTGGGCCATGTTGCACAGACCACAGACACACACCCAATCATAGCTTCAGTACACACTATAGCAAACTGCTACTAAATAATTCTTCCCACAGATGTGTAGATATGCTCAGTACTCGTAAACTATCCTAATAACGCATAGCAGAGCCTGCAGATCCGCTCGCAAAATAACTCAGCAGACGTGCGCAGGTACCCCCCTCCCACTGCACCCTGCCCACAGGATCGTGAAGTCACCCATCCGTCTGACTTCAGACCTCGCACAGCCCCTGCTCGGCTTTCGCAAACGTGAGTTGGCACGGTCAACGCACTCGTCAGCTGTCAAAGTACACACATACGTCCATCCAGGACCGCAATCCATCACAACCCCTATCCGCAACCACTGAACGCGGGTGAAAGTCAACTTCATATCAACGTGGCAAATTCCAAAGCGCAGCCTCCATACGCTACACACATTATAGCAGTAGCACATGTCTTTACCTCCTATGACACACTGCGCATTGCTCCTGACACGAAATTACACGGCCCTTTAACTAAACATAACTACACATCCCTGCTCTTGCCTCGTCGTGTGACCAGCCATGTAAAACCTTCTCAATATTATTCTTACTTTACAACATTTTTTAAAAAAATAAGATATAAGTTACTCCTCCCACCATACCTAACCTCACACCCATCCCACCATCAACATACACAAACGTCCTCAACCCTATCTTGATGCTCATATATCAGCCCACAAACCATGTCCATCAATCAATTTACCATTCTCATCCCCTCTTTTCGAATTACAAACGTAGCCTCTATCTAAACACCAAACAAATCATCTTTCTGGCACTTTCAACACTAAAATTAATTTTACGCACACCCAGAAATACCAAACGCAATTAAAGAGTCAACCTTTTATACAGAGCATCAAGCACATCCGACACTCACACTAATATTCAAAGCCTGGTCCATATTTACCACCTCCACCTTTAAATAAATATTATTACCATTACCTCAACATTCTGCCAGCGCTCGATTTGGACATATTTTTCCGCTCTTAACTATTGTCACTAGCGGTCGAATATCACTATCTATAGATTGCATAAATTTCCACATAAAAAAAAATCCCGCCCAGCCGTTTAGAGACTCCTATATCCGAACACATAGCATCATTCAACAACTATCACTTGCTCTTATCTAATAATTCATCCATCAGGTCTGGGGGCAAGGTCATCCCTTCCTTTCTTTCAGCAACAGGCAGCTATTTTTTACAGTGGTAGCTAAATTGCGCCATCAACTTAACATCACCAATCGCCAAACATATCTTCGAATATGTAAACACTCTTACTCAATTACACAGCGGTCCCGCTGAGGACATGACCTTCAATATTACAGTTCTTAATCCAATAACCATCAAAACAAGTACTAAATGCTTAAACTAATCCCATAGCGCCATACAAAGCGAGCGTCCGAGCGCAGCCAGCGGCATGTCAAAGCCACATATCTGTCCATTTAAACAGCCGTCCACTCAGCCCCAGGACCAGCAAGCTGAAGTGGGCTCTCTCTATACCTGCTCTCCAGCTATTGTCTAACGACATACAGTGCTCAAATGGACTCCTGAATAGCGCTGATCTCCATCTCCCCCTTGCATCTCCAGCTGGATATGTAAACATTGCTCCCCCAGCCAGCAAACCCGACGTCATTCACCCTTCGCTGACAATTTCCACTCACAAATCTTAAACACTCGCATATGTAAAACCATATTCACTCCTGCCACAACTCAATAATAAAAAAGCATTCTCCCTTTCTAAGCATAGATGAGTATGCATTTATCTTCACCCATCTGATCTCTGCAATTTAAGTCGGAGTAAGACATATTTATTACTTTCTGCAGATTGTATAGAAACAGGACGACCTCAGTTACTGCAACAGGACCTTGTTTTGACCATTCGACGGAAATGAGCGTAATGTAGTACGTCCCAAACTAGATACAAGTACAACAGACCCTCAACACCCAATCATCTTTATCTTCTACCATCAAACAGTGAAAAAAAATTACCAGCTATAAAAGCTCATCATATTTACAAGTCACGAAGGCACCAATGCGATCCACCTCCAGCGAGGACAAACCGAATTCAAAATACTCTCCCCGAATAACTCAGAGTGCGACCATTCAAGAATTCCTAACAGCTCACCAAGTCAGACACCTCGAACTCCAGCTGCCTATATAAGAAAGATCATATTAAATATACAGACGCTGCACAGACCACCCTAAAGTTTGATCACCCATACTCTAAGCGAATGAGAAGCTACCTCTGACCCTTGTTCAAACAGTGTTTTCTAACACGCTTTTGCACACTGACGAACATTTCGTCTTTCTGCCGCAACTTCGAAGTCAGTGTCTGATTCTAAACAGACATTAACACGGACTGATGCACGGCCTCTCACATGAAACTATACCTTGCACCTTGTAAATCATATTCTTACAGTCGATAGCATAACATTGAATGATTTTAAATAAAAGACAGCCACAACACAAGGAAACTAGAAGAGCCTAGTGGCGTTGTGGCGACTTCCCTCGAAAGTGATTGACCACCTCTACATTCGAACTCGTATGTTGCAGTGGCCCAATAGTTTATAACTCTGCATTCCATTTCTAGTGATTGGTCATTTTTGCACACAAGTACGGGATCACCGTTTTCTGTGCTAGCGACCCCGGAAGTTGCGGTCCATCAACCAAAATTTGTCCCCCAACTCAAGCAAGCATTGTCAGTCAATCATTATGTCCTACCCAATGCACAGATGCGATGGATAAGACACCACCGATCTACTGTAATATTATTCATCACGGCTGATATTGCGAAAAATTTTACGGTAAGTCCAACACTAGCCAATCATGTGACAGCTTAATTTCAGTATCATAGCTAAACCATACATCCTCTACTTTGCAAGTATCATTGCGAACATTTATAGATGACTGCTCAGCACGTCCATTCACACTTAATTCTCGAACACATAAAGACGATCGAATTATACCAGGCAACGCTATACATATTTCTAAGACCTAGCGCATAGTACTCGATCAATCTCTCTGCGTATGGTGGTCACAGAGCTATCTCGCCCTCTTACATTAAAAGCCCATCCTGACCTTCGCATTGACCAACCTACACCGCAACATCCCTACCCAATTATTCCTCAACCGAGCAGACGAATACAGCTACACTCCACCTCTCTTGACTGAATAGAGCTTTCCTAGTCCAAACCCCTCCAACTGCACCAAATTTCTCTAAATGTAACCAAATCTTGGAGCTTAGCACACCATATCGCTCTATAGTAACAGATCTCAAAGTGCCTTAATTTAATAGCATACAGTTAAGAAGAACGAGAACAGAGTGATATTTACACGCAACATAGTTCGACACATTTTTGAGTAAATCATCCAATCTATCATGTGTAAAGTATTGTTCTAGAGTCCAGGATCGGTGCATCGAATGTTCCGGTAAGAGAGAGAGAGAAAGCGAGAGAGAGAGAGAGAACGCCAGCCATTGTGGCCGAGCGGTTCTAGGCGCTTCAGCCTGGAACCGCGCGACCCCTACGGTCGCAGGTTTGAATCCTGCCTCGGGCATGGATGTGTGTGATGTCCTTAGGTTAGTTAGGTTTAAGTAGTTCTGAGTTCTAGGGGACTGATGACCTCAGATGTTAAGTCCCATAGTGCTCAGAGCTATCTGAACCATTTTTTGGAGAGAGAACATAAACACACACACACTTCTAAGACTAGAACGTTCAGTACTTAAAAACGGGTGATAACCTTAGATCGCTTACTTTTCCGTCCTGTCAGACATACATCCTTCTTCCCGGTTCCCCTACGCTGAGCTATCTCTCCCCCAATCGCAAAACTTTTCCTTTCTATGATACGAGCCCAATATAGCCCTGCGGACACGTCTAGTGTCCAATGATCACATCCGATCACGAGTCAGAAATTGTACTATTACTCCATCAGGTCTATATAAAAATGATAGTTATTAGCAGCCGGTACATCCTACAAGCAAACAGGTACGCATAACAGCAGCATCCAACATGTGAAAATTACAAGTCATCCCATCACCAACTCTGTAAACACCCATCTGTCGGGTAAGTGTGTACACAATGATTACACCCCCTCACAAATACCCACAGCTAACTTAGTTATGACGCTGAAGTCTCTATTTTACACCAAGCATGCGACAGGGTGGGGATCGCGTAAATCAAAGCGCGTTTAGACGAATGTTTCAAATTTCATCACACATGAGATGGAAGTCATCTGATGACCGACGGGTTCACCGTTAACGATCGCAAGTAGACAGTGCTTTAAACCACATACGGAACACGTAGCCGCATACGACTAGAACGCAGGCTATATCACGTGACTAAAGCATCCAAATAGAACACTGGAAAAAAAATCTACCTTCAGCAACTTGTCCTTCTCTTGAATAAATGAGTCAACGTTTGAATCGTACCTAGTTGCAGCTCTGTCTCAATCGATCATTCCTTACACTCTGTTATCATTTAACACAGATGTGAGTAAGTTTAGATGTGAATGATTCTCTGTCGTCCTGAAAAGCATCAGATACAGTATTCACTGCTACTTCAGTAGACATACGCTATAATACGAACTCAACGAGAAAAAATTGACTACCTTCCTTATTCCGCTCGCTTCGATGTCATCGTTTTCCTACATTCCTCTTCTTGCCGCATACTTGACTCCATGTATAAATTCCCCTCTGCGAACCAGAAGATAAGCAAGTACGTTCTCATTTTCACCGCATTTAGGTGTATATTAGGCTGGTTTATACCGATGCGCCAATCAGTTTTCGCATTTCTTGCGATTTTATGTCAGATCCATCCATGCGACCATGACATAAGCTGTCGTTCTGTGTTCTAAAATTGCCTGTAAATGTAACCAAGGCGTATCCAGTCACCTCCACATTCGGAGAGCGCTTGCTCTGTTTTCTGTATCTCTATGTACATGCACACCTCGTAACGGCTCCCAGGACCTGGTCCCATCGGCTGGTGGACCAAACTCCGAGCATAGAGTACTTGTCCGGACGTAACGCGTGCTTGGTCCACCCGCGAACCCTATCACAGATGCTTCGTGTGTTGGATCCGCCTCCCGGACACAGCTCCGGATATATAGTACGCAGCAGATCCACACTCGAACGCTAACTCGGGTATTGTATACTGTGGATCTGCATTCGAATACTGCTTCCTATCTTGCGCGAGGCGGATCCACGTTCAAACATAACCCCGTGCGCGGCGTATTGTGGATCCGCATCTGAATACCGCTGCCACGCTGCCGATATAACTCGCGGCGGAACCACATTCGAACGTTAACCCTACTCTACCGCCGGTTCTGGGAGCATTCCACGAGGTGTGCATGTACACTCTTTGACATAAAACTCGACCGGCGGCCGGCCGCTGCAGAGGCTAAGTCAGCAACGATCGCGACATGGGACAAATAAACTGACCAACTCGCTAATTCCGTCCGACTTTCTGCACAATCTGGCAACACTGTAGACTGCGGCACTGCCTGGAAGAAGTCTTATCCGATGTTAGACAAAAGGTAGACTATATACGCCCGTGGTGTAGCGGTAGCGTGCATTGTGTCTGTCTACAATGTCTGTGGATCGAGACCAGCTGGTGCAAAAAATTTTATAGCCTCTTCTCTCTGAATGCTGAAGACGTGAATGTAATGGTAGCACAGATTCAGTCTATTTCACTTTCTGACACACCGATAAAAAATTTTATCCAGTAACCATTTTGCGGCATATTTCTTGCCGACTTCTCTGGACGCCGTATGCGGCAAAGCTCCGGGATCCACTTGCTGGCTACCGGCAGCGGCCGTGGCGAGAGCAGCGGCGCTGCGCTCCCCCCGTTCTTCATCGAAGGCGCCTGCTACCACTCATCGCTTTTGATAACTTAAAACGCTTTATTATTATTAAATGTTGCTCCACAGAAGGCCGGCCGCGGTGGTCTAGTGGTTCTAGGCGCGCAGTCCGGAACCGCGGGACTGCCACGGTCGCAGGTTCGAATCCTGCCTCGGGCATGGATCTGTGTGATGTCCTTAGGTTAGTTAGGTTTACTTAGTTCTAAGTTCTAGGCGACTGATGACCTCAGAAGTTAAGTCGCATAGTGCTCAGAGCCAGAGCTCCACAGAAAATTTCTACGATTTCCATTCTCGCTCGAAGGCAACGGAAACAGACGCCCTGATTAGTAGATTGGTACTGTATTACATTAATCGGCAAGATATGCCGCACCTATGGATAATGAGGAAGTCTGGGTCTTCATACGTTTCCTCGTTTCCTCTTTGAAATCTGTATGGCCCGAAAGTAGTTTTATAGACTGGGCCGAAATCAACCACCTCACTACATTAGATGATAGGCGAATGTGAGAATACTATGTCACGACCGCGAAAAGTAACTAGAAAGTTAACGGAATTTGATATTTCGTTTGAGTAATTCGGTGAACAGTAAAGTGCTAGAATTCAATTGTAAAGCAGATATGACACAAATAGGATTCATGTGACGAACTACTATAGCCTAAAGACCAGGCACTCACCACACGGGGCTGATGAAGAAAATGATGAAGAGTGGATGACTGAGTGCTAAGAACCATTAGTTTATAAGTAGGAAAGTGCTGATTTACCATAATTCTTTTTAGTAATGGTCAATTTAAATTCATGATTTTGGTTAGTTTGTTTCAAAATCTGATCTGGAAGTGTAGGAAAATATTATCTCGTGGCTTTAACTAATCGAGCTGCTAACAGAAATTCATGGTAGAAAGTAATGCTGTTAATTTTCAAAGAAGCAATTTGTACGTTGCGCATGTTTCAATTTGTAATTTGACGAGTTTTTGGAATTCGTGGATAAAGGCAAGGTTGCTAATTTAGTATGAAAGAATACGAAGTCACCTTTTGTGAAATGAGTCAGGAGAAACTTACGTGTGAAGCTGATTCTTAGAACAACGGCATTTGAAAGATACATGGGAATTAGTGAGACCGTTTTCCTGAATTAAATAAAAGGGAAACAGCATAATAGTAATTCGTATAGCCATGCTATGCACGCTATACACGAACTGTAAGTATTGTGAAAAGTTCTGTGTGTGTATTTAAGTATCTTTTGGAGGGGACGTCTTGGATGGTATATTATTTAATGGTGCAGAGGTATAATTAGCAGCCGGCCGGAGTGGCCGTACGGTTCTAGGCGCTACAGTCTGGAATCGAGCGACCGCTACGGTCGCAGGTTCGAATCCTGCCTCGAGCATGGATGTGTGTGATGTCCTTAGGATAGTTAGGTTTAATTAGTTCTAAGTTCTAGGCGACTGATGACCTCAGAAGTTAAGTTGCGTAGTGCTCAGAACCATTTTTATAATTAGCAAATCAGTCTAGGTAACTTGTGGAGGTTTTTTTTCAGTTGCAATAACGTGCCGCGCATGAATATGAAGGGAATGTAAATTTCGGAGTCGCGACCGCGCGAAATTTCCAACCACGCGAGAGTTTGTTAACGTCAAGGCACGTCAATAAATGAGAGGTGTTTTTGGGATCAGACAGTGATTGAAGAAGTTATAGAATTTTTCCAGTACTGGTCCGCGTGGAGATACCATCATTGCTTTGCCCAGTGGTAATAAGAGAGATAGTGTGTTGCTGTGGTGTTATGAATGAAGCATTGTGGGCTATCCTTCTTTCCTTTCCGTGGGTGAGAAAAAGGTTATCTTCGTAAGAGACCATAGGAAGTAGAAATATCCTTATATGTGCTGTTACATGGTCAATTGTTAGGCAGTTTTATCCTGTATATTACTGGCAATACCGTTATTATGTTTTGAGAGATAAAAGTAAGACAGAATGAAAGGAAATAGCTTACAGAACGGAGGAGGAGTTATTACGCAGGCCCAGTTACAATTCCGGCTACTTACGCATTTTCTTTAAACACAGTCGGATGATTAACAGTGTACCAAATTTGGGGTAATCTTTTCAAAATCAAACATTTATCCGTTGCACATACATTTGTTTATTTATTTCTTTGAGTAAAGAATTTAATTAGTAGTTACTATGTGTAGCAACCACTCAGTGACACATTTAATGAGAATACACAGGGACTATTTAGCTTTAGTAGGTTTCCGGGACACTTTAGCACCTCGCAACTGGTTTGGATTTTTTTTTCGGTATCCTACCCACCTTCCCTCGTTTTCTATAATTGCTCGAAGGCGTTGGGGAAGTGATAAGACTAAATTCCTCGAGAGATTGTGATGATCGTTTATCTCCCACCATGTATTCTCTATATTTTCCCACAGAGTTTCTGAATTCCTTGACCCAGGTGGTAACGACCTCGTAACCTCCGCCCACATATTTTCAGTGGGGTTGAGGTCTGGTGATTTTGGCACGAAAGGAAGTAGTTTTATTCTCTGCTGACCTTGGAACCAGTTCTGGATGGCTCTGTTATTATGAATCTGTCTATGGTTCTGTAAAGAAATGATCATCCATTAACACAGAAATTAAATACTTCTGACTAATACTATGGATACTTAATTTCATTACTGTGAAAAAATTCGACAACTGCGATGACTGTGTAGTCTAAGCTACAGGTTCATAAATTATTCGGAGGATTACACATTCCAAAATATTTTTATGATATCTATTGACAAAAACCTACATTGACAAGGGGAGGGTGCTGGGACGGAGATCAGAATACAGACTGAATGGTAATATAGTTTAAGGCGCCAGTTATAACACGCAGGTAGGCCTTCTTTCAGAATATACCGTCCTCCTATACTCTGGTAATGATGAGGTCGGGCGCATCAATACAGTGCAGCAGTGTGTTGAACTGTTAGACTCTGCTGCATGGTTGTAAAGCTAATCTGCTTCGCTTATTCAAAACGATTGCTAGCCTTCACTATACAATTCTTTTTTCTATCTTTCCACTGACAAAGATATATAGAGGAAACAAATCTGTTTTATAGCGAGATATTCTCTATGGACTTTACACATGCTCGTTCGCTCAATGTGTTGCATTTACCGAAGGCGACCGTGGCCGCTAACGTCGCCTGTTCACACCTCGTGTCTACGCGGCCCCGCGCTCGGAGTAAACGCCTACAGTTGAGATAAATAGCTGATTTCAGGAATGTTAATGAAATAAGTCTTCCCTTCATATCAGTGAGACCTAAATACCACTACGAGAACGTATATTCATGTAATGTTCATTGCTCAAGAACAATTCGTGTATGCAACATTGCTGTTATGACTAAGATCATAAAATCTGTAAATCGTAACCCAGTTCATATATTTGCATGCGCCTACGGAATATTAAATATGAAAACAATTTGCTTCTTTGTCATATAATTTTTAAACAAGGCAATGCGGGCAGTTACCAGCTGATATCAAAATTGAATGTAAAGGAGGAGTAAGGAAAAAGATATACGAGTAACAAATCTCGAACCCATGAACAACTGTGTACTATCCCGGAAATGTGCTGATGCGGCTATCTCACAATTTCAAAGGATAAGAAAACCATCCTGTCCACTTTTCGAGGACGATATTTCCTGACAGAAAGCACACCAGGGTGAACGGCTTTAGGTTGAGACACCAGGAACACCTCAAACTACGTCACCAATTACGTTCATTCCCTGATTCCTAGCCCCGTCATCACACACTTCCCATGTCAAAGTGGCTGGCAGAAACGAGCCCGAGCGACCTTGGATTAGGTGATCAGACCTACATCCATTTAATGATTTCTTGTCATCTCGATCACATATTGAGAGTAATCATCACAGGAGGAGTGGTTTTGAGTTAGGAAACGTATTTCAGTTCAAAATGGTCGCTTCATGCAAAAGGTGGCCATACTCTCGTGTTTCACTTTGCGAGCTGTATACGTCAGCTACGATTATGGCTCTGAGCACTACGGGACTTAACATCTGAGGTCATCAGTCCCCTAGACTTAGAACTACTTAAGCCTAACTAAGCTAAAGACAGTGCACTCATCTATGCCCGAGGCACGTTCGAACCTTCGACCGTAGCAGCAGCGCGGTTCCCGACTGAAGCGCCTAGAACCGCTCGGTCACAACGGCCGGCTGCTACGATAATGGTAAGGGCAGTATTTACTGTTGTGCGAACAAGGCACTGCTGCAGTAAAGTGCTCAATTTATATAATTATAGATGTTTTTTTTCATTAGTTCCAGTTTTTCTGCAAAAGCTTTATCTTATCAATTCCTTCCGCTACTGCTCTTTTTTTTAAGTTCTAATGCCTAAGTGACCAAACTGCTAGGGTCATCAGTTCCTAAATGTAGAAACTACTTACCCTAAGTTAAACTAACTTATTCTAAGGAAAACTCACACATCCACGCCCGGGGGAGGACTAGAACCTCCGGCGTAAGCGGCCGCGAAATCTGTGACACGTCTCCCTAGACCACGCGGCAACTGCTACTCTAAAGGTCACAACTAAGAGACTGTTCATAACTCTCCATATCATATGTGTTCTGGAAACCTCTCGGGACTTTCGGCAGTAGTATTCTTCGCTAATGCCAATTTACATCAACAACAAAACAAGACTAATTCCCTGAAGAGACTAGAATTAACTGTCAGCGACGTGAATTTGTGTTGTTTACATCATCTAGGTGTCAAACAAGACGGTAACATATCTTCTGGTAAACCTTCCGGGATGTAAGGTCGTGGTCCATGAAACTCTTCAGCTCCTAACGTTTCGTCCAGAGCTGCGCTGGACATCTTCAGAGGGGTGTTTCTCCTCCGGTGAGTCTTGCCGACTGACGGGTCGACGTCTGAGAGCGTCTTATATATCGTAGAAAGTGGGCGTGACCAGAGTTACACATGATATGCAGAGATAATCTTTGTCACAACACAAGTATCATAATTCCTGTCAGCAACAACTCCAATTGCAAATGTTCTATAACAGATAAGGTCTCTGTCATAGTAAGCCTCCAATCCTGCTAGAGGCTTTTCACTACCCCTTACTACAGCAATAGTCATCCATGAATTCCCTGGTACTACTTCATTTGTTGTACAAGAAAAATTAATCTTACAGCCAACAAAGGTTATTGGCCCACTCAGTATCTCCTGTTGAGACACTGATTTAGTACTTACTACTACACATTGATCTTGCCAAAAGCCGAGAAGCGATTCTTCTTGGTGTTTTAGCTCTCTGGGGCACTCTGGGATTCTCTCTGGGGCACTCTGGGATTCTCTCTGGGGCACTCTGGGATGGTCTCTCTGTCAGTGTCACAATAAGTCAATCTTATATAATCATCTTTTATTTAATTCTTTATAATAGTTAAGTTTTATCTTTGACAAAGATTATCTCTGCATATCATGTGTAACTCTGGTCACGCCCACTTTCTACGATATATAAGACGCTCTCAGACGTCCGACCCGTCAGTCGGCAAGACTCACCGGAGGAGAAACACCCCTCTGAAGATGTCCAGCGCAGCTCTGGACGAAACGTTAGGAGCTGAAGAGTTTCATGGACCACGACCTTACATCCCGGAAGGTTTAACAGGAAGATATGTCATCCGGTCGTGAAAGCCTTCATACTGTGAAGACGGTAACAGTTACTGAAGCAATAAACGAGGTTATTATTGATGTATTAACTATGGCAGCTATTAAGATAAAAACCTATGAAAATGCACATCAGCGCGTTTTCCCGTTGTTTCCTTTCTTCTTCAGTAGTCTCACATTACATTTTTCTTTGTAAATCCACCATATGAGTACGATTTGTTGGACTATTATCCATAACAACACCTGATATTCTAGTCATGTATAACAAATTTCACTGAAGCTGATCAGTATAAGTACACAATTCATTCGTGGACTTCAGTGGTGTAATGTGCTATCGGGTTGGCGTCTGGCAGCGCAGCTCCACTAGGGCTGACACAAACAGGCTGTGGATAGCAGTGAGACCTTTCTGACCTGTCCAATGCTTTCTTCATATTGCTACTGTTTTTGCTACTTGGTAGACGTTTTGAAAGTGTTTGGCACACCTGTGGCCATTCACTCTCTTTCAGTATTGGTGCCGAGGGACCATGCTCAATTCACATAAAATTATCTTTTTACATTGACGAGTAATCTGGATAGTCGTCACGTTCATGTGCCATCTACATCGAAAATTTAATATTACGGTCTTAGGAACTACCCTGCAATACGTTTTGTGTTTCATAATCGGAACTATCTGCATTAACCGTCATCAGAACAATGTCAGGGAACAGAATGCAGCAGTGCCTTGGTAGCTACTTGGGGACCTGCCTGAGTCGTGTTCTAAGGAAAGGGCAGTTGCTGGTTCACATTATATTACACTAGCTAGAAGTACCGAATTTTCCTTTTTCTCTGCAAACTTCCAGAACTAAATTTTGTAGTAAAATGCTAAGAAGATATTTGCATTGTTCCAACTCAACGATCAACCTATTTTTATAGGTTTTTATTTTCATAGCCATTCTCGTTCTGCATTGCAATAAACTTCATTCATTATTTGCTTATTCTTGTTACCATTATTATTGTCATTCTTTCACTCGCAAGAGTTTCACATCCCTATTTGTTATCGATGCACATGAAGAGTGTCTACGAAAGAAGGGAATACTGAATGTTACGTCATGCAGAATACACTCATTTACTTCGGCACCTCGTGATCAGCGCTACAGGAGAAGTGAGATACATAAAGTTGATAGCAGGTGGACAGATATGGTGGCACAACTCTGCAACTACTCCTGTTGATTTAACACAGTGTTACCAGATAAACTGGTGCTCCGGAATCGAAAATGCAGTACGGGCTTTGCCACAGTAGCAGAGAGATGCTAATTTCGGACCATGACCGTGGATTACCCTTGGGTCAGCTGCTGGTTAGAGTGTTTCAACTGTAAATGGAAAGCTTTGTTTGATAGTCTTTGATAGTCTTGTGCCGATGCTGACTGAATAAATTATGCCAGTGGATAATAAAACGGTTTAGTTTTGAGACCTAACCCTCGAGGGGGGGGGGGGGGGGACACAGCGGTCTGCTTCATGAATTCCAAGCAAAAAAAAAAAAAAAAAAAAAAAAAACAACGCAGGAAAGGTTTCAACAACTACTTCCATGCAGAGACATGCATTTGGAATCTGTTCATCGTTTAAGGGGCCAAACAAGAGGGTAACATTACGGGAACAATGATCAGGCTACTTAGCATATAATAGAGCATACAGATTTCAAGGAAGAAACGTATGAAGACTCAGACGTCCTCATTATCCATATGTGCGGAACATCTTTCGTGTTAACGAAAGTAATGTTCCACTTTACCTCTTCTTAAATCTCAAATGAAATGAATGCCATAAGGAATCGAATATTTGTTGATTGCATCTCTTCTTGCTTCCATCCCTACCAACATATTTCTTCATATTCGTGGTAATTATGACATTCTATATGTAGGCTGCAAAAGATTGCACGTGGACACATTCGACATCGATGTGCAAAGCGTTTGATATCTTACATTATATTCAATTCAAATAAGCTTTCGATGTATTCTTAAAAATGGTTCAAATGGCTCTGAGCACTATGGGACTTAACAGCTGTGGTCATCAGTCCCCTAGAACTGAGAACTACTTAAACCTAACTAACCTAAGGACATCACACACATCCATGCCCGAGGCAGGATTCGAACCTGCGACCATAGCAGTCACGCGGTTCCGGACTGCGCGCCTACAACCGCGAGACCACCACGGCCGGCTCGATGTATTCTTACTTCGTTTGTATTTTGAGATGATTATGGAGGTTACGGAAAACTATCTCACGTGCATTATACTGAATGAGAAACACTGAATCATCCGTTTTGCTTTCCCTACGTTGAAATGATATAGTGTCGGCGCCAGAGCCTTCTTCCACGCCAGAAGCTGAAACTTGTATCATTCTGGATTAATGATAATTGAATGCCTCAGATGTATCATAGCCCACAAGGCGACGTCAGAAACTATCAGGGGAAAACCCCGCAAAGAAATCAAACGTGCGAGCGCTTCTCTCCTCTGAAGAACCGTATCTGACAATCACGACAAGCATTTCGCTAAAGAGCTGCCTCGTAAGAGAGCCGAGAATTGGCAGCGTCGTAGCAAGTATTTGTCAACACAGTGATAGTGCATTTACTTCCGGGTGTAGCCCGGCATTGCCTCACTAAACTCATTTGGCAATCGAAGACTCATACGATATAATCCACTGTAAGATGAGACACTGAGAAAGTATATTTAATTTCTGGACACTAAGAACGGCGTTCTTCACATACGTAACACCTGTTTGTGTGTTTCATGTTGCGTTTTGAGGCTCAGGCAATATCGCAATGACTATAGTCCGCCTATTGCCGCAAGTGTGTCGTTAGCTAAGTGGTTCCCTTACGTGTTGCGGTGCTAGTGCTATATGAGATTGCAGTTCCAACCTCGATGAACGTAACCTTATATTTTACATTTTAATTAATGGAGCTGCAAACTGCTAGTAAAAATTCCTTATACGAAATCTGAAGAATGCCTTTACACATAAATCTTCGTGCAATTTCGAATTATGTTAATATCATGGATGTCTGCTTTGCAAATGCTAAGGTGCTTCACTGTAAAATAGTTTCTGGAAAGATTCAAACCGACTGTCAACGATAAGAATTTGAGCTTTGTTCGTCATATACGTCTAACATGTCAGGAGGTTGTTTATGAAGTGAACATGTTGATTAATATACACTCCTGGAAATTGAAATAAGAACACCGTGAATTCATTGTCCCAGGAAGGGGAAACTTTATTGACACATTCCTGGGGTCAGATACATCACATGATCACACTGACAGAACCACAGGCACATAGACACAGGCAACAGAGCATGCACAATGTCGGAACTAGTACAGTGTATATCCACCTTTCGCAGCAATGCAGGCTGCTATTCTCCCATGGAGACGATCGTAGAGATGCTGGATGTAGTCCTGTGGAACGGCTTGCCATGCCATTTCCACCTGGCGCCTCAGTTGGACCAGCGTTCGTGCTGGACGTGCAGACCGCGTGAGACGACGCTTCATCCAGTCCCAAACATGCTCAATGGGGGACAGATCCGGAGATCTTGCTGGCCAGGGTAGTTGACTTACACCTTCTAGAGCACGTTGGGTGGCACGGGATACATGCGGACGTGCATTGTCCTGTTGGAACAGCAAGTTCCCTTGCCGGTCTAGGAATGGTAGAACGATGGGTTCGATGACGGTTTGGATGTACCGTGCACTATTCAGTGTCCCCTCGACGATCACCAGTGGTGTACGGCCAGTGTAGGAGATCGCTCCCCACACCATGATGCCGGGTGTTGGCCCTGTGTGCCTCGGTCGTATGCAGTCCTGATTGTGGCGCTCACCTGCACGGCGCCAAACACGCATACGACCATCATTGGCACCAAGGCAGAAGCGACTCTCATCGCTGAAGACGACACGTCTCCATTCGTCCCTCTATTCACGCCTGTCGCGACACCACTGGAGGCGGGCTGCACGATGTTGGGGCGTGAGCGGAAGACGGCCTAACGGTGTGCGGGACCGTAGCCCAGCTTCGTGGAGACGGTTGCGAATGGTCCTCGCCGATACCCCAGGAGCAACAGTGTCCCTAATTTGCTGGGAAGTGGCGGTGCGGTCCCCTACGGCACTGCGTAGGATCCTACGGTCTTGGCGTGCATCCGTGCGTCGCTGCGGTCCGGTCCCAGGTCGACGGGCACGTGCACCTTCCGCCGACCACTGGCGACAACATCGATGTACTGTGGAGACCTCACGCCCCACGTGTTGAGCAATTCGGCGGTACGTCCACCCGGCCTCCCGCATGCCCACTATACGCCCTCGCTCAAAGTCCGTCAACTGCACATACGGTTCACGTCCACGCTGTCGCGGCATGCTACCAGTCTTAAAGACTGCGATGGAGCTACGTATGCCACGGCAAACTGGCTGACACTGACGGCGGCGGTGCACAAATGCTGCGCAGCTAGCGCCATTCGACGGCCAACACCGCGGTTCCTGGTGTGTCCGCTGTGCCGTGCGTGTGATCATTGCTTGTACAGCCCTCTCGCAGTGTCCGGAGCAAGTATGATTGGCCTGACACACCGGTGTCAATGTGTTCTTTTTTCCATTTCCAGGAGTGTAGTTCCTCTCTTCTAAATTTTTGCAATAGCATTTAACTGTAGACGTTTTATGACACCGGCGTTAGCAATTCCTTCCTGTTCTATGAAACGTCAAAAACGAAAAATTTTTCTGGTTTAAATCTGATGACCTTAACTATCGCTCCCGATCAACGTTAAATATCTTTTGGATCCATACATGGAACTCCAAATGTTCAGTGTTTCTGCATTGCTACAGAGAATGCATTGCAAGGTATTTACACAGTTTATCGCATAGACTTACCATAAGGAATGAAACAAAAACTGTAATACACTTTGGGGACTGATGACCTCAGAAGTGAAGTCCCATAGTGCTCAGAGCCATTTTGTAATACATTTCACACCACAGACGCTCACTCTGGCTTGACGAAAGCATTCGAATATTGGCCAAAATTTGCACAAATAATTGACTTTGAAAGGAAAAGAAGCGAGGTACGAAGCATTTATAAATTCATCGAATGTAGTGAGGTGGTTCGATTTCGTCCCAGTCTATAAAATTAATTTCGGGCCATACTCAGCTCTTGCCGATTAATGTAATACAGTACCCATCACTAATCAGAGCGTCTGTCTCCGTTGCCTTCGAGCGAGAATGGAAATCGTAGAAATTTTCTGTGGGGCAACATTTAATAATAATAAAGCGTTTTAAATTATCAAAAGCGATGAATGGTAGCAGGCGCCTTCGATAAAGAACGGGGGAGCGCAGCGCCGGTCCTGTCGCCACGGCCGCTGCCGGTAGCCAGCAAGTGGATCCCGGAGCTTTGCCGCATACGGCGCCCAGAGGACAGTCTGCAAGAAATATGCCGCAAAATGGTTACTGGATAAAATTTGTTATCGGTGTGTCAGAAAGTGAAATTGACTGAATCTGTGCTACAATTACATTCACGTCTTCAGCATTCAGAGAGAAGAAGCTATAAATTTTTTTTTTTTGTGACAGATGGTCTCGATCCACAAACATTGTAGACAGACACAATACACGTTACCGCTTTTTTTTTCATTTTGTTCGTTATTGATCGTTGGGTTTGGTCGTTGCGGACGTCGCAAAACATCCTGTTCAAGTTCGGAAGTTGATCCTTCCACTCAGTTTTTTTGTTACAGAGGCCATAGACAAGAGTTCCTCCAGGCAGTGCCGCAGTCTAAAGTGTTGCCAGATTGTGCAGATAGCCGGACTTAGAGAATTAGCGAGTTGGTCAGTTTATTTGTCCCATGTCGCGATCGTTGCTGACTTAGCCTCTGCAGCGGCCGGCCGCCGGTGGAGTTTTATGTCAAAGAGTGTACATAGAGATACAGAAAACAGAGCAAGCACTCTCCGAATGTGGAGATGACTGGATACGCCTTGGTTACATTTACAGGCAATTTTAGAACACAGAACGATAGCTTATGTCATGGTCGCATGGATGGATCTGACATAAAATCGCAAGAAATGCGAAAACTGATTAGTGCATAGGTATAAACTAACCTAATATACACCGAATTGCGTTGAAAATGAGAATGTACTTGCTTATCTTCTGGTTCACAGGGGGGAATTTGTACATGGAGTCAAGTATGCAGCAACAAGAGGAATGCAGGAAAACGATGACATCGAAGCGAGAGGAATAAGGAAGGTAATCAATTTTTCCTCGTTGACTTTGTATTATAGTGTATGTCTACTGAGGTAGCAGCGATACACGCGAGTTGAATACGGTATTTGATGCTTTTCAGGAGGAAAGTGAATCAATCATTCACGTCTAAACTTAATCACATCTGTGTTAAATGATAACAGTGTACGGGATGATCGATTGAGACAGAGCTGCAACTAGGTACGATTCAAACGTTGACTCATTTATTCTGTAGAAGGACAAGTTGCTGAAGGTAGATTTTTTGTTTCCAGTGTTCTGTTTGGATGCCTTAGTCAAGTGATACAGCCTGCGTTCTAGTCTTATGCGGCTACGTGTTCCGTATGTGGTTTAAAGCACTGTCTACTTGCGATCGTTAACGGTGAACCCGTCTGTCATCAGAGGACTTCCATCTCATGTGTGATGAAATTTGAAACATTCGTCTAAACGCGCTTTGATTTACGCGATCCCCACCCTGTCGTATGCTTGGTGTAAAATCGAGACTTCAGCGTCATAACTAAGTTAGCTGTGGGTATTTGTGAGGGGGTGTAATCATTGTGTACACACTTACCCGACAGACGGGTGTTTACAGAGTTGGTGACGGGATGACTTGTAATTTTCACATGTTGGACGCTGCTGTTAAGCGTATCTGTTTGCTTGTAGGATGTACCAGCTCCTAGTAACCATCATTTTTATATAGACCTGATGGAGTAATAGTATTATTTCTGACTCGTGATCTGGTGTGATCATTGGGCAGTAGACGTGTCCGCAGGGCTATATTGGGCTCGTATCATAGAAAGGAAAAGTTTTACGATTGGGGTAGAGATAGCTCAGCGTAGGGTGACCGGGGAGAAGGATGTATATCTGACAGGACGGAAAAGTAAGCGATCTAATGTTATTGCCCGTTTTTAAGTGCTGAACGTTCTAGTCTTAGGTGTGTGTGTGTGTGTGTGTTTATGTTCTCTCTCTCTCTCTCTCTCTCTCTCTCCTACCGGAACCTTCGATGCACCGATCATGGACTCTAGAACAATACTTTACACATGATAGATTGAATGATTTACTTAAAAATGTGTCGAACTACGTTGTGTATAAATATTGCTCCGTTCTTGTTCTTCTTAACTGTATGCTATTAAATTAAGGCACTTTGAGATCTGTTACTATAGATCGATATGGTGTGCTAAGCTCCAAGACTTGGTTACATTTAGAGAAATGTGGAGCACTTGGAGGGGTTAGGACTAGGAAAGCTCTATTCAGTCAAGAGAGGTGGACTGTAGCTGTATTCGTCTGCTCGGTTGAGGAATAATTGGGTAGGGATGTTGCGGGGTAGGTTGGTCAATGCGAAGGTGAGGATAGGCTTTTAATGTAAGAGGGCGAGATAGCTCTGTGACCACCATACGCAGAGAGATTGATCGAGTACTATGCGCGAGGTCTTAGAAATATGTATAGCGTTGCCTGGTATAATTCGATCGTCTTTATGTGTTCGAGAATTAAGTGTGAATGGACGTGCTGAGCAGTCATCTATGAATGTTCGCAATGATACTTGCAAAGTAGAGGATATATGGTTTAGCTATGATACTGAAATTAAGAAAACAAGTTGTCACATGATGGCTAGTGTTGGACTTACCGTAAAATTTTTCGCGATATCAGCTGTGATGGGTAATATTACAGTAGATCGCTGGTGTCTCATCTATCGCATCTGTGCATTGGGTAGGACATAATGATTGACTGACAATGCTTGCTTGAGTTGGGGGACAAATATTGGTTGATGGACCGCAACTTCCGGGGTTGCTAGCACAGAAAACGGTGATCCCGTACTTGTGTGCAAAAATGACCAATCACTAGAAATGGAACGCAGAGTTATAAACTATTCGGTCACTGCGACATACGAGTTTAAATGTGGAGGTGGTCAATCACTTTCGAGGGAAGTCGCTACAACGCCACTAGGCTCTTCTAGTTTCCTTGTGTTGTGGCTGTCCTTTATTAAAAATCATTCAATGTTATGCTATCGACTGTAAGAATATGATGTCCAAGGTGCAAGGTATAGTTTCCTGTGAGAGGCCGTGCATCAGTCCGTGTTAATGTCTGTTTAGAATCAGACACTGACTTCGAAGTCGCGGCAGAAAGACGAAATGCTCGGCAGTGTGCAATAGCGTGTTAGAAAACACTGTTTGAACAAGGGCCAGAGGCAGCTTCTCATTCGCTTAGAGTATGGGTGATCAAACTTTAAAGCGGTCTCTGCAGCGTGTGTATATTTAATATGATCTTGTTCATAAAGGCATCTGTAGTTTGAGGTGTCGGACTTGGTGAGCTGTTAGGAATTCTTGGATGGTCGCACTCTGAGTTATTCGGGGGGGGGGGGGGGGTATTGTGAATTCCGTTTGTCTACGCTGGAGGTGGTTCGCATTGGTGGCTTTGTGACTTTTTCACTGTTTGATAGTAGAGGATAAAGATGATATGGTGTTGAGGATCTGTTGTACTTGTACCTAGTTTGAGACGTACAACATTACGCGCATTTCCGGCGAATGGTCAAAACAAGGCCCTATTTTAGTAACTGAGATCGTTCTGTTTATAGACAGGTTGCAGAAGGTAATAGACATTTCTTTCTCCGACTTAATTTGCAGAGATCAGATGGGTGAAGATAAATGCATACTCATCTATGCTTAGAAAGGGGGAATGCTTTTTTATTATTAAGTGAGTTTTGGCAGGAGTGAATATGGTTTTACATATGCGAGTGTTTAAGATTTGTGAGTGGAAATTGCCAGCGATGAGTGAATGACGTCGGTCACGCTGGCTGCGGGAGACACTGTTTACATATCCAGCTGGAGATGCAAGGGGGAGATAGAGATTTGCTCTATTCAGGAATCCATTTGTGCACTGTATGTCGTTAGACAATAGCAGGAGAGCGGGTATAGAGAGAGCCCAGTTCAACATTATGGTCCTGGGGCTGTGTGGACGGCTGTTTAAATGGACAGCTATGTGGCTTTGACATGCCGCCGGCGGCGCTCGGACACTCGCTTTGTAAGGCGCTATGGGATTAGTTTGAGCATTTAATACTTGTTTTGGCGGTTATTGGATTAAGAACTGTAATATTGAAGGTCATGTCCTCAGCAGGACCGCTGTGTAATTGAGTAAGTGTGTTTACGTATTCGAAGATATGTTTCGCGAATGGTGATGTTAAGTTGATGGCGCAATTTAGGTACCACTGTAAAAAAAATAGCTGTCTGCTGCTGAAAGAAAGAAAGAAAGAAAAAAGGGGTGACCTTGCCCCCAGGCCTGATGGACGAGTTGTTAGATAAGAGCAAGTGATACTTGAATGATGTTATGGGTTTGGATTTAGGAGTCTCTAAACGGCGGGGCGAGATTTTTTTTATGTGGAAATTTATGCAATCTGTAGATAGTGATATTCGACCGCTAGTGACAACAGTTAAGAGCAGAAAAATAGGTACAAATCGAGCGCTGGCAGAATGTTGCGGCAATGGTAATAATATTTAATTCAAAGTGGAGGTGGTAAATATGGACCAGGCATTGAATATTGGTGTGAGTGTCGTATGTGCTTGATACTCTGTATAAAAGTTTGACTCTTTAATTGCGTTTGGTATTTCTGGGTGTGTGTAAAATTAATTTTACTGTTGAAAGTGTGAGAAAGATGAGGTGATTGGTGTTTAGATAGAGGCTACGTTTGTAATTCGAAAAGAGGGGATGAGAATGGTAAATTGATTGATGGACGTGGTTTGTGGGCTGATATATGAGCGTCAAGATAGGGTTGAGGACATTTGCGTATGTTGATGGTGGGACGGGTGTGAGGTTACGTGCGGTGGAAGGTGTAAATTAGATCTTTTTTTTTTTAATGTTGTAAAGTAAGAATAATATTGAGAAGGTTTTAGATGGCTGGTCAAGCAACGAGGCGAGAGCAGGGATGTGTAGTTACGTTTAGTTAAAGGGCCGTGTAATATCGTGTGAGGAGCAATGCGCAGTGTGTCAGAGGAGGTAAAGACATGTGCTGCTAAGATGTGTCTAGCGTATGGAAGCTGCGCTTTGGAATTGTGCTACGTTGATATAAATTTGACTTTCACCCGCTTTCGGTGGTCGCGGCTCGGGATTGTGACGGATCGCGGCTCTGGACGGACGTATGTGTGTGCTTTGACCGTTGATGAGCGCGCTGACCGCGCCAACTCACGCTTGCGGAAGCCGAGCAGGGGCTGTGCGAGGCATGAAATCAGACGGCTAGGTGACTTCACGATCCTGTGGGCAGGGTGGGGAGTGGGGGGGGGGGGGTACCTGCGCACGTCTGCTGAGTTATTTTGCGAGCAGATCTGCAGGCTCTGCTATGCGTTATTAGGATAGTTTACGAGTACTGAGCGTATCTACACATCTGTGTGAGGAATTATTTAGTAGTGGTTTCCTATTGTGTTTACTGAAATTATGATTGGATGCGTGTCTGTGGGCTGTGCAACATGGTCCAGGGCACATCTGGGTGGGTTGACGCACTCCCGCAGCCGACCGCACGCACGCGTGCGCGCGGCCTGGGCCTGCCTTGGGACGTAATCTAAGGAGCGTAGGCGATATCAATTTCTCCGGTGTTAGGCGCGAATGCGACTGTGTTGAGGTCATGTTTTGGGGGAGGCCGAGCAGAGACTTTTGGTCGGTTTGGCAGCTGCGGTTGTTTGGGTGCGTCTGTTGCACTATTTTGCGAGCATGTTTGTGCACTGTGCAGTGATTTATTTGGAGAGTTTAAGAGTACAGAGCTCGTCTGCTGATATTGTGTACTGCATTATTTAAGAGCTGTTTGCTATTGTGTGGTGAAATTAGGAGCTGTTTACGTGTTTGTGGGCTGTGTCAGATTACCACAGTCGTATCAGTGCGTGTGTTTTGTGACAAATATACTCCACTACTAAATAAAAGGGCTTGAAATAAATAGAGTGCAGTCCTTCCTTACTTCCCCGAGCAGCACAGCGCAGTCTGAGCTGTTTTTGCGCAATAACGGCAATCTGGTCAGACTGTGAATGAGTCGACAAATAACTAGACAAATTTATCTGTAGAGGAGTTACAGGTCTGGATTGGAATGAATATCTTGATGGGTGTGGTTTTGTTGCCAAGTGTAGTGCACTACTGCAGTTCAGAACATGCCTTAGGTCAGCCTAACCTATCGAAACCTATGAGAAGTAAAAGTTTCAAAAATATATGTCGCAAATACATAAAGTACACTCGTTCCCCCTTCCATCAGACTATACACCGAAATTATTTCCGAAAATTAGCAGTTGTTTGGCTATTTGGACATAAATGTTTTGCATTATTTACGAGCGGTTCGCATGTCTGTAGGTTGTGCTATGAGTTATTCTTAACTGTTTACAATTAGCAAGCGTGTGTCTAGAGCATTATAAATGAGTTATGTAGGAGTGTTTTCCAGGTCTGTATGGTGTGGAACATTCGGTGTGATACATATACTCCATTCCTAAATAAAGTAAATTGGTTCTTCCATCCATGGGCCTAGTGCAGGGTGAGTCCTTTTACCCGAAACGTGTACGAAGAGGTTGAGTGCTGGTGGCTTAGTTTAGCGGCGATGAGCTTGGTTTGCAACAATTTTCTTAGGTTGGTGGCGGAAGCGCCAGTGAGCTTTGTTTAATGGCAGATTTCAAACTTGGCGCTGGTTCCTAGGAGGACGTGGCGGTCGGGTGGCTGAGGTTAGTGCAAGTGCCCTTTATTTGCAACTATTTTGTTAGGTTGGTAGAGAAAGCAGAAGTGACCTTTCTTTACTGCCAGAATTCAAACTTGGCGCTGGTTCCTAGGAAGAGGTGGCCCTCTGGTCCTCGAAAAGTAGTTGAAATTAGGTAGTTGAACACCTTTGCATATGTATATGAAATTGTAAATTGAATTATTTAATATGATTAAAAACGAAATGGAATTAAGTACTTAGGTATTTACAGAAGACTATGTCCGTGCCGGCCGAGGTGGCCGTGCGGTTAAAGGCGCTGCAGTCTGGAACCGCAAGACCGCTACGGTCGCAGGTTCGAATCCTGCCTCGGGCATGGATGTTTGTGATGTCCTTAGGTTAGTTAGGTTTAACTAATTCTAAGTTCTAGGGGACTAATGACCTCAGCAGTTGAGTCCCATAGTGCTCAGAGCCATTTGAACCAACTATGTCCGTCGCGTGTATGGAGGGTGTGTGACGTAAGCAGGATGGCAGCGCAGCGATTGTACAGTTATTACGCGCACGCGAGAGAGTCAATTAGCGAGCGTTCTAGTGCGGTTTTTTTTCTTTATTGTTATTTTGCACCTCATACAAGGTGGGCTGGCAGCGGAAAATTTTACTTGGCTCTTCAGCCACAAGCAGTGCAATAAAAGAGAAAAGGAAGACAGAAAAGTAACAGACTGGTGGTTAAAAAACAGTAGATACAATAATAATTAAAAACATGAAGCCGTTCACACTCGACGAACAAACAAGAAAACTGTCGGCACTGTACACAAACACTGACGAGTTAGACGACACATGCGAACGAAGGAGCGTGGGCGGCGAAAAACACTGATTCACAAACACGACGGCACATACACTAAACCGAGGGCGATGATCTCCGGCGCGCGAATGTCCACTTAACGTGTGCGAGTCCGGGGACCTGCCAAGAGGGGAAGAAGGTGGTGGGGGAGGGAGAGGGGAGAGCAGAGATGCCAATGGGAGTGGAGATGGGGGGAGGAATGAAGGTATAGGGGGTAGGGGAAGCCCAGGGGAGGAAGGGAGGAGGGAGGGAAGGGAGAGAGGGTACCCTAAGGAAAAAACACAGGAGGTGGGGGGGGGAGGATCAAAGTTGATAGGAGAGGTAGATGGAGGGGAGGAGGACATCATCAGGGCGAGGGAGCTGGCGGAAGCCACCTTGGGAGAGGGTAAGGAGGGTGGAGAGATGGAGACCGGGTGGGTCGTGGGAATACAGGCGCAGCAGCGGGCGGGGGCGGGAGAGGATCGGGGATACGAGCGGGTGAGGAGGATCAAGTTTGCGGGAGGTGTACAGGATCCGCATCCTTTTAAGGAAAAGGAGGAGGTGGGGGAAGGGGATGAGATCATACAGGATCCACATGGGGGAGGGGAGACGGATGCGATAGGCAAGGCAGAGAGCATGGCGTTCAAGGATTTGGAGGGATTTATAAAAGGTAGGGGGGGCGGAGATCCAGGCGGGATGGGCGTAACAAAGGATAGGGCAGATGAGGGATTTATAGGTGTGGAGGATCGTGGAAGGGTCCAGACCCCACGTACGGCCGAAAAGGGGCTTGAGGAGACGGAGTCGGGAACGTGCCTTGGCTTGGAGTGTCCTGAGATGGGGAGTCCAGGAGAGGCGACGGTCGAGGGTGACGCCAAGGTACTTAAGGGTGGGAGTGAGGGCGATAGGACGGCCACAGAGGCCACAGACGGTGAGATAGAAATCAAGGAGGCGGAAGGAAGGGGTGGTTTTGCCTACAATGATCGCCTGGGTTTTGGAGGGATTGACCTTTAGCAACCACTGGTTGCACCAAGCAGTGAACCGGTCAAGATGGGATTGGAGAAGGTGTTGGGAGCGTTGCAGGGTGGGGGCAAGGGCAAGGAAGGCGGTGTCATCGGCAAACTGGAGAAGGTGGACAGGGGGTGATGGCGGCGGCATGTCCGCCGTGTACAAAAGGTACAGAAGGGGGGAGAGGACGGAGCCTTGGAGCACACCGGCGGAGGGGAAAAAGGTGTAGGAATCTGTGTTATGGATGGTGACATAGGAAGGACGGTGGGAGACAAAGGAACCGATCAGACGGACGTAGTTATTGGGAAGGGCGAAGGTTTGGAGCTTGAAGAGGAGACCGGAATGCCATACGCGATCATAAGCGCGTTCGAGGTCAAGGGAGAGGAAGATTGTGGAGCGACGGGAATTTAGCTGGTCGGGAAGGAGATGAGTGAGGTGAAGGAGAAGATCGTCGGAAGAGAAGGACGGCCGAAAGCCACACTGGGTAACGGGAAGGAGGCGGTGCTGGCGGAGATGCTGGTGGATGAGTCGGGTGAGGATAGATTCCAGGACCTTGCTGAAGACCGAGGTAAGGCTGATGGGACGGTAGGAGGAGACGGCGGTTTGCCAGGTTTAAGGAACATGAGGATACAGGAGGTTTTCCACAGGTCGGGGTAGTAACCGGTGGACAGGACTACATTGTAGAGCCTGGCCAGGGTGGAGAGGAAAGAGACAGGAGCTTCACGACCAGGAGCGGTGTTGCGTTTTGTGCGAAGTGTAGCAATGAGATCCTGTGTAGTGATAGGGGCATTGAGTTCCGTGTGTGCAATGTTGTCCAAGTACTGGAAACCAGGAGCGAGGGGAGGGACAGAGGTGTCAGTTCGATCACGGATATCCGGGAAGAGGGTGTAATCCAACTGGGGATCATCGGGGATAGAAAATACATCAGAGAGGTAGGAGGCAAAGTGATTGGCCTTACTAAGGGTGTCAGGGAAAGGGTGATCATCATGGAGAAGAGGATAATAGGGGGAGGGTTTAGTTCCGGTAAGGCGACGGAAGGCCGACCAGAACTTGGACGAGTTGATTGGTAGGGTAGCATTTAAACGGGTGCATGTCTGTCGCCAGTCCCGGCGTTTCTTAGCCGTGAGCAAATTACGAACGTGTCGCTGGAGTTGCCGGTGGCGTCGTAGTGTGTCCGGGTCACGCGTGTAGAGGAAGGCACGGTATAGACGATGGGATTCATGGAGGAGGAGGACGGCCTGTGGGGGTAAGGTAGGACGGTGGGGGTGGATGGCGACAGTAGGGATGTGGGCCTCCACGGCCTCAGACAAGGTCTGCTGGAGGAAGGAGGCGGCATGGGTGACATCGTCAGGGTGGTGGTAGGTGAAGGGGTGGCTATCGACATGGGTGGAAAGGGTATCCCGGTAGGCATTCCAGTTGGCACGGGAGTAGTCATATACGTACTTAAGGGGAGGGTCATTACGAGGGTCGGGGCGGGGGCGACGACCGTCTGAAATGGTGAGAAGGACAGGGAGATGGTCGTTACCAATAGGCTCCAGGACATCCACCGTTATGCGGCCAAGGAGGTTGGGGGCGGAGAGGATAACATCAGGAGTGGAGTTGGATTCAGGACAGGTGTGCTGGGGGATGGGGATGAGGTCGCCTTGAAGGGAGGAGAGGAAACGATGCCACCGCCGTAACTGGGTGGCAGAACAACTATGGATGTTGAGGTCGGCGGCGATCACGTAGGAGGAAAAGGTACGGTCGATGTGGGAGAGGAAGTCAAAGGGGATAGGGGCGTTAGGGCGGACATAGATGGTGGCACAGGTAATGGTAAGGCCTGGGAAGAAGAGACTAAGGATCAGGTGTTCGGTGGGGTCGAGAAGGAGAGGTTGGAGCCGAACGGGGATCTGGCGGTGGTGACCAATGGCAACTCCGCCACGTGCAATTGGGAGGGGATTATCAGAGCGGTGTTAGAGATAGAGTGAGGTGTGGATGGTGTGGTGGGGTTGTAGGAAGGTTTCATTGAGGAGGAAGGCATCCACGCGGTGGGTGGCAAGGGTGTGCAGGAAGAGGTTCTTGTTGGCGGGAAGGTAGCGGATATTGTTGAAAAGGATACGTTGCTGTCACGCCATGACAGGGATTTAGACGAGGGTGTCAAGACGGGAGAAGGTGAAATGGGCCTGGTTGTTGGAGTACGTGGCATACATCTTGAGTTGGAATATGGAACGGGCGGCGAGGGAGATCTGCTGGAGGGTGTGGGGGCGCTGAAAGGGATGAACATTTTGAAGGACGATGGTGAGGAACCTGATGATGTCCTCAGCGGTGGGGGGGGGGACGAAGGGAATTGCCAGGAGGGGTGGGGGCATCCAGGGGATGGACAGGGACGGTGAGTTCAGGAGTGGTCGGAGGGGGTCGGGCTTTACACTTTTGGGAGTAGGTGGGATGGGGGAGATTGCAGGTATTGCAGGAGGGAGGGGATTGAAGGTTAGGGCACTGCCGGAGGAAGTGCGCTTGCCTACAATGCGGGCAGGTGGGGGCCTCGCAGCACTCATCTGTTGGGTGTGCATTATAGCGCAGACACCTCTGGCAGCACAGGGATTGAGGAGGGGAACGGGAGGGGTCGACCTTGTAGCGCTGGTTGAAGAGGAGGGCACCCTCCTTCAGGAGACGGTCAATGGAGGTGGCGTCCTCAGAGAAAACCCGCATAAGGCGAGTGGGGCCGGCCGAGTTGAAAATGTGGCAGACTGCCCGCACCTCCAGCGTGGGATGCGCCTTGAGCTCCGCCAACACCTCCTCCTCCGTGATCGATGGACTGAGCCGAGTGATCACGGCGGTGAGGGTCGGTGGGCGACACAGGGGTTGGGGTTGGTGGGTAGGAGATGGGGAAGGAGAAGAGGTGAGGGAGGCGTTGGGGCCAAAACGGGTGATGGGGAGGCGGGAGAGGATGTCAGTATGGAGGGTGTGGCTGGGGGAGGAGATGAGAACGGAATCCCGTCTGGGAGTGAGGAGAGAGATGGGTGCACCAGGGAAGTGTTGGCGGAGGAAGAGGGAGAGATTCCGGGCCTCAAGAAGGGAAGGATCGGGACGGGAGAGGAGGTATTTGTAGAAAGAGGGGGGGGAGGAGGAGGAGGAGGAAGAGGCGGAGGGAGCAGGGCCAGGTGGGGAGACATCCATGGCACCCTGGGGGGGGGGGAAGGAGGACGGGTCGAGGCCTTTTTGGGAGCGGAGGAGGTGGTGGTGCCACTAGGGCGTTTAACGGCGGCAGAAGGGCGGGTGGTGATATGAGGGACGGGAGCTATAGGGAGGTGGTGGGAATGGACAGGTCCCTGCGTGGACGCAGCAGTCGGCGCCGGAAATGGTGACGGTGACGGTGACGGTGAAGGCGACGGCGACGATGACGGTGGCGGTGGTGATGGCGAAGGCGATGGGGAGAGCTGGGCATGGACAGTGGCCCGACGGGCCATCACCCTAGCTGGAGCTGCAGTGACTGGCTGGGGGAGTGGGGGGAGGGATCAGATCGAGAGGAGCGGGAGGAAGAAGCTGGGGAGGGGGCGACAAAGAGTGAGGGCGAAGGGAGAGTGAGAAGAGGTGGGATGGAAGGAAGGGGGTGGGACTGGGCACACCATGTTATAGTGGTGGAGGCGGCGGAAGGGGAAGTGTAAACTATGGCGGTGGTGGTAGTGTTGGCGGTGGTGGTGGGAGCGGACATGACGACAGTGAGAAACAATAACACACAGAACGAAAAGGAAAGGACACAAACTGGGGACAGACGAAGACAAAGACGGAGGAAGACGAAGACGGCCGAAGACCAGGGTCGGACGGCGACGGCGACGGCGACGGTGACGGCGACGGCGACGGCGACGGCGACGGCGACGGCGACGGCGACGGCGACGGCGGGGGGCAGGAACGCCGCAGCTGCTGCTGCTGCTGCTGCTGCTGCTGCCGCAGACGGGGCCGGGGCTGCTGCTGCTGCTGCCGCTGCTGCTGATGGCTGGACCGCTGCTGTTGCAGCTGCTGCTGCTGCTGCTGCTGCTGCTGCTGCAGGAGGACTGGCTGGCTGCTGCAGGCGGGACCGCTGCTGCAGGCTGGGACCGGGACCGGGACCGCTGCTGCCACTGCTGCTGCTGCTGCTGCTGGACCGCTGTGGTTCTGCTCGGCTGGGCTGGGCTGGCTGGCTGGCTGGCTGGCTGGCTGGCTGGCTGGCTAGCACCTGAAACACCTAGCACTTCGATTAGTGCTGGAATGGCACAATTGAAGGGCGGTAACTGGAGATGTTCTAGTGCAGACCAAACGCGCTGTTATATAGTCATGGCATATTGCAGTGTAGAGCAAAAGTGCAGCACTGCGTTCTCGCTCGCACAAGGACACGTGCTGGACGGTGAGCAGTCGGCATCGACAGGTCTGAACATGCCCAGGAAAACAACTTTGACGCCAAAAGTGTGGCAGGGAACAGCCGACCGTTGTGTGCTTCAGCTCCGAGGCAAACAATTTTGGCGGGAAACGTGCGGAGGCGACGAATATACGTGGTGAGTGGACAAGGGACCGCCGTGACGTCAAACTCGGCAAGTTCCATCGTGTCCAGCGAATGCATGTTTACGACGTCGGAGCGATCACTGGGCTCGCCCCCCAGCGTATCAGCAGTCCAGCGCGGGCGGTTGCCTCACGTGACAGGTGTCGGCAGTGTCTCCGCACGCTGGCCAGGGGGTGGCGAGGATTTGAACTAATTCAGTTGGAGTGTGGACGTCATGGCGACTGCACTGCGATATCAAAGATGTGTGTGTGCTGACTGTGTTGGAGAAAAAGTGATGACCGTACTGCTTGAAATAAAGTCTTCAGTCCCTTCTCCCATGCAAAATCAAAGGACGTGACTTATGTTACTATAAGTGCAGTTTATTATTTGACGCGATTATAATAGGCTACCGGAGAAAAAAGATAAGGGATGGATAAAGTTCGTACGTGTGATCAATTATGGTGTTGGGATTTGAACTTATGACAGATTTTTGTTATGGATGTAAGGAAAATGGCTTTCTCACCAAGAAAATCGGACATCTTGAATAAATAATAAATGATAATAATAAATAGAAGTACAGTTTTCGAGACATTATCGTGTTAGAATTTGGCGCAATTTTCAAGTGGAGGTAGGCCTATAATAATAAGTAATAATAACTGATAATGAATAATAATAAATGATAATGAATGATAATAAATGGCAATGAATGATAATGAATGTTAATAACTGATAATGAATAATAATAAACAAAAGTAAGGTTTTGCAGCCATTATCGTGTTGGATTTTGAATTTGGAGGGGATTTTCTAGTGGAGGCAGGTGAATAATAATAAATAATAATAAATGATAATGTATGTTAATAAATGATAATCAACAATAATAATAAAGACAAGTACGGTTTTGCACGCAGTATCCTGTTGGAAATCAAACGTCCCGCCATTTTTTTCTTCTGGAGGCTTAGGTTGTGTACATCGCACAATTGGGCTATTTTCCCACCAAATTCAAAATTGCCGCCATTTTTTATTGAGGTTAGGTAAGTGGATGTAGCACAATTGGCCTATTTCCCCACTAAAATTCGCCATCTTGGATGACGTCATTCGCTGTTGCCAAGTCTACATGCCACCATCTTGGATGACGTCATCGCCGCCATCTTGAATATATTTGGCAACAATGCAGTGGAGTGGCACTCCCCTTGCTCCACTACTTTTGTCGGCCTTCATAATTTCTTTATTGACACACGAATCATTTTTGAGATCGTGTTTATGCAGTATTCCAATGATGACCATTGTTTTGCTCTGATTGGTATCCAGTATTACCTTCAATTTTTCGACAGCGCTCGACAGTTCGTATTTATAAACATCCTTGGCTTCCCTCACTGTTACTGTGCATTCATTTGCATTTGAAGACGTTTTGGCTGTTATGGTTTTTGGAATTTTGTTCGTAGATGTCTTGTACTGTTGAGAGCCAAGGGACGTCAGGGAGCAGTAGCTGACCGAGACAGACGCAGCAATAAGGAAGTAACCACTTATGTGTCATTTACGAGTTCCTAACCAGGAACGAATTTTATTGTGTCATCTGTGTGTTTTAATAGTTTAGTTTCTTGAGATTCTGCGTGTAAATTTAAAATCTAATAGCCACAATTGTCGCGGTTTCTTTTGCGTCGAAAAGTAAACCGATTTTGTGACATATTACAAGTTCCTAATCAGGGGCAAATTATTTAGTTTCACCTGCTTCGGTAGTTAGGTTTTTGAATATCTGCATGTTACTAGACACAGTTTGTGCGTTTTCGTCAGGGTATACAGTAGAGTTGCACAGCACATGCCGATAGTCAATTTACCTTCGTAGTTTAGTTTTCCACGGTATTTAGTATGGACAGGGACTGTGATTGTTGTGTGCAGAAGTGAGCCGAGTTGGTGACACTTCGCTCTCAGCTTCAGGCTGTGATGGCTTTGGTCACACAGCTTGAGGCTGCAGTGGATGGGCACCACTGTTGTGGGCCAGCCATGGGTATCCAACTGACGTCCAGCACGTCAGTGTCTTCCGATCGGTCCTCGCCGGTGGCCAACCCAGTTACTGCTCACACTGAGGCTGACCCCTCACCTTTGGTCGAGTGGGAGGTCGCCCCGGGGTGAAGCAGGCGGCGAAAGACTTCCCAGGCGGCCGCACGTAAGGCCTCCCCGTTTTGTCTGACAAACAGGTTCCAGGTGCTATCTGTGGCTGACACTGTCACTGAGTCAGATGCTGTCGTCTGTCCTGTTTCAGAGGAAACCACTCAGCCTGCAAGATCCGGGCAATGGCACAAGGTGGGATTATTGGTAGTTGGGAGCTCCAACGTTAGGCGCGTTATGGGGCCCCTTAGGGACTTGGCTGACAAGAAGGATAAGAAAACCAATGTCCATTCCGTGTGCATACCGGGTGAAGTCATTCCATATGTGGAAAGGGTCCTCCCGGATGCCATGAAGAGCACAGGGTGCAGCCAGCTGCAGTTGGTTGCTCACGTCGGTACCAATGATGTGTGTCACTTTGGATCAGAAGAGATTCTCTCTGGTTTCGAGCGGCTAACAGAAGTGGTAAAGGCTGTCAGTCTTGCTTGCAAGATGAAAGCAGAGCTGACCATTTGCAGTATAGTCGACAGGACCAATTGCGGACTTCTGGTACAGAGACGAGTGGAGGATCTGAATCAGAGGCTCAGACGGTTCTGCGACCGTGTAGGCTGCAGATTCCTCGACTTGCGTCAAAGAGTGGTTGGGTTTCTGGTTCCGCTGAATAGGTCAGGTGACCACTATATGCAGGAGGCGGCTACACGGGTAGCAGGAGCTATGTGACGTGGACTGAGCGGTTTTTTAGGTTAGAGGGTCTCGCGAAAACACAAGGAGGGCTTCAGTCACAAAGGGTGCAGGCTGAAGACAGGAAGAACGTAGATACAGGAACCATTGGTATAACAGTTGTAAACTGACGTAGCTGTGTTGGGAAAATACCAGAGCTCCAAGCGATAATAGAAAGCACTGATGCTCAAGTCTTTATAGGCACTGAAAGCTGGCTAAAGCTGGATATAAACTCAGCCGAAATTTTTGCGAAGAACCTAACGGTGTTCCGAAAGG
Organism: Schistocerca cancellata; assembly: GCF_023864275.1. Taxonomy (NCBI): domain Eukaryota; kingdom Metazoa; phylum Arthropoda; class Insecta; order Orthoptera; family Acrididae; genus Schistocerca; species Schistocerca cancellata. Next base: position 739,756,621 of record NC_064629.1, on the reverse strand, counting down.
ATAGGTTAAAAACGGTTGGCGGTGGGGTGTTTATAGCTGTTAGAAGTAGCTTATCTTGTCGCGAAATTGAAGTAGATATTTCCTGGGAGTTAGTACGGGCAGAGGTCATTGTTGGAAACCGGAATAAAATAATAACTGGATCCTTTTACCGACCTCCCAATTCAGATGATACAGTTGTTGAAAGGTTCAAAGAAAACTTGAGTTTGATTTCAAACACGTACCCGACTCATACGATAATAGTTGGTGGTGACTTTAATTTACCCTCGATATGTTGGCGAAAATACATGATTAATCCCCGAGGTACGCATAAAATATCATCCGAAATTGTGCTAAACGCATTCTCTGAAAATTATTTCCAGCAGTTAGTTCATGAGCCCACGCGAATAGTAAACGGTTGTGAAAACACACTTGACCTCTTAGCAACAAATAATCCTGAGTTAATAACCAGCATCAAAACCCATATAGGGATTAGTGAACACAGGGTTGTCGTAGCGAGACTGAATATCGTAATTCGCAAATCCTCGAAAAATAAGCAAAAAATATACTTATTCAAAAAAGCAGGTAAAAATTCTCTTGACGCCTTTCTGAGAGACAACCTCCACCCATTTCAAATTAATAATATAAGTGTAGACCAGATGTGGCTTAAATTCAAAGAAATTGTATCGGCAGCAATTGAGAGGTTTATACCAAATAAACTAACAAACGACGGAGCTGATCCTCCTTGGTACACAAAACAGGTTAGAACAGTATTGCAGAAACAACGAAACAAACATGCCAAATATAAATAGACGCAAAATCCCCAAGATGGCGATCCTTTACAGAAGCTCGAAACTTAGCGCGGAGTTCAGTGTGAGACGCCTATAACTGTTTCCACAATGAAACTTTCTCTCGAAACCTGGCAGAAAATCCAGAACGATGTGAAGTATGTTAGTGGCAAGAACCAATCAATGCCTTCTCTGCGCCATAACAATGAAGATACTATCGAAGACAGTGCTGCCAAAGCAGATCTACGAAACACAGCCTTCCGAAATGCCTTCACAAAAGACGACGAAGTAAATATTCCAGGATTTGAATCGAGAACAGCTGCCAACATGAGTAATGTAGAAGTAAATATCCTCGTAGTAGTGAAACATCTTAAGTCACTTAATAAAAGGAAGTCTTCTGGTGCAGACTGTATATCAATTATGTTCCTTTCGGAGTATGCTGATGCATTAGCTTCATACTTAAGAATCATATACAACCGTTCGCTCGATGAAAGATCCGTACCCAAAGACTGGAAAGTTGCACAGGTCACACCAATATTCAAGAAAGGTAGTGGGAGTAATCCACTAAATTACAGGCCTATATCGTTAACGTAGATATGCAGCAGGATTTTTGAACATATATTGTGTTTGAACATTATGAATTACTTCGAAGATAACGGTCTATTGACACACAGTCAACATGGGTTTAGAAAACATTGTTATTGTGAAACACAACTAGCTCTTTATTCACATGAAGTGTTGAGTGCTATTGACAAGGGATTTCAGATCGCTTCCGTATTTCTGGAAGGCTTTTGACACTGTACCACACAAGCGGCTAGTAGTGAAATTGCGTGATTATGGGATATCGTCTCAGTTATGTGACTGGATTTGTGATTTCCTGTCAGAGAGGTCACAGTAATTGAAGGATAGTTATCGAGTAAAACAGGAGTGATTTCTGGCGTTCCCCAAGGTAGTGTTATAGGCCCTTTGCTGTTCCTTATCTATATAAACGATTTGGGAGACAATCTGAGCAGCCGTCTTCGGTTGTTTGCAGATGACGCTGACGTTTATCGGCTAATAAAGTCACCAGCAAATCAAAACAAATTTCAAAACGATTTAGAAAAAATATCTGAATGGTGCGAAAATTTGCAGTTGACCCTAAATAACGAAAAGTGTGTGGTCATCCATATGATTATTAAAAAGAATTCGTTAAACTTCGGTTACACGATAAATCAGTCTAATCTAAAAGCCGTAAATTCAACTAAATACCTAGGTATTACAATAACGTGGCCGAGCGGTTCTAGGCGCTATAGTCTGGAACCGCGCGACCGCTACGGTCGCAGGTTCGAATCCTGCCTCGGGCATTGATGTGTATGATGTCCTTAGGTTAGTTAGGTTTAAATAGTTCTAAGTTCTAGGGGACTGATGACCTCAGAAGTTAAGTCCAATAGTGCTCAGAGCCATTTATTACAATTACGAACGATTTAAAGTGGAAGGAACACATAGAAAATGATGGGGGGAAGGATAACCAAAGACTGCGTTTTATTGGCAGGACACTTAGAAAATGTAACAGACCTACTAAGGAGACTGCCTACATTACGCTTGTCTGTCCTCTTTTAGAATACTGCTGCGCGGTGTGGGATCTTCACCACATAGGACTGACGGAGCACATCGAAAAAGTTCAAAGAAAGGCAGCACGTTTTGAATTATCGCGAAATATGGGAGAGAGTGTCACTGAAATGATACAAGATTTGGGCTGGAAATCATTAAAATAAAGGCGTTTTTCGTTGTGACGGAATCTTCTCACGAAATTCCAATCACCAACTTTCTCCTCCGAATGCGAAAATATTTTGTTGACACCGACCTACATAGCGAGAAACGATCATCACGATATAATAAGGGAAATCAGAGCTCGTACGGAAACATACAGGTGTTCGTTCTTTCCACGCGCTATACGAGATTGGAATAATAGAGAATTGTGCAGGTGGTTCGATGAACCCTCTGCCAGGCACTTGAATGTCATTTGCAGAATATCCATGTAGATGTAGACGTGAAGGGAGAACAAGCCGAGATTAGGTAGTGCAGTTTGCCATCACAAGATGCGTTGACAGTGCCATCTGTTGGCCACCATAAGATCTACTAGCATTGCCAAAAGCCGCAGCATCCACGAAAGTAAAAGCAGAGAAGGAGATTGGGCCGTAAAAATTGCTTACAAGATTCGTGATATTGTAATTGATAGTATCATTTGCAACACATTGTTATAAAATATAAAATAATTATAAAACACATAATAATTAAAAAAACCACTCTGAATCTGTCGTATTGAATTCCTCATTTGTGCAAGAGTTGCTGTTATTACCGCTACCATCCAATTCGGCAGGATCGATAATGAATTCGAACATAGTGGGTTCCACAACACCGTCACACTTTCAGTAATCTTCTTCCAGTTGCTGTACTTTCCTGCAGTATGCTTCCCAGTCTTCAGAAATTATTGCGTAAAGGGATTTGTGGCACTCTTAAACAAACTTTCGTTTGACATATTGCCACAAGTATTTCCATCCCTAAACAATCTCTTAACTTTTGCTCATGCTGTTTCTGTGGTGTCACCGCCAGACACCACACTTGCTAGGTGGTGGCCTTTAAATCGGCCGCGGTCCGCTAGTATACGACGGACCCGGGTGTCGCCACTGTCAGTGAACCCTTGCTAGCAACGTCGGCTGTACAACTGGGGCGAGTGCTAGGAAGTGTCTCTAGACCTGCCGTGTGGCGGCGCTCGATCTGCAATCACTGACAGTGGCGACACGCGGGTCCGTCGTATACTAGCGGACCGCGGCCGATTTAAAGGCTACCACCTAGCAAGTGTGGTGTCTGGCGGTGACACCACATTCCTCCCCCGCAAATCGGCGAACGGTTGTGTTATAAGGCTTCCGCCCGCCGTGGGGAGGACCCCATGTTGACGTATGCGACGAGGTGGGGAGCCTAACAACAGGCGAGGCTGTGCCACCTGCACCCTGCCATTCGGTCCGAGGGGAGCTAGGAAACGCCTGAAAACCTAGTCCAGGGTGTACGCCAACATGCGGTGTATGCGCCCGTAGATAGTCAGGAGGGGCCGAAGGGTCGACCTTCATCGGGTCGGAGCACCCGACGGGCGAAGACGACAGATGGTCCGGAGCGGGCAAGAGTTCCATGGCGGAGGACAACTGGTCACGGGAAGCGATCGGCGGCGCGTGACCCAGGGAGGCGCCCGGCGGTTGCAGCGACGCGTCCACTTCGGGCGTCGCCGGCGGAAGAACAGGCGGCGCGTCGCCGTGGGGCAAAATGGAAGGCAGCGTCGGTAACACCTGGGGCTGAGGCGAGCCAGTAGATGGGTCCCCAGGGCGCTGACCGGACGGCACCGTCGCTGAAAGCAGACGGGGAGCGGCAGAACCCGTGCGACGACAGAGGCGCAGCTGATTGAGATGCCGACGCACCTCACCAGAGGCCCCCAAAACCAGATACATCGCGCGGCCGAGGCAGCGAAGAATGCGCCCTGCGAGCCAACGCCGTGAACCTCGATAGTTGCGATAGTATACAACGTCGCCAGGGGCAAAAGCACGTGTCTGCCGCTGCACAGGAACCTGATGCGGCGGATGTAGCAAAGACATCAAGGTTCGATGAGGGCGACCATGAAGCAACTCAGCCGGCGAGCGACCTTCTCGGAGCTGAGAGCGATACGATGACAAAAAGAGCAATAACGCGTCCTCCCGAGAATGCGACTCTTTCAACTTCAACATCTGTGACCTGAAAGTCCGGACCAAACATTCAGCGGCACCGTTTGACTGTGGCGAAAACGGCGCGGACGTCAGATGTTGAATACCATTGGCCTTGCAGAAGGACTGAAATTCTGCAGACATGAATTGTAGGCCATTGTCGGAAACAATAGTCTGTGGAAGACCTTCAATGCAAAAGATAGCGGACAATGCTTGGATGGTGGCAGAAGACATCGTGGAAGACATCCGGACAACAAAAGGAAAATTACTGAAGGAATCGACCAGAACCAACCTTCGAGCATTCCAGCAGGGACCAGCAAAATCGATGTGTAAGCATTGCCAAGGGGAAGTGGCTTTTAGCCATGCAAAGAATTTCCGCGGTTGTGCGGATTGGTGTTCGGCACACGCCATGCAAGAAGAGCACATATTCGTAATCGCAGCATCGATTCCGAACCAAGTACAGTGCTGACGAGCAAGTTGTTTCGTTCTCACTATACCCCAATGTCCTTGGTGGAGAAGCTTTAAGACAGAGGACTGTAACGAACATGGGATCACGACCCTGGACTGATCATTATCAGAACGCAACGGCAAAACACCACATTGTACAAAAAGTCTCTCCTTGTGAGCAAAAAATCTGTAAACCGGATCCTCGATCCGTGACTTTGACAAGGGCCATTGCGTAGCAACAAAACGCAAAACGGTAGCAAGGACAGGGTCGGCAGCTGTGGCTGTAGCTACACGACGAAAATCAATCGAAAACGATTCGACCACGTCATCGGTTTCCGCATCAATGAACATGCAAGCAAGTTCGGAGGAATCGAATGCTCTATCCTCAGCAACAGGCAAACGGGACAACGCATCGGCGTTTCCGTGCTTAGCAGTGGACCGATACAAGATATCGTAGCGGTACTGCGAGAGCAAAATAGACCAGCGAATGCATTTCGGCCTCCTCTAGCAACACGATGTTGGCTCTTCTGCCAACACATCAGTTTCCACCACATTTAAGTCGCAGTTATATGGAGGCAGCGGACAATCATGTGGCTTATCTTTTTTGCCATTTCGTCGACCAAATATGACTTCTTCACTTTCTTGACTTAAAGAGAATAGGGCCTGCTTTCTCATGCTGTCATTACACTCAGCATACCTCTTCTGCAACCATTACAACATCCTCGTTTTTTTGTGCATTGACCACCTGTCTGTTGTGGTGTGGAGTGTTGTCCATCATAATTACTGAGTTACTTTCCCTGGGAAGATTTGGGAGGACCATATTCATGAACCATCTCTCAAAGTTTTGTGAGTTCATCTGACCATGGTAGTCACCTGTGGATGAAATTGCCCAAGATTTTAGTTCGGTTTCCCTGATGGACACCTGCTTAGAACAAACACTTACAACAATAAATTTTTTAGAGAAGGTTCTCTATTTCATCATCCTTTTGCCAACATTTCCAACTGTCATGTTGCTGCCAATCCATGTCTCATCAAGATAAAATATTTCACTCCCTGCTTCCCTAATATGTTTCATTTCTACAATGAAAAGTCACTGCCATCTACAATGTCTCCACATTCTGACAATAAAGTCCTCTTACTTTGCACCTCTTTCCAAGCCAATCCCATCAACAACAAAATGTTCCTTGTCATGAGGTAAAAATCTTCTATCGTTTTTCTCACAAAACCCCTGTCAAAATCATGCAACTGGATTTTTCCAGTCGATTTTGGTCTAAAGGACAGAGAAATGAAAAAAATACGTCAGAAAGTAGGGCTACGTTCTATTCAAAGTGTATAGATGCAATTAACAAGGATGTTCCCCTGGGCTGGGATCAACTTTTTGAAACAACATTTGTGGTTGTGTGACACACCACATAGCTACAAACAACTGAATCAAAGTAATAATGACAGTCTATAAAAGAAACTGCTTGCAGCAGGATTCGTACCCACCATCCTTCGAAGTTTCACTTGTTATTGCAGCTGTAGTCCGCCAGCGGATCACAGGCCTTTTTTGTTTCTCGCTGAAACGAGGGATCATTGACGTAATGATTGTAACGTGTGATACAATACCCAGGGACATAACCTCCACAACTGTGTGTATACAGAAGTTCGAAAAAGTCTATCTCTCTGCTACTCACTCCAACTGCCATCTAGTGGCAGCTTCAAACTGGACAGGTCAGACTGTCCAGTATAGTCTGCTCCCTGTTGGAAGAATTTGCAACCTACGTGCGGAAGTGGACCTCCCAGGTCCTTTGTGCGCGCAGGTAGGATTAGCCGTTGTAACGGCCGATCAGGTAGCTGTGAGACCCCGTAGCGGACGGGCGAGTATGTCTCCCAGCTAAGCCAGGAGCCGCAGTTGGCGCACTGCCTGTGCAAGTTGTAACGTTTAATGTAATAAACACTTATACCATACAACTTGTTCCATCTAGTTATTGTGAGTGGAAACAAGGGGAGGACAGTAAGTCGTCTCGTACTATACATTCACACTCAAATGTGCCACCAAGGGAAGAAGAGCCCGCGCGCACATTTTTTGGTCCGCCGGGCCGGATAGTGACCACGCGGAATGTACGTTCGCGCGGATTTATGTTCCGGTATTTGTGAACATTTAATGTGTCTCTAATTCAAACGCGAGAGGCACAGAAACGCGTCGGTGCCAGCATCATCGCTGACGTCACGTCCTGCTCCCACCGAAACTTCGCGCCGTCGGAGACTGCAGCGCCTGCCACGCCAGCGGCCAGTGCCCGTGACGCCGCTGCTGTTCCTGTCCGTACTGCCGCTGCAGCGTGGTAAGTGCAACTGTTGGCTTCCTACTATCATCTTCCTGGTCCTAAAATGGAGCCCTCAGAGAAAACAAAAGTAGTCAAGCAGAGAGGTGTAGCAAAGGCCGCTCTCGCGCACTTAGCGAGCTTTGTGCAGTCTGCAGACAGTGCCAGCATCGAAATGTTGGAATCAAAATTAAGTCGATTGACTCGGATTCAGACTGATTTTGAGTCGTCTCAAACACGGCTGGAAATTGAAGACGAATCAGCAGATCATAGTAAGGACAGGGCAGAATTCGAGGATTCGTGGGACTTTGTTGAATCCACTATCAAGGGTTCAATGAAGAGGTACACCCAGCTTCCGCAGCCTTTGGGCTCGAATCCATCAGGCAGTGTCAGTTCTTTGAAACTACCCGCTATTAACTTGCCAAATTTTGAAGGTGACTACCTTAAGTGGTCATCATACAGGGATACGTTTTTGAGTCTCATTATGAATAACAATTCAATTGATGACGTTCAAAAACTTCATTACCTTAATTCGTCTTTGCGCGGTGAAGCTAAGGACCTTTTGAAACATATACCTGCCACAGCAGGAAATCTATCGATAGCCTGGGGACTTATTACGCAGAGGTATAATAACCCAAAAATAATTGCAGCCAGACATGCTAAGGCTTTGTTGGCCTTGCCTACAGTCGGCCATGGCGCAGCGAGCGATTATAGGCAACTAATTAATCACGTATGCTGCCATTTGAAGGCCTTAGAAGCTCTCAAACGTGATGTTCCACTTCATGAAGTTATTCTTTCGGAAGAGATTCTGTCCAGTATGCGACCCACAGATCGTCATGAGTGGGAGGTAAAGATGTCTGGGTCAACATTCACCACATTAAATCAATTAATAGATTTTTTGGAAACAAAATGTCAGGCCCTTGAGTTGATCAGGTTCAGGGATAACACCTCAAGGGATTCGCAAGGAAATGCCAATAATTTAAGTCAAACAAGACATGTGAGGAGGGCTCATCTCGCTAATGCTGATGCTGAGGAATCATGTAAATTTTGTAGTGAACCTCATACTATCACTAAATGCAAAGGGTTTCAAGCACTAAATGTCGATGAGCGAAGGGCATATGTGACAAAAAATAAGCTTTGTTTTTTGTGCATCCGCTCTGGTCATTTCTCTACTAAATGCAGGATTTCTCCTTGTAAGACCTATAAAGGGAGGCACAACATACTGCTCCACAAGCCTGCTGAACCAAGGAATGGGCAGAATAGTGAACCAGGAGGCCATTCCTTGGCCCATCAAGCTATGAACGGGAAGGCAAACATCCATTGTAATGTTTTGTTAGCAACAGCTGTTGTCAACATTAAAGACAGCATGGGTAGACAGCAGGTTTGCAGAGTTCTGCTAGATAGTGCGAGTCAGCTATCCTTTATATCTAAGGGCATGGCAGAGAAATTAAAACTGAAACGAAGTAAACATTCGTTTCCTGTGAAGGGTATAAACAATGCCTTTGCAGCCTCAGTGTCTTACACTTGTGATGTTGAACTGTCGTCGAGGCTCAACGACTTTCATATCAGAACCACTTGTGCTATCGTAAATCATGTCACTAGTGACCTACCAGCGAGCAAGATAGACACAAGGTCCTGGAGTGTCCCATGTAATCTTCCACTCGATGATCCAGAATTCAACAAGACTGCCACAGTCGATTTAATTCTTGGTGCTGAGGTTTTCTTTGACGTTGTTTGTAAGGAAAGGCTGGCGAAACCAAGTCATCCTTCACTGGTCGAAACAAGATTTGGCTGGATTTTGTCTGGTAGGATGCCTTCAGCTTCATGCAACATGGCTCATTCTACAGTGAACTCGTGCTTTGTTAGAGGTAACAATTTAGATGCCAAACTGCAAAGGTTTTGGGAGTTAGAGGAACTGTCTATGAAAACGATAAGTAAGCAGGATAAAATATGTGAGGCACACTTTCAGCGCCACACGGCACGAGATGAAGAAGGCAGATTTGTGGTTCGACTACCAGTGAAACCTGACTGTAAATCATTAGGCGAATCACGACAACAAGCCTCTCGGAGACTGGCGCATCTTGAGAGGAGGTTTAAAAGGCAACCGTATCTGCATAAGGAATATGCTGCATTCATGCATGAATATGTCGAGCTGGGACACATGGAGCTCTCTAATTCTCAAGATATTGTTGGTCCAAGGTGTTACCTTCCACATCATGCTGTCTTCAAAGAATGCAGCTCCACTACTAAGTTGAGGGTAGTATTTGATGGCTCTGCTGCCACTTCTAATGGAGTATCTCTCAATGATATCTTAATGGTTGGTCCCACTGTCCAGCCAGATTTATTTTCCATTATTATAAAATTTCGCTCTTTTAATGTGGCTCTGTCAGCTGACATAGCAAAAATGTATCGCCAGGTGTCTCTCATCCTGATGATAGGAACTTCCAGAGAATTCTGTGGCGGGAATCACCGTCTGAACCTATGCAAGAATATAGACTGTGTACACTCAAGTATGGAACCGCTCCTGCTGCCTTTCTTGCTACCAGATGTCTTCAACAGTTGGCTTTGGAAAATCAAAACAGGTTTCCAATGGCATCACAAGCCTTGATGTCTAGCTTTTATGTGGATGACTTCTTAGGTGGCTCAGCCACGGAAGCTGAAGCTCAGGAACTTCAAATCCAGCTGACTCAACTACTTGCTTCTGGGGGGTTTCCACTGAGAAAATGGTGTTCCATTAGTCACAAGGTCATGGAAAAAATTCCTGTGCAGGACAGAGAAACGTCTTTACCTTGTCATCTTACTGGTGAGCAAGCTATAAAAACGTTAGGGATATTATGGCATCCTGGCTCTGACACTTTCCAGTGCCATGTACAGCTGAAGAGTCTTCGGCTCTCAAAGGTTACCAAACGCAGTGTCCTGTCTACAATAGCATCAATCTATGACCCACTGGGGCTTTTAGGTCCAGCAGTCATAAGATGTATATTGTTCTTGCAGCGCTTGCGGCAACTAAGCCTTGATTGGGATGAAATTCTTCCATCCAACCTCACTGATGAATGGAATGCTGTTTGTGTGCAACTGCCTTCCCTAAATGGTATTTTCATTAACAGGAAGGTCATTCCTTGCCCCCAGCATGTTAAATTAGAAATTCATGGGTTTTGTGACGCTTCACAGTTGGTATATGGTGCGTGTGTATACGTCAGATGTGTTCTTCCCAATAACAGCGTGTTGGTCTCATTGGCTGCAGCAAAATCTCGGGTTGCCCCTGTAAAACAACAGTCTCTTCCACGACTGGAATTATGTGGTGCGCTGCTTCTTGCCCAACTCATTCACAGGGTGTCCAATGCCTTAGGCATCATAGATAGTGGCGACATTCATTTGTGGACAGACTCCACAATAGTTCTCTGTTGGTTGCAGCGTAGTCCTTGTCACTGGAAAACCTTTGTTGCTAACAGAGTATCTGAAATCCAGGAACTGGGTTCAGTTGCCAACAGGAGACATGTCAAATCAGAGGATAATCCTGCTGACCACTTATCACGTGGTATTAATCCAGCTGCCTTAAGTTCACTTGTTCAGTGGTGGTCTGGCCCGTCATGGCTATCCACTTGCGACCTCGACTGCAACACTTGCACTCCACTTAATGTAGAAGATGTGCCTGAGAGAGGGTGTACACAAGTATCCTTGGTGTCGGTCATTAATCTTGATGATGAACTGCTGGGTAAATATTCATCATTCAAAAAAACTTACAGAGTTTTGGCCTATGCACTGAGGTTTGTTAATAACACTAGGCTTCAGAAATCAGACAGGGTAACTGGGCCACTCACTCCACAGGAATGCCACAATGCTATCAAAAGGGCATTTGGCGCAGCTCAACACAGTGAATATGGTAATGAGATCGCTTTGTTGAAGACCAGCTCCCCTATTCCACATAGTATCAAATTAAGGGATTTGCACCCGTTTGTTGATGCTGAAGGTATTTTACGATTGGGAGGGAGATTAATGAATGCTGATGTACCATATGATGAGCGCCATCCTATTATCGTTCCGCCTAAGCATCATTTGACAAAAATTCTCATTATAGACGAACATGAAAATCTGTTGCACGCTGGGTCACAACTTTTGTTGGCTATGTTCCATAGGAGGTTTTGGATCCCAATGGGCGTAACACAGTCAAGGGAGTTATCAGAAAATGTTTAAAATGCTTTAGGCTTAAGTCCAAGACAGCAGTTCAACTCATGGGTCAGCTACCTGCAGCTAGAGTAAACCAGTCTCATTCATTCCACCTGTGGAGTAGATTATGCAGGCCCTATTGCTGTAAGGCATGGTGGAAGGTGGAGTAAAGTTACCACCAAGGCTTATATTGCTTTATTCATTTGCATGGCAACCAAGGCCATCCACTTAGAATTAGTTAATGACTTGGTAACAAGTTCATTTTTGGCTGCCCTCAGGAGATTCATTGCAAGAAGAGGGAAACCTTCTCACATGTACAGTGACAATGGCACCACATTTGTAGGTGCAGACAATGAGCTTAAACGTTTTCTCTCCAACGACATTACTGTTGAAGGTGTGGTGAATTTTTCGAACTCAGAGGGAATCAGTTGGAGGTTCACTCCACCTCGTGCCCCTCACTTTGGTGGACTCTGGGAGGCACGAATCAAATGCATGAAGTCGCATTTCAAACTTGTCCTCGGCAATGCAGTGCTGACATTCGAAGAACTGACTACTGTGTTAATTCAGATAGAAGCATGCTTGAATTCAAGGCCGTTGTGTCTTCTCTCTGATGACCTAGATTCTCCTGCTGCTCTCACTCCTGGCCATTTCCTAATTGGACAGCCCCTTTGTGCTCATCCTGAACCCTCTGTCCTTGAGGTTCCCCCCAACAGGTTGCACAGATGGCAACTTATGCAGCAGTTGCATCAGTCCTTTTGGAAGAGGTGGTCCATAGAATACATACATGATCTGCAGCAACGCAAAAAATAGACGTCGGAAGGAGCATGGCAACCCCAGATCGGCGATCATGTGCTGGTCAAGGACGATAATTTGCCTCCCTTGGTGTGGAGGCTGGGTGTCATTGACCAGCTGTTTCCCGGTCCTGATAAGTGTGTGCGTGTGGTAATGGTAAAAACTGCTAATGGGCAGATTAAGAGGCCTATAGCAAAATTGTGTCCCCTACCCAAGCAGAGAATCAGTTAAGTGATCCCTCAGATCTGTGTAGTGGTATATGATACAGAGCCACTGCCAAATTGCCATTTACTGGAATAACCTCATAATTCATAAAATCAGCTTGGGAATCTGTGGATGTTTCTTGTGGACTAACTGCTGTTAGTATTGATTTCATGTTTTTATGCAGTATAACATTAATACTTTATTGTTTTATGTCCTGCATGTTAGTACCCATCGTGTTTCACATGCAGCTTGACAGTGGTGTTTTGGTGATTTGGGCATCCCAAATGTTAGTGTATTCATGTTTTATGTGCATTGATATTGTGTCTAGTTATATTTTTATTGTTCACTTGTTTTGGTTTTGTTGTTTGTTAAAATGTTGGTTATTTGTAAAATGAGAAACTCATTTTAGAGTGGGAGTATGTTTGGACTCTGCTACTCACTACAACTGCCATCTAGCGGCAGCTTCAAACTGGACAGGTCAGACTGTCCAGTATAGTCTGCTCCCTGTTGGAAGAATTTGCAACCTATGTGTGGAAGTGGACCTCCCAGGTCCTTTATGCGCGCAGGTAGGATTAGCCGTTGTAACGGCCGATCAGGTAGCTGTGAGACCCCGTAGCGGACGGGCGTGTATGTCTCCCAGCTAAGCCAGGAGCTGCAGTTGGCGCGCTGCCTGTGCAAGTTGTAACGTTTAATGTAATAAACACTTATACCATACAACTTGTTCCGTCTAGTTATTGTGAGTGGAAACAAGGGGAGGACAGTAAGTCCTCTCGTACTATACATTCACACTCAAATGTGCCACCAAGGGAAGAAGAGCCCGCGCACACACTCCCCTTGGGACACTATAGGAACATTGGTAAAAAACGTTAAAATGTGAAAAACTGAACATTTATAGTGAAGGAAAGTGTGTTACATGTCATATGATAGCAAACATATCAGAAGAATGAATGGGGAAATCAACAAATTTCCTTAACACAATCGCAAGTGTAGCATCCACATCGTTTTCTGATCAACCTCGTGGTGAACGTTATTATAATATGTACTCAGACGAGTGGTACTGCAACAAGAAAGCGGCGAAAAGTACTGTGTGTTTTAAATGCAAAACTTTGCACGAACCATTGCAGTTGTGTAAGTGCCAATTGTGGTGTCACCGCCAGACACCACACTTGCTAGGTGGTAGCTTTAAATCGGCCGCGGTCCATTAGTACATGTCGGACCCGCGTGTCGCCACTGTCAGTAATTGCAGACCGAGCGCCACCACACGGCAGGTCTAGAGAGACGTACTAGCACTCGCCCCAGTTGTACGACGACTTTGCTAGCGACTACGCTGACGAAGCCTTTCTCTCATTTGCCGAGAGACAGTTAGAATAGCCTTCAGCTAAGTCCATGGCTACGACCTAGCAAGGCGCCATTAACCATTTCTGGAGAGAGTCTCACTTGTATTGTCAAGAGCGATGTACCACAATGATGGATTAAAGATAAGTATTATAGAAGCTACGTACTTTTCTTTATAGCATTCATGACGTGTCCTGTTCCAGACCTCACGCCCGTCTGCGTTAGATTATGGAGAGCATTTCGGCCTCCTCTATCTACAAGGTGTTGGCACATTTGCCAACACATCACCAATCCGAAACAAAAATTTAGGATTTGTCGGTAATGTTCTTAAGACGACACTGACAAAAAACTGATCAGTGCAGAATGCGAGAGTGAAGTAATAACAATGTTGCGAAATGAAATCGGTATTTTAAAAAGAAAATATTACGCCTTAACACAAGAAACCTATTGCCTGATGTCTTAAAATATAGAAATGAACTACAGGATGCAAAAACAATGATAAGTACGTTAACTAATGAACTACAAAGACAGGATACACATAGAAAACACTCTGAGATTCATGGGTTTCAACAGAAAATGCATACGGCGGATCGGCACCCAAGTGAACTATTTGTCTCCAAGAAAAAATAAGAAGCCCTTAGGAAATTTCACTGAGCTAAATATCTACTCAGACAGCCGCGGACGCGGACTGGTGGAAGTAATCCGAAACCATTACAATCTGAAAGTATACAGTCCTGTGCAATCAGGAGCACCAACGTGGGAAATTATCACGGACGTTTTATTGGACAAACAAAAAAAAAACAAAGATCATCATGTTGTATTGACTGGAGGAGCAAATGACGTGTATTGTAACGAGTTAGCGAACGCTATTCTCAGTCTAAAAAGTGCTCTCAGTTCGGTAGAGAACCAAAAAGGAACTGTTATTGGTATACGAAATAGATGTGACATCATATCTGCTTCAATTGTGAACGCCGACATTAAGGAAGTAAATAACCAGTACAAACAGTATACAAAGTGCACCCAAACACAAGATTTCTTTGCACCGATTTCCTGAAGATACGTAACTTTGGCACGAACTTGAATAGAGACAGCAAGACATTGCTGCTCAAAGCATTTTATGAAATGTTAGAAACATATGACAATCAGAATATCTATAAGTCGTTACCGGCCATTGTAATGAATCACCAATACGTTGCTGAAAACAACAATACAAGAAGTGACTCTGTCTTGGACGCATCAACTATAGCAGCTGCAGAGCCACAAATGGCTACAGCATCACGATCAAATTCAATAACGTCTGCAGAACCAGCAAAACCAGCAACACCTGAACCAGCTCACACAAAAAGACCAGTAAAACTTGCAGCACAAGCAACAGAAGCAGAAATGGTATGAACAACAACTGTAGAAATGCTATTATAGTCACTGGCAGAAAAGATGAAAGAATGAACAGTGAGTACTGAATCATCACATCCGTTCTATGCTAAAATGTTATCAAGTGACTCCACCCAGTCTGCCCACATAAATTATGTAGCATGTGAAACAAACAGGAACCTTGAGAAACAAGCAACAAAAATGTCACTTCCATTAGCAGATAAGAAGACAGCAACCTCAGTAAGTACCGTACCATCTCCATCCCACAGTGAAGTTTTATCTAGTGCAACATATCAGCCACCCCACATTAATGTGTTATGAGATGTATGAAATTACCCATGCCAGATAAATTATGCAGGAAGTGCAATAAAAAAGGCAGCCATCCAAGCCTCAAACAAAACCAAAAATTACCACAGAGAAATAATGATTTTTTATAGCTTGCCTCAAGCAAGTCCAGTTGTTACTGAAACATAACACCATCACTGCACCAAACATGAGGCCCAGTAAAAGGCAAACCACCGACAGTGCATCCAAACAGCCCCAGGACATCATGCAACTTCCCTCTTGCAGTCAAAAATCAATTTTGTTTATGCACATAAGTATTAGACCTCTGAAATATAAAGCTGGCGAACTTGGTGTTATACTTAATGGGAACAAAAGAATAGTATTATGTATTGATGAGCACTGGTTAAGAGAAGAAGAGATAAAATTGTATGTACCACCACGATTTAATTACAGACCCAATGTACGTTATTGGGTTTCGTAAATATATACAGGGTGGAGAAAAATTGTGTCACGAAATTTCGTGACACAGCTTTTCTCAGTATTAGGGTAAAGAGGGTCCCACGCCAAAGTAACGTTATCCAAGATGGCTTCGATGACATCATCCAAAACGGCAGCTGTGAAGTTTGAATTTTAGCTGGAAGATAGGTCACTTGCGCTATCTCCACTAACCTAAGAAAATAGTGGGAAAGAAAGGGCAGTTGGGCTACCCCGACTAACCTACATCATCTGACTGCCACCTCTTCATAGGAACTGGTGCCAAGTTTGAATTTTGGTGGTAAAGAAAGGCCACTTGAGCTATCTCTACTAACCTAAGAAAATGGCAAGAAAGAAAGGACAGTTGGGCACCCTCCACTAACCTAAGTCATGTGATCGCCACCTCTCCCTATGGATTGTTGGGGAGAGTACTCGACCTGTGCTTGACATTAGTCTTTATTATTTTGCATGCACCATTTTATTTATACATTTAGAGGCACTACCACCATCCAGTGTGGTTGCCAAGAGGTCCAGACATCAATTGACTTAGTACACAGTATCACCACCACATGCTGCTGTCATCTCTCCCGTGACATAATCCAAGATGGTGAGGGGAAATGGGAGGAAAGAGTGGGGTCGCCATTGGGTCCGGACGCCAACTGACCTAGTACACAGTACCACCACCAGAACGTGCTGTCGTCCATTCCATGACATAATCCAAGATGACGGTCTGGGGTGGGGGAAATGACACGAAAAGGACTCTGCCTGTGCTGGAAATAAGTCTTTATTTTGCAGGCAGTGTCTCCACCACGAGATCTTGAGTCCAACTGACCTAGTAAACAGTACTGCCACCAGAGGGTGCTGTCATCCATCCTGTGACATAATCCAAGATTGTGGTCAAGAGGGGAAAATGATGCGAAAATGACTCAGCCTGCACTAGGATGTTGGAGAGAGTAAGGAAGGAGTGTACTTTATTTATTTTAGAAAAATTGATTTAGGGATGGATTTTGAAACATAGTATATTTATCACACTGATACAAAACACATGTTCTGACATGTTTGGGGTCACGCCACAGAGCCCACAGACCTGTAAACTACTCCTAAATAAGGCTCTGCAGACACGCAAACAACTCCTAAATTACCGAAATAATTTTAGTACAGACACGCAAACTCCTCCTGAATAATGCAATAGACTGATGTGTAACACGCTCAGTACTCGTATACTGTCCATATAACGGATAGCACAGCCTACTGATCTGCTCACAAAATAGTACAACAGACACGTGCAAGCACCGCCCACTTCCCCATGTCCACTGGACGACACAGGAGGCTAGCAGCAGCCCCTGCAAAATGTTGCACAGCCGCGTTGGATTAGCCGATCGGTCTAAGGCTCTGTAGTCATGGACTGTGCGGCTGATCCTGGCAGAGATTTGAGTCCTCCCTTGGGCATGGGTGTGTGTGTTTGTCCTTAGGATAATTTAGGTTAAGTAGTACGTAAGCTTAGGGACTGATGACCTTAGCAGTTAAGTCTCATAAGATTTCACACACATTTGAACATTTTTGAAGTGATGCACAGGTGCCCGTTCGGGTTCCGCAAGCATGCGTTGGCGACATCTCTTTCATACTTGCTACATGAGAAATTCCTATAGAAATATATGTTCACCTAGGCACCGTGCTGACGCAACCGGATGAGAACGAAGACCTATTTGCAGAGCGCACCGCCACCGCCAAGGGCCACCGCCGGACCCAAGCCAGTGTGAGCCATCGCTCTCACACTGTTGCTGCCTACAGCGACCGAGTGAAACTTGCTTCTATTTTCTAGTATAAGGTTAGAGTTCCTTGACTGTTATACTAACATCACAGAAATACAACGCACGCTCATGCCAGTCCCATACATGAGACACCTCTGGGCAGCATGCGTGTTTTACAATTGCTGATGTGATACCTGGGGATACTGACGTCACCGAATAGCACAGGGTGCATTGTTCCTAGCACGACATGCAAGACGCCGATTGGTCTAAGGCTCTGCAGTCATGGACTGTGCGGCTGATCCCGGAAGAGGTTCGAGTCCTCCCTCAGGCATGGGTGTGTGTGTTTGTCCTTAGGATAATTTAGGTTAAGTAGTGTGTAAGCTTAGGGACTGATGACCTTAACAGCGAAGTCCCATAAAATTTCACACTCATTTGAACATTTTCTAATCGTGCTTCACCAACCAACGTGACTGAAGCAAAGCCGCAAAGTGCGCACGTCTAGCTACAAACCATTGCAAGCACATCTGACAAGGATCTCACTCTTACACTGATGTCACATGGCTATACTAAATAAGAGTAAAGTCGACGTCTCGGAAATTGTATGATGTCCGAGAAATATTTAACGCTCGCTTTCTTGATGTCGCAGTTAATATGCACCAAAATTCTTGCCCTAACAGAATCTGTTTACGAAAATAGCGCAGAATAATGTTGAATGCAGTCTTCCTCTAGGTCCTAATGTGGCACCCCATCCATCACGTGTTACCCTTCCTGCTCTAAACATACGCAGACATTCTCACTGCTGTGTAGAGACTCCTATACCCCAGCACAAAGGATGTCTAGTGAATGAATCGAACATTATGATTGGTTCTTATCGAACTTACCCTCCAAATTACCGATGGTGTCAGTTGGAAACACCGTCCGCCTTATCTTTCTTTCTGCAGATGGAACATTCAGAGGTAAAAAACTATTTTACACAGATCATCATATTGCACTGACAACTAAATCTTACAAACTACCCTACATATTGTCAAATACGGAAAGACTCTCACTTAAATTCACTGCTCTCCCACTGAGGAACGGAGCTTCAATATTAGAACGTGAAACCAACCTACGACCCATCAATATATCACCACGTATCCTACATATCATCAAATATGGAAAGCCCCCTACTCAATTACACTGCTCTCCCACTGAGGACTGGAGCTTGAATATTAAAGCATGAAACCGATCTCCAACCCAGCAATACATCACCGCCAAGAGGCTCGATGTACTAAACATACAATTCGTATCCTGCGCCATACAAAATCATCCCTTTTACATCACTTGTACATATACCACGAAGACAGACAGCGCTGTATATTCCCCTCGCAGCACTAAATACTTACCACAAGGTAGGGCAGGCATCCACCCCCAACGCATCCACAGTCAGTGGATCGAAGTCACTCTCAGAACTGTTCTACAAAATCGAGCTCGCTTCCCCTGAGCACAAACGCATTACTATTTCTGGTCCGGAGCTGATTGCTTGCTTGCTTTTCTACACCCATCTTCGGACTCTGGCATTACAAGAACAGATGAATTTTCGCATAGTTTGCGATAATATTATACCATTTTCGCGGTACTTCTCGTTATCAGGCACACAGCAGCATCCTACTGATCGCTTGTGCAACATAATTCCCAAGATATAGACTGGAAATTATTTCTCTGCAAACTTCAAACTTTAGTGAGGTGGAATGTGTCCCGGTCCACTAAGTAACTAGAAACTTATCCTGTGTGCGAGAACCTTTACATGAAAAAAACTTGACAAAAGAAAAATAGAAGAAACTGATATTTCCACTAGCTAATACCAATGTCAGTTGTGTAACAGATTCCAAATCATCCCTATAATTTACAAAGTCAAATAATGTGTTTCTCATGTCTAGAGAACCAGCAAACGTGTCTTTCACCTGCTAGATGCACAAACCACAATTCATGTTCCCACAACTAAATAAAGGCGCGAAATGTGCTGAAGCAATGAACCGAACAATTTATATAAGCAGAAATAATGGCCCAGTGCAGACACACGTCCATATTGAATCTTGTCAAATTTCCACGTAATCACTAAAGTTATCCAACACATACTAAGTATTAGTTCACTATTCTGACGTCTAGAGGATGACAAAGTTAACTCAGCTACATTCCTACGATCCAACAGGCGTCTCTATTCAGACAGATTTTACCGTTAATGGGAAACGTGAATCAGACCCACCACATACCACGCATTGGCAGAATCACCCTAGAAAACAGGTCACAAATATATTTGATTGCTATACTTACAACTAAATGTTACGTTCGCGGTCTCAATTGAACGACATTCGACAATGAGCGAAGTATCAGAAATACATCCTGCTGACGGCTGTGGCTCTGAAAATAGAAATATCTGTACCATTCTTATGACTTGACATACTCTTCCCTCTGCTATCACAGTATTGCACAGTCATCTCCTTTGCACATGTCGAAACACAAACACATACTTTATAAGTCTGATGCTGAAGGTAAAGCTGTCACGCATCCCTTACTACTACTAAGAACAGTAGTTGGCTAATAAATGATTCCATATGATACAAAGCATTACTTAGAGAAAATCGGCTATGGGTAGACATGTCTCACAAGTTTTTCTTGCGGGTGTTACCACTGTGTCTTAGAAAGAGAGGTGTAATCGGCCAGATATTAAAAAAGCCGATCGCTACAACTACTGTATATTACTGTCACAAGTGGTCTTGGTTCTACAGGTGCACACAAGTATCCATGTTAAAAGCTATACTGGCTTTATAAATCGAGGTATGGCATTACCCCCGAATGAATTGGTTTTTCCAGACAAATACCGAGACTGTGATCGTAGGAGTGTGTATTATCAGACCAGCAGTCCGCTTACACGTAACCCACGATGCAACCTCGTCATAAAATCGCACAATTTTGAAAGTGTTTCGGATAAGGAACGTGGTGGCTAAAATGGCTCTGAGCACTATGGGACTTAACATCTGTGGTCATCAGTCCCCTAGAACTTAGAACTACTTAAACCTAACTAACCTAAGGACATCACACACATCCATGCCCGAGGCAGGATTCGAACCTGCGACCGTAGCAGTCGCGCGGTTCCGGACTGAGCGCCTAGAACCGCTAGACCACCGTGGCCGGCAAGGAACGTGGAATGAAACCGCTATCTGCAACTCTCTCACGCCACTAGATATTTGTCCAGTATGTGTAACGTATTCTGTCTCGATACCATGTCAGAGGTTCTGCGATATATCCACTGAGTAATACCCAATGACTGATTGAGAAGGATCACAAACATAGGTGTGCTGATTGAGGTCGTACGAGATGTACACTAGCTCTAGTGTTACGCTATCCGCTAGAAATGATATCTATGATTTGAAATCAAGTCCTTCCATTCAGCCCCATATCTGCGCAGGATCAATGCCACCAGTGAATCATATTTCTGTCACTCTCATACCTCGAAACGATTCACCTTTCTCAAACCTATCTGCTACATTAAATTCCATCATGGTTTTAGTCTGTCCCTACGCATCCTGCAACTGCTGCAATTTCTGCAGCTTTGCGCATGTGAAAATCGGCTATGGGTGGACAAGTCTCATAAGTTTTTCTTGCTGGTGTTACCAGTGTGTCTTAGAAAGAGAGGTGTAATCGGCCAGATGTTAAAAAAGCCGATCGCTACAGCTACTGTATATGACTGTCACAAGCGGTCTTGGTTCTACAGGTGCACACAAGTGTCCATGTTAAAAGCTATACTGGCTTTATAAATCGAGGTATGGCATTACCCCCGAATGAATTGGTTTTTCCAGACAAATACCGAGACTGTGATCGTAGGAGTGTATATTATCAGACCAGCAGTTCGCTTACACATAACCCACGATGCAACCTCGTCATAAAATCGCGCAATGTTGGAAGTGTTTTGGCCAAAGAACGTGGTATGAAACCGCTATCTGCAACTCTCTCACGCCACTAGATATTTGACCAGGATGTGTAACGTATTCTGTCTCGATACCATGTCAGAGGTTCTGATTGAGAAGGATCACAAACAGTAGTAGATGGTGTGGTGACTTATATCGTAAGAAATGTACACAGGCATACAGAAAATAGTGGAAACGCTCTCCAAATGTGGAGGTGGCTGTATACAATCGTGTACAGTGCTATACTACACCCCACGATCGGTGCATTTGGGCTAGGTGTTGGTAGCTGTGCTGCATTTACAAGCAATTTTAGAACACGGAACGAGAGGTTATGTCATGATCATATGGACAGAACTGCGAAAAATGACAGGGAATAGATACTCGTATAAATTGACCGAATACAGCCCGCATCTCGTGGTCGTGCGGTAGCGTTCTCGCTTCCCACGCCCGGGTTCCCGGGTTCGATTCCCGGCGGGGTCAAGGATTTTCTCTGCCTCGTGATGGCTGGGTGTTGTGTGCTGTCCTTAGGTTAGTTAGGTTTAAGTAGTTCTAAGTTCTAGGGGACTGATGACCATAGATGTTAAGTCCCATAGTGCTCAGAGCCATTTGAACCATTTTTGACCGAATACACACCAAAATG
The DNA here is from genome assembly GCF_023864275.1 of Schistocerca cancellata. Classification (NCBI taxonomy): domain Eukaryota; kingdom Metazoa; phylum Arthropoda; class Insecta; order Orthoptera; family Acrididae; genus Schistocerca; species Schistocerca cancellata. The sequence goes on along the minus strand of NC_064629.1, from coordinate 739,734,413 downwards.
TGGGGAAATTGAGGATGTACTTGCATATCTTCTGGTTCACGTAGAACTATTTGTACATGGGAAGAAATATGTGGCATCAAGAGGAATCTGAGAAAACGTCGACATGGATCAAAGGGAATCAGGGAAGCAGACAATTTCTTTCCATTGAGGTAGCATTATACTGTATGTCTATTGAGGTATGAGTGATACACGTGAGTTGACTACTATATTTGATGCTTTTCAGGAAGACAGAGAACCATCCACCTCTAAACTTACTTGCATCTGTGTTAAAGGATAACAGAGAGTGGATGGAGTGATCGATTGAGATGGAGCTGTAACGAGGTACGTTTTAATGGTCGACTGATGATGCATTCTAGAGATTGGGAAGTTGCTGCAGAATAATTTTTCCACTGTTCTGTCAGGATGCATCAGTCACGTGACATCGCCTGTGTTCTGTATGTGATTTAAATCACTGTCTATTTGCGATCGTTAACGGTAAACCTGTCGTTCATCAGAGGACTTCCATATCATGTGTGATGAAACATGACACATTCCTCTAAACGAACTTTGATATGTGCGATGTACTCCCCCTCCCCTCTGTCGCATCTTGGGCGTAAAATCGAGACTTCAGCTCCATAACTAAGTTAGCAATAGATGCTTATGAGGCACTGCAATCCCCGTGTATACATTTGTATGATGTATGTGCTGTTTACAGAGTTAGTGATGGAATGATTTGTAATTTTCATATGTCGGACACTGCTGCTATGCGTTTATCTGTTTCCTGGAAGAGGTATTCGCCGCTACTAACGATCATTTTATATAGGGCTGATACAGGCATAATATAATTTCCGAACTGTGATGAGATGTGAACAATGGGTGCTATACATCTCCGGAAAGCTGTATTGTACCCGTATCACACAGAGCCAATGTTTTAAGGAAGTAGTGTTTTCGTTTTACCGTTCGATGACATAGATTATCATAGAGAAACCGGGAATAAGGATTTATGTCATCCGCTTGAAATATGTTTCTCACATTGGAATATTAACAGAGCCACATTCTATTACACTGATAGGTCGGAAATGCAAGCGATCTAACATTATAGCCCGTTTTAAGTGCAGAACGTTGTAGCCTTAGGAGTGCGTGTTTTTATGTTTTCTCTTACCAATACCTTCCAGGTACTGATCCTAGACTCTAGAACAATACTTTAGAGTTGATAGCTTGGTTGCTTCGCGTAAAAATACGTCGAACTCCATCTGTCTGGAGCTCCATCGTGCATAAAAATCACCCGTTTCTTGTTCTTCTTAACTGTCTGCTATTACATCACGACACTTTGAAATATGCTACTATACATCGAAAAGGAGTGTTAACCTCCTCGACATGGGCGCATCTCGAGAAATCTTGTGCACTGGGATGGTTGAGGACTCAGCAAGCTCAATTCATTCACAAGGCGTGGAGTGTAGTAGCTTACTTCTGGCCGGTTGCAGATTAAATCGGTAACGGTGTTGCAGGGTGGTTTGGTCAATGACTGTGTGAGGAGGGTCTTTCACTCTAATTCTACCCAAAGACAGCGAGAATGCACTGTGACTCCCATATGCGAAGAGATAGATCGTAAATTAAGCACTATGCTCGAGGTGTTAGAAATATGTAGAGCGCTGTCTGATATACTTTGATGGTGTATGTGTTCGAGAATTAACAATGAACGGACGTACTGCACAGTCATCTATCCACATTGACAATCTTACTCAAAGTGGAAAACTGGTGGTTTAGGTATGATACTGAAATTGGGAAACATGCTGTCGCACCATTGGTCGGTGTTGAAATTACTATAAAATTGCTAAAATTGATCGCACTATCAACATGTAATGCTTAATAGTAGAGTACATCGATGGTGTCATTTACATGCCATCTGTCCATTGGAATGCTGTTGGTTACCACGTAATGATTGTCTGACATCGCTTGTTTGAGTTGGAGAAAGAGTTTTGGTGGATGGACAACACCTTCTGGGGTGGAAAGCTTCGAAACACTGATCACGTACAAGACTGCAATATGATGAATCAGTCGAAATGTAACGTAGAGCCGTTAGCTATTCCATGTCAATGACAGATGAGTTTAAATGTAGAGCTCATGAATCACTTTCGGACTGTAGTTTGGAAACCATCCATAACGCCACAAAACTCTCCCAATTTGCTTATGTTGTAACTCTCTTTTATTTAAAATCATCAAGAGTTTGGGGCGTGTTATAGTAGCCGCAGTAACAATATGATTTACATTGTGCGATGTGTAGTTTTCTATGAGAGGCCATGAGTCAGAGCGTTTTAATGCCACTTTAGGACCTGACACAGACCTCGAAGTCATGGCAGAAAAACAAAATGTATGGCAGTGTACAACGCGTGTTAGAAAACAATGTTTCAAACAACAATACACAATCACAGGGAGCGTCTCTTGCGACTTACAGTATAGTCTGTGGCATACAGTCATCCTCCTACAGTATGGGTGATGAATCCTTAAACCGCCCTCTGCAATGGATCAAAAGCTGTATATTTAATAGGATTGTCCCGCGTCAGCAGCAGCAGCAGTTTTACAGGTAAATTCGATGACGGATGGAGTGTCCCATTAGGAATGCTCTTCTGGGAAACATCGCAACAACTCTCTCTCTCTGCACCAATCCACATCACAGCTATGCATCATCACGTTTGCAACGGCACCTAGGTGAGTTCTACACTCCTGGAAATTGAAATAAGAACACCGTGAATTCATTGTCCCAGGAAGGGGAAACTTTATTGACACATTCCTGGGGTCAGATACATCACATGATCACACTGACAGAACCACAGGCACATAGACACAGGCAACAGAGCATGCACAATGTCGCCACTAGTACAGTGTATATCCACCTTTCGCAGCAATGCTGGCTGCTATTCTCCCATGGAGACGATCGTAGAGATGCTGGATGTAGTCCTGTGGAACGGCTTGCCATGCCATTTCCACCTGGCGCCTCAGTTGGACCAGCGTTCGTGCTGGACGTGCAGACCGCGTGAGACGACGCTTCATCCAGTCCCAAACATGCTCAATGGGGGACAGATCCGGAGATCTTGCTGGCCATGGTAGTTGACTTACACCTTCTAGAGCACGTTGGGTGGCACGGGATACATGCGGACGTGCATTGTCCTGTTGGAACAGCAAGTTCCCTTGCCGGTCTAGGAATGGTAGAACGATGGGTTCGATGACGGTTGGGATGTACCATGCACTATTCAGTGTCCCCTCGACGATCACCAGTGGTGTACGGCCAGTGTAGGAGATCGCTCCCCACACCATGATGCCGGGTGTTGGCACTGTGTGCCTCGGTCGTATGCAGTCCTGATTGTGGCGCTCACCTGCACGGCGCCAAACACGCATACGACCATCATTGGCACCAAGGCAGAAGCGACTCTCATCGCTGAAGACGACACGTCTTCATTCGTCCCTCCATTCACGCCTGTCGCGACACCACTGGAGGCGGGCTGCACGATGTTGGGGCGTGAGCGGAAGACGGCCTAACGGTGTGCGGGACCGTAGCCCAGCTTCATGAAGACGGTTGCGAATGGTCCTCGCCGATACCCCAGGAGCAACAGTGTCCCTAATTTGCTGGGAAGTGGCGGTGCGGTCCCCTACGACACTGCGTAGGATCCTACAGTCTTGGCGTGCATCCGTGCGTCGCTGCGGTCCGGTCCCAGGTCGACGGGCACGTGCACCTTCCGCCGACCACTGGCGACAACATCGATGTACTGTGGAGACCTCACGCCCCACGTGTTGAGCAATTCGGCGGTACGCCCACCCGGCCTCCCGCATGCCCACTATACGCCCTCGCTCAAAGTCCGTCAACTGCACATATGGTTCACGACCACGCTGTCGCGGCATGCTACCAGTGTTAAAGACTGCGATGGAGCTCCGTATGCCACGGCAAACTGGTTGACACTGACGGCGGCGGTGCACAAATGCTGCGCAGCTAGCGCCATTCGACGGCCAACACCGCGGTTCCTGGTGTGTCCGCTGTGCCGTGCGTGTGATCATTGCTTGTACAGCCCTCTCGCAGTGTCCGGAGCAAGTATGGTGGGTCTGACACACCGGTGTCAATGTGTTCTTTTTTCCATTTCCAGGAGTGTATATCAGATGAAGTTAGTGGAGCTTTTATAGTTCGTAATTTTTCTCTGTTGGATGGTACAGAATAACGATGACAGCATGTTGGGCTGATAGATGTGAATGGACGCGGATCTGCTTTGGACTGTAGTATCTGTATCTACACTCACGCTCATAAATTAAGGATAATGTTGATACAAGGTGAAACAACGCTATGGTGGACGGTTTGCGAGTTTAAATCACCTCAGAGTATCACCATGCGGTGCATTTTACCTGCAGTCGTCAGAGGTGTGTTGGTCCAAGTCAGAGTACGGTGCAGCGAGTAAGTGTGCAGACGTTTTCAGACTTGCTAATGGTGACAGTGTTTTGAAAATGGCTCAAAGAACACATATTGATGACGTTATGAGGGGTAGAATACTAGGGCGACTGGAGGGTGGTCAAACACAGCAGGTCGTAGCACGGGCCCTCCATGTGCCAGAAAGTGTGATCTCAAGATCATGACAACGATTCCAGCAGACAGGAAACATGTCCAGGCATTACAGTACGGGATGCCCACAGTGTACAACACCACAAGAAGACCATTATCTCAATATCAGTGCCCGCAGATGGCCACAGAGTACTGCAGGTAGCCTTGCTCTGGATCTTACCGCAGCCACTGGAACAGTTGTTTCCAGAGACGCAGTCTACAGACGACTGAACAGACATGGTTTATTCGCCTGGAGACCTGCAAGGTGTATTCCACCGACCCCTGGTCACAGGAGAGCCCATAAAGCCTGGTGTCAAGAACACAGTATATGGTAATTGGAACAGTAATCCCAGGTTATGTTCACGGACGAGTCCAGGTATAGTTTGATCAGTGATTCTCGTCGGATTTTCATCTGGCGTGAACCAGGAACCAGATACCAACCCCTTAATGTCCTTGAAAGGGACCTGTATGGAGGTCGTGGTTTGATGGTGTGGGGTGGGATTATGATTGGTGCACATACACCTCTGCATGTCTTTGACAGAGGAACTGTAGCAGGTCAGGTGTCTCGGGACGTCATTTTGCACCAGTATGTCCATTTTTTCACGGGTGCAGTGGGTCCCACCTATCTCCTGATGGATGATAACACACGGCCCCACCGAGGTGCCATCATGGAGGAGTACCTTGAAACAGAAGATATCAGGCGAATGGAGTGGCCTGCCTGTTCTCCAGACCTAAACCACATCGAGCACATCTGGGATGCACACGGTAGACGTATCGCCGCATGTCTTCAAACCCCTAGGACACTTCAGGAGCTCCGACAGGCGCTGGTGAAAGAATGGTAGGCTATACCACAGCAGCTTCTCGATACCCCTGATCCACAGTATGCCAACCCCGTTGTGCGGCCTGTGTACGTCTGCATGGTGATCATATCCCATATTGATGTCGAGGTACATGCGCAGGAAACAGTGGCGTTTTGTAGCACATGTGTTTTGTAATGGTTTTCTCAACTTATTACCAATACCGTAGACTTATAGATCTGTGTCGTGTGTGTTCCCTATGTGACTATGCTATTAGCGCCAGTTTTGTGTAGTGCCACGTTGTGTGGCACCACATTCTGCAATTATCCTTAATTTATGAGCATGAGCGTAGTTTGGAGATGTACCACAATGCGCGCATTTCCACTGAATGGTCAAAACATTATCCTGTTGCACTAACTCAGGCTGCTCTGTTCCTACACGGGTTGCAGAAGGTGCTGGATATGGCCTTCTCTGACGTCTACTTAGTTCCAACTTAAATGTCAATGATCACAATCGCAAAGCTGCAGAAATTGCAGCAGTTGCAGGATGCGTAGGGACAGACTAAAACCATGATGGAATTTTACTGTAGCAGATAGATTCGAGAAAGGTGACTCGTTTCGAGTTATGAGAGTGACAGAAATATGATTCACTGGTGGCAGTGGTCCTGCGCAGATATGGGGCTGAATGGAAGGACTAGATTTCAAATCATAGATATCATTTCTAGCGGATAGCGTAACACTAGAGATCTGAAAAGCTAGTGTACATCTCGTACGACCTCAATCAGCACACCTATGTTTGTGATCCTTCTCAATCAGTCATTGGGTATTACTCAGTGGATATATCGCAGAACCTCTGACACAGTATCGAGACAGAATACGTTACACATACTGGACAAAAATCTAGTGGCGTGAGAGAGTTGCAGATAGCGGTTTCATACCACGTTCCTTAGCCAAAACACTTTCAAAATTGTGCGATTTTATGACGAGGTTGCATCGTGGGTTACGTGTAAGCGGACTGCTGGTCTGATAATACACACTCCTACGATCACAGTCTCGGTATTTGTCTGGAAAAACCAATTCATTCGGGGGTAATGCCATACCTCGATTTATAAAGCCAGTATAGCTTTTAACGTGGACACTTGTGTGCACCTGTAGAACCAAGACCGCTTGTGACAGTCATATACAGTAGTTGTAGCGATCGGCTTTTTTAATATCTGGCCGATTACACCTCTCTTTCTAAGACACAGTGGTAACACCCGCAAGAAAAACTTGTGAGACATGTCCACCCATAGCCGATTTTCTCTAAGTAATGCTTTGTATCATATGGAATCATCTATTAGCCAACTACTATACTTAGTAGTAGTAAGGGATGCGTGACAGCTTTACCTTGAGCATCAGATTTATAAAGTATGTGTTTGTGTTTCGACATGTGCAAAGGAGATGACTGTGCAATATTGTGATAGCAGAGGAAGAGTATGTCAAGTCATAAGAATGGTACAGATATTTCTATTTTCAGAGCCACAGCCTCAGCAGGATGTATTTCTGATACTTCGCTCATTGTCGAATGTCGTTCAATTGAGACCGCGAACGTAACATTTAGTTGTAAGTATAGCAATCAAATATATTTGTGACCTGTTTTCTAGGGTGATTCTGCCAATGCGTGGTATGTGGTGGGTCTGATTCACGTTTCCCATTAACGGTAGGATCTGTCTGAATAGAGACGCCTGTTGGATCGTAGGAATGTAGCTGAGTTAACTTTGTCATCCTCTAGACGTCAGAATAGTGAACTAATACTTAGTATGTGTTGGATAACTTTCGTGATTACGTGGAAATTTGACAAGATTCAATATGGACGTGTGTCTGCACTGGGCCATTATTTCTGCTTATATAAATTGTTCGGTTCATTGCTTCAGCACATTTCGCGCCTTTATTTAGTTGTGGGAACATGAATTGTGGTTTGTGCATCTAGCAGGTGAAAGACACGTTTGCTGGTTCTCTAGACATGAGAAACACGTTATTTGACTTTGTAAATTATAGGGATTTTTTGGAATCTGTTACACAACTGACATTGGTATTAGCTAGTGGAAATATCAGTTTCCTCTATTTTTCTTTTGTCGAGTTTTTTTAACGTGAATGTCCTCGCACACAAGATAAGTTTCTAGTTACTCAGTGATCTACTGCACATTCCACCTCACTAAAGTTTAGGGTGTGTAGAGAAATAATTTCCAGTCTATATCTTGGGAAGCGATCGGTAGGAAGCTGCTGTGTGCTTGATATCGAGTAGTACCGCGAAAATGGTATAGTATTACCGCAAACCATACGAAAATACGTCTGGTCTTGTAATACCAGAGTCTGGAGATAGGTGTAGAAAAGCAAGCAAGCAATCAGATCCGGCCCAGAAATAGTAATGCGTTTGTGCTCAGGGGAAGTTAGCAAGATTTGTAGAACAGTTCTGAGAGTGATTTCAATCTGCTGAGGGTGCTCTGGTCATTCGTTGGCAGTGGATGCCCACCCGACCCCGTGGTAACTATCTAGTGGTGCAAGGGGTATATATGACGCTCTATGTCTTAGCGGTATATGTATGAGTGATGTAAAAGGGATGATTTTGTATGGTGCAGGATATGAATTGTATGTTTATTGCATCGAGATGGTAGAGTGTGATATATTGCTAGGTTGGAGATTGGTTTCACGCTCTAATATTCAAGCTCCTGTCCTCAGTGTGAGAGCAGTGTAATTGAGTAAGAGTCTTTCCGTATTTGACAATATGTAGGATAGTTTGTAAAATTTAATTGTTGGTGCAATATGGTGATCTGTGTAAAATAGTTTTTTACCTCTGAAAGTCCCGTCTGCAGAAAGAAAGCAAAGGCGTACATTGCTTCCACACCAATGGCATCAGTAATAGGGGGATAAGTTCGATAAAAGCCAATCATAAAGCTCGATTCATTCACAAGACTTCTTTTGTACTAGGATATAGGAGTCTCTACATAGTGGTTAGAACGTTTGCATATGTTGTGAGCAGGAAAGGTAACACATGATGGATGGGGTGCCACTATAGCTCCCCGAGGACAATTGCATTCCGCATTATGCTACGCTATTTTCGTAAACAGATTCTGTTACGGCACAAATTTCTGTGCATACAAGCTGAGTCATCAAGAAAGCGAGCGTTAACTATTCCTGGGACACTATACAATTTCCGAGAGTTCGACTTTGCTCTTATTTTGCATAGCCATGTGACAACATATAAGATTGAGAACCTTGTTAGATGTCGTTGTGATGGTTTGTAGCTACCCGCGCACACTTCACAGCATTGGGTCAGTCACGCTGGGCGGTTAGATGTGTCTCTCCTGTCGCGCTAGGAACAATGCACCCTGTGCTATTCAGTGATGTCAGTATCCCAAGGTATCGCATCAGCAATGGTAAAACATTGCTGCCCAGAGGTGTCTCGCATATGGGACCAGCGTGAGTGCACGTTGGAGTTCTGTGATGTTAGTATCACAGTCAAGGAATTCTAACTTTATACTAGACAATAGAAGCAAGTTTCACTCGGTCGCTGTAGTCAGCAAAAGTGTGAGAGCGATGGCTCACACTGGCTTGGTTCCAGCGGTGGGCCTTGGCAGTGGCGGCGCGCTCTGCAAATAGGTCTTCATTCTCATCTGGTGGAGTTGGCAGCGGTGCCTAGGTGAACATGTATTTTGAGAGGAATTTCTCATGTAGCAAGTATGAAAGAGATGTCGCCAACACATGCTTGCGGAACCCGAACGGGCAACTGTGCATCACTTCGCGGGGGCTGCTGCTAGCCTCCTGTGTCGTCCAGTGGACAGGGGGAAGTGTGCGGTGCTTGCGTGTGTCTGTTGCACTATTTTGTGAGCAGATCTGTAGGCTGCGCTATTCGTTATATGGACAGTATATGAGTACTGAGCGTGTTACACATCAGTCTATTGCATTATTCAGGAGGAGTTTGTGTGTGTGTACTAAAATTATTTCGGTAATTTAGGAGTTGTTTGTGTGCCTACAGAGCCTTATTTAGGAGTAGTTTACAGGTCTGTGGGCTCTGTGGCGTGACCCCAAACATGTCAGAGCATGTGTTTTGTATCAGTGTGATAAATATACTATATTTCAAAATCCATCCCTAAATCAATTGTTCTAAAATAAATAAAGTATACTCCTTCCTTACTCTCTCCAGCATCCCAGTGCATGCTGAGTCATTTTCGCGCCATTTTTCCCCTCTTGACCACAATCTTGGTTTATGTCACAGGAGGGATGACACCACCCTCTGGTGGCAGTACTGCTTACTAGGTCAGTTGGACTCAAGATCTCGTGGTGGAGACACTGCCTGCAAAATAAAGACTTATTTCCAGCACAGGCAGAGTCCTTTTCTTGCCATTTCCCCCACCCAGGACCGTCATCTTTGATTACGTTTCGGAATGGATGACAATGCTCTCTGGTGGTGGTACTGTGCACTAGACCCTAACCTCATGGCGAACACATTGTTTCCCGCCATCTTGGATAATGGTACTTGCGTCACGAGCTGACGTCCTGGTGGCCATCTTGGATTATGTCACAGATGAGAGCGCCCTCTGGAAGTGGTACTGTGTAATAGGTCATTTGGAGTTCGGACCCCATGGTGAGCACACTGTTTCCCGCCATTTCCCACCCACCACCTTGGGCTATGTCACAGGAGGGATGACAGCACCCTCTGGTGGTAGTACTGTGTGATAGGTCAGTTGGAGTCCAGACCCCTTGGCGACCACACTGAATGGTGTTAGTGCCTCTAATTGTATAAATAAAATAGTGTCTACAAAATAATAAAGCCTAATGTCAAGCAAAGGTCGAGTCCTCTCCCCGCCAATACCTAGGAAGAGGACCGAGTGAGGTGGCACAGTGGTTAGACACTGGACTCACATTCGGGAGGACGACGGTTCAATCCCGCGTCCGGCCATCCTGATTTAGGTTTTCCGTGATTTCCCTAAATCATTCCAGGCAAATGCCGGGATGGTTCCTCTGAAAGGGCCCGGCCAACTTCCTTCCCTAATCCGATGACAACGATGACCACGCTGTCGGGTCTCCTTCCCCAAACAACCAACCAACCTAGGAAGAGGTGGAGATCAGGTGACTTAGGTTAGTGGAGGTAGCCCAACTGCCCTATCTTTCCCGCCATTTTCTTATGTTATTGGAGATAACCCAAGTGACCTTTCTTTACCACAAAAATTCAAACTTGGCGCCAGTTCCTAGGGAGAGGTGGCGATCAGATGACTTAGATTAGTGGAGGGTGCCCAGCTGTCCTTTCTTTCCTGCTATTTTCTTAGGTTAGTAGAGATAGCCCAAGTGACCTATCTTCTGGCCAAAATTCAAACGTCCCAGCAATCCCTGGGAAGAGGTGGTGGTTGGATGATTTAGGTTAATGGAGGTAGTCCAAGTGACCTTTCTTTCGCACCATTTTCTTAGGTTGGTAGAGGATGCATCGTCCTAATGGAATTTGAACTGGGGGTGGGAAGGTGAGGGGGCAGTGTTAGGTTAGTGGCTGTAGCCCAATTGACCTATCTTTCCATCAAAATTCAAACTTACCGCCAAAATCCGCCATATTGGATGACTTTGGCGTGGGACCTCTTTGCCCCAATACTTTCCACCACCCTCTATAAGTGATAATCTAGGGTTAAGGTATACTGTGCTTGATATTAGGGACTTAGTGTTAAAGGTATTCTTGGAGCAGCTGTCATGCTACTACCAATATCAAAACTCACAGTTTTTCTGTATACCATTCTCCTGATAGTGATGTTGAGTAATTTCTTCGAACAGAAAAAATACCAAACACAAAACAGTAATTTTAGGAGATTTAAATTTTGATGTAAGGTAAATGATACCAAAAAATGCCAATTTGCTAAACATGCTACGATCTCACAATCTCTTCTGTGCAAATTACAGTCCTGCAAGACAATTTTCTTGTGTTGGAAGTTTTATTACAAAAGTTCATAAACGTGATTTTGAATTGGGACAGATCACAATGGTATAGAGGTAAAACTACCAATTAATGAACCAAAGGGGGAGTGTGAATCAACTCATTATTTCACTATTTCAGGCTGTTAAATGATAAAAGCATAAATAGCATCAGGGATAAGCTGTAGGTATGAAACTGGAATAATGTAATATATGTTTTCAACAATGTTGAAGACGCTTGTAGCGGTTTGTTAGTACTGTATCTGAAATTTTCAAAACCTCCTATCCAATGGACAAAACTCCAATAATAAATTTAAGGCTGCATGGAGGGTCATAAAGCAAAATTAGATACATGTAGCCATTGTGTAAAAGTTACAACCAATTTAATGTCACTCCAGATGAATTTAACTCTTTTTTATCAGTGCTGCAAATCCGAATTCCTTATCTCCTCATAAGAAAGAGTTCACAATCTAATTCACAATCTACTTGTATAAACCAGTTTTTCCAAAACTATGCTGATACCATGCCAACTTGTCATTGGGGAAAAGTGGAAGTATTTGATTGCATTAACTCTGTAACAAAATTAAGTTTCTCCAGATAACAAAATATTTATGCCCTTTCAAATTTTGTGATTAAAAAAGAAATAATCGACTTGATATCATTCCCTCCATGCACTCTCATAAACTGGATATTTGTCAGTGGTACTTCTCCAAAATGTCTAAAAAAGACAGTAATCTTTCCATTACACAAAAAGGGTGATAAATCCTGCACTAATAATTATCATTCAATTTCTCTGACACCTATTTTCTCAAAGATAATTGAATATTGTACATAAAAACAAATTTGCATGCATTTGTCAAGAAACAATAAATTGACTATGTCTCAGTATGGTTTCATGTCCCAATTATCAACAATAGAAGCTGTTGAAAATGTTGTTTCAATTGCGAAATCCTCTTTTGAATCCAAATTATCTGCTGAGGCCACAGTAGTGGACTTGACCAAGATATTTGATTCAGTGAATCACAAAGTATTGCTTGAAAAATTATGGTGATATAGCATAATTGTTCTGGAACTATCCCTCGTTAAATCACATCTCACAAGGGGAGGCCGCCAATTGTGAAATTCAGATTCGATTCATACTCCGCGTAATAAAAGCTCATGGCCATTAGTGTAATGTGGCAAAGCACCAAGATGCACTTCTCAGCCGTTGTCAAGAAAATCGACAGTTAAAAGAAACCGTTGCGGTGAAATACTCTCTACGATTAATAGTTTCCTACAGCGTCATGGCGCAGCGGTAAGCGCTGGGGTTCGCAATCCGAAAGTTGCCGGATCGAATCTCGCGCCATGAAACTTTTTTTTTATTATTTGTTTCTTGTGATTCAAATGTAGACACACACACACACACACACACACACACACATATACATATATATATACACTCCTGGAAATGGAAAAAAGAACACATTGACACCGGTGTGTCAGACCCACCATACTTGCTCCGGACACTGCGAGAGGGCTGTACAAGCAATGATCACACGCACGGCACAGCGGACACACCAGGAACCGCGCTGTTGGCCGTCGAATGGCGCTAGCTGCGCAGCATTTGTGCACCGCCGCCGTCAGTGTCAGCCAGTTTGCCGTGGCATACGAAGCTCCATCGCAGTCTTTAACACTGGTAGCATGCCGCGACAGCGTGGACGTGAACCGTATGTGCAGTTGACGGACTTTGAGTGAGGGCGTATAGTGGGCATGCGGGAGGCCGGGTGGACGTACCGCCGAATTGCTCAACACGTGGGGCGTGAGGTCTCCACAGTACATCGATGTTGTCGCCAGTGGTCGGCGGAAGGTGCACGTGCCCGTCGACCTGGGACCGGACCGCAGCGACGCACGGATGCACGCCAAGACCGTAGGATCCTACGCAGTGCCGTAGGGGACCGCACCGCCACTTCCCAGCAAATTAGGGACACTGTTGCTCCTGGGGTATCGGCGAGGACCATTCGCAACCGTCTCCATGAAGCTGGGCTACGGTCCCGCACACCGTTAGGCCGTCTTCCGCTCACGCCCCAACATCGTGCAGCCCGCCTCCAGTGGTGTCGCGACAGGCGTGAATGGAGGGACGAATGGAGACGTGTCGTCTTCAGCGATGAGAGTCGCTTCTGCCTTGGTGCCAATGATGGTAGTATGCGTGTTTGGCGCCGTGCAGGTGAGCGCCACAATCAGGACTGCATACGACCGAGGCACACAGGGCCAACACCCGGCATCATGGTGTGGGGAGCGATCTCCTACACTGGCCGTACACCACTGGTGATCGTCGAGGGGACACTGAATAGTGCACGGTACATCCAAACCGTCATCGAACCCATCGTTCTACCATTCCTAGACCGGCAAGGGAACTTGCTGTTCCAACAGGACAATGCACGTCCGCATGTATCCCGTGCCACCCAACGTGCTCTAGAAGGTGTAAGTCAACTACCCTGGCCAGCAAGATCTCCGGATCTGTCCCCCATTGAGCATGTTTGGGACTGGATGAAGCGTCGTCTCACGCGGTCTGCACGTCCAGCACGAACGCTGGTCCAACTGAGGCGCCAGGTGGAAATGGCATGGCAAGCCGTTCCACAGGACTACATCCAGCATCTCTACGATCGTCTCCATGGGAGAATAGCAGCCTGCATTGCTGCGAAAGGTGGATATACACTGTACTAGTGCCGACATTGTGCATGCTCTGTTGCCTGTGTCTATGTGCCTGTGGTTCTGTCAGTGTGATCATGTGATGTATCTAACCCCAGGAATGTGTCAATAAAGTTTCCACTTCCTGGGACAATGAATTCACGGTGTTCTCATTTCAATTTCCAGGAGTGTATATAGCTCGCGCCATGCAACTTTTTTTTATTATTTGTTTTTTGTAATTCAAATGTACACACACACACACACACACACACACACACACACACACACACACACACACATATATATATATATATATATATATATATACATACACTCCTGGAAATTGAAATAAGAACACCGTGAATTCATTGTCCCAGGAGCAAGTATGGTGGGTCTGACACACCGGTGTCAATGTGTTCTTTTTCCGTTTCCAGGAGTGTATAAGCACTTGGCTGTACTTTAAATTTTTCCGAGGGTGATGTTAAAAGCCACTTTCCTCATCCTGTGGAAAAATACAATGTTTATTGTATCTTTGACATGTGTCACATGATTAAGTTAGCCATAAATGCTGTAGCAGAAGTATCTATTGAGTCTCCAACTGGCATTATTAGATGGCATTTCATTGAGCAACTGAAGAAGGTACAACAAGAAGAAGGTATGACATTTGCCAACAAACTATCAGGACAACATATAAGTTATGTAAATAGAAAAATGAATGTTTCATTAGCTACACAGACTTTGAATTCTAGTGTGGCAGATAGTATAGAGTTTTTGAGGGGGGTTGGTGATCCAAATTTTAAAGGAAGTGAAGCAACAGTAGAATTTTTGTATTATATTGATAGGATTTTTGATATTCTGAACTCCAGAAATCCATTAGGTAAAGGGTATAAGAGCCCCCTGAGACTTGACAACAAATCTTATTGGCTTGGTATTTTCAGACACTAAAAATTATATCAAAAGCTTAAAAATTATTGGTGTTCCGTTGCTGCTCCATGCAAGAAGTACTTTTGCTTTTGGGATAATTTTCGATATGCAATCTACATCTACATCTACATCTACATCCATACTCCGCAAGCCACCTGACGGTGTGTGGCGGAGGGTACCTTCAGTACCTCTATCGGTTCTCCCTTCTATTCCAGTCTCGTATTGTTCGTGGAAAGAAGGATTGTCGGTATGCCTCTGTGTGGGCTCTAATCTCTCTGATTTTATCCTCATGGTCTCTTCGCGAGATATACGTAGGAGGGAGCAATATACTGCTTGACTCTTCGGTGAAGGTATGTTCTCGAAACTTCAATAAAAGCCCGTACCGAGCTACTGAGCGTCTCTCCTGCAGAGTCTTCCACTGGAGTTTATCTATCATCTCCATAACGCTTTCGCGATTACTAAATGATCCTGTAACGAAGTGCGCTGCTCTCCGTTGGATCTTCTCTATCTCTTCTATCAGCCCTATCTGGTACGGATCCCACACTGCTGAGCAGTATTCAAGCAGTGGGCGAACAAGCGTACTGTAACCTACTTCCTTTGTTTTCGGATTGCATTTCCTTAGGATTCTTCCAATGAATCTCAGTCTGGCATCTGCTTTACCGACGATCAACATTATATGATCATTCCATTTTAAATCACTCCTAATGCGTACTCCCAGATAATTTATGGTATTAACTGCTTCCAGTTGCTGACCTGCTATTTTGTAGCTAAATGATAAAGGATCTATCTTTCTGTATATTTGCAGCACATTACACTTGTCTACATTGAGATTCAATTGCCATTCCCTGCACCATGCGTCAATTCGCTGCAGATCCTCCTGCATTTCAGTACAATTTTCCATTGTTACAACCTCTCGATACACCACAGCATCATCTGCAAAAAGCCTCAGTGAACTTCCGATGTCATCCACCAGGTCATTTATGTATATTATGAATAGCAACGGTCCTATGACACTCCCCTGCGGCACACCTGAAATCACTCTTACTTCGGGAGACTTCTCTCCATTGAGAATAACATGCTGCGTCCTGTTATCTAGGAACTCCTCAATCCAATCACACAATTGGTCTGATAGTCCATATGCTCTTACTTTGTTCATTAAACGACTGTGGGGAACTGTATCGAACGCCTTGCGGAAGTCAAGAAACACGGCATCTACCTGTGAACCCGTGTCTATGGCCCTCTGAGTCTCGTGGACTCAGTCAGGCACATAGCTCTGTCAAGTATGCTTCGTGTTGAATCTCCTCTGAAGTATTTGCTGGCATATAAACTGTCACAACATCACTTAGGGCTTTTTTTTCCTGCATTCGGCCCAGAGGTGAACGAACAACAATCCAAATGCATACCAGTTCAAATGTGCCATGAGAAAGTTGCTCTTGGGTAACAGTGTCACTGTAATGAATGAGAATTGCTCAAATTTTAATGTGTGTTGTTTGCCACCTGTTTATGATTTTCATGCAAGAAAGCATGTAGTAGAAAGTGATGAAAGTGCTGCAGAAAATGAAATAGAGAAGTGGTGTGTGCTTCTTGATGATAAGATTAAGTTCTCATTTTACAAGCAAAACATAGTCTATTATACTGCAGGGTATGTGTCATTGCTGTTGTCAAGGCAGATCACATGCAAAGACTGCCTTCACATACTGAAGCCACCAATAGCTAAATCTGCATTAGAATGTGATGCTCTCTATGCTTTTCCCAATATGGCCAGTAAAAATGCAATTGTAAATTTTGTTAACCTGGGAGAACTGGTTAAAACAAGTGGCTGCGTTTACTCTGTTGTAGAATACTCAGATAAACTGTTTCAGATGTTTGTGATTGCTGGGGATATGCGACGAAAATATATACAGGCCAAGATTTTGCATTCTGTTAAAAGTAATTTTGTAGATTACCCATTTCCTGCTCTTGGTCATGATTACCATTATGAAATTGGGATTGAGGACTTACATCAGACTCAACTTGTTTGTAAGATTGCATCCCTGTACTCCTGCATACGCTTAAAAACATATGGGAAAAAAATGTCTGCTGAGAAAATTTTAAACAACAAATCAAGTATAAGGCAGAAGTTAAATAAACTCATATTGTTTAATCATGTATAGTGCTCAAATTGGAAAAGATTATGTAATGGAACATTCCATGCAGATGGGTGTGACATTTTGACAGCTTTTTTAAAACTACTTTGTCCATAGATTTGTTGTTGTGTAATGATGAACTTCAAAGGATGAATCACATTGAAGTAAAACTAACTCTTTACATCCTGTGTAGATATTGGAACAAAATTCTAATTGTTTATTATATAAGCTTATTTTAAGATGTTTGGTGTTACAAAATATGCACTTGCATTAAAAACAGGTGATTTGTGTGAAATTAATGGAAAAAAAAGTTCTGAGACTTATTTGACAGATGGCTTTCAGTGTGAGAAAATATTTCCCTCAATTACTATGTTAACTTGAATTTGATCTAATGGAGTATGCAGTGGCCCTATGTTTCAAACAGTAATGTTTGTGGGTACTCTGCAACATAAGAGCAATAAAATTGTTACTCTGTCAATTCTTGTTTTAATACTTCCTAGAATGAACACAATGTTCCAATTGATCGTAAGCATTCTTTTTACTTTAGAACCATTCTAGAATAAGGGAGCCTGAGTCAGGCGAAACCTAATTCTCTGAATTTTGTCTTTATTTTGCTAGGAGGTCTTTCTATTATATTTTCCTGTGTTGGAGGGGGGGGGGGGGAAGAGAATGCAAATAATCATATAGAATTATCTTTCTAGCACTACAAAGTACAGAATACAGTGATTGCAGTTGCACTTGGCAATTTAGGAAATTTCCGTACTTGTTACATGCCTAATTTTCATCATTTACCTTAATTATATGGTTGCACTTTTTGCTGATTTGATCTGTGTACTAAATGTTAAAAATATTTTGTTGTTCATAGTAATAAAAGCATTTCATTTTGTTAGTTTATATGTCCCACATGGAACTGAAGTTATGACAACAAAGGAAGGAATTAACATTAAGGAATCTTACTTCACAGAAATTATGTAACAATGGTTACACTTTTTGCTAGTTAACGTTAACATAAACCATTTAGTTTTCCATTAAGAGTGAAAGCAGTTGCACGAGTCACGTGTAGAACAAAGTTACCTATAGGGAACTAAAGTATTTTATGTTTGAGTTGTTGCAGGCCCAAAGTATTGTGCTCTTCATATTTCTATTTAAAAAAGTTTGTAACTCAAATTCACAGACAATTTGGAATCTGTACATACATGTATGTAGCAAAGTACTTTTCATGTGCCATGTGTAACCTTTAATTTTCTGGTTTAAATATAATTTATTTCATGAATTACCTTTAATACCAACAATGTCTGAATGCATTATTTACCATTTAGAAGAAGCAATATTAGTGTACAGAATAACAAACCTCATGAAAAATGGGAGAGATTGTTCTGTACAGAACTTGGAATGGCTCTTTATCAATAGCAGGTAAAAAGAAGGCTTCTATTAAATGTTCAAAGAAACCAATAAGCACCTCTTAATTCACCATACAGGTGATACAGTAATAAAACAATTTACTTTTTCAGAATTTCTGGTAAGTATTAAGTGTGAAGACCTATTCAATTAGTATTTGCTTTACCAATAAACTGTAGTACAAGCACACGTAGAAACAGGTAATTATGGGAGTAAAGAGTTATGTTAAAATTAAAGATACTGACTGGTATTACTTGCTCACAGAACATTGTAGTTGCTGTACAGTTAATGCTGTGAGTGGTGTACCCAATGTGATTCCTGGAGGACATAATATTCTGTTATCCTATGGGAGTGCACTGGTACCACACCTATTGAAAGTAAGTTTTGCTGTGGAATAGTGGTATCTGATGTCTGTACCAGAAAACAAATCTCCACTGTGACACCCTTATGTTCTTGGTATGCTATTAGCTATTTATTACAGGAATACTGTAAACATGGAGGAGGGAGGGAGGGACAGAGAGAATGTTACTCTCTTTCCAGATACTGTTCTATTTCTTCAAACCAATTCTGAATTCCTCAGGTTATTACATATCATTTACTGTACATTGTCCAGCAATACTTCTGTTGTTACCGGATAGTTTGTAATTTGGCACTACCTTTGTGCCACTGGTATTGGCCAGTGTCCTTTTGCAGATAAGAAACTCGGCTGGACTAGAATGTCTTGTCAGTATAGAACAAATTCAGACAATATGGAACTTTTTACACTAAATTTGCAATATGACACCCTTGTCTCACACAGATTGCAGCAGCCATTGGGGTGCCTGTCTGGCCAGCTTCTGCAACTTTCAGTTTCAGGTTTGGTTTTTGCTTGGGCCCTATACTGACAACCAATCATTCCAGTGACAGACACCATCTCAAAGACTGGAACCAAGATTCACAGAAATAAAATTCCATGGTTATAATTCATAGTGTAATTAATTTTGCACACTGACATGTTTTGAATTCAATTTTAAAATAAAACCATGGTACCAGTCATTGTTTGGGTGCCAGACTGGAAAATTACAGTTTTAAGACACCCCAACCATAAAATTAACAGCTGTGATCGATGTTATTTTCAGCAAGTTCCTTCACTTCCTACATCATCATGGATCAGTCCAATATAATATTAGTACTAGACTTAACTTCCAAATGATACAAGTCATGCATTTAAGAGGAGCCTTAACGTTGGCCTTTGTTTTTGTCTACTTTAAATGTATTTCTTGTCTCGTATCAAAGACTGAAGCACTGTCAAAAACTGGTGCTTCTACCTTATTACTCAGTTAAAATACACCATGCACGTACAGCCGTTAATAAAATCATAGCATTTAAATTTCTGATCAAAGAGAGAGCCAAATTCGTATGTGCATGTTGCAATTACAGTGTCAGCATATATGCAGATCGGTAATGCATCACTTCAGATAAAGAAAAATAATAAATTTTTCCGTTTATACGTAAGTAATACTTTAACTCGAAATATGGTGCTACAGAAGAATGCTGAAGATTAGATGGGTAGATCACATAACTAATGAGGAAGTATTGAATAGGATTGGGGAGAAGAGAAGTTTGTGGCACAACTTGACCAGAAGAAGGGATCGGTTGGTAGGACATGTTCTGAGGCATCAAGGGATCACCAATTTAGTATTGGAGGGCAGCGTGGAGGGTAAAAATCGTAGGGGGAGACCAAGAGATGAATACACTAAGCAGATTCAGAAGGATGTAGGTTGCAGTAGGTACTGGGAGATGAAGAAGCTTGTACAGGATAGAGTAGCATGGAGAGCTGCATCAAACCAGTCTCAGGACTGAAGACCACAACAACAACAATACTTTAACAGTTCAGTTGTAATTTCTGTTGTCCTTAAAGATACCCCTAAGCAAACGCAAACGATGTCAACTTTTTTTCAAGAGACGTCTTCACTGTTTTCCACACTTGATTTTCTGACTTATACCTGTAGTTAAAAGCTTTGGCAAGTAAGGTAATTTGTTGACCTCCATTGAATCTTAGTGTTTTAAAACGGGCAAATAAGTAAAGCACTCATAAAATTAATATTAAACGATTTATGGGTCAGCTTGTCAAACTTCCAAAACACACTCGAATTTAGGAATTTCATAGCAGAACTGTCACTGTTTTTTCTCGCTAGATTAGAGACACTTCATTATGTTGATGTGTAGACATCTAGAACATCCAATATAAAAGACTTATGAGGGCGCAGAACGAAAAACATTTTCATCCGTGTTTTGACACTTGGTTTTTTGCCAAATTCAGATATGGCGCACACCAGTGATCTCTGGCGGACACTCAATGATATGAACTTTGGCCGGCACGCGCTAGAGCCATCTATCGGTAGTTCCGGTAGTTGAGCATCCCTCATTTCGCTAGCTTTAGACGCCTGTCGTGGAGCGTGGGCTGAGCAGAAGGAGTGTGGCGGGAGTAGCGAGTGGAGCAGGTGTGTTGTGTGACGCTCCCGCGAGTTGCCGCGCTTTCGGTGTTTGGCAGCATCTAATTGCGCTCGACTTGCGATGATAGTTTCTGACATGGTGTCGCGGACGGGAAACATTAACTAGCGCACATCAAGAGCCCGTTTCGTCTGGTGACCGTGTCGAGAAGAAGGCGCGCCAACATCCAGCTTCTGCAACAGCGACGGCCGACAATGAGTGACTGTCGCCACCTCCTCGACCGACGGCTTCAAACCTTCAATCAACCGACAAGGAAGACTGGACGCACGTAAAGTTTTAGAACTGTATGGCAGACCTCAGCTTTTCAAACTGTACCATTTTCGTAACTATAATTACAGCAACTTAGCATGAACCTTTGTTGCTCATTGTCCCAATTGCATTGCCAAGCAGGGTCCCTTCCTTTTCCGGAATGAACCCGAGTGTCGTTGAAATTCAAACGCCAGCATTAAAGTACTAAAATTCGATTTCAATGCTTTAATTTCAAAGTTCAGTTAAAGCATTAGCTGGCCACAATATTTAGATTACACAAGCACAAATTAAGAGTGCGAGTTTTGTTACCGTATTTTAGCTTACCTGTGACTGCAGCTCAGCTTGGTACGTACTAAATTTTACTATTGTTAATTGTTCGGAATCATTTAATTCAAGTTCAAAGTTAAATCTCTTATTTCTAAATTGCGTAGATTCAAGTAGCTTTTGAAATGATTGTTGAGGTAGTCCAAGACTAACCGTATTTCACTGAATTTCGATGTGCTTCAGAAAGAAAGCTCACTATTAACTTCAGTCACTAAATTAACTTTCGATTTTCCGGTTTTATTAATTCTTTTGCTAAATTAAGTCAGGGTGTAGCGAAATTTATTACTTCTGCCAAACTTTCAGTTTTCACACTACACGTGTCAACCTTCAGTTGCCACGCTTCTAGTGCTAATTATATGTGAATAACCTTTCTTTTTCAGTTACTATAGTAATTGTCCTTAGGACTGGCGACCGTGATTTCCCCCAAATCTCAAATACCTAATTACCGCTAGTTAATTGTTAACGTAACGGCTGCACATTTACTTTCTTTATTAACTTTACCCCTTTTCAAAATTAATTTCCACCAGTTTCATTAGCACATTTCCTTTCATTTAGATGTAACCCTTTCCTCCCTCTTTACCGACAGGTTAACTTCGGTGACGATTGCTTTTCCAAAACTCCCATTAGGTACATGCGGTTTCATTTTTCACTGTCATTAAGGTCGGTAAGTGAGGGGGAGGTTACAACCGGTACAATATTTTTCAGTCACATGAAAAGTTCTTTAGTACCAGTTGAGAGAAACAGCATGTATGAAACCATCTGTGGGTTGCTGAACATAGCCTAATACCTTTAGATACAATATCACCACACGAAAGATTATTCGATTGACGCTAAATAGTCTCATATTTTGTAGAGAAATGTCCTGGACCTCCGTTTCTCGTCGCCATCTTATGTTCAGTTTTTCGCAGTGTGTCAATTTCTACTTTAATACACCAATTCATGTATGGTATTTACGGATTTTGTACCAGCAGATTCTTCTTCTTCTTTCGTAATATATAAGTTTGCACTCAAATGCCATTTGTAGATTGTATTCGATGGCAACAAATGGGACATTTCTTGATTTCTTGTTTCCTCAGTAACTGATCGGGCGTTGTAGATGCTACACATGTGGTCTCTGTTGCATTTTTTTATCCTGTTTATGTAGGTTTCTTCCATTGGTTCGTTATAATAGTAAAGGGAAAACACTTCCTATGATACTTAACATTAAATTTCACACAAAATGATCACTTTTACTTCATGAAACTCACAACCTTCTACATCGTTCTTTTTATTTTGTGAATGCATAATGTCTTGTTTACTCCATGTTAATACGGTAATTTTAGTGGGAAAAGCTTTTTGTGACCAGTACATACAAACATCAATCCTTATTCCATACCGAGCTTGGTGGAGCAGTGGTTAGCACACTGGACTCGCATTTGGGAGGACGACAGTTGAAACCCATGTCCGGCCATCCTGATTTAGGTTTTCCATGATTTCCGTAAATCGCTTCAGGCAAATGCCAAGATAGTTTCTTCGAAAGGGCACACCCAATTTCCTTCCCTAATCCGAGCTTGTGCTCCATTTCTAATGACCTCGTTGTCGACAGGACGTTAAACACTAATCTCCTCCTCCTCCTACTTGTTCCATAG
This sequence comes from Schistocerca cancellata, assembly GCF_023864275.1. Lineage (NCBI taxonomy): Eukaryota > Metazoa > Arthropoda > Insecta > Orthoptera > Acrididae > Schistocerca > Schistocerca cancellata. Next base: position 739,711,313 of record NC_064629.1, on the reverse strand, counting down.
ATCATGAAAATGGTGTTTTGTAATGATGTGGAACATGTCACTTTAACATAAGTTTTCTTTACACAAAATAAATAATTAATTAATTTTTTTCTTTTAGAGCTACTACTTCATATCTAAAAATTTATCTGTTGAGTAGAAGGAGTTGTCATTCAAAAATTGTTTTAAATGCTTTTTAGCAAAGTACCAAAGACTTTTGTGGCAGCATAATTCACCCCTTTCTGTGCCAAAGTGAGATTTTATACATAATAGTGAAGATCATCCTTTCTTCTAGTGTTATAGCTATGAAATTCGGTGTTATTTTTAAATTGGGATGGGTTATTAATAACAAATTTCATAAGTGAATGTATGTATTACGAAGATACTATGAATATCCCAAGTTCCTTAAATAAATGTATGTAAGGTTGTCTGGGGTGACTCCAGCTATTATTCTGATTACATGCCTTTGTGCAATGAATACTTTCTCTCTTAATGATGAATTGCCCCGAAATATGATACCATGTGGAAGCAGTGGATGAAAATAGGCGTAGTATGCTAATTTACTGATACGTTTATCACCAAAATTTGCAGTAGCTGAACCTAACCGTTTCAGCATATCATTGATGTGTTTCTTCCAATTCAATTTTTCATCAGTGCACACACCCAGAAATGTTGAATATTCTGTCTTACAAGGGGAAGGCCTCAGACACGGCCAACCGATTCGGCTCAGATTTGGCAGGTCCCTTGTGTACAACCTAAAACTAAGGAATCTAAGATATTTTGGGTTAACCCCCAAGCGTTTTTGAGAAAATCACCCCTAAACGTTATGACGAGCAATCGACTCAAAATTGGCGGGATCGATAAATATTGTAAATAGAGCATTTTTCATCATCATGTATGAGGTCCGAAAACGCATACTTTACCAGAAATCGAGGTATAAAACTTTTAGAACCGTCGCTTCCGTACCCAAATGGTGAACGATTTTCAACGGCAGCACCGATAGCGCAACGGCCAAGGTAACTGGCTGGGAATCGGAGCAACCGGCTTCGAATTTCGAAGAAACCTCGCGGATGTTCTTTTTTTCGTTTGTATTTTTCCATATCTCAATTGATAGGGATAGGAGGGTTAATAAGGTAAGTAAATCAATAAGGAATGATAATAATAAGGTAGGCAAACTAATTTCCCAAACGCTGTGAGTTGGTAAAGTATTAAACTTTTAAGCCTTGTCACATGAAAACAACTTCGAGTAAGAGTGCTGCGATTCCTCACGATGGATCGCAGATAGCCAACCGCGCGACGCTTGCTTACAGCGAGGCACGGGACAGAATGCGCGCGGGGAGAGTTCTGTTCTCCCAGTTACCTCTTGGTCTTATCATAGTTGTGAAGCTGGAAGAGTGAAGGTGTCCAGTACGAGCCTTATAGAAGTCAATCGGAAAGAGTTCTTTTCCGTCATTAGGCTGCAGCGAACCTCACCGATACATGTAGTGATTTTACCATCGTTAATGCGCCGGATGAAATACTTTTGTGAATGAATAGTATCCTTCCGTAAGTAACATATGACGAGTACTGTATCTAGTTTGTAGTAATTACCTCGTCTGTTTATGCCGTAGTAACTAGTTATTGTTTGTTGTGTCATATCTTTCAGGTGCATAATCTGAATAATGGAGGATGTACACCCTTCGACTAGCGCTGTAATATATAGTTGGGAGCCTGTCACAGACGATGGTAAGCGGGAAGTTACCGACGCTGTGTTTTGGTTTGTAAAAGTGTTGCAAGACAGATGCATTATCAATGCGCTACCGGAAGCAGGCAGTTCTGTTTCAAAAATGGTTCAAATGGCTCTCAGCACTATGGGACTTAGCTTCTGAGGCCATCAGTCCCCTAGAACTTAGAACTACTTAAACCTAACTAACCTAAGGACATCACACACATCCATGCCCGAGGCTGGATTCGAACCTGTGACTGTAGCGGTCGCGCGGTTCCAGACTGAAGCGCCTAGAACCGCTCGGCCACTCTGGCCGGCCTGCAGTTCTGTTTCTCGGGGTTCCAGATTAATAGGAGCGGCTATCGTCGAGCGATTTTTGGAGCTGACGAAGGAAATAACTTTTGTTGATACTGAAGTAGGAAACCATGAAGACGAAGCAGAAAGTGATTCAGTGGAAGATACCCAAACTAGTTAATCGCAAAATGGTCATAACACTTTGGAAATCTCCACGACACTGGGAATATGTGCTTCATCTGTTCCCGATGAGTATTACGAACCGGTTACTAAACGATTGAACTACGGCGCTATACCACTTGAAGTAAAAGTATAGGCGGTAGCGTTAGCCAGTAATCATCCAAATTGGAACTTACAAACACTGCAAAAGAATGGAGTAACAACGGCCTTGAAAAGGGAGAAGGACTTGAAATTGTGGGAAAGTGGTATCGTTAAAGGAGGGACAAGATACGACAAATACCAGGCGATAAATAAGTGGACATACGACCGATTTGTTGAATGTCGTTTTCTTAACGAGAATGTAACAACGAGAATACTTCAGGAGTGGGCTGCAGGTGCAACGCTCCAATATACGGCCAACAAGGATTTTACGTTCGCTGCATCATTATCTTGGGCAAGAAATTTTAAATCGTAGTATAAAATTCGTCAATGGCACGTCACTAAATACGTCTCTCATAAGGAGGTACAAAATATAGAAGATATGCAGAAAGTGGCGGTTCTTTTCAGCACACAAACGGCGTAACTTATGACCGGTTTTAATCGTGATTACGTGATCAACACCGATCAAACAGGATGCGAGTATCGGGTGAACATTCGTCGCACGTTATCGCATAAGGGAGAAAAACGAACCCTTGTCGCAGTTGGTGTGAAAACAAACTAACACATTCGTACACGCTGCAATATGCCATCACAGCCTCTGGAAAAGTGTTGCCTAAGGTTTTCACGTGTTTACAAGAAACGAATGTAACATTTGGTCCTCGGGTTATACAAGAGGTCAATTGTTTAACCGACTCTCTGAAAAATGTTTACATTACCTGCTCCAAACCCTGGAAACTGACGAATGCGATTTACAGAACATTTCTTGAGAATGTTTTAAAACCATACGTTTCTGATAACGAGTTTTGTCTAATATTGGATTCCTGGAGTGGACAAATTAATACTACAATATATGGCACAATGTTTATAGATGGCGAGGGTGCCGACGTGCACAGTATAAGTAATACCGCCAAACTGCACACCTGTGTGCCAGCCGTGTGATATTTATTTCTATCACCAAGTTAAAAACTTTATTTCCATTCTTCAGAATTACAGTGTGCTTCTGGAAACCGAGCTGGAACTGCAACCCGCACGGATGCAATAACTATTCACAGCGTACTACATAACCAACTTTCAGCACCGTTTTTTTAGGCAATGATATCGTATGCGTGGTACGCATCAAAATTAATTTCCGAAAAAGACATATTTTTAAATACATCCCAAGTTCGTTTTCCGCCGACTCTTCGGAAGGAACAGTGTAACTGTCGAAAGATTGCATTCATTAGATGTTCTTGGTGCCGTGAGTATATTTGTTTCGAATGTTTATATGAAAAGTACCATCCATCTAGTTGTTCGATGAAAAGTGAGGACACGTAACAGTGACTGGAAGAGCCACTGTAAAGTGACCTGGAGTAACAGTTTAGTTGTTTACTATCTCAAGAGGTTGGAGAAATTTATTTGCCTGCACTATTATTACCATTCCTTATTGATTTACTTACCTTATTAACTCTCCTATCCCTATCAATTGAGATATGGAAAAATACACTCCTGGAAATTGAAATAAGAACACCGTGAATCCATTGTCCCAGGAAGGGGAAACTTTATTGACACATTCCTGGGGTCAGATACATCACATGATCACACTGACAGAACCACAGGCACATAGACACAGGCAACAGAGCATGCACAATGTCGGCACTAGTACAGTGTATATCCACCTTTCGCAGCAATGCAGGCTGCTATTCTCCCATGGAGACGATCGTAGAGATGCTGGATGTAGTCCTGTGGAACGGCTTGCCATGCCATTTCCACCTGGCGCCTCAGTTGGACCAGCGTTCGTGCTGGACGTGCAGACCGCGTGAGACGACGCTTCATCCAGTCCCAAACATGCTCAATGGGGGACAGATCCGGAGATCTTGCTGGCCTGGGTAGTTGACTTACACCTTCTAGAGCACGTTGGGTGTCACGGGATACATGCGGACATGCATTGTCCTGTTGGAACAGCAAGTTCCCTTGCCGGTCTAGGAATGGTAGAACGATGGGTTCGATGACGGTTTGGATGTACCGTGCACTATTCAGTGTCCCCTCGACGATCACCAGTGGTGTACGGCCAGTGTAGGAGATCGCTCCCCACACCATGATGCCGGGTGTTGGCCCTGTGTGCCTCGGTCGTATGCAGTCCTGATTGTGGCGCTCACCTGCACGACGCCAAACACGCATACGACCATCATTGGCACCAAGGCAGAAGCGACTCTCATCGCTGAAGACGACACGTCTCCATTTGTCCCTCCATTCACGCCTGTCGCGACACCACTGGAGGCGGGTTGCACGATGTTGGGGCGTGAGCGGAAGACGGCCTAACGGTGTGCGGGACCGTAGCCCAGCTTCATGGAGACGGTTGCGAATGGTCCTCGCCGATACCCCAGGAGCAACAGTGTCCCTAATTTGCTGGGAAGTGGCGGTGCGGTCCCCTACGGCACTGCGTAGGATCCTACGGTCTTGGCGTGCATCCGTGCGTCGCTGCGGTCCGGTCCCAGGTCGACGGGCACGTGCACCTTCCGCCGACCACTGGCGACAACATCGATGTACTGTGGAGACCTCACGCCCCACGTGTTGAGCAATTCGGCGGTACGTCCACCCGGCCTCCCGCATGCCCACTATACGCCCTCGCTCAAAGTCCGTCAACTGCACATACGATTCACGTCCACGCTGTCGCGGCATGGTACCAGTGTTAAAGACTGCGATGGAGCTCCGTATGCCACGGCAAACTGGCTGACACTGACGGCGGCGGTGCACAAATGCTGCGCAGCTAGCGCCATTCGACGGCCAACACCGCGGTTCCTGGTGTGTCCGCTGTGCCGTGCGTGTGATCATTGCTTGTACAGCCCTCTCGCAGTGTCCGGAGCAAGTATGGTGGGTCTGACACACCGGTGTCAATGTGTTCTTTTTTCCATTTCCAGGAGTGTACAAACGAAAAGAACACCCGCCAGGTTCCTTCGAGATTCGAACCCGGGTTCTCCTATTCCCAGCTAGTTACCTTGGCCGTTGCGCTATCGGTGCTTTCGTCGAAAGTCGTTCACCATGTGGGTACAGACGCGGAAGTTGTAAAAATGTTTTTTACCTTGATTTCTGGTAAAGTATGCCTTTTCGGACCCCATACCTGATGATGAAAAATGCTCCTTTTACAATTATCTATTGATTCCGCCAATTTTGAGTCGATTGCTCGTCATAACATTTAGGGATTTTGTCAAAAACGCGGGGGTGTTGACCCAAAATATCTTAGATTCCTTCGTTTTAGGTTGTACACAAGCGACCTGCCAAATCTGAGCCGAATCAGTTGGCCATGTCTGAAGCCTTCCGCTTGTTAGTAACAGACTTCTGTTCATAGTCTATATTTATCAATGGTCTTATTCCATTTACTGTACAGAATTGTTTAAAATGTGTTTTCTCAAAGTTTATTGAGAGTCCATTTGCAGAGAACCACTTCATAATTATCTGAAAGACATCATTTACAATTTCCTCATCTTATTCTTGCTTGTTGGGTGCTATTAGTATGCTTGTATCATCAGCAAAAAGAACTAACTTTGCATCTTTATGAATATGGAGTGGCAAATCATTAATATATATTAATAACAATAAGGAACCCAAGACTGAACTCTATGGGACACCATTATTGATACCTCTCCAGTTAGAGGACTCTGCTATTTTTTGCAGACTATCTGTACTGTAAATTCCAACCTTCTGCAGTCTTCCAGTTAAATATGAATGAAACAATGTGTGTTCTGTCAAACTCATACCACAATAGTTAAGCTTATCTAGAAGAATTTCATGATTCACACAGTCAAAAGCCTTTGAGAGATCACAAAATATCACAATGGGTGATGTTTGGTTATTCAAAGCATTTAATATTTGATCAGTGAAAGCATATATATCCTTTTCTGTTGAAAAACCTTTCTGAAAACCAAACTGACATTGTATTAGTACTTAAGTTTTGCAAATATGTGATGCTACACTAGAATACATTACTTTTTCAAGAATTTTGCATAAAGCTGTCAGAAGTGCGATTGGGCAGTAGTTGTTAGCATCAGACCTATTCCCTTTTTTGTACAATGCTTTAACAATGGCGTATTTCAATCTATCTGGAAAATTGCCCTGTTTCAGTGATCTACTACATATGTGCCTGAGAATCCTACTTATTTGTTGGGAACAAGCTTTTAGGACTCTGTTTTAAATGCCATCAATTCCATAGGAGCTTTTACATTTGAGTGAATTTATTATTTTCCTTATTTCAGTAGAAGAGGTGGGTCGTATTTCAGCTTCATCAAATTGATTATTAAATATGTTTTCTGCTTCTGACTTCTTGTTAACAAATTTTTCATTGAGTTTGATAGAAATACAGTCTTCCTGTACTCTTGGTTACCCTATTTCCCTTTTAACAATATTCCAAATTGTTTTAATTTTACAATCAGACGTGCTAATCTCAGACATAATGCACATACTTCTGTACTTTTTAATAAATTTTCTTAATACAGTGTAGTAGTTTTTATAATGTATCACTGTTTCGGGATCATTAGTCCTCCTAGCTACAAGATACATTTCTCTTTTCTGTTTACAGGATATTTTTATCACTTTAGTAAGTCATGGGTTTTACATGGTTTCTGACAATTATATGTCACTGTTTTCTTAGGAAACTGTTTTCAAATATACTCACAAAGGTATCATGAAAAAAGTTAAATTTTAAATTAGCATCAGGTTCCCTGTACACCTCATCCCAGTCTAACTGTTGCAAGGTTTCCCTAAAATTTTCAATTGTTAAATTGTTAATTGAAAGCACTATTTTGGAGATCTGTTTTGCAGTACTGTATGGAGCTATATCACATACTGTAACTAGCTTTGCATCATGATCAGACAGACCATTCTTAACAGGAAAAGTTGACCAAAGTTGCCTGAAAAAGGGTCAAAGTAAACCCCAGATTATGGTACCGGAAAAAATACACTAATTATTCCACATTATGATTATTTTAGCACAAACATGGATGGACAATGCTGCCAGCAAAGTTTTTATCACATATTTTCCAATTATATACAAAAGCATAACACACACAATGTTGTGGTCCAGAAGCACTCGGAAGTGACGTCAAAATGACGTGCATGCAAACATGCTGCTCACTTGTCGACTGATCGAGATCCTTGGTCGAATCGAGTTAGAGTGAAAAGTATCTGCTATTTCTTCAGGAAGTCTACAGGCGCGTGTACACTGAGCTCAGAACATGTTTTTGTTCGCAACATTGTGTGCAACTTGTTCCATCAACATGTTGGCAACATTGTTCATTGTTCGCATTCCCGTTTACACTAGCGACTAACATTTCTACATATTCGCATAGTCTGCTATGGTGAACTGATACGAACATTTTTACTTTGTGTATTCACATCAAGAGATGTGGTATGTCAAGTGAAGAGGAAGAGTTAATGAAATTTAGTGCTTAATGAAATGAACAGACGAAGAAAACGACGTAGTTGTCGTTGGTGGACCAAAACATACAATAGAAGACATGGTGGGAATGACATCCTTTCTGAGCTGAATTTGGAAGACGTTTCTGGCTTTCGTAACTTCACTAGGATGTCGCGTCAGAATCTAAAATAGTGTTGAATATTATAGGACCAGTTGTTTTAAAAAAAAGACACAAATTTCAGAAAAGCCTGTAAAGCGAAGACTTGCTTTTACTCTTCGTTTTCTGGCATCAGGAGACCCCTATCAAAGCCTCACATATTTATTCTCTCATTTCAAGGCCAGCCATATCTCAAATAGTTCTGGAAGTTTCTGAAGTTTTGGTTGAAGGATTATGTAAAGGTATTAAGTTATGTTAACAGCACTGAAACACATACCCCAGCAAGAGAAGTGCCACAACTCGAAAATGGCAGTTTTGAGTTTATGTCACTGAAAAATATGGATACCATTACAGTATTACTTTTGTATGTAATATAACAAAATATACTGCCATTAAATACTTACTTGAAATCTAAAAGAAGCTTATACTCCTTCACTATAAGTATCATATAATTCTTTAAAAGTATTTTCTCAAATATTGCATTTTTGAGTTGTGTCACTGTTCTTGCCAGGTTGCAACGTATTTAATTGATTAGATGTTTATTTTTATATTGTTATTTACATATTAGCATTATTCCATGAAGACAATTTCTTCAGAATCCAAACCAGATATGCTGCAAATGAATGTGACAGGGGAATCTGCAGTTGAAGTTCAAGCTGATAATCCTGCTGCATCTTTGTTTATTACTGTATGCTGCTTCTTCCTCAGAGCATTCAGTTCTTCCTCGAAGAGTGTGAAAACGTGAAATCTTATGGGACTTAACTGCTAAGGTCATCAGTCCCTCGAAGAGCACATCACTTATTCGTTTTGTAGCCACCGCTCTTTCATAGGGCGAAAGCTCTTTCTACTTATTGACAACAATTTTTTCGAAGTCTGTTGCTGAGTCCTGTTGTTGCCTGTGTTGATGTTGATGTTGCTGCTGCATAATATTACGCAACATTTCGGCTGCATTAAGTATGGGATCGCTTCTTCCACCCCCCCCCCCCCCCCCCCGCCCACCCTCTTTCGACTTGTTTTTGTGGAGGTGGTGTACTGTTCTCTTCACATATCTCTGCAGGTTCCTCTGTTTCAGCTGCTGCATGCTGAAGCAGCTCTTGCGAAACCTGAAACCAAAGTGACTTGTTTCAGATGCCAGCTACTGAAGACGAATGGTGTTCAAAATAAAGTGTGTTCAGCCAGGCACTCCACTTCCCACATTGCGTGGGCGCAACTGATGGCAAGCATATTGCTCTACAGTGCCCTGTCGCTAGTGGGAGCGACTTTTATAACTGTAAGGGATCGTTTAGCATTGTATTTCTTGCTGTAGTTGACGCCAACTGAACTTTTTATATACTGACGTTGGCTGCCAAGGGAGGATTTCTGATGGAACTCTTTTCAAGAATGCCTCCACAAGTGAACTCATTCACAAAAATAAAGTGAACTTGCCACCTTACGAGAGTTTACTTGGAGGGACAAAGCCACCACCATATGTATTCACGGCACAAGACGCTTTTCCAGTACAGGAAAACATCATGAAGCCGTATCCAGGTAGGCACGACAGAGGCTCAAAAGAGAGAGTCTGTAACTACCGCTTGTCAAGAGCAAGGATGAGTGTGGAAAACACATTTGGTATTATGGCATCAGTGTTTCGTGTCATCTGCAAACTGATGCTATTATAACCACAGGAGTCACAAACCATCAAAATGACAGCAGTGTGTCTGCACAATTTTTTAAGAAGAAATTAGGCGTCAAAGAGTTATTACAGCCCACCAGGAAGCGTCGATTCTTTTTGTCCACAATCAGGTGAAGTTATCCCAGGGGCATGGAGACGAGATTCTAATGCATCCTCTATTACTGCACTCCCAAACATACCATGGAGAACTTGTCAAACACCAAAGGAAATTCGCGACGAATTTGCCAACTATTTTGTGAACCTACAAGGAGTTGTTTCATGGCGAAATAATTACAGTTAAAATTGTTGTACAAGAGAAGAAAATTAATCGTATGCAACCATAACCTTGTTTACCTCTTCAATTGTTTCTCAGGCCTCCTTTGGTTCCTGGATATCACCCAGGAAACGTAGATATTTAAATCCAAACCACTTCGTTTCGTAAAGTGTGTCAGTACCACATCTAGATTTTTTACTGTCCTCTATTTTTCTTTTCTCTCGTCGGTACTGAGACAAGAGAGATTTAATTTTTTTGTCCACATCACTGCTGCAAGTGCCAAGCACCTCAGCAACTATTTGTAATGAATCACGTTTGATTTTATTATTTTTTTGTAACCTGCGCAACGTACAATCCACAGGCACTCCTCTTCCTCATAGAGCGATATCAATTAGAAAATTTTGTCTCGTGACCACTCCATTTCAAACAAAAACGAAGGAAAATAAAATAAACGCATTACTACACTCACAGCAAAACAAACACCAAAACACTCACTCAGAGGAAACAATTAACAAATACTAGCGCTGCGTAGCGGAATTTAGTGGTAGCAGGCCACGAACAATGTTTCTTCGATCTCTTTATATATGAAGATGGTCTCTGTTCTTTCCGACATATTCGAAAGAACAGATTCCATCTTCATATATATAGTTAAGGCTCACCGGCCATTTGACCATCTTCTGTGCAGGTGCGCAAACATTGCCCTAACTCTTACGGGAATCGGTAAAGCCGTGAGTAATGAGTGTAATGGGCAGGGGCAATACGAATATAGTGCGGGACAATAAGCTGGGAATGTGGGTCTCGCGGGAGGCGTGCCAGAGATAAGTCCCTGCAGTCGCAGTATCCTCTGTGTCCTCGGTGGCTCAGATGGAGCCGGCACGATAGCTCAGCGTGTTCGGTCAGTGAGCTGGCTGGCCTCTGTAATAAAAAAAAACTGACTGATAAGATCAACAACGAGCTATGACGGATGTCATGTGACGCCCGCTACGACGAAATACAACGAACCATAACGTAAAATAAAAAAAAAAAGAGAGAGAGAAGATGGATAGAGCGTCTGCCATGTAAGCCGGAGATCCCAGGTTCGAGTCCCGGTCGGGGCACACATTTTCAACTGTCCACGTTGACATATATGAGCACCTGTATATGTCTTCGATCTCTACCGACGTAGGCGTGGAACACTGTTTTTGTGTTGCGAACATTGGTAGACCATTACTAGCCGCGAACGATGTTGCGAAATCAATGTAAACGCGCCTTAACACACAGAACGTTCCGTTGTAGTCCACAACCACTCGGAAGTGATGTCAAAATAAGATGCCGGAAGGACGGCAAAGTTAAATTTGAAAATCAACTATAAAAGTTCCTCCTCGATAATGCGTTTTTTCTGTAGAAGAATTTCTATTTTTATATCATGTAAAAGGTGGTGGGTAGGAATAACTAATTCAAATACCTATTTTTAAAAAAATAAAAAAAATCTTGTAAATGGTCAATATGTAACCATATATGTTATGTGTATGTATGTAAATCTTCTCGTTCCACATCACTGGGATTCATTGGACAAATGGTGCTTGGAACACGAAACCATAGCATATCATTTTGAAATCGGAATGATCGTAGATTATTAACTTTGATATAGGCGCTTCATTTGTATCTATGATTCGTTAAAGCTCCGCTAAACAAATGACAGTGTGAGTCGACAGACGCTGTTGTGGGCAGCAGCTAGCATTAGTAAAAAATGGAGAAATACAGGAGGAAGACCGTAAGAATTCTGCCATATGCGCATTAAGTAGACTGCACTTTGTCGTTGAAATTTAGCATAGACGAAGAAAGTGAATTGTTGTGACACTTTTATTTGCAAAGAATCATACACTTGGTTATCTGTATTTTTGTTGATTACTGTATTTTTGTTTTGAAGGTAGTCGTGTTTACTTGATGTTTTGGTTGACATAAGATGTGATTTTCGTTTTTTCTTTCATTTGTTTAATTAGAAAGTGTTTATGATTTACTGCTGTGATGTACCACAGCCCCGGTTTTTGTTTTCTTGTAGATGCGTACTTGTATACAACACGTAGATTACAATTCTGTGCTGCTACGCGGGAAGAATTGGAAGTAGATCACTGTACGGCAGGTTTAGTCTAAATGTCATTTTTTTGCGAGCACCAAAAATGTTTTTTCATTGAAGCGGCCAATTCTTTTGGCCTGTCCCGTAACAAATGAGCTAATGCTAGGTTTCTACACACCCCGAGGTTACGTTAAATCCTAACGATAATAAACATTTTGACAGCCCTGCGAAAAATATGCAGTTAGAAATACATTACAGCCAGATGTAATAGCAGGGAATTTATTTTCAGTGTTATCCCATTGAACTCCGACTATCGCCCATTGATCCCGAATATTTATCTGCACAACCTGCAAATTGAGATGAACTGTGGGATGGTTCCTTATATCATTGAGAGGCCAATTCCAGCTCATTCCTTGTCTATTTGTATATAATGCTTAGTACACAGTGATGTCGATTCTGTCATTATTGAATTCGAAACGTCTTTCTTAAAGTGTGTCAAATGAACTGTAGTTTAAGTAGATCATGTTCTGAGAGTTCAGTGTTAATCACCTCAAAGACCATAATAGTTTCAACTAATTCCACCCTCTGGACATGATACACATTATTGGTAATGATTGCTTTCAAAAAGAATATGTAGGGCTATTTATTTTTGTGTTTACTGTAATAGAGAAGTTTGGTGGCTTCAGGAACTAGAGGGTACATACAGGACATGACTATCACAATTTGGAATTAATCAGAGCTAAGTTATACATCAGTGATGTGAGCTAAGACTTTTACAGATGAGAAACTTGTATACAAACAAGAAGAATTCTTTTTATCTAATGCCATATATGAATTTTATAAATTATGAAGGGTCCGCACAAAAAAAAAAAGTTGATACATGTTTTATTTCAATGCAAGGTCAGTAGTAAGAAAATGAAATAAGTTATGTAACAGATATCCTTCATATGACCATTTTGTGTAAGAAAATAATCAAGAAACTTCACTGTTTCAATAGGAAAAAACCTTACTGAAAACTGGTATTTGAAAAAGGGTGCATGTACCATTTTGACTAACATAATCAAACGTTTATGTCCAAACATGTATTACTGATTTCTATCTTTGCCGAGTAGGTGACACAACTTAATTCATAAAGTACTGGAGTCTGCTGCGCTGCTTATGTTCATTTAATAAGTGAGGAATCATTTTTGTAAAATTATTTTTCTTTTCCACTGTGAGGCAATTATTGCATTCCAGTGGTTTTAGTTCCATAGTGCATAGGTCTTGTGGTCACCTTCCCTTCTTTATAGTGTTGCATGTTGTCCAGGGGGCAATGTCAGAGACCAGTGTTTTCACTTGTACACAGGCAGGATTCTCCTTCGTTGACTTTGTTGTATTAAACCTGGGGTATGTTAAATTTTTCTGTGTTCCCATAGCTATCTGCAGCTTTTTGTAAATCCTCAATCATTCCCCTCCATATTTACAATAATATAAGGATGTTTTGGTCTACTAGGTGTTATTAATGTTGCCAGATCATGTGGCACAAACATCTTACTGACAAGTTTCCTCTTCTCAACCTTAGCAGTCGCGGTCACTAGGAAGAAACAAATGACCACTAACAACAAACATGTGACTGATGTCATCAAAGCGACCTTTTGCAGTGAGATGCAAAAGATCAACAACCATCACCTTATTTTTATTTTGTCTGATGCAATTAACAGTCCAAGTTACCAGCCTTCTCTTACTACAGGATTTCTTGGAATGTTATTTTGTATTCCAGTATTATAGTTTGGGTATCAGTTGGCAAAACCAATGAATGTAACTGGAGGAATATTGGCTGAGGCGACAGACTGATTTGTAGCACAGTGGAAGTGCCGTCAACATCGTAAGTGAACTTTTACCGAAATGTTAAAAGTACTAGGGTTTCAAGTAAGGTATATCACTCCTTTGGGTACGTGTCATACATTTCTGACTTTTTCTTTTTTTTTTTTTCCTTGGGTGTCAGTATGTGTTATATTACTAGACCCCCCCCCCCCCCTCAAAAACGCATATCATATTAATTATTTGAAATAACTATAAGACTGAATTTCCCTTGTGTTTGTCAGTGGAAATGGAATGTATTACAAATGCAGAGATACTCAATTTACTTGATTGGCAATTTGTCATTGTCTTTGGCAAAGGCGGTTGATCCCTTGATCATAGTGATTTTCTTCAGATTGGGGTACTTCTCTCTCTCTCTCTCTCTCTCTCTCTCTCTCTCTCTCTCTCTCTCTCTCTCTCTCTCTGTGTGTGTGTGTGTGTGTGTGTGTGTGTGTGTGTGTGTGTGTGTGTGTGTGTGTGTGTGTGTGTGTGTGCGAGAGAGAGAGAGAGAGAGAGAGAGAGAGAGAGAGAGAGAGAGAGAACCATGGAGATTGCCACACACACAACCAGCAGCAGGTATTTATGAATGTATTTTGATTAAATTCTGTTCTTAGTAGAGGATATCTAGGGCTTGTGGGAAGAGTATTCAATTTAGTTTAGATGAGCTTGTCCACAAAATATGTAGACTTCAAAGTTTGGCACATTTGTGGAAATGTAATTTGAGAATGTTGGCTACAGTTGTAAAAATTTCATTTAGTACAATCTGTGCCTTTTAGTAAAGTATCTTGCTTCTTCAACAACAAAAAGAAACAGAATGAGAAATATTGCTAATATTTATGAAAATTCTTGCTTCAGTTTTCAGCTCAGTACTGTTTATCTTGTAGATAAAATAACTAGTACTCGTCTTTTACAACTGGGTTGTAGTTGCTAAATACAATTAATCATTAATCCTGTCTGGAAGATGAACAACATTGGCTGGTGAAGGGTGCTTACCTGAACAGCCTGAATCCCAGGAGTGACTTGTCCAGTTTTTAGTTAGCTTTTATTTACGAATGTAATAAAGAAACTATTCATTTATGGGGCATTGATACTTTTTTCATTGCAAGGGAAATGATAAAGAACAGTCTGTTTGCAGTTTTTTTTTCCTTTTATACGATATGCTGGTTTAGAAGTGTAAAATATGCAAAAATGCAAATAAAAAAGCAGGTAGTAAACATAGTGTACATATGAAACTGCCTGGCAGATTAAAACTGTGTGCCGGACTGAGACTCTTAACTCTGGACTTTCGCATTTTGCGGGCAAGTGCTCTACCAACGTAGTTTCCCAAGCACGACTCTCAACCTGTCTTCACAGCTTTACTTCCGTCAGTACCTTGTCTTCAAACTTCACAGAAGTTCTGGAAAACTTGTGGGACTAGCAGTCCTGGAGTAAGTCTCAGTCTGGCATGTAGTTTTAACCTGCCAGGAAGTTTCATATCAGCATACACTCAGCTGCATAGTGAAAATTTCATTCTGGACAATATACATAAATCTTTAACTATTGGTTGAAGAGATGGCATGAAGTTTTTTCCACCCTGTGATGTTTCGTTCATAGAATTGCTGATATTTTTTCTGTAGCAGCCTTAAAAAAGAAGATTTATAAGTTTTTGAATGACAATCTGCCCCCAGGAGCTGTCGTAACTTGGAATAGAATCTCCTTTTGCCTTTTCCTTTTCACTGCTGCACAGTTTCGGCTGAATAGCAAATTTCTCTATGGTGTAACCCATCAAATGGACATATTTGCGCTATAGTTGAAGTATATGTTGATCATACATTGTTAAAATCCAGTAGGATGGCTGGACTTCAAAATAACCACATGACACAGCAGTGTTGTAACATACCGCATGCAAATATAATGATAATTTAAAGTAAATGAAATGCCCTCTCCCAGAAACCGGGATATCCTCTTGTAAGAAGGGAATATGAATTCACGGTTGGTATTGTTGTTTATTTATTTTGAAGCCTAGCCACCAGAATGCATTTTAAGAATGTGTGACTAACATACAGATTTGACTAAGCAAAATATGTCTGATGGGTTATAACATACACTTAAAATTGTTGCACAGCCAAAACTATGCAGTAATGAAAAAGACAAAATAAGAGAATGATTTTTTCAAAGTTAAGGCAGCCAGTCTGCCAGATGTCATTCTAACAATTTTACTTTGGCTGTGGACCCCATTGCAACTAATATTACTAGTAAGACAACCACCTGATGGTACCTATACTTCATGAAAAGATGTTGAGTGAGGTCCACAATTACTCTACCAGGCTATGCTCATAAACAGGCATTTAATATCAAATGACACATTCATAGACAAACATTAAATATCAAATAAAACAACACTATACTTAAACAAATTATCCCTCCTGCCAGCTGCTGGTTCAAATAAAACAGACACTATGTGGATACCATCAGTCAAAACCTGTTCATCCTTGTCATCTGGTTAAACAAAGATGGTTGTTGGTTTTTGCAAAATTAGTCTCCTCAGTGTCATCATCTACAGTTGACGTTACAAGTAAGATATCGTGTAGGCCTATATTGGATTGAGAATTCCTAATATCGCAGATATAGAAAGCCTTAATCACATCACAGATATCATGTACAATGTTATCAGATTTCTTGAATGATGTTTCACCAAAAACTAGGGTGGTTTTTGTTGGTGACAATTAGCAATGAATCTGCTGTAGTACCACTAGCCTGTTTACTGGGTGACTTTGCCAGTGCTTTCTTAGCTCTGTGGACTGATTTTCCCAATGCTTGAGGAGAAATTTTATGAACATTTGTGTCTCGTTGCTGCCTTGTAAATTTTTCTCATTCTCACTGGCAGTGTTTCATTTCTGCAGCCCTGTTGCATTACTATTCTTGGTCTGTCAGTGTTGCACTATCTTCTTCTTTTGGTGATACTCTCTGCTTCTCTCTTACTGCTTCACTTTAGAATGTTTTTCTTCTTCACCTGCTGGCTTCTTCCTCCAATTTTGCCAGTTTACTTTCCCAGGTGTAGGAGACATGACCACTAGATTTAGCCAATATTTTGGAATAAGAACAGGCTTGTCACACACCTAACAAAATGAAACTTGCAGAATGCTAAGAGTAATATTTCAGGAACAAACAAAATTAGTTGAGAATTGAGTGTCCATTTAGATTCATTTGATGATGAAATTAGAGCATACACGTTCTCAACATAGAAGGCACTTTTTCACAATTTAAGCACAGAAAAAATATCTTAGATTGTCAGCGTCGTAACTAGAACTGCATGTCGAAACATTGTTGGAAGCCTTTTTAATAATTTGGGCGATATCTCCAGATATGATTTATGGAGGCTAGGTGTAACTATCAGTGATACCAATTTTGGAAAATGCTTTCCTGTTGTTTTCGGAAGAAAAAAGTCATATGCCTAACAGGATCTTTACAATTCCATCTTTACTGTTATACCACTCTTGGTACATAAATTACTGACGGTTAATTTTGTTATATTTGGTAAATACATATAATTACCTCGATTTCATATGCTACTTTCACTAGTTTCTTGAAACCTGAAGTAGACATATCTTGTCTAAAAAGTATTGTGGAGCGTGCTATCTGCATCATTTAAGAGCAGCAACAATCTTGCATTGAATAGGTACTGAGCCATAACTAACATTCTTAATTTATCAATTTTGCATTATTTGCCAGAAGCTATGCATGGCCACAGAAGAGAACGCAAGATAGCAATGTATATTTGCATCTTTTTTGTTAGAGTAGTGTAGTCTAATGGCTGAGTAGCCATTCAGTACTGTGTATCAGGAGCATTTGTGTCAAATGTATATATAGTGTACCCCAATTTTCATAGAAATTTGTGTTACAGGCAGAGGACCTAATCAAACTGCTCGTACCACCTAAACCGTCAAGACGATCGTCAGGCAGGCCAGTGGCACCAGCTGGAGCCAGTGTGTTATCTTATCAAGAGGGCAACTGTATCCTTATATCTATACCTGAGAGCTCATGTTTCAGTAATAGTTACATAAATTTTGTTGAAACTTTGTGATTTTATTTATGTAAATAGTTTTCTTAGATATGACTGTTCATATTCTGCTTGTGCACTTTACCTGTTTATTAAAAAAGTGTGTATTGCTTGTTCTATTCATATGAGTTAAATGAGAACAGTTTTTATTTTGCTTGATTGTTAAAAAAGTTCTACCTTCAGAAATACCTGATATTTCAGTTCAAACCACGTTCACATTTGATACAGTGACAGATATTAATCTAGTGTACGTTAATGGAAAGTGCTTTGTGGAATAATGCAAGGTGTAAAGGTATCAACTCTGTGTATAATTTAGGCATTGAATGGTCGATAGGCAGAGACAAGAGACTGAAGATTCTGCTAAGCTTTCAAATGAGGTCCTTCAGAGCTAACTGGCCCCTGCCTGACAAAAAAAGTTAAGAACCCTTACGAAACTTCACAGATTGAGAAGGCATGCAATATTTCAGTGATACCAAAATAATCAAATTTACCTAAACTTGACAGTGTGAGGCCACTTATCACTGTGACTTTGCACCTGTCTGAACTGGATGCAGGCACTGTTTCATTTGGGAGAGGGTCCCATAAAGCTGTTGTAGTCTCTCCTGAGGCAAGCAGGCCACAACTGTTTAACTGGTCTCTGATACTGGTGTTATGACAGAGTTGACATCCGAGCTGGTTCCACATGTATTATTTGGGCCAGGTCTGGGGATCTTGCTGGGTATGGGGTTACCTCAGTGTCACACACAGTTCATAGATGCACACAGGAACATGATTAGTCAGTGGACTGAAATTGGTTGCATATATAAAGATTTTATCTTAATTGTGACTTTGTAAAATATCCATAAGCTCGGGGGGCCTCCTGACAATATTTCATGACGATTCATGCAGTATGTGGAAATCATAAAAATGACACCACGATACTGTCGCACAAGAGATAACACGAGTGTGTGCGAGAGGTCTGAGATGTACCATTTGGCCATGAATGTTCCTTCAGTCAGTAACAGCTGTATCATGAAGTCGTACCTTGTGGTTCCCCACACTACGACACAAGAAGTAACACTGATGTGCCTCTCCAAAACATTGGTTGGTTAGTTGGCTACATGTTTGCTAGACCGTTTGAACAATTCTTTTATCTCAGCATTACTTTGCCAGGTATGGGCTTGGCAACCCCGGGGTCCCTGAGTTGGGGACTGGCAAGCACCACCAGTCCTGTGTCACTGTAAGCTCAAGGCACATATTGCCCCGACACAGCTCCTGGGCCAGATTGGATCCACAGTCACTTGATCAAACATCTCTCGTCAGACTACAAGTGACATCCCCTTGTTATCTTCAACCGGATCTGGTGTGATGGCGTCTTTCCATTGCAATGGCGGGGGAGCACCATCATTCCAGTGCTCAAACCCGCTTGATGTGGATAGCTATCGGCCAATCAACCTCACCAATGTTATTTGTAAGCTGTTAGAACATATGGTAAGTCAGTAGTTGTGTTGTGTCCTGGAGTCACGTGGTCTAGTGGCTCCATGCCAGGGTGGTTTCCGCCAGAGTCACTTTACCATAATCTAGTTTCCCTCGACCCTGCCATCCGAACAGCCTTTTCCAGACACCAACACCTGGTTGCCCTCTCTTTTTATTTACGAAAACCTTATGACACGACCTGGCGACATCATATCCTTGCCACAATATATGAGTGAGGTCTCCAGGACCCAGTCCAGATTTTTATCCAAAATTTCCTATTGCTCTGTACTTTCCATGTCTAAGTTGGTGCCTCCCATAGTGCCCCTCCATATCCAGGAGAATGGGGTCCCGCATGGCTCTGTATTGAGTGTATCTCTATTTTTAGTGGCCGTTAATGGTCTAGCAGCACCTTCTCTGTATGTAGACGATTTCTACATTTTGTACTGCTCCTCCGGTACTAGTGTTGCTGAGTGGCACGTACAGGGAACCATCCACAAGGCGCAGTTATGGGCTCTAGCCCACGGCTTCCAGTTTTCAGCCGCAAAGTCATGTGTTGTGCACTTCTGTCAGCATCGTACCATTCATCCAGAACTAGAACTTTACCTTAATGACGATCCACTCACGGTTGTGGAGAAATACCGGTTTTTAGGACTGGTTTCTGACACCCAATAGACGTGGCTTCCTCGTCTTTGTCAGCTGAAGCGGAAGTGCTGGCAGCACTCGGTGCCCTCCGCTGCCTGAGCAACACCAACTGGGGTGCAGATCGCTCTATGCTGCTGCAGCTCTACAGAGCCCTTGTTCAATCATGCCTTGACTGTGGGAGTCTGGTTTATGGTTCGACAGCGCCCTCAGCATTACGTTTACTTGACCCAGTGCACCACCGTGGTGTTCGTCTGGTAATAGGAGCTTTTAGGACAAGGCCCATGTCAGGGCTTAAGATTGTGGTTTGTGTCTGATCTCTTCTGTCTGAAGTGGAGTCATTGCCTTTATCACATATACTCTAGGTCCATTCACATACATCTCCATGGTGTGCAGCTAGGCCAAAGCTTCGCCTGGACCTTTCACATGGTCCTAAGGACTCAGTTAACCCCGTGGCTCTCTGCTGTCACGTCCTCTCGATTCTTGACATGTACCAGGACCATGAAGTGGTTTACACTGATGACTCGATGGCTGATGGTCATGTTGGCTTCGCATATGTTCATGGACGACATATTGAACCACACTACTTGCAAATGGCTGCAGTGTTTTCACTGCAGAGCTGGCGGCCATTTCTCGTGCTCTTGAGCGCATCCGCTCATGCCCGGGTGAGTCGTTTCTCCTCTGTACTGACTTTTTGAGCAGCCTGAAACCTATCGACCAGTGCTATCCCCGCCATCCTTTGGCAGCGACCGTCCATGAGTCCATCTATGCCCTGGAATGGTCCAGTTGTTCAGTGGTGTTTGTGTGGACCCCAGGTCACGTCTGAATTCCAGGAAATGAACTTGCCAACAGGCCGGCCAAACAGGCTACACGGTAACTGCTTCTGGAGATCGGCATCCCCATAACTGACTTGCGATCATTATTATGCCACAAGCTTATTCAGCTTTGGGAGACAGAAGGCAACATCTGAGTACGCACAACAAACTGCCTGCCATTAAGGAGACTATGAATGTGTGGATGTCCTCCATGCAGGCCTCTCGCAGGGACTCTGTGGTTCTCTGCCGGCTCCACATTGGCCATATGTGGCTAACACATGGTTACCTCCTCTGTCGTGAGCACCCACCTTGGTGTTACTCTGGCTCACATATGACTGTCGTCCACATCTTACTGGACTGCCCACTTTCAGCCCTTCTGCGGTGGACTTTCAACCTTCCCAGCACCCTACCTTCGGTGTTGGTCGACAATGCCTCAACAACAGATTTATTTTTATGTTTTATTCATGAGGGTTTTTTTAATCGTACCATCTGAGGGTGGGCATTTAGCCTTCTCTCCGAGGTCACCACCCTCCCTCCATTTTACCTCTGTTGCACTTTCTTTGCATTTGTTTGTCTTGGTGGTCATCTTTATCCTGCATGTGTTCATCTCGCCTTGTCTTTTTTGGGTGGACATTTTAGTGTGTTGTAGAGTCGCTGACTCATCCTGTTTTATTATTGTCATCAGCCAGCCCAGACCATATGATGGTTTTAATACCTCCTTCTACTTTTCCTTGTGGTGTATGTTTCCTAATTTTTTGTTCATTCCGTTCGTTTTCTTTTTAGGGGAGGTGTTGGGTGTTTTTGTACCTTGAGCCTTGCTTGCGTCAGGAAGAAGAGGCTGATGACCCTGTAGCCGGCCACGGTGGCCGAGCAGTTCTAGGCGCTTCAGTCCGGAACTGCGTGACTGCTACAGTTGTAGGTTTGAATCCTGCCTCGGGCATGGATGTATGTGGTGTCCTTAGGTTAGTTAGGTTTAAGTAGTTCTAAGTTCTAGGGGACTTATGACCTGAGAAGTTAAGTCCCATAGTGCTCAGAGCCATTTGAACCCTGTAGTCTGGTCCCTTTTATACCCCAAACTAACCAACCAACTCCCTCCAGTGACCTACCAAGGCCTCAGTGCTTCCATGCTGTGATGTGCTGCCACTGTTATCCATGCCAAAGGTGGATGTACCGGCTATTAGGTAGGTGGTCATAATTGTTCTGGATGATCGGTGTAAGAATTAATACATAACTCAAATGTGGAAAAAATTGGACATGACCTGGATTTTTACTCAAGTGTCTAAATGTGCTGATAGCCCAGATCTTGCCTGTCTGGCACTTACTAGACTCCAGCATAGAGTCAGATAAGATATGATTTCCGTCATGTGACATGCCAAACTATTCCATACATTGTCCTGCCCTCAGCTGTGTCTCCAACACAGTAACTATTTCAGCTTCAGTTGTTCGTAAGTTGTTATAAATGCGCACTTATGTATTTTGAAATAAAGTGCCATGATGAGGGACACTTGTACGTCAAAAGCTGGAGTGCTGTTGTTCATAGTTATCATCATTTGTTATGGTTGCACGAAGTTACTTTTGTTTAGCTGGAATCGTGCAGTAGGGATGATGCCACACTTAGCAGGTTAAGATATGCCCATAAAATGTACAATATTCTGTGGGCATTGAGTGAAAGTTATCTTGTGGCTATTGGTGTGAATATGTTCTTTACACTTTCTTTCAAACAAGCTTCTAAAAGCAGTTCAGTATAGTTCATTATTACTATTGGCTACTATTTTCTCTCCCTTGCGCCCCCCCCCCCCCCCCCCCCCCCCCCCCCTCTCTCTCTCTCTCTCTCTCTCTCTCTCTCTCTCTCTCTCTCTCTCTCTCTCTCTCTCTCTCTCTCCCTCTCCCCTTATACACACACACACACACACACACACACACACACACACACACACACACACACACACACACCAATTGGTGTTGGTGGTTTAGTACCTTGCTTCCATAAGGGAAAATTTATTTAGAAAGTATAGAAGTTATATAACTATTTCATTGACTACAAAGTAGAAATTGTGCTAACTTCTTAGTTTACATTTGCTCTTCAATATCATAATATAATTGAGACTTTCCTACAGTAATTGACAAGTGTTTGAAATTGCTATCCTTAACATAATATTAGCCAAGCACCTGAGTGCATTGTACGATCCCAACTGTGCGGATTCATACTTTTATCAGTGCTTCTCTAATCCATTAAAAATTGGAGAAGGCTCATATGGTATTGTATACAAAGTGATAAGCAAAGAGGATGGTGCAACATATGCTGTGAAGAAGTTCAAGAATAAGATAAATAGTGAGTCTCAGTGGTGAGTAATCTTCCAAACAATCGTATTTACATTTCATAAAAGTGTTTAAATATCAGGTTCTGTTTATTTGTTGATGCCTCCATACAGTGGCTCTTTTTGTAAGATTCCTGTTTTTATATGTGCAGTATAGCACAGGTCATAAATGTTAGTTATATGTGTGTGTTTATATCAAGTTCGTGCATTGCTATAGTACCAATCAACCTGTCAAATCCAGAATGAGATTTTCACTCTGCAGCGGAGTGTGCGCTGATATGAAACTTCCTGGCAGATTAAAACTGTGTGCCCGACCGAGACTCGGACTCGGGACCTTTGCCTTTCGCGGGCAAGTGCTCTACCATCTGAGCTACTGAAGCACGACTCACGCCCGGTACTCACAGCTTTACTTCAGCCAGTATCTCGTCTCCTACCTTCCAAACTTTACAGAAGCTCTCCTGCGAACCAAGCAGAACTAGCACTCCTGAAAGAAAGGATATTGCGGAGACATGGCTTAGCCACAGCCTGGGGGATGTTTCCAGAATGAGATTTTCACTCTGCAGCTGAGTGTGCGCTGATATGAAACTTCCTGGCAGATTAAAACTGTGTGCCCGACCGAGACTCGAACTTGGGACCTTTGCCTTTCGCGGCCAAGTGCTCTACCATCTCAACTACCGAAGCACGACTCACGCCCGGTACTCACAGCTTTACTTTCTTTTATTTTTATTTTTATTCACTCATTTCTTGCAGAGAACTAGTAATTTCCATGTAAACTAGAGGTGTTACAAAAATACACATTTTACATAATATTCCAAACTGCCGGTTTGTCTAAATGTCATGGGACTTCCAGATATTTGTTCAGTGATTTATGTGGGCAGAAGTTAAAGAGCTCAAAATCAAGGTGGTAGAAAATACGTGGAAGAATTATTTCTTATATTCTCTGTAGTTTGTGTATTTTGATGTTTTGCAGTCATACACTAGGTTGAAGGAGACTTCTGTTAATTGCTGTATGAACAATGTTGATCACTCCAAAATTGTCATTTAATTACTTCCCTTTTACAACTGCTGCAGATGGAAGGTTGCCTCAGCACTCTAACAGAAATGAGAAGGCAAGGTTAATTTTGTGGTTTACTGTATGATGCCCAATAATAGTATATTCTAGAGTAACTGTGCATTTGTGTAAGCCCATAAATTAGCTATCATAACAATCTTTTGTATCAGTTCATTAAACTATACTAGGCCTAAGCACCTAAAAACGCTAAGACTGTGACTGCAGTATGTGTATAAGATGATGGAACACATGATCAATGGTTGATTAGTGTGTTGGCTGGAGTCACACCATCTTCTCACTAATGCTCAGTGTGGGTTTCGTAAGTGCTGCTCAGCGGTTGATCATCTCATCAACTTGTCGACGTTCATCATGAATAATTTTTTGCAGAAGCGACAAACAGTGGCCATATTCTTTGATTTGGAGAAAGCCTATGATACCTGTTGACGAACAGGCATTCTACGTACTATGCACACATGAGGCCTTCGCAGTCGTCTTCCCAATTTCTTCCGCGAATTTTTAACAGACAGAGTTTTCCGGGTACTTATTGGTTCCTCCTTATTGTCCCACACATTTTCACAGGAGAACGGGGTGCTTCAGGGCTCCTTACTGAGTGTTGTCCTCTTCGCCATAGCCATCAACCCAATTATGGAATGACTTCCAGCTGGCATTTCCGGTTCTCTTTTCATTGACGGTTTTGCTATCTATTACAGCTTCCAATGGACCTGTCTCCAGTAACACTGTCTTCAGCGTTGTCTGGACCGTCTCTATTCGTGGAGTGTCACAAATGGTTTCCGCTTTTCTGCTACCAAATCAGTTTGCATCAACTTCTGGTGGTACAAGGCATTTCTTCCACCATCCTTGCGACTGGGCCGAACTGCTCTCCCATTTGTGGATGCAACGAAGCTCTTAGGGCTTACATTAGATAGGAAACTCAGTTGGTCTCCCCACGTGTCCTACCTGGCTGCACGCTGCACCTGGTCCGTCGGTGTCCTTCGTGTATTGAGTGGTACCTCTTGGGGAGCTGACCGCACTGTCCTCCTCCGCCTCTATCGATCTCTTGTCCGCTCTAAGTTGGATTATGGATGCATTGTCTACTCCTCTGCATGGCTGTCTATCTTACGCCATCTAAATACAATACACCATTTGGGGATCCATCTCACCACTGGTGCCTTCCGTACTAGCCCAGTTGAGAGTCTCTCTGCAGAAGCCAGTGAACCACCACTGTCATACGGCGCAACATCCTGCTCAGTAGGTATGCATGTCGGCTTTCTTCCATGCCAGGCCACCCAACCTTTGACCCTTTTTTTGATGACATTCTTGACCGCCAATACGAGATGTACGTTTCTTCTCTGTGGCCTCCCGGCGTCAGCTTTCGTCACCTGCTTCAGCAGCTGCAGTTCACACTTCCTGCCCCTTTCCGAATGGCTGAGAGCCCTTCACCACCTTGGCTTCAGGTACAGGTTTGTGTTCTTTTTGACCTCAGCTCGTTCCCGAAGGATTAGACTCCCGACCTGACCTATCGCTGCAAATTTCTCGAACTTCACTCACAACTTGCCGATAGCATTTTTGTGTACACTGACGGTTCAAAGTCCGTCGACTGTGTTGGCTGTGCTTTTGTCATTGGCGATGATAAGTTTCAATACTGGCTTCTCAACCAGTGCACAATTTTTACCGCAGAGCTTTTGGCCCTCTATCAGGCTGTTCACTACATCCGGAGTCAACAGCTCACTCGCTGTGTGACATGCTCTGACTCCCTCAGTGCCCTTCAGAGATGGGGGAGCACAGTGATGTTCATGTGGGTTCCTGCCCATGTTGGTGTGCCTGGGAATGACGCTGCTGATGCTGCAGCCATATCGGTTGTCTCACCTCATACTCTGTTCCCTCGCAAGATATTCGTACTTTTCTCTATCAGTGTATCACGTCACTTTGGCATGACTATTGGTGCTCCCTCCATGGGAACAAACTCAGAGAAGTGAAACCTCTCCCAACAGCCTGGTCGACTTCCTCCCGGCTGTCTCGCCGTGAGGAAGTAATGTCAGCTCAGTTGCGAATAGGGCACTGCCGCTTTAGTCACCGCCACTTGTTGAGTGGTGACCCTGCACCCAGCTGTCCTTTCTGTAGCCAGCCATTAACAGTCAGACATTTACTGATCCTCTGCCCGTATTTTAGCCACTTACGTCTCAGGATCGGGCTGCCGCCCGCATTGCCGGACATTTTAGCGGATGACGTGCGAGCTGTGGCTCACGTTTTAAGTTTTTTAAAAAGCAGTAATATGACAAAAGAGACTTTGTTTCTACCTGGTGACTCTGATGTCTTGTTGCCATCTTTTAAATACTCGTCCATAACGTCTTGACATTTCAGATTTGTTTTTTCTTCCTTTCTGTATTGGACCTCAAAACGGTTTTTTACCCTCGCAGTCCCAGCATTCTATGGTTATATACTGGGCACTTATGACTTTAGATGTTTTGCGCCCTAAAACCCCACATAAAAAAGCAATATGTGTATCCATTATTAAATGTTTGTTAATAATATTTACTCAGTCCAAAGGAATTTCTGTATTTGGTCAGTAAACACTAGACTAAGCCTGGCCATGATTTCCACTCCAGGAGTGCACTCACACACTGAGGATGCAGCAGAGTCTGGTCTATGCTCCAGTCTCCCCCACCACTGTGTTACTCTGAGCAGGAGTGAGTGAGACGGCTATATGCTGAAGGCTGCACAGATGGAAAACTTCGGAAGACATATTTGCAACACAGTGTGACTACTTCTAAGAGCAAAAATTGCAGCATATTTTTCTAAGCAGGATTTTATGTTCATTTATCTGGGTACAATAAAATTAAAAAAAACTGGAAATAAAAAATATAAATCTTATACTGAAGTGCATATTTTGCCCTGCAAATTTGTACTACCTGTGAACATAATTCCAATTGTTTCTAAATTACACTTGACAACCTTGAATGTGAGTTTTATGGTACATTGTTGGGAGTCTTAAGTGTTGTTTCATTTTCACTGTTGATTTAACACTAATCATTATTATTATTATTAGCAGTTTATCACTGTAGGGCAAACATGTTTCTTGTAAGGAAGATTTTCTGTAACGAGTTACAGAGGTTTGATTGATGCAGAAAATTGTGCTGAACTTCTAGCAGACGATGAATTAGCAGAGTTCAGAGATGTAGAGTTTGAGCTCACAGAAGTTAAAGAGCATTCAAATGAAGGAGAAAAACAAGACAATTAAGGAAAAAAACCACACAAGTAACACTCCAAATAAACGTATTGCAAGTTCTAGTAGAGTGTATCTTGCAAAAGCTCCAGGGCAATGTAAAAGGGATAACAGGATTTTGCCAACATAGTCCATGAACCTCAGGGAATAGTTGTTGGAGGGAAAGTAACAGATATGTAAATCATTCAAAACCATTTCACTTCTAAAATTGTAAGGAAAATTGTTGACCATACAAATGAAGAATCTGAGAGAGAAATCTCTCTCATGCTAGTGATTCTAAAATTATGCTTTGATGGGAATTCTAATTTTAATGAAAGTGTACAAGGTCACCAATACTTCATTGTTTGATTTGTGGACAAATTTATTGTGAATGGCCATTTATACAGAAACTATGACTAAGACCAGAGCGTATCAACTATTGAAAATTCTCCATTTTGGTGATAAGGTCACCAGGGCAGAAAGACATATCAATGACAAATTTGTGCCACTGCCTGAAATATTTGAAGAACTGAATGAAACATTCCCACAGTGGTTTGATAAGTCTGGCAAATTTCAAAGAAAGAATAGGACATTTATGTTGCAGCTTCATGGTTCTTAATGTAGATCATTGCAAGAATTGTATAAAGAATTTAAACAATGTCAGCATAAAATTAATTGTTGATGGCCATCTGAATTGCTCAATGTATCAACTGCAATTGGAAATGGGGAAGATAGTGTTTCATGCTGTTATTAAACATTTTTGTTTGACTAACTGAACTGCTACACAAATCAAAACAGATTCGGGTGAAGTTCACGTGGACTCTTACCATCATTGAAGACCATCTACTTTTGAATTAATTAATTAAAATGTGGAGCACTTGAGATGAAGCACACTCCGGCCATCCAGCTGGGGTCACCATAAAGGAAATCATTGAAAAAATGCATGGTATGGTAATGCAAGACCACCAAATAAAAATGAGAGATTGCTGAGACTGTAGGTGTCATCTCAAATGAGTGGGTGCATAGTACCCTGCATGGAGAATTAGCCATGAAGCAGCTGCATGCAAGATGGTGCCGCAATTGCTCACGTATCTAGCACAATGTTTCAACACAATGTCTGGTGATTTTTTAATGGCAATCTGAGAGACTTTTTGTGCTGATTTGTGACAGTTGGTGAAATCTGGATCCATAATTACATACCAGAGTCAATATGGCAGTTGAAACAATGGACAAAGGCTGGTGAAAGTGCACCAAAGGAGGCAAAGACCATTTTGTCAGCAGGTAAGGTGATGGCCAACTGTTTTTTGGGATTCCCAAGGAATAATCTTTGTTGATTACTAGGAAAGAGGCAGAACCGTAACTGGACACTATTGGACTTCATTGTTGGACCATTTGAAACTTCTGTTGGCTGAAAAAAAGATCAGGGTTGGCATACAAGGAAGTGCTCTTTCATAAGGATAATGCACCATCCCACACATCAGTAATAACAATGGGGAAAGTGCATGAATTAGGCTTTGAATTGGTTACTCATCCACCCTCTTCACCAGACTTAGTTCCATGTGACATTTTCCTATTCTGTATGTTGAAACTTTATCTTTCTGGGAAGAAATTTTGATCAGATGAGGAAGTGATAATTGCAGTCAACAAGTATATTGCAGAGTTTGACAGAACCTATTTTACCGGTGGGATGAAAAAGCTGGAGGATTCTATAGGTGAGTTTGTTTCATAAACACTTTTTCTATCCTTTTTTTACCAGACTTACTAAACCAGCTTCGTACTTCAGAAGTGGCCCTCACAATACAATCGATGAAATGCAAGGACTTTTCAGAGGTTTTGTCCATTTAAAGTTTTCCTCAAGGACATGCCTGAGAAATATGCTATACTTGTTATAATTCTCAGTAGTGCAATAGAATGGTATGTAATGAAAATGTAAGTGTATGCTGGAAAAGCAGTAGACCTGCCTGTGAATGAGGTCCCTTTGAGATTTTGGATAGACTGGCGAAGCCAGTAAGGTATACAGGCGATGACAGCAGCAGGAGAGTTGTATTCCTCCAAGTTTGCATTCGCAGATCCGACTAAGAATCCTCCATTAACTGTTGTCTTTTATGCCACAAAGGAAAAAAACAAAGAAACATCTGTTAATATTGTCTACACAACATTGTGATGTAAGACTAGAAGTTGTTGCATCAAAAAATAAAATCCACGTAAACTTAAAATTCCACTAAGGGAAGAGGGGACACCATAGACATAGTGACTATGATATACTCTGTACAAAGAGGTATGAGGATATGGCCGCTGTAAGTGTTCTGTAGCCTACTTGATATACACTACTGGCCATTAAAATTTCTACACCAAGAAGATACGCAGATGATAAACGGGTATTCATCGGACAAATATATTATACTAGAACTGACATGTGATTACATTTTCACGCAATTTGGGTGTATAGATCCTGAGAAATCAGGACGCAGAACAACCACCTCTGGCCGTAATCATGTACAGGTACAGCTGCCGATGCAGCTTCAACACAATACCACAGTTCATCAAGTGTAGTGACTGGTGTATTGTGACGAGCCAGTTGCTCGGCCACCATTGACCAGATGTTTTCAATTGGTGAGAGATCTGGAGAATGTGCTGGCCAGGGGAGCAGTCAAACATTTTCTGTATTTAGAAAGGCCCGTACAAGACCTGCAACATGCGGTCGTGCATTATCCTGCTGAAATATAGGGTTTTGCAGGGATCGAATAAAGGGTAGAACCACGGGTCTACACATCTGAAATGTAACGTCCACTGTTCAAAGTGTCGTCAGTGCGAACAAGAGGTGACAGAGACGTGTAACCAATGGCACGCCATACCATCACGCCCGATGATACGCCAGTATGGCGATGACGAATACACGCTTCCAATGTGCGTTCACCGCGATGTCTCAAAGCACAGATTCGACCATCATGATGCTGTAAACAAAACCTGGATTCATCCGAAAAAATGACTTTTTGCCATTCGTGCACCCAGGTTGGTCGTTGAGTAGACCATTCCAGGCGCTCCTGTCTGTGATGCAGTGTCAAGGGTAACCTCAGCCATGGTCTCAGAGCTGATAGTCCATACTGCTGCAAACATCGTCAAACTGTTTGTGCAGATGGTTGTTGTCTTGCAAACGTCCCCATCTGCTGACTCAGGGTTTGAGACGTGGCTGCACGATCCGTTACAGCCATGCGGATAAGATGCCTGTCATCTCGACTGCTAGTGATACAAGGCTGTTGGGATCCAGCACTGCGTTCCGTATTACCCTCCTGCACCCACCAATTCCATATTCTGCTAACAGTCATTGGATCTCGACCAACGCAAGCAGCAGTGTCGCGATACGATAAATAGCAATCGCGATAGGCTACAATCCGACCTTTATCAAAGTCGGAAACGTGATGGTATGCATTTCCCCTCCTTACACGAGGCATCACAACAACGTTTCACCAGGCAAAGTTGGTCAACTGCTGTTTGTGTATGTGAAATCTGTTGGAAACTATCCTCATGTTAGCACGTTGTAGGTGTCGCCACTGGCACAAACCTTGTGTGAATGCTCTGAAAAGCTAATCATTTGCATGTCACAGCGCCTTCTTCCTGTCCATTAAATTTCGCGTCTGTAGCATGTCATCTTCGTGGTGTAGCAATTTTAATGGCCAGTAGTGTAGCTAAGATGTTCAAGATGAATATACCTAAGTGGAATGGAGGGAAATAAAACCTCAGAAAGTTGTATCTGCACGAATTAGACCTCAAACTTTTGAAACCATTTGTAGAAGACTTTCGCTGCTTATCATTTACACTATGGGAGACATCCTTGGAAAGAAATTAGAGATAATTGGAAGTACTCCAAATGAAGAACCAGCTGGGAAAGCAAGCTGCAACATGTGTGTAGGATATAACTAACCAGAGAGCCAGAGACAACAAAGTTAACCTGTTTTAACTGTGGTCACCATCTGTGTAAGTGTCATTCAGAGTCAAATCATTTTGTGTGCAGGCAATAAATGTCATCTGTAAATGACAGTATTATTTCTAACTGAATTGTGTATTTTGAAATTTTCCAGTATACCATAACCTATATTTGTGCAACGGTTTTTATTTGTTTTTTTAAACATTTTTATCGAGGTCAGGAGTTTGTACAAACTTTCCTTTTCGAAATTTCGACCACCGGGGCAACTTGCACATTTTTGGACACCTTGTATGTTCCAAACATTACAGTTTGTTATAGTGTCTCTGAGCCCTTTTAAACTGATTTCACATTAGAAACACCATCACTTAAAATAAATAAATACTGCAAAATTTATAGTCTGTTGTAACACTGGCAAATTTTGCCCTTGGTTGGTGCTCCATGTAACCTACAAAGAGTTAGTGCTCCTGGGATTAAGGGAGATAAAAATTTAATTGTGATGGTGGCTGGAAGTTGATAGTAGGAAAAGGAAGGGTAGTAACTGAATGTGGACTACAGGAAAGAAATGAAAGAGGAAACCACATGGTAGAATTGTGCACAGAGCGTAATTTAATCATCACTAACACTTGGTTTAAGAGTAGTGAAAGAAGCTTGTCTACGTGGAAGAGATCTGAAGGTAACAAAAGGTTTCAAATCAACTGTATAATGGTGTGACAGCTTTTGGAACCCGATTTGAAACTGTAAGACATTTCCACGGGCAGATGTGCACTCTACAAGTTATTGGTCATGAACTGTAGGTCAGAACTGAAGAAATTGCAAAATAGGAAATTGAGGAGAGGAGACCTGGAGAATTTAAAAGGACAGGTTTTTGTGAGTTTCAGAGGAAGCATTAGCCAACTATTGACCAGAACAGGGGAAAGGAATACAGTAAAAGACTAATGGGTAGCTTGGAGAGATGAAATAGTAAATGCAGCATAGGATCAAATAGGTAAAAAGACAAGGCCTAGTAGAACTCCTTTGCTATCATGATAGATACTGAATTTAATTAAAGAAAAGAAAATTTAAAACTGCAGCAACTGAAGTACTCTAAAGGGAATAAAAATGTTTACAAAATGAGATTAACAGGAGATGCAAAATGGCTAAGGAGGAATGGGTAGATGACAAGCATAAGGATTTAGAAGCATCTATCACTATGGGAAAGTTAGAGATTGCCTACAGGAAATTAAACAAGCTCTTGGAGAAAAGAGAAGCAACTGAGTGGATACTGAGAGCTCAAATGGAAACTTAGTCCTAAACAAAGAAGGGAAAACTGAAAGGTGGAAGGATTGTGTCAAGGTCTGTGCAAGGGAGATGAACTTTATGACAATATTATAGAAAGGGATGAGGCTGTAGATGAAGGTAAGATGGGAAATATGATACTGCGAGAAGAATTTTAGAGTAGTGAAAGACTTAGTCTAAACAAGGCCCTGGGAGTAGATGACATTCCATCATAACCTTGGGAGAGACAGTCAGGACAAAACTCTTCCATTTGATGTGCAAGATGTATGAGGCAGGCAAAGTACCCTCAGACTTACAGAAGAATATAATAATTCCAATTCCAAAGAAAGCAGGTGCTAATGTGTGAATATCACCAAACTATCGGTTTAATAAATCATGGTTGCAAAATTCTAACATGAATTCTTTACAGAAAAATGGATAAACTGAAGCCAACCTCAGAGAAAATAAATTTGGATTCCAGAGAAATGTAGGAACACATAAGGCAATACTGACCCTACAACTTATTTAACAAGATAGGTTAAGGAAAGGAAAACCTATGTTTATTGCTTTTGTAGACTTTAAGAAAGCATTTGACGATGTTGACTGGAATACTCTCCTCAAAATTATGAAGCTAGCAGGGGTAAAATGCAGGGAGTGAAAGGTTACCTACGACTTGTACAGAAACCAGATGGTGATTAAAAGAGTCATGGGCCATGAAAGGGAAGCAGTGGTTGAAAAGGGAGGGAAACAGGTTTGTAGCGTATCCCCAAGACATTGTCTTGGAAGGAGGATATAAAATGAACATCAACGAAAACAAAACAAAGATAATGGAATATAGTCTTATTAAATCAGGTGATGCTGGGGGAATTAGATTAGGAAACGGGACACTTACAGTAGTAGATGAGTTTTGTTACTTGGGCAGCAAAATAATTGAGGATGGCTGTAGTAGAGAGGATATAAAATGTAGACTGGCAATGGCAAGAAAACTGTTTGCGAATAAGAAAAATTTCTTAACGTGGACTGGATTTAAGTATTACAAAGTCTTCTCTGGAAATATTTTTCTGGAGTGTAGCTGTGTATGAAAGTGAAACATGGATGATAGTTTAGACAAGAAGAAAATAGGCTTTGGAAATATGGTGCTACAAGAACACTGAGAATTAGGTGGGTAGATCACATAACTAATGAGGACGTACGGGATAGAATTGGAAAGAAAAGAAATTTGGGCAAAAAGAAGGGAGCAGTTGACAGGACACATTCTGAAATACCAACAGATAACCAGTTTAGCAGTGGAGGAAAGTGGGAGGGGGATAAAATCTTAGAGGGGGGCTAAGAGATTACATTAAGCAGATACAGAAGGGTGTAGGTTGCTGTAGTTATTCGGAGATTAAGAGGCTTGCACTGGGTAGACTAGCATGGAGAGGTGCATCATAAAAATGATTCCTTATCCATTAAACTGCAAATAATATATTCTCGAACTCACAGTATGGATTTGTAAAGTGTTAAAGTACTGAAAAGGCTGTTTACACATAAATGAGGAATGTTCTTCATTCTTTAGACAATAAATCACAGGTTACTTGTATAAACCGTGATCTGCCAAAGGCAATTGATCGTAAATCACAAGATTCTTTTAAATAAATTAAAATATCATGATGTAACAGAAAACGCACTAGAATGGCTTAGATTACCACGTTTCCTAATAGGGAAAAATTGGCCAAGAGCAAGTAGGACTCGTGCTCTGAGGGTTCCATACATATTTAATTAGATGTATCCATGTAGTCTATCCATCCTGGGAATCAAGACTCTCGACAATTTTTGCTTGTTATTAATATTGATGTTTACAAACAGTCAGTCGGATACAAACAACAATTTTTGTTTATAAATACAATTAATAATTTTAGGATTTATGCCTCTACTTGTAATCTGAATCTGTGCTTCTTGCCAAATATCATTATTCTATGTCAGTGGGAAATACCCTATAAGTTTTGGTGAGAGAGTTTGGGGGTATTAAAATATGTGACATAAATGGCTGTATCTTTTGAATACATTGACCTAGAAGCTTAACTTCTTCACACTGCTAGGGGACCATAGACCTTAGCATGTGACACAAATTACAACTTGATACCTGTACCCATTCTTGAGAAAAAGGGGTCTAGACAGATGGACAGACAACAAAGTTATCCTATAAGGGATCCGTTTTTACCAATTGAGGTACGGAACCCTAAAAAAAGGGTGTCAACAGGAAAGAGTGCTGTGTTAAGTGGTCAGTCATCATCCAGTTGGGAGTGGATTACATGAGATGTCCCACTTTGTTCCACCCTGTGGCTCTTACTTTTCCTTGTTTACGTTTTTTGCCCCCTGATAATAGAGACATTGCAATACATAGCAAATGGAATATAAATTTAGAAAGAATGGTTAATAACGTTTTCATGGACATTAATGAATGATTCTCTCCCAGTTCTTTGTTAAAAAACTTTCAAGAAACACAATATGTAGTTCATAACTTCCAAGAGGTATCCTCCCAGTGCATGCCTAAAATATGACGAGCGGAATGATGATGATAAATTTTTGGGATTACAACTTGATAATAAATTCCAGTGGGAGGAGCTTAACACAGAGCTGCTGAATTGCATAAACAAATATTTATTCGCAATACGAATGTTTTCAGATGCAATTGAAGTGGTAGGGGGCGAAAGAGTTGCTAGCATACTTTACTTACTTTAACTTCCATTCCATAATGTCATAGGGATCATTTTTAGGGTAACTTATCAAGTCAAGCTGAGGTTTCCGTAGTCCAAAACTGTGTACTGTGAATTATTTGTTGTGTGAACTCGGACTGTTCTGCAGAAGCTTCTGTAAGGAACTGGGGGGCTGCTAACTACTGCTTCCCTATATATTTATTCTTGAATGAAATTTGCCATAAATAATCTTTCTTTCTCTTTCCCTTACCCTTTCTCTTTCTCTCTTTCAAACCAATGTGGAATCAGCACTAGAACAAGAATAATGTACATAGAAAATCACTTACTTTGATGTAGAAAGGTGACCATTATTCAGGAACACACATTTTCAGTAATTTGCCAGCAGCAATAAGAAGTTCAGCTAATAAAATTCACAGATAACAGATCTATTTATTAACCTCAGAAAAAAACAAATTCATTACTGATATTAAAGATACCCCTAGACCAATGAGTAAGCTTTACGAAAACATGTCGGGAGATCCAAAACCGTAAAATACTTTAGAGAGTGGATGTCGGTGAAATAATAGCTCTCGAACAAAGGAAAATTGAGCTCGGTAGGACATAGTTTGTTTGCAGAAAGATGTATGTCTTGAAACATCTACCGATCAGTATCAAAATAAAGACACCAAAACACAATAGTCAGACTGTAGGTTCTCTGTACAGCAGAGTGCCTATCCCTAACCAAGAAGATCCCAATAATTCATATGCATAAAGGATTTATTGGTGGTCAATTCCTCAGACTCCATTAACCATGTTCTTCATACAACCAATTAATTTATTAATTAATTAATTTATTATTACTAATAACATAAAGTAACTT
The DNA here is from genome assembly GCF_023864275.1 of Schistocerca cancellata. Classification (NCBI taxonomy): domain Eukaryota; kingdom Metazoa; phylum Arthropoda; class Insecta; order Orthoptera; family Acrididae; genus Schistocerca; species Schistocerca cancellata. The sequence continues at coordinate 739,675,401 of NC_064629.1, read as the reverse complement.
GATGCTAAAAAAGTCTGACGTCTTGCACATCTTAGGTGCAATTATATGATCAAAGTTAATAAGTGTTGCAAACTACTGCCTGTTTAGCAAACTACTGCCTGTTTAATGATGATTGGCTTTAATAGTCTAAGAATTATCTTATGTGCCTCATTGTATGAGGGTCATTCCAAAAGTAATGCCTCCTGTTTTTATTCATGGAAACTAGAGAAGATACATTAATCACAACAGCACAGCTAAATAGAGCAATATTTCAGCTACAGAATGTCATTTTTCCACATAGTCACCACCATTTGTTATGCACTTATGCCAACGATGAACGAGAGCCTGCATGCTGCGCTTGTGAAAATCGGAACCAGCGGATGTTAACCACTTCCTTACAGCTTTGACAACAGTGTCCAAATCTTGAAAATTTTTGCCACATAGTCCATCTTTCAGAGGCCCAAAGAGATGGGAGTCTGAAGGTGCTAAATCTGATCTGTAGGTGGATGTGGTAAGACAGTCCAGCTGAATTTTGCAATGTGTTGTGTGGTAACAAAACTGGTGTGGGCCTGGCGTCGTCATGGTGCAGGTGAACGTTGGTCTTCTTCTCTGGCCTTATCCTGGAAATTCGGGCTTTCAACTTAGTCAGTGTCATCTTGTAGCATGCTGAATTGACGTTCTCTCCAGGCTCCAGGACATCCAAAAGAACCACACCAGAAGACTGTGTACATCACTGTACCTGCAGACAGCTGTGTCTTGAATATCTTATTTGATGGATAATTTGCATGTCACCACTCCATGGACTGTCCTTTTGGATTCTGGCTTGAAGTGGTGACACCACGTGTCATCTCTGGTGACGATGCTATTCAGAAAATTGTCATCTTCAGCTTTATATTGGTCCAGCAGGTCGCAACAAATTTCCATTAGATGAGTTTTTTTGCTCTTGTGTAAGCATTCGTGGGACCCATATCATACAGACTTTGCAATAAGTAAGATGTTCCAACATTTTTTCCAAGGCATTACAGCCGACATTCAGCGTTACACACAATTCTGTGGTCATTATCTGTCAATCAGCATGGGTGAGTTGATGAAGATGCTCTTCATTACGAGAGACGACAGCTGTGCAGGGTCGATTGGGTCATGGCTTGTCATGCACACCCTTTTCACCATCTTGAAAATACTTTACCCATTGCTCAGATATATTGCATAATCTCCGTACAGCTTTAACAAGAGTCTATGGATTTCAATTGGAGCAATTTCTTCAGCAGTGAGGAAGTCAGTCACACATTGCTGTTTTATATGTGCATCCATATCAGACTCCCTTTTGGAACACTCCTCTGTTGGCGCCAACTGCTGCAGAAAAATGGAACCATCTGCAAATGAAAGAGAAAGGTTCAAGCATTAGCACTAGACCAGCAACATCTGGCATGCACATCCAAAGTCACCACAAAAAAATAGGAGACATTACTTTTCGAATGATCCTCGTATGTCCATTTTCATGTTTGTGGCAAGTTTATTATTTCGTAAATGAAACTGTCCCCCCCCCCCCTCCCCTTCACCCCTTCCCCACATCTGTGAGGACTGTTTTACTTACAATGTGTGAAAAGAACATTAGCATGTCTTTTGTGTAAATATTTATTATGTATTCTTGTTTTATGATACACGTCCTTGAAGATTTCCTTAGCTTGACTCACATATAATAGAATAGCTGTGGTATATAAAAAGTGTTGTTTAATGCATGGAAAGTTAGGAAAAACATATAATGCAATATTATATATACTGTGTTTAAATTTAAAGTATATTAGAAGTAAAACATTTCAGAAACTGCCAAATAGGGTACAGCAAGTAGGCAAACTTCACCCGGTCAGCAACTAAACACCAACACAAGTTTCAGTACTGTATATTAAGTATGCTGTCAAATAGAGTATGATGATTTAAAAAATTGCATGCAAGCTACAGTATGTCATTATTCTACTGCTTTAAAGAAGTTACTTAGCTTTATTTGTAGGGTCATTTCACACAGTTTCTTTAGCGTATTGTTTTATGCTTATCAGGTGCAACAGCTCAATTGGGTTTAGTTCGGTTCACTTTTGTCACTCCATCCACATAATCACTTTATTTACATTTTACAATATTTCATGTGTACTGGGAACTCTTCTTCAGCTTCATCATCCTCATCCTCGACAGCTTCGCTATTCTTATTTCAAATAGCATCAATAATGTCCTTCTGATCTGTGATATCCAAAATTGATTCTTTGTTGTCGACGACTACCCAACAGTTCAAGATCAGTATTGCACTATAGAACATGATATGCATACTGAATGTCACTCCTGTTGAAATCTATGTCACTACAATGTTCATATGTTGCATTTTCTTCAATGGGACACTTTTTCCAGCAATTCGTAACAGAGGCCTACAGAACACGCAACACTCTTAAATTTGCAGATTTCAAGAGCATTTCCATTTTTTCATCTGAATTCACTATTGAAGTGAGTAATTCAGGTGATAATGAGCCTTAAATGCTTGTATAATACCCTGATCCAGCTGCTGAATTGATGCCATCGTGTTATTTTGCAGAAACAAAGTTTTTATTTTTCCATCTTCTTTTTGCAGTGCATCAGCAAGTGGATGAGCTGAACAGTGATTGTTAGTAGAGCTTCTTTTCTCAGCTTAAGTGACCATATATGCTTTCACACTGATGTAACAAACTCTTCTGGAAACTAATTGGTGAAAATGTCACATGTCATCAAAGCAGTCTTTGAATGCCTGTTAGTAAATTGTAATGATGACTTGTTCACATGCTTGAAACATCTCACACATTTACATTTACCTGTACAAAGAGGTTTCATCTTATGGCTGCCCAATTTATTTGTAGCAAAAAGGAGAGTTATTTTGCCTATATTCATTTTCAAACATGTCCTATTTCCAGAACTTCTTTTTTGGTAGTCCTGCTTGGAAGCAATCGATAATAAGACCATTACTTGTGTAGAGTTTCAAGAAACAGTGAAGCAGACTCACTGTTGCAAGATGTTGCTGTTGCTGCTGCTTCTTCTTCTTCTTCTTCTTCTTCTTCTTCCGTCGTTGTTTGGCGAAGTCCATGGTGCCATTTCCATTCTGAAAACCATCTGTCAGAAGGTATAAAATTTTTGTTGCGATGTAAATCAAAGTGAAATTTTTCAGCTTGGGCTGTAATAATTGGCTTGGAAAGTGGCACACCTTCTTCTCTTATATACCTATAAAGGTATTCGTCGAGTTCATTCTCTTTTCCTAGTTTAGTATTTTTGCTGGCTCATTCCCACATCACTTTTAGCTATGTTTACAAAACTTTTTAGTTTATTCTTTTCGTTTACTCATTCCCTGATTGTTCCTTCAGGTCCACTGCTCTCTCATGATAAATTTGCTTTAGTTTCACTATTCTTCACACAGTCAATAATTTTTAGTTTATCACTCACAGAATACACTTTCCATTTCTGTGACGTTGTAACAAGCACGTGGAATCTAGACAATGAGTGAATGATTTATGATCCACATAATGCTTATGCTCATTTCAGTTACTGCCCATCACTGTTGTAGTCACTTTGTTGACTGCACCATAGTGTTAACCATGAGATATGTATTCAAAGGTTCTGTCCAGCAACAATCGTGTTATGGTGATCAGACAAATCAAAGGCGGAGTTAAATTAAATCCATCAGTTTTGATTATTGTTTAGAGAGCTTGGAGGTTGCAGCAGCAAATTATGCTGCCGAAAGGCTACATGCAGACTGTAATAAGGTTTTCTCAAGTTTATAAAATATACTAAGAGTGCAAAAATCGTTCATAAATTATATCTAATTTTGGGGGACCTACCTTATATCTTGTTATATCCAAATCTGCTGTGTATCGGGCTTCTACTGTTTTTTTTTTCTTTGCGTGCTCAGTTGATATATATCTATTAGTTATGCCAAGTGTCAACATGTTCTACATTATTTTATGTTTCATCTTGAATCAGAAACATGTTCATCTTTGAAACAGTCATTACATATATCGTAATCATATGACATATGCTTTTTTCTGCACAGAAACTTTTTGGAAGAAATGTATCTGCAATTGTGAATAAGATTAGACTTCAGTTACACAATTTATTTGTGACATGCAAAACTTTGCAGTGGACCCAGATTTCTCACTTCACGCGAATGGTCGTCTTAACCAGCTCGGCTAGCCGAGCACACCTCCCAGGCCGAACCAAACCCCCACGTCATCGTGTGTTCACATCTTGCACTCGCACAGTTGCTTTGATTCCGAAAAAGGAGATCAGGTCAGACCAGGAGGCATACTCAGGTAGCCAAAGTGGTTAAAGCGACTGCTTGCGTGAAGTGGGAGAGCTAGGTTTGAGTCCTGGTCTGGCACAAATTTTCATGTGTCACCAATAAATTGTTCAGCCAAAGTCTAATCACATTCACAATTGTGAATACATTTCTTCTCTTTCATACGGCTGTAGATCACGGCAGTGTCTGAAGGACATTGGATAGTAAAAATCAGTTTCAGATAAACCACAGTTTAAACAGAGCTTGAAAGACATATTGGTAAGCATTTGTTCCTACTCTATAGATGAACATCTTAATAGGGACTGTCAAAACCAACTTAAGTAAAAATGTCTGTCAAATTTCAGTTTTGACACAGTTTGGTCACAACAATCAACATTAGGTATTCTGTGTATGATGAATTTATTAAAAGTGCATAAATATGTTTCATTCTGATGGTGTATTAATTGTGTGAATGTTAGCAGTTCCATTTTAAGGTATTAACATATTTTGACAATCCCCTTACAAATGATCAGGGAAATGGAATATTACATTCAAATAGTCTTATGTTTTTTGCGTTATACTTTCTGACATGGTTCCCACCCAAGAGAATCGTCTCATTTGTGGGTCTGTGGACAAGATCTGAATCTAATCTAATCTAATCTAATCTATACAGTAAAACACAGAGACTGCAAAACAGAAATTCTCCGTTTTCACATAATTACTTTTTGGGCATTTTGTACATTTTTCTTTCTTTCTTTCTTTCTTCATTCATCATCCACATTTCTGTTTGCAATCCCTGGTCTTTCTGCCAAAGATCCTTGGTTTTCTTCTTCTTATGTTATCTTCATGGCCACTTTGTTTGATTGGGGTAGAGATGTCATTTGTCCTCTCTTGCACTTAACTGGCTGTATTAGCTTGATTCATAATTAACATTGGAACAATCCTCTGGCTCTATTATCGGCCTCATTATTTCTGGCAAATATTGTTTGAGCATTTATTCCAGCAATATCCAAGGTACGGAAAAATATTTTTCTTGATGTGGAGTAGGTGGTGCACTTTTTCATCCTCTTTTTGTGGAATTGTTCATTGTGATAATTTCAAGCTCCTTTTTCTCCCATGTGCTGTCATCTATTTTATTGCCAAGATGTGTTGATGAAACAAGTATCATGTTCTTGTTCTTTCTTGACACACAAGAGAGAACTGTCAAATCGTTTTGAAATCCAAATAAACTACTGTTTACTTCATGTTGATTAGCATTAACAAATTCAGGAGAAAGTTCAGGTTTAGTTTTAAGGAACAGTTCCAACTAAAGAAAGTTTTTTTCCTTCAGCAGTTCCTTACACAAACAACAAATAGTAAACCAGTTGTCTGCCAGTAACCTCGGCCATCATCATCAGATGAATTCCCACCTTTTGCAGTGAGTCTGAAACTTCACTGTTTTCTGACATGTCTCCTATGCCAGGGCTTACAAAGTCTGCCATCATAGTGTGTTAGAATCTTCAGACTGTACTTTGATGGCTTGCTTGCTACATACTGGTGGAAACTAAATTTTACTATGAAAGTGACTAACAATTCACCCACTGTAGTATATTCAGATGCTGTGTAGTTCTTGTTGGTGTTTTCCTGGGACAGTTCAAATATTTCCCCAATAGGTGCAAGGGTATCTATTTTGTTTCATTCATGCCTGGTTTGAATGTCATCACGCTGTTTGCATCTGACCAGGAATAGGAACCGATACTCACTCACCGCAGTGTGAAATTGTCTCAGATCTGAAACCATTTGTGTTCTACACATCCTGTAGGCTTGCGTGTCCAGAGCAGTAAAAACTGGATAAAATAAGTAACCCAACAAAAGCCTTAAATTCAGTTACATCTCTGTGTCATTTTGTTTCCTGACAAAATTGCTCAAAATGCTTCTTATGTACACATTAGTATGTCCACACATTTTTTTCATCAAAAACCAAAAGGAATCACTCTAAGATTGATTTTGCAGTTCTAGGTGCACCGTTCACATCTGGTGGATGAGTTATAGTATTTTGATATTGCATGCATACATTTCCTAATTGAGTTCATCATCCATTTAGTTGATTTGTCTCTTCCCAAGTAGAAATTGCTATTTTCAGAACTTTTCGTTTTCATCAATATCCATCTCTGTATCAGTTTCGTGTTCCAGTTATATGTACTCACCAGGTGGTTCTGAATCTAATTTATCATACATTACTTCAACTACTTCAATTAATCTCTGTTTCTCTTTCTTCATATGTACACATACTGCAGATTGAGTTGTTGCCATACAGTGACAGAAAGTTGATGGACTCGCTTTTATTTCACTTGGAAAACAGAATACTGGTATTAGACAACAATAGATTCACTTAATTTTGTTAGGCCAGGTATGGGGTGTCCTGAACATCCCACTGTCTGTTTTTGGCAGTTGAACAATAATGGTAACTGAAATTTAGTTTTAATTATTTACGCAACTTGTTAGGTAGAAAGCTAACAGGAGTTTCAGACAATTAAGAAAATTTAAACTAATAATATGAGCTGTTTTAATTTGTGGGATAATTTCAGAACCCCGTTGCCAGCACTAGAGAGGTGAAATATTGGTATTTATTTGCACATTTCCTTGTTTAATACCACAGGGGGCTATTAACATCTAGCGAGCTTGCAAAACTTGACTTCATTTTGTGTATTGTTTTGTTGAGCAGAAAAATTATTGTACATTGCTTCTTTTATTTGTGGGTAATAATATTATAATTTAATTTTTAATAAATAAACATGTGTAATATTTTGTTTACAGGAAGAAATATGCAAGAGAAATAAGGAACCATGAACTGATTCCATGCCATGACAACATTGTTAAGCTGTATGTTGCTTGGCAAGAGGCAGATTATATATATATGCAGATGGAATGGTGCCAAGAAACTCTAGAACATTTTGGTGTCAGATGCTTCCCTATTCCAGGGGAAACACTTTGGAGTATTCTGTTAGATGTAACACTGGTAATTTCATATTTATGTCATTCACTCAACTGAAGCTTCACATGTTGAAGAATGTTTCAAAGATTTGCTTTCTAGAAATGTCAAGTTGAACTGCAGTTTGTCAAAGACCAATTTAAGATTTTGCAGATAATGCATTTTTATTTTAGTTTTTATCTTTTGAAGAATGGTAAAAAATTTTGATTCTGAAAAATATTGTTTTTCAAATAATGATGAATTATTTATGAATAAAGGATAGGAGGCCTTTGTGAGGCCTTCAGCATACTGGGCAAGGGAATTCTCATCCCTACAGATCCGTCTACCATGGGTGGCAAATCTGTGTGGGAGCGATTTTTTTTGGTGTGGAAGGGGTGGCAGCTGTCAAATTGCAGGTACTGTTGGTGGGTTTGATATGGACCAAGGTGTGGATGGAGCCATCTGAGAGGGGGATATAGACATCTAGGAAAGTGGTGACAGGTGGAGGAGGACCAGGTGAAGTGGATGGGAGAGATGATGTTGAGCTTGTGGAGGAAAGATAAGGTGTCCTGACTTTTGGTCCAGATTATAAAGATGTCATCAATAAACCAGGACTAGACCAAGAGTTTGGGGTTTTGCAAAGCTAAGGTGGCCCATGAAGAGGTTGGCATAGGAGGGTGCCATGCGGTTGCCCATGGCTGTGCCACGGATTTGTTTGTATACCTTTCCTTCAAAGGTGAAGTAGTTACGGGTTAGGATGTAGTTGGTTAGGTGTACGAGGTATGAAGGGGTCTGTTTGGAACCTGCAGGGTTTTGGGAGACATAGTGTTCAATCATGGTAAGGCCATGGCCATGTGGGATGTTGGTGCATAAGGAGGTCAACAGTGATGAGTAGGGATCCGGGAGGTAAGGGTGTGATGATGGCAGGAAACAGGTTCAGAAAGTGGTTGGTGTCATCAATGTGGGAGGCTAGGTTTTGGACAATTGGTTGCATTGGTCAACAAGGGCCTGGATTCTTTTGGTGGGAGCACTGTACCCAGCCACAATGGGGCACCCAGGATTATTAGGTTTGTGGATTTTGGGGAGCATGTAGAGGGTGGGTGTGCTGGCTGTTGTTGGGGTGAGGGGGTAGATTGATTCAGGAGAGAGGTTCTGGGAAGTGCCTGAGGATTTCAGCGGGGACTGGAGGTCATGGTTGACTTCTGGGATAGGGTCACCTTGGCAGCACTTGTAGGTGGAGCTGTCGGGCAACTGGCGGAGGCCCTCTGCCAAGTTGTCACTCCACTTCATCCCCCCAGGGAGCTTGCCACTTTTTGGCAGGTTCGTACTTGGCTACCATGGGGCCACAGCCTTTGCAGCACTTTCTCCCTTCCGTGCTGCATGTCTATCCTCTTGCTATTCTTTTTCCCCTCCCTTGGGAACATGTCTGGGTTATTATTGGGAATGCCCTACATTCTGTCACTGATGTGCAAACAGTCTCAACTTTGTTTTTGGCTCCCTTTGCCTTTCTTTTTTTCCCTTCTCCTCTCATTCCTCTGCTTCGGCGTTTGAGGATCCTCTTCTTCTTCTTCTTCTTCTCCTTCTTCTTCTTCCCTGTGCACTCCTGAAGGCTGGCCCACGCATCTGACACATAACAGGTGACTGGGTAACACGTAATTCTCAGCCCCAGGTCGACAGATGGGGTTCGCATGTACCCCATGGTACAGGCCAGGCCCAGGGAGGGATGATTGCCTGAGCTGTAACCTTCCCAAATTGCTGATTGGACCCTCCGTCAGGCATTCGGGAGGTGTGACCTGATGTGGGAACAATCACCTAAGATGGGTGCGTCCTTTGTGAAGGGGAGGCCCCCCAGTTGGAAGGAGCATGCCCCTGGAGACATTGGCAATCATGGGAGATTTCCTCACGATGAGTCAATCGTCCTCCCCATCGACGTCTGTGAAACGTAAACGTAATGAGGCTACCGGTTTTAAGTCCCTTCCTGCTGCACCGCGGTTCGTTGTGGTCTCACGTACTGAAGAGTCAGATCCTCACCACCGTCATTCTGTTCATTATCCAGAAATGGTGATGGAATTGCTTGCCCTGTGAAAGCCAGATTTGTTTACAAAATGGCACTTTGCTTTTGGAGACTGCTTCTGATTCTCAAACACAACTACTGCTTGCTGTCTCACTTCTCTACGACTACCCATTCGTGTTGAGGCCCATCACACTTTAAATTCTTCCCATGGTGTAATTTACACCAGGCTGCTTGATGGTCTAACTGAGGCCGAAATACAATCTTACCCCTCTCATCAGGGTGTCATTGCCATCCATTGTGTAATGAAAAAGGTCAGTTCCTCCTTGGTGGCCACCCGCACTCTTTTGCTCGCCTTTGATAGGGTGGTGCTGCCGTCCAAGATCAAAGCAGGCTATGAAATTATCACAGTCCGGCCATACATTCAGAATCCGATGTGCTGCTACCAGTGTCATCGTTTCAATCACACTCGAACATCGTTTCGACACCCAGCCAAATGCGTAATCTGTGGCAGGGATGCAAATGAGGGCGAATGTGTGCCGCCTCCTCCCTGCTGTATCAACTGCAATGGCGGCCATGCCACCTCCTCTCGGGATTTTCCCATGTATTTAGATGAGCGGGTTGTTCAAATGATTTGGGTAAAGGAAAAAGTGCCTTACCCAGTAGCTCGCAAGTTACTGGCTAGTCACTAACCCTGTGTTCTCCTGTCTGGCACCGATCGAGGTGGCGCAGTGGTTAGACACTGGACTCGCATTCGGGAGGACGACGGTTCAATCCCGCGTCCGGCCATCCTGATTTAGGTTTTCCGTGATTTCCCTAAATCACTCCAGGCAAATGCCGGGATGGTTCCTCTGAAAGGGCACGGCCGACTTCCTTCCCAGTCCTTCCCTAATCCGATGAGACCGATGACCACGCTGTCTGGTCTCCTTCGCCAAAACAACCAACCAACCAACCAACCAACCTGTCTGGCACCAGTAGTTCTGTTCTTGTTACCTCTCGCTCCATGAAGGACATGCTCACACAGACATGCGACCTCAGATTCAGCTCTGAGGTTGTGAAATTGCCCAGTGTCAAGTTAGCATCGATGTACCCCCATCCCACTGTGCAACAAACCATCAAACTCTCGCCTCAAGGGACAAAGCCACCCACTGCACAACCAGCAGACAGGAAAGGATGGAAGGAGTACTCCCATGAAGACCTCCTACGTCCCTCCCGCCAAACACTACCCAAGTCTTCCTCTAACCAGAAGGGCTCAAAGAAGTCCCCTAAAGACAAACGATCTTCTCCTCCATCAACTCGAAGATCCTGCTCGACGGTGTCACCACATGGTCCCTTAGCCTGGCTGGCATCTGTTTTGCTGGTACGCACCACCAACAGTTTTTCAGCGTTGGACTCCACAGACCTACTGCACAAGCACGCCGATGCTTCTGCGGACCCCTTGGAGCAGTATCCTCCTGCTTTTGTGCCCTGTAGTAATGACTCTTAACCGGCTGTCACTCGGCAGCCGCTGAGTTTAAACCCCTACATCTCTTCCTCATCATGACCATCCTTCACTTGAACGTTCGAGGCCTTTGGTCCCACAAAGAGTTTTTATGGCTGCTTTTAGCATTGCAGCATCCCCTTGTACTCTGCCTTCAGAAAACGAAATTACGGCCTCATGACTGCTTTGAGTTTTCACATTACTTACCGATTCGTTTTGACCTTCCCCCTGACATCAGCATTCCATTTCATGGGGGCATTGTGCTGCTCATATGGGATGACCTTCATAGTCAACCCATCTCCCTGACTACCTATCTTGAAGCTGTTGCAGTTCGCCTTTTCCTTCCCTGCCTGACTTTTTCCATCTGTACCATTTATGTCCTTCCGTCATTTGCTGTCACCAGGGCAGACTTCCTTCAGCTTATTTGGCAGCTACCTCCCCCGTTTTTGCTACTCAGTGACTTTAATGCACATTATCCCCTTTGGGGTTCTCCCATGACCTGTCGAGAGGTGCCCTCGTGGCTGACATTCTTAACCACATTAACCTCTTCTGCCTTAACACTGGAGCACCCATTTACTTTCCAACTCCTTTGCACACCTGTCCCCATATGGACCTATCCTTTGCACTCCCCAACTTACCCATTGTCTTCACCGGCCTGTTCTTTCTGACGCCTACTACTCAAGTGACAATTTCCCGTGTGCTCTCCGTCTGCTGACTCCTAACCCACCCACATGCACACCCAAATGGCATCTTACTAAGGCTGACTGGCAGCTTTACTCCTCCCTTGTGACCTTTGAAGAACAAGATTTCCCCAGTTGTGATGACCAGGTGGACTACCTCACCAATGTTATCCTTACTGCTGCAGAATGTTCCATTCCTTGCACTTCCTCTTTGCCACATCATGTCCCAGTCTCTTGGTGCTCTGAGGCATGCCACAGCACAATTCGTGCATGGAGATGTGCTCAACGCATTTTTAACTGCCACCCTATGCTGGAAAACTGAATTCATTATAAACAGGTGCATATGAAGTGTCGTTGAATTCTTCGGGATAGCAAGAGAGCTAGCTCGATTTCATTCACTAGTTCTTTTAACAGTTCCACACCTTCCTCTGTAGTGTGGGCCAACCTCCGACAGCTCTCTGGAACCAAGATCCATTCACCAATTTCCAGCCTGACAGTAGCCGATGATATCATCGTGGACCCTATTGCTATCTCCAACATCTTGGGCTACCATTTTGCAGAAGTTTCGAACTCTTCCCACTATCACCCCACCTTCATCCATCGGAAACAAGTGGAGGAGGCTCGGGTGATACCCTTCTCTTTTCAGAATCAAGAGTGCTACAATGCCGCCTTTACTATGAGGGAGCTAGATAATGCTCTCAGTTCATCTCAATCCTCCGTCCCAGGACCAGATGCCATCCAAATTCAGATATTGCAGCACCTCTCTCTTGCAGGCAAGCATTTTCTGCTTAACATGTACATCCACATCTGGGCTGAGGGCACATTTCCTGGATGCTGACGTGAAATCACCGTCATACCCATACCTAAGCCCAGTAAGGACAAAAACCTTCCTTGTAGCTACTGCCACATCTCTCTTACCAGCTGCGTTTGCAAGGTGATGGAACATATGGTTCATACCCGGCTGGTGTGGTGGCTCAAGTCTCATTCTGCAGTTGACCATCTCGTTACTTTGTCCACCCGTGTCATGAATGGTTTTCTGTTGAAATCCCAGGCTGTGGCCATGTTTTTGGATTTGGAGAAGACCTATGACACTTGCTGGAGAACTGGTATCCTCCATACTCTTTACACACAGGGCTTCTGTGGGCACCTGCCCTGTTTTCTTCGGGCATTTTTACAATACCGAGTTTTCAAGGTACATGTGGGTACTGCCTTGTTGGACACCTTTATCCAGGAAAATGGTGTGCCTTAGGGTTCTGTCCTGAGCATTGTCCTCTTTGCTATCGCCATTAACCCTATAATGGCCTGTCTCCCACCGTGCATCTCCGGCTCCCTTTTTGTCGATGATTTTGCCATCTATTGCAGTTCTCCACGGACCTGTCACACTGAGCAGCATTTTCAGTGCTGTCTTGATTGTCTTCACTCCTGGAGCATTGGCAATGGCTTTGTCTTTTCCTCTGACAAAACTGTCTGTATGAATTTCTGGCGGCGCAAATGGTTTCTCCCACCATATCTCAGTCTTGGGTCTGTTGCCATTTCGTTTGTTGACACTCTGAAATTCCTGGGGCTCCTGCTCGATAGGAAACACTCTTGGTCCTCCCAAGTATCGCACCTGGCAGCCAGCTGTACGTGGTCCCTCAATTTCGTACGTGTCCTCAGTGGTACTTCCTGGGGTGCCTATAGAACCACCCTCCTCCATTTGTACCAGTCCCTTGTACATTTGAAACTCGACAATGGGTGCTTTGTTTATGCATCTGCACACCCCATCCCTTTTATGCCGTCTCAACACTATCGATCATCATGGCATCCGTTTGGTCACGGGCGCCTTTTACAACAGTCCGGTTGAGAGTCTGAATGCTGAAGCTGCTGAACCACCACTATCCTACCACCGTGACTTTCTCCTCAGCAGGTATGCATGCTGTTTGTGTGCCATGCATGGCAACCCTTTCTCTGCCTCCGTCTTTGATGATTACTTTGATTGTTGGTATGGGGCTCGTCCCTCTTCTCTGTTACCTCCTGGAGTCCACCTTTGCTACTTGGTGCGGCGGCTTAATTTCATGCTACCTGCGTCCTTCCCAGTGTGTGTGAATCCTTCACACCTTGGCTTCGTGAAGTGGCTCATTTTAACCTTGGCCTTCACTCGCATCCTAAGGACACTACTCCAGCTTCGGTCTATCACCTTCAGTTTCATGACCTTCGCAGTTCTTGGACTGACCTTGGGGTTGGGCGTGCCTTCGTCATTGCACCCTTGTCTTTCAATATCAGCTTCCAGCACATTATCCATTATTTACAGCCGAGCTTTTCAATTTGTATCAGGCCTCAGAGTACATCTGGCGACACAGCTTTCCCATTTGTGTCCTCTGCTCAAAGTCTCTGTGTGCCGTACACTGCTCATCCCTTAGTGCAGCGGGTCCAGGAAAACTGTCACTTGCTCATTCTTGGTGGAGCCAGTGTGATGTTTCTGTGGGTCCATGGTCATGTTGGTCTGCCAGGAAACGAGGCTGCTGACGCTGCTGCCAAGGATGCAGTCTTCATACCTCAGCCCACAAGTTCCCTCCGATGATCTCTGCATTGCCATCTGTCAGGAGGTGGTGTCCCTTTGTCATCGCCAATTGCCCTCCCTTCACGGGAATAAGCTCCGGTTTATTAAGCCCCTCCCGGTGCCTTGGTTGACCTCCTCCTGGCAGGAGGGCCGGGAGGAGATTATTTTAACTCGGCTTTGTATTGGGCACTGCCTTTTTTGCCATCATCATTTGCTCAGTGTCACTACCCTGCCACTTTGTACACATTGCGCCCAAATTTTAACTGTCCCCCACTTCCTGCTGGAATGCCCCCTTTTTAAGAATTTAAATTTCAGCTTGGGTTTGCCATCTGATTTATCAGCAGTTTTAGCGAATGACGCATGGGCTTTCAACTGTGTTTTACTTTTTATCTGCCGAAGCAATATGGCAAAGGCCATTTAATTTTTGGTTTTGGACCTCCATTTTTGTATGTTTCTTTTTTTAGCCCATTTTCCATGTGCCTGTTTTTAGCTGTCTCCTATTCTGTCCATTGGGACTGACGTATAGTCGTGTCAGTCCTCTCTGTGTTTGTGTTCTATAGTTTTGACCCCAGTTGTTTTTTTGCAGCGTAAAACAAAACTAAACAAACTAACTGTGGTTCATCGCAACAGTGGTGAAATCTTTTCTGCCAGGGGAATGATCAGGTCAGGATCTGTTTTTAGGTTTTGTAGTGCAGTCATTTCTTCTGCTGAAAGGTTAATGTTCTTAGGGAGAGACCTGGAGAAGGATGGTGAGATCAGGTTGGAAATTAGAAATTCCTTTAAGGAGACTGGGGGGGTGATTAGGTGTGGGGAAGTAGGACTGAAACTTCTGTGTGGCTGAGGATTTTGGTGGCGAGGTTAACGACAGTGTTCAAAGATTGTTTTGGTTCTGGATTTCTTGGAGTGTTGGTTGAGGGTTTTGGAGGATGTGGTAGGTTGAAAAGGTCAGCAAGGCAGGGTCTGGTTGCTACGAGGGGTTGACAAGGAGTAACTCTGTGGGTAGGATGGGAGATGGATAGTTGTGTCCCAAGGCAAGAGTAGGATGTCAGCAGGCTGGATAACTTGTGGAGGTTTTGTTTGAAATGTTGTTCTAGTTGATGGAGTGTCAGGATTTCTATTTGGGTGACTGCCGGCCAGTGTGGCTGTGCAGTTCTAGGCGCTTCAGTCTGGAACCGCGTGACCACTACGGTCGCAGGTTTGAATCCTGCCTCGGGCATGGATGTGTGTGATGTCCTTATTGTTAGTTAGGTTTAAGTAGTTCTAAGTTCTAGGGGACTGATGACCACAGGTGTTAAGTCCCCTAGTGCTCAGAGCCATTTGAACCATTTTTGTTCTATTTGGGTGATGAGGTGTAGGTAGTGGGGACTGCATAGTATCTATTTTGTGAAGGGAGTGGAAGTGGTTCAGGGATGCCTGTGAGTGGAAGTCATTTAAGACTGCCTGTGCCATGGATACATGTTTTTGTAGAACAAGGTTTGGGACGGAATGGGACTGGTGGAATATGAAAAGGTGAAAGTCTTTGTGGAAGGAGGGATGGGATCCAGAAGTAAGGTGGTTTGTGGTTAGGCCATTGGGGGGGAGGGGCGGGGGAGATTCCATGGCTTAGTCAGCATTTAAGGAACAGGATATGGGGCAGGGTTTTTGCTTTGGCTAGGGAAACTTTCTGAACTGGTGCAGATAAAAGATAGAGAAATGAGAGGAATGGTTCATTGTGGTGGAAAAGGGGGGGAGGGGGGGGGGGGCACGGAGATGGCACTGGGGAAAGAAGTTGGCGAATAAAGTGGCGAGTAAAGGTGTCAGTTTCTCATAGCGGGAGTTGAATAACATTGTTGGGTGTAAAGAGTGAAAGGAGTTGTGTTGAGAGCAGGGGGTAGTATTGTGACTAAGGTACATCTGATTGCACATGATATATAGTCAGTCACACGAATTAAATTCGATTGCCCTCCTATGGCAACCTCTTCAAGGGCCACGCAGAGGAAACATTCCTAGCTGTCCAAAACGCCAAACCCCTGGTCTGGTTCAGGTTTATTGATGACATCTCTATAATCTGGACCCAATGCCAGGACACCTAATTCACAAAGAGATCTCCCATGCCATATCCTCACGTACACCTGATCCTCGTGGTCCTCACATCCATATCAGGCACCAACCAGAAAGAAACAACCCCCTCACCCCACCCACCCATTACCAACC
The DNA here is from genome assembly GCF_023864275.1 of Schistocerca cancellata. Lineage (NCBI taxonomy): Eukaryota > Metazoa > Arthropoda > Insecta > Orthoptera > Acrididae > Schistocerca > Schistocerca cancellata. Next base: position 739,659,284 of record NC_064629.1, on the reverse strand, counting down.
AGAACTTGAATGACTGAACCATGTCCTTTGTCAGGGCTTTGATTATCTATCATCACAGAAGTGCGAGGTGTGGATTTAAGCACATTCACATATAACTGTATTTTGTGTGGCAAAGCCTGAAGTATTCTGGCATTCAGAGAGGTGGTACAGTCAGGGCAATACCATCTTGTTTCCTTCCTGCTTGCTTTGTCAGTTTTGTCTGGTCCAAACCAACCTTGGACACCCTTGTTGGTTTTTGCTTCTTCTCAGTTGCAGCAATTTTCTCAGGAAGTGTCGTTCTACAAGCCTATTGCTGATGGTTGCACTAGGGGCAGTTTCTTTAGCCACAATTGAGCCTTTCTGGAAGAGTCCTTCGCCAATGTGGCACCAAAAAGTGGAAAATGACAGTTTTTCTTCTCATTAGGGTTACTAGTCTCAAGATACAGAGCAAAAGCATTCATTCATTGCAGCCATTATGAGCAAGTGAGAAAATAGTTTTTTCCACCACTTCATTTGTTTCCTCTAGAAAGGATAATAGGAGATCATCTGATCACTTCTATCAACCCGTTTTGTTCGTATTATGATCAAGAATAGCATCAGGTTTTGACTTGATCTTGACACCATCCTTCGTACAAACAGAAATTTTAGAGGTTGTCATTTTGTGTTTAGAGGAAAGGCATAAGACATCCCTAATGTCCTTCCACTTCAAACAAAGCAGGTGGTTTCTCCTCATTGACAAAGACTGATTCCTTATGCGTTTCTTCTAAACATTATTTTCTTTTGGCAGTTCCTTTTGATTAGCCATACATGTGCATACAGCTTTAGTTTTATTTTTCCATAAAAAATCAAAAACTGCTGGCGAATTGTAAAATCTGTCCATATAAACAGTGTGACCTTTACCCAAATAATCGGCAAGCAACCTCTGAAAGAGTGGTATTATGGAATTGTCTTTCGATCCTTTACCATTGTATACTTCAAATCCCAGAACGTAACCATTCCTAGATTCACAAACAGTAAACATTTTTATTCCATACGTGTCTCGTTTATTTTTTATGTAGACACGAAAGACCACTTGCTCACGAAATCCATGCATGCCTTCATCAGTTATGAGGTTTTCATAGGGATGAAATGATTTCTTACATTCCCATAATAGATGATTGAGAGCTGGTCTGATTTTATGCATAGCATCATGCATTGGTTGACCTCCGGGAATCTAGGTACAATTGTCATTCAAATGTAAATTTGAAAGTATGGCCTTGAACTTATTTCTGCTCATTATAGATCCTGGGAAAGGGGTTGAAATAAAACTATTGACAGACCAGTAGCCTCCCAATTTTGGCTTCTTCACGAGGCAAATATGAATAATTATGGCGAAAAACAAATAAATTTCGTGAAGCTTCACTCCAACCCACGATGCCAAACACTATGTGGCTTTAGTTTGGAGCCTGCTTTCAGTTTATCATAAACACTCTTTGCCTACCTCTTCATTTCTGATTTTGTGTGTTTAATCATAGAATGTGGAAAGAAAATAGAAAACACGTTAAGTGGAGTGGATCTTTAGTCAACTGCAGCTCTTACGCCAGTTATGTAAGAGAACTGTGGCAAAGGAGACTGTAGGTCTTCGAATCTCCAACCTAAATCAGTATCTGTTGATTTCGTTTGTGAAGACCGCTGCCTCTTCCGTGATGGTGCAGAAGATTGTGTTGCAGCAGAACAACATTGTCGCTTGGAAGTTGTTTGAACAGCGGCGTATTTATCATCAGATTCGTCTGTAAAAAAGAAAAGAAAGACGAGATGAAGACAAATAAAACATAACTTACTTGTAATTGCAGTGCCAGTAACTGAAGCAGCAGCCCTAAAGTCTATTCTTTTTCCAGTGCCTCTAAAATTTCTTGATGACCCAATAAATGTGACTTGTTGGTAGCATGATCACAAACAGTGATAAAACCTAACGAAACCACGTGCAAATACGACAGTGTTAGCACACACAGGCTCAGTCAGACACGACAGAAGTGCTAAAGTTCGTTACTGCTTCTTTCCAAGTAATGCTGGAGCCTGACAAGAGGGCAGCACCAGTCAAGGGACAGCCAGCCAGACGTCTATACAATGTTATCACTTGTAATGAGTCGTTTTCAAGTGACAGGAGGCTTGCATGACGTGAAACATTGCGACCCAAACTACACTCTGGCATGGTCCATTGAGCTCAGTCCTGTGGCCCGAGCTACACTTAGGCTTGGTCGCCAATGTGTGAAGGCAAATGCTAGGATGGTTCCTTCAAAAGGACATGGCCACTTTCCTTCTCCATCCTTTCCTAATCTGACCTTGTGCTCTGTCTTTAGTGACCACATTGTTGATAGGACATTAAACAGTAACCTCCTCCTCCTCCTCCTCCTCCTCCTCCTCCTCCTCCTCCTCCCCCCCCCCCCCCCCCCCCTCTAATCCTATAGTGAACCAGAGTTGAGGTGATGTAAAAATTTATCTTCTCTGCGAGGCCACACTATGAAAGTATCGTACACGTACCTCCAAGTATCGCACTCGTACCCCCTAAAAAGTCATCCATAGAAAGCTTGGCCACCAGGGCAAACAGAGGACTACTCATGGTGATGCCTTTAGTATTTTAAAAATATTTATTGTTGAACATAAAATAGGTTGGGGGAAGTGTGTGTCGAAACAGAGCAGTGACGTCCACATGAAATTTATTACCAGTTAGTGCCAGAGAATCTGTGAGGGAGACCTTTGTAAGAAGAGATACTGCATAAAGCTGACTAAGTAGTCCAAACTATTTAGACAGAGAGCCCTCAGTCCGTTGATAAAATCAACTGAGTTTCGTATATGATGTGAGCATTTGTCCACCAGTGGACTCGGCAAGAGAGCAAGGTGTTGTCTAAATCATATGTGGGTGCACCAGTGCTGCGTATTATTGGCTGTAAAGGAAGTCCTTCTTTATGAACTTTAGGAAGGCTGTTAAGTTGTGGTGGTACACAACCATTTGGTCTTATCGTCTTGATGGTCTGATGGGAAGAATTTAGGAGTGGCACACATCCTATACAACTGTAATCAATCTTTCTATATGTAGAATCACTTAGTAGATCATGCACCTCATTAGCATACAACCTAAGAGGTAACACTACTGTTCAATTACTTTTATCGGTCTTCAATACCAATATGTCAGGATGCTCTTGGAGATTTTGTAGTGCAGCCCTTTCTGCAGAGATTAAGTTACTTTGTTGAGGAGGAGATTACCGAAGAGAATGACTCTTCTTCTGTTCTTATTTCTTCTGCTGTATCCAATGGAAGGAGTTGTATGGCTTCTTCAACACAATTCACGAAACTTAGAAAGAGGTGGTGCTTTATGTGTTGGTGCAAAATTGAGTCCTTTGCCTAAAATAGACATCATCACATCATTTATATTTTTCTTCATGAAGTTAGCAATGGACTGTTGTGCAGTTGTTGTCAACACAAGGCAAAGAGGTTTTGACATCTGCTGAGAACTTTCATCCCAGTGGATCCAGTCAGACTTGGCTGAAGTCACTCCATCAACCCAATTCCATATACAAGTGAGAGATGTGCTGCAAGCTTCAGATGTATGTGGAACAAACGTGATAAAATCAGTCTCTGAAGCAATACACTCGCTAAAATCCAGAATCTAAAATCAGTTCCTAGCAAAAGTTGTTCTTGACTGTTGTGGTTGCCTCCTTGTCAATCTAATATGAATCTCACTGCAACTGTGAGGAGAACACGTATATGAATCCTCTAAAACCACATCACCTACCTAATTGGGATCCTGGCTAATGCACGATGGGTATTTCTTTGTAGATAGTTTTTTTGAGGCTGGAAAAGCTCATCACTCTTCCTTGATTTTCACACCTGAAATATTTTTAGAACATTCCAATTTCATGTACAAAGTGCCTCGAGAAATACAGTTAAAAGAAAGGAAAGAAAAGAAGTATGCACAGTATCATTCTAGTTTTATACAAAGTCATTAAGTGGGCTTCTCCATACGATATTATCTAATGGAGTTTGTGGTATCTAAATGTACCTACCCTTTCTTTCATGTACAATCGAAACATATCACTCATATTACATGCACATGGATGACTATGCGAGTATGTTTATAGGTAATGTGCAGATGTGGAATGGATGGGATAATGTAGGTTGTCACTTATCGTTGTGTAGAAATTGGATAGAGTGCAGTGAATTTAGAGCATTTAGGGGGGTGCAGCCTATTGTACGTGTTTTACAGACGCGATGTATGTAATCAACATGTAGACTAACCTATGATAACCTCTCAACTTAGAGTGGCACATACACCCTACATCCTCAGTTATTCGTTGGGTGTATCCCAATCTCTGTCTGCCCGTACATTTTTACTTTCTAGAGCTCTTTCTAGTACCATGGAGGTTATCCCCTGATGTCTTAACATGTGCCCAATCATCCTGTTCCTTCTTCTTGTCAGTGTTTTCCATATGTTTGTTTCTTTGTGCCGATTCTGAGAACTTCATCATTCTTTATCTTATCAGTCCACTTAATTTTCAAAATTCTTATACAGCACTTCAATTGTAATCTGTTCCAGTTTTCACACTGGCTGTAATTTAATACCATTACAGTGCTGTGATCCATACATACATACTCATAAATTTCTTCCTCAAGTCAAGTCCTATGTTTGATACCTGTAGACTTACCTTGGCCAGGAATACCCTCTTTGCCTGTGCTAGTCTGCTTTTCCTCTGTGTTTCGTCCATCAAGTTTCCCCCCCCTCCCCCCCCCCCAGCCCCCCTCCCCACCCCTCTTCCACCATAGCAGAATTCCTTAACTTCATGTACTTGGTGATCACCAATTCTGATGTTAAGTTTCTCGCTATTCTTGTTTCCGCTGTTGCTCATTACTTTGGTCTTTTTCTGTTTTACTATCAATCCATATTCTGTACTCATCAGGCTGTTCATTCCATTCAGTATACCCTGTAATTCTTAATTTTCATTGAGGATAGTAATGTTATCAGAAAATATTATCAATAATATCCTTTCATGATGAGTCTTAATCCCACTCTCGAACCTCCTATTATTTCTGTCATTGCTTCTTTGATTTACAAGTTGAACAATAGGGGCGAAACACTGCGTCTCTGTCTTATACTCCTTTTATTTTGAACACTTTGTTTTTGGATTTTCAAACTCATTGTGCTTAACCTATCATGATTCCTGTTGATCAAGCAAAAAAGGACAAACAGTGCAACATCTTTGGAAAAACGTGCCTTCATTGTGTGTGTTTCTAACAAAAAGAAATTTTGTAATGGTTGGTTGTTGTATTATCAAAAAATTAATTAATTATTACAAACTAATAAACCAAAAATTATTAAATTCTGAATTTCTGTCATTTAAAATATGAGCTATTGAATTATTAAAAAAAAATACATAAATTCCAGATCGGTGGTTATTTCATAACATAGCATTAAATGTGAAGGACCCTCAGCTGCTGCACAGGTGCACACAGTGTGGTGAAACTCTTTAGCAGTGTGCGGGAAGATCAGACTTGCTTCCCCTCACCACAGAGAGAGTGGGGATCATGCACAGAAGTGACAGAACACTCCAACAGCTTCCAAAATTAATGTTTCACTCTGCAGTTGAGTGCACACAGATTTGAAACTCCTGTCAGATTAGAATTAATTGGGTCCTTGGTCAACTGAGCTATCTGGGCACAATTCGCATCCCACCCTCACAGCATATCTGCAACTGGTTTGGAAGGAAAGAAAGAGGAATTGATGGAAGTAAAGCTGTGAGAGTGGCTCATGAGTCGTGTCTGGATAACTCAGTTTGTAGAGGATTTGACTGTGAGAGGCAAAGATTTTGGCTTAAAGTCCCAGTCCAGCACACAATTTTGATTTGCCATGACATGTCAAAGCCAATAATCTTGGTACTTCGTGTGAGAGTAAAGTCTTGAGAATTAACTTCTGGCAGGTGCTATGGTACAGGGGGTCTGAGCATATTCTGTTGCAGGATAGTGCTTGGGGAGAGTCAGAAGCCACTTGGAAGCTGATAATCACTTTCATTAGATCCAGTAGTTTGTAATATGTCTCAGGTTCACATCAGGTAGTGATGGAAGGTACTGCTGCTGCTGCTGCAGCTGCTGCTGCGCTTAGCGTGATTTTGCTTGGTCGACAGTCTCGATTGTGGCAGAGCGACATCAGGACTGATGCAACAGGCTGACAGCTCACAGTGTGTGACACACTGAGCGACAGCCCATCTGCGACAAGTGATGGGTTTAGACACCCAGGGAGTGAACCCAACACAGTTGGTTGGCTGGTGGCATCTGGTGATGCCAAGTGCCTAGTAGCTTGGTGGCTAAGAGGGCCTCAGCTTGACCTTCTGCCTATCAGGTGGCAGCTGAACACCCTTGGCAGGCAACCTCACAGCAGAGGTCAACACTAAGACACTTGGTGACTTAATGACTTCCTACTTTGATGTATGTCTAGTCTGGCTGGACGGCCAGTATTTGTGTCCATATGGGTTTATTGTGCTGTTGCGGCTGCAGGAGTCATGGTTGCCATACGCCCAAGTATCCTTGGTCACTGTAACTGTTGGGGCACTGACCAGCAGGCAGATGATAATGCCACGTGGGTGCAACACTGTGTCAACATATAGCCGTAAGTGGCCTGAGTTTTGGCATTGAGCCCATCTGGTTAGACTTGTGTTAGTACCATCTTCTCCTCTTTGTGGAATTCAACCGACCTAATTCTCACTGTTGCTGCACTTGGGATAACTAATTAATTGTGCACAGTTCGTTGCAGCTACATCTAGTTAACCTTGGCGCACAACATCTAAGAGAGTCCGTGTGTGATGTTTCAACAGCTTAGATAGATACCCAGAAACATTTGAAATTTGTCCACAACTTACATGGTTCGTCCGCCGCTCGTGGTCTCGCGGTAGCGTTCTCGCTTCCCGAGCACGGGGTCCCGGGTTCGATTCCCGGCGGGGTCAGGGATTTTCACCTGCCTCGAGATGACTGGGTGTTTGTGTTGTCCTCATCATTTCATCATCATCCTGGAAAGTGGCGAAATTGGACTGAGCAAAGATTGGGTAATTGTACGGACGCTGATAACCACGCAGTTGGGCGCCCCACAAACCAAACATCATCATCATCAACTTACATGGTTCCAATCACTGGCTGTCCCTGAAAACTAGCACTGGTACTGAGAACAAAGAACAGAGAGATGTCACACTAGCACCACACGAGCTTATGTTCCTTGTCGTAGTTCACTCGCTGCTTCCTGCAGCACTCTCCAAGCTGTATCACTGAGGAGTCCATAACTATAATATTGGGCAGCTATGTCAGACCATCTCTTAGGAATAGGGATGTGGGAATATGTTAGGTATTTTACAACAGGACTCGTGCGAACATTACAAACCTTTGTGTCCACCCTTTTCCATTTATTACCTTCCTTGACTCTATACTTACTGAACAATGGACCACTCATCATATTCAACCTAGTTATTCCGTCCTTCATGTGACATTCTATACTAACAGCCTATTATGCTTTGTCACTGCATCTTGAAAATAAGCACACAAGTTCAGAAAGAAGAGGTTAGCATGAACTATTTGCAAAAGGAAGTCAATAATAAAGTCACTGCAGGTGCATTTCTGATCATAATGACCAGAGAACTATTGCTTAAACTCTCATCCCCAAGGTATCTGTCCAGTGTATCGTGCTTAGTGTCCTGTAATACTACCGTCATATTTAACTGCAGGCACAACCTGTGCCCCTTACTACAACTCTATAATAGTCCATAAATCTCTTCTTGGCATAATTCCCTGATACTCAATCAGTCTCCTGGGGGGGGGGGGGGGGGGGCACAATACTAGGCAGGTGTACCAGTTTCTTTGGCTCTTCAGTGTATGTTACTGTTCCTACGCAGTTTGTTGAACTACATATTCAGAAGAAAAATGGGAACTTGAAAGAGTACCTGTTTCAGGTAAACTCTCTATGATTAGAAATTCAACATATCTGAAAGTGCCGGCAGTATTCTCACTCACAACACACCATACACAATTGTGCATTCAAAGGGCTACTTTAATGGCAGAAAGACATCCCAAGCAAAGAGGTTGCAAGTAGTGACGTAGTTTGGACTAGAGTAACACCAAAGAGGTTGGATGGGTGAGACACATACATGTGCACCACCAGCACAAAAACATATGTATATTAAACATGTTGTATCTCAGAAACTATTCCGAATAGGGTATATGTCCATATGAAGTTTCTTGCTTCAAATGAGTGTTACTGTCATATACCTGAATATTGACCGTTCCTTCTGGGACTCCCTGTACTGTTGCAGCATTGACATATGTTTTGCTTCATCAGCACTCTACTGCAGTTTACAACTACCTCACTATATAACAGAAAGAGTATGATGCAGAAATGGAAAAAGAAGAAAAAAAAAAAAAAAAAGCTGCACACACAATCCAATTCTGTGGTTGTCAAACCATGTAACTGCTAGCATGGGCCTTTGGAGAACTATTTCATTTATAATTCACATATCAGCACTATTTACAACAAACTGTGCATTCAGTTGCCTACAGTGTACATTCTCCTAAACTTCCCTGATGTACTCAGCCTTCCACATCTCAACCGAGCATTCGGAGCATTCGTCCTACACTACCTGTCGTAATGCCTTGTTTCCAGGAATACCCAGCATAGTGTGTTATGTGATTCGGTGCATGAGGCCACATGACCTGGTAGGTTACACTGTGTACACTCAACCTGTTCCCTCAGCTCATCCCTTGGCCACTTCCCAGATACCACAATTGAATCTGTAAAAATAATAATAATGAAAAATAGGACAGCAGTTAAAGGACAAACACAGCTACTGCAAATATTGAACCATCATTGCAGGGTCTTTCCCACATCTGACCCGACTTGTAGAGGGTGTAGGTGACCCTGGTGGAAGATATGGGTCAGGATCAGCCAGAAGCTGTATAATCCCTTTGTTACACATATTAGTTTGTAGTAAAACTCGGGCCCACATGAGGCAGAGCTGGAAGGCAGACGCCTACTATGACTACTGCTACACTTGGTGTGGCCCAGGTGTGGTGCGGTGTTGCATAGTCAGCAGTCTTGGTGACGGACGAGCGATGTCAGGACTGACGGAGCTGGCTGACACCATCTGCTGCGTGGGACACTGAGTCCAGCTTAGCTGTAGCAAGTGACTGCCGAAGATACCGAGGGAGTGAACCCTGGACAAGTGGCTAGCTGGCTGTAACTAGTGTTGGCAAGTGGCTCAGTGGCTTGGTGGTTAGGAAGACCTCAGTTCAACCTTAGGCTCATCAGGTGGCAGCTGAAAATCTTTGGCAGGTGGTCCTGTCAGGAGGGTGGCACAGTGGGGGCAATCTTGCAACAGAGGCTGACACTAAGACAGTTGGCCAGCCCATATTTATTTGTGCTGAAATGGATTTGTAGTCATGTTACACTTGCAGAAGTCATATACGCCACATGCAAAAGTGTTCCTGGTTACAGTAGCCATCGGGGCACTGATTGACAGGTGGATGGTGACACTTGGCAAGTTCCATGGTGTAATGCTGTGGCAACGTATAGCTGTAAGTGGCTCACTTTAAAGCTGCAAGCCCATCTGCCTAGGCTTGTGTTGTTACCTTGGGGTGCTGAAATTTGAAAATTGTTGAGATACAGAAATGGATGTGCATTCTACATTTCATCAGGAACCCAAAGTGACTTGCAAATTGTTCAGTAAATTACAAAAGTGGTTCAAAATATTGCCCTCGCAATTAATTTGAGCACATACACTGTCTAGTCACATTAATGTGACCGCCTGTGGAAAGCCTGAAAAACCACATTTTGGGACCACTAAGAGACATGCAGGAGAGAGTCAGTGAAGTTCTGGAAGGTACCAACAGGGATGTTGAGCCATGCCGACTCCAGTGTTGTGGCCATTTGCCCTAGGTTAGTCAGTTTAGGATTCATGGTGGGAACAGCCCAGTCGAGGTAGTCCCACAGATTCTCAGTTGGGTTTAAATCTTGGGAGTTTAGTGGCCAGGGGAGTGCAGTAAACAAATCCTGGTTCTCTTCAAACTATGCACTTGCACTGAGAGTTGTGTAATACATTGCCTTCCTCTGCTAGTAGCTGCCGTCGTGCCGAGGAAAAACAAACTGCATGTAGAGGTGGACATGGTCCCCAAGGATAGATGCATACTTGTGTTGATCCATTGTGTCTTCCAGAATTACGAAACCACCCACAAAAACATTCTCAGACCATTTTACCTCTCTCCTACAGCCTGGACCCTTCCAACAGTTGTTGCAGGGTGTTTGCTTCTCAGCCTTACAATATGTTATGTCCTCTAGTATGTTGTTGTACATCATCTTTCTGTAGACATTTCTTGGAAGCAAAAAGTGTCGACTGACATTTGTGCAAAGTTTTGGAATATTGCTATATTCTGTTGCTGGAAGTCAGTGTTAAGTGCACTACCTCCATGGATTTTATGTTAACATAAGAAACTAAGACACCTAAATTCTTCCTTTCCTACACCATTTTGCACATTTTCTCAAAAACGGCACACTTCTGTGCAAAATAATATTTTTTGAATATCTGAGTTTTGCGTTATGTAGTGTTGTATACTGTGTGCCAATTATTAATGCCAAAAAGCAATGAACACAGCATTATCATCTTATGTTCTCTTCCATTCCCTGTAATGTAATTGGTTGTTCAGATACAACCAGATGGTTGGGCAAACTAGCTAATAATCTGTGAATGCTTATCCACTTGTTTTTCCTTCTATTTGCTCCAATGTAAAGAGGACTTTACTAGATCCTATTCCCATTCCATAGTCTGATCTTGTCTTCATGATCCATTAGGGAGTGATGCATATGGGGTTGTAGTATATTCCTACAGGGTTATCCCAAAAGTTTTTAGCAGAAATTCAGAAATTTGTTTTTATTTGCAATATTGCTGTTACACATTTCAAAATACTCTCCACAAGCACTTATACAAAGTCTGTTCAAAAACTTCCGGAACATTCGTTATTTCACACCAATGGTGTGTTGGCATCAAAATGCGGTTGGTATCCCTGCGCACTCCTGTGTTTAATGTGTAACTGTCTGGAGTTTCAGTGTTGTATGCCCGTTAGTTATTGTTTGGTGCTGTATTCAGTAGCACACCATATGATGCAAGAGGTTTACGGTAAAGAGTGCTTAAACTGTACACAGTGTTATGAATGTTTTACACGGTTTAAAATTGGCTGACAGAAGTTAAAAATGACCTTTGTTCAGAATGCTCTTCAACATCTACAGATGATGATCATGTCAGAAACGTCAGCGAAATTATGTGTACCAGTCGCAGACTGACTGTCCGAGAGATTGCAGAACAACATTTTAGTTGGATTTGGTCATGAAATGTTGACACAGCCTCTTGGAATGCATCATGTTGTCGCCAAGTTCGTCCCAGAGCTCATGAGTCAAGACGGGAAAGGCCTTTGCCTCACAGACTGTGAAGAGCTTTTGGGTTGCGCAGATAAAGGCATGTTCCTTAAGACTCCTAACTGGTGATGAAATGTCGGTCTATGGTTATGATGTTGATGTCAAGGTTCAATCTTCACAATGTGTCAGGAAAAGTTCTCCAAGACCTAGTCAGGTCAGGTCAAATGTCAAAGCTATGTGGATAGTTTCCTTTGACTTTGAATGATTAGTTCACCCTGAATTCATGTCACAGGGACAAACTGTTAATCGCTGGTACTATCAGCATATGTTGCGATGCCTGCTAGAAAATGTGAGAAGGAAATGGCCTGAAATGTGGCAAGACAATTCACGATAATGCACCCACACATTCATTCATCCCTGTTGGTGCATGACTATTGCACAAAAAATGAAGTCACTGTGCTGCCTCATCCTCCATACTCTCCAGGCCTAGCCACTGCAGACTTTTTTTTGTTTTTTTGTTTACAAAGTTGAAAACCCCATTGAAAGGATGAAGATTTGCAATGATAGACGAGGTAAAAGAAAATTCACAGACAACACTTTGCGCAATCCAGCAAGAGGTGTACTGAGACTTCTCCCGGAAATGGAAATGGTGCAGGGAGTGTTGTATCAATTGTGAAGGAGAGTATTTTGAAGGATACCATGCATAATAAGTAAAAGTTAAGTGTAGAAAAATTTTGTGGACAAAGTTCTCAAGTTTTTTGAACAAATGTAAATTTTTCCATCCTTTGAAACCACTTCAAAAATGGCTCAGTCTAATATTCTTTATTGACTCCTTAGAGAAGTCACTTAGGGCACTGTTGTATGAATTAATAGCCTCTTCATCGGAAGAAAAATGCTGTCCACGGATTCTTTCCTTTGTCTGTGATAGCAGGAAGAAGTCGCACCAAGGTGAATACATTGTGTGCTGCAACACTCGCACATCTTCCTTCTCCAAGATGTCCATTGCTCTGGCATTTTCATGATGCAGAAGAAGGTGCTCACACTTTGACTTTGGATGCTGTGACCTATATGTGGCAATGACTTTTTTCAGACACTGTCACATACCACTGACTGTGCGGCCGGTGTCAAAGGTCGTAGAAGTGAGATGACCCACCTTGCTTAAGAAAGTGGCCACCATCTTCTTTCCAGAGCTCCGAACTTTCATAGGTGGCTCCTTACCCCGAAAGCACCATACTGAAGATTGCCTCTTGTTATCAGGATCTTAATGTTACACCCGTGTTTCATCACCTGTGACAATACTGTAAGTGTCTTTGGACCACCCTTTCTCAAATTTTTCAATCATAAAGTGACACTAATCCAGTCTTAACATATTTTTGGGCTTCTATCAGGGAGTGTGGCACCCAAAGGTCACATCTTTCAGTTAGGCATAAATGATTGTGACTGATGGTCTCTTCCGCGGTCGGTCCAATATTTAATGTCCCTATAATGTCACAAAATGTGAGATGAGGTTCGTCTTTGATCACTTTCTTCAGTGTCAGTTTTCTTGGGTCACTGCTGTTGCTGGGCAATTGGCACAGGTTTCATCTTCAAGAGACCCCAAACCCCTTGGAAATTCACAAAAGCAGTTTGCAACTGTGACCCTAGAAAGGACAGCAAAAACCAGAGAAGAATACCGTTCTTCTGCAGTTAACTTCTTTTTATAGTTATAATAAATTGTGGCACAAAAATCATGGCACGACAGATCCACCTTGCACTGTGTTGGGCTCTGCATTGCCAGCGTCATCACTCACTGTTCGCATCATGGTTTGAAATCCAATGATGGGGGCACTGGTGCGCACACACTCAAAGGTTAAAAAATAATGCTCTTTCAAACTGAAACAATCCAATTGCCATCAGACTTCCAGGTTAAGAGCAGCTAAAAGTTTTTGTCACAGCTCTCTTAGGTTTCACACTTAAAGCTGGTTCTTGAAATTCTGCCAGTAGATTTCCACAGGATAATGTGTATTCACCTTAAAGATTTTGTCAGTTTATATTCTTCAGTGAAACTTCCTGGCAGATTAAAACTGTGTGCCAGACCGAGACTTGAACTCGGGACCTTTGCCTTTCGCGGGCAAGTGCTCTACCATCTGAGCTACCAAAGCACTACTCACGCCCCGTCGTCACAGCTTTACTTCCGCCAGTACCTCGTCTCCTACCTTCCAAACTTTACAGAAGCTCTCCTGCGAACCTTGCAGGACTAGCACTCCTGAAAGAAAGGATGTTGCGGAGACATGGCCTAGCCACAGCCTGGGGGATGTTTCCAGGATGAGATTTTCACTCTGCAACGGAGTGTGCGCTGATATGAAACTTCCCGGTCTGGCACACAGTTTTAATCTGCCAGGAAGTTTCATATCAGCACACACTCCACTGCAGAGTGAAAATCTCATTCTCATATTCTTCAGTATCTCTGTTATGCTTTCTTCTGGGTCTAGCAAACATGTGACCATACTTACTGCCCTTCTTTGAATACATTCAGTATCTGTTGTTAGTTCTGTTTGGTTTGGGTCCCATGCACTTGAACAATATTCTGGGATGGGTCACACAGATATTTCGTAATCATTCTCTTTTGTATACTGATTATATTTTCCTAATACCCTATCAGTATACTGGAGTCTGCCAGTTGCTTCACCTGTGACTGAGCATATATGATAATTCATTTCATATCCTTACAGATTGGTAGACACAGGTATTTGTGATTTCAGTTGTGACTTTGAAACCTTATCAAGCTCTGACTGAATATTTGGGCTGCTTTTGACAGACAGTACTTCATTATAGGTAACTCCATTATCTGCAAAAAATCTGACATTACTATTGATGAGAACAGCCAAGTCACACGAGCTGCACTTCCCTAGGAACCACATGGTTACGTCTACATATATCAATGACTTTCCATTGAAGATAATATGCTTCATTCTCCCTACCAAGAAGTGCTCCATCAGGTTGCAAATTTAGCTTGATCATCAGAATCCACTACGGGCTGAGATAGTGGTCATGTGTGTGTGTGTGTGTGTGTGTGTGTTTTTGTTTGTTTGTTTGTTTGTTTTCTTTCCTGAAGAAGGCTTTGGCTGAAAGCAGAATGTGTAACAGCCTTCTCGTTCTGCCTGTTTGCAACTCAACATGCCATCTTTATGGTGAGTAGCAATCTGTCCTTTTCGTAATACTGTTGATATTCCAACCAGGATTTCGAACTAAACTAAGATAAACAACTTCCTGAACTCAAAATTTACATGATAAAGGTGCACATATTCCATGAACATCATATTTTCATTTGCAAAGCAACAGGTAGACATTCTCTGTCAACCTGAAATAATAATAGTGATGTATTTATAGTTGCCCAAATTGAGTATTCCCCCCCCCCCCCCCCCCAAAAAAAAAAAAAAAAAAAATCCCTAATTGTCTGGTAGATTTCCCGCTTCATTATCTGCAGAAATTATTTCTTTCTCCTATGTAAGTTACGTGTAAGATTTCTTTGAAATCAGAAAAAGGCACTCTATTCAAGTGCAATTCCACAAAACTGCTTCCTTTACACTACTTTTTCTGCAAAAACTGTACCAAAATGCAGCATTGTATCATATTTGTAGGCTGATGGTAATTTTGGAAAAAAGAAAAAAATTGAAAAAAGAAGTATCTTTGACAAAAACTACTGGATGCCCACCTCCCCCCCCCCTCCCCCCCACACACACTCTCTCACTCACTCACACACACTTTCCACTATAACTGTTCCACAGTAATCGATATTGACGTACATGGTCACTGACTCAAGAACCAGTGGGTCAGTCGCTCACCATTGTGCAACAGACAACCCGTCTTCCCCCAAGTTTATTTGGAGGAGAATTTTGACACGTCTTGTAAAACAGTATGTTACAAAACCTTCTGCATCTATTTTTTTTTTTGTCAGTGCTAGACTAGTTGGTGCATACTGATCTTTCTGCTGAGATGTATGAAACGTGTTCAAAGTATGAGAAATGTCTGAAGAGTGCCGATTTGCAAAGGAGTAATTAGTTAGATAAGAAGCCCAGCAAATTTATTTGTATGAAAGCTGTTCGTGGTAAACTCTTATGCAAACGATTCTGGTTCATTTGAACTGGATGGCTGAAGTTCTATCAGACCCTCCTAGTGCCTTCTCTAAAATACTTAGTCTTGCAAATTGTTTCTGTTGGCTGATTTGTAACCTCTTAGGAGAATTCCTCTAAACATTATTCTTTTGTCACATAATGAACACAAGTATGACATTACACATTAGCTATGAAAAAAGTTAGTTATGGATGGTTCACAAAATACATCTGGCAAGTATGTAGACTCCTGACCTTCATTGATTCAATGTCCTAAAATCACTTATTCTCCAAAAATAAATAAGTTTAAGGTGAACATTGTAGTTGATTACTGCAAAGGGTTTTGTGTTATATTTGTGAGAATAGTATCTTTTGTCTACATTACTAATGTGCATTCCATTACAGGGTTTGAAACACCTGCATGACAATGATTTACTACATATTGACATCAAACTTGAAAATATAATGAGAAGTTCTACAGGATGTTGGAAAATAGGCGATTTTGGCCATCTTATTGACTTATCCCAGGTATTTATACCATATTATAATATTTATGTACCCCAGATTCAGTAAAATTGTACAGAATTTCTTTGGAAGCACTTCTTGGGTTCCTCAACTTAGAGATACATAATGACATTTTAAATATCCTGATCATTCTATACTACAGTGCAGAGTACAAATGCAATTCACTGTGTTCCTTCGTAAATCCTGACTTGGTTTCCTCTGCCGTAGATACATTTCACATCCCTTAATTTTTGGTGATTTTAAACAGACTGTAATAGCATTTCAGCTGGTGCAGTTAATTTTCTCTCACATGTTCCTCCTCTTTCAAACTACATTTTCCAAGCAGATAGAAATATTGTGATATCAAGTGACATGAACAATAGAAATCTCACCATTGTGTATATCCAGTGTTCATCTTAATCACTTTAATATAAGCAGACTTTCTGACCATCTCAGTTTCATTTTAAAATGATTACGTGCCAGTAGCAAGGTGTACGGTCATGTCTTCTTGGGGCTCATCTGCATATTATCTGATACACATGAGACTATTTCAGACATACTACTCTGTTACTTTAGATTGAGTTCAGACCATGATTACAGTAATTATATGTAAACTTATTGCTGGACTTTTTCAGGTTCATAAAAATTATATTTTTATCTGTTATTGCCTTTATGTTGTAATTTCATGTAACAACAGGTTCCATGATGTTGGAGATTTGCCCCTCAATTTGGTCCTACAGAACTTGACGTGCAAATAAAATATGCATTATCACAGTGCAATTCCCATTATCTGCGTAGTCACAGTAGTTCATGAGGTGAACTTTGACCTCTCCAGAACCTTCTCCCTATGATTCCAGTAGATGCAGGATGTGGATTTTCCCTTCCAGTTATGAATTCACTATAAATTACAAAATTGTTTGAGTGCCTTGCAGCCTTCTGAGTGCAATGTCACAATTAAGCATACAACTACCAGAAATTAATGTAGGCAAAGACCTTACAGCTCACCATAGAGCATTGCAGGGTAAATTTGAAAAGTTTGGCTTAGAAGATTGGTCATCTGGGAATTATGCACTGAAGACTATTACCAGGGTACGACCCGGGACAACCGGGAGATCTGGGAAAAACCTGGGAATTTTTTAGAATTTCGGGCATTTTTTTATTGTTTTAGTTTTCAGTTAAATTTTTGTGATTTTTTTTTTCTGTTAAGAACCAATACTCTATCAAAGGATATTACTGTGTCTCGCTACTGAAGAATAATACTGAAGCAATAAAACATAATAACAAATTGCCTCTGATGAGCATGACGTCACAACTGCAGTTGCGTTTGAGCAGTTGCGAGCGAGCTCATG
Source organism: Schistocerca cancellata (assembly GCF_023864275.1). Lineage (NCBI taxonomy): Eukaryota > Metazoa > Arthropoda > Insecta > Orthoptera > Acrididae > Schistocerca > Schistocerca cancellata. The sequence goes on along the minus strand of NC_064629.1, from coordinate 739,641,948 downwards.
CGCATTCACTGTAGCGTCACATATGAGTAGTACCATCTCCCGCTTCTAGCTACAGAAGTATGGCAGTTAGCTGTATTAAGCAATAGCAGCAAGCAGCCAGATGCTACCAGGAAAAATTTTACTGGCGCGTCTAAGCTGCCAGATTCATGCATGGGCAACAGGCCCAGATCTAGGAAGGGGGGTGGGGGGCTGATGCACAAAGCAGTCTGAGTTGTAGCGTGGAGGCGGGTAGTCTCTACGTGACTCGTGTTTACGTTTAGTGATTTTGCTGTTTCCTCTTCGTTTATTGCTCTCACGTCAAATGAAAACAAAATGGATTCCTGTGACCGGAGCTATCAAGTGAATTAAAATACATTCACATAATTACGGAAGGCTAAAATAAGTTATTATTTTCAGATTTTATTTTATTTTATTTCCACCTTTCTGACAGTCAAGCATTAATCGCCTTGCAGAACAATGAAGTAATTTTTGTCAGTTTGCTAAAGAAATTTGGCTTTTATTAATCTTTTCCGCTGAGGCAGTCCATTTATTTGAAACGAAGTGTTTAATTGGACACAATTGGTTAGTTTAAACTGTTCACTGCATTTAAAGTGCACGTTTTCATCTTCTAGCGCATATTGCATTATTCCATAATAAAGAACCGAACATGAGATAAATACAGTATTGGTACGAAATTCACATCCGACTCTGGACTTAAGAATGTCCACTTTAAGCCGAATTATGCATTTTTGTATGATTCACGAAATTCTGGTGCTCTTGGAGTATCCTCTGAAGTCTTGTTTCTTTTATGACATAATGTGAAATTTTCTAATGTTTTTACACATACGAACATATGGGCTTCCTACGTCGTCATAGATGCGCAAGCGCAGTGAAGCCTATTATCTGGTGCTCTCTGGCAACTGCTGAAACAAACCTATTTCTAACAGGCCGTGGGAAAATACTGCGAATGGTCGTTTGAAAAGCATTACTTTCAAAGTAAATTTCCTTTTAGCAAGATGAGCTAGGTGCGAGAATGTACGATGAATTTTTTAAATCACAGAGTGTTTGACTCTTATTTAAAAATCAACTCTTTGAGGACGACAATTTAGAATAATTTCGAGCCCAGCAGATAAGACATTTATGTCGTCGTTAAAAATTTTACTGGCACATTTGTGTGATGCATCTTTAAGAGTAACACGTGCAAGGAAGATCAACATTATATGTGAAAGCTTAGCTTCTCTTCAAGCTTATGAAACTTGGAAACCAATATTATATGTGAAACTTTCCTTTTCTTGTAGCATCACTATGTATATTAATTTAAAGCATTAACTTTTCCTATTTGTGTGTTCTCGCTACTTAACAGTGATGCTGCTGTTAGCTGACTACACCACGTGTCCTATGCTCTGAATAGCTGCTGTCATAGGCTGGCGAGATCATGTGACATGAGCTATGACTGGCATACAAAAGTGCAACCCAATCTTGATTTCAATGCTTCAGAAAGTGACATGCGGTGTTTAGTGGAATTCAAATTTATACTTTCGTAATACGGAAATATGCTGTGTACATGCTGCTGCACATCAGACATCTTTCCAAAACATGTTTTTTCCCCCCAAATTTTGTTTTCTAAAGTGCCAGGAAATTCTATGCCAGTGTATAAAACCATAACCATTCAAAGGACTGATAAGTTTTACAGTTCTGAGGAAAAGTATACTGTCACTTAACATGGAAAAAGTGTATTTTCATCAGGGAGAAAGTTTTTTTAACTGGGAAAAATCCGGGATCCCCCGCCCCCCGCCCCCTCTTGTCCGCATATACACCCTGATTACTGAAACTCATTTATACTTTCTCAGTGATTATTTTATCTTGCTTTATGCTCATGAAATTTTTGTCCTTTTTCTCAAATGACCTTCTTTGCGTACCATCATCAGTTTGTCATTGTCACAACTCTTCATCCTTACTCCATCAGTTTTCCTGTGTCTTCATCTTGCACTTTGCTCATCATCACGACTCACATGTGCGTGGTATGATCTAGTGTTGTTATGGCCTTGTATATTGGCAGCAAAATCTCAAGTTTCGAAACACATTAATTAATAATTGAATGACAACTCACCTTTCATGATTGGGGCAGGAAATGAGGCAAATGATAGTGATACACAAAGTACCCTCCATCATTTACTGTAAGGTGGCTTGCAGAGTATATTTGTAGATAACTACCATTTGACTTTTATTTTTCTACATTGACATTTATAATGCAATTTTTAATTATACACAATTTCAAAAAATTACCATAGGGAATATGTATTTTTAGCTACCACACTATCTCCTTTATTTTCTTCACTACAATGTTGCTTTTAGAACAGTTTCGTCTTTTTTTTTTTTTTTTTTTTTTTTTTTTTTTACCATTGTGTGTTGTTGTCATGGTCGTCGTCGTCTTCAGTCTGAAGACCGGTTTGATGCATATCTCTATGCTACTCTATCGTGTGCAATCTCCAGTCTTCGAATAACTACTGCAACTTTCATCCTTCTGAATCTGCTTACTGTATTCATCTCTTGGTCTCCCTCTACAATTTTTACCCCCCCTCAAACTTCCCTCCAGTAGTAAATTTTACTGTTATATCACTGAAATTTGGAAATATTTGAAAATATTAAAACATACCAATAACCTGATAAAATGATTGACATAATTGCCAGTTTTAAATGTATGTTTGGTTTACTTTTTTACTCATGTGAAATCTGTATTTACTTTTTTGTTGTTTTTCATATCAGACAGAATTGATTCAGTTTTATTCTATGATTGTTACTTTCTTTAAATTTTTAATTTTCTATCTCCATAACATTAACACAAGCTCGTGTGGTGGTATACAACTTGGAGTAGCATGTGTGTGGTTTCCCCCCCCCCCCCCCCCCCCCCATCACTAGTATTTGGCTGGCTTTTGGAGTAGAGGTACTGCCATGAAGTTTGAAATTCCCAGACTTCGTACCAGCATTCCTGGTTAAATTCCAAACCTCTGCATAGTGTCTTGTGGACTCAGATGATGTTAACTCTTTGACTGCTACAGACATGCTTGCTGCATACCATGGTTAGCACTGGTTTTTTGTTGCCCTATAGTGTGACCTATGATGAGAGGCTAGAGTTCCGATCACTACTTGTGTACTGGTTGGTTGGTTTCATGTTCCATGGATCATTTTGCACTATAAACTGTAATTGTGTGGAGTGAGTCATTTTACATTCACATTGCAAATTAATTTGGAATATACAGATGTGAATTAGTAATACCTTCCCACCACCTTTTACACATTACAGTTATAGAAATTCTTCTATGGGAAAGGAGGAGTTGTTAAGGAGAATCTTTCTCAGTTTGTTTTGAAATTTTACTATTCTGTCAGTCAGACAATTTATATCACTGGGTAAGTGATAAAAGATTTTTGTTGTAGTATTGTGCACCCCCCTTTCTGAGCTAGACAACCTTAATGTGGAGTAATGAATGTCATTTTTCCTTCTGGTATTGTAATTATGTACATCATTGTTTCTTTAGAACTGCAGTGGATTATTTACAACAAATTTCATGAGGGATAAATACAGGGTGTGCATAAAGCTAGGGAACACTTTCAATTATTTACTGCACAAGAACTAAACATTGTACAGATGTCATACATTTGCATTTTGAAGAGAAACTCTGGAAGTTTTTTTTTTACAACAAACATTTGATATGCAGACCATGATTAACCTGGCAGATGTCAATACAGTAATCTAATTGGCTGTCGCTTTCTGTATTCTCTCCTGGAGCTCTGCTACATCACATGGTAGAGGTGGTACAGAACACCAGATCTTCAATGTGTCCCCACAGAAAAAAGTCACATGGAGTGAGATCTGGTGATCGTGAAGGCCATTTCGTGAAACAGCTGTCCCCACCTGTAGCACAGCCGATCCATCGATGTGGCAGCTCCGTGTTCAGGTACCGATGAACTTCACGATGAAAATGAAAATGGGGTGGAGCCCCATCCTGCTGAAAGATGAACGGAGAGTCCAATTGCATTTGAGGCATCAGCTATTGTGGCAACATGTCCAAGTAGGAATATCCAGTGATAGTGCTCTCGGCAAAGAAGAATGGTTCATACGGTTTTCGACATGACAAGGTACAAAAAAAACATTTACCTTTGGGAATCGCTTTCAAATTCAGTGCATTCGCGTAGATGCTTTGTACCCCAGATTCGACAATTATGCCTGTTCACTTTCTCATTAGTGTAAAAAGTGCTAAAAAATAAGCGATCAACAATGCCATCCCCATCCTCATCCAGTTGTTGCAACTCCGAACAAAACTCAAAACGCTTCTCTTTGTCGTAATTGAGCTCCTGCTGTAGCTCCAGTTAGAATGGTTTCATAGGCAGCTTCTGTCGCAAGTGTTTCCACACTATCATTGGAGCCATTTAGAGTTCACAGGATGCATGATGTACAGATTTCTTTGGACTCCTTATGAATGTCTCTTGTATGTGCTCCATATTCACTTCACTCACACTGGGACATCCGCTTCTCTTTGTCGGGCACAAGCAAACCATAATAATAAATTTGTTGTGCCAGTGGTAAATGGCCTTCCTTGTTGATGGCTGCTTACTGTACTTGGTTCTAAACATCTGTCGAACAGCTGTAGCACACTCGTTTTTGTCGAACTCCAACACACAGAAAGCTCGCTCCGCACCTGAACTAGCCGTGTTTGCGACTAGCACTGACTGATGGCAAATTACCAAACTATGCTGTGGTGGTATACATGAAAAAAAGAAATAACTTTCAGGGTTTCTCTTCAGAATGACATATGCATGATATCTGTACAATGTTTGGTTCTTGTGCAATAAATAATTGAAAGTGTTCCCGGACTTTATGTACACCCTGTATACTGTGAGGCAATAGTTACAATGCCCAACTCCTTAAACAGATATCTATGAGATGATCATGGGTGAGCACCACATATTATTCTTACAGCACATTTTTGAGCAATGAAGACTTTCTTTCTTAAAAATAAGTTACCCCAGAACATTATTCCATGTGACATTGTTGAATGAAAATATGCAAAAATTTTAACCTACTGATTTCTGATTTGTCTCTACTCAAGATATGCAATGATACTAAATGGAAATGTGGCTGAACTAAGTTGGTTTAGGACTTCCAAACTGTGCTTTTTCCAGTTTAAATGCTCAGAAATATGACTGCTTAAGAATTCTTAAATTTCCACACTATTTATTGCTTCCTCTAGATGCACAAAACTAAATATATTGTGCCTTTTTCAAATTAAGGCTGAGACCATTTTCTTAAAACCTGTCACTGATACTTTTAGCTTTAGCATTTCTTCTGTTTCTGTATACATGCTTGGATTGATTACAATACTAGTGTGATCTGCAGAAATAACTAGTTCTGCTTGTTGCGTGTTAGATGGAAGATCGTTTACATATATGAGGAACAATAGTGGACTTAAGATGGAGTCTTGGGAAACCCCATACACGATTTCTCCCCAGCCAAAATTATGTCTCCAGTGTGTATAAGTTGAATTACTAAGTAAAACTTGCTCCATTCTTTTAGTTAGATATGACATCCATTGGTTAGCTATACAATCAATCTCATAAAATTTCAATTTATTTAGGAGAATACTGTGATTCACTCAGTTACGTGCGTTAGGTAGGTTGCAGAAAATACCAGCTGATAAGTTTTTATTATTTAATGCTTGTCAAGTGCCACAATCCAGTCTTCTGTCGGAAAATTCAGTATTTAACAAAAGTAAGGCAATGTAGTACAGGAGCTCCCAACAGTGTTGCGACAACAGCCATGGGTCAGAAGCTGCCAGTGTCATGACATGTGGGGTCACAATAACATGGGGGGAGGATGACAATATCGGTGGCACTCTTTAATACAGCTATATCAGTCAAAGGGTTAATGGTCATTTATGATTGGTCTATCCATACATTTGCGTGTAACTCAGCAGCATTTTTTGTGCTATTCAAGATTTATATGCCAGCACCATGTTTCACTCTCTCCTTTCTCCTGTCATGTACAGCTACATCCATAGTCTGCAAACTGCTGTGATGTGCGTAACAGAAAGCACTTCCCTCAGTATCCTACACACATGTGAACTGCAGCAAGAATGACTACTTAAACACCTCTGTGTATTCATTTATTAGTCTAATCTTTTGTCTGCAGTCCATACAGGAGCAGTACATAGGAAAATGTAGTATATTGCTAGATTCCTCACTTAAAACTGGTTCTTGAAGTTTTGGAAGTAGGCTTTTGTAGGATAGTTGCCATGTGTATTTAAGCGTCTGCCAGTTCAGGTTTTTTGGCATCTCCACAATGCTCTTTTATTTGTCAACCAAACCTCTGATGATCCATGGTGCCATTCATTGCATACATTCAGTATCTCCTATTAGATGTATTCGGTATGGTTCTAATCACTTGAGGAATATGTTAGGATGGATGTCACAACTGTTTTGTGAGCAATTCCCTCAGTAGACTGCAGTTTCCCAATGCCCAACCAACAAATGGAAGCCTGCCGCCTGTTTTATCTGTGACTAAGCTAATATGATTGTACCATTTCATATCCCCAAAACTTGTTACACCCAGTGATTTCTGGGAGTTGACAGATTTCAATTGACTAGCTGATATTGTAGTAACCATGAACAATACCACATGCAATATGAACAAATTGGTATTGTAGTCATCTGAACTACACAGTTTACCATGACACACAAGATGCCAAAATTGTGAAAACAATCAAGTCTTGCATCAGGACTAGTCATAAATATAGAGTAAACTTTCTCTTTACTGAACATTGTCGAAAATTAGGTGTCTACTTGTGTGATACCTGCCAATTTAATTATTTCATGGTTCATTACATGGTTTGAATAAAATCCCTTTGGTCATTAGCCCACCAACTCGGAACAGAAAAGCCACTTTAAAACAAGTTTTGGCCATCCTTGCGGAGATTCTCTCCATGGTGACTAAACACCAGTTTCTGGTGATGCTTCTCCCTAGATACCAGAAATGTCAGGATGTGATTGAACTGTCAAAGCCGAGATGCATTTGGAGGGGTGGCAAGGAATGTTGATGGCACATGCAAGGTCTCTTGTGGGTACTTGTTTATGTTGGTGAACCTGGGTCTCATGAAACTGCTATGTGGCGCACACACACGCAGGCTTCTAGGCAACTTGCAGTCATACTAGTACCTATTAATGCTGTTTAGGCATTTAATTATTTCATTAGCCACTCTTTTTGTCTACTGCTGTATCTATGACTGCTGGGCAAGCAAGTGGCCTTCCTGGAAATCGATGGGTCAGCTACAGTCCAGTTGGTGTTCAGCTATTGCTAATTTTCTGTTTCCCCAGTGCCACACAATGCCCCGCTCTGACATCCGACTGCTAGTCGGTACTTGTTTATGTTGGTGAACCTGGGTCTCATGAAACTGCTATGTGGCGCACACACACGCAGGCTTCTAGGCAACTTGCAGTCATACTAGTACCTATTAATGCTGTTTAGGCATTTAATTATTTCATTAGCCACTCTTTTTGTCTACTGCTGTATCTATGACTGCTGGGCAAGCAAGTGGCCTTCCTGGAAATCGATGGGTCAGCTACAGTCCAGTTGGTGTTCAGCTATTGCTAATTTTCTGTTTCCCCAGTGCCACACAATGCCCCGCTCTGACATCCGACTGCTAGTCGGTGTCACAGTTTCGCTGATGTCAACACCATCACAATCGCACCTGCAAGATTTGTCCCAAAAGTTTCAAAAATAAAATTCTCTGGCAAACCGTAAGGGGTACACCACCACAGTTTTCAGTTGGAGCAGTGGTGAGGAGTCTCAGCCAACAAATGCAACTCGGCTCTGTTGCCTCTGGGTAGGGACAGAGTGAGGATGCATTTTGTGCCTCTGTGTTTCGGTGACATATTTGAGATGCAGTGGTTAATAGAGCAATGATACTCAATGCATTATGTATGTAAAATTGGGCTCTGACCCGACGGATCCGATATGGGGAAACCTTCCGGGAGGAATCTGAGCCCCAGTCGAGAACTTGAGACGGGCACAAGATGTTCTGGGAAGGCCAACAAAACATCAACGACGAGCATTTCAGGTGTCTGTTGAAGTTGCAGATAAACAAAAAGGTGAGGAAAGTGCTAGATGTTTTGAATGTGGATCAACAACTGTGTGTAAGAATGATAGCAGATGATTGCAGTGTGCTGAAATTGAATGTTCATTGCATTTCAAGAGACAGATTAGGGATGAGAAAGGAGAGTACAGAGATGGTCCAAAAAGTGCTGATAGATGAGCAGGAGGGAGTATGTGTGCAAGTCCTCATGCTGAAGTGTCACAAGTTGGAGTGTTGCAAAACTGACCCTGATTTTTTGAGAGATTAGTGGTGAATAACGAGAAGTGGATTTTCTTGTACAGTATCCAATCAAGAAGTGGCACACACAAAACTCACCTCACTGGAAGGAGGTTAAGGAAATGCTCATTGTCTTTTCTTACTCTAAACATGTGATCCACAGAGAATTTGTGCCTAAAGGACAAGTCCTCACCCAGATGTGGAACAGGATGAAACAGGTTAGGAAAGACACTGAATGACAGTGCACCAAACCATACTGCCCTCGTCGAGTGAGTTTCTTGCCGGGAATGGTGTGGCGACATTACCTCGGTAACTGTACAGCCCTGACTCGGTACCACAGGAATAGTTTTTGTTTTCAAAGCTAAAAGAAGCATTAAGAGAGACTGTGATGGATTCTCAGAGGAGGTACAAGAGGTTTTGACGCGCCACCTCGAGGTGGTTAGAGATGACACCTTCTGGGAAACCAGTGCAGACTGGGCAGAGTGGTGGCAACAATGTGTGGTACAGAAGGAATGTACTTGGAAGATTTTTAAGATTTTCTGCATTGATAAACAATAAATAACTTCAAAAAATATTTCTTGAAACTTTTGACACAAACCCTGTTAGTTTGTAAACACCGGCAGCATTATGAGCATCTGTGGAATTCTTTGTGGACATCAGTACATTTCAGTAACTTTGAAATATCAGCTAGATTTTTCTCAGCACAGCACCTTAATCAAGTAGTCACTGATACCTTTCGTGTAAGGTAAGGGAGCGACAGTGTGTTGTTTTCCTGTTCCTGTATGTGCCTTAGCATTGCTGAACTTCATAGCTCTTGATAGGTTTTTATTGCAGTATCCATTTATTGGAGATAATGTCCCCAGTTCATTTAATTTATGTTGGAAGTTACAAACATCACTTACCCAGTGAGCTCAGGCTGTCGGTGTACATAGCACAGTGTTCTTTTTGTACAGGATAATTTTAAGACACAGCATGCTGGTATCTGTTGGTGTGCAAGTACTACCAACATCTATTGTCTATAGACATGAAATCGGTAAACTGTTCAAAAATAGTGAGACTGTTTTATTTAATGTTGAGAGACTATGTTGCTGCTGGTGGAAATAAATCTTACATTTATCTGCTGTGTTCAGTAAAGTAAAGAAACACTGCTATTCAGTATACACTGTACTAATACAAATTAATTATGGCATTATCATGATAATGTTACGGAAAAAATCTTAAGAAATTAATGTATCCCAAATTGTCATGAATTAGCAGGTTAGTACACACTTCGAGCATCAGAACAGTCTGTCACTATGTTCAGTCCACAGTAATACTGAGGCAGCATTACAGGACTACCACAAAAATATGCAAATGTGGCAGTAGGGGTAGATACATAATAAAATCCAGTTACCCAATCATTCAGTGGCACAATTAAGTCAATACAATTAACAGAAGCAGAAAAAGCAGGCACAAACAAGTGTGCACTGCAGCAAGTTTTTCACATTTAGCTCTACAAGGTACAGAAACAAGGTAGTGACAAAACTTATGGGGGAGAAGTTATCTTAGGATTTCTTTACTGACTGTCAATCTTCCTGGTAGTGGCTCTTTCACAGAAGATTTAAAAATCTTTGTCTCCTGCAAGATTAGAACTGAAAACTAATGCACTCTTCAACTTGAAGGGCAAATATTTTACCGCTACACTAGCATACAGCTGTGTCAAACGGCACTCTCTTTTTGCCCCATTGATGGCTAAGATGGAGAATTCACAACATAAATGACGAAGTAAGCTGCAGTTTCTGTTGGAATGAGCTTTCTGTACTCAAAACCATAAATTTTCTTCCGCTTTCTCATCCCTTAAGTAAGAATGATTCAGACTATTTAATCTAAGTGACAAGAAAATATTAGCGAATTTACCAAGTTAATTCTTACCCAAACCAGGAATCAAATTGACACTCAGAGTTGCCGAGTGTATGCTACAGTGTTGCCAGTTCTCCATTAGAATAGCGACAGGCAGACTAAATTTGCTCAGGTCATGTGTTTCTTGATCTGGCTGACCCTGGGGAAGCCCGCTCTTCAAAAACACGTCATCACTGATTGCAAACATTTACTAGAAGCAGAACTACCTAGTATAGGGCAGTGAGTTTTATTCGCATTTCTGTAACTATCATTTGGGTTTTAAATATAGTTCCGATGAGTCTTCAGATGACCAACTGCAACTTGTACATCATAAATAAATGATAAACTGTGAACTACGGGTGAAGGGCAACAGATAGCCCATATTCCTAGATTTCTGAAAAGTACTCGACACTGTACCCCGCTGCAGACTGTTAAAGGAGGTACATGCATATGGAATAGGCTCCCAGGTATGCGACTGACTTGAGGACTTCTTAAGTAATAGAATCCAGTATGTTGTTCTCGACTGTGAGTGTTCATCAGAGACAGGTGTAACATCAGAAGTGCCCCTGGGAAATGTGATAGGACCATTGCTGTATTCTATATACATAAATGATTGGGCAGACAGGGTGGGCAGCAATCTGTGGTTGTTGACTGATGATGATGCTGCGGTCTACAGGAAGGTGTCAAAGATAAGTGACTGTAAGTTGACACAAGATGACCTAGACAAAATTTGTAGTTGGTGTGATGAATGGCAACAGGTTCTTAATGTGGAAAAATGATGTAAGTTAATGCAGATGAGTAGGAAAAACAAACCCGTAATGTTTAGACACAGCTTTAGTAGTGTTCTGCTTGACACAGTCACATTGTTTAAATATCTTGGCGAAACAATGCAAAGCGATGTGAAATGGAACAAGCATGTGAGTGTTGTGTTAGGGAAGGTGAATGGTGGACTTTGTTTTATGTATAGTTGAAGAATTTTAGAAAAGTGTGATTCATCTGCACCAAGTTGGATTAAAGGTAGACATGGAAGCAATGTAGAGGCGGGCTGCTAGATTTGTTACCGGTAGGTTCAGTCAGCATGCAAGTGGTATGAATGTGCTTCAGGAGCTCAGGTGGGAATCCCTGGAGGGAAGAAGACATTCATTTCAAAGAACACTACTAAGGAAGTTTATAGAATCAGTATTTGAAGCGGACTGCAGAACTATCCTAGTGCCACCAACATACACTTCGCATAGGAACCACGAAGATAATGTTAGGGCTCATACAGAGGTATATAGATAGTCTTTTTTTCCCCTTCCTCTGTCTGTGAGTGGAACAGGAAAGGAAACAACTAGTTGTGATACAGGACACCTTCTACATGGCAGCTTCAGGGATATGTATGTAGATGTAGATGTGGATGTAGATGTAGAAGTAATAATTATTTTGGTGGTTCACCTCTTCCGTCACTGTCATCAGTATTCCCCCCCCCCCCCCCCCCCCCCCCATGTCCTAAACAAACTGCAAACTAAAAACTGCAGTCAGTGGAAGTGATACGGTATTTTAACATCACCAGATACTATAAACATTACGAATAAATACCATTCAGTTTAATATTATATACTTGAAAGCAGTTTTTATTATAAATGCTTGCATTGGGGCCAGCTCTAATGCATAACACAAATGAAAAGGCAACATAACACTGCTCGTGGATGTTCACATTTTGTAATAAATTACATATGCTGTGAATAACGTAGTTTCAGATCACAAAATTGAACTGTGCAAGGGAATTTTTCACAATTACTGAAAAATAGGACTTACATGCTGCTATGATAATTAAAAAAGTGAATGGTTGCAATTCAAGTTTGATTCCAGCTTCTGATAACATGAAAGGGGTGGCACTGGTGATGAGAATGTGAAACAAGAAACAAAGTGTGTCATCAGTTATGTGTCAAGTATGTCACTGTCATTCATTCTATGAAAACCCCAAAGATGAAAAGTATTATCTACTCTTAATGATTTTTACTGCTAGTGATTTTTTGTCAATATTATTTTGTTGTTTCACTCTAATGACCCGTCCAGGCTATCACAATATGCATATGTGAATTATCAAGGTGTACTTGTTGTCTTATACTGAGCGAGTTCTGAGCATAGTGACTAAGAGCACAAATTCTAATTTTTGCTCTCCATGTTGAAATCCAATCTTATGTTGTTATTTGTTTCCTTTGGTTGTCACGGAAGTATGTTACAGCAATATTTTCATGACAGAAGTGCATTGAATTATTCACAAAATAAATAACAGTTTTAATTTAGATTTTGTCATCACAACACTTACGTAACTTTATGTAACTAACAGTAATTGATAATGAAAATATATAAATTCTAATACTTCAAGAGAATTAGTGTATTCCGCAGGGTGATACCCTGTATCTATCATTTAAAAAAAGTATAAAAATCAAACCACTACCAGCAACATGTGAAGGCACATGTTACATTCACATTCTTTAATGTGATTACCATTACGAAAAGCAACTTCATTAACATTCTAAATACGTTGTGATCTGGCAAAAATTTCATGGTAAACCAAGCATAGCAAAGTATTTTATTGAAAGCTGTAGCCTGCAGTTGATTACAAATCCTGGTGAATATTTTATTAATTTCATCGCTTCTACTTTGATATGTTTGCGGTGCAATGAGAATAGGGCACTTTTGCAATGGACAAATGTTATCCTTCACCTGTCAGTATAGGTATACATTGTAGGGTGGATAGAACGGCATACACTTTGGCAGAATTACTTTTAATAAACATGATATTTAGATTTCATCATCAGTCAGCCCATTGCATAAGGAGGAATAACTTTTGACCACCCCATGAGTCAATAATGTTCAGAAACAACCCCATTTTTATGTAAGGTCACAAAACTTTGTCTAAAAACTGATGTAGCTGTAGCATACACATTATGATACTGTCACATTGGCTGGTTTACATCTTGTTGGACTTGAGGACCTAATTTGCTACTCACTTGTTGGAGACAAACAAAAATGGTTATTAACAGTTTTTGTAAAGTGTTAATCTGTACTGGGTGTGTAAGAGTACATCAGCTCACAAGTACAAAACATCTATCACAGTGGAGAGCCCAAGTGACAAGTGGGTGTTTGAAGGAAAAAATAAAATGATTATTTGTGTGTTTTCAATCTTTCTACAGGTCATCTGGTTACTACATGAGCATGTGATCCTAATAAGGGTTTTGTTTTTACCGATAGACGTACAGAACCCTAAAAATAAAGTCATTTCTGTACATTATTGACTCGTGAGATATGCAAAGCTTATCCCTCCTTATACGACACTTTGGTTGCCGATGAAATCAGAATGTTGAAGTTTTCATTAAAAGTGATTTTTCCAAAGTGTACGCCAATCTGTTAACCTTAAGACATATATTGATACTGGCAGGTGAAGAATTAAATTTGCCCATTACAAAAGTGCCTGTTCTCATTGCACAGCAAACAGAAATCACAAGTAGTAGCAATGAAATATATAAAATATATGCCTGGATCCATAATTAATCGCAGACTCTGGCTTTTGATAAAATGCTTGGTTTGCCTTGAAATTATTGCTGGTTTGTATTTAGAACGTTAATGAGTTGCTTTTTCTAATGATAATCACATTAAAGGATGTGATGGTGGCATATGTACCTTCACACATTGCTGGTGGTGCTTTGATTATTTATGCTTTGAATGTTTTTATGACAGATATCACCCTGCAGAAAACACTGGTTGTCTTGAAGTGTTAAAATAAAAATCTAAGCAAAAGTAGATGCACTAGAGTTTGTTTCCATTTTCAATTACTGTTAGTTACATAAGGTTATGTTAGGGTTGTGATAATAAAATCTAATTCAAAATCCTTATTTATTTTGTAAATAATTCAACTGAATTTCTTGATGTCACAAAAATATTGACGTAACATAGTTCTGTCACAACCACAGGAAATAAATAACAACATAAGACTGGATTTGAAAATGAAGTGCAAAAATTAGAATGTGTGCAGTTAGCCACTATGCTACAAACTCACTCTGTATAGCACTGTGTGTGGGAACTGACACAGTATTATCAAATCTTTGACTCATTTTCTTGGAACCTGTTGAGTGTTGGCAACTAAGACATAAAAATGTTCATTTGTTTTTGCCCTTCTTTCACAAGTGGATTTTCAACTATGTTAGAGAGTTATCTATTGCGGCTTCTCCTTGTAAGAAATAGTTTCAGGAAATTGAACATAGAACATGGAGTTCTAGCACTACTTCTGCACCAGAAACATAACTTGGCCGATCTGTATGGGCCCCAAATGTTGATACTGAGAAAGTAATAAACTATTAAAATTAAGCATCACATTCTGCATATCTCAGGACTACTGTGTAGTAATTAGACATGTTTAAGTGAGATAAAACCATATTGATCCTGTGGACAGTGACATACTTCATTTCCTGTGATTTGCGGACTTTATTCTCTCTCTCTCTCTCTCTCTCTCTCTCTCTCTCTCTCTCTCTCTCTCTGTGTGTGTGTGTGTGTGTGTGTGTGTGTGTGTGTGTGTGTGTGTGTGTGTGTGATGCTGTTCATGAATTATATCATTGCATCGCCCTGGGACTGGAATGATGACAGTATCAGGTGGCGGACACTCCCCATATTTGGCATTTTTAAGCTGTTTATAGACTATTTAAAAACAGAAGTACTTACGGAACATGTGATTTAGGTAAGACGTCAAAGTTGTGTGACTGTAGGAGAATACAAAATTACTTAGGAAAAATTTCTAGTGCATGTTGATGAATGGCAATGAGCTCTAAGTGTAAGAAAAATGTAAGTTAATGTGGATGAGTAGGAAAAACAAACCCGTATTGTTTGGATACGGCCTTAGTAGTGTCCTGCTCGAGACAGTCATGTCATTCAAATATCTAGGCATAATGTTGCAAAGCGGTATGAAATGGAACGAATGTGTGAAAATTGTGATAGGGAAGGCAAGTGGTCATCTTCGGTTTATCGGGAGAATTTTGGGAAATTGTGGTTCATCTGTAAAGGAGACTACATATAGGACACTCATGTGACCCATTCTTGAGTACACTCAAGTGTTTGATATCTGCACCAGGTTGGATTAAAGGTAGATGTGGAAGCAATTCAGAGGCAGGCTGCTAGATTTGTTACCAGTAGGTTTGAACAACACGGAAGTATTATGTAAAAACTTTGGGAACTCAAATGGGAATCCCTGGAGGGAAGGCAACATTCTTTATGAGGAACACTATTGAGAAAATTTAGAGAACCAGCTTGTGAAGCTGACTACTGAATGACTATTGCAGTCAGCATAATTTCACATACAGACCACAAAGATAAGATATGAGAAATTAGGGCTCACAAAATGAAACATGAAATGAATGGCTAGAAATGGTACAGGGTATCCACTACTCACCATATGGTGGCTTGCAAAGTATGTATGTAAATGTAGATGTAGACCTTGAAATGTTTAATTAGTTTCATCAACCTCATTTCTTCTAAATTTTTTGCCTTTTCAATACTTAAATTTTTCAAGTTATTCCTCAGTGATGCAAAGAGTGAGCTGTGTAGTCTCCATGTGTATTTGTCCTTCTAGTTTAATCCTGTTTATGTAACCCTCAGCTTCTTAGTTAAGCAAGAGCCAATTAACAATTGCCTCAGGAGACAAGCCAATGTGTGGGGGGATTACCTTGAAATAGAACTTCCTGGCAGACTAAAATGGTGTGCTGGACCAAGACTCGAACTCTAGTTCCTGAGTTAGAGTCTCGGTCCAGCACACGGTTTCAGTCTGCCAGGAAGTTTCATATCAGCGCACACTCTGCTGTGGAGTGTAAATCTCATTCTGGCTCTCTCTTGAAATCGTTGCTAGGCCTCTCAAAGATGAAATTAAATTACAATTAGTGTTGTCAACCGAGTCAGATCCGGCCTCAAGTGGTGTAATATCTAAAATAGCAGTCTGTTTTAACCATTACACCTTGATGAAGATTGTGATATACTTACTCCATAGAAATTCTGTTCCATGCTCTCCTGGGGTAACCTCTTCTTGTTACTTTGGTCCCTCTGTGTTGTAAGCTGTCTGAAAAATTAAAAGCTCATTCATCATGCACTTTTCACTGTTATTGACAAAGCATCACCAGCAGTTATGGTACATTGTAATTGTTAAGATTAAATGACACTTCTTGTCTCTTTGGTATTTACAGAATGAATACCTTTTTGCTCAAGAATGACATACTTGACCCACAGTTGGTGACACTTCTTGTTCCTTGTTTCAGTCTCATAACAACTGCTTGTCCTTTCATGTCATCAGAAGCTGGAATCGAACTTGCACTGCAGTGATTCACTTGTTTAATTATCTTCGCAGATTTTGAGACCAATTTTTTGGTCACTGCAGAAAATTCCCTTGAACAGTTTGATTTTGTGATTTGAAAGTATGTTATTTGTAATACATGAAATTTATTTACGAAACGTGAACTGTCAATGAAATTCTTCTCGGTATGTGATTTCATTGTCAGTGTGCGAAATTCTTCAACATTTTGGCCATTTGCAACAGTGGCCAAAACATTGGAGAATTTTACACATTGACAATGTAGTCATTTGCCGAGAAGAATTTGATTGACAGTGATATGTTTTATTTGTATTATTATGTATTAGAGGTGGTGCTAAAGCAAGTATTGGTAAGGAAAGCTGCTTGCAAGAATATAATATTAAAATGAATATTGCTTATCCGTAACGTTGACAGCGTCTCATGATGTTAAAAAAGTCTCTCTATTGTGTGTGTGCGCATTGCACAGTTTCAAAAAAATTTCCTTCCTTTTTTTTATGTTTGCACTTCACCATGTACATTGCGAATTCTCTCCCTTAGATGTCATTGGGATGACAGGGGAGTACTGTTTGACACAGTTGTATGCTAGCTTTGCGGTAAAGTGTTCACCGTTAGAGTGGAAGATTGCGTTAGTTTTCAGTTCCAATCTCACTGGAGACAAAATGTACTTCCGTCTCCTTCTCAGGTTGTTCAAGGTTCCTCCCTATAAGTTTCAGGTTGGCCAGCTCTGAAATCCTTATATGTTTCCTGTGTTCTCATTCTCTGCCGGTTCCACCCCTCTTCTCGGCCTTCATCCTTTGTATCCATGTTTGCCCTCACCACTCTCTTCTTTTCGTCCACCTATGTCGAATACCTTGTTTTGTGTTTCTGGCATCTTATTTACCAGCTTGTACTGCACAAAAATTCTTTTTTGTGCTATTATTTCTACACCCTTGTCCACTCCATAAGCGAGGATCTTGCATTCCATCAGAGTACACACTTAAAAGTGCTATCAGTATCCTTATTGCTGGTCCTCCTTCAACTGTTGTCACATCAGCCCACGCAGTTTTCATGTGTTTTATCCATGTCTGATGTTCAAATTCAAGAGAACACATTTTTTCTTATTTTCTTTACATTTCATATTGTGAACACAATGTCTATCCATGTCATTCCACATGATGCATATTTGTGCCTTAACTTCTGTAAATCGTCACGCACATTCATTTGCATTGCATCCAAAAGCTGCTTCCACATCATCTGTTTGTAGTTAAGACACAACACAATTTTATTCATTTTTTCTCACACAGTTTGTGTTGGAAACATATTGGTTGCTCATGGCCTTCGTCACAATGTTTACTGGGTTGTTAACTTCTGTAACTTGTATGTTATAATCTTCCACTGGCTGGCTAACTAAGAATTGGTAGTTGGTTGGCTGATCAAGATGTGCTACTCTCTCTCTCTCTCTCTCTCTCTCTCTCTCTCTCTCTCTCTCTCTCTCTCTCTCTCTCACACACACACACACACACACACACACACACACACACACACTATTTCCATGGGTCTTGGTTTCTTCTTGATCTATTTCTTGCAATATCTCTTCAGTAGCCAATAATTGTTTTCCACATTCTTGCATTGTCTGTTGCATTCCCTGTCCATCTAGATTTTTGTTGTCTGCTTCTTGTTCCACCTGAGTTACTTGTTCCACTATCTTTTCTAACTGTTGTTAGAGATTTTCCTTGATTTCCATTTTCCCTTGTTAAACATTATCTCATCCATCCTTTCCTCCCGTGTTTTCAACATTTCCTTGATATTCTCTTTAATCTCTTCCTTTTGTTCCTTCCGCATTTCCTCTTATATCTTAGATATTTCTTTAATATTTCATTCCCACACTTCCTCTTGTTTTTGGGGCATTTACCTAAATACTTCCATTAATTGATTTATATGGACCTGGCATACCCATATCTTTGTTTGATACTTCAGTTTCTTGCCCTTGTTTTATGGGAGTGATCATGCTTCTCTCCTTTATCACTTGGGGTGTGGCTAAGTTTCCCGCGCTTACCTGTGCTATGCTATTCTCAAAGGAAATTTCATTCCGGTCACTGCTCAGGTCTTCATCCTCACTATCCTCTTTTTTTTTCCTGTTTAATTTCACTTTCTGATAAGTTTTTCCTCTCCATCTACATTCAACTGGTAACCATCCTCATCTGAGACAGTCTCTTTTGTTTATCTTATCTGTTTGTAATTTGTGCTCCATTTTTATTTATTTATTTATCCTGAATATTACGTGATTTCCATCAATGTTAAAATGTCTGAAATATCACTTTTTGTCACACACAGTTTTAATGACTTCTTTGCTTGTGCTGCACTGTTAAACTATTTGTACATCAATAATTTTTGTTAATGGCGCATAGCAACTTGTGACACTTACATTCTATGTTTTCTGCTGTTACTGGCTGCTGTTCGTTCTGTGGTCCAGCTCCTTGTGCTTTCTTGTAGCAGTTCTTCTGTTGTATCCAAATGTTTGAAAACTATTTGCGCACTCATTCCACTCTTCACGTGGTCTTCTCCAAAGAGTGAACAATTCGAAACTGTTTTGGTGTCGTATTTATCTCCCCACACCAGTATCCAAAGATTTAAACTGTTCAGCATTATCACACATTGCTAAATGTAATTCTCCCAACCATTTGTTTGCTTTTATAGTTCATTATTCTTTGCTATAGTCTGACCGGTTTGAAAATACGGCATCAGACATTAGTAAGTAACCACTTATAGAGGGCAAACTTACTCCCAGGTACATGCACCAGTAACTCAAGTTGTCACCATGAGCCTACGATGCTCGCCGTATCTAATCTCCCACACTGTTCTGTGATTCTGTTCCTTCCAAAATATTCTATAAATAATGAAGAGGTTGTAATATGTGGACACTTTTGTTTGACACAGTTTATTTTACTGTGCTTTAAATTCATATAACACGTCTCTACTCGTTCTTATTGCACTCACTGTACAAATGCAGTCACTCATTTTTCATGAGTCTTTACAAGTTTACCATTGCCATTTCATTACTATATGAATGCCTTTCATTACATAACTCCTCCAGATATTAAATATAATTCTGATCTTCAACATTATAACTCTGCTCTCTCGAACATGCATTCTACTCGCATTTTAACTTTGATGTGACTATCCATATAATCTTTCCACAGAAATACTTCAAATTTATGTGTGAGAAGTGCAGGCACTCGGGATCTGCCCTGCAAGCATGCTCCAGCTCGACTATCTATGTCCGCAGCATTACACGCTATGCACGGAGCACAATCTCCCGGGACATAGCCCGCAGGCTTGCTCAGGCTCGACTGACTCACCCCTTTGCAACAAAAGACGAACAGGTACTACTGTTTGCCTTCTACAACACTGGGGCATCTCTGTCAGTGATGGCACTGCACTGCAGCAAAAGTGCGTAAGAATAGATTAGATCCTTCGGGTATAGGATCAATACCTGTTCTCTTAAAATTTTACTCACTACAAAAATATAAAAAAGGATTTAATTTTGAGCTTGAAAAGCAGCTCATAGACACATTAATAGTCACCATACTAGACTATGGGGATGTCATTCTCAAAGGAGTTTCGTACGAAACCTCGTGCAGGCCGTAACTGGTGATGCCTGATTGTATACCGTATGTTTGTGATGTATGCTTCTTGACCATATCACATTAGCCTACAAACAATTTTGACCATGTGCCAATAAGCATAGAGACTATCATTCTCCATGTTTGCTTTATCTGTTTCTCAGTCATTGCACTCTGTCTTATTTGTATTCAACTCTTAGCCCTCTATCCGAACAGCAGAGAAGAAATACTCATTATCAAGGACATAAAATTCTTTCTGTGCAATCACATACCACTGCCATGTTTTCTAAGTCATGTTCTGTGTCAGGAACCTGACTTTGTTCAATCTTCCTCAAAATCTCAGATACATCAAATTCCTTCCAAATTTCAAAAGACAGCTAATAGTCCACCTTCTATCACAATGGCCATCTCTCGTACATTCTAATCAGTTACCTTCCCCCAGAACTTCTCCCTACCCCTTGTTGGCAGAGCTCTCTATTTATATTCTGTTCTTTCCAAATTGTCACTGTCATTTCAGTCTTTTCTTCCTTTATGCATTCCACTTCTGATAGTACTAAACATGACTTCAACAATGCTAAGCTAATCTTTCTCATTCTGAATGCCATATACTACTATTACTACTACTATGAAGCTTTGTAATATCTTTGGTATATGTTGCTCCTTGTCAGATGTAAGAGAGGGCCTTACGGCCCTAATCAGGCCAGACTACTAAATAAGCAATAAAGAAATTAATTAATTGTGTTTGAAAATAGTTTTCCTACATGCAGGATGGTTCATTTGTGTAAGTGATCAGAAAGTATTCTGGAAGCGTATCTGTGTGTGTGTGTGTGTGTGTGTGTGTGTGTGTGTGTGTGTGTGTGTGTAACTGCTGCTATCAATATTAGACAGGCATACATTTCATTAGGGACTAAATTTATTGTAAAGCTTTTGTTAACATCTCAAACTGCTTAAAGAAGTGGCTTCAGATAACACAGTAAAGCCCCTTTTTTAATTAATCTATGGAGACTCAAACTATTTTACTTAAATGGGGATTTTTCACTGAGGGATCGACCACAATGTAAATTGAAAGTCACATAAATACTCGCTAATGACAAGCTCATCATTTGCTGGAAATTAAAATAAAGGCTAGCATCAACACAGGTTATCACTTTTAAATTACACGTAAATTCACCAAGTGGCATAATGAATGTGAGGAAAGCATCCTGAATAAAAGACATTGTTTTTGTGAATTGTATAATTTTTCTGGTGAATTGAATGTTCAGTCTCTAATCGAGCACCTGAAAATGGCTTGCAGGTACCCAGTCAAAATATTGTGGGATGAATAAAAGTTTGGACATTGTTTTTATTAAAATATTGTTTTGTAAAATGATGGCACAAGATGAAGAGAATATGGAGGAAAGTTAAGGAAAATTTCTTAATTATTGTGTTTTATTCTGTGGTGAAATTAATTAAAAAATCTACTTTGCTTCTTCCTTTTGGCATAATGCAGTGACAAGAATTGTCATTTCAGCTGATGTATGCTGCAAGAATAAACTGAACTGGTGACAAACAGCTCTTATTAGTATCAGGCCCTTGCTCAGCAACACCAAAACCTGTACGTGAATCTCCCTTACCACCACCACCACCACCACCACCACTACTACTAATATAGCCATGTTGTTGTTGTTGTTGTTGTTGTTGTGGTCTTCAGTCCAGAGACTAGTTTGATGCAACTCTCCATGCTACTCTACCCTGTGCAAGCTTATTCATCTCCCAGTACCTACTGCAACCTACATCCTTCTGAATCTGCTTAGTGTATTCATCTCTTGATCTCCCTCTATGATTTTTACCCTCTACGCTGCCCTCCAATACTATATTGGTGATCCCTTGATGCCTCAGAACATGTCCCACTAACCGATCCACCACTAGAATCTATTTTACCATATTCTTTCAAAAGTGAATCACACAGCTTGCTAACACCCATCTGGAGGTATGAAATTCGGACTGTCCTCACAAGAAACACTCTAGAAGTGGCTTACTCTCTAAAACATGGGTGAAGATGTTCCATTCTTCTTCTTTAAAGAAGTCTGATTTTACAAGAAGTGGTATTGCTGTACCACAGCCAACCTTTTCAAAACACTTTAGTCCTGTCTATTAAGTCACAATGATTGAAACAGGAACAAACGTGTGTAGCCTGTAAAATGTTGGTTCATTAATAACGCCTTTCTACAGCTGCATCTGCTTACACTCTCACCAAGCCACTGTGTGGTGCATTGTAGGGGGTGCCATGTACTACTACTAGTCATTTCCTTTCCTGTTACACTTGAAAATAGCGTGAGGGGAAAAATGACTTACTGAAAGCCTCTGTACGAACCATAATTTCTTGCATCTTATCTTCGTGGTCCTTAAACATAATACGTTGGTGGCAGTAGAATCGGCCTCATATATCTGTTCCCTAAATTTCTGCAATAGTGTCTTGTTGAAAGAGCATTGTCTGCCCCCCAGGGATTCCCATTTGAATTTGTGAAGCATCTCTACAATACTTGCATGCTGATGGAACCTACCAGTAACAAACATAGAAGCATGCCTCTGAATTGCTGTGAACTCTTCCATTAATATGACCTGGGTGCCTATGCTGAATCTCTCCGCCATTGTGCCGATCGTTTCGGTACTCAAGAGCACCGAATGGTCTAGTACTCAAATTAGAGCCCCTGCGTTATTCAATATGCATTTCGGAAGCGATACCGTTCAGGTCTAGAGAACCGAAGCACTGTTGGTGGTTCGTGCCACGCAAGCGGCTGCAGATCCACGCACGCGCACTGCAGTGCGCACAGTGACACAAACACAAAGCGGCTAGCATATGACACAGGTGCACTATTCTTCTAAGTACCAAAAATTGCCTTTACGTTGCCATAATGCATGATACCGCATTCCATCGAGCTGACGTGCCCGCCTTCAATGCTCTTGCCTCCTCCTTAACAGGATCAGGCGCAGTATATCCATTTCCATGATTCTCAGCTGAAATGCATAGAAATTTTAACAGTTTCCCTGACTGCATATTTCCATACATGCATAATAACGATAGCGTATTTGACTGTATTCTGCAGTTTGTCGTAAATGCCGCATTATGACATCTTCTCATTCACACAGAGGAAGACGGCATGGCGGTTCCTTCTCTAAATCCTCGCACAAACGAAAAAATGGCTGACATCGAAATAAGTGTCCAAGGAATAGAAAAGCAACTGGAATCACTCAACAGAGGAAAGTCCACTGGACCTGACGGGATACCAATTCGATTCTACACAGAGTACGCAAAAGAACTTGCCCCCCTTCTAACAGCCGTGTACCGCAAGTCTCTAGAGGAATGGAAGGTTCCAAATGATTGGAAAAGAGCACAGGTAGTCCCAGTCATCAAGAAGGGTCGTCGAGCAGATGCACAAAACTATAGACCTATATCTCTGATGATGTCAATCTGTTGTAGAATTTTAGAACATGGCTTTTGCTCGAGTATCATGTCGTTTTTGGAAACCCAGAATCTACTCTGTAGGAATCAACATGGATTCCGGAAACAGCGATCGTGTGAGACCCAACTCACTTTATTTGTTCATGTGACCCAGAAAATATTAGATACAGGCTCCCAGGTAGATGCTATTTTCCTTGACTTCCGGAAGGCATTCGATACAGTTCCGCACTGTCGCCTGATAAACAAAGTAAGAGCCTACGGAATATCAGACCAGCTGTGTGGCTGGATTGAAGAGTTTTTAGCAAACAGAACACAGCATGTTGTTATCAATGGAGAGACGTCTACAGACGTTAAGGTAACCTCTGGCATGCCACAGGGGAGTGTTATGGGACCATTGCTTTTCACAATATATATAAATGACCTAGTAGATAGTGTCGGAAGTTCCATGCGGCTTTTTGCGGATGATGATGTAGTATACAGAGAAGTTGCAGCATTAGAAAATTGTAGCGAAATTCAGGAAGATCTGCAACGGATAGGCACTTGGTGCAGGGAGTGACAACTGACCCTTAACATAGACAAATGTAATGTATTGCGAATACATAGAAAGAAGGATCCTTTATTGTATGATTATATGATAGCGGAACAAACACTGGTAGCCGTTACTTCTGTAAAATATCTGGGAGTATGCGTGCGGAACTATTTGAAGTGGAATGATCACATAAAATTAATTGTTGGGAAGGCGGTTACCAGGTTGAGATTCATTGAGAGAGTCCTTAGAAAATGTAGTCCATCAACAAAGTAGGTGGCTTGCAAAACACTCGTTCGACCTATACTTGAGTATTGCTCATCAGTGTGGGATCCGTACCAGATCGGGTTGACGGAGGAGATAGAGAAGATCGAAAGAAGAGTGGCGCGTTTCGTCACAGGGTTATTTGGTAACCGTGATAGCGTTACGGAGATGTGTAACAAACTCAAGTGGCAGACTCTGCAAGAGAGGCGCTCTGCATCGCGGTGTAGCTTGCTCGCCAGATTTCGAGAGGGTGCGTTTCTGGATGAGGTATCGAATATATTGCTTCCCCCTACTTACACCTCCCGAGGAGATCACCAATGTAAAATTAGGGAGATTCGAGCGCGCACGGAGGCTTTCAGACAGTCGTTCTTCCCGGGAACCGTACGCGACTGGAACAGAAAAGGGAGGTAATGACAGTGGCACGTAAAGTGCCCTCCGCCACACACCGTTGGGTGGCTTGTGGAGTGTAAATGTAGATGTAGACATTCTGTCTTGGATTTTATGTTTCGGAAAATGAGTTAGGAATAGTGTGTAGTACCACATTGTACTAATACATCTATAAAAACACCCAAAACATTGAGTCTGAGAGTCTCAAAGAATACGAAGATAAACAAAATCTGGTTATAACTCACTCCTACAGATCCAAATGATTAAGTAGCCCACTTCCCTGTATGATATGTCAACAGTTTGGATCTTAAAAACAAAGTTGAAAAAACGCATTTTCGAGAGCTCTTGCAGTTCGTCAAAGTTTATAACATGGATCTTGTGAATGAAAATGTTTCGTATATGGTGCTACAGTCTAAAAATATAACGAGAGAGATCTTCCATCTCTGTCGACTGTTGCTGAGGATTCAATCGCAGATAAATACTTGTGACAAGCAAGATTGTGAAGATGACTGCTGCTAGTTACATTCCCAGTAATGTAAGTTGTGCTCTTAGATTCCTGTCTAACTGCATACTTGGAAGTCGCTACATATTCGGAAAAAATGGTGAATTATTTCTGTCAAGAAAAAATATGAAGCTCACTGTCGGTTGTTTCACTCGCAGCAATTTCATATTTCGTTTTTTCAACACACAGAAATCACAAAATCATTACTGAGGAAGTGCGCTATTACATATAAGTAATAACGAATATTGCAGAAAAATCTTAACTTACACGAATAACAATGTCTCAGAATGTGTTGGATACATGAAGAGGAAAAAATATCTTTTTTTCACCCATCTGTATGTGTACCTGTGTCCTTTCGTATTGCATTCCCACACGCTAATCACTTAGCCACGCAAAACAGGGAGAACGTAATGCTCAATTCTTCTACTGTGTAGACTGTAGAGGAATGTAGGCTGACTTTGTTGCCAAACGGTGCTGCATAAGTCATAAATGCATGATAGTTTGGAAGCTTTCCAATATCAGGCGTCACATAATTGCTTTCCATTGTTACTTGAAAGTTGTAAACACATTTCTATAATTAATAACTAAACCATTTGTAGGAAACAGTACACAAAGTCGCTAGTAATGTCAGTTCACACTCATGTAATATACGTAAGCAGAGCCGATGTCTTGATGTTTAATGATATTTAAACTCCTATTTACATAAAAGTAATACGTATTTTGAGAGAATATTGACCAAAAACGTTTATGTAACCATATTTCTAACAAAGGAAAATAGTGTATTATGAACTCACTTTCCAACTGGATGCCTCCTCTGGTGATTCTTTACTAACACAATCACTAAATCTAAAGCTAAAACCGCTAAATATGTTTAAAATAACAAATTATAGGTGTACATAAACCACAGCTCACCGATCAACAGGGCCACACTGAAATCCAAAACCTCTCGGTACAATTGTCGTAAAATCGGTGGGAGGACCATTCGGTAACAGGTCTCGGAAGCTTACTGAATAGGATATTTTGACAAAGAACCCAAAATGACATCACTACCGAGACTAACTTACTACACCGATCGGTATGAACGATACAGAATGGGGCCCCCGGTGTTAATCTGAAACATTCAAACAGTACTTGAGAATGGGTCACACAGCGCTACTCGCCTGTGACAAGCTGGCAGATGTTTTTGTTTCCATCACACCCCGTAAGAGCTTAAATATGGTCCAGGGTATCATATTTGACAGGGACCTTCTTCTGCAGTCTGATGATGAGCTGGACACCAACTTTGAGCGGCGAGGTGTCCACTTCGTCGGGCGCGTCCACTGGGGGCTGAGGGATAATCAGGTTGCCACCGGTGCCTTCATCTTGGTCTCAAAGGGTGACACATTACCGCTGTGACGC
The DNA here is from genome assembly GCF_023864275.1 of Schistocerca cancellata. Taxonomy (NCBI): domain Eukaryota; kingdom Metazoa; phylum Arthropoda; class Insecta; order Orthoptera; family Acrididae; genus Schistocerca; species Schistocerca cancellata. The sequence goes on along the minus strand of NC_064629.1, from coordinate 739,615,270 downwards.
AGAGCCTTCCTCGATACAGTGCTTTAAGTGGTGGAAGTTTGGCCATGTGTCTTCCCACTGTACTTCCAGCGTCACCTGTCGGGATTGTGGATGTCCTTCACATCCCAATACTCCCTGTGCTCCACCTCCCATCTGTGTCAACTGCAGAGAGCACCATTTGCCTTGCTTGCCAGACTGCAGGATTCTCCAGAAAGAAAGAAAAATAATGGGATACAAGACCCTGGACCGACTGACCCACACTGAGGCTAAAAGAAGATATGAGGGGCTACATCCTGTGCATATGACGTCAACCTACAACAACAGTCCTACCATCTTTTGTTCCACCACGTGCAGTTGGCTTTCAGAGCTGTCAGACTCCACCTTCCCCCTTGATGGTGGGGGGGGGGGGGGGGGGGGGGCAATTCCCTCCCTGTTGCTCCTGCACAACCTACTTCATGAGCAACCGCCTCCTCCCCCCCCCCCCCCCCTCCCCCCAACTATCGGGGACATCAGTCCCCACGTCTCAGCCAGAGAAGGGTAGGTCATCTTCAGTTCCTCTTGCCAGGAAGGGATCCTGTGGAACACTCCCATCCCAGGTTCCTACCCCTGGTAAAGCTGACACCCGCGTGTGTGAAGCAACCTTAGGTAGTACTTCTCAATCACTGAGACTGAATCAGTGAAGCCTTCCTAGCTGGACAAACCTAAGGAAAAGTGAGAGAAACCTTAAAAGAAAAAGAGCCCCAAGGACCAAGGCACTGCGGTGGCAGCCACACCACCACTACCTACAAGTTCTGTGTCTGAGGATGAGGTGGAGATTCTGACATCTGCTTAGGACCTACATCTCGCTGGGCCCTCAGACACAGTGGATGTGAATTGCGCAGGTACTCATCTGGTGGCAGCAGGTGACCCTGAGATGTAGTCTGCCTCATTGAGTGTCTCATACCTTCCCAGTCTCGGGATCACATAATCCTCCAGTGGAATTGCGGCAGTGTTTTCCACCACCTGGCTGAGCTGTGGCAACTGTGAAGCTTTACACCTGCTTTCTGCTGTGCCCTCCTGGAAATCTGGTTCCTGGCAATGCAGTCCCTGCCTTCCGCAGCTATAAGGGATATTACAGGAACCGTAGCGACTATAATTGTGTGTCAGGTGGAGTTTGTGTCTATAGTGAACTATGTATGAAGTGAACCTGTGCCCCCCCTTCAAACTGCTCTTGAAGCTGTGGCTGTCAGAATAGGGACGACGCAGAACCTCCAGATGGTGCAATACACCTGAATGTATTGGCTGCACTGATGGATCAACTCCCTAAACCTTTCCTACTTTTTGGAGATTTTAACGCCCATAACCCCTTGTGGGGTGGCGCCATGCTTACTGGCCAAGGTAGGGAGGTCGAAAATTTACTGTCGCAACTTGACTTCCGTCTCTTAAATACAGACACCCCCACACATTTCTGTGTGGCACATGGCACATATTCAGCCATTGATCTCTTAGCTTGCAGTCCTGGCCTTCTCGCATCTATCCACTGAAGGGCACATGAGAACCTGTGTGGTAGTGACCATTTCCCCATCTTCCTGTCACTGCCTCGACGTCTGGCCCAGGGATGCCTGCCCAGTTGGGCATTAACCAGGCAGACTGAAACTTTAATCTCTGCCGTCACTGATGAATCTCCCCCACATAGTAACATTGATGTGATGGTTGAGCAGGCGACTACAACAATCTTTTCTGTGGGAGAAAAGGCAATGCCTCACTCTTTAGGGTGCCCCCCGCGAAAGGCAGTCCCTTGGTCGTTGCCGGAAGTTGCTGAAGCAACGAAGGAGCATCGGCGAGCTCTACAGTTGCATTAGTGGCACCCTTCCCTGGAGCACCTCGTAGCCTTTAAACAGCTCCGTGCCCGTGTTTGCCAATTTATCGTACAACGGAAGCAGGAGTGTTGGGAGAGACATGTCTTGACCTTTGGGGGCCATACGTCACCTCCCAAGTCTGAACAAAGTACCAGACCCCAACAGGTGTTCCTGGTGTTAACATAAGTGGCGTGTTACCTACCGATGCTATCGCAATTGCTGAACACTTTGCTGAGCACAATGCTCGAGCCTCTGTGTCGGAGAATCACCCCCCCCCCCCCCCTCCCCGGCCTTTCACTCTCTCAAATGGCAGCTGGAAGGGAAAGTCCTCTCGTTCACTACATGCCACAGTGAATCCTATACTGCCCCATTTACAGAGTGGGAGCTCCTCTGTGCCCTTGCACATTGCTCCAACACAGCTCTTGGGCCAAATCGGATCTACAATCAGATGATTAAACATCTCTCATCTGACTACAAGCGACATATCCTCGTCACCTTCAATCGGATCTGGTGCGATAGCATTTTTCCTTCGCAGTTGGGAGAGAGCACCATCATTCCGGTGCTCAGACTTGGTCAAAACCCGCTTGATGTGGATAGCTATCGACCAATCAGCCTGACTAACATTCTTTGCTAGCTGATGGAACATACGGTGTGTCGGGTCCTGGGTCCTGGACTCACGTGGCCTACTGGCTCCATGTCACGGCAGCTTCCACCAGGGTCACTCTACCACTGATAATCTTGTGTCCCTCGAGTCTGCTATACGAACAGACTTTCCCAGATGCCAACACCTGGTTGCTGTCTTTTCGATTTACGAAAAGCGTTGACACAACCTGGCGACATCATATCCTTGCCACATTATACAAGTGGGGTCTCTGAAGCCTGCTCCTGATTTTTATCCAAAATTTCCTGTCGCTTCGTACTTTCTGTGTCCAAGTTGGTGCCTCCCATAGTTCCCCCCATATCCAGGAGAATGGGGTCCCACAGGGCTCTGTATTGAGTGTATCTCTATTTTTAGTGGCCATTAATGGTCTAGCAGCAGCTGTAGGGCCGTCCGTCTCATGTTCTCTGTATGCGGACGACTTCTTCATTTTGTACTCCTCCACCAGTACTGGTGTTGCTCAACAACACCTACAGGGAGCCGTTCACAAGGTGCAGTTATGGGCTCTAGCCCACGGCTTCCAGTTTTCAGCTGCAAGTCATGTGCCGTGCATTTCTGTCGGTGTTGCACTGTTCAGCCAGAACCAGAACATTACCTTAATGACGACCCACTCACTGTAGTGGAGACATAACGATTCTTAGGACTGGTTTTGGACACCTTATTGACTTGGTTACCTCACCTTCGCCAGCTTAAGCGGAAGTGCTGGCAGCACTTCAGTGCACTGTGCTGCCTGAGCAACACCAACTGGGGTGCAGATCGCTCTACACTGCAGCAGCTCTACAGAGCCCTTGTTCAATTCCACCTTGACTATGGGAGTCTGGTTTATGGCTCAGTGGTGCCCTCAGAGTTGCATTTACTCGACCCAGTGCGCCACTGTGGCGTTAGCCTAGTGACGGGAGCTTTTAGAATGAGTCCGGTGACCAGTTTCCTGGTGGAAGCCAGAGTCCCTCCATTGAAGGTTAGGCGTGCACAACTGCTCGCCAGTTACGTTGCACACATTTGCAGTTCTCCTGCGCATCCGAATTACCATCGCCTTTTCTCAACCAAGGCAGTTCATCTCTCGCATCGGCAGTTCACGTCCAGTCCCTTCTGTCTGAACTGGAGTCCTTCCTGTTACCACCTATCCTCAAGGTCCATTCACGTACACCTCCATGGTGTACACCTAGGCTGCAGATTCTTCTGGGCCTTTTGCACAGCCCTAAGGACTCTTGTTAACCCTGCGGCTCTCTGCTATCACTTCCTCTCTAGTACTAGGGCCATGAAGTGATTTACACCAATGGCCTGATGGCTGATGGTCACGTAGGCTTTGCGTATTATGTTCATGGAGGACATATTGAACAGCATTCCTCGCCAGATGGCTGCAGTGTTTTCACTGCAGAGCTGGCAGCCATATCTTGGTGCTCTTGACCACATCCGCTGATGCCCAGGCAAGTCATTTCTCCTGTGTACTGACTCCTTGAGCAGCTTACATGCTGTTGGCCAGTGTTACCCTCACCATCCTTTGGTAACGTCAATTCAGGATTCCATCTATGGCCTCAAATGGTCCTGTCATTCAGTAGGGTTTGTATGGAGCCCAGGACACGTCGGAATCCCAGGCAACGAACCTGCCGACAGGCTGGCCGAACAGGCTACGTGGAAACTGACTCAGGAGATGGGCATCTCCAAAACTGACCTGCATTCTGTCCTATGCCGCAGCATTTTTTGGCTTAGGGAGACAGTATGGCATAACACTATGCAAAACAAACTGTGTGTCATTAAGGAGATTACAGATGTGTGGAAGTCTTCCATGTGGTCCTCTGCTGTCTCCAAATTGGCCATACGTGGCTAAGACATTGTTACCTCCTCCATCGCAAGGACGCACCTTGGCGACGTTGTCTCTCACAAATTATGGTCGTCCACCTCTTGCTGGACTGCCCACTTTCTGCTGCTCTGTGACGGACTTTTAACTTTTCCAGCACCCTACCTTCGTTGTATGCCTCAACAGCTGCTTTAGTTTTACGTTTCGCAGGTGAGGATGGGTTTTATCCTTTGATCTAAGCTTTAGCACATGTCCTCTGTCCCTCTGTGTTCTCCACCCTAGTACTTTTAGGGTGGAGGTTTTAATGTGTTGCAGAGTGGCTGGCTTCTCCTTTTTCTTCTCATGATCAGCCAACCATGGTAATCTGCTGTCTTGTTTTGAACTCTTCATTTTTTCTTGTGTCTCTCTATGGTTTTCTTGTCCAAGTTTTGTCCATTTTAGTGTTTGTAGCCCTTCTGTCATTCTTCTGGTTATCTCCTTCCCACCCTTGTGGAATTTTTTTAATTGGAACGAGGAACCGATGACCTAGCAGTTTGGTTCCTCACCCCCCCCCCCCCCCCCCTCTTTTAAACCAAATCAAGCAACCAACCAGATCCAACATTCACATTTACTACTACTAACCTCTATGTGTCATTCAATTTCATATCATTTCTTCAACCTTATGCCTAGACATTTAATTGATGTGACTGTTTTGAGCAGGACCCTACTAATGCTGTATTCGAATATTACATGATTGTTTTTCCTACTCATCTGCATTAACTACCTTTCTTATATTTAGAGCAAGCTGCCATTTATCACATCAACTAGATATTCTAACAATGGAAACTCCAGGTAGGAATATCAGCAATGAAGTAGGAAAAGACAGATTGCTACTTACCATAAAGAAGACACATTAAGTTGCAGACAGGCACAATTAAGACACTTGCATAAAGACTTCAGCCATAGCCTTCATCAACGAGAGAGAAACACAAGTGAGCGTGTGCGCGCGCACGTACACACACACACACACACACACACACACACACACACACACACACACACACACACCAAAACTGCCAACGCTACCTACTCCGGTTATGTGTATATGTGGTGTGCTTGCTAGTGTGTGTGAGATCGGTGTGTGTTTCTCTTTTGCCGATGATGGCTGTTGCCGAAAGCTTTATGCAAGTGTGTTTTAATTGTGCCTGTCTGCAACTTAGTGTCTTCGTTATGGTAAGTAGCAATTTATTTTTTACTACTACTAGAAATTCTGTATTGACAAGGAGAAGTCCCCAGTGGTGGGATCGACTTACTGTGAAAATCTATACCAGTGGTCCCCAACCTTTCTTAGACCATTACCCCTGAGTGCTAGCACCACCCCTCTCCTCCCCACATTATCACCAACTTCAGCACCTAACTAAACTGTAGAATGAAAGACTTTTCTTGAACACTTTTATTTTCAAAACGATGAAATATGAATGCTGCCTAGCACACGCACACGTGTGGGTGTGGGTTCATTGGAATGAATGATGGAGGAATTCGTGGTGCATCACAAGTGCTACCCACGACTTCTCGGATAAGAAAGTTAACTATCCACTGCGAGGGGAGACACTTGCAACAAAACTTACTTCCCCTGCGTGTATCCTCTCCATTGTGGCACTTTCTTGGCCTGCACACTGCAACCCCATTTAAAAGCAAACTAGTTCAGATGTGTGCACTGTATTTACTGTTTGTGAATCACTTGATTGCTGGTCACCTTACTGCTAAACTGGCACAAATTGGATGACTTTGGGCTGTTAATGCTGTGTTTCTAATCCATCTAACAATAATCTTAATAATACTGTGTACAGCCTTATGTTGTTACTGCTGTGTTGTGCTGTCAATTAATTTGTTTATCTGTTTTAATTGAGTAATGAAGCAATTTTGGATGACTGTAGGTACTACCTATAATTTGGAGAAGACATTTTCTTGAGATATTTAGCATTTGCCACATATATGTCTCGCTCTTATCATCAGCATTGTACAGGGCAAAGCACGACGTGTTTAGTGGGTAGTCTATATGAGGAACGTGTAACCTCCACTGGATTTATGCTACTAATAAAGGAAAAAGTAATTATTGGTAACGTACATAATCAGTGTTAGTCTTACAAAATTTTGATAATAGTAGTGATCTTTTGAAAGTAGTTTCATGACTTAAACAGAATGAAAACTTCTAGTTTTCACCCCTCATGGAATTTTATTTTACCTGTCAGGCGTCTTTACCCCGAGGTTAGGAACCACTGTTCTATACGGTGGTGCAGGTTAAGATTCGCAGTATCACATCCTTCAGCCATTCACCATGCTGCAACATTGTTTGCGAGTAATCAATGAAAAAAAATTTAGGAAATCATGTGATGCTCTACAGCTTTGAAAATAATAAAGCTAATCATACTGTTGCAGTAGTGTAACAGTTATTGTGCGATCCTCACATGGAGACGGTTGTGGATTAGAATCTCACCAGGTGCATTGAAACATTCTATGTTTAAATATTTATGTAAATTACTTTGATTTTGATTTTTATTCAGTTAACTGATTTAAATTTATTTTATTTCTATTCCTTTGTCACCTCATTTTAATCGGTGTATTAACTGTTTCAGTTGCTGTATAATTTCTTCCTATTATTGTTTTTGTGCTTGTGAATTTAATTATTATTATTTATCTATCATAACATTTAAACATTTGAAAATGCCAATTTATTGCTTAAAAACTAAAAGATAGTAATGAGGATAATGGGCAAGGGGCACTACATTAATAGTGTGTGGATAAGTTGAGAGTTCGGGTCTGATAGGAGGCTTGCTGGGTATTCCTAGCAATTGCGATGGCCACTGTGTCCGAATAGCTTAATGGTCAGAGCATCTGCCTAGTAAGCAGGAGACTCAGTTTCAAATCCCAGTCTGGCACAAATTTTCAACTTTCCCCATTGATTTCAATCAGTACTTGCTCACAGCCAAAGTCTGTAATTGCGTTGTGCCTTAATCTATTCATATTGACTGTGCAGTGTTTCAAAAATGTATTTTTCATCAGAAGATGAACAGTTCTCTGGATGACAATCATCATATAAACATCTGAAACATAAATTCTTATTGCACTGTGCACAAAGTAATGGAGAGAAAGATATAAATGAAGGACAGAATTGTAAGTAAAATAATATTCCAGCAAAATGGAAAATAAAAATAATGAATGCAATAACATGGATGAGAATGTGATGATAAAACAGAGAAAAATTAAATCGAAATCTATAAATGACAAATAGATACGCATGCACAAAAATTCCAAAATGGAGAAAGAATGATGGGAAGAAAAATGAGCAATTCAGACAGTTAATACACTGCTTAAAATGACATGACAAAGGAATAGAAATAAAAAGTTGCATTTAAACCAGTTAATTCACTAAAAATAATAACCAGTCATTTCAATAAAGATTAAAAGAAAAAAATTCGAAGCACTTAATGAAATTAGAGCCCACAACCTCTACTGTGTGAGGACCACACGATAACCATTACTTACGGCAACAGTTTGATTAATGCTGCTGTTTCAAAGCTCTCTAGGATTTTTTTTTAATTGCTCACAAACAAGTGCCCACCATGGTGAATGGCTGCAGGGTGTGATAACTTGGACCTTAACCTACAGGTTCGAATCCTGCCTCGGGCATGGATGTGTGTGATGTCCTTAGGTTAGCTAGGTTTAAGTAGTTCTAAGTTCTAGGGGACTGATGACCACAGTTGTTAAGTCCCATAGTGCTCAGAGCCATTTGAACCATTTTGAACCTTAACCTACAGCACTGTACAAATAGTTTCAAAAAGTCGATCCCACTGTTGTGGACCTCTCCTTGTAAGTTATCTTTTATACTCCTACAGTCACTCATTGGTGACATCTTCCCATTCAGCACATTGTCATCAGCAAATAGCCCTGAGTTGCTGCTCACCTTGTTTGTCAGATCATTATATATATATATATATATATATATATATATATATATATATATATATATATATGAGAGAGAGAGAGAGAGAGAGAGAGAGAGAGAGAGAGAGAGAGAGAGAGAGAGAGCAGTCCAACCATCGCACTCGTGACGGTACCCCTCTGTCTGATGAAGACTCGCTGTCAAGGACAACATACTGTGTTCTATTACTTAAAAAGTCTTCAAATTACTTGCATATCTGGGAACCTAAACCATATGCTTGGACTTTCACCAACAGTCTGTAGGGGGCATCATGTCAAATGCTTTCCAGAAGTCTAGGAATATGCAATCTCCTTTGCCTCTTCATCTATGGTTCACAAGGTGGTATGTGAAAAAAAGGGCATGCTGAGTTTCACATGAGCCTTGCTTTTCAAAACAGTGCTGATTTGTAGACAGAAGCCCTTCCGTCTCAAGGAAATTTGTTATATTAAAACTCAGAATGAGTTAAAGATTTCTGCAGCTAACCAATGTTAAGGGCCAGCCGGTGTGGCCGAGCGGTTCTAGGCGCTTCAGTCTGGAACCGCGCGACCGCTATGGTCACAGGTTCGAATCCTGCCTCGGGCATGGATGTCTGTGATGTCCTTAGGTTAGTTAGGTTTAAGTAGTTCTAAGTTCAAGGGGACTGATAACCTCAGATGTTAAGTCCCATAGTGCTCAGAGCCATTTGAACCATTTTGAACCAATGTTAAGGGTATTGGTTTATAATTATATGGGTCTGTTCTTTTACCTTTCTTTTTTTCCAGTTGCATGGGACTTTGCGCACTGCGTGAGAGATTTACAATGAATGAAAGCCAAGTAAGGCGCCTTTGCCACAGAGTAAACGAGTTGGGATTTCATCTAGGCCAGAATCGGGGTGACTAGTGCAAATGTCTGATAATTAATTTGTTTTCCTAGGCCTGCTACTTGTGTTCAGATAACTTCATAGTCAAGTTCAATTTCAACCTGAATAAACACAATATTTTGGCATAACTCCTGTTTCAACTCCAGCTGTCCTCCTTTGCATCAAAAAATTTTTGTCCACAGCAGTTAATACTCCCCCTCGTATGGCATCTAATCTGCCTTTTCAATATATGTTCCATGTCTTGCTAGATATTCCAGAGTTTTCTACTTCAGGTTTCAGGCAGTTCTCAGTTCCAAGTATAATTTGAGAGAGATAACATTCCTGAAGGGCAGTAAGTTCAGGAGCTTTATTAAAATTTTGACAGTAAAATGTCAAAGAATTTGTAATAATCGAAGTGTCTCTACTTTGTACATGATCTGATTTTGCTCTATGAGTATCAACTGGTGAGCATTTATCATAGGACCTCAGATTACTGCCTCGCCTAAATAACCCCCGTATGCACTCCACAGGTACATTACTAGTTAAGTAGCTGCTTATTTTTTGCAGTGCACCTGTGACCTATAAGGAGTCCTATACCTCTCCACTCCATAATGCGGGTCCAGAAATCTGCATCTGTCACTATCACAGAATCAATGGAGCCTCTGGTTGAAACCCCCCACTCGGTGAGAGGGGCCAGTGGTCTTCACCAGTTGCACCAGCCACCCGTAGGGGCTGAGGATGCCCTCGGAGACCAAGTAACTTGAAACATTGGTGCAGACTCAATCAGAAATTTGGAAATTACTGCAACCTCCATCATAGATAGCCACAGGGAGGGCTGCTTCAACACCTCGGATGAGGCCCTATAGTGAAGACACACAGTGCACATTGGAATTCTTTCTGGCCCGGATTGTTAGTTCCCTTAGCAGCTCCATAACATATCGAAGATTGGAGATCCCAATAACTAGTGAACACCCCCCCCCCCCCCCCCCCATATGTGCCTACTCGGACACTGCTGAATGAGCAGGCACCTGCCCACTCACGGGATGCGTGGGCCAGCCTCCGTATTAATTCTCCCCCTCGATTGGCACGATAGTGTAACAACCCCCCACTCGTCCTGCAGTGAACGCGGATCCCCCACATCTGGTATGCTGGAAGGTGCCTGATAACAAAGCCTGTGCACAAAGCAAGCAACTTGTGAGGTGTCCCATGCAGCATGCCAGTTTCTCCACTGTTGCCAAACCCCAAGGCAGCACTTGTAGATAATGGACTTTGTCCATAAGCATCTTCAGTTGTGCATGAACTCTGGTCAGCACTTCCTGCATCTGTCCAAAGCACGAGCACACACTCTCCGTCCTATTACTACTAACTTGAGAACTAAGCAATGAAAACAGAGAAGACGCTAAATACCTGAATCATTTCCTCTCTAGGGATGAAGTTCACCTCTGTGTACCACCCACGATTTTGTTTTGCTTCACAAATTGAATTATCTACAAGTTGAGAGGTGCAGCTGACAAGAAGAGTTAGCTGGAAAATCATACACTTGCAGAAGGAAAAAAAGGAGAGAAGAAAAAGTCATAACACAAAAAAGGGTTGTGCGACCAACGAAAGTTAGTACTGAAAGATGGTACCTACTAAAATTTTGCACCAGTTGCATGAATGTGGTGCTAGTAGTGCCATTGTGTGGGTGCAAATCAGGTTTGCTTTAAATACACGCTGTAATGGTCACAAGTATTACCTGTGAGACTGGATGTGGTGAGTCAACAAAGCCTCTAAGGCAAAAAGATGCCACTAACACCACCACACTGAGTTTATACATAGTCATGTAATAGGGCTAAGAGAAGCTGAATGTTCCTTCTGCAATATCTCAGAAAGACTTGGCAGGAATGTAGCCACAGTACATGATTGCTGACAGCAGTGTTCATGGAAAGGTACAATCACAAGATCACACTCCAGATGGGCAAATGGCACCACTGAGAGGGAAGACCGTCGTGTTTAGCATGTGACTTTGCCGCATCTTACTACATCTGCAGCAACAATTCGAGTTGCACCACAGTGACACAACAAACTGTTACAAATTGGTTACTGCAAGAACAGCATTCCGCTAGCCCCAAACCATCGCCATCTGCAAATTCAGTTATGTCAAGCAAGAGCTCATTGGAGGACAGCGTGCGCATCTGTTGGGTTTCTGTTGCCTGATGAAAGCTGGTTGTGCTTCAGTGCCAGTGATAGCCGTGTGTTGGTTAGGAGGAGGCAACTTGTGGGCGTGCAACCAACCTGTCCGGATGCTAGACGTAGTGGACCTACACCTGGAGTTATGGTCTGGTGTGTGATTTCCTATGACAGCTGGAGTGCTCTCATGGTTATCTCGTGAAACGTGACTGCAAATTTGTATATCAGTCTGGTGATTTGATCTGTTCTGCTGCCACTCATGAACAGCATTGCAGGGGGTGTTTTTCAGCAGGATAACACTCACCCACATACCGCTGTTGTAACTCAGTGTATTCTACAGAACGTTGACATGTTGCATTGGGCTGCTTGATCACCAAATCTGTCTCCAGTCGAGCACGTGTAAGACATCATTGGATGATAACTCCAGCATCATCTACAAACAGCATTAACCATCCCTGTACTGACCAAGTGCAATGGGCATTGAACTCCATCCCACAAACTGACATTCAGCACCCATACAATACAATGCATGCACATTTGCATGCTTGCATTCAACATTCTGGTAGTTACACCAGTTATTAATGTCCCAGCATTTCACATTTGCAATGGCTTATCTTGTGCTTATGTTAACCTGTGATTTTGCAATGTTAATCAGTTAAATACATTACCCAGAAAAATGTATTATCAAAATCTCATTTCTCTGTATTAATTTTTTTGTTTTTTTTTCCCATCAGTGTATTAACATTTCTGAGAAGTAAGGCTTCCTGTAGATGGAGCAGTATAATTGTGAAATAGTTCTGTAAATTTTGTTTACTCTTTTTGTGCTCTTCACTTACTTTCTCACTAACAAGAGTAAGTATCTGAGGGAACTAAATCGTAAAAGATTTTTATGGTTGTTTGTGGAATTGTATGAGACCTGTATTCAGAAAAACCTTTAAATTCGCTGTATCACAGTCTTAAGAGATACTGGAACTTCACCAGCAATTAAACACTTGCTATGATAAATCATACTTCTTTGCAGTGTCTGAGAGTTTAATGTTAAGTTTGTCATAAATTGATGATGATGATGATGATGATGATGATGATGATGATGATGATGATGATGATGATTTCATTGTTGACATGAAAAAGCTTGCTACTGCCAGTGATGATTTTTGTTTAATTTCACTTTAGCTATGTAGTGCGAGTGATGCATTCTAGGAAATTAACTCAAATTTTTGAGAATGCTTTTATTACATTATGGCACATTAAATGCCATGTTACTGTGTGAGCTGCTCCATGTTTCTGGAAACTTTGCTATGATGTAAACATGCAAAAATTTTATCAGCTCTGATACTTATTACCCTGCAAATACTGGAAAATGTGACAGAATAAAATGAGAAGTTTCAATAGCCATAAATTTTTGCTTGTTTGTGCAACAGCGAAGTTTCCAGATAAGTTTCATGGTTCACAAATGGGAAGAATTTAATTAGTAGCACAATGTAATGGACAACACACTTAAAAATGAGCATTATCTATTGAAACACATTGTTTGCAAGCTATATTTAATAAACATTGAAAGTGCCAGTAGCAAAAGAAAACCACTGTTTATAATTGTAGCTTCAGAATCTATAAAATAAATAAAATATCTTGTGTGCATCTGAAGGAAACTTCTGTGATGTCAGATCACATAACCTGTGTCACAGAGTGCATTTTGATCAGAAATTATTACTTAAGTCCACACATTCTGGTCGTTTATCACGAACTTTGCCTTTTTGTATTCAGAAGTTGTGTACATTAGGTCACCAAATGAGCTAAAAGTGTAAACATTTATCACCCTGATTATTATGCACCTATTTGATGTGGTATTGTCTTCATACAGACATTTGCTAAATGTGAGAGTTCACTAGAATGTAGTATGGCATTATTGACCCAAAAACCTAATTATCCACCTAAAGGATCAGTTACAAAAATAAAAACACTACTGTGACCTATTTGAAAATGGAGTGGGTAGGGGGGTTGTGGATAGAACTCTCTCATGTTAGAAATGTTGTCAGAATTTTTAATTGTCAGATTTCTTTACTGAAAAGTGAACTTTCTGCGAAGTTTGGGGTTTCATTACAAACAAATTTCATGTATGTTGTTCTTACGTAAATGCAATTTATGGAAATATTTGGTGAATGTGGAATTACTTAAAGCTGGATTCTTTACTACTATTTGCGCACACACAGTAAAACCCCATAAATATTATTCTTATTCCATCCTTATGTGAGGAAAGATTTATTCATTTTCACGGTTATTCATGGAATATGTATGACTCTATACATTGAATATTTAATTATCTGGAGAAATTGTGTGCAGTAGTGAAGACAGACCTATTTTTAATTCCAAAAGAAATTAGAACCCATTCAATTTCTTTGATACGATTATCTTCTTCTGTTTTTGATGCCTTTGTACTTGTGCCTTTTGTTTATTACAAAATTACGTTACAGGTGTTCATATAGGTTAATAATGTAAACACTGTGTTACTGTTTAAAATATTACAGGGACCAATTAAAGATGTAACAGAAGGTGATGCAAAATACCTTGCACCTGAATTGTTACTTAATAACTGTCCTGTAACAAAGGCCGCCGACATATTCAGCTTAGGAATATGTTTCCTCGAGTTGTCATGCAATATATTGCTACCATCACAAGGCGACTTATGGCATGAGCTCAGAGAAGGCATATTTCCTGTCGAAGAAGCTAAACGTTAGTACTCAGAATTTTACATCTCTAATTTAAGTTCTCCTGTTGTGTCTCAGATTCATTTTTAATGTTACTCGTGTACATTTTGTTCAAAAGTTGTGTGTATATCGTTGTGTATTTCAATTAGAAACATACAAAGCGTGTACATTTTTAACTTTTTCCCCGCAGATTTGACTGCTGAATTCTATTGCCTAATAAAATCAATGATGCATCCAAATTTCAAAGAGCGTCCTAGTGTGAATGATATTTTGCATGCACCTAACCTGAGGAAGTTGTACGAGATGAAGACACCACCTCCAACAGTGAGTGCAGTAAGTGGCTTCCTTTCACGTGCTATGGTTGCTTTCAGCAAATTCTCTCTTACCTCTCTGCTTTGACCACAGTCATACATAACCTATTTTATGCTGTAAAACAGTCCTGTTATTTATTTTATAGCTGTAAAACTATAATTATTTTCAACAAGATTACAATTCCAGGCGTGTGACCCCATCATTATATTATATAGACAAATGTTTTGAACACAGTTGCAAATCACCTTCATTAGAGTGATATATTCATTCAGTACTGACGAAATACACAACTCTGATGAAGTTGCTAGCTACAGTGACAAAATAAGAGTTTACATAACAAGGAAAGTTTTGTTGAAGAGGATACTGGTTATAAAAACGTATTCTCACGTATATAGATATTTTACTATGAAAATTTAGAAGTCAGTATTAACTTTCACTGTGGAAAAAGACTTACAAATGCCAAATGCAATCCCATACTCACCCCATCTTTCTTACTCTTCCCCAGAACCTTGCCAAACTCCTTTGAGGAAATGCGACATAGCTATTGCTTTACTTTCTTCTTCTAACATCTTATCTCCCACCACTCTGTCCCCCGGTTCAACCCCCCTCCCACGTTCCCCCCCCCCCTTCCCACGTTCCCCCCCTCCCCACGTCCCCCCCCCTACGTTTCACCCCCCACTTTTCACCGCCGCCCCACGTTTCCCGCCCCACCCACGTTTCCCGCCCCACCCACGTTTCCCGCCCCACCCACGTTTCCCGCCCCACCCACGTTTCCCGCCCCACCCACGTTTCCCGCCCCACCCACGTTTCCCGCCGCCCCCCACCCCCAAACGTTTCCCGCCGCCCCCCACCCCCAAACGTTTCCCGCCGCCCCCCACCCCCAAACGTTTCCCGCCGCCCCCCACCCCCAAACGTTTCCCGCCGCCCCCCACCCCCAAACGTTTCCCGCCGCCCCCCACCCCCAAACGTTTCCCGCCGCCCCCCACCCCCAAACGTTTCCCGCCGCCCGCCACCCCCAAACGTTTCCCGTGGTGATGACAGTGACACTGACACTGAATATATTTACGTATTTGCAGAAGGAAAATTTGTTAGTGCTGCTGATACAAGCACTTACAGTTCTAACCCTAGTTTTTGAAACTAATTTTTTCCTTCTTCAGGGAGGGAAGATGAATTGGTTGGAAAGTTAAAGTAGGTAACTCAGTGTTCCCATTGTAAAACCTGCCCCAAGTTAGGGATGGGAACAACAAAGCAGTTAAAACCAATATCAGTGTTTTAGTTCTGAATAACAGGTGTTTTTCAGCATTTCTTTGCTTTTTATTAATAACTGTGGAAAAAACTAGCATATCAATTTGCCATAGCAGCAGTGCTAAGATTTTTAATTTTAAAATACTTTTTTTAGAATTGTAGTCGAAGCCTGACAGAGGAACAAAAATTAAATGAAGCCAAAATTAGGAGAATATTGTATAAATCATTCAACAAATTCAAAAGTAAAATTCTGTCTACCGACTTGTCAGGAAATCCTAAGAAGTTTTAGTCTTATGTTAAATTAGTAAATGGATAGAAACTCTCTGTGAGCTGTGACCATAGTGATAGTGGAACAGAGGCTGTCACAGAAAAGGGCGAAATACTAAACACCTTTTTCCAAAACTGTCTCACAGTGGAAGATCACACTGTAGTGCCTCTTAAATGGCTGATATCAAAATAAGTGACCATGGGAGAGGAAAAAAAAACTGAAATCACTCAACAGAGGGAAGGACAATGGACCTGACAAAATACCGGTACAGTTCTATATAGAGTATGCAAAAGAATTTTCCCCTCTTCTTGAAGCAGTGTATTGTACGTAGGTCTTTGGAGGAGGAAAGTGTTCCTGTTGATTAAAAAATAGCACAGGTCATTGGGGTTTCAAGAAGGGTCAACGAACAAACCCATAACTATTGCCCTGCATCTCTAATGTTGCTCAGTTGTAAAATTTTGGAAGATGTTTTATGCTCGTGTATTATGACATTTCTGGAGGCCGAAAATCTCCACTGTAGGAACCAACATGTGTTCCGAAAAACAACAGTCTTGTAAAAGCCAGCTCTGCCTGTCAGCCCATGAGACTCAGAAATGAGTAGAGACAGGTGCCCAAGCAGGTGCTGTGTTCCTTGACTTCTGGAAACCATTTGATAGTTCCACACTCCCGCCTATTGCACAAACTATGTGCATACGACATATGGGACCAGCTGTGTGATTGGACTGAAGAGTCTCTAGCAAGCAGGACACAGCCTGTCATTCTGAACAGAGAGAAGTCTTCAGACACAAAAGTAGCTCCAGATGTGCCACAGTAGAGGGTAATAACAGTGGGTAATGACAGTGGCACGTAAAGTGCCCTCCGCCACACACCGTTGGGTGGCTTGCGGAGTATAAATGTAGATGTAGATGTAAAATAGGACCATTACTTTTCACAGTTCATATAACTGACATAGTAGGTAATGTCAGAAGTTCCATGAGCTTTTCGATGATGATGCTAGTGTGTACAGAGAAATTGCAATTGTACCAAATTGTTGCAAAATGTAGGAAGTCCTGCAGAGGATCGATGTCTGTTGCAGGTAATCGCAATTGACACTGGTACACAAAATACTGTCCGCCACATACTGCAAAGTTACTTATAGTGTATAGATACAGATGTTATATTTGCTTGTCAATAAGCAAATGTAACATACTGCGAATACATAGATAGAAAGACACATTATTGTATGATTACACAATTGAAGAACAACCTTTGGAAGCAGATATTGTCATAAAATATCTAGGTATATGCATACCAAGCAATTTTAAATGGAATGACCACATTAATTTAATCACGCATATGGCAGATGCCAGAGAGATTCATTGGAAGCATCTAAGGAAATGTAGTCCATCAGCAAAGGAAGTAGCTTACAAAACATTCATTCGACCATTACTTGAGTATTGCTTGTCAGTATGGGATCTGTAGTAGACAGGGCTGACACAGGAGATATATAAGATCCAAAGAAAAGCAGCATGTTTTGTTATAGGTACATTCAGTAAGCACAGAAATGTCACAGAAGCATTAAACCAACTCCAATGGCAGATACTGCAGTTGTGTGTTGTGCATCATGGTGTGGTTTATTGTTAAAGTTCCAAGAGCGTCACTGGACTCGCATGTGGGAGGACAATGGTTCAAACCCACATCCGGCAATCCTGATATAGGTTTTCTGTGATTTCCCTAAATCACTTTAGGCAAATGCCTTGTGGTTTCTTTGAAAGGCCATGGCCCCTTTCCTTCCCCATCCTTTACTAATTCGAGCTTGGGCTCCGCCTCTAATGACCTCGTTGTCAATGGGACGTTAAACACGAATCTCCTCCTCCTACTCCTATTCCTACTCCTACTCCTACTTCTACTCAAAGAGTGTACATTCCTAGCAGAGTCAACAAATACGTTGCTTCCTCCTCTGTATATTTCGCAAAAAGACCATGAAGATGAAATTTGAGAGATTCGAGCCAACATGATGGCTTACAGGGGATCATTCATCCCGCGGATTATTCACAACTGGAACAGGAAAGAGGGGAAGGGACAGTGGTACACAGAATACTGCCCGCGACATACTGCAAAGTTACTTATAGTGTATAGATATATATGTTATATTTGCTTGTAAAGTTTCCATTGCTTTGAAATATTAGATTATTATAGAAATTGGGAAGAAAAATCAACACAATTTTAATGATAATGCCTACAGTTTCAAGTTAGCGATAAACACATGACATAATAATTGGTACAAACACTCCAGAGAAAATGCTGTACCTATGATAAAAATATACAGACTGAAGCAACGAATGAAAATATGTACCGAGGTCGGAATTTGAACCCAGATGCTCACTATGCAGTTGTGCTAAACACACCACCACCCTTGCTCATTGGTTTTGCATAGTTGCTCTAACTGCTCTAGCACACTTCCCTCCTCAACCCAAATTCCATTCATGCCTCAGTCCTCTTGATGTTTCTCCTAAACTCGCATAGCATTGCAGAGGCTCTTCAACTGTACTGTAATAGCCCCTCAGCATCGAATGAAACAGGGTGTCTTACCTGAAACCCAGGCATAGGTGCTTTCAGTCAAATGAAACTATATGGTTCCAGTGTCAATAAAATATCTGGGCTGTTGGCTGCATTGTCAATATATAAAATTGTCAGTTTCAGCCACTATAAGAAGTTAGAATTATATTAATACCTTCAGCTGCTCGCGAACATTGATATATATCAACGGGGACAGGGAAAAATATGTGCCCCAACCGGGACTCGAACCCGGGACCTCCTGCTTACGTGGAAGACGCTCTATCCACCTGAGCCACCTCGGTGGCTCAGGGGGATAGAGTGTCTTCCATGTAAGCAGGAGATCCTGGGTTCAAGTCCCGGTCGGGGCACACATTTTCACCTGTCCCCGTTGATATATATCAACACCCGTGAGCAGCTGACAGTATTAATATAATTCTAATTTCATTTTAGACGGCTGCAGGTCATATCCATATCAGTATAACAAGTGGTCTTCAGTCAGGGCTGTGCTGTGCTGACTGTCAGCAGAATGATACCATACCATCACTAGTGAAACGAGGGACTTAGGGAAGGCAGGAAAAGTTGCGAAAGGGGCCTATTCGGTTACCATTGGTTGCACGGTAAACACGTACACTTAATTTAAGGCAATAATTTTTAAAAAACAATAATTTTTTTAAAAAAAATTGACTATAACACAAGCTACACTGGCGGCTGAAGGCCTTATTAAGAATAATTCAAATTATTTGTCGGCTGAAGGCCACAAGCAATAGGAATGATTTAAACAAAATATTATTTTTAAACAATTGACACAATCAGACCAAATAAAGAAGGGAGTGATCCACAGACAGTGCTCCAAGGATCAACCTGAGAAAAGTCCCTACAGCTGCGTAAGCAGTGAGACAGGTAACCAAGCATTGTCTCGTAACAGAATGGCAATTCAAACTCGGGACAGTTTAAACGCCGACCAACCTTCTTACCAAATCCACCTAACATCTGATAACCAGTACAACCATGGAATAATTCAGGCGGGGCTGAAGTGACAGACAGCACTGTGTCTGCAGAATCCGGCTTTTGAAACACCGAAAGGCAGAAGGAACCCCTCCACCAATGCAGTACGCAGACAGCGTTAAAATAACTGCTCATTAAAACACACTAGATACACACGGATCCGCGAAAACAATTCCACCAACAACTCAAACAATACTAACACCAATTGATGTGCACCAACAAGCACAAACCACAAGTCCATACAAACACAGAGGGCCCAGAAGTGGTCGGAAGACCAAATAAAAGTCTTGCAACGAGCGAGCCGACCGAACGAACGAACCACCAACTAACGGTCGTCCCTGCTCAAGTCAGGCAAAGGAAAGGTGCTAGAATCCAGACCTCGACGTGGTCGTGCACTCTCGAGACCACATCCTTCCATCAGGCAGTGTATGTATCGCCAGCTGTCCCGGTGAGTACTGGTGCTGTCTGACCTCATTGCTGCTCCGTCCCAACTCAGCTCAATTCAGACACACCACAACCCGGAAATACTAGAGGTTGCTCCAAAGATAGTACCACAGTATTCGCTATCGATAAACGCTGCTGCTGCCACTCACGGACAGACAAAGTGAGCAAACATAGTGGCGCCAGTGAATGCACTTAGAAAATGAGAGGTCACAATCTGAATACATAACGCTAACCTGTCAACGGCACAAACGCAAGCTGGATCAGAGCTCAACCTCCCCCCTCAAATAGCAACCCGGGGGTCACATCCTAAAATGAAATCGAAACTTCCTGGCAGATTAAAATTGTGTGCTGGACTGAGACTCGAACTCGGACCTTTGCCTTGCGCAGGCAAGTGCTCTACCAACTGAGCTACCCAAGCACGACTCACGCCCTGTCCTCACAGCTTTACTTGTGCCAGTACATTGTCTCCTACCTTCCAAACTTTACAGAAGATTTGCAGGAGAGCTTCTGCGTTTATGAAGTGTGCTACCTGCACTTATTGTGCTGCTGTACTTCATAGGACAGAGGTAACAATAACACTTGATGTGCAGTGCGAGAACAATCCCTTTGTAATGTAAAGATTGACTCACTCAATATGTGGAATGAAGATGTATCTTCTGCCATAGACTGAGTTATACAGTGGAGCTGTACTGCTCAATGGGACAATTCATGGAGCATCTTTGGTGTAAGGACTGAATGTGAAGAAGGTAGTATTGCTACATCTTTAAACACAGATTTCATGTTTGGAAAAATTGAAATGACTACATTTGACAGATACCACCATCTATATAGTATGCTTGTGAGATAATAAGTAAAAAAGTTACTCATAATTTTAACTAGATACAGATTCATACTAGGATTTTTTTTTTTTTTTTTTAATTGGGGAATCATGTTTTCTTAAAGGGCTACCATTTGAGCCGTCTTTATCACCAGCAGGGGTGGCTGCTGGGTGTAGTGGTGGCCCACAAAGTTCAGCAGTTCTATGTGGTAGATGTCAATTGAGACCAGCTGATCCGTCATTCCTGTCTGTTGCAGCCACGACTTGTTGACCCTTTGACACAATGGTCTCCAAGCCAGCCTGGTGACAGGGCCAGTCGCAGCGTTGTTCCGGTGGGAAGCTCCCAATTGTGGCAATGTGCTCATCTGCTCCCACCCCCTCCATGCTATCTGCCATCCTACTTGCAGTAGTGAAATAGGCGGTCAGCAGGGCTAATCCCTGCGCTTACCACTACAGAGTCCATGGAAGTTGAACCAGTGCCCTCTTTTCTGTGCTTGCCAGTGGCAGTCTCTTCACCCCCACCATTGCTGGTGGACATACTGTTACCCCAGCCTCCCCAATCTTACACCCCCTGTGGCAGAGCCAACTGTGTCATCATCCTCTCCTTCAGTGGTCAATCCACAATCTCACACCCTCTCCAGTCTTGCGATGGAGGTCATGACACAAACCCAGACATTTTCTTCTCGACATCTATCACATGTTGTTGTTTCCTCTGAGCTCAATGTCTACACGGTGTTTGGACACTCTGCTCCTCTTTAGATTGACTTGCACATCAAATTTTGTTCTTTCTTTTGGGCTATAGCTCCTGGCTTGTTTTTGGGCTGCCATCGGTTCAAATAGTTTACATTCGTACTGACACTGACAATTCATGGCATTTTCATTTCTTGTATGACTGCTATATTTTATTGGTACATAGTGTAATCTTACATTGTAATGCACAACTATGTATGGAGACACATTTATTGTAAATAGTTAGGATAATTAATGACTCGAGAACAAAAAAAATTAAAGATAATTTACTGGAGGTGCTCTGGGACAAATTTTATAAGAAATGAGATGTCGTGTTGTATTTAATACATTCCATTATAAGTTCCTGCTATTCGGCAAGGTCTTTTGCAGTAAAGGTATTAAAGAGCACGCAAAAAAAAAAAGTAAAAGTTAATGGATCACATGGGAGATTAGTGTGTACTGTGAACAGATGGGGAATATGGTTTGTGTTAGCAAGAATGAGTCAAGTTCTGCTCTAATATCATACTATAAAGATTTCTGACTTTGTGTCAGAAATTTTGTGTTTGGGGCAAACGTATTAAATCTAAATGGCACAAAGCAAGAAACAGGACAATAGGCCACAGACATGATGGAATTATTATTGATCTCGGTTGAAAATCTGTAAATGGTCATCTATTGGGAGTGGGTATTTGAATATTGACTTCCCAAAATATATTAAATACTATTGTAATACTAAAGTAACTCAAACAAAGTGTGTAGACATGCACTGCTATAATAAAAGCTATTGTAGCTTTTTACAATAAAATGAAAAATCTATAGCTACTACTGATTTCTGGGTCATTCCATGTGAAATGTCCTAGGGCTTCCAGTTGAACCATCTTCAATTTTGATGAATTTTGTACAGTATGTACCCGAGGTGCCCTACATGAACTTATGCCAAGTTTCAGGCTCGCCTGTAACTTGGTTGAGGTGCTAGAGCCACTTTTTTGAAGACAACTTTTACCGAGACTAAATAGTTGCAAAGAAATTTGCAAGTTTGACATTCCACTTTTCCTAATGCTTCTGAGTATAGTAGTAATACTTTTTTGTGCTCTACACACAAATGATGGAAGTAGAGTTCAGAAAGCAATGCATTTGGCATTATCTCAGTTCAAAGTGGGCAGCAAATCATGTCGCGAGAAATTTGTCCCATACCTTAACGAGGTATAAGTAGTAGAGAAAGTGCGCTATGGACCTGGTCTTTCGCCAGACTCCTGTCTGTCTGGATGTTTAGTATGTCGCAAATTTGCGCCTGGCTTGTGTGTTTAATTACTGTGCTACCATCCTGTAAATTTGATACAAAACGTGAATCTATCAAAATGTACCCGTGTTCAAAGTCATGTCTCTCAGGACACATACTTCATTACATTCATTAACACCATTCAACAAAGCGCATTTCATTCTACTAGGCCCACAACTTTGCTTCCACCATTTTTTCTTGAAATTTGGGGCTTCATTGTGAAAAAATTATGATTCCTAGTATTGCCCATCGCTGACCACTACATTCTCCCATCTTTCGTATAGCATACGAATCCCCTGGCAGAAGAATTGGACGTCTTTTGTGGGGGTCCATGAATAGATTCAATTTTGCACTTCATATGATCGGAAGTCCTGGTCATCCAGACTGTACGCCACTGATTGAAAAAGGTGGTAGTCAAAGGTGGAGAATATGGCGCGAGGGATAGGAATTCTCATTTCAACATTTCCATATATATTTTGATAGGTTTTGTGATATGGGGTTGAGCACTGACATCCTGCAAAATTACCTTTACATGTTTATTGCTGTATTGTGGCCGTTTATGTTTCAGTGCTGGGCTCTAATGCATCAATTGCTTTTGATAATGATGTCCTGTGACTCTTTTTGTCCGTTTAAGTAGCTACGAAAACATTCTGTCTTCCACCACCATGCCGGTCTTAGACATCAAAATCACCATTCTTAAGGCATTGAAAACATTCTCTGCACATTCTTCCACTAATACTTCCCTCACCATTGGTCTTACCCAGCATTTTAAGAGCCACAGCTGCAGATTTCTTCATGTTAAAGCAGAAAATTAAATCTTCCCACAAATGGCGAGAAATGGTTTCGTAAGTTGACAAACTTAATCGAGAATAACCGTATGGTGCAATCACAAATCGACTAATATTTTTATGGCATTATGTTTACACATGCCTAAGCTTATTCTTTTACACCTATGACCAAACACCCAAACCCCACTTGCTGCTACTGCCACCTATTGCAAAATGACTGAAGCAAAGTTGTAGACCTAATATTAGAAAAACTTATTTTCATTTCGGCGTCCCTTTGGGTAAGGTGCAAAAATTGCGACTAAACTGTTGAATTTTTTTGTAATTTGAGAAAAATCCTTGCATTGGTCCATGGTGGATATGCCACTACCAGTCTCAGTGACTGGTAACCCCACCGCCAAGGGGTCACACCCGATAGCCATGCCACGGGTGGGTTCTTTACTGCAGGTTCCCAAGCCTGAATGTGGGCATCCAACAGGTTCCCAATCCTTGTTTGGGTCTTTTTGTGGTTTCCAAGCCCCAATGCAGAATTCTTCAGTTGTTAAATGCTTTAAAACTGTTGCTGATGTCCAAAACTATTCCTTCGGGCAAACTGTATTGCCGCCCCATCATTGAAGCAGCTGGAATTGGTATGACTGCAGTTATCTGTTGTTCTGGAATCCAGCATATCTCTTATCTAGCTAACCAGTGAAATGATTGAGCAGCTCCATGATGATGGATGAAATTGAGGCATCGTTTTCTTCAAATGAAAGTTCACAGATATTTCCTATCCACCCAGGCTGTAGGTCAGTAATGGCAACATGTTCAGTAGCATATCAGTTAACATTTGCTATGAAGGACACTGTATCATTTGATACTCTATGAATCTGAAGTTGCTTTTCATCAGTTGGCACAAAATGGTGATGGTCTCTTGTACTAGGCACTGTACATCCATCCTCGGAATGTTTTTCTTGATCAATTTTTGTATATTCAATAATTTATTTTTTAATAAAGATAAATTCATGCCATACACATTTTTTTGGCAACATTCAAACAGATCAGTTGGTGTTAAGATTTGGTTGTCAGTTGGATGCTGAAGGCTAGGTTTTGCAGCTAAATGCTTAACTGTGCCCCCAATTCTGTCACATGGTGATTTCCCATGGCTTGTTCGGAAAAAATTCAATTCTGCGGTAATGCCAAAATCTTAATGATGGCAAAGATTTAGGAAGCTCTTAAAATTTTTGTACTGTGCGGCAGAACCGTAACTAAAATAATGAATATGCTTAATTTCTTTAAAAATGCACTTCAGGAATTTGATCAGTTATGTTAAAAACACATGCACTGCAACTGTTTTCATGTCAGAGGCAATCACTGATTATGCAGTAGCTGACGCTTTTTAGTTCATTATCATCTTTGTAGTAAATGACAAGTGGATGTATTGTAGCTTTACTATTTTCCCTCTGGAATCCTTGAACTGCATCTTGGGCAATAAAGGAGTAATTTTCAGTGAAATCCATTAATGTAATCAATTCTCCTGGTTTGAGACATCCTTTGGTGAACTGCAAATGCTTGCTCTGATGCTTTGCAGTGTATGGTGAATAGAAAGGGCCAGAAGTTTTGTATGTAGTAGTTCAATGAATTCTTCAAATGTCATTTCTCTGGTTTCAAGTGTATCTCTGTCAGTGTGAGTCCTTTGCTTGAATTAAATTGTATCCTCCAGATCAATATCTACAAAAGCACTTTCCAAGTATTCCTTTAGAGTGCCTGTTCCTGGACATACTTCACAGCAATGAAGCATGCAATCTTTTGTTACCAAATTACAGACAGTTTTTCTTAGTAGCATTTCGTAATCTTCTTTATTGGGCTATGTGCCAACATTAGTTTCACATTTTGATGTATTGTGCAGACACAAATTGAATATGAACCAGCTGTGCATATAGTCACACACCACTTTGGCCTTAATTCACAAAATTTGAAAAATTGAATTTCTGGCCCATTTTTATTGTGGTACGCAACAAACATTTCTTTTAAGTTGCTCAGTAATAAGTTTTTTGATTCTTTTCGCCATCAATCCAAACAGTAATACAGTCCTTTTTTCCTGGACAAATCCAACTAAACTCTTCATCATAAAAATGTTCCGACTCTTGCCTTCACAGCCTCAGAAAACTTTTTCCCACATTTACCTTTGGGCTGTGCCAATATTCCCTGTTCAGCTTGTAACTTTCTAGCCTTCTTTACCATTCTTTCTGAAACACAAAATTCTTCTGTAGTGTTTTTTTAGACCAGCTTTGGGGAATAAGGTCAAAATTTGAATTTTCTCATTTTGATTTGATATATGTAATTTTTCTTTCAATTCTTGGATCAACTGACTGTAATCTGAACAAGTCAAGCATTGCTTGCTTGTGGATGGTTGCTCTAGTTCACTGGGATCAGGTCCTCTCACTCCTGCAATTTTCTTAATAATTGCATGTTGAACTTGATGTATTTTGCACTTTGCATATCCTTTTGTATCCCTTGCACCAATTTGTTGAAATTTTAATGCTGACATCCGAACAGCTGTTAAGCTTGTATTCAAATTCTGAGCAACATTAGTCTCATCATCTTTATCTGACTCAGATGCAACTTCCATTTTTGAACATTTCAGTGTATCAAATTCTTTTCTACACGAAGGGCACATTTTTTGGTCTGGTTTAACATCAGACACGGTTATCCTTTTTAGTATGTCACCTGTTTCTGTGTTGATTGAGCACAAACTTTTCCGTTCAGTATGGTTTTTCTTACCAAATGGGTTTCAGCACGATCTTTGCAAAAATTCAAATCTTTGTAGGAGTAAATCTTCTTGGTGGAAGTATAGTTGAGCATTTTCCGTAGTGTGTTGTTCTTCTAAGGAAAATTCCTTTATAGCTTTTAGTGCTTTTAAGACACTGTATGTCACTAAATGGCATGGGGAATCAGTATCTCCAAAACTGCACACATTAACTTGATCTTGTTTTCCCATTTTAACAACAACTTGATATGCTTCAGGCACTAAAATCAAATTGTAGAGTCCTAAATAAAGAAAAGAAATAAAATTAATAAGCATTCAGCTTCACAAAAATTATGTAGCAGTCTCCAGTACAGTTAAATGGTTAATTTTAGCAATGAACCTGTCACAAACAGGTTTAAAATCACCAAATAAACAGCAAAATAAATATTTAAACACTGCAGACATAATCAACAAAATTTCAAATTTAAGCCACAATTTTTGCAACTTACCCAAAGAGACACCAAATTGAAAATAAGTTTTTGTAATAGAATGAAATGTGCTCTGGTGAATGGTGTTAATGACTGTAGTGTGGTAGGTGTCCGTTTTGAGACACTTGACTTTGAATACAGGTATATTTTGATACATTCATGTTTTGTAGCAAATTTGCTGGATGGCAGCACAGTAATTAAACGCACAAGCCAGGCCCAAATTTGTGGTATACTAAACACCCAGACAGACAGTAGTTTGGCCAAAGGACTAGGTCCATAGCGCACTTTGTCTACTATTTGTACCTCATTAAGGTATGGCACAAATTTCTCAAGACATGATTTGCTGCCCACTTTGAACTAAGATTATGCAAAATGCATAGCTTCCTGAACTATACTTCCACCATTTGTGTGTAGAACACACAAAGTTTTGCTACTATACCCAAAAGCAAGGGAACAGTGGAATGCCAAACTTGAAAATTTCTTCATGACTTTTCGGTATTGGTAAAAGTGGTCTTCACAAAAGTGGCTCTAGTTCCTCAACGAAGGTACAGGCAAGCCTGAAACTAGGCATAAGTTCATGTAGGACCCTCAGGTACATACTATATAAATTTCATCAAAATTAAAGAATGTCGTGTTGGGAGCCCTTCTTTAATAAGTCCTAGTAAACTGATCCAGTGGACAATGTTTTCTCCTTGGGGATATTGTCATTTTTATAATGTTGCCTTTGAATAATTTATACTAATAAATGCCATCTTATCTTAATTATCTTGCAAATACCAATTATGAAAGGAAACAAACAAGGGACATAGCAAGAAAAAGTTGTGAAATCCATGAGCAGAAACAGGATGTAGATAGACTCTTACATTTTTACCACACGAGTACCTGCTTATATAATGATTGATTGTTGTTCTGCAGCCATTGTGCAATGGTCTTCTGTTTTCTTTCTTGTTGTCATTTCTGTTAGTGCTGCTAGTTTTGTTTTTGTTTCAGACTCGAGGTATGTCATCGTGTCATTTACAGAAGAAATTGAGGTAGGACTCGTTTATGTTGTTCTTCAGTCACATATGAAAAGCTTTGAAAGTAATATTACAAAAAATTCTACATGTATAGGGGTAATGGGAGTAATGAAAATTTCAGCATGGTTGTTTTAGTGATAAACTGAATGTTAATTGGACATGCAGCATTGTAACATATGATGGGAGGGATTATGCTACATTGTGGATGTAGACAGCCGTAAGGCATCTGTCTGATGAACTCGTACATGCAGCCTCCTTCTGTAAGGCAGCAGATCTTTGCATTGATTGCAATCCTTGATTATCTACAATTGTTTTCGTCAAATGTTCTGTTACATGTATTCTGTTACAAATATTCTGCTGTCATTTGTGTTTTATAAATCATAACTGCTGTGCTTTAAGTACACTGAATATAATTGGATGCTTAGGTAATTGTGTAGATATTTGAACTGGGTTTGTGTGTTGAATTACAAATAGAACAGCAGATGGCACTGATAGATTTCCATCTGGTAAAAAGTTCATTCCCTGAAAAAGTGTGTGTGTGTGTGTGTGTGTGTGTGTGTGTGTGTGTGTGTGTGTGTGTGTGTGTGTCAGTATAAAATCTCTCAAATGTCCCTCCCTTGCGCCCCACCCTCACATTCAGCTCCTCTCACAATCTGTTCTTTATTTTTCAGTTAAGTCACAGAATGCTTATTTGTATGTGGATGAGAAAGGGCAATTTTGCTTATAGTTAGTATTTTATTGATATCATGAATAGACCATCACTTGAATGGTAGTTAAATGAAGTATCTTAGACAGTATGGTGTTTTACTCAGATTGTGTGTTCAAATGTATAAAATGCATGTTTGAACCATGATCTGCTTTTATTTTAAACTCAAATATCTACTGGTTTCTGTCTTAGTTATGGAAAATGTTTCTTATAATTCTTGCAAGTTGTTACCATATTAAATCGTCTGCTGTCAAAGTTATTACCTCTGCATTCAAAGAAAACCAAAGGTGAGCTGGGACATGCTGATCGTACATGCCACTCATTTTTGAAATCTGAGACGGAAAACAGCTATGTGCCCATATGGCTCTCTTGTTCCTGTATGCCATTGCGTGGTAAGTCTTTCCCTTTTAGTGTGTACGTGAATATTTGATATTCTGCATGTGTTACTAAAATTTTAAACTACAGGCAAGAGTCTTCATATCAAAAAGCTGATGCTAAAGCTTCCCTGCAGAGCAGTCCAGATGTGTGAAGACTACTGATAATATTGAGCTATGGTACTTAGAGTTCATTACATAAATCTATTTCTTGGATTGAATATTGTAAATATTCATGTAAAGGCTGTTTTCTCTAGGTTTCAAAGACTAAGGAAAGTTTTTGAATTCTTTGTTTCCATTAGTATGCTGCCATTTACTTTATGGTTGAAATCGTCAAAATTGTGAGATTTGTATTGGTTCAAGGTAAAATATGTGAAAATTTATGAAAAAGAAAGCATAATGATGATGTATAAAATGCATGTTTGAACCATGATCTGCTTTTATATTAAACTCAAATATCTACTGGTTTCTGTCTTAGACCATCTTCATGGATAAGGGTTAAAATGATTTAATTCACCATATTACATTAGACATTACTTAACAACAAATTAATTGTTGGTAAGGCAGGTGCCAGGTTGAGATTCATTGGGAGAGTCCTTAGAAAATGTAGTCCATCAACAAAGGAGGTGGCTTACAAAACACTTGTTCGACCTATACTTGCGTATTGCTCATCAGTGTGGGATCCGTACCAGATCGGGTTGACAGAGGAGATAGAGAAGATCCAAAGAAGAGCGGCGCGTTTCGTCACAGGGTTAGTTGGTAACCGTGATAGCGTTACGGAGATGTTTAGCAAACTCAAGTGGCAGACTGCGAGACAGGCGCTCTGCATCGCGGTGTAGCTTGCTGTACAGGTTTCGAGAGGGTGCGTTTCTGGATGAGGTATCGAATATATTGCTTCCCCCTACTTATACCTCCCAAGGAGATCACGAATGTATGATTAGAGAGATTCGAACGCGTACGGAGGCTTTCCGGCAGTCGTTCTTCTCGCGAACCATACGCGATTGGAACAGGAAAGAGAGGTAATGACAGTGGCACGTAAAATGCCCTCCGCCACACATCGTTGGGTGCTTTGCGGAGTATGAATGTAGATGTATATGTAGAAAATGTGTAGTGCATGCCATGAATGTCAATATACAACCCAGGACTTTAGAGCCAAATATGAATACTAAATGTACACAGAGCAGTACTGTAGGGAAGATCAGGACTTCCTTATCTTCTCTTCAGATCTGTGAAGATGGTCCAAAACTGAAGCTGGTAGATATTTGGGTTTAAAATAAAAGCAGCTGATGGTACAAATAAGCATTTTATACATTACTTAGCAACTGTTGACAATCGTCTTCCAAAAATGCATAATGATAATGTGCCTAGGAGTATGTGTCCAGTAGAAGGACCACACAAAACTAATTGTAGGTAAGA
Source organism: Schistocerca cancellata (assembly GCF_023864275.1). Lineage (NCBI taxonomy): Eukaryota > Metazoa > Arthropoda > Insecta > Orthoptera > Acrididae > Schistocerca > Schistocerca cancellata. The sequence goes on along the minus strand of NC_064629.1, from coordinate 739,585,177 downwards.
CAGGTGTCTGACAGAGATTAATTGTAAGAATCCTGAGGAAATATTTATTCTCCCTGCAAGAAGTAGCTTACAGTACTCTTGTGTGAGTATTCCTCACCAGTCTACGTTGCCAGGTAGGGTGGACAAAGTGCAGATAAATATTTGCATTTTGTCACAGGTTAATTACTCAGTAAAAGAGCTCAATGGAGATGCTCATCCCAAATCTGGTGGTAGCTTTTACAAGGAAGGCCTTGTTCTTGATGAAGAAGCTTACTGCAAAAACTGCAAGAGTGCACAAGCCAAGAATGGCCCTCCCATAATTATCTAACAAGATAATCATAATTACAAAATCAGAGGGAGTCGAGTTTATACAGATGCTTTTTAACAGTTGTTCTTCCAGTGCACAATCACAAATTTGGAAAGCAGTAATATTATAATCTCTCCCCCACACACTGTAAGGTGGTATGTAAGGTACAAATGTAAATGCAGATTTGTTTTCCTGTATGTTTTTATATCTGATGTCATGATTTTCATTCCCCACTAAACAAATGTCCATTTTCCTGAGGTTCATACAAATAAGGTTCATATCTTACAGTCATACGTAAAAACCACAGTACAAAATTTTATAGGAATTTACTTTTGAAGCAGACATTCCAATTTCCTAATGAATTTGAATCAATTTTCATTCTCTTGTGTCCATACACTAAGTTCCCTGGTGCTCAAGAACAAGACTACATCTTGCACTAGTCACATATTTTAAATAAATAGGTCTGATACTAATGAGGGAACGTTCCCAAATGTCAGTTAATAATCGTGATGAAACTTGGCAGATGTGTAAAGGGGAAAAATAATGCAATACACATGTTTTTGTTTGTGCCCACTTCCACTTTTTAGGCATAAAACACTACTAAAAAGGTAATTTGGCATATTAGCTTTGGAGGGAATATTTTCGAAACGATGGTGTATAAAAATGTGTTTCTCATATAAAAGTTGATATGTAATTGAAATTCTTGAAAACTGTATAATCAAATTTTGTAATAATTTGAAATTTTACAAAATACCCCACCACAATTAATTAACATTTTTGGAAGGTGAATATTAAGTCATCATGTAATGTATAAAATGCATGTTTGACTATCAGCTGCATTTTTAACCTGCTTTTTTAACCCAAATGTTGATGGGTTTCATTCGAAGGCCATCTTCACGGATCAGGATTAAAATAATTTAAGCCACATCATCACATCTGTCATTACATAAATAATTGCCATGTCTCGTATGTAGAGCATGCCATGAATTCCAGTATAGCATTAGGACTCTGGAAGGCAACCACATACTAATAACGTGTGTAAACAGAGCAGTACTGTAATTTTGTACACAATTAATTAATTTTAAAAGATAAAAACTTCTGTTACAACATAAAGAAGCTTTCACACTACATTCAACCTTGTGTAATAAAGCTGGTTTCTGAAATATAATTTTTGGAAAGTATACTGTATACAGTGTGCTGTCAAAGCATTGTTAGCATACCTAATTAAAACATATAACATTCATTATTGGTCTAGTTATTTATTTTACTTACATTTATTTCATGTTTTAAATTGTGATTTTACAGGTTTTTTACGTACATATATAATGTTAATGGAAAATAAGTTACTCAGTATTATGATACAAAATCATTACGATGATGATGATGATGATGATGATGATGATGATGATGATAATAATAATAGGCCTCCGGTATGTTCTGCCAGTCGTAAAAGGCGACGAAAAGAACAAACCACTAATAGGGCTAACCCCCCTTTTAGTGTGATTACTTGGTTCAGGACAGAACTAAAGAAGCCTCGGACAAGCGCCGTCATGGTCGGGGACGACGCTTGAACCCTATGCCCGCCCACAATGGTAACGACTCTGCTAGCCAACTGGAAAATGATTTAAATCCAAATAGAGGTGTTTTGCAGGATATGCTTCCTACAACCACCCTAGAAGGAAAACAAAGACAGAGGATGAGATGGTCAGATGAAGTCAATCGACACCTCATGTTCTGTTATTACCAAGCAACAAACCTAGGAACCAATACAACTGGATACAGATCACAAGTATACACAACATTTATTACCAGATACCCGGAATTAAAATTTTTAACAGAACAACGACTAGCTGATCAGATCCGTGTAATAATCAAAAATAACAGGATACCCCAGTCAGTATTAGAAAACATCAAACAACAAGTACAACAAATACTGGAACAAAATAATGTGCAATCAGAAGAAGAAGAAAACACAGTAATGGACTCAAACATCCCAGAGCAAACAAACAAAGACCAACACGCATCAATTAAACAATCAGAGGAAAACGAAATCTTAAGACAGCCACCAGAACAAGCACAAATAGAACATGAAGAGACACATGTGTTAGATATAGAAGAGAAATTTCAGCTGACATATATAGAATACAAAGACACAAATACAGACATTAGACCATTCCTGCATAGACCGCCAAATAACCCACAAGTCGAAACAACAATAAAAACTATCAACACAATCATACACAACAAAATAAATGAAAACACAACTATGGAAGAGTTACAACTACTGGTTTATATAGGAGCACTCACTACACTAAATATACACACTAGGCAGAGATCAGAACAAACCAACACACAGAAGAAACGCACAAAACCAGCATGGCAACACAGGTTACAGATCAGAATAGAAAAACTGAGAAAAGATATCGGACAGCTAACACAATTTATAAGAAATGAAATATCAGACAAAAAACGAAAAAGGTTAGGTAAAATCTCACAACAAGAAGCAATAGGGCAATTAGATGGAAAAAAAGCAGAAATTGCAAGCATTGGCCAAACGACTTAGAAGATACAAAAAAAGTGAAAATAGAAGGAAACAAAACCAAACATTCAACACAAACCAAAAGAGATTTTACCAAACAATGGATAACACACACATTAAAATAGACAATCCACCAAACATAACAGACATGGAACACTTCTGGAGCAACATATGGTCAAACCCGGTACAACATAACAGGCATGCACGGTGGATACAATCAGAAACAGACACATACAAGATGATTCCACAAATGCCTCAAGTGATAATTTTGCAACATGAAGTCACCCGAGCAATTAATTCTACACACAATTGGAAAGCCCCTGGAAATGATAAAATAGCAAATTACTGGCTAAAGAAGTTCACCTCAACACATTCACATCTAACTAAATTATTTAACAGTTACATTGCAGACCCATACACATTCCCTGATACACTTGCACATGGAATAACCTATCTGAAACCTAAAGATCAAGCAGACACAGCAAACCCAGCTAAATATCGCCCCATAACATGCCTACCAACAATATACAAAATATTAACTTCAGTCATCACACAGAAATTAATGACACATACAACACAGAACAAAATTATAAATGAAGAACAAAAAGGCTGCTGCAAAGGAGCACGAGGATGTAAAGAGCAACTGATAATAGATACAGAGGTGACATATCAAGCTAAAACTAAACAAAGGTCCCTACACTACGCATACATTGATTACCAAAAAGCCTTTGATAGTGTACCCCACTCATGGTTACTACAGATATTGGAAATATACAAAGTAGATCCTAAATTGATACAGTTTCTAAACACAGTAATGAAAAACTGGAAAACCACACTTAATATCCAAACAAATTCTGATAACATCACATCACAGCCAATACAGATTAAGCGTGGAATATACCAAGGAGACTCACTAAGTCCTTTCTGGTTCTGTCTTGCTCTGAACCCACTATCCAACACGCTAAATAATACAAATTATGGATACAATATTACTGGAACATACCCACACAAAATCACACATTTGCTATACATGGATGATCTAAAACTACTGGCAGCAACAAATCAACAACTCAACCAATTACTAAAGATAACAGAAGTATTCAGCAATGATATAAATATGGCTTTTGGAACAGACAAATGTAAGAAAAATAGCATAGTCAAGGGCAAACACACTAAACAAGAAGATTACATATTGGATAACCACAGCGACTGCATAGAAGTGATGGAAAAAACAGATGCCTATAAATACCTAGGATACAGACAAAAAATAGGAATAGATAATACAAATATTAAAGAAGAACTAAAAGAAAAATATAGACAAAGACTAACAAAAATACTGAAAACAGAATTGACAGCAAGAAACAAGACAAAAGCTATAAATACTTATGCTATACCAGTATTGACCTACTCATTTGGAGTAGTGAAATGGAGTGACACAGACCTAGAAGCACTCAATACACTTACACGATCACAATGCCACAAATATAGAATACATCACATACATTCAGCAACAGAAAGATTCACATTAAGCAGAAAGGAAGGTGGAAGGGGATTTATAGATATAAAAAACCTACATTATGGACAGGTAGACAATTTAAGAAAATTCTTTCTAGAACGAGCAGAAACTAGCAAAATACACAAAGCAATCACTCATATAAATACATCAGCTACACCATTGCAATTTCATAACCACTTCTACAACCCTTTAGATCACATAACATCAACAGATACAAAGAAAGTAAATTGGAAAAAGAAAACACTACACGGCAAGCACCCGTATCATCTAACACAGCCACACATAGATCAAGACGCATTCAACACATGGCTAAGAAACGGCAATATATACAGTGAGACGGAAGGATTCATGATCGCAATAAAGGATCAAACAATAAACACCAGATATTACAGCAAGCATATTATTAAAGATCCCAATACCACAACAGATAAATGCAGACTTTGCAAACAACAAATAGAAACAGTAGATCACATCACAAGCGGTTGTACAATACTAGCAAATACAGAATACCCCAGAAGACATGACAATGTAGCAAAAATAATACATCAACAACTTGCCATAAAACATAAACTAATAAAACAACACGTTCCCACATACAAGTACACACCACAAAATATACTGGAGAATGATGAATACAAATTATACTGGAACAGAACGATTATAACAGATAAAACACCACATAACAAACCTGACATCATACTCACCAATAAAAAGAAGAAATTAACACAACTAATTGAAATATCCATACCCAACACAACAAATATACAGAAGAAAACAGGAGAAAAAATTGAAAAATACATCCAACTGGCTGAGGAAGTCAAGGACATGTGGCATCAGGATAAAGTCGACATTATCCCAATTATACTATCAACTACAGGAGTCATACCTCACAATATTCACCAGTACATCAATGCAATACAGCTACATCCAAACATATATATACAACTACAAAAATCTGTAATTATTGATACATGTTCAATTACCCGAAAGTTCCTAAATGCAATATAACATATACCATACAGTTACAAGGAAGTCACGCTTGACCGAGGTCCGCGTCACGTTCCATTTTTAACCAGACTTAAGTCTGAGAAAAAAAAGTCAATAATAATAATCAGTAAATAAAGGCTTAAGACATAACATTATCTTACACCATTCACGTAAAATGGATGAAATTTCTTGACATAATATATACAAGTGAGAATACAATACAAAACAAACTTCTGCAAGATTTTAATATGTCTTGGGCGATCCTCTAAATATCCTGATTTGTATCAGTTATATTCAAAGTCCATTGGTAAGTAATGGTAAAAAGAATTAATTATGTAGTGGTGAATGTAGCTTAATTATATTGTTTCTCAAGTGGAGATGATATCAACATCATTCAATTGAACAAGGTCTGACAACCTTCTCACAAAATTCTTGCGACATTGAAAGCTATGTACACAACCACATGTGTACCTGTGCCATAAAGTCCTTTGGAATCACCAGATGAAAAAGTTTCTTGTCCTCAGGTATGATAGTGAAAATGGTTTTTTCACACTGACCACCCTCAGCTTCATAGTTTTAAAAGAAACTAATGATGAGTTTGGACCGAGAATTAGACACACTCTTTCTGAAGCCCCAAATGTCCTTGTGACACCATAGAAATCTGGTAAATAAATGTCTGACTAGGTCAAAAGACATTTGAAAGATGTTCTCTTTCCCAGTGGGGGCACAGGTACAGACATGGTACATGTACAACTTTCAATGTTGGAAGGACCTTGTGAGAAGGTTTTCGGATCTAGTTCAGTTGACTGATTTTGATGTCAGTCTGCCTGTGAGAAGCAATATAATTAAGCTGCAGTCATTAGTACATAATCAGTTCTTCTCACCACAGCTTACCGATGCACTGAAATATGCCTGATACAAATCGGGGTATTTAGATGTTCACTTGCGACAATTAGAAATCCTGCTGAATTTTGTTTTATATTGTTCATTGTCATGTATGTTATGTGAAGAAATTTTGTACATTTTGTATGCATGGTGTAAGAAAATGTTATGTTTTTAAGCATTTATTTACAGGTTATCATCACTGTAATGATTTTGTATCTTTATAATGAGTTATTTATTAGTTTAAATTAACAAAATAAACAACATGTGAGACAAAGAAGAATGTAAAATAACAATTTAAAACATGAAACAAATGCAAGTAAAATAAATAACTAAACTAATAACGAATGTTTAGATATTAGAATTCGCTATGTTGAAAACACTCTGACAGCACATTGTGTATAGTGTATTTTCGAAAGATAATTCAGAAACCAGCTTTAGTACACATGGATGGATGGATGTAGCTTGAAAGCTTCTGTAATTTATGTTGTAATAAAAGTTTTTCATTTTTAAAAATTAATTAATGGTGGTGAGGTATTTTACAAAATCTCAAATTGTTACAAAATTTGATCATACAGTGTTCAAGAACGTCAATTATATATCAACATTTATATGACAAACATTTTTTATATATCATTGTTTTGAAGATATTAACTCCAAAGCTAATATGCCAAATTATCTTTTGGCATGTCTGTTACCGCTCAAAAGTGAAATTGGGCACAAACAAAAAAAGTGCATATTGCCCCTTCTACAAACCCATCAAGTTTCATTAAGATCATTTATTGACACTTGCTAATGTTTCCTTGTAAGAAGCAAAATGAAGTGTGTTTATTATGTGAAATCGATATTTGGAAATATGACCGGAAGACTTAAATTTGTTGAAAGGGTTTTGGACATGTCCAGTAAGTCTGCAAAGGGTGAAAAGATGATGCAGTTCTCGTTCTCGAAAAACCCTGTTGCATAAAATTAGAGAACCTGTATTTGAAGAACACTGTGATAATTCTGCCACCACCATTGCATATCTTTTGTAGGGATCATGAGAATAAGATAACAGAGGTTGGGGCACATACAGAGGCATATAAACAGTCATCTTTTGCTTGGTCGGTATATGAATTGTATAGGACAGAAAACTGCTAATAGTGGTAAGAGTATAATCAGCCATTCACTGTATGCTGGCTTTTGTAGTATATATTCAGATGTAGTTGCATCATTATTAATCTTAATTGTTGTCATCTCAGCATAACTGAGGCTACATTGCATCATCAAATCGTATCATAACAAATCATCAACCCCCTTCACCATTTGTTGCTAGTGGCAGACTAGAGTTGATCCCGTAGCCAATCACTGAGGGCTTTTCCCTCATCATTACTGTAGTGGTTCTTTCTTTTCTTAACCCACATTTGTCGTTCACTGCAGTACATTGTTTGAATCCAAGATCCATGTACTGTTCTTCTTTCTTGTCGAAACTGTTGTCATGTTAGTCGATTTGGCTGTATAATTGGAAAATATATATTTCTTTTATACCCTCACTAGTGAAAATAGGAACTTTTGAGTCATGAAGTAAGAGTGTTAGGTCTTAATATATGCAACATCAATGAGTATAATAGAGGGAAACATTCCACGTGAGAAATATATAAAAAAAAAAAACAAAGATGCTGTGACTTACCCAACGAGAAAGCGCTGGTAAATAGACACAGTCAAATAACACACAAACGCACACACACAAATTTAAAGCTTTCACAACCCAAGGTTGCTTCATCAGGAAAAAGGGAAGGAGAGGGAAAGATGAAAGGATGTGGGTTTTAAGGGAGAGGGTAAGGAGTCATTCCAACCCTGGGAGTGGAAAGACTTACCTTAGGGGGGAAAAAAG